>NC_137696.1:11068074-12268074 GCF_964034855.1 Anser brachyrhynchus | reverse complement strand
ACTGCACCCTGAGTGGTGCCAGTGCACTCTCTGGACTCACTGCACCGCATCCCCAGTGGTGCCAGTGCACTCTCTAGAGTCACTGCGCTGCATCCCCAGTGGTGCCAGTGCACTCTCTGGACTCACTGTACTGCATCCCCAGTGGTGCCAAAGCACTCTCTGGACTCCCGCCACCGCATCCCCAGTGGTTCCAGTGCACTCTCTGGACTCACTGCACTGCATCCCCAGTGGTGCTAGTGCACTCTGTGGACTCACTGCACTGCATCCCCAGTGGTGCCAGTGCACTCTCTGGACTCACTGCACTGCATCCCCAGTGCTGCCAGTGCACTCTCTGGACTCACTGCAGGGCATCCCCGGTGGAGCCAGTGTACTCTCAGGACTCACTGCAGTGCATCCCCAGTGGTGCCAGTGCACTCTCTGGACTCACTGCACTGCACCCCAATGCTGCCAGTGCACTCTCTGGACTCCCAGCACCGCATCACCAGTGGTGCCAGTGCACTCTCTGGGCTCACTGCAGTGCATCCCCAGTGGTGCCAGTGCACTCTCTTGACTCACTGCACTGCATCCCCAGTGGTGCCAGTGCACTCTCTGGATTCACTGCACTGCATCCCCAGTGGTGCTAGTGCACTCTCTGGACTCACTGCAGTGCATCCCCAGTGGTGCCAGTGCACTCTCTGGACTCACTGAAGTGCATTCTCAGTGGTGCCAGTGCACTCTGTGGACTCACTGCAGTGCATCCCCAGTGGTGCCAGTGCGCTCTCTGGACTCACTGCAGTGCATCCCCAGTGGTGCCAGTGCACTCTCTGGACTCACTGCACTGCATCCCCAGTGCTGCCAGTGCACTCTCTGGACTCACTGCACTGCATCCCCACTGGTGCCAGTGCACTCTCTGGACTCACTGCAGTGCATCCCCAGTGGTGCCAGTGCACTCTCTGGACTCACTGCACTGCATCCCCAGTGGTACCAGTGCACTCTGTGGACTCACTGCAGTGCATCCCCAGTGGTGCCAGTGCACTCTCTGGACTCACTGCACTGCATCCCCAGTGGTGCCAATGCACTCTCTGGACTCACTGCACTGCATCCCCAGTGGTGCCAGTGCACTCTCTGGACTCACTGCACTGCATCCCAAGTGGTGCCAGTGCACTCTCTGGAGTCACTGCACTGCATCCCCAGTGGTGCCAGTGCACTCTCTCCAGTCACTGCACTACATCCCCCATGGTGCCAGTGCACTCTCTGGACTCACTGCAGTGCATCCCCACTGGTGCCAGTGCACTCACTGGATTCACTGCACGACATTCCCAGTGGTGCTAGTGCACTCTCTGGACTCACTGAATTGCATTCTCAGTGGTGCCAATGCACTCTCTGGACTCACTGCACTGCATCCCCAGTGGTGCCAGTGCGCTCTCTGGACTCACTGAAGTGCATTCTCAGTGGTGCCAGTGCACTCTCTGGACTCACTGCAGTGCATCCCCAGTGGTGCCAGTACACTCTCTGGACTCACTGCACTGCATCCCCAGTGGTGCTAGTGCACTCTGTGGACTCACTGCAGTGCATCCCCAGTGGTGCCAGTGCACTCTCTGGACTCACTGAAGGGCATTCCCAGTGGTGCCAGTGCACTCTCTGGACTCACTGCAGTGCATCACCAGTGGTGCCAGTGCACTCTCTGGACTCACCGCACCGCATCCCCAGTGGTGCCAGTGCACTCTCTGGAGTAACTGCAGTGCATCACCAGTGGTGCCAGTGCACTCTCTGGAGTCATTGCAGTGCATCCCCAGTGGTGCCAGTGCACTCTCTGGACTCACTGCACTGCATCCCCAGTGCTGCCAGAGCACTCTCTGGACTCACTGCACTGCATCCCCAGTGCTGCCTGTGCACTCTCTGGACTCACTGCACTGCATCCCCAGTGGTGCTAGTGCACTCTCTGGACTCACTGCACTGCATCCCCAGTGGTGCCAGTGCACTCCCTGCGCTCTCTGCACTGCATCCCCAGTGGTGCTAGTGCACTCTCTGGACTCACTGCACTGCATCCCCAGTGGTGCCAGAGCACTCTCTGGACTCACTGCACTGCATCCCCAGTGGAACCAGTGCACTCTCTGGACTCACTGCACTGCATCCCCAGTGGTGCCAGTGCACTCTGTGGACTCACTGCAGTGCATCCCCAGTGGAGCCCGTGCACTCTCTGGACTCACTGAAGTGCATCCCCAGTGGTGCCAGTGCACTCTCTGGACTCACTGCACTGCATCCCCAGTGGTGCCAGTGCACTCTCTGGACTCACTGCAGTGCATCCCCAGTGGTGCCAGTGCACTCTCTGGACTCACTGAAGTGCATTCTCAGTGGTGCCAGTGCACTCTCTGGACTCACTGCAGTGCATCCCCAGTGGTGCCAGTACACTCACAGGACTGACTGCACTGCATCCCCAGTGGTGCTAGTGCACTCTCTGGACTCACTGCACTGCATCGCCAGTGGTGCCAGAGCACTCTCTGGACTCACTGCAGTGCATCCCCAGTGGTGCCAGTGCACTCTCTGGACTCACTGTACTGCATCCCCAGTGGTGCCAGTGTACTCTGTGGACTCACTGCTGTGCATCCCCAGTGGTGCAAGTGCACTCTCTGGACTCACTGCACTGCATCCCCAGTGGTGCAAGTGCACTCTCTGGACTCACTGCAGTGCATCCCCAGTGGTGCATGTGCACTCTCTTGACTCACTGCGGTGCATCCCCAGTGGTGCCAGTACACTCACTGGACTCACTGCACTGCATCCCCAGTGGTGCCAGTGCAGTCTCTGCACTCACTGAAGTGCATCCCCAGTGGTGCCAGTGAACTCTCTGGACTCACTGCAGTGCATCCCCAGTGGTGCCAGTGCACTCTCTGGACTCACTGCACTGCATCCCCAGTGGTGCCAGTGCACTCTCTGGACTCACTGCACTGCATCTCCAGTGGTGCCAGTGCACTCTCTGGACTCACTGCACTGCATCCCCAGTGGTGCCAGTGCACTCTGTGGACTCACTGCACTGCATCCCCATTGGTGCCAGTGCACTCTCTGGACTCACTGCACTGCATCCCCAGTGGTGCCAGTGCACTCTCTGGACTCACTGCACTGCATCCCCAGTGGTGCAAGTGCACTCTCTGGACTCACTGCAGTGCATCCCAAGTGGTGCCAATGCACTCTCTGGACTCACTGCAGTGCACCCTAGTGGTGCCAGTACACTCACTGGACTCACTGCACTGCATCCCCAGTGGTGCCAGTGCAGTCTCTGCACTCACTGAAGTGCATCTCCAGTGGTGCCAGTGAACTCTCTGGACTCACTGCAGTGCATCCCCAGTGGTGCCAGTGCACTCTCTGGACTCACTGTACTGCATCCCCAGTGGTGCCAGTGCACTCTCTGGACTCACTGCACTGCATCCCCAGTGGTGCCAGTGCACTCTCTGGACTCACTGCACTGCATCTCCAATGGTGCCAGTGCACTCTCTGGACTCACTGCACTGCATCCCCAGTGGTGCCAGTGCACTCTGTGGACTCACTGCTGTGCATCCCCATTGGTGCCAGAGCACTCTCTGGACTCACTGCACTGCATCCCCAGTGGTGCCAGAGCAGTCTCTGCACTCACTGAAGTGCATCTCCAGTGGTGCCAGTGAACTCTCTGGACTCACTGCAGTGCATCCCCAGTGGTGCCAGTGCACCCTCTGGACTCACTGCACTGCATCCCCAGTGGTGCCAGTGCACTCTCTGGACTCACTGCACTGCATCCCCAGTGGTGCCAGTGCACTCTCTGGACTCATTGCACTGCATCTCCAATGGTGCCAGTGTACTCTCTGGACTCACTGCACTGCATCGCCAGTGGTGCCAATGCACTCTCTGGACTCACTGCTGTGCATCCCCAGTGGTGCCAGTGCACTCTCTGGACTCACTGTACTGCATCCCCAGTGGTGCCAGTGCACTCTCTGGACTCACTGCACTGCATCCCCAGTGGTGCCAGTGCACTCTCTGGACTCACTGCACTGCATCCCCAGTGGTGCCAGTGCACTCTCTGGACTCGCTGCACTGCATCCCCAGTGGTGCCAGTGCACTCTCTGGACTCACTGCACTGCATCCCCAGTGTTGCCAGTGCACTCTCTGGACTCACTGCAGTGCATCCCCAGTGGTGCCAGTGCACTCTTTGGACTCACTGAAGTGCATTCTCAGTGGTGCAAGTGCACTCTCTGGACTCACTGCACTGCATACCCAGTGGTGCCAGTGCGCTCTCTGGACTCACTGAAGTGCATCCCCAGTGGTGCCAGTACACTCTCTGGACTCACTGAAGGGCATTCTCAGTGGTGCCAGTGCACTCTCTGGACTCACTGCACTGCATCCCCAGTGGTGCCAGTGCACTCTCTGGACTCACCGCACCACATCCCCAGTGGTGCCAGTGCACTCTCTGGAGTAACTGCAGTGCATCACCAGTGTGGCCACTGCACTCTCTGGACTCACTGCACTGCATCCCCAGTGGTGCCAGAGCACTCTCTGGACTCACTGCACTGCATCCCCAGTGGTGCCAGAGCACTCTCTGAACTCACAGCACTGCATCCCCAGTGCTGCCAGTGCGATCTCTGGACTCACTGCACTGCATCCCCAGTGGTGCCAGTGCACTCTGTGGACTCACTGCACTGCATCCCCAGTGGAGCCCGTGCACTCTGTGGACTCACTGCAGTGCATCCCCAGTGGTGCCAGTGCACTCTCTGGACTCACTGAAGGGCATCCCCAGTGGTGCCAGTACACTCACTGGACTGACTGCACTGCATCCCCAGTGGTGCCAGAGCACTCTGTGGACTCACTGCAGTGCATACCCAGTGATGCCAGTGCACTCTCTGGACTCACTGCGCTGCATCCCCAGTGGTGCCAGTGCACTCTGTGGACTCACTGCTGTGCATCCCCATTGGTGCCAGTGCACTCTCTGGACTCACTGCACTGCATCCCCAGTTGTGCCAGTGCACTCACTGGACTCACTGCACTGCATCCCCACTGGTGCCAGTGAACTCTCTGGACTTGCTGCACTGCATCCCCAGTGGTGCCAGTGCACTCTCTGGACTCACTGATGTGCATCCCCATTGGTGCCTGTGCACTCTCTGGAGTAACTGCAGTGCATCCCCAGCGGTGCCAAAGCACTCTCTGGACTCCCGGCACCGCATCCCCAGTGGTGCCAGTGCACTCTCTGGGCTCACTGCAGTGCATCCCCAGTGGTGCCAGTGCACTCTCTGGAGTCACTGCACTGCATCCCCAGTGGTGCCAATGCACTCTCTGGACCTCCGGCACCGCATCCCCAGTGGAGCCAGTGCACTCTCTGGACTCGCGGCACTGCATCCCCAGTGGTGCCAGTGCACTCTCTCGAGTCACTGCACTACATCCCCAGTTCTGCCAGTGCACTCACTGGACTCACTGTACTACATCATCAGTGGTGCCAGTGAACTCTCTGGACTCGCGTCACTGCATCACCAGTGGTGCCAGTGCACTCTCTGGACTCACTGCAGTGCATTCCCGGTGGTGCCAGTGCACTCTCTGGACTCACTGCAGTGCATCCCCAGTGGTGCTAGTGCACTCTCTGGACTCACTGCAGTGCATCCCCAGTGGTGCTAGTGCACTCTCTGGACTCACTGCACTGCATCCCCAGTGGTGCCAGTGCACTCTCTGGACTCACTGCACTGCATCCCCAGTGGTGACAGTGCACTCTCTGGACTCACTGTACTGCATCCCCAGTGGTGCCAGTGCACTCTCTGGACTCACCGCACTGCACCCTGAGTGGTGCCAGTGCACTCTCTGGACTCACTGCACTGCACCCCAATGCTGCCAGTGCACTCTCTGGCGTCACTGCACTGCATTCCCCGTGGTGCAAGTGCACTCTCTGGACTCACGGCAGTGTATCCCCAGTGGTGCCAGTGCACTCTCTGGACTCACCGCACAGCATCCCCAGTGGTGCCAGTGCACTCTCTGGACTCACTGCACTACTCCAGCCGCGGCAGTCGCTCCAGCCTAGGTAGCCCTCCAGACTCGCCAGCCGCGGCAGCCGCTCCGTCCGTGGCATACGCGGCAGACACTCCAACCGCGGCAGCCGCTCCAGCCGCGGAAGCCGCGGCAGCCGCTCCACTCGGTAGCGGCTGGAGCGGCTGCCGCGGCTAGAGCGGCTGGAGCTGCTGCCGCGGCTGGAGCTCCTGCCGCGTTTGGAGCGGTTACCGCGGCTGGAGCGGCTGGAGCGACTGCCGCGGCAAGAGCGGCTGCCGCGGGTGGAGGGGCTAACGCGGCTGGAGAGGCTGACGCGGTTGGAGCGTCTAGAGCGTCTGCCGCGGCTGGAAGGGTTTTCCGCGGATGGAGCGGTTGACGCGGCTGGAGCGGAAACCGAGGCTGGAGCGCCACTCTCTGGACTCACTGCACTGCATCACCAGTGGTGCCAGTGCACTCTCTGGACTCACTGCACTGCATCACCAGTGGTGCCAGTGCACTCTCTGGACTCACTGCAGTGCATCCCCAGTGGTGCCAGTGCACTCTCTGGACTCACTGCACTGCATCCCCAGTGGTGCCAGTGCACTCTCTGGACTCACTGAAGTGCATTCTCAGTGGTGCCAGTGCACTCTCTGGACTCACTGCACTGCATCCCCAGTGGTGCCAGTGCACTCTCTGGACTCACTAGAGTGCATCCCCAGTGGTGCCAGTGCACTCTCTGGACTCACTGCAGTGCATCCCCAGTGGTGCCAGTGCACTCTCTGGACTCACTGTACTGCATCCCCAGTGGTGCCAGTGCGCTCTCTGGACTCACTGCAGGGCATTCCCAGTGGTGCCAGTGCGCTCTCTGGACTCACTGCAGGGCATCCCCAGTGATGCCAGTGCACTCTCTAGACTCACTGCACTGCAACCCCAGTCCTGCCAGTGCACTCTCTTGACTCACTGCACTGCATCCCCAGTGGTGCCAGTGCACTCTCTGGACTCACTGCACTGCATCCCCAGTCCTGCCAGTGCACTCTCTTGACTCACTGCACTGCATCCCCAGTGGTGCCAGTGCACTCTCTGGACTCACTGAAGTGCATTCTCAGTGGAGCCAGTGCACTCTCTGGACTCGCGTCACTGCATCCCCAGTGGTGCCAGTGCACTCTCTGGACTCACTGCACTGCATCCCCAGTGGTGCCAGTGCTATCCCTGCACTCACTGTAGTGCATCCCCAGTGGTGCCAGTGCACTCTCTGGACTCACTGTAGTGCATCCCCAGTGGTGCCAGTGCACTCTCTGGACTCACTGAAGTGCATTCTCAGTGGTGCCAGTGCACTCTCTGGACTCACTGCAATGCATCCCCAGTGGTGCCAGTGCACTCTCTGGACTCACTGCACTGCATCCCCAGTGGTGCCAGTGCACTCTCTGGGCTCACTGCAGGGCATCCCCAGTGGTGCCAGTGCACTCTCTGGACTCACTGCACTGCATCCCCAGTGGTGCCAGTGCTATCCCTGGACTCACTGTAGTGCATCCCCAGTGGTGCCAGTGCACTCTCTGGACTCACTGCAGGGCATCCCCAGTGGTGCCAGTGCGCTCTCTGGACTCACTGCACTGGATCCCCAGTGGTGCCAGTGCACTCTCTGGACTCACTGCACTGCATTCCCAGTGGTGACAGTGAAATCTTTGGACTCACTGCACTCCATCCCCACTGGTGCCTTTGCACTCCCTGGACTCACTGCACTGCTCCAGCCGCGGCAGCCGCTCCAGCCGCGGTAGCCCTCCAGCCTTGGCAGCCGCTCCACTCGGTAGCGGCTGGAGCGGCTGCCGCGGCTGGAGCGGCTCGAGCGGCTGCCGAGGCTGGAGCGGCTGCCGCGGTTGGAGCGGCTGGCGCGGCTGGAGCGGCTGGAGCGGCTGCCGCGGCTGGAGCGGCTGGAGCGGCTGCCGCGGCTGGAGCGGCTGGCGCGGCTGGAGGAGCTACCGCGGCTGGAGCGGTTAACGCGGCTGGAGCGGATGCCGAGGCTGGAGCGGATGCCGCGGCTGGTGCGGCTGGAGAGGCTGCAGCGGCTGGAGCAGTGCAGTGAGTCCAGAGAGTGCACTGGCACCTTGGGGATGCAGTGCAGTGAGTCCAGAGAGTGCACTGGCACCACTGGGGATGCAATGCAGTGAGTCCAGAGAGTGCACTGGCACCACTGGGCATGCAGTGCTGTGAGTCCAGAGAGTGCCCCGGCAACACTGGGAATGCACTACAGTGACTGCAGAGACAGCAGTGACACCACTGGGGATGCGGTGCCGGGAGTCCAGAGAGTGCTTTGGCACCACTGGGGATGCACTGCAGTGACTACAGAGAGTGCACTGGCACCACTGGGGATGCAGTGCCGTGAGTCCAGAGAATGCTCTGGCACCACTGGGGATACGGTGCCGGGAGTCCAGAGAGTGCTTTGGCACCACTGGGGATGCAGTGCAGTGAGTCCACAGAGTGCACTGACACCAGTGGGAATGCGGTGCAGTGAGTGCAGAGAGTGCAATGGCACCACTGGGGATGCACTGCAGTGAGTCCAGAGTGCACTAGCACCACTGGGGATGCAGTGCAGTGAGACCAGAGAGTGCACTGGCAGCACTGAGAATGCATTTCAGTGAGTCCAGAGAGTGCCGCGGCAGCCTCGGCATCCGCTCCAGCCGAGTCAACCCCGCGGTAGCCCCTCCAGCCGCGGCAGACGCTCCAGCCGCGGCAGCCGCTCCAGCCGCTCCAGCCGCGGCTGCCGCTCCAGCCCCTCCAGCCGCGCCAGCCGCTCCAGCCGCTACAGAGTGGAGCGGCTGCCACGGCTGGAGGGCTACCGCGGCTGGAGCGGCTGCCGCGGCTGTAGCAGTGCAGTGAGTCCAGGGAGTGCACTGGCACCACTGGGGATGCAGCGCAGTGACTCCAGAGAGTGCACTGACACCACTGGGGATGCACTTCAGTCAGTCCAGTGAGTGTACTGGCAGCACTGGGGATGCACTCCAGTGAGTCCAGAGAGTGCACTGGCACCACTGGGGATGCGGTGCAGTGAGTCCAGAGAGTGCACTGGCACCACTGGGGATGCAGTGCAGTGAGTCAAGAGAGTGCACTGGCAGGACTGGGTATGCAGTGCAGTGAGTCCAGAGAGTGCACTGGCACCACTGGGGATGACCTGCAGTGAATCCAGAGAGCGCACTGGCACCACTGGGGATGCATTGCAGTGAGTCCAGAGAGTGCACTGGCACCACTGGGGATGCAGTGCAGTGAGTCCAGAGAGTGCACTGGCACCACTGTGGATGCAGTGCACAGAGTCCAGAGAGTGCACTGGCTCCACTGAGAATGCACTTCAGTGAGTCCAGAGAGTGCACTGGCACCACTGGGGATGCAGTGCAGTGAGTCCAGAGATTGCACTGGCAGCACTGGGGATGCAGTGCAGTGAGTCCAGAGAGTGCACTGGCACTAAGGGTGAGGCACTCCAGTGAGTCCAGAGAGTGCACTGGCACCACTGAAAATGCACTTCAGTGTGTCCAGAGAGTGCACTGGCACCACTGGGGATGCACTGCAGTGAGTCCAGAAAGTGCACTAGCGCCACTGGGGATGCAGTGCAGTGAGTCCAGAGTGCACTGGCACCACTGCTGATGCAGTGCAGTGAGTCCAGCGAGTGCACTGGCACCACTGGTGATGCAGTGCAGTGAGTCCAGAGAGTGGCGCTCCAGCCTCGGTTTCCGCTCCAGCCGCGTCAACCGCTCCAGCCGCGGTAGCCCCTCCAGCCGCGGCATACGCTCTAGACGCTTCAACCGCGTCAGCCTCTCCAGCCGCGTTAGCCCCTCCAGCCGCGGCAGCCGCTCCAGCCGCTCCAGCCGCGGTAACCGCTCCAAACGCGGCAGGAGCTCCAGCCGCGGCAGCCGCTCCAGCCGCTCTAGCCGCGGCAGCCGCTCCAGCCGCTACCGAGTGGAGCGGCTGCCACGGCTGGAGCGGTTGCCGCGGTTGGAGCGCCTGCCGCGTTTGGAGCGGCTGCCGCGGCTTCCGCGGCTGGTGCGGCTGCCGAGGTTGGAGGGCTACCGCGTCTGGAGTGACTGCCGCGGCTGGAGTAGTGCAGTGAGTCCAGAGAGTGCACTGTCACCACTGGGGATGCACTGCAGTGAGTCCAGAGTGCACTGGCTCCACTGGGGATGCACTGCAGTGAGTCCAGAGAGTGCACTGGCACCACCGGGAATGCACTGCAGTGAGTCCAGAGAGTGCACTGGCACCACTGGGGATGCACTTCAGTGAGTCCAGAGAGTGCACTGGCACCACTGGGGATTGAGTGACGCGAGTCCAGAGAGTGCACTGGCACCACTGGGGATGCACTGCAGTCACTCCAGAGAGCGCACTGGCACCACTGGGGATGCAGTGCAGTGAGTCCAGAGAGTGCACTGGCACAACTGGGGATGCAGCGCAGTGACTCTAGAGAGTGCAATGGCACAAAAGCGGATGCGGTGCAGTGAGTCCAGAGAGTGCACTGGCACCACAGGTGATGCAGTGCAGTGAGTCCAGAGAGTGCACTGGCACCACTGGGGATGCAGTGCAGTGAGTCCAGAGAGTGCACTGGCACCACTGGGGATGCACTGCAGTGAGTCCTGAGAGTACACTGGCTCCACCGGGGAAGCCCTGCAGTGAGTCCAGAGAGTGCACTGGCGATGCAGTGCAGTGAGTCCAGAGAGTGCACTGGCACCACTGGGGATGCAGCGCAGTGAGTAGAGAGTGCACTGGCACCACTGGGGATGCACTGCAGTGAGTCCAGAGAGTGCACTGTCACTACTGGGGATGCAGTGCAGTGAGTCCAGAGAGTGCACTGGCACCACTGAGAATGCACTTCAGTGAGTCCAGAGAGTGCACTGGCACCACTGGGGATGCAGTGCAGTGAGTCCAGAGAGTGCACTGGCACCACTGGGGATGCAGTGCAGTGAGTCCAGAGAGTGCACTGGCACCACTGGGGATGCACTGCAGTCACTCCAGCGAGTGCACTGGCACCACTGCGGATGCGGTGCAGTGAGTCCAGAGAGTGCACTGGCACCACTGGGGATGCAGTGCAGTGAGTCCAGAGAGTGCACTGGCACCACAGGTGACGCACTCCAGTGAGTCCAGAGACTGCATTGCACCACGGGGGATGCAGTGCAGTGACGCCAGAGAGTGCACTGGCAGCATTGGGGTGCAGTGCAGTGAGTCCAGAGAGTGCACTGGCACCACTGGGGATGCAGTGCAGTGAGTCTAGAGAGTGCACTGGCACCACTGGGGATGCACTGCAGTGAGTCCTGAGAGTACACTGGCTCCACCGGGGATGCCCTGCAGTGAGTCCAGAGAGTGCACTGGCGATGCAGTGCAGTGAGTCCAGAGAGTGCACTGGCACCACTGGGGATGCACTGCTGTGAGTCCAGAGAGTGCACTGGCCCCACTGGGGATGCAGTGCAGTGAGTCCAGAGAGTGCACTGTCACTACTGGGGATGCAGTTTAGTGAGTCCAGAGAGTGCACTGGCACCACTGAGAATGCACTTCAGTGAGTCCAGAGAGTGCACTGGCACCACTGGGGATGCAGATCAGTGAGTCCAGAGATTGCACTGGCACCACTGGGGATGCAGTGCAGTGAGTCCAGAGAGTGCACTGGCACCACTGGGGATGCACTGCAGTGACTCGAAAGAGTGCACCTGCAACACTGGGGAAGCAGTGCAGTGAGTCCAGAGAGTGCACTGGCACCACTGGGGATGCACTGCAGTGAGTCCAGAGAGTGCACTGTCACTACTGGGGATGCAGTGCACTGAGTCCAGAGAGTGCACTGGCACCACTGAGAATGCACTTCAGTGAGTCCAGAGAGTGCACTGGCACCACTGGGGATGCACCCTGGTGAGTCCAGAGAGTGCACTGGCACCACTGGGGATGCACTGCAGTGAGTCCAGAGAGTGCCCTGGCACCACTGGGGATGCACTGCAGTGCGTCCAGTGAGTGCACTGGCACCACTGGGGATGCAGTGCAGTGAGTCCAGAGAGTGCTCTGGCACCACTGAGAATGCACTTCAGTGTGTCCAGAGAGTGTACTGGCACCACTGGGGATGCACTGCAGTGAGTCCAGAGAGTGCACTGGCACCACTGTGGATGCAGTGCAGTGAGTCCAGAGAGAGCACTGGCACCACTGGGGATGCACTGCAGTGAGTACAGAGAGTGCACTGGCACCACTGGGGATGCACTGCAGTGAGTCCAGAGAGTGCACTGGCACCACTCGGGATGCAGTGCAGTGAGTCCAGAGTGCATTAGCACCACTGGGGATGCATTGACGCGAGTCCAGAGAGTGCACTGGCACCACTGGGGATGCGGTGCAGTGAGTCCAGAGAGTGCACTGGCACCACTGGGGATGCAGTGCAGTGAGTCCAGAGAGTGCACTGGAACCAATGGGGATGCGGTGGCGGGAGTCCAGAGAGTGCTTTGGCACCACTGGGGATGCACTACAGTGAGTCCAGAGAGTGCACTGGCACCATTGGGGATGCAGCGCAGTGACTCTAGAGAGTGCACTGGCACCACTGGTGATGCACTTCAGTGAGTCCAGAGAGTGCACTGGCACCACTCAGCGTGCGGTGCGGTGAGTCCAGAGAGTGCACTGGCACCACTGGGGATGCAGTACAGTGACTCCAGAGAGTGCACTGGCACCACTGGGTATGCAGTGCAGTGAGTCCAGAGAGTGCACTGGCACCACTGGGGATGCACTGCAGTGAGTCCAGAGTGCACTGGCTCCACTGGGAATGCACTGCAGTGAGTCCAGAGAGTGCACTGGCACCACCGGGAATGCACTGCAGTGAGTCCAGAGAGTGCACTGGCACCACTGGGGATGCACTTCAGTGAGTCCAGAGAGTGCACTGGCACCACTGGGGATTGAGTGACGCGAGTCCAGAGAGTGCACTGGCACCACTGGGGATGCACTGCAGTCACTCCAGAGAGCGCACTGGCACCACTGGGGATGCGCTGCAGTGAGTCCAGAGAGTGCACTGGCACAACTGGGGATGCAGCGCAGTGATTCTAGAGAGTGCACTGGCACCAGAGCGGATGCGGTGCAGTGAGTCCAGAGAGTGCACTGGCACCACAGGTGATGCAGTGCAGTGAGTCCAGAGAGTGCACTGGCACCACTGGGGATGCAGTGCAGTGAGTCCAGAGAGTGCACTGGCACCACTGGGGATGCACTCCAGAGAGTCCAGAGACTGCACTTGCACCACTGGGGATGCACTGCAGTGAGTCCAGAGATTGCACTGGCACCACTGGGGATGCAGTTCAGTGAGTCCAGAGAGTGCACTGGAACCACTGGCGATGCACTGCAGTGAGTCCAGATGGTGCACTGGCACCACTGGGGATGTAGTGCAGTGACTCGAGAGAGTGCACTGGCACCACTCGGGATGCAGTGCAGTGAGTCCAGAGAGTGCACTGGCACCACTGGGGATGCACTGCAGTGAGTCCAGAGAGTGCACTGGCACCACTGGGGATGCACTGCAGTGAGTCCTGAGAGTACACTGGCTCCACCGGGGATGCCCTGCAGTGAGTCCAGAGAGTGCACTGGCGATGCAGTGCAGTGAGTTCAGAGAGTGCACTGGCACCACTGGGGATGCAGCGCAGTGAGTCCAGAGAGTGCACTGGCCCCACTGGGGATGCACTGCAGTGAGTCCAGAGAGTGCACTGTCACTACTGGAGATGCAGTGCGGTGAGTCCAGAGAGTGCACTGGCACCACTGATAATGCACTTCAGTGAGTCCAGAGAGTGCACTGGCACCACTGGGGATGCACTGCAGTGAGTCCAGAGATTGCACTGGCACCACTGGGGATGCAGTTCAGTGAGTCCAGAGAGTGCACTGGCACCACTGGGGATGCACTGCAGTCACTCCAGAGAGTGCACTGGCACCACTGCGGATGCGGTGCAGTGAGTCCAGAGAGTGCACTGGCACCACTGGGGATGCACTGCAGTGACTCCAGAGAGTGCACTGGCCCCACTGGGGATGCACTGCAGTGAGTCCAGAGAGTGCACTGTCACTACTGGAGATGCAGTGCGGTGAGTCCAGAGAGTGCACTGGCACCACTGATAATGCACTTCAGTGAGTCCAGAGAGTGCACTGGCACCACTGGGGATGCACTGCAGTGACTCGAAAGAGTGCACTGGCAACACTGGGGAAGCAGTGCAGTGAGTCCAGAGAGTGCACTGGCACCACTGGGGATGCACTGCAGTGAGTCCAGAGAGTGCACTGTCACTACTGGGGATGCAGTGCAGTGAGTCCAGAGAGTGCACTGGCACCGCTGGGGATGCACTTCAGTGAGTCCAGAGAGTGCACTGGCACCACTGGGGATGCACTGCAGTGAGTCCAGAGATTGCACTGGCACCACTGGGGATGCAGTACAGTGAGTCCACACAGTGCACTAGCACCGCTGGGGATGCAGTGCAGTGAGTCCAGAGAGTGCACTGGCACCACTGGGGATGCAGTGCAGAGAGTCCAGAGAGTGCGCTGGAACCACTGGGGATGCAGTGCAGTGAGTACAGAGAGTGCACTGTCAACACTGGGGATGCAGTGCAGTGACTCCAGAGAGTGCACTGGCACCACTGGGGATGCACTGCAGTGAGTCCAGTGAGTGCACTGGCACCACTGGGGATGCAGTGCAGTGACTCCAGAGAGTGCACTGGCACCACTGGGGAAGCAGTGCAGTGAGTCCAGAGAGTGCAGTGGCACCACTGGGGATGCAGTGCAGTGAGTCCAGAGAGTGCACTGGCAGCACTGGGAATGCAGTGCAGTGAGTCCAGAGAGTGCACTGGCACCACTGGGGATGCAGTTCAGTGAGTCCAGAGAGCGCACTGGCACCACTGGGGATGCAGTGCAGTGAGTCCAGAGAGTGCACTGGCACCACTGGGGATGCACTGCAGTGAGCCCAGAGAGTGCACTGGCACCAGTGGGGATGCACTGCAGTCAGTCCAGTGAGTGCACTGGCACCAATGGTGAAGCAGTGCAGTGAGTCCAGAGAGTGCAGTGGCACCACTGGGGATGCAGTTTAGTGAGTCCAGAGAGTGCACTGGCACCACTGGGGATGCAGTGCAGTGAGTCCAGTGAGTGTACTGGCACCACTGGGGATGCAGTGCAGTGAGTCCAGAGAGTGCACTGGCACCACTGGGGATGCACTGCAGTGAGTCCAGAGAGTGCACTGTCACTACTGGGGATGCAGTGCAGTGAGTCCAGAGAGTGCACTGGCACCACTGGGGATGCAGTGCAGTGAGTCCTGAGAGTGCACTGGCACCACTGGGGATGCACTGCAGTGAGTCCAGAGATTGCACTGGCACCACTGGGGATGCAGTACAGTGAGTCCACACAGTGCACTAGCACCACTGGGGATGCAGTGCAGTGAGTCCAGAGAGTGCACTGGCACCACTGGGGATGCAGTGCAGTGACTCAAGAGCGTGCACTGGCAGCACTGGGGATGCAGTGCAGTGAGTCCAGAGAGTGCACTGGCACCACTGGAGATGCAGTGCAGTGAGTCCAGAGAGTGCAATGGCACCACTGGTGATGCACTGCAGTGAGTCCAGAGAGTGCACTGGCTCCACTGGGGATGCAGTGCAGTGAGTCCAGAGAGTGCACTGGCACCACTGGGGATGCACTGCAGTGAGTCCAGAGAGTGTACTGGCACCACTGGGGATGCACTGAAGTGAGTCCAGAGAGTGCACTGGCACCACTGAGAATGCACTTCAGTGAGTCCAGAGAGTGCACTGGCACCACTGGGGATGCACTGCAGTGAGTCCACAGAGTGCACTAGCACCACTGCGGATGCAGTGCAGTGAGTCCAGAGACTGCGCTGGAACCACTGGGGATGCAGTGCAGTGAGTCCAGAGAGTGCACTGGCACCACTGGGGATGCAGTGCAGTGAGTCCAGAGAGTACACTGGCACCATTGGGGATGCACTGCAGTGAGTCCAGAGAGTGCACTGGCACCACTGGGGATGCAGTGCAGTGAGTCCAGGGAGTGCACTGGCACCACTGGGGAAGCAGTGCAGTGAGTCCAGAGAGTGCAGTGGCACCACTAGGGATGCAGTGCAGTGAGCCCAGAGAGTGCACTGGCAGCACTGGGGATGCAGTGCAGTGAGTCCAGAGAGTGCACTGGCAACACTGGTGATGCACTGCAGTGAGTCCAGAGAGTGCTCTGGCACCACTGGGGATGCAGTGCAGTGAGTCCAGAGAGTGCACTGGCACCACTGAGAATGCACTTCAGTGAGTCCAGAGAGTGCACAGGCACCACTGGGGATGCAGTGCAGTGAGTCCAGAGAGTGCACTGGCTCCACTGGGGATGCACTGTAGTGAGTCCAGAGAGTGCACTGGCACCAGTGGAGATGCACTGCAGTGAGTCCAGTGAGTGCACTGGCACCACTGGGGAAGCAGTGCAGTGAGTCCAGAGAGTGCAGAGGCACCACTGGGGATGCAGTTTAGTGAGTCCAGAGAGTGCACTGGCACCACTGGGGATGCAGTGCAGTGAGTCCAGTGAGTGTACTGGCACCACTGGGGATGCACTGCAGTGAGTCCAGAGAGTGCACTGGCACCACTGAGAATTCACTTCAGTGAGTCCAGAGAGTGCACTGGCACCACTGGGGATGCAGTGCAGTGAGTCCAGAGAGTGCACTGGAACCACTGGGGATGCAGTGCAGTGAGTCCAGAGAGTGCACTGGCACCACTGGGGATGCAGTGCAGTGAGTCCAGAGAGTGCACTGGCACCACTGGGGATGCGGTGCCGGGAGTCCAGAGAGTGCTTTGGCACCAGTGGGGATGCACTGCAGTTACTCCAGAGACTGCACTGGCACCACTGGGGATGCAGTGCAGTGAGTCCAGAGAGTGCACTGGCACCACTGGGGATGCACTGCAGTGAGTCCAGAGAGTGCACTGGCACCACTGGGGATGCACTGCAGTGAGTCCAGAGAGTGCACTGGCACCACTGGGGATGCAGTGCAGTGAGTCCAGAGAGTGCACTGGCACCACTGGGGATGCACTGCAGTGAATCCAGTGAGTGCACTGGCACCACTGGGGATGCAGTGCAGTGAGTCCAGAGAGTGCACTGGCACCACTGGGGATGCATTGCAGTGAGTCCAGAGAGTGCACTGGCACCACAGATGATGCAGTACAGTGAGTCCAGTGAGTGCACTGGCACCACTGGGGATGTAGTGCAGTGACTCGAGAGAGAGCACTTGCTCCACTGGGGATGCAGTGCAGTGAGTCCAGAGAGTGCACTGGCACCAATGGGGATGCACTGCAGTGAGTCCAGAGAGTGCACTGGCACCACTGGGGATGCACTGCAGTGAGTCCAGAGAGTGCACTGGCACCACTGGTGATGCAGTGCAGTGAGTCCAGAGATTGCACTGGCACCACTGTGGATGCAGTGCAGTGAGTCCAGAGACTTCACTGGCACCACTGGGAATGCAGAGAAGTGAGTGCAGAGAGTGCACTGGCACCACTGGAGATGCAGTGCATGGAGTCCAGAGAGTGCACTGGCACCACTGGGGATGCAGTGCAGTGAGTCCAGAGAGTGCACTGGCACCACATGTGATGCAGTGCAGTGAGTCCAGAGAGTGCACTGGCACCAATGGGGCTGCAGTGCAGTGAGTCCAAAGAGTGCACTGGCACCACTGGGAATGCACTGCAGTGAGTCCAGAGAGTGCACCGGCACCACTGGTGATGCAGTACAGTGAGTCCAGAGAGTGCACTGGCACCACTGGGGATGCACTGCAGTGAGTCCAGAGAGTGCACTGGCACCACTGGGGATGCACTACAGTGAGTCGAGAGATTGCACTGGCACCACTGGGGATGCAGTGCAGTGAGTCCAGAGAGTGCACTGGCACCACTGGGGATGCAGTGCATTGAGTCCAGAGAGTGCACTGGCACAACTGGGGATGCACTTCAGTGAGTCCAGAGAGTGCACTGGCAACACTGGGGATGCACTGCAGTGAGACCAGAGAGTGCACTGGCACCACTGGGGATGCACTGCAGTGAGTCCAGAGAGTACACTGGCACCAGTGGGGATGCAGTGCAGTGAGTCCAGAGAGTGCACTGTCACCACTGGGCTTCAGTGCAGTGAGTCCAGAGAGTGCACTGGCACCACTGGGGATGTGTCCAGTGAGTCCAGTGAGTGCACTGGGAACACTGGGGATGCAGTGCAGTGAGTCCAGAGAGTACACTGGCACCACTGGGGATGCAGTGCAGTCAGTCCAGTGAGTGCACTGGCACCAACGGTGGGTGCAGTACAGTGAGTCCAGAGAGTGCACTGGCACCACTGGGGATGCACTGCAGTGAGTCTAGAGAGTGCACTGGCACCACTGGGGATGCCCTGCAGTGAGTCCAGAGAGTGCACTGGCACCACTGGGGATGCAGTGCAGTGAGTCCAGAGAGTGCACTGGCACCACTGGGGATGCAGTGCAGTGAGTCCAGAGAGTGCACTGGCACCACTGGGGATGCACTGCAGTGAGTCCAGAGAGTGCACTGGCACCACTGGGGTTGCACTGCAGTGAGTCCAGAGAGTGCACTGTCACCACTGGAGATGCAGTACAGTGAGTCCACAGAGTGCACTGGCACCAGTGGGTATGAAGTACAGTGAGTCCAGAGAGTGCACTGGCACCACTGGGCATGCAGTGCAGTGAGTCCAGAGAGTGCACTGGCACCACTGGGGATGCGGTGCTGGGATTCCAGAGAGTGCTTTGGCACCAGTATGGATGCAGTGCAGTTATTCCAGAGACTGCACTGGCACCACCGGGGATGCAGTGCAGTGAGTCCAGAGAGTGCACTGGCACCACTGGGGATGCAGTGCAGTGAGTCCAGACATTGTACTGGCACCACTGGGGATGCAGTGCTGTGACTCCAGAGAGCGCACTGGCACCACTGGGGATGCAGTGCAGTGAGTCCAGAGAGTGCACTGGCACCACTGGGGATGCACTGCAGTGAGCCCAGAGAGTGCACTGGCACCAGTGGGGATGCACTGCAGTGAGTCCAGTGAGTGCACTGGCACCACTGGGGAAGCAGTGCAGTGAGTCCAGAGAGTGCAGTGGCACCACT
Organism: Anser brachyrhynchus; assembly: GCF_964034855.1. Classification (NCBI taxonomy): domain Eukaryota; kingdom Metazoa; phylum Chordata; class Aves; order Anseriformes; family Anatidae; genus Anser; species Anser brachyrhynchus. Next base: position 12,249,052 of record NC_137696.1, on the reverse strand, counting down.
GGTGATGCAGTTTAGTGAGTCCAGAGATTGCACTGGCACCACTGGGGATGCAGTTCAGTGAGTCCAGTGAGTGTACTGGCACCACTGGGGATGCACTGCAGTGAGTCCAGAGAGTGCACTGGCACCACTGGGGATGCACTTCAATGAGTCCAGAGAGTGCACTGGCACCACTGGGGATGCACTGCAGTGAGTCCAGAGAGTGCACTGGCACCACTGGGGATGCACTGCAGTGAGTCCAGAGAGTGCTTTGGCACCAGTGGGGATGCACTGCAGTTACTCCAGAGACTGCACTGGCACCACTGGGGATGCAGTGCAGTGAGTCCAGAGAGTGCGCTGGCACCAGTGGGGATGCACTGCAGTGAGTCCAGAGAGTGCACTGGCACCACTGGGGATGCACTGCTGTGAGTCCAGAGAGTGCACTGTCACCACTGGGGATGCAGTACAGTGAGTCCACAGAGTGCACTGGCACCACTGGGGATGCAGTGCAGTGAGTCCAGAGAGTGCACTGGCACCACTGGAGATGCAGTGCAGTGAATCCAGTGAGTGCACTGGCACCACTGGGGATGCAGTGCAGTGAGTCCAGAGAGTGCACTGGCACTACTGGGGATGCAGTGCAGTGAGTCCAGAGAGTGCACTGGCACCACTGGGGATGCACTGCAGTGAGTCCAGAGAGTGCACTGTCACTACTGGGGATGCAGTGCAGTGAGTCCAGAGAGTGCACTGGCACCACTGGGGATGCAGTGCAGTGAGTCCTGAGAGTGCACTGGCACCACTGGGGATGCACTGCAGTGAGTCCAGAGATTGCACTGGCACCACTGGGGATGCAGTACAGTGAGTCCACACAGTGCACTAGCACCACTGGGGATGCAGTGCAGTGAGTCCAGAGAGTGCACTGGCACCACTGGGGATGCAGTGCAGTGAGTCCAGAGAGTGCACTGGCACCACTGGTGATGCACTGCTGTAAGTCCAGAGAGTGCTCTTGCACCACAGGGGATGCAGTGCAGTGACTCAAGAGAGTGCACTGGCACCACTGATGATGCAGTACAGTGAGTCCAGAGAGTGCACTGGCACCACTGGAGATGCAGTGCAGTGAGTCCAGAGAGTGCAATGGCACCACTGCGGATGCACTGCAGTGAGTCCAGAGAGTGCACTGGCTCCACTGGGGATGCACTGCAGTGAGTCCAGAGAGTGCACTGGCACCACTGGGGATGCACTGCAGTGAGTCCAGAGAGTGTACTGGCACCACTGGGGATGCACTGAAGTGAGTCCAGAGAGTGCACTGGCACCACTGAGAATGCACTTCAGTGAGTCCAGCGAGTGCACTGGCACCACTGGGGATGCACTGCAGTGAGTCCACAGAGTGCACTAGCACCACTGGGGATGCAGTGCAGTGAGTCCAGAGAGTGCGCTGGAACCACTGGGGATGCAGTGCAGTGAGTCCAGAGAGTGTACTGGCACCACTGGGGATGCACTGCAGTGAGTCCAGAGAGTGCACTGGCACCACTGGGGATGCAGTGCAGTGAGTCCAGAGAGTGCACTGGCACCACTGGGGATGCAGTGCAGTGAGTCCAGAGATTGCACTGGCACCACCTGTGATGCAGTGCAGTGAGTCCAGAGAGTGCACTGGCACCAATGGGAATGCACTGCAGTGAGTCCAGAGAGTGCACTGGCACCACTGGTGATGCAGTACAGTGAGTCCAGAGAGTGCACTGGCACCACTGGGGATGCACTGCAGTGAGTCCAGAGAGTGCACTGGCACCACTGGGGATGCACTACAGTGAGTCCAGAGATTGCACTGGCACCACTGGGGATGCAGTGCAGTGAGTCCAGAGAGTGCACTGGCACCACTGGGGATGCAGTGCATTGAGTCCAGAGAGTGCACTGACACCAGTGGGGATGCAGTGCAGTGAGTCCAGAGAGTGCACTGGCACCAGTGGGGATGCAGTGCAGTGAGTCCAGAGAGTGCACTGGCACCACTGGGGATGCACTGCAGTGAGTCCAGAGAGTACACTGGCACCAGTGGGGATACAGTGCAGTGAGTCCAGAGAGTGCACTGGCACCACTGGGGATGCACTGCAGTGAGTCCAGAGAGTGCACTGGCACCACTGGGGATGTGTCCAGTGAGTCCAGTGAGTGCACTGGGAACACTGGGGATGCAGTGCAGTGAGTCCAGAGAGTACACTGGCACCACTGGGGATGCAGTGCAGTCAGTCCAGTGAGTGCACTGGCACCACTGGGGGTGCAGTACAGTGAGTCCAGAGAGTGCACTGGCACCACTGGGGATGCACTGCAGTGAGTCCAGAGAGTGCACTGGCACCACTGGGGATGCAGTGCAGTGAGTCCAGAGAGTGCACTGGCACCACTGGGGATGCACTTCAGTGAGTCCAGAGAGTGCACTGGCACCACAGATGATGCAGTACAGTGAGTCCAGTGAGTGCACTGGCACCACTGGGGATGTAGTGCAGTGACTCGAGAGAGAGCACTTGCTCCACTGGGGATGCAGTGCAGTGAGTCCAGAGAGTGCACTGGCACCAATGGGGATGCACTGCAGTGAGTCCAGAGAGTGCACTGGCACCACTGGGGATGCACTGCAGTGAGTCCAGAGAGTGCACTGGCACCACTGGTGATGCAGTGCAGTGAGTCCAGAGATTGCACTGGCACCACTGTGGATGCAGTGCAGTGAGTCCAGAGACTTCACTGGCACCACTGGGAATGCAGAGAAGTGAGTGCAGAGAGTGCACTGGCACCACTGGAGATGCAGTGCATGGAGTCCAGAGAGTGCACTGGCACCACTGGGGATGCAGTGCAGTGAGTCCAGAGAGTGCACTGGCACCACATGTGATGCAGTGCAGTGAGTCCAGAGAGTGCACTGGCACCAATGGGGCTGCAGTGCAGTGAGTCCAAAGAGTGCACTGGCACCACTGGGAATGCACTGCAGTGAGTCCAGAGAGTGCACCGGCACCACTGGTGATGCAGTACAGTGAGTCCAGAGAGTGCACTGGCACCACTGGGGATGCACTGCAGTGAGTCCAGAGAGTGCACTGGCACCACTGGGGATGCACTACAGTGAGTCGAGAGATTGCACTGGCACCACTGGGGATGCAGTGCAGTGAGTCCAGAGAGTGCACTGGCACCACTGGGGATGCAGTGCATTGAGTCCAGAGAGTGCACTGGCACAACTGGGGATGCACTTCAGTGAGTCCAGAGAGTGCACTGGCAACACTGGGGATGCACTGCAGTGAGACCAGAGAGTGCACTGGCACCACTGAGGATGCACTGCAGTGAGTCCAGAGAGTACACTGGCACCAGTGGGGATGCAGTGCAGTGAGTCCAGAGAGTGCACTGTCACCACTGGGCTTCAGTGCAGTGAGTCCAGAGAGTGCACTGGCACCACTGGGGATGTGTCCAGTGAGTCCAGTGAGTGCACTGGGAACACTGGGGATGCAGTGCAGTGAGTCCAGAGAGTACACTGGCACCACTGGGGATGCAGTGCAGTCAGTCCAGTGAGTGCACTGGCACCAACGGTGGGTGCAGTACAGTGAGTCCAGAGAGTGCACTGGCACCACTGGGGATGCACTGCAGTGAGTCTAGAGAGTGCACTGGCACCACTGGGGATGCCCTGCAGTGAGTCCAGAGAGTGCACTGGCACCACTGGGGATGCAGTGCAGTGAGTCCAGAGAGTGCACTGGCACCACTGGGGATGCAGTGCAGTGAGTCCAGAGAGTGCACTGGCACCACTGGGGATGCACTGCAGTGAGTCCAGAGAGTGCACTGGCACCACTGGGGTTGCACTGCAGTGAGTCCAGAGAGTGCACTGTCACCACTGGAGATGCAGTACAGTGAGTCCACAGAGTGCACTGGCACCAGTGGGTATGAAGTACAGTGAGTCCAGAGAGTGCACTGGCACCACTGGGCATGCAGTGCAGTGAGTCCAGAGAGTGCACTGGCACCACTGGGGATGCGGTGCTGGGATTCCAGAGAGTGCTTTGGCACCAGTATGGATGCAGTGCAGTTATTCCAGAGACTGCACTGGCACCACCGGGGATGCAGTGCAGTGAGTCCAGAGAGTGCACTGGCACCACTGGGGATGCAGTGCAGTGAGTCCAGACATTGTACTGGCACCACTGGGGATGCAGTGCTGTGACTCCAGAGAGCGCACTGGCACCACTGGGGATGCAGTGCAGTGAGTCCAGAGAGTGCACTGGCACCACTGGGGATGCACTGCAGTGAGCCCAGAGAGTGCACTGGCACCAGTGGGGATGCACTGCAGTGAGTCCAGTGAGTGCACTGGCACCACTGGGGAAGCAGTGCAGTGAGTCCAGAGAGTGCAGTGGCACCACTGGTGATGCAGTTTAGTGAGTCCAGAGATTGCACTGGCACCACTGGGGATGCAGTTCAGTGAGTCCAGTGAGTGTACTGGCACCACTGGGGATGCACTGCAGTGAGTCCAGAGAGTGCACTGGCACCACTGGGGATGCACTTCAATGAGTCCAGAGAGTGCACTGGCACCACTGGGGATGCACTGCAGTGAGTCCAGAGAGTGCACTGGCACCACTGGGGATGCACTGCAGTGAGTCCAGAGAGTGCTTTGGCACCAGTGGGGATGCACTGCAGTTACTCCAGAGACTGCACTGGCACCACTGGGGATGCAGTGCAGTGAGTCCAGAGAGTGCGCTGGCACCAGTGGGGATGCACTGCAGTGAGTCCAGAGAGTGCACTGGCACCACTGGGGATGCACTGCTGTGAGTCCAGAGAGTGCACTGTCACCACTGGGGATGCAGTACAGTGAGTCCACAGAGTGCACTGGCACCACTGGGGATGCAGTGCAGTGAGTCCAGAGAGTGCACTGGCACCACTGGAGATGCAGTGCAGTGAATCCAGTGAGTGCACTGGCACCACTGGGGATGCAGTGCAGTGAGTCCAGAGAGTGCACTGGCACTACTGGGGATGCAGTGCAGTGAGTCCAGAGAGTGCACTGGCACCACTGGGGATGCACTGCAGTGAGTCCAGAGAGTGCACTGTCACTACTGGGGATGCAGTGCAGTGAGTCCAGAGAGTGCACTGGCACCACTGGGGATGCAGTGCAGTGAGTCCTGAGAGTGCACTGGCACCACTGGGGATGCACTGCAGTGAGTCCAGAGATTGCACTGGCACCACTGGGGATGCAGTACAGTGAGTCCACACAGTGCACTAGCACCACTGGGGATGCAGTGCAGTGAGTCCAGAGAGTGCACTGGCACCACTGGGGATGCAGTGCAGTGAGTCCAGAGAGTGCACTGGCACCACTGGTGATGCACTGCTGTAAGTCCAGAGAGTGCTCTTGCACCACAGGGGATGCAGTGCAGTGACTCAAGAGAGTGCACTGGCACCACTGATGATGCAGTACAGTGAGTCCAGAGAGTGCACTGGCACCACTGGAGATGCAGTGCAGTGAGTCCAGAGAGTGCAATGGCACCACTGCGGATGCACTGCAGTGAGTCCAGAGAGTGCACTGGCTCCACTGGGGATGCACTGCAGTGAGTCCAGAGAGTGCACTGGCACCACTGGGGATGCACTGCAGTGAGTCCAGAGAGTGTACTGGCACCACTGGGGATGCACTGAAGTGAGTCCAGAGAGTGCACTGGCACCACTGAGAATGCACTTCAGTGAGTCCAGCGAGTGCACTGGCACCACTGGGGATGCACTGCAGTGAGTCCACAGAGTGCACTAGCACCACTGGGGATGCAGTGCAGTGAGTCCAGAGAGTGCGCTGGAACCACTGGGGATGCAGTGCAGTGAGTCCAGAGAGTGTACTGGCACCACTGGGGATGCACTGCAGTGAGTCCAGAGAGTGCACTGGCACCACTGGGGATGCAGTGCAGTGAGTCCAGAGAGTGCACTGGCACCACTGGGGATGCAGTGCAGTGAGTCCAGAGAGTGCACTGGCACCACCTGTGATGCAGTGCAGTGAGTCCAGAGAGTGCACTGGCACCAATGGGAATGCACTGCAGTGAGTCCAGAGAGTGCACTGGCACCACTGGTGATGCAGTACAGTGAGTCCAGAGAGTGCACTGGCACCACTGGGGATGCACTGCAGTGAGTCCAGAGAGTGCACTGGCACCACTGGGGATGCACTACAGTGAGTCCAGAGATTGCACTGGCACCACTGGGGATGCAGTGCAGTGAGTCCAGAGAGTGCACTGGCACCACTGGGGATGCAGTGCAGTGACTCCAGAGAGTGCACTGACACCAGTGGGGATGCAGTGCAGTGAGTCCAGAGAGTGCACTGGCACCAGTGGGGATGCAGTGCAGTGAGTCCAGAGAGTGCACTGGCACCACTGGGGATGCACTGCAGTGAGTCCAGAGAGTACACTGGCACCAGTGGGGATACAGTGCAGTGAGTCCAGAGAGTGCACTGGCACCACTGGGGATGCACTGCAGTGAGTCCAGAGAGTGCACTGGCACCACTGGGGATGTGTCCAGTGAGTCCAGTGAGTGCACTGGGAACACTGGGGATGCAGTGCAGTGAGTCCAGAGAGTACACTGGCACCACTGGGGATGCAGTGCAGTCAGTCCAGTGAGTGCACTGGCACCACTGGGGGTGCAGTACAGTGAGTCCAGAGAGTGCACTGGCACCACTGGGGATGCACTGCAGTGAGTCCAGAGAGTGCACTGGCACCACTGGGGATGCAGTGCAGTGAGTCCAGAGAGTGCACTGGCACCACTGGGGATGCAGTGCAGTGAGTCCAGAGAGTGCACTGGCACCACTGGGGCTTCAGTGCAGTGAGTCCAGAGAGTGCACTGGCTCCACTGGGGATGCACTGCAGTGAGTCCAGAGAGTGCACTGGCACCACTGGGGATGCACTGCAGTGAGTCCAGAGAGTGCACTGTCACCACTGGGGATGCAGTACAGTGAGTCCACAGAGTGCACTGGCACCAGTGGGTATGCAGTACAGTGAGTCCAGAGAGTGCACTGGCACCACTGGGCATGCAGTGCAGTGAGTCCAGAGAGTGCACTGGCACCACTGGGGATGCGGTGCTGGGAGTCCAGAGAGTGCTTTGGCACCAGTGGGGATGCAGTGCAGTGAGTCCAGAGACTGCACTGGCACCACCGGGGATGCAGTGCAGTGAGTCCAGAGAGTGCACTGGCACCACTGGGGATGCAGTGCAGTGAGTCCAGAGATTGCACTGGCACCACTGGGGATGCAGTGCCGTGACTCCAGAGAGCGCACTGGCACCACTGGGGATGCAGTGCAGTGAGTCCAGAGAGTGCACTGGCACCACTGGGGATGCACTGCAGTGAGCCCAGAGAGTGCACTGGCACCAGTGGGGATGCAGTGCAGTGAGTCCAGTGAGTGCACAGGCACCACTGGGGATGCACTGCAGTGAGTCCAGAGAGTGCACTGGCACCACTGGGGATGCACTGCAGTGAGTCCAGAGAGTGCTTTGGCACCAGTGGGGATGCACTGCAGTTACTCCAGAGACTGCACTGGCACCACTGGGGATGCAGTGCAGTGAGTCCAGAGAGTGCGCTGGCACCAGTGGGGATGCACTGCAGTGAGTCCAGAGAGTGCACTGGCACCACTGGGGATGCACTGCAGTGAGTCCAGAGAGTGCACTGTCACCACTGGGGATGCAGTACAGTGAGTCCACAGAGTGCACTGGCACCACTGGGGATGCAGTGCAGTGAGTCCAGAGAGTGCACTGGCACCAGTGGGGATGCAGTGCAGTGAATCTAGTGAGTGCACTGGCACCACTGGGGATGCAGTGCAGTGAGTCCAGAGAGTGCACTGGCACTACTGGGGATGCAGTGCAGTGAGTCCAGAGAGTGCACTGGCACCACTGGGGATGCACTTCAGTGAGTCCAGAGAGTGCACTGGCACCACTGGGGATGCACTGCAGTGAGTCCAGAGATTGCACTGGCACCACTGGGGATTCAGTACAGTGAGTCCACACAGTGCACTAGCACCACTGGGGATGCAGTGCAGTGAGTCCAGAGAGTGCACTGGCACCACTGGTGATGTACTGCTGTGAGTCCAGAGAGTGCTCTTGCACCACAGGGGATGCAGTGCAGTGACTCAAGAGAGTGCACTGGCAGCACTGGGGATGCAGTGCAGTGAGTCCAGAGAGTGCACTGGCACCACTGGAGATGCAGTGCAGTGAGTCCAGAGAGTGCAATGGCACCACTGCGGATGCACTGCAGTGAGTCCAGAGAGTGCACTGGCACCACTGGGGATGCACTGCAGTGAGTCCAGAGAGTGCACTGGCACCACTGGGGATGCACTGCAGTGAGTCCAGAGAGTGTACTGGCACCACTGGGGATGCACTGAAGTGAGTCCAGAGAGTGCACTGGCACCACTGAGAATGCACTTCAGTGAGTCCAGCGAGTGCACTGGCACCACTGGGGATGCACTGCAGTGAGTCCACAGAGTGCACTAGCACCACTGGGGATGCAGTGCAGTGAGTCCAGAGAGTGCGCTGGAACCACTGGGGATGCAGTGCAGTGAGTCCAGAGAGTGCACTGGCACCACTGGGGATGCAGTGCAGTGAGTCCAGAGAGTGCACTGGCACCAGTGGGGATGCACTGCAGTGAGTCCAGTGAGTGCACTGGCACCACTGGGGATGCAGTGCAGTGACTCCAGAGAGTGCACTGGCACCACTGGCGAAGCAGTGCAGTGAGTCCAGAGAGTGCAGTGGCACCACTAGGGATGCAGTGCATTGAGTCCAGAGAGTGCACTGGCAGCACTGGGGATGCAGTGCAGTGAGTCCAGAGAGTGCACTGGCACCACTGGGGATGCAGTTCAGTGAGTCCAGAGAGTGCACTGGCACCACTGGGGATGCAGTGCAGTGAGTCCAGAGAGTGCACTGGCACCACTGAGAATGCACTTCAGTGAGTCCAGAGAGTGCACTGGCACCACTGGGGATGCAGTGCAGTGAGTCCAGAGAGTGCACTGGCACCACTGGGGATGCACTGCAGTGAGCCCAGAGAGTGCACTGGCACCAGTGGGGATGCACTGTAGTGAGTCCAGTGAGTGCACTGGCACCACTGGGGAAGCAGTGCAGTGAGTCCAGAGAGTGCAGAGGCACCACTGGTGATGCAGTTTAGTGAGTCCACACAGTGCACTGGCACCACTGGGGATGCAGTGCAGTGAGTCCAGTGAGTGTACTGGCACCACTGGGGATGCACTGCAGTGAGTCCAGAGAGTGCACTGGCACCACTGAGAATGCACTTCAGTGAGTCCAGAGAGTGCACTGGCACCACTGGGGATGCACTGCAGTGAGTCCAGAGAGTGCACTGGCACCACTGGGGATGCAGTGCTGTGACTCCAGAGAGTGCACTGGCACCACTGGGGATGCAGTGCAGTGAGTCCAGAGAGTGCACTGGCACCACTGGGGATGCGGTGCCGGGAGTCCAGAGAGTGCTTTGGCACCAGTGGGGATGCACTGCAGTTACTCCATAGACTGCACTGGCACCACTGGGGATGCACTGCAGTGAGTCCACAGAGTGCACTAGCACCACTGGGGATGCAGTGCAGTGAGTCCAGAGAGTGCGCTGGAACCACTGGGGATGCAGTGCAGTGAGTCCAGAGAGTGCACTGGCACCACTGGGGATGCAGTGCAGTGAGTCCAGAGAGTGCACTGGCACCAGTGGGGATGCACTGCAGTGAGTCCAGTGAGTGCACTGGCACCACTGGGGATGCAGTGCAGTGAGTCCAGAGAGTGCACTGGCACCACTGGGGAAGCAGTGCAGTGAGTCCAGAGAGTGCAGTGGCACCACTAGGGATGCAGTGCAGTGAGTCCAGAGAGTGCACTGGCAGCACTGGGGATGCAGTGCAGTGACTCCAGAGAGTGCACTGGCACCACTGGGGATGCAGTGCAGTGAGTCCAGAGAGTGCACTGGCACCACTGGGGATGCAGTGCAGTGAGTCCAGAGAGTGCACTGGCACCACTGAGAATGCACTTCAGTGAGTCCAGAGAGTGCACTGGCACCACTGGGGATGCAGTGCAGTGAGTCCAGAGAGTGCACTGGCACCACTGGGGATGCACTGCAGTGAGCCCAGAGAGTGCACTGGCACCAGTGGGGATGCACTGTAGTGAGTCCAGTGAGTGCACTGGCACCACTGGGGAAGCAGTGCAGTGAGTCCAGAGAGTGCAGAGGCACCACTGGTGATGCAGTTTAGTGAGTCCAGAGAGTGCACTGGCACCACTGGGGATGCAGTGCAGTGAGTCCAGAGAGTGTACTGGCACCACTGGGGATGCACTGCAGTGAGTCCAGAGAGTGCACTGGCACCACTGAGAATGCACTTCAGTGAGTCCAGAGAGTGCACTGGCACCACTGGGGATGCACTTCAGTGAGTCCAGAGAGTGCACTGGCACCACTGGGGATGCACTGCAGTGAGTCCAGAGAGTGCACTGGCACCACTGGGGATGCAGTGCTGTGACTCCAGAGAGTGCACTGGCACCACTGGGGATGCAGTGCAGTGAGTCCAGAGAGTGCACTGGCACCACTGGGGATGCGGTGCCGGGAGTCCAGAGAGTGCTTTGGCACCAGTGGGGATGCACTGCAGTTACTCCAGAGACTGCACTGGCACCACTGGGGATGCAGTGCAGTGAGTCCAGAGAGTGCACTGGCACCACTGGGGATGCAGTGCAGTGAGTCCAGAGAGTGCACTGTCACCACTGGGGATGCAGTGCAGTGAGTCCACAGAGTGCACTGGCACCACTGGGGATGCAGTTCAGTGAGTCCAGTGAGTGTACTGGCACCACTGGGGATGCACTGCAGTGAGTCCAGAGAGTGCACTGGCACCACTGGGGATGCACTTCAATGAGTCCAGAGAGTGCACTGGCACCACTGGGGATGCACTGCAGTGAGTCCAGAGAGTGCACTGGCACCACTGGGGATGCACTGCAGTGAGTCCAGAGAGTGCTTTGGCACCAGTGGTGATGCACTGCAGTTACTCCAGAGACTGCACTGGCACCACTGGGGATGCAGTGCAGTGAGTCCAGAGAGTGCGCTGGCACCAGTGGGGATGCACTGCAGTGAGTCCAGAGAGTGCACTGGCACCACTGGGGATGCACTGCTGTGAGTCCAGAGAGTGCACTGTCACCACTGGGGATGCAGTACAGTGAGTCCACAGAGTGCACTGGCACCACTGGGGATGCAGTGCAGTGAGTCCAGAGAGTGCACTGGCACCACTGGGGATGCAGTGCAGTGAATCCAGTGAGTGCACTGGCACCACTGGGGATGCAGTGCAGTGAGTCCAGAGAGTGCACTGGCACTACTGGGGATGCAGTGCAGTGAGTCCAGAGAGTGCACTGGCACCACTGGGGATGCACTGCAGTGAGTCCAGAGAGTGCACTGTCACTACTGGGGATGCAGTGCAGTGAGTCCAGAGAGTGCACTGGCACCACTGGGGATGCAGTGCTGTGAGTCCTGAGAGTGCACTGGCACCACTGGGGATGCACTGCAGTGAGTCCAGAGATTGCACTGGCACCACTGGGGATGCAGTACAGTGAGTCCACACAGTGCACTAGCACCACTGGGGATGCAGTGCAGTGAGTCCAGAGAGTGCACTGGCACCACTGGGGATGCAGTGCAGTGAGTCCAGAGAGTGCACTGGCACCACTGGTGATGCACTGCTGTGAGTCCAGAGAGTGCTCTTGCACCACAGGGGATGCAGTGCAGTGACTCAAGAGAGTGCACTGGCACCACTGATGATGCAGTACAGTGAGTCCAGAGAGTGCACTGGCACCACTGGAGATGCAGTGCAGTGAGTCCAGAGAGTGCAATTGCACCACTGCGGATGCACTGCAGTGAGTCCAGAGAGTGCACTGGCTCCACTGGGGATGCACTGCAGTGAGTCCAGAGAGTGCACTGGCACCACTGGGGATGCACTGCAGTGAGTCCAGAGAGTGTACTGGCACCACTGGGGATGCACTGAAGTGAGTCCAGAGAGTGCACTGGCACCACTGAGAATGCACTTCAGTGAGTCCAGCGAGTGCACTGGCACCACTGGGGATGCACTGCAGTGAGTCCACAGAGTGCACTAGCACCACTGGGGATGCAGTGCAGTGAGTCCAGAGAGTGCGCTGGAACCACTGGGGATGCAGTGCAGTGAGTCCAGAGAGTGTACTGGCACCACTGGGGATGCACTGAAGTGAGTCCAGAGAGTGCACTGGCACCACTGGGGATGCAGTGCAGTGAGTCCAGAGAGTGCACTGGCACCACTGGGGATGCAGTGCAGTGAGTCCAGAGAGTGCACTGGCACCACCTGTGATGCAGTGCAGTGAGTCCAGAGAGTGCACTGGCACCAATGGGGCTGCAGTGCAGTGAGTCCAGAGAGTGCACTGGCACCACTGGGAATGCACTGCAGTGAGTCCAGAGAGTGCACTGGCACCACTGGTGATGCAGTACAGTGAGTCCAGAGAGTGCACTGGCACCACTGGGGATGCACTGCAGTGAGTCCAGAGAGTGCACTGGCACCACTGGGGATGCACTACAGTGAGTCCAGAGATTGCACTGGCACCACTGGGGATGCAGTGCAGTGAGTCCAGAGAGTGCACTGGCACCACTGGGGATGCAGTGCATTGAGTCCAGAGAGTGCACTGGCACAACTGGGGATGCAGTGCAGTGAGTCCAGAGAGTGCACTGGCACCAGTGGGGATGCAGTGCAGTGAGTCCAGAGAGTGCACTGGCACCACTGGGGATGCACTGCAGTGAGTCCAGAGAGTACACTGGCACCAGTGGGGATGCAGTGCAGTGAGTCCAGAGAGTGCACTGGCACCACTGGGGATGCACTGAAGTGAGTCCAGAGAGTGCACTGGCACCACTGGGGATGTGTCCAGTGAGTCCAGTGAGTGCACTGGGAACACTGGGGATGCAGTGCAGTGAGTCCAGAGAGTACACTGGCACCACTGGGGATGCAGTGCAGTCAGTCCAGTGAGTGCACTGGCACCACTGGGGGTGCAGTACAGTGAGTCCAGAGAGTGCACTGGCACCACTGGGGATGCACTGCAGTGAGTCCAGAGAGTGCACTGGCACCACTGGGGATGCAGTGCAGTGAGTCCAGAGAGTGCACTGGCACCACTGGGGATGCAGTGCAGTGAGTCCAGAGAGTGCACTGGCACCACTGGGGCTTCAGTGCAGTGAGTCCAGAGAGTGCACTGGCTCCACTGGGGATGCACTGCAGTGAGTCCAGAGAGTGCACAGGGACCACTGGGGATGCACTGCAGTGAGTCCAGAGAGTGCACTGTCACCACTGGGGATGCAGTACAGTGAGTCCACAGAGTGCACTGGCACCAGTGGGTATGCAGTACAGTGAGTCCAGAGAGTGCACTGGCACCACTGGGCATGCAGTGCAGTGAGTCCAGAGAGTGCACTGGCACCACTGGGGATGCGGTGCTGGGAGTCCAGAGAGTGCTTTGGCACCAGTGGGGATGCAGTGCAGTGAGTCCAGAGACTGCACTGGCACCACCGGGGATGCAGTGCAGTGAGTCCAGAGAGTGCACTGGCACCACTGGGGATGCAGTGCAGTGAGTCCAGAGATTGCACTGGCACCACTGGGGATGCAGTGCCGTGACTCCAGAGAGCGCACTGGCACCACTGGGGATGCAGTGCAGTGAGTCCAGAGAGTGCACTGGCACCACTGGGGATGCACTGCAGTGAGCCCAGAGAGTGCACTGGCACCAGTGGGGATGCAGTGCAGTGAGTCCAGTGAGTGCACAGGCACCACTGGGGATGCACTGCAGTGAGTCCAGAGAGTGCACTGGCACCACTGGGGATGCACTGCAGTGAGTCCAGAGAGTGCTTTGGCACCAGTGGGGATGCACTGCAGTGAGTCCAGAGAGTGCACTGGCACCACTGGGGATGCACTGCAGTGAGTCCAGAGAGTGCGCTGGCACCAGTGGGGATGCACTGCAGTGAGTCCAGAGAGTGCACTGGCACCACTGGGGATGCACTGCAGTGAGTCCAGAGAGTGCACTGTCACCACTGGGGATGCAGTACAGTGAGTCCACAGAGTGCACTGGCACCACTGGGGATGCAGTGCAGTGAGTCCAGAGAGTGCACTGGCACCACTGGGGATGCAGTGCAGTGAATCTAGTGAGTGCACTGGCACCACTGGGGATGCAGTGCAGTGAGTCCAGAGAGTGCACTGGCACTACTGGGGATGCAGTGCAGTGAGTCCAGAGAGTGCACTGGCACCACTGGGGATGCACTGCAGTGAGTCCTGAGAGTGCACTGGCACCACTGGGGATGCACTGCAGTGAGTCCAGAGATTGCACTGGCACCACTGGGGATGCAGTACAGTGAGTCCACACAGTGCACTAGCACCACTGGGGATGCAGTGCAGTGAGTCCAGAGAGTGCACTGGCACCACTGGTGATGTACTGCTGTGAGTCCAGAGAGTGCTCTTGCACCACAGGGGATGCAGTGCAGTGACTCAAGAGAGTGCACTGGCAGCACTGGGGATGCAGTGCAGTGAGTCCAGAGAGTGCACTGGCACCACTGGAGATGCAGTGCAGTGAGTCCAGAGAGTGCAATGGCACCACTGCGGATGCACTGCAGTGAGTCCAGAGAGTGCACTGGCACCACTGGGGATGCACTGCAGTGAGTCCAGAGAGTGCACTGGCACCACTGGGGATGCACTGCAGTGAGTCCAGAGAGTGTACTGGCACCACTGGGGATGCACTGAAGTGAGTCCAGAGAGTGCACTGGCACCACTGAGAATGCACTTCAGTGAGTCCAGCGAGTGCACTGGCACCACTGGGGATGCACTGCAGTGAGTCCACAGAGTGCACTAGCACCACTGGGGATGCAGTGCAGTGAGTCCAGAGAGTGCGCTGGAACCACTGGGGATGCAGTGCAGTGAGTCCAGAGAGTGCACTGGCACCACTGGGGATGCAGTGCAGTGAGTCCAGAGAGTGCACTGGCACCAGTGGGGATGCACTGCAGTGAGTCCAGTGAGTGCACTGGCACCACTGGGGATGCAGTGCAGTGAGTCCAGAGAGTGCACTGGCACCACTGGGGAAGCAGTGCAGTGAGTCCAGAGAGTGCACTGGCAACACTAGGGATGCAGTGCAGTGAGTCCAGAGAGTGCACTGGCAGCACTGGGGATGCAGTGCAGTGAGTCCAGAGAGTGCACTGGCACCACTGGGGATGCAGTTCAGTGAGTCCAGAGAGTGCACTGGCACCACTGGGGATGCAGTGCAGTGAGTCCAGAGAGTGCACTGGCACCACTGAGAATGCACTTCAGTGAGTCCAGAGAGTGCACTGGCACCACTGGGGATGCAGTGCAGTGAGTCCAGAGAGTGCACTGGCACCACTGGGGATGCACTGCAGTGAGCCCAGAGAGTGCACTGGCACCAGTGGGGATGCACTGTAGTGAGTCCAGTGAGTGCACTGGCACCACTGGGGAAGCAGTGCAGTGAGTCCAGAGAGTGCAGAGGCACCACTGGTGATGCAGTTTAGTGAGTCCAGAGAGTGCACTGGCACCACTGGGGATGCAGTGCAGTGAGTCCAGTGAGTGTACTGGCACCACTGGGGATGCACTGCAGTGAGTCCAGAGAGTGCACTGGCACCACTGAGAATGCACTTCAGTGAGTCCAGAGAGTGCACTGGCACCACTGGGGATGCACTTCAGTGAGTCCAGAGAGTGCACTGGCACCACTGGGGATGCACTGCAGTGAGTCCAGAGAGTGCACTGGCACCACTGGGGATGCAGTGCTGTGACTCCAGAGAGTGCACTGGCACCACTGGGGATGCAGTGCAGTGAGTCCAGAGAGTGCACTGGCACCACTGGGGATGCGGTGCCGGGAGTCCAGAGAGTGCTTTGGCACCAGTGGGGATGCACTGCAGTTACTCCATAGAGTGCACTGGCACCACTGGGGATGCACTGCAGTGAGTCCACAGAGTGCACTAGCACCACTGGGGATGCAGTGCAGTGAGTCCAGAGAGTGCACTGGAACCACTGGGGATGCAGTGCAGTGAGTCCAGAGAGTGCACTGGCACCACTGGGGATGCAGTGCAGTGAGTCCAGAGAGTGCACTGGCACCAGTGGGGATGCACTGCAGTGAGTCCAGTGAGTGCACTGGCACCACTGGGGATGCACTTCAGTGAGTCCAGAGAGTGCACTGGCACCACTGGGGAAGCAGTGCAGTGAGTCCAGAGAGTGCAGTGGCACCACTAGGGATGCAGTGCAGTGAGTCCAGAGAGTGCACTGGCAGCACTGGGGATGCAGTGCAGTGACTCCAGAGAGTGCACTGGCACCACTGGGGATGCAGTTCAGTGAGTCCAGAGAGTGCACTGGCACCACTGGGGATGCAGTGCAGTGAGTCCAGAGAGTGCACTGGCACCACTGAGAATGCACTTCAGTGAGTCCAGAGAGTGCACTGGCACCACTGGGGATGCAGTGCAGTGAGTCCAGAGAGTGCACTGGCACCACTGGGGATGCACTGCAGTGAGCCCAGAGAGTGCACTGGCACCAGTGGGGATGCACTGTAGTGAGTCCAGTGAGTGCACTGGCACCACTGGGGAAGCAGTGCAGTGAGTCCAGAGAGTGCAGAGGCACCACTGGTGATGCAGTTTAGTGAGTCCAGAGAGTGCACTGGCACCACTGGGGATGCAGTGCAGTGAGTCCAGTGAGTGTACTGGCACCACTGGGGATGCACTGCAGTGAGTCCAGAGAGTGCACTGGCACCACTGAGAATGCACTTCAGTGAGTCCAGAGAGTGCACTGGCACCACTGGGGATGCACTTCAGTGAGTCCAGAGAGTGCACTGGCACCACTGGGGATGCACTGCAGTGAGTCCAGCGAGTGCACTGGCACCACTGGGGATGCAGTGCTGTGACTCCAGAGAGTGCACTGGCACCACTGGGGATGCAGTGCAGTGAGTCCAGAGAGTGCACTGGCACCACTGGGGATGCGGTGCCGGGAGTCCAGAGAGTGCTTTGGCACCAGTGGGGATGCACTGCAGTTACTCCAGAGACTGCACTGGCACCACTGGGGATGCAGTGCAGTGAGTCCAGAGAGTGCACTGGCACCACTGGGGATGCACTGCAGTGAGTCCAGAGAGTGCACTGTCACCACTGGGGATGCAGTGCAGTGAGTCCACAGAGTGCACTGGCACCTCTGGGGATGCAGTGCAGTGAGTCCAGAGAGTGCACTGGCACCCCTGGGGATGCACTGCAGTGAATCCAGTGAGTGCACTGGCACCACTGGGGATACAGTGCAGTGAGTCCAGAGAGTGCACTGGCACCACTGGGGATGCAGTGCAGTGAGTCCAGAGAGTGCACTGGCACCACTGGGGATGCATTGCAGTGAGTCCAGAGAGTGCACTGGCACCACTGGGGATGCACTGCAGTGAGTCCAGAGAGTGCACTGGCACCACTGGGGATGCAGTGCAGTGAGTCCAGAGAGTGCACTGGCACCACTGGTGATGCACTGCAGTGAGTCCAGAGATTGCACTGGCACCACTGTGGATGCAGTGCAGTGAGTCCAGAGACTTCACTGGCACCACTGGGGATGCAGAGAAGTGAGTGCAGAGAGTGCACTGGCACCACTGGGGATGCAGTGCAGTGAGTCCAGAGAGTGCACTGGCACCACCTGTAATGCAGTGCAGTGAGTCCAGAGAGTGCACTGGCACCAATGGGGCTGCAGTGCAGTGAGTCCAAAGAGTGCACTGGCACCACTGGGAATGCAGTGCAGTGAGTCCAGAGAGTGCACTGGCACCACTGGGGATGCACTTCAGTGAGTCCAGAGATTGCACTGGCACCACTGGGGATGCAGTGCATTGAGTCCAGAGAGTGCACTGGCACAACTGGGGATGCAGTGCAGTGAGTCCAGAGAGTGCACTGGCACCACTGGGGATGCACTTCAGTGAGTCCAGAGAGTACACTGGCACCAGTGGGGATGCAGTGCAGTGAGTCCAGAGAGTGCACTGGCACCACTGGGGATGCACTGCAGTGAGTCCACAGAGTGCACTAGCACCACTGGGGATGCAGTGCAGTGAGTCCAGAGAGTGCGCTGGAACCACTGGGGATGCAGTGCAGTGAGTCCAGAGATTGCACTTGAACCACTGGGGATGCAGTGCAGTGAGTCCAGAGAGTGCACTGGCACCAGTGGGGATGCACTGCAGTGAGTCCAGTGAGTGCACTGGCACCACTGGGGATGCAGTGCAGTGAGTCCAGAGAGTGCACTGGCACCACTGGGGAAGCAGTGCAGTGAGTCCAGAGAGTGCAGTGTCACCACTAGGGATGCAGTGCAGTGAGTCCAGAGAGTGCACTGGCAGCACTGGGGATGCAGGGCAGTGAGTCCAGAGAGTGCACTGGCACCACTGGGGATGCAGTTCAGTGAGTCCAGAGAGTGCACTGGCACCACTGGGGATGCAGTGCAGTGAGTCCAGAGAGTGCACTGGCACCACTGAGAATGCACTTCAGTGAGTCCAGAGAGTGCACTGGCACCACTGGGGATGCAGTGCAGTGAGTCCAGAGATTGCACTGGCACCACTGGGGATGCAGTGCTGTGACTCCAGAGAGCGCACAGGCACCACTGGGGATGCAGTGCAGTGAGTCCAGAGAGTGCACTGGCACCACTGGGGATGCACTGCAGTGAGCCCAGAGAGTGCACTGGCACCAGTGGGGATGCACTGCAGTGAGTCCAGTGAGTGCACTGGCACCACTGGGGAAGCAGTGCAGTGAGTCCAGAGAGTGCAGAGGCACCACTGGTGATGCAGTTTAGGGAGTCCAGAGAGTGCACTGGCACCACTGGGGATGCAGTGCAGTGAGTCCAGTGAGTGTACTGGCACCACTGGGGATGCACTGCAGTGAGTCCAGAGAGTGCACTGGCACCACTGAGAATGCACTTCAGTGAGTCCAGAGAGTGCACTGGCACCACTGGGGATGCACTTCAGTGACTCCAGAGAGTGCACTGGCACCACTGGGGCTGCACTGCAGTGAGTCCAGAGAGTGCACTGGCACCACTGGGGATGCAGTGCTGTGACTCCAGAGAGTGCACTGGCACCACTGGGGATGCTAGGCCTAGGAAGTGCTGGGGGAAGAACGTTAGGTTTACTCCTGTAAATGTTACCCCGAAGTGGGTTTTTGCTCATGTTTGGTGTAGGGTAAACCCAGTGAGTAGTGGGAATCAGTGAGTAAATCCTGCTAGAATGGCAAAGACGGCGCCTATGGATAGGACGTTATGGAAGTGGGCAACTACGTAGTACGTGTCGTGCAGGGCGATGTCTAGGGAAGAGTTTGCAAGAACGATTCCTGTTAATCCTCCGATGGTAAATAGGAAGATAAATCCTAGAGCTCATAGTATTGGGGGGGTCTCATTTGATTGTTCCTCCGTGCAGGGTGGCTAGTCAGCTAAATACTTTGATTCCGGTAGGGATGGCAATGATTATAGTGGCTGATGTAAAGTAGGCTTGGGTATCAACGTCTATTCCTACTGTAAACATGTGGTGAGCTCAGACGATGAATCCTAGGAAGCCGATGGATAGTATGGCTCAGACTATTCCCATGTAGCCGAAGGGCTCCTTTTTGCCTGAGTAGTACGTGACTACGTGTGAGATGATTCCGAACCCCGGTAGGATCAGAATATAGACTTCTGGGTGTCCGAAGAATCAGAATAGGTGTTGGTACAGGATTGGGTCTCCTCCTCCAGCGGGGTCGAAGAATGTGGTGTTTAGGTTTCGATCAGTTAGTAATATTGTAATACCGGCGGCGAGTACGGGGAGTGATAGAAGGAGTAGGATGGCGGTAATTAGTACGGATCAGACAAATAGTGGGGTTTGGTATTGTGAGAGTGCGGGGGGTTTTATGTTGATGGCTGTGGTGATAAAGTTGATGGCCCCAAGGATGGAGGAGATACCGGCTAAGTGGAGTGAGAAGATAGCCAGGTCTACTGAAGCTCCGGCGTGGGCAAGGTCACCTGCTAGGGGAGGGTAGACAGTTCAGCCTGTGCCGGCGCCAGCTTCTACAGTGGATGAGGCTAGTAGGAGGAGGAATGATGGGGGGAGGAGTCAAAAGCTTATGTTGTTTATTCGCGGGAATGCTATGTCGGGGGCACCGATTATGAGGGGGACTAATCAGTTGCCGAATCCTCCGATCATGATGGGTATGACTATAAAGAAGCTTATTACAAAGGCGTGAGCGGTAACGATTACATTGTAAATTTGGTCGTCGCCTAGGAGAGTTCCTGGTTGTCCTAGTTCTGCGCGGATTAATAGGCTGAGTGCGGTGCCGACTATTCCTGCTCATGCCCCGAAGATGAGGTACAGGGTGCCAATATCCTTATGGTTAGTGGAAAATAGTCATCGGTTGGTGAAGGTGACGGGTAAGATGGCTGAGTGTTGAAGCGTTAGGCTGTAGTCCTTTTTACAGAGGTTTAATTCCTCTTCTTATCGGCTCTGTAGTGAAATTCATGTTGAGTTGCAAGCTCATCGATGCGCACTAGGGTGCGTCAGGGTCTTTGTAGGCAGAAGCCAATTGGTTTAGGCATTTAGCTGTTAACTAGAGTTTTGTGGGATCGAAGCCCATCTGTCTAGGGAGGCTTTAGCTTAATTAAAGCGTCTGACTTGCATTCAGAAGATACAGGTTAATATTCTGTAAGTCTTAATGTGCAGAAACTAAGAGGGTTTAACTCTTATTTAAGGCTTTGAAGGCCTTCGGTTTGGGGTGTTATCCTAAGTTTCTAGACAATGGCATGTATTATTGGGGACAGGGGAAGTAAGAGGATTGATAGTGAGGCAAGGACCGCAGTAGGTGTGCTTGGGGCTTTGCTAGTGTATCATTGTTTTATGTGGTTAGAGGAGTTGGGGGGAAGGGTAATTGTTGAGTGGTATGCGAGGCGTAGGTAGAAGAAGAGGCTGAGCAGTGATAGCATGGCAATTGCCATGGCTGCTGGTGTTATTTCCTGTTTAGTTAGTTCTTGGATGATAAGTCACTTTGGTATAAAGCCTGTTAATGGGGGGAGGCCTGCTAGGGATAAAAGTACTAGTATTAGGGTGGCGTTTAGCACTGGGGTTTTTGTTCATGAGGTTGTGATCATGGATAGGTTAAGGGCTTTGATTTTGTTAAGGGCTAGGAATACGGCTGATGTTATGATTGTGTATAGGTAGAAGGTAAGTAAGGCCAATTTGGGGCTGTAAACTAGGATGATGGCGATTCAGCCTAAGTGGGAGATGGACGAGAAGGCTAGGATTTTGCGTGTTTGTGTTTGGTTCAGTCCTATTCAGCCTCCTAGTGCTGTTGAGGCTAGGGCCATGGCGGTGAGTAGAGCTGGGTCGAGGGATTTGGATGTTAGTAGGAGCAGGGTTAGTGGGGGGAATTTTATGAGGGTCGAGAGTAGCAGGGCTGTTATTAGTGGCGATCCTTGTAGTACTTCTGGGAATCAGAAGTGAAATGGCACTAGGCCCAGTTTAATAGCGATTGCTGCTGTCAGTAGTAGACAGGAGGTTGGGTGGTTTATTTGTGTGATGTCTCATTGGCCGGTGACTCAGGCATTGGTTATGCTAGAGAATAGGACCAGGGCGGAAGCAGCTGCTTGGGTTAGGAAGTATTTCGTTGCGGCTTCTACTGCTCGTGGGTGGTGGGATTTGGCAATTAGGGGAATGATGGCTAGTGCGTTGATCTCCAGTCCTGTCCAGGCCAGAACTCAGTGGTTGCTGGAAATTGTGATTGTGGTGCCCAAGATGAGGCTGAAGGTTATGATTGGGGTCGCGTAAGGGTTCATTAGTAGAGGAGGGGGTTAAACCATCATTTTCGGGGTATGGGCCCGATAGCTTGATTAGCTGACTCTACTAGAAAATAATATAAGGGAAGCATGGAGAATTTTGATTTCTCTTGTGTGGGTTCAATTCCTACTTTTCTAAGGTCAACAGGAAATGAGAGGGCTGTTATACCTCTATGTTCACTTTATCATAGTGACCCTTTGTAGTTCAGGCACATTTCCTTATGTAAGGAGGTAGGCCTGCATAGCAGATAGGTATGCTGATGTGTCAGAGGCACAGAGCTAGTGTGAGGGGTAGGAAGTTTTTTCATAGTAGGTGCATTAGTTGGTCATATCGGAATCGTGGGTATGAAGCTCGGACCCATAAGAAACCAGAAGATAGTAGGAGGACTTTTGTGGCTAGGATGACGGGGAATAGTTCTGTGGGTGGCCCTAGGGCGCTTGGGTTTAGGAATATGATGGCTGTAAGTGTATTTATTAGCATAATGTTCGCATATTCAGCTAGGAAGAATAAGGCGAAGGGTCCTGCGGCGTATTCAACGTTAAACCCTGAGACTAGCTCAGATTCGCCCTCTGTGAGGTCAAAAGGAGCTCGGTTTGTCTCTGCTAGGGTGGATACGTATCATATTATTGCTAGGGGTCATGAGGAGAAAATGAAGTATAGAGGCTCCTGTGCGACGGCAAAGGAGCTGAGTGTGTAGCTTCCGCTTAGTATGATTATTGATAGCAGGATTATGGCCAGTGTCACTTCGTATGAAATGGTCTGTGCTACTGCCCGTAGGGCTCCGATTAGTGCGTATTTTGAGTTCGAGGCTCAGCCTGATCATAGGACTGAGTAGACGGCTAGGCTTGACATGGCTATTAGGAAGAGAACTCCGAGGTTTAGATCTGCTAGGGGAAATGGGAGTGGTAGTGGTGCTCAAGTGGTGAGGGCTAGGACAAGGGCTAGTATTGGTATCAGAATGAATAGAAGTGGGGAAGAGGTAGAGGGTCGGATGGGCTCTTTGGTAAATAGTTTCAGTCCGTCCGCAAATGGTTGAAGTAGGCCAAAAGGCCCGACAACGTTAGGGCCTTTGCGGGATTGTATGTAGCTTAGGATTTTCCGTTCTGCTAGGGTTAGGAAGGCTACGGCAATCAGGATTGGGATGATGTATAGGAGGGATATAACGAGGCAGCTTAGTGTTGTTATTTGAATCATGGGTGAAGCTAGGGAGAGGATTTGAACCTCTGGGGAAAGGGCTTAAGCCTTCTGCACTTGCCGGGCTCTGCCACTCTAGCTGGTCCTTTTCTAGGATTGAAAGTGGTGGGGGAAGGCCCTCTTCACGGTTTAGTTGGTTTCACTGCTTAGAGGGGGGGGGCGTGCTTGTGGTATTGGCCCCACTTTCCCGGTCCTTTCGTACTGGGGAGAGTGTGTCATAGATAGAAACCGACCTGGATTGCTCCGGTCTGAACTCAGATCACGTAGGACTGTTAATCGTTGAACAAACGAACCCTTAATAGCGGCTGCACCATTAGGATGTCCTGATCCAACATCGAGGTCGTAAACCCCCCTGTCGATATGGGCTCTTGAGGGGGATTGCGCTGTTATCCCTGGGGTAGCTTGGTCCATTAATCAATTATATTGGGTCTGGTCACTGTTAGCACTTTGAGGGGTAGCTCTAGGTAAAGAGGTATGGTCTTGTTTTTGGAGGATTTGTTCTCCTCCAAGGTCGCCCCAACCGAAAAATATCGACCAGGCTCTG
Source organism: Anser brachyrhynchus (assembly GCF_964034855.1). Lineage (NCBI taxonomy): Eukaryota > Metazoa > Chordata > Aves > Anseriformes > Anatidae > Anser > Anser brachyrhynchus. The sequence continues at coordinate 12,225,600 of NC_137696.1, read as the reverse complement.
CGATGGTAGTGGCCCCAGTGGGGTTGATTGAGGATTCGCGGTGGTCGTTGATTTTTAAGTTCCACAGGGTCTTCTCGTCTTATGTTCACATCCCCGCTTTTGCACGGGGAGATCAATTTCACTGATTATCTGTGAGAGACAGTTAAGACCTCGTTTAGCCATTCATACAAGTCTCGATTTATGGGACAATTGATTGCGCTATCTTTGCACGGTTAGGATACCGCGGCCGTTAAACCTAAGTCACCGGGCAGGCATCACCTTCAATACTTGTTTAATTTGCTGAAGGCTATGTTTTTGGTAAACAGTCGGGCCTTATTAATTTGCCGAGTTCCTTTCACAGATTTTAATCGCTCTTATAGGCGCTCCTGAGTCGGGTTAACAGGGTTAGTTAATACGTGGTCTTGTAGGGGTTTTTGTATCTGTCTAGGTCTGTTAATAATGTTTCTATGTAAGCTTGCGCCGTTAGAGGGGTGTGGCCCTGTACATGAGGGGCCTAGGATGATTCCTAGGATTGTTATGAGGATGGCAGCGGTTTTGGTGATAAGGGGTATGGTTATTGGGGGGGTTTTGGTTGGTGTGATGAAAGAGGTAATGATTATTCCTGCTGTAATGCTGCCTAGGGCGAGTCGGGTTAGGGGGGCGGTGATTAGTGGGTTGTTTTCGTTTATTGATACTATTGGGGGGATTCGGGTTTGTCCAGCTTGGACTAGGATGGTTATGCGGATGCTGTAGGTTGCGGTGAATGCTGTGGCTATAAGGGTTAGGAGTAGGGCTCAAGTATTTAGGTATGATGTGTTTAAGCTTTCGATGATGAGGTCTTTTGAGTAGAATCCGGCTAGGAATGGGGTTCCTATCAGCGCCAGGTTTCCGATGGTTAGGCAGGAAGTAGTGACTGGGAGTATTTTCTGTAGGCCTCCTATCTTTCGGATATCTTGTTCTCCGTTTAGGTTGTGGATGATAGACCCTGAGCATAGGAATAGTATGGCTTTAAAGAAGGCATGGGTTGAGATGTGTAGGAAGGCTAGTTGTGGGAGGTTTAGTCCGATAGTGACTATTATTAGTCCTAGTTGGCTGGATGTTGAGAAAGCAATGATTTTTTTGATGTCATTTTGGGTTAGGGCGCATGTGGCAGCGAATAGGGTTGATAGAGCACCTAGGCATAGGCAGGCAGTTAGGGCTGTCTGGTTGGTGGCTAGCAGGGGGTGCATGCGGATGAGCAGGAAGATTCCGGCTACTACTATGGTACTGGAGTGCAGTAGGGCTGATACTGGGGTGGGGCCTTCTATTGCTGCGGGCAGTCATGGGTGGAGTCCAAATTGGGCGGATTTTCCTGCGGCTGCGAGGATTAATCCTATGAGGGGGAGGATTGGGGTTTGGTGGGGGTGTACGGCTTGTTGGATCTCTCAGGTGTTGAATGTTGAAGCTAGTCATGCTATGCTCAGGATCAGTCCGATGTCTCCGATTCGGTTGTAGATTACGGCTCGTAGGGCGGCGGTGTTGGCATCTGCTCGGCCTTGTCATCAGCCGATGAGAAGGAAGGACATGATTCGTACTCCTTCCCAGCCTACGAATAGGAGGAATATGTTGTTTGCGGTTGTTAGGAGGAGTATGGCGACTAGGAATGTCAGTAGGTAGGTGAAAAATTTTGTTACGTATGGCTCTGAGGCCATGTATCATATGGCGAATTGTAGGATTGATCATGTTCCAAATAGGGCGATTGGAAGAAATGTTATTGAGTATTGGTCTATTTTTAGGCTCAGGGGGATTTTAAAGTTTATAATGAATTTTCACTCCCAGTGGCAGGTGACAGATTCTACTCCCGAGTAGATGAATGCGGTTGTAGGGGCTAGGCTAATTAGGAATGCGGTTTTAACAGCGCGGGTGGTGGCTTGTGGGGTGTTTTTAAAGTTTTTAAATAGAAATGGCAGGATGATTGGGGTTAGGAGGATTGTCAGCGTGAGTAGTGTGAGGGAGTTGATTAGTAGTGTGGGGTTCACTACTTTTACTTGGATTTGCACCAAGATGGGTGGTTCCTAAGACCAGTGGATTGCTGTTATCCTTTAAAAGTAAGGGGGCTGAGGTTTTAGGCTCAGATGTAAGAGTTAGCAGCTCTTGTTGGTTAAACCCTCCCCTCGGCAGGTAAGAAGGTTTGAACTTCTATTCTTAGAATCACAGTCTAATGTTTGGTTTAAACTATACTTGCATGAGGGGATTCCGGAGATCAGTTCGGGTTTGAGGATTAGGAGGAATATTGGGATAATGTGGAGTGTTATGAGCAGGTGTTCTCGCGTGGTTGAGTTTTGCATAGATGTGATGTGGGAGGGGATTGAGCCTCGTTGGGTCATTAGTAGTATGAATAAGGTGTAGGAGGCGGTTAGTAGGGTTGCGATTCCTGTTAGGATGATCGTGAAGGCAGATCAGTTGAATAAGGTGATTATAATGGTTAGCTCTGCTATGAGGTTTGTTGTTGGGGGTAAGGCTATGTTTGTTAGATTGGCCAGCAATCATCAGGTAGCTATGAGTGGTAGGAGAGGTTGTAGGCCTCGTGTGAGTAGTAGAATTCGGCTGTGCGTACGTTCATAGTTTGTGTTGGCTAGGCAGAATAGTATGGAGGAAGTTAGTCCATGGGAAATTATTAGGATCATTGCCCCTGAGAATGATCAGTGGGTTTGGATTATTCCTGCGGCGATAACTAGGCCTATGTGGCTAACGGATGAATAAGCGATTAGTGATTTTAGGTCTGTCTGTCGTAGGCAGATTGAGCTAGTCATTAGGGCGCCTCATAGGGCCAGGGTTAGGAAGGGGTAGTGCAGGAGGTTGGACAGTGGGCCCATAAATAGAGTGACTCGTATAATTCCGTATCCTCCTAGCTTTAGTAGTAGGGCGGCGAGGAGTATTGAGCCTGCGATGGGTGCTTCTACGTGGGCTTTTGGCAGTCAGAGGTGTAGGCCGTATAGTGGGGCTTTTACTATGAATGCTATGAGCAGTGCTAGACCTGATAGTATTCCTGTCCATGAGGTGGATAGGGTTGGGTGGGTTAGTTGTAGGGTTGGCAGGTGCAGGGTGCCAATTTTCACGTATATGTGTATGATTGTGATTAGCAGGGGTAGAGAGCTTACTGGCGTGTAGAATAGCAGGTAGATGCCAGCGCTTAGGCGTTCTGGTTGGTTCCCCCATCGGGTGATTAAGATTAGGGTGGGAATGAGGGTTGCTTCAAATGAGATGTAAAATAGTGCTAGTTCTGTGGTGGAAAAGGCTAGTAGGATGAATGGCTGGACTGCGACTAAGGTTGAGATAAAGATTCGTTTGCGTTGTAGGGGTTCTTGTTGCAGGTGGTTTTGGCTTGCTATGATTATGAGTGGGAGTAGTCAGCAGGATAGTACTAGGAGGGGGGATGAGATTTGGTCAATTCCTGTTCAGTTGGATAAAAATTTGTAGGGGTAGTAGGTTGGGATTAATCACTGTAGGCTTAGGGCAGCGATTAGGAGGCTGTATAAGGTGGTGTTAGTCCATAGAAATTTTGGTGGAGACAGCAGGGCTGTTGGAAGAAGTATGATTGTGGGTAGGATGATTTTTAGCATTGCAGGAGGTTTAGGTTGTGTAGATGGTCGGAGCCATGTGTGCGGGTGGAGGCTACTAGGATGGCCAGGCCTGTGCCCGCCTCACACGCTGAGAAGGTTAGCATGAGAATTGGTACCATGGTGAATGAGGAGACTTGGTTTTCGATGGATCATATTGATAGGCCTACGAATATCGATAATATTATGCTTTCAAGGCATAGTAGGGCGGATACTAGGTGGGTTCGGTGGAAGGCTAGCCCTAGTCCGCTGAAAATGAAGGCTGAGTAGAAGCTTAAATGTAGGGGCGACATAAGAAAGTTACAGGGTTGGCTGTAATCTGCTGGGTCGAAACCAGCTATCTTTTTGGTTAGACTAACTTTCTGTTATTCTGCTCATTCTAGGCCCCCTTGAATTCACTCGTAGGCCAGTCCGAGTGTTAGGAGAAGGAGGATCACTACAGTTCAGGTGAGGGTCATTAGGGGGGATTGGAGTTGGACGGCTCATGGCAGGGGGAGTAGGAGGGCGATTTCTAGGTCGAATAGGACGAACAGGATGGCTACTGAGGAAGAATCGGACTGAGAATGGTAATCGAGCAGATCCAAGTGGGTCGAATCCACATTCGTACGGTGAGAGTTTCTCTGAGTCGGGGTTTATTTGGGCGAGTCAGAAGTTTAATGCGGTTAGGGCGGCGCTTAGGATTGATGATAGGGCGAATATGAACATGAGTGCGTTCATTGCTCTCCTCTGGGTTTATACCAGATTCTAGAGATTGGAAGTCAATTGTAATTAATATACTAGAAGAGCAAGATCCTCATCAGTAGATGGTTATGTAGAGGAATAGTCAGATGACGTCTACGAAGTGTCAGTATCAGGCTGCTGCCTCGAATCCGAAGTGGTGGTCTGATGTAAAGTGGAACTTGATCAGTCGGAAGAGGCAGACGGTCAGGAAGGAGGATCCGATGATTACGTGGAGTCCGTGGAATCCAGTGGCAACGAAGAAGGTAGATCCGTAGACGCTATCGGCGATTGAGAATGGGGCTTCGTGGTATTCTATTGCTTGTAGGGCTGTGAAGTAGAATCCCAAGAGGATCGTTAGGGTTAGGGCGTGGATGGCATGTTTTCGGTTTCCTTCTGTGATGCTGTGATGGGCTCACGTTACGGTAACGCCTGAGGCTAGTAGGATGGCTGTGTTTAGTAGGGGGACTTCTATCGGGTTGAGTGGTTTAATTCCTGTTGGGGGTCATTGGCCTCCTAGTTCTGGGGTTGGGGCCAGGCTCGAGTGGAAGAACGCTCAGAAGAACCCTAAGAAGAAGAATGCTTCGGATGTGATGAAAAGGATTATGCTGTATCGTAGGCCTTTTTGGACTGTGGGAGTGTGATGGCCTTGGAAGGTGCTTTCTCGTACAATGTCTCGTCATCATTGGAGTATTACTAGGAGTATTGAGATGAGGCCTAGGGTTAGTAGTATGGATGAGTTGTAGTGGAATCACATGATTAATCCTGAGGTTGTGAGTAGGGCGGCGGCTGCCCCGAAGATTGGTCAAGGGCTTGGGTCAACTATGTGGTATGAGTGTGCTTGGTGTGCCATTAGATGTTTTCTTGTAAGTATAGGCTTAGAAGGAGCACGAAGACGTAGGCCTGGATTATGGCTACTGCTACTTCTAGGATGGTTAGGAGTAGTAGGATGATTATTGTTAGGATGGATACTGCAGGAAGGGTGGGTATTAATGCAATGGAGGCTGTAGAGATGAGTTGGATGAGTAAGTGTCCTGCTGTAAGGTTGGCTGTAAGGCGGACTCCGAGGGCTAGGGGGCGGATTAGTAGGCTGGTTGTTTCGATCAGGATTAGTGCGGGGATTAGGGGTGTAGGGGTACCTTCGGGTAATAGGTGGGCTAAAGAGGCTGATGGTTGGTTTCGTAGGCCTGTTAGTAGTGTGGCGAGCCATAGTGGGAAGGCTAGGGCTATGTTCATAGATAGTTGGGTGGTTGGGGTGAATGTATATGGAAGGAGGCCTAGAAGGTTGATTGTAAGAAGTATGATTATTAGGGATGTAAATATTATGGCTCATTTGTGGCCATTTTTGTTGAGTGGGACTATTAGTTGTTTTGTGATTAGGTGAAGGAGTCATGTTTGGATAGTAGAAAGGCGGTTGTTGATTCATCGGTTGTTTGGGGATGGGAATAGTAGGGCTGGGAAGAGTAGGGATAGTAGGATTAAGGGGATGCCGAATAGATTGGGGCTGGAAAATTGGTCAAAGAAGCTTAGGTTCATGGTCAGGATCATGGTGTGGGTTTGGTAGTGAGGGAGGTCTTATTTGATGGGGGGTTGGTTGTGGTGAAGGCTAGTAGTTTTGGTTGGATGAGGAGTGCTAGGGTTAATCAGGTTATAATTATGATTGAAAATCATGGTGCGGGGTTAAGCTGTGGCATATCATTAAGGAGGGGGAAGTCCCTCTTTGGCTAGCTTAAAAGGCTAGTGCTGTTGCATAGCTTCTTAATGATTAGGATGATGATAGAAGGGACGATCAGGCCTCGAAATGTGGGAGTGGGGTTGATTCTACTACAATGGGTATGTAGCTGTGATTAGCCCCGCAAATTTCTGAGCATTGTCCGTAAAAAATCCCAGGCCGGGTGGTAATGAATGAAGTTTGGTTTAGTCGGCCTGGGATTGCGTCTGTTTTAACTCCGAGCGTTGGGACTGCTCAGGAGTGGAGTACGTCTCCTGCAGTAATGATCACGCGGATGGGGGATTCTATTGGGATAACTACGCGGTGGTCAACTTCTAGCAGTCGGAAGTGGCCGTTGGGTAAGTCTGGGGTGGGCACTATGTAGGAGTCGAATGATAGGTCTTTGAAGTCTGTGTATTCGTAGCTTCAGTATCATTGGTGGCCGATGGCTTTTAGGGTGAGGTCTGGTTCATCGATTTTGTCCATTATGTAGAGGATTTGTAGGGATGGGAGGGCGAGGAGTACCAGGACGATAGCAGGTAGGATTGTCCAGATCAGCTCTACTTCTTGGGCGTCTACAGCATTGGACGAGAGTTTTTCTGTTAGTATGTGGGCTAAAAGGTAGAGAACTAGGCTGCAGATAGCTAGGGCAACGATTAGGGCGTGGTCGTGGAATTCAACGAGTTCTTCTATGATGGGTGATGAGGCGTCTTGGAATCCTAGTTGGGAGTGGTTGGCCACATGAGATGTACAGGATTTTTACCTGTGATTTAGTCTTGACAAGGCTATGTAATTGGTTTACTAACGTCTCATAAGAAAGAAGCATGAGCGGTTAATGCAGTTGGCTTGAAACCAGCATGTGAGGGTTCGATTCCTTCCTTTCTTGTACTTGGACGAAGGCCGGTTCCTCGAAAGTATGGTATGGGGGAGGGCAGCCGTGGATTCATTCAACGTTTGTGGTAGTTAGTTCTGGTTGTAGGACTTTTTGTTTGGCCGAAAAGGCTTCTCAGATGATGAATATTAGTATGATTACGGCTACTATTGAGATTAGGGAGCCGATGGAGGAAATGGTGTTTCATAGTGTGTAGGCGTCGGGATAGTCCGAGTATCGTCGGGGTATTCCTGCTAGGCCTAGGAAGTGCTGGGGGAAGAACGTTAGGTTTACTCCTGTAAATATTACCCCGAAGTGGGCTTTTGCTCATGTTTGGTGTAGGGTAAACCCAGTGAGTAGTGGGAATCAGTGAGTAAATCCTGCTAGAATGGCAAAGACGGCGCCTATGGATAGGACGTAGTGGAAGTGGGCAACTACGTAGTACGTGTCGTGCAGGGCGATGTCTAGGGAAGAGTTTGCAAGAACGATTCCTGTTAATCCTCCGATGGTAAATAGGAAGATAAATCCTAGAGCTCATAGTATTGGGGGGGGTCTCATTTGATTGTTCCTCCGTGCAGGGTGGCTAGTCAGCTAAATACTTTGATTCCGGTAGGGATGGCAATGATTATAGTGGCTGATGTAAAGTAGGCTCGGGTATCAACGTCTATTCCTACTGTAAACATGTGGTGAGCTCAGACGATGAATCCTAGGAAGCCGATGGATAGTATGGCTCAGACTATTCCCATGTAGCCGAAGGGCTCCTTTTTGCCTGAGTAGTACGTGACTACGTGTGAGATGATTCCGAACCCCGGTAGGATCAGAATATAGACTTCTGGGTGTCCGAAGAATCAGAATAGGTGTTGGTACAGGATTGGGTCTCCTCCTCCAGCGGGGTCGAAGAATGTGGTGTTTAGGTTTTGATCAGTTAGTAATATTGTAATACCGGCGGCGAGTACGGGGAGTGATAGAAGGAGTAGGATGGCGGTAATTAGTACGGATCAGACAAATAGTGGGGTTTGGTATTGTGAGAGTGCGGGGGGTTTTATGTTGATGGCTGTGGTGATAAAGTTGATGGCCCCAAGGATGGAGGAGATACCGGCTAAGTGGAGTGAGAAGATAGCCAGGTCTACTGAAGCTCCGGCGTGGGCAAGGTCACCTGCTAGGGGAGGGTAGACAGTTCAGCCTGTGCCGGCGCCAGCTTCTACAGTGGATGAGACTAGTAGTAGGAGGAATGATGGGGGGAGGAGTCAAAAGCTTATGTTGTTTATTCGCGGGAATGCTATGTCGGGGGCACCGATTATGAGGGGGACTAATCAGTTGCCGAATCCTCCGATCATGATGGGTATGACTATAAAGAAGCTTATTACAAAGGCGTGAGCGGTAACGATTACATTGTAAATTTGGTCGTCGCCTAGGAGAGTTCCTGGTTGTCCTAGTTCTGCGCGGATTAATAGGCTGAGTGCGGTGCCGACTATTCCTGCTCATGCCCCGAAGATGAGGTACAGGGTGCCAATATCCTTATGGTTAGTGGAAAATAGTCATCGGTTGATGAAGGTGACGGGTAAGATGGCTGAGTGTTGAAGCGTTAGGCTGTAGTCCTTTTTACAGAGGTTTAATTCCTCTTCTTATCGGCTCTGTAGTGAAATTCATGTTGAGTTGCAAGCTCATCGATGCGCACTAGGGTGCGTCAGGGTCTTTGTAGGCAGAAGCCAATTGGTTTAGGCATTTAGCTGTTAACTAGAGTTTTGTGGGATCGAAGCCCATCTGTCTAGGGAGGCTTTAGCTTAATTAAAGCGTCTGACTTGCATTCAGAAGATACAGGTTAATATTCTGTAAGTCTTAATGTGCAGAAACTAAGAGGGTTTAACTCTTATTTAAGGCTTTGAAGGCCTTCGGTTTGGGGTGTTATCCTAAGTTTCTAGACAATGGCATGTATTATTGGGGACAGGGGAAGTAAGAGGATTGATAGTGAGGCAAGGACCGCAGTAGGTGTGCTTGGGGCTTTGCTAGTGTATCATTGTTTTATGTGGTTAGAGGAGTTGGGGGGAAGGGTAATTGTTGAGTGGTATGCGAGGCGTAGGTAGAAGAAGAGGCTGAGCAGTGATAGCATGGCAATTGCCATGGCTGCTGGTGTTATTTCCTGTTTAGTTAGTTCTTGGATGATAAGTCACTTTGGTATAAAGCCTGTTAATGGGGGGAGGCCTGCTAGGGATAAAAGTACTAGTATTAGGGTGGCGTTTAGCACTGGGGTTTTTGTTCATGAGGTTGTGATCATGGATAGGTTAAGGGCTTTGATTTTGTTAAGGGCTAGGAATACGGCTGATGTTATGATTGTGTATAGGTAGAAGGTAAGTAAGGCCAATTTGGGGCTGTAAACTAGGATGATGGCGATTCAGCCTAAGTGGGAGATGGACGAGAAGGCTAGGATTTTGCGTGTTTGTGTTTGGTTCAGTCCTATTCAGCCTCCTAGTGCTGTTGAGGCTAGGGCCATGGCGGTGAGTAGAGCTGGGTCGAGGGATTTGGATGTTAGTAGGAGCAGGGTTAGTGGGGGGAATTTTATGAGGGTCGAGAGTAGCAGGGCTGTTATTAGTGGTGATCCTTGTAGTACTTCTGGGAATCAGAAGTGAAATGGCACTAGGCCCAGTTTAATAGCGATTGCTGCTGTCAGTAGTAGACAGGAGGTTGGGTGGTTTATTTGTGTGATGTCTCATTGGCCGGTGACTCAGGCATTGGTTATGCTAGAGAATAGGACCAGGGCGGAAGCAGCTGCTTGGGTTAGGAAGTATTTCGTTGCGGCTTCTACTGCTCGTGGGTGGTGGGATTTGGCAATTAGGGGAATGATGGCTAGTGCGTTGATCTCCAGTCCTGTCCAGGCCAGAACTCAGTGGTTGCTGGAAATTGTGATTGTGGTGCCCAAGATGAGGCTGAAGGTTATGATTGGGGTCGCGTAAGGGTTCATTAGTAGAGGAGGGGGTTAAACCATCATTTTCGGGGTATGGGCCCGATAGCTTGATTAGCTGACTCTACTAGAAAATAATATAAGGGAAGCATGGAGAATTTTGATTTCTCTTGTGTGGGTTCAATTCCTACTTTTCTAAGGTCAACAGGAAATGAGAGGGCTGTTATACCTCTATGTTCACTTTATCATAGTGACCCTTTGTAGTTCAGGCACATTTCCTTATGTAAGGAGGTAGGCCTGCATAGCAGATAGGTATGCTGATGTGTCAGAGGCACAGAGCTAGTGTGAGGGGTAGGAAGTTTTTTCATAGTAGGTGCATTAGTTGGTCATATCGGAATCGTGGGTATGAAGCTCGGACCCATAAGAAACCAGAAGATAGTAGGAGGACTTTTGTGGCTAGGATGACGGGGAATAGTTCTGTGGGTGGCCCTAGGGCGCTTGGGTTTAGGAATATGATGGCTGTAAGTGTATTTATTAGCATAATGTTCGCATATTCAGCTAGGAAGAATAAGGCGAAGGGTCCTGCGGCGTATTCAACGTTAAACCCTGAGACTAGCTCAGATTCGCCCTCTGTGAGGTCAAAAGGAGCTCGGTTTGTCTCTGCTAGGGTGGATACGTATCATATTATTGCTAGGGGTCATGAGGAGAAAATGAAGTATAGAGGCTCCTGTGCGACGGCAAAGGAGCTGAGTGTGTAGCTTCCGCTTAGTATGATTATTGATAGCAGGATTATGGCCAGTGTCACTTCGTATGAAATGGTCTGTGCTACTGCCCGTAGGGCTCCGATTAGTGCGTATTTTGAGTTCGAGGCTCAGCCTGATCATAGGACTGAGTAGACGGCTAGGCTTGACATGGCTATTAGGAAGAGAACTCCGAGGTTTAGATCTGCTAGGGGAAATGGGAGTGGTAGTGGTGCTCAAGTGGTGAGGGCTAGGACAAGGGCTAGTATTGGTATCAGAATGAATAGAAGTGGGGAAGAGGTAGAGGGTCGGATGGGCTCTTTGGTAAATAGTTTCAGTCCGTCCGCAAATGGTTGAAGTAGGCCAAAAGGCCCGACAACGTTAGGGCCTTTGCGGGATTGTATGTAGCTTAGGATTTTCCGTTCTGCTAGGGTTAGGAAGGCTACGGCAATCAGGATTGGGATGATGTATAGGAGGGATATAACGAGGCAGCTTAGTGTTGTTATTTGAATCATGGGTGAAGCTAGGGAGAGGATTTGAACCTCTGGGGAAAGGGCTTAAGCCTTCTGCACTTGCCGGGCTCTGCCACTCTAGCTGGTCCTTTTCTAGGATTGAAAGTGGTGGGGGAAGGCCCTCTTCACGGTTTAGTTGGTTTCACTGCTTAGAGGGGGGGGGCGTGCTTGTGGTATTGGCCCCACTTTCCCGGTCCTTTCGTACTGGGGAGAGTGTGTCATAGATAGAAACCGACCTGGATTGCTCCGGTCTGAACTCAGATCACGTAGGACTGTTAATCGTTGAACAAACGAACCCTTAATAGCGGCTGCACCATTAGGATGTCCTGATCCAACATCGAGGTCGTAAACCCCCCTGTCGATATGGGCTCTTGAGGGGGATTGCGCTGTTATCCCTGGGGTAGCTTGGTCCATTAATCAATTATATTGGGTCTGGTCACTGTTAGCACTTTGAGGGGTAGCTCTAGGTAAAGAGGTATGGTCTTGTTTTTGGAGGATTTGTTCTCCTCCAAGGTCGCCCCAACCGAAAAATATCGACCAGGCTCTGCGATGGTAGTGGCCCCAGTGGGGTTGATTGAGGATTCGCGGTGGTCGTTGATTTTTAAGTTCCACAGGGTCTTCTCTTCTTATGTTCACATCCCCGCTTTTGCACGGGGAGATCAATTTCACTGATTATCTGTGAGAGACAGTTAAGACCTCGTTTAGCCATTCATACAAGTCTCGATTTATGGGACAATTGATTGCGCTACCTTTGCACGGTTAGGATACCGCGGCCGTTAAACCTAAGTCACCGGGCAGGCATCACCTTCAATACTTGTTTAATTTGCTGAAGGCTATGTTTTTGGTAAACAGTCGGGCCTTATTAATTTGCCGAGTTCCTTTCACAGATTTTAATCGCTCTTATAGGCGCTCCTGAGTCGGGTTAACAGGGTTAGTTAATACGTGGTCTTGTAGGGGTTTTTGTATCTGTCTAGGTCTGTTAATAATGTTTCTATGTAAGCTTGCGCCGTTAGAGGGGTGTGGCCCTGAGTTACTTATTTTAGCATTAATTCTCCTATATTCATAGGTTGACCTGTTTGTGATAAGGGAATCATCTTATTTTGGTATTTTTAGGTGGTGGAGCTTTGACGCACTCTTTTTTGATGGCTGCTTTAGGGCCCACGGTAGGATCAGTAGTAAGAATTATCCGCTAGTCGAGGTTGTGTCCTTTTTTAATGGAGCTGTCCCTCCATTAAATAGCTCTTAATCATCTCATTAGGGTTCAGGATGTCCGGTAGGGAGGATTAAGGGGGAACTTAGATTCGTTTCACAGGTAACCAGCTATCACCCAGCTCGGTTGGCTTTTCACCTCTACTGACAAGTCATCCCACTCTTTTGCAACAGAGACGGGTTCGCTCTCTTTAACTGCTTGAAAGTAGCTCGCTTGGGTTTCGGGGGGGCAAACTTTAGTTCACTTTGCTTGGTTGTTCTCGCTAAACCATGATGCAAAAGGTACAAGGGTTGATCTTTGCTGTCTGTCGCTTTGATTGTTTCACTGCTATTTCATCTTTCCCTTACGGTACTGGGGTCTCTATCGCGTCTAAGTGTCTTTTCTATCGCCTATACTAAGACTGTAAAATGCTTTAGTTTAATTAGTTTAGTAAATTCTTTAGTTTTGGTGTACTATTTGTGTGGTTGAGCTAGAGGGGGGGCTTCAAGACGATCCGGTCTAGTAGATATCTTTCAGGTGTAAGCTGAGTGCTTTGGTGTTATAGCTACGTCTTGATATTCTAAGTACACCTTCCGGTACACTTACCTTGTTACGACTTACCTCATCTTCAGCGTATTTATGGTATTAGTTATGTGGGATGTGGCTTTTGAGGAGGGTGACGGGCGGTATGTACGTGCCCCAGGGCCGGCTTAAAGTAGGCTCTATTGTCCCACTTTACTGCTAAATCCGCCTTCCAGAAGTGGTTTCACGCTTCTTTCCGTGTGCCCTATGAATAGGGAATGTAGCCCATTTCTTCCACTCCATAGGCTATACCTTGACCTGTCTTATTAGCGGGGTGCTATTGTGTCCACTGTTGTGCTCTCATTCGAGGTGGGCTGGCGACGGCGGTATGTAGGCTGTGTTGGCAAGGGGTGGTTGGGTTAATTGGGGATTATCGATTGTAGAACAGGCTCCTCTAGGTGGGTTTGGGGCACCGCCAAGTCCTTAGAGTTTTAAGCGTTTGTGCTCGTAGTTCTCTGGCGGATACTTCGGTAAAGTAAGTATCAAGATTTAGGGCCAGGCATAGTGGGGTATCTAATCCCAGTTTGGGCCCTGGCTTTCGTGGGTTTAAATCAGTCGTTAGTTCCTAAGATCATCTTAATGGTGTGTTTAGGTGCATCTTGGGCTTATGACAGCTCAGTTGCATTTTGATCTTAGTTAGCTAGGATAGGCATTTTACCACTCTTTACGCCGTGTCAATAGGACGGTTGATTTGGGTTTCTTGTATGACCGCGGTGGCTGGCACAAGATTTACCAACCCTTGAAGTTAGGCTGTTGCTATAACTAAGTCAAGTTTGCACTCATTGCTTAATGTTAATTACTGCTGAATACCCGTGGGGGCGCGGCTTAGCGAGGCGTCTTGGGCTACTACTTGGGTGTGCCTGATACCCGCTCCTCAAGGCCTGTATGGGGGTAGGTGGTCGAGGGCGTTTACACTGGGGCGCGGATACTTGCATGTATATATTTAGCAAAAACCAACCGTAAGGTTAGGACTAAGTCTTTTGTCCGCAGGCATGTTTTATGCCATCTTGGCAACTTCAGTGCCATGCTTTGTGTTAAGCTATGTGGACGGGGGTGTGGTTAGCTGATAGTTGAGTGGTGAGTGAGAGTGAAGTATATGAAATTATTGCTTGTGTTTACTATTTTTAGTACTGGAGTTTCTCTAATAAGTTTAAGTTATTTTGTATGTGTTTGTGTGTATATGTACATCGTTCCGATGATGTCATGGAAGGGATGATTAATGGAGTTTTAGAGGTAGTTTGCTGGGATTGGGCGATGAAGGTTTATGCTACATGGTGGTTAGCGAAAGTTTACTGGTTTAGTTTGTGAAGCGCAGGGGTTGCGCTTAATGATTTGTTGTTTTGTGCTATGTCCAACGAGCATTCATCCAATAGCCCCATTTAACCCGGAGGGTGGAGGTAACATTAACTGAATGTGGTCAAAGTGCATCAGTGTCAGGATGATTCCCCATATACGCCAACCGTCTCATCGAGGGACCCTTGAAATATAGGATAGGCCGTGAGGCAGGTGTGTCCAGGCTTAGATTGTGGGACCCCCGAGATCACTGGGAATAGCCACCTGTGAGGTAACCCCGGAAAAAATAAGAGGAACCAGAGGCGCCAAAAAGCTGGAACATGCCGCGATTACGCATTGAGAAGGTGAAAGTACTCACAGATGCCACTTTGAAGGGCAAGGAGGGGTGAGTGAACCCAATGGATGGCCCTGACCGAGGAACCAGAGGCGCAAAAATGTGAGGAGGGCGAGGGGTTTAGGGGGAACGTATGGGCCTGAAGCTAGTCATACCGGACATTATGTGCAACGGGTTGCTGATTTCACGTGAGGAGTACGATTAATAAATCCGTCTGATACGAACTGCATGAGATATGTGGTGGAGAGTTGTTGTTGGAGCATGTCCTGTGAGCATTCATTAAAATGGGGTCTTGTTATGCGCTTGAGTGGAGTTGTATTGGGTGTTGTGGGGTATGGTCCTAGAACATTCATGCCGGGTGGTTTGGTAGGAGTGTGTTTAAGGGTTTAATGGCCGTGTACATGTATGGGTTTAGCACCTGCTTATAAGATAGTCCGTATATAATGTATATTACTGGTACTATAGTATGTATGTATATGGGGTATATAAATTTATGCACGAATATGCATAACCAAATACCCCCGCCTCGGGGGGGGAGGGGGGGGGGGTTAAGCATAATGGCATAGATGGGGTAGAATTATTGGGGGCTTGCGGTTAGTTCCTGTAGTTGAGAACAATGGCGGCTTTTCGAGCCGCAGGCCTCGGGTAGTGTCCGGGCAGGAATAATGACTTATTTTATGTTTTTTTTAGGGATTTGCTTTGCGGTGGGTGTTTTGGGTGTGGCGTCGAATCCTTCGCCGTATTATGGGGTTGTTGGTTTGGTGTTAGCGTCTGTGGCGGGGTGCGGGTGGTTGCTGGGCCTTGGGGTTTCGTTCGTGGCTTTAGTGCTGTTTATGGTGTATTTGGGGGGTATGCTGGTGGTGTTTGTTTATTCAGTAGCTTTAGCAGCGGAGCCTTTCCCTGGGGCTTGGGGGGATTGACGGGTGATTGGATGTGCAGTAGCGTTTGTGGCAATTGTTTTTGGGGGGTTGGTGTTTGGGGGGTTTATGGGGGCTTGGAAGTTCGGGGTTTCTACTGTGAATAATGTTGGGGTGTTTGTTGTTCGGTCGGATTTTAGTGGAGTTTCCATGTTTTATTCACATGGGGCAGGGATGTTTTTAGTGGCGGGTTGGGGGCTGTTGTTGACTTTGTTTGTTGTATTGGAGCTTGTGCGGGGGTTGTCGCGGGGTGCTATTCGGGCGGTTTAGGGGTTAGGGTCAGAGAATAGTTTATTGAAAATGCCAGCTTTGGGAGCTGGAGATAAAGGTTTGAGTCCTTTTTTTCTGAGTTTGGGGTACTCTAAGAAGTGGTAAGTCTTCAATCTTTGGTTTACAAGACCAATGTTTTTAGTTTATAAAATATTAGAGTATTTAGCAGTTGAGTATTTTGTTTTCTAGGGTGCTTGAGGCGGGGAGGAGAAATAGGAGGATAGTGAAGTAGGCGATTGAAGCGAGTTGGCCGATGATGATGAATGGGTGTTCGACAGGTTGGCTTCCTACTCATGTTAGGACGAGGAGGTCGGCGACTAGTACTCAGAATAGGAGCTGGGAGAGTGGTCGGAATGTTATTGCTCGTTGTTTTGATTTGTGCAGGAATGGGATTAGGAATAGGATCAGTACGGAGGCGGCCAGTGCTAATACGCCTCCTAGTTTATTTGGGATTGAACGTAGGATGGCGTAGGCGAATAGGAAGTATCATTCTGGCTTGATGTGTGGTGGGGTTACTAGTGGGTTTGCTGGGGTGAAGTTTTCTGGGTCTCCCAGGAGGTTAACCGCTCATGCTTCTTTCTTATGAGACGTTAGTAAACCAATTACCTAGCCTTGTCAAGACTAAATCACAGGTAAAAATCCTGTACATCTCATGTGGCCAACCACTCCCAACTAGGATTCCAAGACGCCTCATCACCCATCATAGAAGAACTCGTTGAATTCCACGACCACGCCCTAATCGTTGCCCTAGCTATCTGCAGCCTAGTTCTCTACCTTTTAGCCCACATACTAACAGAAAAACTCTCGTCCAATGCTGTAGACGCCCAAGAAGTAGAGCTGATCTGGACAATCCTACTGCATTAACCGCTCATGCTTCTTTCTTATGAGACGTTAGTAAACCAATTACATAGCCTTGTCAAGACTAAATCACAGGTAAAAATCCTGTACATCTCATGTGGCCAACCACTCCCAACTAGGATTCCAAGACGCCTCATCACCCATCATAGAAGAACTCGTTGAATTCCACGACCACGCCCTAATCGTTGCCCTAGCTATCTGCAGCCTAGTTCTCTACCTTTTAGCCCACATACTAACAGAAAAAACTCTCGTCCAATGCTGTAGACGCCCAAGAAGTAGAGCTGATCTGGACAATCCTACCTGCTATCGTCCTGGTACTCCTCGCCCTCCCATCCCTACAAATCCTCTACATAATGGACAAAATCGATGAACCAGACCTCACCCTTAAAGCCATCGGCCACCAATGATACTGAAGCTACGAATACACAGACTTCAAAGACCTATCATTCGACTCCTACATAGTGCCCACCCCAGACTTACCCAACGGCCACTTCCGACTGCTAGAAGTTGACCACCGCGTAGTTATCCCAATAGAATCCCCCATCCGCGTGATCATTACTGCAGGAGACGTACTCCACTCCTGAGCAGTCCCAACGCTCGGAGTTAAAACAGACGCAATCCCAGGCCGACTAAACCAAACTTCATTCATTACCACCCGGCCTGGGATTTTTTACGGACAATGCTCAGAAATTTGCGGGGCTAATCACAGCTACATACCCATTGTAGTAGAATCAACCCCACTCCCACATTTCGAGGCCTGATCGTCCCTTCTATCATCATCCTAATCATTAAGAAGCTATGCAACAGCACTAGCCTTTTAAGCTAGCCAAAGAGGGACTTCCCCCTCCTTAATGATATGCCACAGCTTAACCCCGCACCATGATTTTCAATCATAATTATAACCTGATTAACCCTAGCACTCCTCATCCAACCAAAACTACTAGCCTTCACCACAACCAACCCCCCATCAAATAAGACCTCCCTCACTACCAAACCCACACCATGATCCTGACCATGAACCTAAGCTTCTTTGACCAATTTTCCAGCCCCAATCTATTCGGCATCCCCTTAATCCTACTATCCCTACTCTTCCCAGCCCTACTATTCCCGTCCCCAAACAACCGATGAATCAACAACCGCCTTTCTACTATCCAAACATGACTCCTTCACCTAATCACAAAACAACTAATAGTCCCACTCAACAAAAATGGCCACAAATGAGCCATAATATTTACATCCCTAATAATCATACTTCTTACAATCAACCTTCTAGGCCTCCTTCCATATACATTCACCCCAACCACCCAACTATCTATGAACATAGCCCTAGCCTTCCCACTATGGCTCGCCACACTACTAACAGGCCTACGAAACCAACCATCAGCCTCTTTAGCCCACCTATTACCCGAAGGTACCCCTACACCCCTAATCCCCGCACTAATCCTGATCGAAACAACCAGCCTACTAATCCGCCCCCTAGCCCTCGGAGTCCGCCTTACAGCCAACCTTACAGCAGGACACTTACTCATCCAACTCATCTCTACAGCCTCCATTGCATTAATACCCACCCTTCCTGCAGTATCCATCCTAACAATAATCATCCTACTACTCCTAACCATCCTAGAAGTAGCAGTAGCCATAATCCAGGCCTACGTCTTCGTGCTCCTTCTAAGCCTATACTTACAAGAAAACATCTAATGGCACACCAAGCACACTCATACCACATAGTTGACCCAAGCCCTTGACCAATCTTCGGGGCAGCCGCCGCCCTACTCACAACCTCAGGATTAATCATGTGATTCCACTACAACTCATCCATACTACTAACCCTAGGCCTCATCTCAATACTCCTAGTAATACTCCAATGATGACGAGACATTGTACGAGAAAGCACCTTCCAAGGCCATCACACTCCCACAGTCCAAAAAGGCCTACGATACGGCATAATCCTTTTCATCACATCCGAAGCATTCTTCTTCTTAGGGTTCTTCTGAGCGTTCTTCCACTCGAGCCTGGCCCCAACCCCAGAACTAGGAGGCCAATGACCCCCAACAGGAATTAAACCACTCAACCCGATAGAAGTCCCCCTACTAAACACAGCCATCCTACTAGCCTCAGGCGTTACCGTAACGTGAGCCCATCACAGCATCACAGAAGGAAACCGAAAACACGCCATCCACGCCCTAACCCTAACGATCCTCCTGGGATTCTACTTCACAGCCCTACAAGCAATAGAATACCACGAAGCCCCATTCTCAATCGCCGATAGCGTCTACGGATCTACCTTCTTCGTTGCCACTGGATTCCACGGACTCCACGTAATCATCGGATCCTCCTTCCTGACCGTCTGCCTCTTCCGACTGATCAAGTTCCACTTTACATCAGACCACCACTTCGGATTCGAGGCAGCAGCCTGATACTGACACTTCGTAGACGTCATCTGACTATTCCTCTACATAACCATCTACTGATGAGGATCTTGCTCTTCTAGTATATTAATTACAATTGACTTCCAATCTCTAGAATCTGGTATAAACCCAGAGGAGAGCAATGAACGCACTCATGTTCATATTCGCCCTATCATCAATCCTAAGCGCCGCCCTAACCGCATTAAACTTCTGACTCGCCCAAATAAACCCCGACTCAGAGAAACTCTCACCGTACGAATGTGGATTCGACCCACTTGGATCTGCTCGATTACCATTCTCAGTCCGATTCTTCCTCAGTAGCCATCCTGTTCGTCCTATTCGACCTAGAAATCGCCCTCCTACTCCCCCTGCCATGAGCCGTCCAACTCCAATCCCCCCTAATGACCCTCACCTGAACTGTAGTGATCCTCCTTCTCCTAACACTCGGACTGGCCTACGAGTGAATTCAAGGGGGCCTAGAATGAGCAGAATAACAGAAAGTTAGTCTAACCAAAAAGATAGCTGGTTTCGACCCAGCAGATTACAGCCAACCCTGTAACTTTCTTATGTCGCCCCTACATTTAAGCTTCTACTCAGCCTTCATTTTCAGCGGACTAGGGCTAGCCTTCCACCGAACCCACCTAGTATCCGCCCTACTATGCCTTGAAAGCATAATATTATCGATATTCGTAGGCCTATCAATATGATCCATCGAAAACCAAGTCTCCTCATTCACCATGGTACCAATTCTCATGCTAACCTTCTCAGCGTGTGAGGCGGGCACAGGCCTGGCCATCCTAGTAGCCTCCACCCGCACACATGGCTCCGACCATCTACACAACCTAAACCTCCTGCAATGCTAAAAATCATCCTACCCACAATCATACTTCTTCCAACAGCCCTGCTGTCTCCACCAAAATTTCTATGGACTAACACCACCTTATACAGCTTCCTAATCGCTGCCCTAAGCCTACAGTGATTAATCCCAACCTACTACCCCTACAAATTTTTATCCAACTGAACAGGAATTGACCAAATCTCATCCCCCCTCCTAGTACTATCCTGCTGACTACTCCCACTCATAATCATAGCAAGCCAAAACCACCTGCAACAAGAACCCCTACAACGCAAACGAATCTTTATCTCAACCTTAGTCGCAGTCCAGCCATTCATCCTACTAGCCTTTTCCACCACAGAACTAGCACTATTTTACATCTCATTTGAAGCAACCCTCATTCCCACCCTAATCTTAATCACCCGATGGGGGAACCAACCAGAACGCCTAAGCGCTGGCATCTACCTGCTATTCTACACGCTAGTAAGCTCTCTACCCCTGCTAATCACAATCATACACCTATACGTGAAAATTGGCACCCTGCACCTGCCAACCCTACAACTAACCCACCCAACCCTATCCACCTCATGGACAGGAATACTATCAGGTCTAGCACTGCTCATAGCATTCATAGTAAAAGCCCCACTATACGGCCTACACCTCTGACTGCCAAAAGCCCACGTAGAAGCACCCATCGCAGGCTCAATACTCCTCGCCGCCCTACTACTAAAGCTAGGAGGATACGGAATTATACGAGTCACTCTATTTATGGGCCCACTGTCCAACCTCCTGCACTACCCCTTCCTAACCCTGGCCCTATGAGGCGCCCTAATGACTAGCTCAATCTGCCTACGACAGACAGACCTAAAATCACTAATCGCTTATTCATCCGTTAGCCACATAGGCCTAGTTATCGCCGCAGGAATAATCCAAACCCACTGATCATTCTCAGGGGCAATGATCCTAATAATTTCCCATGGACTAACTTCCTCCATACTATTCTGCCTAGCCAACACAAACTATGAACGTACGCACAGCCGAATTCTACTACTCACACGAGGCCTACAACCTCTCCTACCACTCATAGCTACCTGATGATTGCTGGCCAATCTAACAAACATAGCCTTACCCCCAACAACAAACCTCATAGCAGAGCTAACCATTATAATCACCTTATTCAACTGATCTGCCTTCACGATCATCCTAACAGGAATCGCAACCCTACTAACCGCCTCCTACACCTTATTCATACTACTAATGACCCAACGAGGCTCAATCCCCTCCCACATCACATCTATGCAAAACTCAACCACGCGAGAACACCTGCTCATAACACTCCACATTATCCCAATATTCCTCCTAATCCTCAAACCCGAACTGATCTCCGGAATCCCCTCATGCAAGTATAGTTTAAACCAAACATTAGACTGTGATTCTAAGAATAGAAGTTCAAACCTTCTTACCTGCCGAGGGGAGGGTTTAACCAACAAGAGCTGCTAACTCTTACATCTGAGCCTAAAACCTCAGCCCCCTTACTTTTAAAGGATAACAGCAATCCACTGGTCTTAGGAACCACCCATCTTGGTGCAAATCCAAGTAAAAGTAGTGAACCCCACACTACTAATCAACTCCCTCACACTACTCACGCTGACAATCCTCCTAACCCCAATCATCCTGCCATTTCTATTTAAAAACTTTAAAAACACCCCACAAGCCACCACCCGCGCTGTTAAAACCGCATTCCTAATTAGCCTAGCCCCTACAACCGCATTCATCTACTCGGGAGTAGAATCTGTCACCTGCCACTGGGAGTGAAAATTCATTATAAACTTTAAAATCCCCCTGAGCCTAAAAATAGACCAATACTCAATAACATTTCTTCCAATCGCCCTATTTGTAACATGATCAATCCTACAATTCGCCATATGATACATGGCCTCAGAGCCATACGTAACAAAATTTTTCACCTACCTACTGACATTCCTAGTCGCCATACTCCTCCTAACAACCGCAAACAACATATTCCTCCTATTCGTAGGCTGGGAAGGAGTACGAATCATGTCCTTCCTTCTCATCGGCTGATGACAAGGCCGAGCAGATGCCAACACCGCCGCCCTACGAGCCGTAATCTACAACCGAATCGGAGACATCGGACTGATCCTGAGCATAGCATGACTAGCTTCAACATTCAACACCTGAGAGATCCAACAAGCCGTACACCCCCACCAAACCCCAATCCTCCCCCTCATAGGATTAATCCTCGCAGCCGCAGGAAAATCCGCCCAATTTGGACTCCACCCATGACTGCCCGCAGCAATAGAAGGCCCCACCCCAGTATCAGCCCTACTGCACTCCAGTACCATAGTAGTAGCCGGAATCTTCCTGCTCATCCGCATGCACCCCCTGCTAGCCACCAACCAGACAGCCCTAACTGCCTGCCTATGCCTAGGTGCTCTATCAACCCTATTCGCTGCCACATGCGCCCTAACCCAAAATGACATCAAAAAAATCATTGCTTTCTCAACATCCAGCCAACTAGGACTAATAATAGTCACTATCGGACTAAACCTCCCACAACTAGCCTTCCTACACATCTCAACCCATGCCTTCTTTAAAGCCATACTATTCCTATGCTCAGGGTCTATCATCCACAACCTAAACGGAGAACAAGATATCCGAAAGATAGGAGGCCTACAGAAAATACTCCCAGTCACTACTTCCTGCCTAACCATCGGAAACCTGGCGCTGATAGGAACCCCATTCCTAGCCGGATTCTACTCAAAAGACCTCATCATCGAAAGCTTAAACACATCATACCTAAATACTTGAGCCCCTACTCCTAACCCTTATAGCCACAGCATTCACCGCAACCTACAGCATCCGCATAACCATCCTAGTCCAAGCTGGACAAACCCGAATCCCCCCAATAGTATCAATAAACGAAAACAACCCACTAATCACCGCCCCCCTAACCCGACTCGCCCTAGGCAGCATTACAGCAGGAATAATCATTACCTCTTTCATCACACCAACCAAAACCCCCCCAATAACCATACCCCTTATCACCAAAACCGCTGCCATCCTCATAACAATCCTAGGAATCATCCTAGCCCTAGAACTATCGAACATAACACACACCCTCACTCACCCCAAACCAACCCCCCTCATAAACTTCTCCTCTGCATTAGGGTACTTCAACCCCCTAGTACACCGATTCTTCTCCAAAAACCTACTAGAAAAGGGACAAAACATTGCCCTACACTTGATCGACCTCTCCTGACTCAAAAAAATAGGGCCAGAGGGCCTTGCTGAACTACAAGTAGCCGCAAGCAAAGCCGCAACCTCAATACACACAGGGCTAATTAAGGCCTACCTAGGATCCTTCGCCCTCTCCATCCTGGTAATAATCCTAATAACACACAGACTCACTAATGGCCCCTAACATCCGCAAATCCCATCCCCTACTAAAAATAATCAACAACTCCCTAATCGACCTACCTGCCCCCTCCAACATCTCTGCCTGATGAAACTTCGGCTCCCTTCTAGCCATCTGCTTAGCCACACAAATCCTAACAGGCCTGCTACTAGCCATACACTACACCGCAGACACTTCACTCGCCTTCTCCTCAGTAGCTCACACATGCTGAGACGTCCAGTACGGATGGCTCATCCGCAACCTCCACGCCAACGGTGCTTCGCTCTTCTTTATCTGCATCTACTTACACATCGGACGAGGCCTCTACTACGGCTCCTACCTATACAAAGAAACCTGAAACACAGGAGTAATCCTCCTACTCACCCTAATAGCAACTGCCTTCGTAGGGTATGTCCTACCATGAGGACAAATGTCATTCTGAGGGGCCACCGTAATCACCAACCTATTCTCAGCCATCCCGTACATTGGGCAAACTCTAGTAGAATGAGCCTGAGGAGGATTCTCAGTAGACAATCCAACCTTAACCCGATTCTTCGCCATCCACTTCCTACTGCCCTTCCTAATTGCAGGAATCACCCTAGTCCACCTAACCTTCCTACACGAATCAGGCTCAAATAACCCACTAGGAATCGTATCAGACTGCGACAAAATCCCATTCCACCCATACTTCTCCATTAAAGACAGCTTAGGGCTTACCCTAATAATCACCCCTCTAATAGCACTAGCCCTATTTTCACCGAACCTCCTGGTTCTTGGAATCCTAGTTGGGAGTGGTTGGCCACATGAGATGTACAGGATTTTTACCTGTGATTTAGTCTTGACAAGGCTATGTAATTGGTTTACTAACGTCTCATAAGAAAGAAGCATGAGCGGTTAATGCACTTGGCTTGAAACCCATCCCCAGTGGTGCAAGTGCACTCTCTGAACTCACTGAAGTGCATCCCCAGTGGTGCCAGTGCGCTCTCTGCACTCACTGCACTGCATCCCCAGTGGTGCCAGTGCAATCTCTGGACTCACTGCAGAGCATCCCCAGTGGTGCCAGTGCACTCTGTGGACTCACTGTAGTGCATCCCCAGTGGTGCCAGTGCACTCTCTGGACTCACTGCACTGCATCCCCAGTGGTGCCAGTGCAATCTCTGGACTCACTGAAGTGCATCCCCAGTGGTGCCAGTGCACTCTCTGGACTCACTGCACTGCAGCCCCAGTGGTGCCAGTGCACTCTCTGGACTCACTGCACTGCATCCCCAGTGGTGCCAGTGCACTCTCTGGACTCACTGCAGGGCATCCCCAGTGGTGCCAGTGCACTCTCTGGACTCACTGCACTGCATCCCCAGTGGTGCCAGTGCGCTCTCTGGAGTCACAGCACTGCATCCCCAGTGGTGCCAGTGCAATCTCTGGACTCACTGCACTGCATCCCCAGTGGTGCCAGTGCACTCTCTGGACTCACTGCACTGCATCCCCATTGGTGCCATTGCACTCTCTGCACTCACTGCACTGCATCCCCAGTGGTGCCAGTGCACTCACTGGACTGACTGCACTGCATCCCCAGTGGTGCCAGTGCGCTCTCCGGAGTCACAGCACTGCATCCCCAGTGGTGCCAGTGCACTCACTGGACACACTGTACTGCATCACAGGTGGTGCCAGTGCACTCTCTGCACTCACTGCACAGCATCCCCAGTGGTGCCAGTGCATTCACTGGACTCACTGGACTGTATCACCAGTGGTGCCAGTGCACTCTCTGGACTCACTGCACTGCATCCCCAGTGGTGCCCGTGCACTCTCTGGACTCACTGCACTGCATCCCCAGTGGTGCCAGTGCAGTCTCTGGACTCACTGCAGTGCATCCCCAGTGGTGCCAGAGCACTCTCTGGAGTCACTGCACTGCATCCCCAGTGGTGCCAGTGCACTCTCTGGACTCACTGCACCGCATCCCCAGTGGTGTCAGTACACTCTCTGGACTCACTGAAGTGCATCCCCAGTGGTGCCAGTGCACTCTCTGGACTCACTAAACTGCATCACCAGTGGTGCCAGTGCACTCTCTGGACTCACTGCACTGCATCCCCAGTGGTGCCAGTGCAATCTCTGGACTCACTGTAGTGCATCCCCAGTGGTGCCAGTGCACTCTCTGGACTCACTGCAGTGCATCCCCAGTGGTGCCAGTGCGCTCTCTGGACTCACTGCAGTGCATTCCCAGTGGTGCCAGTTCACTCTCTGGACTCACTGCACTGCATCCCCAGTGGTGCCAGTGCACTCTCTGCACTCACTGCACTGCATTCCCAGTGGTGCCAGTGAAGTCTCTGGACTCACTGCACTGCATCCCCAGTGGTGCCAGTGCACTCTCCGGACTCACTGCACTGCATCCCCACTGCTGCCAGTGCACTCTCTGGACTCACTGCAGAGCATCCCCAGTGGTGCCAGTGCACTCTCTGGACTCACTGCACTGCATCCCCAGTGGTGCCAGTGCACTCTCTCGAGTCACTGCACTACATCCCCAGTAGTGCCAGTGCACTCACTGGACTCACTGTACTGCATCATCGGTGGTGCCAGTGCACTCTCTGGACTCACTGCAGTGCATTACCAGTGGTGCCAGTGCACTCTCTGGACTCACTGCACTGCAGGCCCAGTGGTACCAGTGCACTCACTGGACTCACTGCACTGCATCCCCAGTGGTTCCAGTGCATTCACTGGACTCACTGTACTGCATCTCCAGTGGTGCCAGTGCACTCTCTGGACTCACTGCACTGCATCCCCAGTGGTGCCAGTGAGCTCTCTGGACTCACTGCTCTGCATCCCCAGTGGTGCCAGTGTACTCACAGGATTCACTGCACTGCATCCCCAGTGGTGCTAGTGCACTCTCTGGACTCACTGCAGTGCATCCCCAGTGGTGCCAGTGCACTCTCTGGACTCACTGAAGTGCATTCTCAGTGGTGCCAGTGCACTCTCTGGGCTCACTGAAGTGCATCCCCAGTGGTGCCAGTACACTCACTGGACTCACTGCACTGCATCCCCAGTGGTGCCAGTGCACTCTCTGGACTCACTGCAGTGCATCCCCAGTGGTGCCAGTGCACTCTCTGGACTCACTGTAGTGCATCCCCAGTGGTGCCAGTGCACTCTCTGGACTCACTGCAGTGCATCCCCAGTGGTGCCAGTGCACTCTCTGCACTCACTTCACTGCATCCCCAGTGGTGCCAGTGCACTCTCTGGACTCACTGCACTGCATACCCAGTGGTGCCAGTGAAGTCTTTGGACTCACTGCACTGCATTCCCAGTGGTGCCAGTGCACTCTGTGGAGTCACTGAAGTGCATCCCCAGTGCTGCCAGTGCACTCTCTGGACTCACTGCACTGCATGTCCAGTGGTGCCAGTGCACTCTCTGGACTCACTGTACTGCATCCCCACTGGTGCCAGTGCACTCTCTGGACTCACTGTACTGCATCCCCAGTGGTGACAGTGCACTCTCTGGACTAACTGCAGTGCATCCCCAGTGGTGCCAGTGCACTCTCTGGACTCACTGCAGTGCATCCCCAGTGGTGCCAGTGCACTGTCTGGACTCACTGAAGTGCATCCCCAGTGGTGTCAGTGCACTCTCTGGACTCACTGTACTGCACCCCCAGTGGTACCAGTGCACTCACTGGACTGACTGCACTGCATCCCCAATGGTGCCAGTGCGCTCTCTGGAGTCACAGCACTGCATCCCCAGTGGTGCCAGTGCACTCACTGGACTCACTGCACTGCATCACAGGTGGTGCCAGTGCACTCTCTGGACTCACTGCAGTGAATCCCCGGTGGTGCCAGTGTACTCTCTGCAGTCACTGCACTGCATCCCCAGTGGTGCCAGTGCACTCACTGGACTCACTGGACTGCATCCCCAGTGGTGCCAGTGAACTCTCTGGACTCACTGCAGTGCATCCCCAGTGGTGCCAGTGTACTCTCTGGACTCACTGCAGTGCATCCCCAGTGGTGCCAGTGCACTCTCTGGACTCACCGGGGTGCATCCCCAGTGGTGCCAGTGCACTCTCTGGACTCACTGCACTGCATCCCCAGTGGTGTCAGTGCACTCTCTGGACTCACTGAAGTGCATCCCCAGTTGTGCCAGTGCACTCTCTGGACTCAATGCACTGCATCCCCAGTGGTGCCAGTGCACTCTCTGGACTCAGTGCACTGCATCCCCAGTGGTGCCAGTGCAATCACTGGACTCACTGAAGTGCATCCCCAGTGGTGCCAGTGCAATCTCTGGACTCACTGCAGTGCATCCCCAGTGGTGCCAGTGCACACTCTGGACTCACTGCACTGCATCCCCAGTGGTGCCAGTGCACTCTCTGGACTCACTGCACTGCATCCCCAGTGTTCACAGTGCACTCTCTGCACTCACTACACTGCATCCCCAGGGGTGCCAGTGCACTCTCTGGACTCACTGCACTGCATTACCAGTGGTGCCAGTGCACTCTGTGGACTCACTGCACTGCATCCCCAGTGGTGTCAGTGCACTCTCTGGACTCACTGCACTGCATCCCCAGTGGTGCCAGTGCACTCTCTGGACTCACTGCACTGCATCCCCAGTGGAGCCCGTGCACTCTCTGGACTCACTGAAGTGCATCCCCAGTGGTGCCAGTGCACTCTCTGGACTCACTGCAGTGCATCCCCGTTGGTGCCAGTGCACTCTCTGGACTCACTGCAGTGCATCCCCAGTGGTGCCAGTGCACTCTCTGGACTCACTGAAGTGCATTCTCAGTGGTGCCAGTGCACTCTCTGGACTCACTGCACTGCATCCCCAGTGGTGCCAGTACACTCACAGGACTGACTGCACTGCATCCCCAGTGGAGCCAGTGCGCTCTCTGGACTCACTGCACTGCATCCCCATTGGTGCCAGTGTATTCTCTGGACTCACTGCACTGCACCCTGAGTAGTGCCAGTGCACTCTCTGGACTCACTGCAGTGCATCCCCAGTGGTGCCAGGGCACTCTCTGGACTCACTGTACTGCATCCCCAGTGGTGCCAGTGCACTCTCTGGAGTAACTGCAGTGCATCCCCAGTGGTGCCAAAGCACTCTCTGGACTCCCGGCACCGCATCCCCAGTGGTGCCAGTGCACTCTCTGGGCTCACTGCAGTGCATCCCCAGTGGTGCCAGTGCACTCTCTTGACTCACTGCACTGCATCCCCAGTGGTGCCAGTGTACTCACTGGACTCACTGCACTGCATTCCCCAGTGGTGCTAGTGCACTCTCTGGACTCACTGCAGTGCATCCCCAGTGGTGCCAGTGCACTCTCTGGACTCACTGAAGTGCATTCTCAGTGGTTCCAGTGCACTCTGTGGACTCACTGCACTGCATCCCCAGTGGTGCCAGTGCACTCTCTGGACTCAGTGCACCCCATCCCCAGTGGTGCCAGTGCACTCTCTGGACTCACTGCACTGCATCCCCAGTGGTGCCAGTGCACTCTCTGGACTCACTGCAGTGCATCCCCAGTGGTGCCAGTGCACTCTCTGGACTCACTGCACTGCAGCCCCGGTGGTGCCAGTGCAATCTCTGGACTCACTGCACTGCAACCCCAGTGGTGCCAGTGCAATCTCTGGACTCACTGCACTGCATCCCCAGTTTTGCCAGTGAAGTCTTTGGACTCACTGCACTGCATCCCCAGTGGTGCCAGTGCACTCTCTGGAGTCACTGAAGTGCATCCCCAGTGGTGCCAGTGCACTCTCTTGACTCACTGCACTGCATGCCCAGTGGTGCCACTGCACTCTCTGGACTCACTGTACTGCATCCCCACTGGTAGCAGTGCACTCTGTGGACTCACTGTACTGCATCCCCAGTGGTGACAGTGCACTCTCTGGACTCACTGCAGTGCATCCCCATTTGTGCCAGTGCACTCTCTGCACTCACTGCACTGCATACCCAGTGGTGCCAGTGCACTGTCTGGACTCACTGCACTGCATCCCCAGTGGTGCCAGTGCACTCTCTGGACTCACTGCAGTGCATCCACAGTGGTGCCAGTGCACTCACTGGACTCACTGCAGTGCATTCGCTCTGGTGCCAGTGCACTCTCTGGACTCACTGCACTGCATCCCCAGTGGTGCCAGTGCACACTCTGGACTCACTGCAGTGCATCCCCAGTGGTGCCAGTGCACTCTCTGGACTCACTGCACTGCATCCCCAGTGTTCACAGTGCACTCTCTGCACTCACTACACTGCATCCCCAGTGGTGCCAGTGCACTCTCTGGACTCACTGCACTGCATTCCCAGTGGTGTCAGTGCACTCTCTGGACTCACTGCACTGCATCCCCAGTGGTGCCAGTGCACTCTCTGGACTCACTGCAGTGCATCCCCAGTGGAGCCCGTGCACTCTCTGGACTCACTGAAGTGCATCCCCAGTGGTGCCAGTGCACTCTCTGGACTCACTGAAGTGCATTCTCAGTGGTGCCAGTGCACTCTCTGGACTCACTGCACTGCATCCCCAGTGGTGCCAGTACACTCACAGGACTGACTGCACTTCATCCCAAGTGGTACCAGTGCACTCTCTGGACTCACTGCACTGCATCCCCAGTGGTGCCAGTGCACTCTCTCGAGTCACTGCACTACATCCCCAGTGGTGCCAGTGCACTCACTGGACTCACTGTACTGCATTCCCAGTGGTGCTAGTGCACTCTCTCGACTCACTGCAGTGCATCCCCAGTGGTGCCAGTGCACTCTTTGGACTCACTGAAGTGCATTCTCTGTGGTGCCAGTGCACTCTCTGGACTCACTGCACTGCATCCCCAGTGGTGCCAGTGCACTCTCTGGACTCACTGCAGTGCATCCCCAGTGGTGCCAGTACACTCACTGGACTCACTGCACTGCATCCCCAGTGGTGCCAGTGCACTCTCTGGACTCACTGCACTGCATCCCCAGTGGTGCCAGTGCACTCTCTGGACTCACTGCACTGCATCCCCAGTGCTGCCTGTGCACTCTCTGGACTCACTGCACTGCATCCCCAGTGGTGTCACTGCACTCTCTGGACTCACTGCACTGCATCCCCATTTGTGCCAGTGCACTCTCTGCACTCACTGCACTGCATACCCAGTGGTGCCAGTGCACTCACTGGACTCACTGCAGTGCATTCCCTCTGGTGCCAGTGCACTCTCTGGACTCACTGCAGTGCATCCCCAGTGGTGCCAGTGCACTCTCTGGACTCACTGCACTGCATCCCCAGTGGTGCCAGTGCACTCTCTGGACGCACTGCAGTGCATCACCTGTGGTGCCAGTGCACTCTCTGGACTCACTGAAGTGCATCCCCAGTGGTGCCAGTGCAATCTCTGGACTCACTGCACTGCATTCCCAGTCGTGCCAGTGCACACTCTGGACTCACTGCACTGCATCCCCAGTGGTGCCAGTGCACTCTCTGGACTCACTGCACTGCAACCCCAGTGTTGCCAGTGCACTCTCTGGACTCACTGCACTGCATCCCCAGTGGTGCCAGTGCACTCTCTGGACTCACTTCAGTGCATCCCCAGTGGTGCCAGAGCACTCTCTGGACTCACTGCACTGCATCCCCAGTGGTGCCAGTGCACTCTCTGGACTCACTGCACTGCAGCCCCAGTGGTGCCAGTGCACTCTCTGGACTCACTGCACTGCATCCCCAGTATTGCCAGTGTACTCTCTGTACTCACTGCACTGCATCCCCAGTGGTGCCACTGCACTCTCTGGACTCACTGCACTGCATGTCCAGTGGTGCCAGTGCACTCTCTGCACTCACTGCACTGCATCCCCAGTGGTGCCAGTGCACTCACTGGACTCACTGCAGTGCATTCCCTCTGGTGCCAGTGCACTCTCTGGACTCACTGCACTGCATCCCCAGTGGTGCCAGTGCACTCTCTGGACTCACTGCAGTGCATCCCCAGTGGTGCCAGTGCACTCTCTGGACTCACTGCAGTGCATCACCAGTGGTGCCAGTGCACTCTCTGGACTCACTGCAGTGCATCCCCAGTGGTGCCAGTGCACTCTCTGGACTCACTGCAGTGCATTCCCTCTGGTGCCAGTGCACTCTCTGGACTCACTGCACTGCATCCCCAGTGGTGCCAGTGCACTCTCTGGACTCACTGCACTGCATCCCCAGTGGTGCCAGTGCACTCTCTGGAGTCACTGCACTGCATCCCCAGTGGTGCCAGTGCACTCTCTGGACTCACTGCACTGCATCTCCAATGGTGCCAGTGCACTCTCTAGACTCACTGCACTGCATCCCCAGTGGTGCCAGTGCACTCTCTGGACTCACTGCACTGCATCCCCAGTGGTGCCAGAGCACTCTCTGGACTCACTGCACTGCATCCTCTGTGGTGCCAGTGCACTCTCTGGACTCACTGCACTGCATCCCCAGTGGTGCCAGTGCACTCTCTGGACTCACTGCACTGCATCCCCAGTGGTGCTAGTGCACTCTGTGGACTCACTGCAGTGCATCCCCAGTGGTGCCAGTGCACTCTCTGGACTCACTGAAGGGCATTCTCAGTGGTGCCAGTGCACTCTCTGGACTCACTGCAGTGCATCCCCAGTGGTGACAGTACACTCACTGGACTGACTGCACTGCATCCCCAGTGGTGCCAGTGCACTCTCTGGACTCACCGCACCGCATCCCCAGTGGTGCCAGTGCACTCTCTGGACTCACTGCACTGCATCCCCAGTGGTGCCAGAGCACTCTCTGGATTCACTGCACTGCATCCCCAGAGGTACTAGTGCACTCTCTGCACTCAGTGCAGTGCATCCCCAGTGGTACCAGTGCACTCTCTGGACTCACTGAAGTGCATTCTCAGTGGTGCCAGTGCACTCTGTGGACTCACTGCAGTGCATGCCCAGTGGTGCCAGTGCGCTCTCTGGACTCACTGCAGTGCATCCCCAGTGGTGCCAGTGCACTCTCTGGACTCAATGCACTGCATCCCCAGTGCTGCCATTGCACTCTCTGGACTCACTAAACTGCATCACCAGTGGTGCCAGTGCTATCCCTGGACTCACTGTAGTGCATCCCCAGTGGTGCCAGTGCACTCTCTGGACTCACTGCAGTGCATCCCCAGTGGTGCCAGTGCACTCCTTGGACTCACTGAAGTGCATTCTCAGTGGTGCCAGTGCACTCTCTGGACTCACTGCAGTGCATCCCCAGTGGTGCCAGTGCACTCACTGGACTCACTGCACTGCATCCCCAGTGGTGCCAGTGCACTCTCTGGGCTCACTGCAGGGCATCCCCAGTGGTGCCAGTGCACTCTCTGGACTCACTGCACTGCATCCCCAGTGGTGCCAGTGCTATCCCTGGACTCACTGTAGTGCATCCCCAGTGGTGCCAGTGCACTCTCTGGACTCACTGCACTGCATCCCCAGTGGTGCCAGTGCACTCTCTGGATCACTGCAGTGCATCCCCAGTAGTGCCATTGCACTCTCTGCACTCACTTCACTGCATCGCCAGTGGTGCCAGTGCACTCTCTGGACTCACTGCACTCCATCCCCACTGGTGCCTTTGCACTCCCTGGACTCACTGCACTGCTCCAGCCCCGGCAGCCGCTCCAGCCGCGGTAGCCCTCCAGCCGTGGCAGCCGCTCCACTCGGAGTCCAGAGAGTGCACTGGCACCACTGGGGATGCAATGCAGTGAGTCCAGAGAGTGCACTGGCACCACTGGGCATGCAGTGCTGTGAGTCCAGAGAGTGCCCCGGCAACACTGGGAATGCACTACAGTGACTGCAGAGACTGCACTGACACCACTGCGGATGCAGTGCCGCGAGTCCAGAGAGTGCACTGGCACCAATGGGGATGCGGTGCCGGGAGTCCAGAGAGTGCACTGACACCACTGGGGATGCGGTGCCTGGAGTCCAGAGAGTGCTTTGGCACCACTGGGGATGCAGTGCAGTGAGTCCACAGAGTGCACTGACACCAGTGGGAATGCGGTGCAGTGAGTCCAGAGAGTGCAATGGCACCACTGGGGATGCACTGCAGTGAGTCCAGAGTGCACTAGCACCACTGGGGATGCAGAGCAGTGAGTCCAGAGAGTGCACTGGCACCACTGAGAATGCATTTCAGTGAGTCCAGAGAGTGCCGCTCCAGCCTCGGCATCCGCTCCAGCCCAGTCAACCCCGCGGTAGCCCCTCCAGCCGCGGCAGACGCTCCAGCCGCTCCAGCCGCTCCAGCCGCGGCAGCCGCTCCAGCCCCTCCAGCCGCGGCAGCCTCTCCATCCGCGGCAGCCGCTCCAGCCGCGGCAGCCGCTCCAGCCGCGGCAGCCGCTCCAGCAGTGCCAGCCGCTCCACTCGGTAGCGGCTGGAGCGGCTGCCGCGGCTAGAGCGGCTGGAGCGGCTGCCACGGCTCGAGGGCAACCGCGGCTGGAGCGGCTGCCGCGGCTGTAGCAGTGCAGTGAGTCCAGGGAGTGCACTGGCACCACTGGGGATGCAGCGCAGTGACTCCAGAGAGTGCACTGACACCACTGGGGATGCACTTCAGTCAGTCCAGTGAGTGTACTGGCACCACTGGGGATGCACTGCAGTGAGTCCAGAGAGTGCACTGGCTCCACTGAGAATGCACTTCAGTGAGTCAAGAGAGTGCACTGGCAGGACTGGGGATGCAGTGCATTGAGTCCAGAGAGTGCACTGGCACCACTGGGGATGCCCTGCAGTGAGTCCAGAGAGCGCACTGGCACCACTGGGGATGCAGTGCAGTGAGGCCAGAGAGTGCACTGTCACCATTGGGGATGCACTGCAGTGTCTGCAGAGAGTGCACTGGCACCACTAGGGATGCAGTGCAGTGAGTCCAGTGAGTGTACTGGCACCACAGGGGATGCACTTCAGTGTGTCCAGAGAGTGTACTGGCACCACTGGGGATGCACTGCAGTGAGTCCAGAGAGTGCACTGGCACCACCCGGGATGCAGTGCAGTGAGTCCAGAGTGCATTAGCACCACTGGAGATGCATTGACACGAGTCCAGAGAGTGCACTGGCACCACTGGGGATGCACTGCAGTCAATCCAGAGAGTGCACTGGCACCACTGGGGATGCGGTGCAGTGAGTCCAGAGAGTGCACTGGCACCACGGGGGATGCGGTACAGTGAGTCCAGAGAGCGCACTGGCTCCACTGGGGATGCAGCGCAGTGACTCTAGAGAGTGCACTGGCACCACTGTGGATGCACTGCAGTGACTCCAGAGAGTGCACTGGCACCACTCAGGGTGCAGTGCGGTGAGTCCAGAGAGTGCACTGGCACCACTGGGGATGCAGTACAGTGAGTCCAGAGAGTGCACTGGCACCACTGGGGATGCAGTGCAGTGAGTCCAGAGAGTGCACTGGCACCACTGGGGATGCACTGCAGTGAGTCCAGAGAGTGCACTGGCACCACCGGGAATGCACTGCAGTGAGTCCATAGAGTGCACTGGCACCACTGGGGATGCACTTCAGTGAGTCCAGAGAGTGCACTGGCACCACTGGGGATGCAGTGACGCGAGTCCAGAGAGTGCACTGGCACCACTGGGGATGCAGTGACGCGAGTCCAGAGAGTGCACTGGCACCACTGGGGATGCACTGCAGTCACTCCAGAGAGCGCACTGGCACCACTGTGGATGCGCTGCAGTGAGTCCAGAGAGTGCAATGGCACAACTGGGGATGCAGCGCAGTGACTCTAGAGAGTGCACTGGCACCACTGCGGATGCGGTGCAGTGAGTCCAGAGAGTGCACTGGCACCACAGGTGATGCAGTGCAGTGAGTCCAGAGAGTGCACTGGCAGCACTGGGGATGCAGTGCAGTGACGCCAGAGAGTGCACTGCAGCATTTGGGTGCAGTGCAGTGAGTCCAGAGAGTGCACTGCCACCACTGGGGATGCAGTGCAGTGAGTCCAGAGAGTGCACTGGCACCACTGGGGATGCACTGCAGTGAGTCCTGAGAGTACACTGGCTCCACCGGGGATGCCCTGCAGTGAGTCCAGAGAGTGCACTGGCGATGCAGTGCAGTGAGTCCAGAGAGTGCACTGGCACCAGTGGGGATGCAGCGCAGTGAGTCCAGAGAGTGCACTGGCCCCACTGGGGATGCACTGCAGTGAGTCCAGAGAGTGCACTGTAACTACTGGGGATGCAGTGCAGTGAGTCCAGAGAGTGCACTGGCACCAATGATAATGCACTTCAGTGAGTCCAGAGAGTGCACTGGCACCACTGGGGATGCAGTGCAGTGAGTCCAGAGATTGCACTGGCACCACTGGGGATGCAGTGCAGTGAGTCCAGAGAGTGCACTGGCACCACTGGGGATGCAGTGCAGTGAGTCCAGAGAGTGCACTGGCACCACTGAGAATGCACTTCAGTGAGTCCAGAGAGTGCACTGGCACCACTGGGGATGCACTGCAGTGAGTCCAGAGAGTGCACTGGCACCACTGGGGATGCACTGCAGTGACTCGAAAGAGTGCACTGGCACCACTGGGGAAGCAGTGCAGTGATTCCAGAGAGTGCACTGGCACCACTGGGGATGCACTGCAGTGAGTCCAGAGAGTGCACTGTCACTACTGGGGATGCAGTGCAGTGAGTCCAGAGAGTGCACTGGCACCACTGAGAATGCACTTCAGTGAGTCCAGAGAGTGCACTGGCACCACTGGGGATGCACTGCAGTGAGTCCAGAGATTGCACTGGCACCACTGGGGATGCACTGCAGTGAGTCCAGAGAGTGTACTGGCACCAGTGGGGATGCACTGAAGTGAGTCCAGAGAGTGCACTGGCACCACTGAGAATGCACTTCAGTGAGTCCAGAGAGTGCACTGGCACCACTGGGGATGCACTGCAGTGAGTCCACAGAGTGCACTAGCACTACTGGGGATGCAGTGCAGTGAGTCCAGAGAGTGCGCTGGAACCACTGGGGATGCAGTGCAGTGAGTCCAGAGAGTGCACTGGCACCACTGGGGATGCAGTGCAGTGACACCAGAGAGTGCACTGGCACCACTGGGGATGCACTGCAGTGAGTCCAGTGAGTGCACTGGCACCACTGGGGATGCAGTAAAGTGAGTCCAGAGAGTGCACTGGCACCATTGGCCTGAAGTGCACTGAGTCCAGAGAGTGCACTGGCACGAATGGGGATGCAGTGCAGTGAGTCCAGAGAGTGCACTGGCAGCACTGGGGATGCAGTGCAGTGAGTCCAGAGAGTGCACTGGCACCACTGGGGATGCAGTTCAGTGAGTCCAGAGAGTGCACTGGCACCACTGGGGATGCAGTGCAGTGAGTCCAGAGAGTGCACTGGCACCACTGAGAATGCAGTGCTGTGACACCAGAGAGCGCACAGGCACCAGTGGGGATGCAGTGCAGTGACTGCACAGAGTGCACTGGCACCACTGGGGATGCACTGCAGTGAGTCCAGTGAGTGTACTGGCACCACTGGGGATGCACTGCAGTGAGTCCAGAGAGTGCACTGGCACCACTGGGGATGCACTGCAGTGAGTCCAGAGAGTGCAGTGGCACCACTGGGGATGCACTGCAGTGAGTCCAGAGAGTGCACTGGCACCACTGGGGATGCAGTGCAGTGAGTCCAGAGAGTGCACTGGCACCACTGGGCATGCAGTGCAGTGAGTCCAGAGAGTGTACTGGCACCACTGGGGATGCAGTGCTGGGAGTCCAGAGAGTGCTTTGGCACCACTGGGGATGCAGTGCAGTTACTCCAGAGACTGCACTGGCACCACCGGGGATGCAGTGCAGTGAGTCCAGAGACTGCACTGGCACCACTGGGGATGCAGTGCAGTGAGTCCAGAGATTGCACTGGCACCACTGGGGATGCACTGCAGTGAGTCCAGTGAGTGTACTGGCACCACTGGGGATGCAGTGCAGTGAGTCCAGAGAGTGCAGTGGCACCACTGGGGATGCAGTTTAGTGAGTCCAGAGAGTGCACTGGCACCACTGGGGATGCAGTGCAGTGAGTCCAGTGAGTGTACTGGCACCACTGGGGATGCACTGCAGTGAGTCCAGAGAGTGCACTGGCACCACAGGGGATGCACTGCAGTGAGTCCAGAGAGTGCACTGGCACCACTGGGGATGCACTGCAGTGAGTCCAGAGAGTGCAGTGGCACCACTGGGGATGCACTGCAGTGAGTCCAGAGAGTGCTTTGGCACCAGTGGGGATGCAATGCAGTTACTCCAGAGACTGCACTGGCACCACTGGGGATGCAGTGCAGTGAGTCCAGAGAGTGCACTGGCACCAGTGGGGATGCACTGCAGTGAGTCCAGAGAGTGCACTGTCACCACTGGGGATGCAGTACAGTGAGTCCACAGAGTACACTGGCACCACTGGGGATGCAGTGCAGTGAGACCAGAGAGTGCACTGGCACCACTGGGGATGCAGTGCAGTGAATCCAGTGAGTGCACTGGCACCACTGGGGATGCAGTGCAGTGAGTCCAGAGAGTGCACTGGCACTACTTGGGATGCAGTGCAGTGAGTCCAGAGAGTGCACTGGCACCACTGGGGATGCACTGCTGTGACTCCAGAGAGTGCACTGTCACTACTGGGGATGCAGTGCAGTGAGTCCAGAGAGTGCACTGGCACCACTGGGGATGCCCTGCAGTGAGTCCTGAGAGTGCTCTGGCACCACTGGGGATGCACTGCAGTGAGTCCAGAGATTGCACTGGCACCACTGGGGATGCAGTGCAGTGAGTCCACACAGTGCACTAGCACCACTGGGGATGCAGTGCAGTGAGTACAGAGAGTGCACTGGCACCACCTGGGATGCAGTACAGTGAGTCCAGAGAGTGCACTGGCACCACTGGGGATGCACTGCAGTGAGTCCAGAGAGTGTACTGGCACCACTGGGGATGCACTGAAGTGAGTCCAGAGAGTGCACTGGCACCACTGAGAATGCACTTCAGTGAGTCCAGAGAGTGCACTGGCACCACTGGGGATGCACTGCAGTGAGTCCACAGAGTGCACTAGCACCACTGGGGATGCAGTGCAGTGAGTCCAGAGAGTGCGCTGGAACCACTGGGGATGCAGTGCAGTGAGTCCAGAGAGTGCACTGGCACCACTGGGGATGCAGTGCAGTGAGTCCAGAGAGTGCACTGGCACCACTTGGGATGCACTGCAGTGAGTCCAGTGAGTGCACTGGCACCACTGGGGATGCAGTGCAGTGAGTCCAGAGAGTGCACTGGCACCACTGAGAATGCAGTGCTGTGACTCCAGAGAGCGCACAGGCACCACTGGGGATGCAGTGCAGTGAGTCCAGAGAGTGCACTGGCACCACTGGGGATGCACTGCAGTGAGCCCAGAGAGTGCACTGGCACCACTGGGGATGCAGTGCAGTGAGTCCAGAGAGTGTACTGGCACCACTGGGGATGCACTGAAGTGAGTCCAGAGAGTGCAGTGGCACCACTGGTGATGAAGTTTAGTGAGTCCAGAGAGTGCACTGGCACCACTGGGGATGCAGTGCAGTGAGTCCACTGAGTGTACTGGCACCACTGGGGATGCACTGCAGTGAGTCCAGAGAGTGCACTGGCACCACTGGGGATGCAGTGCAGTGAGTCCAGAGAGTGCACTGGCACAAGTGGGGATGCAGTACAGTGAGTCCACAGAGTACACTGGCACCACTGGGGATGCAGTGCAGTGAGTCCAGAGAGTGCACTGGCACCACTGGGGATGCAGTGCAGTGAATCCAGTGAGTGCACTGGCACCACTGGGGATGCAGTGCAGTGAGTCCAGTGAGTGCACTGGCTCTACTTGGGATGCAGTGCAGTGAGTCCAGAGAGTGCACTGGCACCACTGGGGATGCACTGCTGTGACTCCAGAGAGTGCACTGTCACTACTGGGGATGCAGTGCAGTGAGTCCAGAGAGTGCACTGGCACCACTGGGGATGCAGTGCAGTGAGTCCTGAGAGTGCTCTGGCACCACTGGGGATGCACTGCAGTGAGTCCAGAGATTGCACTGGCACCACTGGGGATGCAGTACAGTGAGTCCACACAGTGCACTAGCACCACTGGGGATGCAGTGCAGTGAGTACAGAGAGTGCACTGGCACCACTGGGGATGCAGTACAGTGAGTCCAGAGAGTGCACTGGCACCACTGGGGATGCACTGCAGTGAGTCCAGAGAGTGTACTGGCACCACTGGGGATGCACTGCAGTGAGTCCAGTGAGTGCACTGGCACCACTGGGGATGCAGTGCAGTGAGTCCAGAGAGTGCACTGGCACCACTGAGAATGCAGTGCTGTGATTCCAGAGAGCGCACAGGCACCACTGGGGATGCAGTGCAGTGAGTCCAGAGAGTGCACTGGCACCACTGGGGATGCACTGCAGTGAGCCCAGAGAGTGCACTGGCACCACTGGGGATGCACTGCAGTGAGTCCAGAGAGTGTACTGGCACCACTGGGGATGCACTGAAGTGAGTCCAGAGAGTGCAGTGGCACCACTGGTGATGCAGTTTAGTGAGTCCAGAGAGTGCACTGGCACCACTGGGGATGCAGTGCAGTGAGTCCAGTGAGTGTACTGGCACCACTGGGGATGCACTGCAGTGAGTCCAGAGAGTGCACTGGCAACACTGAGAATGCACTTCAGTGAGTCCAGAGAGTGCACTGGCACCACTGGGGATGCACTGCAGTGAGTCCAGAGAGTGCAGTGGCACCACTGGGGATGCACTGCAGTGAGTCCAGAGAGTGCACTGGCACCACTTGGGATGCACTGCAGTGAGTCCAGTGAGTGCACTGGCACCACTGGGGATGCAGTGCAGTGAGTCCAGAGAGTGCACTGGCACCACTGAGAACGCAGTGCTGTGACTCCAGAGAGCGCACAGGCACCACTGGGGATGCAGTGCAGTGAGTCCAGAGAGTACACTGGCACCACTGGGGATGCACTGCAGTGAGCCCAGAGAGTGCACTGGCACCACTGGGGATGCACTGCAGTGAGTCCAGAGAGTGTACTGGCACCACTGGGGATGCACTGAAGTGAGTCCAGAGAGTGCAGTGGCACCACTGGTTATGCAGTTTAGTGAGTCCAGAGAGTGCACTGGCACCACTGGGGATGCAGTGCAGTGAGTCCAGTGAGTGTACTGGCACCACTGGGGATGCACTGCTGTGAGTCCAGAGAGTGCAATGGCACAACTGGGGATGCACTGCAGTGAGTCCAGAGAGTGCACTGGCACCACTGCGGATGCGGTGCAGTGAGTCCAGAGAGTGCACTGGCACCACAGGTGATGCAGTGCAGTGAGTCCAGAGAGTGCACTGGCAGCACTGGGGATGCAGTGCAGTGACGCCAGAGAGTGCACTGCAGCATTTGGGTGCAGTGCAGTGAGTCCAGAGAGTGCACTGGCACCACTGGGGATGCAGTGCAGTGAGTCCAGAGAGTGCACTGGCACCACTGGGGATGCACTGCAGTGAGTCCTGAGAGTACACTGGCTCCACCGGGGATGCCCTGCAGTGAGTCCAGAGAGTGCACTGGCGATGCAGTGCAGTGAGTCCAGAGAGTGCACTGGCACCACTGGGGATGCAGCGCAGTGAGTCCAGAGAGTGCACTGGCCCCACTGGGGATGCACTGCAGTGAGTCCAGAGAGTGCACTGTCACTACTGGGGATGCAGTGCAGTGAGTCCAGAGAGTGCACTGGCACCAATGATAATGCACTTCAGTGAGTCCAGAGAGTGCACTGGCACCACTGGGGATGCACTGCAGTGAGTCCAGAGATTGCACTGGCACCACTGGGGATGCAGTGCAGTGAGTCCAGAGAGTGCACTGGCACCACTGGGGATGCAGTGCAGTGAGTCCAGAGAGTGCACTGGCACCACTGAGAATGCACTTCAGTGAGTCCAGAGAGTGCACTGGCACCACTGGGGATGCACTGCAGTGAGTCCAGAGAGTGCACTGGCACCACTGGGGATGCACTGCAGTGACTCGAAAGAGTGCACTGGCACCACTGGGGAAGCAGTGCAGTGAGTCCAGAGAGTGCACTGGCACCACTGGGGATGCACTGCAGTGAGTCCAGAGAGTGCACTGTCACTACTGGGGATGCAGTGCAGTGAGTCCAGAGAGTGCACTGGCACCACTGAGAATGCACTTCAGTGAGTCCAGAGAGTGCACTGGCACCACTGGGGATGCACTGCAGTGAGTCCAGAGATTGCACTGGCACCACTGGGGATGCACTGCAGTGAGTCCAGAGAGTGTACTGGCACCAGTGGGGATGCACTGAAGTGAGTCCAGAGAGTGCACTGGCACCACTGAGAATGCACTTCAGTGAGTCCAGAGAGTGCACTGGCACCACTGGGGATGCACTGCAGTGAGTCCACAGAGTGCACTAGCACTACTGGGGATGCAGTGCAGTGAGTCCAGAGAGTGCGCTGGAACCACTGGGGATGCAGTGCAGTGAGTCCAGAGAGTGCACTGGCACCACTGGGGATGCAGTGCAGTGACTCCAGAGAGTGCACTGGCACCACTGGGGATGCACTGCAGTGAGTCCAGTGAGTGCACTGGCAGCAC
Source organism: Anser brachyrhynchus (assembly GCF_964034855.1). NCBI lineage: Eukaryota > Metazoa > Chordata > Aves > Anseriformes > Anatidae > Anser > Anser brachyrhynchus. The sequence continues at coordinate 12,184,052 of NC_137696.1, read as the reverse complement.
TGGGGATGCAGTGCAGTGAGTCCAGAGAGTGCACTGGCACCACTGGGGAAGCAGTGCAGTGAGTCCAGAGAGTGCAGTGGCACGAATGGGGATGCAGTGCAGTGAGTCCAGAGAGTGCACTGGCAGCACTGGGGATGCAGTGCAGTGAGTCCAGAGAGTGCACTGGCACCACTGGGGATGCAGTTCAGTGAGTCCAGAGAGTGCACTGGCACCACTGGGGATGCAGTGCAGTGAGTCCAGAGAGTGCACTGGCACCACTGAGAATGCAGTGCTGTGACACCAGAGAGCGCACAGGCACCACTGGGGATGCAGTGCAGTGAGTCCAGAGAGTGCACTGGCACCACTGGGGATGCACTGCAGTGAGTCCAGAGAGTGCACTGGCACCACTGAGAATGCACTTCAGTGAGTCCAGAGAGTGCACTGGCACCACTGGGGATGCACTGCAGTGAGTCCAGAGAGTGCAGTGGCACCACTGGGGATGCACTGCAGTGAGTCCAGAGAGTGCACTGGCACCACTGGGGATGCAGTGCAGTGAGTCCAGAGAGTGCACTGGCACCACTGGGCATGCAGTGCAGTGAGTCCAGAGAGTGTACTGGCACCACTGGGGATGCAGTGCTGGGAGTCCAGAGAGTGCTTTGGCACCACTGGGGATGCAGTGCAGTTACTCCAGAGACTGCACTGGCACCACCGGGGATGCAGTGCAGTGAGTCCAGAGACTGCACTGGCACCACTGGGGATGCAGTGCAGTGAGTCCAGAGATTGCACTGGCACCACTGGGGATGCAGTGCAGTGAGTCCAGAGAGTGCAGTGGCACCACTGGGGATGCAGTTTAGTGAGTCCAGAGAGTGCACTGGCACCACTGGGGATGCAGTGCAGTGAGTCCAGTGAGTGTACTGGCACCACTGGGGATGCACTGCAGTGAGTCCAGAGAGTGCACTGGCACCACTGGGGATGCACTGCAGTGAGTCCAGAGAGTGCACTGGCACCACTGGGGATGCACTGCAGTGAGTCCAGAGAGTGCAGTGGCACCACTGGGGATGCACTGCAGTGAGTCCAGAGAGTGCTTTGGCACCAGTGGGGATGCAATGCAGTTACTCCAGAGACTGCACTGGCACCACTGGGGATGCAGTGCAGTGAGTCCAGAGAGTGCACTGGCACCAGTGGGGATGCACTGCACTGAGTCCAGAGAGTGCACTGTCACCACTGGGGATGCAGTACAGTGAGTCCACAGAGTACACTGGCACCACTGGGGATGCAGTGCAGTGAGACCAGAGAGTGCACTGGCACCACTGGGGATGCACTGCAGTGAATCCAGTGAGTGCACTGGCACCACTGGGGATGCAGTGCAGTGAGTCCAGAGAGTGCACTGGCACTACTTGGGATGCAGTGCAGTGAGTCCAGAGAGTGCACTGGCACCACTGGGGATGCACTGCTGTGACTCCAGAGAGTGCACTGTCACTACTGGGGATGCAGTGCAGTGAGTCCAGAGAGTGCACTGGCACCACTGCGGATGCAGTGCAGTGAGTCCTGAGAGTGCTCTGGCACCACTGGGGATGCACTGCAGTGAGTCCAGAGATTGCACTGGCACCACTGGTGATGCAGTGCAGTGAGTCCACACAGTGCACTAGCACCACTGGGGATGCAGTGCAGTGAGTACAGAGAGTGCACTGGCACCACTGGGGATGCAGTACAGTGAGTCCAGAGAGTGCACTGGCACCACTGGGGATGCACTGCAGTGAGTCCAGAGAGTGTACTGGCACCACTGGGGATGCACTGAAGTGAGTCCAGAGAGTGCACTGGCACCACTGAGAATGCACTTCAGTGAGTCCAGAGAGTGCACTGGCACCACTGGGGATGCACTGCAGTGAGTCCACAGAGTGCACTAGCACCACTGGGGATGCAGTGCAGTGAGTCCAGAGAGTGCGCTGGAACCACTGGGGATGCAGTGCAGTGAGTCCAGAGAGTGCACTGGCACCACTGGGGATGCAGTGCAGTGAGTCCAGAGAGTGCACTGGCACCACTAGGGATGCACTGCAGTGAGTCCAGTGAGTGCACTGGCACCACTGGGGATGCAGTGCAGTGAGTCCAGAGAGTGCACTGGCACCACTGAGAATGCAGTGCTGTGACTCCAGAGAGCGCACAGGCACCACTGGGGATGCACTGCAGTGAGTCCAGAGAGTGCACTGGCACCACTGGGGATGCACTGCAGTGAGCCCAGAGAGTGCACTGGCACCACTGGGGATGCAGTGCAGTGAGTCCAGAGAGTGTACTGGCACCACTGGGGATGCACTGAAGTGAGTCCAGAGAGTGCAGTGGCACCACTGGTGATGAAGTTTAGTGAGTCCAGAGAGTGCACTGGCACCACTGGGGATGCAGTGCAGTGAGTCCACTGAGTGTACTGGCACCACTGGGGATGCACTGCAGTGAGTCCAGAGAGTGCACTGGCACCACTGGGGATGCAGTGCAGTGAGTCCAGAGAGTGCACTGGCACAAGTGGGGATGCAGTACAGTGAGTCCACAGAGTACACTGGCACCACTGGGGATGCAGTGCAGTGGGTCCAGAGAGTGCACCGGCACCACTGGGGATGCAGTGCAGTGAATCCAGTGAGTGCACTGGCACCACTGGGGATGCAGTGCAGTGAGTCCAGTGAGTGCACTGGCTCTACTTGGGATGCAGTGCAGTGAGTCCAGAGAGTGCACTGGCACCACTGGGGATGCATTGCTGTGACTCCAGAGAGTGCACTGTCACTACTGGGGATGCAGTGCAGTGAGTCCAGAGAGTGCACTGGCACCACTGGGGATGCAGTGCAGTGAGTCCTGAGAGTGCTCTGGCACCACTGGGGATGCACTGCAGTGAGTCCAGAGATTGCACTGGCACCACTGGGGATGCAGTACAGTGAGTCCACACAGTGCACTAGCACCACTGGGGATGCAGTGCAGTGAGTACAGAGAGTGCACTGGCACCACTGGGGATGCAGTACAGTGAGTCCAGAGAGTGCACTGGCACCACTGGGGATGCACTGCAGTGAGTCCAGAGAGTGTACTGGCACCACTGGGGATGCACTGCAGTGAGTCCAGTGAGTGCACTGGCACCACTGGGGATGCAGTGCAGTGAGTCCAGAGAGTGCACTGGCACCACTGAGAATGCAGTGCTGTGATTCCAGAGAGCGCACAGGCACCACTGGGGATGCAGTGCAGTGAGTCCAGAGAGTGCACTGGCACCACTGGGGATGCACTGCAGTGAGCCCAGAGAGTGCACTGGCACCACTGGGGATGCACTGCAGTGAGTCCAGAGAGTGTACTGGCACCACTGGGGATGCACTGAAGTGAGTCCAGAGAGTGCAGTGGCACCACTGGTGATGCAGTTTAGTGAGTCCAGAGAGTGCACTGGCACCACTGGGGATGCAGTGGAGTGAGTCCAGTGAGTGTACTGGCACCACTGGGGATGCACTGCAGTGAGTCCAGAGAGTGCACTGGCAACACTGAGAATGCACTTCAGTGAGTCCAGAGAGTGCACTGGCACCACTGGGGATGCACTGCAGTGAGTCCAGAGAGTGCAGTGGCACCACTGGGGATGCACTGCAGTGAGTCCAGAGAGTGCACTGGCACCACTTGGGATGCACTGCAGTGAGTCCAGTGAGTGCACTGGCACCACTGGGGATGCAGTGCAGTGAGTCCAGAGAGTGCACTGGCACCACTGAGAATGCAGTGCTGTGACTCCAGAGAGCGCACAGGCACCACTGGGGATGCAGTGCAGTGAGTCCAGAGAGTACACTGGCACCACTGGGGATGCACTGCAGTGAGCCCAGAGAGTGCACTGGCACCACTGGGGATGCACTGCAGTGAGTCCAGAGAGTGTACTGGCACCACTGGGGATGCACTGAAGTGAGTCCAGAGAGTGCAGTGGCACCACTGGTTATGCAGTTTAGTGAGTCCAGAGAGTGCACTGGCACCACTGGGGATGCAGTGCAGTGAGTCCAGTGAGTGTACTGGCACCACTGGGGATGCACTGCTGTGAGTCCAGAGAGTGCACTGGCACCACTGGGGATGCACTGCAGTGAGTCCAGAGAGTGCAGTGGCACCACTGGGGATGCACTGCAGTGAGTCCAGAGAGTGCTTTGGCACCAGTGGGGATGCACTGCAGTTACTCCAGAGACTGCACTGGCACCACAGGGGATGCAGTGCAGTGAGTCCAGAGAGTGCACTGGCACCAGTGGGGATGCACTGCAGTGAGTCCAGAGAGTGCACTGGCACCACTGGGGATGCAGTACAGTGAGTCCACAGAGTACACTGGCACCACTGGGGATGCAGTGCAGTGAGTCCAGAGAGTGCACTGGCACCACTGGGGATGCAGTGCAGTGAATCCAGTGAGTGCACTGGCACCACTGGGGATGCAGTGCAGTGAGTCCAGAGAGTGCACTGGCACTACTTGGGATGCAGTGCAGTGAGTCCAGAGAGTGCACTGGCACCACTGGGGATGCACTGCTGTGACTCCAGAGAGTGCACTGTCACTACTGGGGATGCAGTGCAGTGAGTCCAGAGAGTGCACTGGCACCACTGGGGATGCAGTGCAGTGAGTCCTGAGAGTGCTCTGGCACCACTGGGGATGCACTGCAGTGAGTCCAGAGATTGCACTGGCACCACTGGGGATGCAGTACAGTGAGTCCACACAGTGCACTAGCACCACTGGGGATGCAGTGCAGTGAGTACAGAGAGTGCACTGGCACCACTGGGGATGCAGTACAGTGAGTCCAGAGAGTGCACTGGCACCACTGGGGATGCACTGCAGTGAGTCCACAGAGTGCACTAGCACTACTGGGAATGCAGTGCAGTGAGTCCAGAGAGTGCGCTGGAACCACTGGGGATGCAGTGCAGTGAGTCCAGAGAGTGCACTGGCACCACTGGGGATGCAGTGCAGTGACTCCAGAGAGTGCACTGGCACCACTGGGGATGCACTGCAGTGAGTCCAGTGAGTGCACTGGCACCACTGGGGATGCAGTGCAGTGAGTCCAGAGAGTGCACTGGCACCACTGGGGAAGCAGTGCAGTGAGTCCAGAGAGTGCAGTGGCACGAATGGGAATGCAGTGCAGTGAGTCCAGAGAGTGCACTGGCAGCACTGGGGATGCAGTGCAGTGAGTCCAGAGAGTGCACTGGCACCACTGGGGATGCAGTTCAGTGAGTCCAGAGAGTGCACTGGCACCACTGGGGATGCAGTGCAGTGAGTCCAGAGAGTGCACTGGCACCACTGAGAATGCAGTGCTGTGACACCAGAGAGCGCACAGGCACCACTGGGGATGCAGTGCAGTGAGTCCAGAGAGTGCACTGGCACCACTGGGGATGCACTGCAGTGAGTCCAGAGAGTGCACTGGCACCACTGAGAATGCACTTCAGTGAGTCCAGAGAGTGCACTGGCACCACTGGGGATGCACTGCAGTGAGTCCAGAGAGTGCAGTGGCACCACTGGGGATGCACTGCAGTGAGTCCAGAGAGTGCACTGGCACCACTGGGGATGCAGTGCAGTGAGTCCAGAGAGTGCACTGGCACCACTGGGCATGCAGTGCAGTGAGTCCAGAGAGTGTACTGGCACCACTGGGGATGCAGTGCTGGGAGTCCAGAGAGTGCTTTGGCACCACTGGGGATGCAGTGCAGTTACTCCAGAGACTGCACTGGCACCACCGGGGATGCAGTGCAGTGAGTCCAGAGACTGCACTGGCACCACTGGGGATGCAGTGCAGTGAGTCCAGAGATTGCACTGGCACCACTGGGGATGCAGTGCAGTGAGTCCTGTGAGTGTACTGGCACCACTGGGGATGCAGTGCAGTGAGTCCAGAGAGTGCAGTGGCACCACTGGGGATGCAGTTTAGTGAGTCCAGAGAGTGCACTGGCACCACTGGGGATGCAGTGCAGTGAGTCCAGTGAGTGTACTGGCACCACTGGGGATGCACTGCAGTGAGTCCAGAGAGTGCACTGGCACCACTGGGGATGCACTGCAGTGAGTCCAGAGAGTGCACTGGCACCACTGGGGATGCACTGCAGTGAGTCCAGAGAGTGCAGTGGCACCACTGGGGATGCACTGCAGTGAGTCCAGAGAGTGCTTTGGCACCAGTGGGGATGCAATGCAGTTACTCCAGAGACTGCACTGGCACCACTGGGGATGCAGTGCAGTGAGTCCAGAGAGTGCACTGGCACCAGTGGGGATGCACTGCAGTGAGTCCAGAGAGTGCACTGTCACCACTGGGGATGCAGTACAGTGAGTCCACAGAGTACACTGGCACCACTGGGGATGCAGTACAGTGAGACCAGAGAGTGCACTGGCACCACTGGGGATGCAGTGCAGTGAATCCAGTGAGTGCACTGGCACCACTGGGGATGCACTGAAGTGAGTCCAGAGAGTGCAGTGGCACCACTGGGGATGCAGTTTAGTGAGTCCAGAGAGTGCACTGGCACCACTGGGGATGCAGTGCAGTGAGTCCAGTGAGTGTACTGGCACCACTGGGGATGCACTGCAGTGAGTCCAGAGAGTGCACTGGCAACACTGAGAATGCACTTCAGTGAGTCCAGAGAGTGCACTGGCACCACTGGGGATGCACTGCAGTGAGTCCAGAGAGTGCAGTGGCACCACTGGGGATGCACTGCAGTGAGTCCAGAGAGTGCACTGGCACCACTTGGGATGCACTGCAGTGAGTCCAGTGAGTGCACTGGCACCACTGGGGATGCAGTGCAGTGAGTCCAGAGAGTGCACTGGCACCACTGAGAATGCAGTGCTGTGACTCCAGAGAGCGCACAGGCACCACTGGGGATGCAGTGCAGTGAGTCCAGAGAGTACACTGGCACCACTGGGGATGCACTGCAGTGAGCCCAGAGAGTGCACTGGCACCACTGGGGATGCACTGCAGTGAGTCCAGAGAGTGTACTGGCACCACTGGGGATGCACTGAAGTGAGTCCAGAGAGTGCAGTGGCACCACTGGTTATGCAGTTTAGTGAGTCCAGAGAGTGCACTGGCACCACTGGGGATGCAGTGCAGTGAGTCCAGTGAGTGTACTGGCACCACTGGGGATGCACTGCTGTGAGTCCAGAGAGTGCACTGGCACCACTGGGGATGCACTGCAGTGAGTCCAGAGAGTGCACTGGCACCACTGGGGATGCACTGCAGTGAGTCCAGAGAGTGCAGTGGCACCACTGGGGATGCACTGCAGTGAGTCCAGAGAGTGCTTTGGCACCAGTGGGGATGCACTGCAGTTACTCCAGAGACTGCACTGGCACCACAGGGGATGCAGTGCAGTGAGTCCAGAGAGTGCACTGGCACCACTGGGGATGCACTGCAGTGAGTCCAGAGAGTGCACTGGCACCACTGGGGATGCAGTACAGTGAGTCCACAGAGTACACTGGCACCACTGGGGATGCAGTGCAGTGAGTCCAGAGAGTGCACTGGCACCACTGGGGATGCAGTGCAGTGAATCCAGTGAGTGCACTGGCACCACTGGGGATGCAGTGCAGTGAGTCCAGAGAGTGCACTGGCACTACTTGGGATGCAGTGCAGTGAGTCCAGAGAGTGCACTGGCACCACTGGGGATGCACTGCTGTGACTCCAGAGAGTGCACTGTCACTACTGGGGATGCAGTGCAGTGAGTCCAGAGAGTGCACTGGCACCACTGGGGATGCAGTGCAGTGAGTCCTGAGAGTGCTCTGGCACCACTGGGGATGCACTGCAGTGAGTCCAGAGATTGCACTGGCACCACTGGGGATGCAGTACAGTGAGTCCACACAGTGCACTAGCACCACTGGGGATGCAGTGCAGTGAGTACAGAGAGTGCACTGGCACCACTGGGGATGCAGTACAGTGAGTCCAGAGAGTGCACTGGCACCACTGGGGATGCACTGCAGTGAGTCCACAGAGTGCACTAGCACTACTGGGGATGCAGTGCAGTGAGTCCAGAGAGTGCGCTGGAACCACTGGGGATGCAGTGCAGTGAGTCCAGAGAGTGCACTGGCACCACTGGGGATGCAGTGCAGTGACTCCAGAGAGTGCACTGGCACCACTGGGGATGCACTGCAGTGAGTCCAGTGAGTGCACTGGCACCACTGGGGATGCAGTGCAGTGAGTCCAGAGAGTGCACTGGCACCACTGGGGAAGCAGTGCAGTGAGTCCAGAGAGTGCAGTGGCACGAATGGGAATGCAGTGCAGTGAGTCCAGAGAGTGCACTGGCAGCACTGGGGATGCAGTGCAGTGAGTCCAGAGAGTGCACTGGCACCACTGGGGATGCAGTTCAGTGAGTCCAGAGAGTGCACTGGCACCACTGGGGATGCAGTGCAGTGAGTCCAGAGAGTGCACTGGCACCACTGAGAATGCAGTGCTGTGACACCAGAGAGCGCACAGGCACCACTGGGGATGCAGTGCAGTGAGTCCAGAGAGTGCACTGGCACCACTGGGGATGCACTGCAGTGAGTCCAGAGAGTGCACTGGCACCACTGAGAATGCACTTCAGTGAGTCCAGAGAGTGCACTGGCACCACTGGGGATGCACTGCAGTGAGTCCAGAGAGTGCAGTGGCACCACTGGGGATGCACTGCAGTGAGTCCAGAGAGTGCACTGGCACCACTGGGGATGCAGTGCAGTGAGTCCAGAGAGTGCACTGGCACCACTGGGCATGCAGTGCAGTGAGTCCAGAGAGTGTACTGGCACCACTGGGGATGCAGTGCTGGGAGTCCAGAGAGTGCTTTGGCACCACTGGGGATGCAGTGCAGTTACTCCAGAGACTGCACTGGCACCACCGGGGATGCAGTGCAGTGAGTCCAGAGACTGCACTGGCACCACTGGGGATGCAGTGCAGTGAGTCCAGAGATTGCACTGGCACCACTGGGGATGCAGTGCAGTGAGTCCTGTGAGTGTACTGGCACCACTGGGGATGCAGTGCAGTGAGTCCAGAGAGTGCAGTGGCACCACTGGGGATGCAGTTTAGTGAGTCCAGAGAGTGCACTGGCACCACTGGGGATGCAGTGCAGTGAGTCCAGTGAGTGTACTGGCACCACTGGGGATGCACTGCAGTGAGTCCAGAGAGTGCACTGGCACCACTGGGGATGCACTGCAGTGAGTCCAGAGAGTGCACTGGCACCACTGGGGATGCACTGCAGTGAGTCCAGAGAGTGCAGTGGCACCACTGGGGATGCACTGCAGTGAGTCCAGAGAGTGCTTTGGCACCAGTGGGGATGCAATGCAGTTACTCCAGAGACTGCACTGGCACCACTGGGGATGCAGTGCAGTGAGTCCAGAGAGTGCACTGGCACCAGTGGGGATGCACTGCAGTGAGTCCAGAGAGTGCACTGTCACCACTGGGGATGCAGTACAGTGAGTCCACAGAGTACACTGGCACCACTGGGGATGCAGTGCAGTGAGACCAGAGAGTGCACTGGCACCACTGGGGATGCAGTGCAGTGAATCCAGTGAGTGCACTGGCACCACTGGGGATGCAGTGCAGTGAGTCCAGAGAGTGCACTGGCACTACTTGGGATGCAGTGCAGTGAGTCCAGAGAGTGCACTGGCACCACTGGGGATGCACTGCTGTGACTCCAGAGAGTGCACTGTCACTACTGGGGATGCAGTGCAGTGAGTCCAGAGAGTGCACTGGCACCACTGCGGATGCAGTGCAGTGAGTCCTGAGAGTGCTCTGGCACCACTGGGGATGCACTGCAGTGAGTCCAGAGATTGCACTGGCAGCACTGGGGATGCAGTGCAGTGAGTCCACACAGTGCACTAGCACCACTGGGGATGCAGTGCAGTGAGTACAGAGAGTGCACTGGCACCACTGGGGATGCAGTACAGTGAGTCCAGAGAGTGCACTGGCACCACTGGGGATGCACTGCAGTGAGTCCAGAGAGTGTACTGGCACCACTGGGGATGCACTGAAGTGAGTCCAGAGAGTGCACTGGCACCACTGAGAATGCACTTCAGTGAGTCCAGAGAGTGCACTGGCACCACTGGGGATGCACTGCAGTGAGTCCACAGAGTGCACTAGCACCACTGGGGATGCAGTGCAGTGAGTCCAGAGAGTGCGCTGGAACCACTGGGGATGCACTGCAGTGAGTCCAGAGAGTGCACTGGCACCACTGGGGATGCAGTGCAGTGAGTCCAGAGAGTGCACAGGCACCACTTGGGATGCACTGCAATGAGTCCAGTGAGTGCACTGGCACCACTGGGGATGCAGTGCAGTGAGTCCAGAGAGTGCACTGGCACCACTGAGAATGCAGTGCTGTGACTCCAGAGAGCGCACAGGCACCACTGGGGATGCAGTGCAGTGAGTCCAGAGAGTGCACTGGCACCACTGGGGATGCACTGCAGTGAGCCCAGAGAGTGCACTGGCACCACTGGGGATGCAGTGCAGTGAGTCCAGTGAGTGTACTGGCACCACTGGGGATGCACTGAAGTGAGTCCAGAGAGTGCAGTGGCACCACTGGTGATGAAGTTTAGTGAGTCCAGAGAGTGCACTGGCACCACTGGGGATGCAGTGCAGTGAGTCCACTGAGTGTACTGGCACCACTGGGGATACACTGCAGTGAGTCCAGAGAGTGCACTGGCACCACTGGGGATGCAGTGCAGTGAGTCCAGAGAGTGCACTGGCACAAGTGGGGATGCAGTACAGTGAGTCCACAGAGTACACTGGCACCACTGGGGATGCAGTGCAGTGGGTCCAGAGAGTGCACCGGCACCACTGGGGATGCAGTGCAGTGAATCCAGTGAGTGCACTGGCACCACTGGGGATGCAGTGCAGTGAGTCCAGTGAGTGCACTGGCTCTACTTGGGATGCAGTGCAGTGAGTCCAGAGAGTGCACTGGCACCACTGGGGATGCACTGCTGTGACTCCAGAGAGTGCACTGTCACTACTGGGGATGCAGTGCAGTGAGTCCAGAGAGTGCACTGGCACCACTGGGGATGCAGTGCAGTGAGTCCTGAGAGTGCTCTGGCACCACTGGGGATGCACTGCAGTGAGTCCAGAGATTGCACTGGCACCACTGGGGATGCAGTACAGTGAGTCCACACAGTGCACTAGCACCACTGGGGATGCAGTGCAGTGAGTACAGAGAGTGCACTGGCACCACTGGGGATGCAGTACAGTGAGTCCAGAGAGTGCACTGGCACCACTGGGGATGCACTGCAGTGAGTCCAGAGAGTGTACTGGCACCACTGGGGATGCACTGCAGTGAGTCCAGTGAGTGCACTGGCACCACTGGGGATGCAGTGCAGTGAGTCCAGAGAGTGCACTGGCACCACTGAGAATGCAGTGCTGTGATTCCAGAGAGCGCACAGGCACCACTGGGGATGCAGTGCAGTGAGTCCAGAGAGTGCACTGGCACCACTGGGGATGCACTGCAGTGAGCCCAGAGAGTGCACTGGCACCACTAGGGATGCACTGCAGTGAGTCCAGAGAGTGTACTGGCACCACTGGGGATGCACTGAAGTGAGTCCAGAGAGTGCAGTGGCACCACTGGTGATGCAGTTTAGTGAGTCCAGAGAGTGCACTGGCACCACTGGGGATGCAGTGCAGTGAGTCCAGTGAGTGTACTGGCACCACTGGGGATGCACTGCAGTGAGTCCAGAGAGTGCACTGGCAACACTGAGAATGCACTTCAGTGAGTCCAGAGAGTGCACTGGCACCACTGGGGATGCACTGCAGTGAGTCCAGAGAGTGCAGTGGCACCACTGGGGATGCACTGCAGTGAGTCCAGAGAGTGCACTGGCACCACTTGGGATGCACTGCAGTGAGTCCAGTGAGTGCACTGGCACCACTGGGGATGCAGTGCAGTGAGTCCAGAGAGTGCACTGGCACCACTGAGAATGCAGTGCTGTGACTCCAGAGAGCGCACAGGCACCACTGGGGATGCAGTGCAGTGAGTCCAGAGAGTACACTGGCACCACTGGGGATGCACTGCAGTGAGCCCAGAGAGTGCACTGGCACCACTGGGGATGCACTGCAGTGAGTCCAGAGAGTGTACTGGCACCACTGGGGATGCACTGAAGTGAGTCCAGAGAGTGCAGTGGCACCACTGGTTATGCAGTTTAGTGAGTCCAGAGAGTGCACTGGCACCACTGGGGATGCAGTGCAGTGAGTCCAGGGAGTGTACTGGCACCACTGGGGATGCACTGCTGTGAGTCCAGAGAGTGCACTGGCACCACTGGGGATGCACTGCAGTGACTCCAGAGAGTGCACAGGCACCACTGGGGATGCACTGCAGTGAGTCCAGAGAGTGCTTTGGCACCAGTGGGGATGCAGTGCAGTTACTCCAGAGACTGCACTGGCACCACAGGGGATGCAGTGCAGTGAGTCCAGAGAGTGCACTGGCACCAGTGGGGATGCACTGCAGTGAGTCCAGAGAGTGCACTGGCACCACTGGGGATGCAGTTCAGTGAGTCCACAGAGTACACTGGCACCACTGGGGATGCAGTGCAGTGAGTCCAGAGAGTGCACTGGCACCACTGGGGATGCAGTGCAGTGAATCCAGTGAGTGCACTGGCACCACTGGGGATGCAGTGCAGTGAGTCCAGAGAGTGCACTGGCACTACTTGGGATGCAGTGCAGTGAGTCCAGAGAGTGCACTGGCACCACTGGGGATGCACTGCTGTGACTCCAGAGAGTGCACTGTCACTACTGGGGATGCAGTGCAGTGAGTCCAGAGAGTGCACTGGCACCACTGGGGATGCAGTGCAGTGAGTCCTGAGAGTGCTCTGGCACCACTGGGGATGCACTGCAGTGAGTCCAGAGATTGCACTGGCACCACTGGGGATGCAGTACAGTGAGTCCACACAGTGCACTAGCACCACTGGGGATGAAGTGCAGTGAGTACAGAGAGTGCACTGGCACCACTGGGGATGCAGTACAGTGAGTCCAGAGAGTGCACTGGCACCACTGGGGATGCACTGCAGTGAGTCCAGAGAGTGTACTGGCACCACTGGGGATGCACTGCAGTGAGTCCAGTGAGTGCACTGGCACCACTGGGGATGCAGTGCAGTGAGTCCAGAGAGTGCACTGGCACCACTGAGAATGCAGTGCTGTGACTCCAGAGAGCGCACAGGCACCACTGGGGATGCAGTGCAGTGAGTCCAGAGAGTGCACTGGCACCACTGAGAATGCAGTGCTGTGACTCCAGAGAGCGCACAGGCACCACTGGGGATGCAGTGCAGTGAGTCCAGAGAGTGCACTGGCACCACTGGGGATGCACTGCAGTGAGTCCAGAGAGTGCACTGGCACCACTGGGGATGCACTGCAGTGAGTCCAGAGAGTGTACTGGCACCACTGGGGATGCACTGAAGTGAGTCCAGAGAGTGCAGTGGCACCACTGGTGATGCAGTTTAGTGAGTCCAGAGAGTGCACTGGCACCACTGGGGATGCAGTGCAGTGAGTCCAGTGAGTGTACTGGCACCACTGGGGATGCACTGCAGTGAGTCCAGAGAGTGCACTGGCAACACTGAGAATGCACTTCAGTGAGTCCAGAGAGTGCACTGGCACCACTGGGGATGCACTGCAGTGAGTCCAGAGAGTGCAGTGGCACCACTGGGGATGCACTGCAGTGAGTCCAGAGAGTGCACTGGCACCACTGGGGATGCAGTGAAGTGAGTCCAGAGAGTGCACTGGCACCACTGGGCATGCAGTGCAGTGAGTCCAGAGAGTGCACTGGCACCACTGGGGATGCGGTGCTGGGAGTCCAGAGAGTGCTTTGGCACCAGTGGGGATGCAGTGCAGTTACTCCAGAGACTGCACTGGCACCACCGGGGATGCAGTGCAGTGAGTCCAGAGAGTGCACTGGCACCACTGGGGATGCAGTGCAGTGAGTCCAGAGATTGCACTGGCACCACTGGGGATGCAGTGCTGTGACTCCAGAGAGCGCTCTGGCACCACTGGGGATGCAGTACAGTGAGTCCAGAGAGTGCACTGGCACCACTGGGGATGCACTGCAGTGAGCCCAGAGAGTGCACTGGCACCAGTGGGGATGCACTGCAGTGAGTCCAGTGAGTGCACTGGCACCACTGGGGATGCACTGCAGTGAGTCCAGAGAGTGCAGTGGCACCACTGGGGATGCACTGCAGTGAGTCCAGAGAGTGCACTGGCACCACTGGGGATGCAGTGCAGTGAGTCCAGAGAGTGCACTGGAACCACTGGGCATGCAGTGCAGTGAGTCCAGAGAGTGCACTGGCACCATTTGGGATGCGGTACTGGGAGTCCAGAGAGTGCTTTGGCACCAGTGGGGATGCAGTGCAGTTACTCCAGAGGGTGCACTTGCACCACTGGGGATGCAGTGCAGTGAGTCCAGAGAGTGCACTGGCACCACTGGGGATGCAGTGCAGTGAGTCCAGAGATTGCACTGGCACCACTGGGGATGCAGTGCTGTGACTCCAGAGAGCGCTCTGGCACCACTGGGGATGCAGTGCAGTGAGTCCAGAGAGTGCACTGGCACCACTGGGGATGCACTGCAGTGAGCCCAGAGAGTGCACTGGCACCAGTGGGGATGCACTGCAGTGAGTCCAGTGAGTGCACTTGCACCACTGGGGAAGCAGTGCAGTGAGTCCAGAGAGTGCAGTGGCACCACTGGGGATGCAGTTTAGTGAGTCCAGAGAGTGCACTGGCACCACTGGGGATGCAGTGCAGTGAGTCCAGTGAGTGTACTGGCACCACTGGGGATGCACTGCAGTGAGTCCAGAGAGTGCACTGGCACCACTGGGGATGCACTGCAGTGAGTCCAGAGAGTGCAGTGGCACCACTGGGGATGCACTGCAGTGAGTCCAGAGAGTGCTTTGGCACCAGTGGGGATGCACTGCAGTTACTCCAGAGACTGCACTGGCACCACTGGGGATGCAGTGCAGTGAGTCCATAGAGTGCACAGGCACCAGTGGGGATGCACTGCAGTGAGTCCAGAGAGTGCACTGGCACCTCTTGGGATGCACTGCAGTGAGTCCAGAGAGTGCACTGTCACCACTGGGGATGCAGTACAGTGAGTCCACAGAGTACACTGGCACCACCTGTAATGCAGTGCAGTGAGTCCAGAGAGTGCACTGGCACCACTGGGGATGCAGTGCAGTGAATCCAGTGAGTGCACTGGCACCACTGGGGATGCAGTGCAGTGAGTCCAGAGAGTGCACTGGCACCACTGGGGATGCACTGCAGTGAGTCCAGAGAGTGCACTGTCACTACTGGGGATGCAGTGCAGTGAGTCCAGAGAGTGCACTGGCACCACTGGGGATGCAGTGCAGTGAGTCCTGAGAGTGCACTGGCACCACTGGGGATGCAGTACAGTGAGTCCACACAGTGCACTAGCACCACTGGGGATGCAGTGCAGTGAGTCCAGAGAGTGCACTGGCACCACTGGGGATGCACTGCAGTGAGTCCAGAGAGTGCACTGGCACCACTGGGGATGCACTGCTGTGAGTCCAGAGAGTGCTCTTGCACCACAGGGGATGCAGTGCAGTGACTCAAGAGAGTGCACTGGCAGCACTGGGGATGCAGTGCAGTGAGTCCAGAGAGTGCACTGGCACCACTGGAGATGCAGTGCAGTGAGTCCAGAGAGTGCAATGGCACCACTGCGGATGCACTGCAGTGAGTCCAGAGAGTGCACTGGCTCCACTGGGGATGCACTGCAGTGAGTCCAGAGAGTGCACTGGCACCACTGGGGATGCACTGCAGTGAGTCCAGAGAGTGTACTGGCACCACTGGGGATGCACTGAAGTGAGTCCAGAGAGTGCACTGGCACCACTGAGAATGCACTTCAGTGAGTCCAGAGAGTGCACTGGCACCACTGGGGATGCACTGCAGTGAGTCCACAGAGTGCACTAGCACCACTGGGGATGCAGTGCAGTGAGTCCAGAGAGTGCAGTGACACCACTGGGGATGCACTGCAGTGAGTCCAGAGAGTGCTTTGGCACCAGTGGGGATGCACTGCAGTTACTCCAGAGACTGCACTGGCACCACTGGGGATGCAGTGCAGTGAGTCCAGAGAGTGCACTGGCACCAGTGGGGATGCACTGCAGTGAGTCCAGAGAGTGCACTGGCAAAACTGGGGATGCACTGCAGTGAGTCCAGAGAGTGCACTGGCACCACTGGGGATGCAGTACAGTGAGGCCACAGAGTGCACTGGCACCACTGGGGATGCAGTGCAGTGAGTCCAGAGAGTGCACTGGCACCACTGGGGATGCAGTGCAGTGAATCCAGTGAGTGCACTGGCACCACTGGGGATGCAGTGCAGTGAGTCCAGAGAGTGCACTGGCACTACTGGGGATGCAGTGCAGTGAGTCCAGAGAGTGCACTGGCACCACTGGGGATGCAGTGCAGTGAGTCCAGAGAGTGCACTGTCACTACTGGGGATGCAGTGCAGTGAGTCCAGAGAGTGCACTGGCACCACTGGGGATGCAGTGAAGTGAGTCCAGAGAGTGCACTGGCACCACTGGGGATGCACTGCAGTGAGTCCAGAGATTGCACTGGCACCACTAGGGATGCAGTACAGTGAGTCCACACAGTGCACTAGCACCACTGGGGATGCACTGCAGTGAGTCCAGAGAGTGCACTGGCACCACTGGGGATGCAGTGCAGTGAGTCCAGAGAGTGCACTGGCACCACTGGTGATGCACTGCTGTGAGTCCAGAGAGTGCTCTTGCACCACAGGGGATGCAGTGCAGTGAGTCCAGAGAGTGCACTGGCACCACTGGGGATGCACTGCTGTGAGTCCAGAGAGTGCTCTTGCACCACAGGGGATGCAGTGCAGTGACTCAAGAGAGTGCACTGGCAGCACTGGGGATGCAGTGCAGTGAGTCCAGAGAGTGCACTGGCACCACTGGAGATGCAGTGCAGTGAGTCCAGAGAGTGCAATGGCACCACTGCGGATGCAGTGCAGTGAGTCCAGAGAGTGCACTGGCTCCACTGGGGATGCACTGCAGTGAGTCCAGAGAGTGCACTGGCACCACTGGGGATGCACTGCAGTGAGTCCAGAGAGTGTACTGGCACCACTGGGGATGCACTGAAGTGAGTCTAGAGAGTGCACTGGCACCACTGAGAATGCACTTCAGTGAGTCCAGAGAGTGCACTGGCACCACTGGGGATGCACTGCAGTGAGTCCACAGAGTGCACTAGCACCACTGGGGATGCAGTGCAGTGAGTCCAGAGAGTGCGCTGGAACCACTGGGGATGCAGTGCAGTGAGTCCAGAGAGTGCACTGGCACCACTGGGGATGCAGTGCAGTGAGTCCAGAGAGTGCACTGGCACCAGTGGGGATGCACTGCAGTGAGTCCAGTGAGTGCACTGGCACCACTGGGGATGCAGTGCAGTGAGTCCAGAGAGTGCACTGGCACCACTGGGGAAGCAGTGCAGTGAGTCCAGAGAGTGCAGTGGCACCACTAGGGATGCAGTGCAGTGAGTCCAGAGAGTGCACTGACAGCACTGGGGATGCAGTGCAGTGAGTCCAGAGAGTGCACTGGCACCACTGGGAATGCAGTTCAGTGAGTCCAGAGAGTGCACTGGCACCAGTGGGGATGCAGTGCAGTGAGTCCAGAGAGTGCACTGGCACCACTGAGAATGCACTTCAGTGAGTCCAGAGAGTGCACTGGCACCACTGGGGATGCACTGCAGTGAGTCCAGAGATTGCACTGGCACCACTGGGGATGCAGTGCTGTGACTCCAGAGAGCGCACAGGCACCACTGGGGATGCAGTGCAGTGAGTCCAGAGAGTGCACTGGCACCACTGGGGATGCACTGCAGTGAGCCCAGAGAGTGCACTGGCACCACTGGGGATGCACTGCAGAGAGTCCAGAGAGTGCACTGGCACCACTGGGGATGCACTGCAGTGAGTCCAGAGAGTGCAGTGGCACCACTGGGGATGCACTGCAGTGAGTCCAGAGAGTGCTTTGGCACCAGTGGGGATGCACTGCAGTTACTCCAGAGACTGCACTGGCACCACTGGGGATGCAGTGCAGTGAGTCCAGAGAGTGCACTGGCACCAGTGGGGATGCACTGCAGTGAGTCCAGAGAGTGCACTGGCAACACTGGGGATGCACTGCAGTGAGTCCAGAGAGTGCACTGTCACCACTGGGGATGCAGTACAGTGAGTCCACAGAGTGCACTGGCACCACTGGGGATGCAGTGCAGTGAGTCCAGAGAGTGCACTGGCACCACTGGGGATGCACTGCAGTGAGTCCAGAGATTGCACTGGCACCACTGGGGATGCAGTACAATGAGTCCACACAGTGCACTAGCACCACTGGGGATGCAGTGCAGTGAGTCCAGAGAGTGCACTGGCACCACTGGGGATGCAGTGCAGTGAGTCCAGAGAGTGCACTGGCACCACTGGTGATGCACTGCTGTGAGTCCAGAGAGTGCTCTTGCACCACAGGGGATGCAGTGCAGTGACTCAAGAGAGTGCACTGGCAGCACTGGGGATGCAGTGCAGTGAGTCCAGAGAGTGCACTGGCACCACTGGAGATGCAGTGCAGTGAGTCCAGAGAGTGTAATGGCACCACTGCGGATGCTCTGCAGTGAGTCCAGAGAGTGCACTGGCACCACTGGGGATGCACTGCAGTGAGTCCAGAGAGTGCACTGGCACCATTGGGGATGCACTGCAGTGAGTCCAGAGAGTGTACTGGCACCACTGGGGATGCACTGAAGTGAGTCCAGAGAGTGCACTGGCACCACTGAGAATGCACTTCAGTGAGTCCAGAGAGTGCACTGGCACCACTGGGGATGCACTGCAGTGAGTCCACAGAGTGCACTAGCACCACTGGGGATGCAGTGCAGTGAGTCCACAGAGTGCGCTGGAACCACTGGGGATGCAGTGCAGTGAGTCCAGAGAGTGCACTGGCACCACTGGGGATGCAGTGCAGTGAGTCCAGAGAGTGCACTGGCACCACTGGGGATGCACTGCAGTGAGTCCAGTGAGTGCACTGGCACCACTGGGGATGCAGTGCAGTGAGTCCAGAGAGTGCACTGGCACCACTGGTGAAGCAGTGCAGTGAGTCCAGAGAGTGCACTGGCACCACTGGGGATGCAGTGCAGTGAGTCCAGAGAGTGCACTGGCACCACTGTGGATGCAGTGCAGTGAGTCCAGAGACTTCACTGGCACCACTGGGAATGCAGAGAAGTGAGGCAGAGAGTGCACTGGCACCACTGGGGATGCAGTGCAGTGAGTCCAGAGAGTGCACTGGCACCACTGGGGATGCTGTGCAGTGAGTCCAGAGAGTGCACTGGCACCACCTGTGATGCAGTGCAGTGAGTCCAGAGAGAGCACTGGCACCAATGGGCCTGCAGTGCAGTGAGTCCAAAGAGTGCACTGGCACCACTGGGAATGCACTGCAGTGAGTCCAGAGAGTGCACTGGCACCACTGGTGATGCAGTACAGTGAGTCCAGAGAGTGCACTGGCAGCACTGGGGATGCACTGCAGTGAGTCCAGAGAGTGCACTGGCACCACTGGAGATGCACTACAGTGAGTCCAGAGATTGCACTGGCACCACTGGGGATGCAGTGCAGTGAGTCCAGAGAGTGCACTGGCACCACTGGGGATGCAGTGCATTGAGTCCAGAGAGTGACTGGCACAACTGGGGATGCACTTCAGTGAGTCCAGAGAGTGCACTGGCACCAGTGGGGATGCAGTGCAGTGAGTCCAGAGAGTGCACTGGCACCACTGGGGATGCACTGCAGTGAGTCCAGAGAGTACACTGGCACCAGTGGGGATGCAGTGCAGTGAGTCCAGAGAGTGCACTGGCACCACTGGGGATGCACAGCGGTGAGTCCAGAGAGTGCACTGGCACCACTGGGGATGTGTCCAGTGAGTCCAGAGAGTGCACTGGCAACACTGGGGATGCAGTGCAGTGAGTCCAGAGAGTACACTGGCACCAGTGGGGATGCAGTGCAGTGAGTCCAGAGAGTGCACTGGCACCTCTGGGGATGCAGTGCAGTCAGTCCAGTGAGTGCACTGGCACCACTGGGGGTGCAGTACAGTGAGTCCAGAGAGTGCACTGGCACCACTGGGGATGCAGTGCAGTGAGTCCAGAGAGTGCACTGGCACCACAGGGGAAGCACTGCAGTGAGTCCAGAGAGTGCACTGGCACCACTGCGGATGCAGTGCAGTGAGTCCAGAGAGTGCACTGGCACCACTGGGGATGCAGTGCAGTGAGTCCAGAGAGTGCACTGGCACCACTGGGGCTTCAGTGCAGTGAGTCCAGAGAGTGCACTGGCACCACTGGGGATGCACTGCAGTGAGTCCAGAGAGTGCACTGTCACCACTGGGGATGCAGTACAGTGAGTCCACAGAGTGCACTGGCACCAGTGGGTATGCAGTACAGTGCGTCCAGAGAGTGCACTGGCACCACTGGGCATGCAGTGCAGTGAGTCCAGAGAGTGCACTGGCACCACTGGGGATGCGGTGCTGGGAGTCCAGAGAGTGCTTTGGCACCAGTGGGGATGCAGTGCAGTTACTCCAGAGACTGCACTGGCACCACCGGGGATGCAGTGCAGTGAGTCCAGAGAGTGCACTGGCACCACTGGGGATGCAGTGCAGTGAGTCCAGAGAGTGCACTGGCACCACTGGGGATGCAGTGCTGTGACTCCAGAGAGCGCACTGGCACCACTGGGGATGCAGTGCAGTGAGTCCAGAGAGTGCAGTGGCACCACTGGGGATGCACTGCAGTGAGCCCAGAGAGTGCACTGGCACCAGTGGGGATGCACTGCAGTTACTCCAGAGAGCGCACTGGCACCACTGGGTAAGCAGTGCAGTGAGTCCAGAGAGTGCAGTGGCACCACTGGTGATGCAGTTTAGTGAGTCCAGAGAGTGCACTGGCACCACTGGGGATGCAGTGCAGTGAGTGCAGAGAGTGTACTGGCACCACTGGGGATGCACTGCAGTGAGTCCAGAGAGTGCACTGGCACCACTGAGAATGCACTTCAATGAGTCCAGAGAGTGCACTGGCACCACTGGGGATGCACTGCAGTGAGTCCAGAGAGTGCAGTGGCACCACTGGGGATGCACTGCAGTGAGTCCAGAGAGTGCTTTGGCACCAGTGGGGATGCACTTCAGTTACTCCAGAGACTGCACTGGCACCACTGGGGATGCAGTGCAGTGAGTCCAGAGAGTGCACTGGCACAAGTGGGGATGCACTGCAGTGAGTCCAGAGAGTGCACTGGCACCACTGGGGATGCACTGCAGTGAGTCCAGAGAGTGCACTGGCACCACTGGGGATGCAGTGCAGTGAATCCAGTGAGTGCACTGGCACCACTGGGGATGCAGTGCAGTGAGTCCAGAGAGTGCACTGGCACCACTGGGGATGCAGTGCAGTGAATCCAGTGAGTGCACTGGCACCACTGGGGATGCAGTGCAGTGAGTCCAGAGAGTGCACTGGCACTACTGGGGATGCAGTGCAGTGAGTCCAGAGAGTGCACTGGCACCACTGGGGATGCACTGCAGTGAGTCCAGAGAGTGCACTGTCACTACTGGGGATGCAGTGCAGTGAGTCCAGAGAGTGCACTGGCACCACTGGGGATGCAGTGCAGTGAGTCCTGAGAGTGCACTGGCACCACTGGGGATGCACTGCAGTGAGTCCAGAGATTGCACTGGCACCACTGGGGATGCAGTACAGTGAGTCCACACAGTGCACTAGCACCACTGGGGATGCAGTGCAGTGAGTCCAGAGAGTGCACTGGCACCACTGGGGATGCAGTGCAGTGAGTCCAGAGAGTGCACTGGCACCACTGGGGATGCACAGCAGTGAGTCCAGAGAGTGTACTGGCACCACTGGGGATGCACTGAAGTGAGTCCAGAGAGTGCACTGGCACCACTGAGAATGCACTTCAGTGTGTCCAGAGAGTGCACTGGCACCACTGGGGATGCACTGCAGTGAGTCCACAGAGTGCACAAGCACCACTGGGGATGCAGTGCAGTGAGTCCAGAGAGTGCGATGGAACCACTGGGGATGCAGTGCAGTGAGTCCAGAGAGTGCACTGGCACCACTGGGGATGCAGTGCAGTGAGTCCAGAGAGTGCACTGGCACCAGTGGGGATGCACTGCAGTGAGTCCAGTGAGTGCACTGGCACCACTGGGGATGCAGTGCAGTGAGTCCAGAGAGTGCACTGGCACCACTGGGGAAGCAGTGCAGTGAGTCCAGAGAGTGCAGTGGCACCACTAGGGATGCAGTGCAGTGAGTCCAGAGAGTGCACTGGCACCACTGGGGATGCAGTGCAGTGAGTCCAGAGAGTGCACTGGCACCACTGGGGATGCAGTGGAGTGAGTCCAGAGAGTGCACTGGCACCACTGGGGATGCAGTGCAGTGAGTCCAGAGAGTGCACTGGCACCACTGAGAATGCACTTCAGTGAGTCCAGAGAGTGCACTGGCAGCACTGGGGATGCAGTGCAGTGAGTCCAGAGATTGCACTGGCACCACTGGGGATGCAGTGCTGTGACTCCAGAGAGCGCACAGGCACCACTGGGAATGCAGTGCAGTGAGTCCAGAGAGTGCACTGGCACCACTGGGGATGCACTGCAGTGAGCCCAGAGAGTGCACTGGCACCAGTGGGGATGCACTGCAGTGAGTCCAGTGAGTGCACTGGCACCACTGGGGAAGCAGTGCAGTGAGTCCAGAGAGTGCAGAGGCACCACTGGTGATGCAGTTTAGTGAGACCAGAGAGTGCACTGGCACCACTGGGGATGCAGTGCAGTGAGTCCAGTGAGTGTACTGGCCCAACTGGAGATGCACTGCAGTGAGTCCAGAGAGTGCACTGGCACCACTGAGAATGCACTTCAGTGAGTCCAGAGAGTGCACTGGCACCACTGGGGATGCACTTCAGTGAGTCCAGAGAGTGCACTGGCACCACTGGGGATGCACTGCAGTGAGTCCAGAGAGTGCACTGGCACCACTGGGGATGCAGTGCTGTGACTCCAGAGAGTGCACTGGCACCACTGGGGATGCAGTGCAGTGAGTCCAGAGAGTGCACTGGCACCACTGGGGCTGCGGTGCCGGGAGTCCAGAGAGTGCTTTGGCACCAGTGGGGATGCACTGCAGTTACTCCAGAGACTGCACTGGCACCACTGGGGATGCAGTGCAGTGAGTCCAGAGAGTGCACTGGCACCACTGGGGATGCACTGCAGTGAGTCCAGAGAGTGCACTGTCACCACTGGGGATGCAGTGTAGTGAGTCCACAGAGTGCACTGGCACCACTGGGGATGCAGTGCAGTGAGTCCAGAGAGTGCACTGGCACCACTGGGGATGCACTGCAGTGAATCCAGTGAGTGCACTGGCACCACTGGGGATACAGTGCAGTGAGTCCAGAGAGTGCACTGGCACCACTGGGGATGCAGTGCAGTGAGTCCAGAGAGTGCACTGGCACCACTGGGGATGCATTGCAGTGAGTCCAGAGAGTGCACTGGCACCACAGATGATGCAGTACAGTGAGTCCAGAGAGTGCACTGGCACCACTGGGGATGCAGTTCAGTGAGTCCAGAGAGTGCACTGGCACCACTGGGGATGCACTGCAGTGAGTCCAGAGAGTGCACTGGCACCACTGAGAATGCACTTCAGTGAGTCCAGAGAGTGCACTGGCACCACTGGTGATGTAGTGCAGTGACTCGAGAGAGTGCACTGGCACCACTGCGGATGCAGTGCAGTGAGTCCAGAGACTTTACTGGCACCACTGGGAATGCAGAGAAGTGAGTGCAGAGAGTGCACCGGCACCACTGGGGATGCAGTGCAGTGAGTCCAGACAG
The DNA here is from genome assembly GCF_964034855.1 of Anser brachyrhynchus. Lineage (NCBI taxonomy): Eukaryota > Metazoa > Chordata > Aves > Anseriformes > Anatidae > Anser > Anser brachyrhynchus. Next base: position 12,160,333 of record NC_137696.1, on the reverse strand, counting down.
TGCACTGGCACCACCTGTGATGTAGTGCAGTGAGTCCAGAGAGTGCACTGGCACCAATGGGGCTGCAGTGCAGTGAGTCCAAAGAGTGCACTGGCACCACTGGGAATGCACTGCAGTGAGTCCAGAGAGTGCACTGGCACCACTGGTGATGCAGTACAGTGAGTCCAGAGAGTGCACTGGCACCACTGGCGATGCACTGCAGTGAGTCCAGAGAGTGCACTGGCACCACTGCGGATGCAGTGCACTGAGTCCAGAGATTGCACTGGCACCACTGGGGATGCAGTGCAGTGAGTCCAGAGAGTGCACTGGCACCACTGGGGATGCAGTGCATTGAGTCCAGAGAGTGCACTGGCACAACTGGGGATGCACTTCAGTGAGTCCAGAGAGTGCACTGACACCACTGGGGATGCAGTGCAGTGAGTCCAGAGAGTGCACTGGCACCACTGGGGATGCACTGCAGTGAGTCCAGAGAGTACACTGGCACCACTGGGGATGCAGTGCAGTGAGTCCAGAGAGTGCACTGGCACCACTGGGGATGCACTGCAGTGAGTCCAGAGAGTGCACTGGCACCACTGGGGATGTGTCCAGTGAGTCCAGTGAGTGCACTGGCACCACTGGGGATGCAGTGCAGTGAGTCCAGAGAGTACACTGGCACCAGTGGGGATGCAGTGCAGTGAGTCCAGAGAGTGCACTGGCACCACTGGGGATGCAGTGCAGTCAGTCCAGTGAGGGCACTGGCACCACTGGGGGTGCAGTACAGTGAGTCCAGAGAGTGCACTGGCACCACTGGGGATGCACTGCAGTGAGTCCACAGAGTGCACTAGCACCACTGGGGATGCACTGCAGTGAGTCCAGAGAGTGCGCTGGAAACACTGGGGATCCAGTGCAGTGAGTCCAGAGAGTGCACTGGCACCACTGGGGATGCAGTGCAGTGAGTCCAGAGAGTGCACTGGCACCAGTGGGGATGCACTGCAGTGAGTCCAGTGAGTGCACTGGCACCACTGGGGATGCAGTGCAGTGAGTCCAGAGAGTGCACTGGCACCACTGGGGAAGCAGTGCAGTGAGTCCAGAGAGTGCAGTGGCACCACTAGGGATGCAGTGCAGTGAGTCCAGAGAGTGCACTGGCACCACTGGGGATGCAGTGCAGTGAGTCCAGAGAGTGCACTGGCACCACTGGGGATGCAGTTCAGTGAGTCCAGAGAGTGCACTGGCACCACTGGGGATGCAGTGCAGTGAGTCCAGAGAGTGCACTGGCACCACTGAGAATGCACTTCAGTGAGTCCAGAGAGTGCACTGGCACCACTGGGGATGCAGTGCAGTGAGTCCAGAGATTGCACTGGCACCACTGGGGATGCAGTGCTGTGACTCCAGAGAGCGCACAGGCACCACTGGTGATGCAGTGCAGTGAGTCCAGAGAGTGCACTGGCACCACTGGGGATGCACTGCAGTGAGCCCAGAGAGTGCACTGGCACCACTGGGAATGCAGTGCAGTGAGTCCAGTGAGTGCACTGGCACCACTGGGGAAGCAGTGCAGTGAGTCCAGAGAGTGCAGAGGCACCACTGGTGATGCAGTTTAGTGAGTCCAGAGAGTGCACTGGCACCACTGGGGATGCAGTGCAGTGAGTCCAGTGAGTGTACTGGCACCACTGGGGATGCACTGCAGTGAGTCCAGAGAGTGCACTGGCACCACTGAGAATGCACTTCAGTGAGTCCAGAGAGTGCACTGGCACCACTGGGGATGCAGTGCAGTGAGTCCAGAGAGTGCACTGGCACCACTGGGGATGCACTGCAGTGAGTCCAGAGAGTGCACTGGCACCACTGGGGATGCAGTGCTGTGACTCCAGAGAGTGCACTGGCACCACTGGGGATGCTAGGCCTAGGAAGTGCTGGGGGAAGAACGTTAGGTTTACTCCTGTAAATTTTACCCCGAAGTGGGCTTTTGCTCATGTTTGGTGTAGGGTAAACCCAGTGAGTAGTGGGAATCAGTGAGTAAATCCTGCTAGAATGGCAAAGACGGCGCCTATGGATAGGACGTATTGGAAGTTGGCAACTACGTAGTACGTGTCGTGCAGGGCGATGTCTAGGGAAGAGTTTGCAAGAACGATTCCTGTTAATCCTCCGATGGTAAATAGGAAGATAAATCCTAGAGCTCATAGTATTGGGGGGGGTCTCATTTGATTGTTCCTCCGTGCAGGGTGGCTAGTCAGCTAAATACTTTGATTCCGGTAGGGATGGCAATGATTATAGTGGCTGATGTAAAGTAGGCTCGGGTATCAACGTCTATTCCTACTGTAAACATGTGGTGAGCTCAGACGATGAATCCTAGGAAGCCGATGGATAGTATGGCTCAGACTATTCCCATGTAGCCGAAGGGCTCCTTTTTGCCTGAGTAGTACGTGACTACGTGTGAGATGATTCCGAACCCCGGTAGGATCAGAATATAGACTTCTGGGTGTCCGAAGAATCAGAATAGGTGTTGGTACAGGATTGGGTCTCCTCCTCCAGCGGGGTCGAAGAATGTGGTGTTTAGGTTTCGATCAGTTAGTAATATTGTAATACCGGCGGCGAGTACGGGGAGTGATAGAAGGAGTAGGATGGCGGTAATTAGTACGGATCAGACAAATAGTGGGGTTTGGTATTGTGAGAGTGCGGGGGGTTTTATGTTGATGGCTGTGGTGATAAAGTTGATGGCCCCAAGGATGGAGGAGATACCGGCTAAGTGGAGTGAGAAGATAGCCAGGTCTACTGAAGCTCCGGCGTGGGCAAGGTTACCTGCTAGGGGAGGGTAGACAGTTCAGCCTGTGCCGGCGCCAGCTTCTACAGTGGATGAGACTAGTAGTAGGAGGAATGATGGGGGGAGGAGTCAAAAGCTTATGTTGTTTATTCGCGGGAATGCTATGTCGGGGGCACCGATTATGAGGGGGACTACTCAGTTGCCGAATCCTCCGATCATGAGCGGATGCAGTGCAGTGAGTCCAGAGAGTGCACTGGCACCACTGGGCATGCAGTGCAGTGAGTCCAGAGAGTGCACTGGCACCACTGGGGATGCAGTGCAGTGAGTCCAGAGAGTGTACTGGCACCACTGGGGATGCACTGCAGTGAGCCCAGAGAGTGCACTGGCACCACTGGGGATGCAGTACAGTGAGTCCAGAGAGTGCACTGGCACCACTGAGAATGCACTTCAGTGAGTCCAGAGAGTGCACTGGCACCACTACTGATGCAGTATAGTGAGTCCAGTGAGTACACTGGCACCACTGGGGATGCAGTGCAGTGAGTCCAGAGAGTGCACTGGCACCACTGGGGATGCAGTGTAGTGAGTCCAGAGAGTGCACTGGCACCACTGGGGATGCAGTACAGTGAGTCCAGTGAGTGCACTGGCACCACTGGGGATGTAGTGCAGTGACTCGAGAGAGTGCACTGGCACCACTGGGGATGCAGTGCAGTGAGTCCAGAGAGTACACTGGCACCCCTGGGGATGCACTGCAGTGAGTCCAGAGAGTGCACTGGCACCACTGGGGGTGCAGTGCAGTGAGTCCAGAGATTGCCCTGGCACCACTGGGGATGCAGTACAGTGAGTCCACAGAGTGCACTGGCACCTCGGGGATGCAGTACATTGAGTCCAGAGAGTGCACTGGCACCACTGGGGATGCAGTGCAGTGAGTCCAGAGAGTGCACTGGCACCACTGGGAATGCACTGCAGTGAGTGCAGAGAGTGCACTGGCACCACTGGGGATGCAGTGCAGTGAGTCCAGAGAGTGCACTGGCACCACTGGGGATGCAGTGCAGTGAGTACAGAGAGTGCACTGGCACCACTGGGGATGCACTGCAGTGAGTCCAGAGAGTGCACTGGCACCACTGGGGATGCAGTGCAGTGAGTCCAGAGAGTGCACTGGCACCACTGGAGATGAAGCACAGTGAGTCCAGAGATTGCACTGGCACCAATGGGGATGCAGTGCAGTGAGTCCAGAGAGTGCACTGGCACCACTGGGGATGCACTGCAGTGAGTCCAGAGAGTGCACTGGCACCACAGGGGATGCAGTGCAGTGAGTCCAGAGAGTGCACTGGCACCACTGGGGATGCACTGCAGTGAGTCCAGAGAGTGCACTGGCACCACTGGGGATGCAGTGCAGTGAGTCCAGAGAGTACACTGGCACCACTGGGGATGCAGTGCAGTGAGTCCAGAGAGTGCATTGGCACCACTGGGGATGCAGTGCAGTGAGTCCAGAGAGTGCACTGGCACCACTGGGGATGCAGTGCAGTGAGTGCAGAGAGTGCACTGGAACCACCGGGGATTCACTGCAGTGAGTCCAGAGAGCGCACTGGCACCACCTGTGATGCAGTACAGTGAGTCCAGTGAGTGCACTGGCACCACTGGGGATGCAGTGCTGTGACTCCAGAGAGCGCACTGGCACCACTGGGGATGCAGTGCAGTCAGTTCAGTGAGTGCACATGCACCACTGGGGATGCACTTCAGTGAGTGCAGAGAGTGCACTGGCACCACTGGGGATGCACTGCAGTGAGTCCAGAGAGTGCACTGGCACCACTGGGGATGCAGTGCAGTGACTCCAGAGAGTGCACTGGCACCACTGGGGATGCACTGCAGTGAGTCCAGAGAGTGCACTGACACCACTGGGGATGCAGTGCAGTGAGTACAGAGAGTGCACTGGCACCACTGGGGATGCAGTGCAGTGAGTCCAGAGAGTGCACTGGCACCACTGGGGATGCACTGCAGTGAGTCCAGATAGTGCACTGGCACCACTGAGAATGCACTTCAGTGAGTCCAGAGAGTCCACTGGCACCACTGGGGATGCAGTGCAGTGAGTCCAGAGAGTGCACTGGCACTACTGGGGATGCAGTAAAGTGAGTCCAGAGAGTGCACTGGCACCACTGGGGATGCAGTGCAGTGAGTCCAGAGAGTGCAATACCACCACTGGGGATGCAGTGTAGTGAATCCAGGGAGTACACTGGCACCACTGGGGATGCAGTGCAGTGAGTCCAGAGAGTGCACTTGCACCAATGGGGATGCAGTGCAGTGAGTCCAGAGTGCACTGTCACCACTGATGATGCAGTACAGTGAGTCCAGTGAGTGCACTGGCACCACTGGGGATGTAGTGCAGTGACTCGAGAGAGTGCACTGGCACCACTGGGGATGCAGTGCAGTGAGTCCAGAGAGTGCACTGGCACCACTGGGGATGCACTGCAGTGAGTGCAGAGAGTGCACTGGCACCACTGGGGATGCAGTGCAGTGAGTCCAGAGAGTGCACTGGCACCACTGGGGATGCAGTGCAGTGAGTCCAGAGAGTGCACTGGCACCACTGGGGATGCACTGCAGGGAGTCCAGAGAGTGCACTGGCACCACTGGTGATGCAGTACAGTGAGTCCAGAGAGTGCACTGGCACCACTGGGGATGCAGTGCAGTGAGTCCAGAGAGTGCACTGGCACCACAGGGGATGCAGTGCAGTGAGTCCAGAGAGTGCACTGGCACCACTAGGGATGCACAGCAGTGAGTCCAGAGAGTGCAATAGCACCACTGGGGATGCACTTCAGTGAGTCCAGAGAGTGCACTGACACCACTGGGGATGCAGTGCAGTGAGTCCAGAAAGTGCACTGGCACCACTGGGGATGCAGTGCAGTGAGTCCAGAGAGTGCTCTGGCACCACTGGGGATGCACTGCAGTGAGTCCAGAGAGTACCCTGGCAACACTGGGGATGCAGTGCAGTGAGTCCAGAGAGTGCATTGGCACCACCGGGGATGCAGTGCAGTGAGTCCAGAGAGTGCACTGGCACCACCGGGGATTCACTGCAGTGAGTCCAGAGAGTGCACTGGTACCACCTGTGATGCAGTACTGTGAGTCCAGTGAGTGCACTGGCACCACTGGGGATGCAGTGCTGTGACTCCAGAGAGCGCACTGGCACCACTGGGGATGCAGTGCAGAGAGTCCAGAGAGTGCACTGGCACCACTGGGGATGCAGTGCAGTGAGTCCAGAGAGTGCACTGGCACCACTGGGGATGCACTTCAGTGACTCCAGAGAGTGCACTGGCACCACTGGGGATGCAGTGCACTGAGTCCAGAGAATGCACTGGCACCACTGGGGATGCAGAATCAGTGAGTCCAGAGAGTGCACTGGCACCACTGAGAATGCACTTCAGTGAGTCCAGAGAGTGCACTGGCACCACTGGGGATGCAGTGCAGTGAGTCCAGAGAGTGCACTGGCACCACTGGGGATGCAGTGCAGTGAGTCCAGAGAGTGCACTGGCACCACTGGGGATGCAGTGCAGTGAGTCCAGAGAGTGCACTGACACCAGTGGGGATGCAGTGCAGTGAGTCCAGAAAGTGCACTGGCACCACTGGGGATGCAGTGCACTGAGTGCTGAGAGTACACTGGCACCACCGGGGATGCAGTGCAGTGAGTCCAGAGAGTGCACTGGCACCACTGGGGATGCAGTGCACTGAGTGCTGAGAGTACACTGGCACCACCGGGGATTCACTGCAGTGAGTCCAGAGAGTGCACTGGCACCACCTGTGATGCAGTACAGTGAGTCCAGTGAGTGCACTGGCACCACTGGGGATGTAGTGCTGTGACTCCAGAGAGCGCACTGGCACCACTGGGGATGCAGTGCAGTCAGTTCAGTGAGTGCACTGGCACCACTGGGGATGCACTGCAGTGAGTCCAGAGAGTGCACTGGCACCACTGGGGATGCAGTAAAGTGAGTCCAGAGAGTGCACTGGCACCACTGGGGATGCAGTGCAGTGAGTCCAGAGAGTGCACTGGCACCACTGAGAATGCACTTCAGTGAGTCCAGAGAGTGCACTGGCACCACTGGGGATGCGGTGCAGTGAGTCCAGAGAGTGCACTGGCACCACTGCGGATGCAGTGCAGAGAGTCCAGAGAGTGCACTGGCACCACTGGGGATGCACTGCAGTGAGTCCAGAGAGTGCACTGGCACCACTGGGGATGCAGTACAGTGAGTCCAGAGAGTGCACTGGCACCACTGGGGATGCACTGCAGTGAGTCCAGAGAGTGCACTGGCACCTTTGGGGATGCACTGCAGTGAGTCCAGAGATTGCACTGGCAGCACTGGGGATGCAGTGCAGTGAGTCCAGAGAGTGCACTGGCACCACTGGGAATGCAGTGCAGTGAGTCCAGAGAGTGCACTGGCACCACTGGGGATGCAGTGCAGTGAGTCCAGAGAGTGCACTGGCACCACTGGGGATGCACTGCAGTGAGTCCAGAGAGTGCACTGGCACCACTGGGGATGCAGTGCAGAGAGTCCAGAGAGTGCACTGGCACCACTGGGGATGCACTGCAGTGAGTTCAGAGAGTGCACTGGCACCACTGGGGCTGCAGTACAGTGAGTCCAGAGAGTGCACTGGCACCACTGGGGATGCAGTGCAGTGAGTCCAGAGAGTGCACTGGCACCACTGGGGATGCACTACAGTGAGTCCAGTGATTGCACTGGCACCACTGGGGATGCACTTCAGTGAGTCCAGAGAGTGCACTGACACCACTGGGGATGCAGTGCAGTGAGTCCAGAAAGTGCACTGGCACCACTGGGGATGCAGTGCAGTGAGTCCAGAGAGTGCTCTGGCACCACTGGGGATGCACTGCAGTGAGTCCAGAGAGTACCCTGGCAACACTGCGGATGCAGTGCAGTGAGTCCAGAGAGTGCATTGGCACCACCGGGGATGCAGTGCAGTGAGTCCAGAGAGTGCACTGGCACCACTGGGGATTCAGTGCAGTGAGTCCAGAGAGTGCACTGGTACCACCTGTGATGCAGTACAGTGAGTCCAGTGAGTGCACTGGCACCACTGGGGATGTAGTGCTGTGACTCCAGAGAGCGCACTGGCACCACTGGGGATGCAGTGCAGTCAGTTCAGTGAGTGCACTGGCACCACTGGGGATGCACTGCAGTGAGTCCAGAGAGTGCACTGGCACCACTGGGGATGCAGTAAAGTGAGTCCAGAGAGTGCACTGGCACCACTGGGGATGCAGTGCAGTGAGTCCAGAGAGTGCACTGGCACCACTGAGAATGCACTTCAGTGAGTCCAGAGAGTGCACTGGCACCACTGGGGATGCGGTGCAGTGAGTCCAGAGAGTGCACTGGCACCACTGCGGATGCAGTGCAGAGAGTCCAGAGAGTGCACTGGCACCACTGGGGATGCACTGCAGTGAGTCCAGAGAGTGCACTGGCACCACTGGGGATGCAGTACAGTGAGTCCAGAGAGTGCACTGGCACCACTGGGGATGCACTGCAGTGAGTCCAGAGAGTGCACTGGCACCTTTGGGGATGCACTGCAGTGAGTCCAGAGATTGCACTGGCAGCACTGGGGATGCAGTGCAGTGAGTCCAGAGAGTGCACTGGCACCACTGGGAATGCAGTGCAGTGAGTCCAGAGAGTGCACTGGCACCACTGGGGATGCAGTGCAGTGAGTCCAGAGAGTGCACTGGCACCACTGGGGATGCACTGCAGTGAGTCCAGAGAGTGCACTGGCACCACTGGGGATGCAGTGCAGAGAGTCCAGAGAGTGCACTGGCACCACTGGGAATGCACTGCAGTGAGTCCAGAGAGTGCACTGGCACCACTGGGGCTGCAGTACAGTGAGTCCAGAGAGTGCACTGGCACCACTGGGGATGCAGTGCAGTGAGTCCAGAGAGTGCACTGGCACCACTGGGGATGCACTACAGTGAGTCCAGTGATTGCACTGGCACCACTGGGGATGCACTTCAGTGAGTCCAGAGAGTGCACTGACACCACTGGGGATGCAGTGCAGTGAGTCCAGAAAGTGCACTGGCACCACTGGGGATGCAGTGCAGTGAGTCCAGAGAGTGCTCTGGCACCACTGGGGATGCACTGCAGTGAGTCCAGAGAGTACCCTGGCAACACTGCGGATGCAGTGCAGTGAGTCCAGAGAGTGCATTGACACCACCGGGGATGCAGTGCAGTGAGTCCAGAGAGTGCACTGGCACCACTGGGGATTCAGTGCAGTGAGTCCAGAGAGTGCACTGGTACCACCTGTGATGCAGTACTGTGAGTCCAGTGAGTGCACTGGCACCACTGGGGATGCAGTGCTGTGACTCCAGAGAGCGCACTGGCACCACTGGGGATGCAGAGCAGTCAGTTCAGTGAGTGCACTGGCACCACTGGGGATGCAGTGCAGTGAGTCCAGAGAGTGCACTGGCACCACTGGGGATGCACTTCAGTGAGTCCAGAGAGTGCACTGGCACCACTGGGGATGCGGTGCAGTGAGTCCAGAGAGTGCACTGGCACCACTGCGGATGCAGTGCAGAGAGTCCAGAGAGTGCACTGGCACCACTGGGGATGCACTGCAGTGAGTCCAGAGAGTGCACTGGCACCTTTGGGGATGCACTGCAGTGAGTCCAGAGATTGCACTGGCAGCACTGGGGATGCAGTGCAGTGAGTCCAGAGAGTGCACTGGCACCACTGGGAATGCAGTGCAGTGAGTCCAGAGAGTGCACTGGCACCACTGGGGATGCAGTGCAGTGAGTCCAGAGAGTGCACTGGCACCACTGGGGATGCACTGCAGTGAGTCCAGAGAGTGCACTGGCACCACTGGGGATGCAGTGCAGAGAGTCCAGAGAGTGCACTGGCACCACTGGGGATGCACTGCAGTGAGTCCAGAGAGTGCACTGGCACCACTGGGGCTGCAGTACAGTGAGTCCAGAGAGTGCACTGGCACCACTGGGGATGCAGTGCAGTGACTCCAGAGAGTGCACTGGCACCACTGGGGATGCACTGCAGTGAGTCCAGTGATTGCACTGGCACCACAGGGGATGCAGTGCAGTGAGTCCAGAGAGTGCACTGTCAGCACTGGGGATGCACTGCAGTGAGTCCACAGAGTGCACTGACACCACTGGGGATGCACTGCAGTGAGTCCAGAGAGTGCACTGGCGCCACTGGGGATGCAGTGCAGTGAGTCCAGAGAGTGCTCTGGCACCACTGGGGATGCAGTGTAGTGAGTCCAGAGAGTACACTGGCACCACTGGGGATGCAGTGCAGTGAGTCCAGAGAGTGCACTGGCACCACTGGGGATGCAGTGCAGTGAGTCCAGAGAGTGCACTGGCACCACTGGTGATGCAGTCCAGTGAGTCCAGTGAGTGCACTGGCACCACTGGGAATGCAGTGCAGTGAGTCCAGAGAGTGCACTGGCACCACTGGGGATGCAGTGCAGTGAGTCCAGAGAGTGCACTGGCACCACTGGGGATGCACTGCAGTGAGTCCAGAGAGTGCACTGGCACCACTGGGGATGCAGTGCAGAGAGTCCAGAGAGTGCACTGGCACCACTGGGAATGCACTGCAGTGAGTCCAGAGAGTGCACTGGCACCACTGGGGCTGCAGTACAGTGAGTCCAGAGAGTGCACTGGCACCACTGGGGATGCAGTGCAGTGAGTCCAGAGAGTGCACTGGCACCACTGGGGATGCACTACAGTGAGTCCAGTGATTGCACTGGCACCACTGGGGATGCACTTCAGTGAGTCCAGAGAGTGCACTGACACCACTGGGGATGCAGTGCAGTGAGTCCAGAAAGTGCACTGGCACCACTGGGGATGCAGTGCAGTGAGTCCAGAGAGTGCTCTGGCACCACTGGGGATGCACTGCAGTGAGTCCAGAGAGTACCCTGGCAACACTGCGGATGCAGTGCAGTGAGTCCAGAGAGTGCATTGACACCACCGGGGATGCAGTGCAGTGAGTCCAGAGAGTGCACTGGCACCACTGGGGATTCAGTGCAGTGAGTCCAGAGAGTGCACTGGTACCACCTGTGATGCAGTACTGTGAGTCCAGTGAGTGCACTGGCACCACTGGGGATGCAGTGCTGTGACTCCAGAGAGCGCACTGGCACCACTGGGGATGCAGAGCAGTCAGTTCAGTGAGTGCACTGGCACCACTGGGGATGCAGTGCAGTGAGTCCAGAGAGTGCACTGGCACCACTGGGGATGCACTTCAGTGAGTCCAGAGAGTGCACTGGCACCACTGGGGATGCGGTGCAGTGAGTCCAGAGAGTGCACTGGCACCACTGCGGATGCAGTGCAGAGAGTCCAGAGAGTGCACTGGCACCACTGGGGATGCACTGCAGTGAGTCCAGAGAGTGCACTGGCACCTTTGGGGATGCACTGCAGTGAGTCCAGAGATTGCACTGGCAGCACGGGGGATGCAGTGCAGTGAGTCCAGAGAGTGCACTGGCACCACTGGGAATGCAGTGCAGTGAGTCCAGAGAGTGCACTGGCACCACTGGGGATGCAGTGCAGTGAGTCCAGAGAGTGCACTGGCACCACTGGGGATGCACTGCAGTGAGTCCAGAGAGTGCACTGGCACCACTGGGGATGCAGTGCAGAGAGTCCAGAGAGTGCACTGGCACCACTGGGGATGCACTGCAGTGAGTCCAGAGAGTGCACTGGCACCACTGGGGCTGCAGTACAGTGAGTCCAGAGAGTGCACTGGCACCACTGGGGATGCAGTGCAGTGACTCCAGAGAGTGCACTGGCACCACTGGGGATGCACTGCAGTGAGTCCAGTGATTGCACTGGCACCACAGGGGATGCAGTGCAGTGAGTCCAGAGAGTGCACTGTCAGCACTGGGGATGCACTGCAGTGAGTCCACAGAGTGCACTGACACCACTGGGGATGCACTGCAGTGAGTCCAGAGAGTGCACTGGCGCCACTGGGGATGCAGTGCAGTGAGTCCAGAGAGTGCTCTGGCACCACTGGGGATGCAGTGTAGTGAGTCCAGAGAGTACACTGGCACCACTGGGGATGCAGTGCAGTGAGTCCAGAGAGTGCACTGGCACCACTGGGGATGCAGTGCAGTGAGTCCAGAGAGTGCACTGGCACCACTGGTGATGCAGTCCAGTGAGTCCAGTGAGTGCACTGACACCACTGGGGATGCTGTGCAGTGAGTGCAGAGAGTGCACTGGCACCACCGGGGATTCACTGCAGTGAGTCCAGAGAGTACACTGGCACCACCTGTGATGCAGTACAGTGAGTCCAGTGAGTGCACTGGCACCACTGGGGATGCAGTGCTGTGACTCCGGAGAGCGCACTGGCACCACTGGGAATGCAGTGCAGTGAGTCCAGAGAGTGCACTGTCACCACTGATGATGCAGTACAGTGAGTCCAGAGAGTGCACTGGCACCACTGGGGATGCACTGCAGTGAGTCCAGAGAGTGCACTGGCACCACTGGGTATGCAGTGCATTGAGTCCAGAGAGTGCACTGGCACCACTGGGGATGCACTGCAGTGAGTCCAGAGAGTGCACTGGCAACTCTGGGGATGCACTGCAGTGAGTCCAGAGAGTGCACTGGCACCACTGGGGATGCACTGCAGTGAGCCCAGATAGTGCACTGGCACCACTGGGGATGCAGTACAGTGAGTCCAGTGAATGCACTGGCAGCATTTGGGATGCAGTGCAGTGAGTCCAGAGAGTGCAGTGGCACCACTACTGATGCAGTATAGTGAGTCCAGTGAGTGCACTGGCACCACTGGGGATGCACTGCAGTGAGTCCAGAGAGTGCACTGGCACCACTGGGGATGCAGTGCATTGAGTCCAGAGAGTGCACTGGCACCCCTGATGATGCAGTACAGTGAGTCCAGTGAGTGCACTAGCACCACTGGGGATGTAGTGCATTGACTCGAGAGAGTGCACTGGCACCACTGGGGATGCAGTGCAGTGAGTCCAGAGAGTGCACTGGCACCACTGGGAATGCAGTGCAGTGAGTCCAGAGAGTGCACTGGCACCACTGGGGATGCAGTGCAGTGAGTCCAGAGAGTGCACTGGCACCACTGGGGATGCAGTGCAGTGAGTCCAGAGAGTGCACTGGCACCACTGGGGATGCAGTGCAGAGAGTCCAGAGAGTGCACTGGCACCACTGGGGATGCACTGCAGTGAGTCCAGAGAGTGCACTGGCACCACTGGGGCTGCAGTACAGTGAGTCCAGAGAGTGCACTGGCACCACTGGGGATGCAGTGCAGTGACTCCAGAGAGTGCACTGGCACCACTGGGGATGCACTACAGTGAGTCCAGTGATTGCACTGGCACCACTGGGGATGCACTTCAGTGAGTCCAGAGAGTGCACTGACACCACTGGGGATGCAGTGCAGTGAGTCCAGAAAGTGCACTGGCACCACTGGGGATGCAGTGCAGTGAGTCCAGAGAGTGCTCTGGCACCACTGGGGATGCACTGCAGTGAGTCCAGAGAGTACCCTGGCAACACTGCGGATGCAGTGCAGTGAGTCCAGAGAGTGCATTGGCACCACCGGGGATGCAGTGCAGTGAGTCCAGAGAGTGCACTGGCACCACTGGGGATGCACTGCAGTGAGCCCAGATAGTGCACTGGCACCACTGGGGATGCAGTACAGTGAGTCCAGTGAATGCACTGGCAGCATTGGGGATGCAGTGCAGTGAGTCCAGAGAGTGCAGTGGCACCACTGCTGATGCAGTATAGTGAGTCCAGTGAGTGCACTGGCACCACTGGGGATGCACTGCAGTGAGTCCAGAGAGTGCTCTGGCACCACTGGGGATGCAGTGTAGTGAGTCCAGAGAGTACACTGGCACCACTGGGGATGCACTGCAGTGAGTCCAGAGAGTGCACTGGCACCACTGGGGATGCAGTGCAGTGAGTCCAGAGAGTGCACTGGCACCACTGGGGATGCACTTCAGTGACTCCAGAGAGTGCACTGGCACCACTGGGGATGCAGTGCACTGAGTCCAGAGAATGCACTGGCACCACTGGTGATGCAGAATCAGTGAGTCCAGAGAGTGCACTGGCACCACTGAGAATGCACTTCAGTGAGTCCAGAGAGTGCACTGGCACCACTGGGGATGCAGTGCAGTGAGTCCAGAGAGTGCACTGGCACCACTGGGTATGCAGTGCAGTGAGTCCAGAGAGTGCACTGGCACCACTGGGGATGCAGTGCAGTGAGTCCAGAGAGTGCACTGACACCAGTGGGGATGCAGTGCAGTGAGTCCAGAAGGTGCACTGGCACCACTGGGGATGCAGTGCAGTGAGTCCATAGAGTGCTCTGGCACCACTGGGGATGCAGTGCAGTTAGTCCAGAGAGTACACTGGCACCACTGGGGATGCAGTGCAGTGAGTCCAGAGAGTGCATTGGCACCACCGGGGATGCAGTGCAGTGAGTCCAGAGAGTGCACTGGCACCACTGGGGATGCAGTGCACTGAGTGCTGAGAGTACACTGGCACCACCGGGGATTCACTGCAGTGAGTCCAGAGAGTGCACTGGCACCACCTGTGATGCAGTACAGTGAGTCCAGTGAGTGCACTGGCACCACTGGGGATGCAGTGCTGTGACTCCAGAGAGCGCACTGGCACCACTGGGGATGCAGTGCAGTCAGTTCAGTGAGTGCACTGGCACCACTGGGGATGCACTGCAGTGAGTCCAGAGAGTGCACTGGCACCACTGGGGATGCACTTCAGTGAGTCCAGAGAGTGCACTGGCACCACTGGGGATGCGGTGCAGTGAGTCCAGAGAGTGCACTGGCACCACTGCGGATGCAGTGCAGAGAGTCCAGAGAGTGCACTGGCACCACTGGGGATGCACTGCAGTGAGTCCAGAGAGTGCACTGGCACCACTGGGAATGCAGTGCAGTGAGTCCAGAGAGTGCACTGGCACCACTGGGGATGCAGTGCAGTGAGTCCAGAGAGTGCACTGGCACCACTGGGGATGCACTGCAGTGAGTCCAGAGAGTGCACTGGCACCACTGGGGATGCAGTGCAGAGAGTCCAGAGAGTGCACTGGCACCACTGGGGATGCACTGCAGTGAGTCCAGAGAGTGCACTGGCACCACTGGGGCTGCAGTACAGTGAGTCCAGAGAGTGCACTGGCACCACTGGGGATGCAGTGCAGTGACTCCAGAGAGTGCACTGGCACCACTGGGGATGCACTACAGTGAGTCCAGTGATTGCACTGGCACCACAGGGGATGCAGTGCAGTGAGTCCAGAGAGTGCACTGTCAGCACTGGGGATGCACTGCAGTGAGTCCACAGAGTGCACTGACACCACTGGGGATGCACTGCAGTGAGTCCAGAGAGTGCACTGGCGCCACTGGGGATGCAGTGCAGTGAGTCCAGAGAGTGCACTGGCACCACTGGGTATGCAGTGCATTGAGTCCAGAGAGTGCACTGGCACCACTGGGGATGCACTGCAGTGAGTCCAGAGAGTGCACTGGCAACTCTGGGGATGCACTGCAGTGAGTCCAGAGAGTGCACTGGCACCACTGGGGATGCACTGCAGTGAGCCCAGATAGTGCACTGGCACCACTGGGGATGCAGTACAGTGAGTCCAGTGAATGCACTGGCAGCATTGGGGATGCAGTGCAGTGAGTCCAGAGAGTGCAGTGGCACCACTGCTGATGCAGTATAGTGAGTCCAGTGAGTGCACTGGCACCACTGGGGATGCACTGCAGTGAGTCCAGAGAGTGCACTGGCACCACTGGGGATGCAGTGCATTGAGTCCAGAGAGTGCACTGGCACCCCTGATGATGCAGTACAGTGAGTCCAGTGAGTGCACTAGCACCACTGGGGATGTAGTGCATTGACTCGAGAGAGTGCACTGGCACCACTGGGGATGCAGTGCAGTGAGTCCAGAGAGTGCACTGGCACCACTGGGAATGCAGTGCAGTGAGTCCAGAGAGTGCACTGGCACCACTGGGGATGCAGTGCAGTGAGTCCAGAGAGTGCACTGGCACCACTGGGGATGCACTGCAGTGAGTCCAGAGAGTGCACTGGCACCACTGGGGATGCAGTGCAGAGAGTCCAGAGAGTGCACTGGCACCACTGGGGATGCACTGCAGTGAGTCCAGAGAGTGCACTGGCACCACTGGGGCTGCAGTACAGTGAGTCCAGAGAGTGCACTGGCACCACTGGGGATGCAGTGCAGTGACTCCAGAGAGTGCACTGGCACCACTGGGGATGCACTACAGTGAGTCCAGTGATTGCACTGGCACCACTGGGGATGCACTTCAGTGAGTCCAGAGAGTGCACTGACACCACTGGGGATGCAGTGCAGTGAGTCCAGAAAGTGCACTGGCACCACTGGGGATGCAGTGCAGTGAGTCCAGAGAGTGCTCTGGCACCACTGGGGATGCACTGCAGTGAGTCCAGAGAGTACCCTGGCAACACTGCGGATGCAGTGCAGTGAGTCCAGAGAGTGCATTGGCACCACCGGGGATGCAGTGCAGTGAGTCCAGAGAGTGCACTGGCACCACTGGGGATGCCCTGCAGTGAGCCCAGATAGTGCACTGGCACCACTGGGGATGCAGTACAGTGAGTCCAGTGAATGCACTGGCAGCATTGGGGATGCAGTGCAGTGAGTCCAGAGAGTGCAGTGGCACCACTGCTGATGCAGTATAGTGAGTCCAGTGAGTGCACTGGCACCACTGGGGATGCACTGCAGTGAGTCCAGAGAGTGCTCTGGCACCACTGGGGATGCAGTGTAGTGAGTCCAGAGAGTACACTGGCACCACTGGGGATGCACTGCAGTGAGTCCAGAGAGTGCACTGGCACCACTGGGGATGCAGTGCAGTGAGTCCAGAGAGTGCACTGGCACCACTGGGGATGCACTTCAGTGACTCCAGAGAGTGCACTGGCACCACTGGGGATGCAGTGCACTGAGTCCAGAGAATGCACTGGCACCACTGGGGATGCAGAATCAGTGAGTCCAGAGAGTGCACTGGCACCACTGGGGATGCACTTCAGTGAGTCCAGAGAGTGCACTGGCACCACTGGGGATGCAGTGCAGTGAGTCCAGAGAGTGCACTGGCACCACTGGGTATGCAGTGCAGTGAGTCCAGAGAGTGCACTGGCACCACCGGGGATGCAGTGCAGTGAGTCCAGAGAGTGCACTGGCACCACTGGGGATGCAGTGCACTGAGTGCTGAGAGTACACTGGCACCACCGGGGATTCACTGCAGTGAGTCCAGAGAGTGCACTGGCACCACCTGTGATGCAGTACAGTGAGTCCAGTGAGTGCACTGGCACCACTGGGGATGCAGTGCTGTGACTCCAGAGAGCGCACTGGCACCACTGGGGATGCAGTGCAGTCAGTTCAGTGAGTGCACTGGCACCACTGGGGATGCACTGCAGTGAGTCCAGAGAGTGCACTGGCACCACTGGGGATGCACTTCAGTGAGTCCAGAGAGTGCACTGGCACCACTGGGGATGCGGTGCAGTAAGTCCAGAGAGTGCACTGGCACCACTGCGGATGCAGTGCAGAGAGTCCAGAGAGTGCACTGGCACCACTGGGGATGCACTGCAGTGAGTCCAGAGAGTGCACTGGCACCTTTGGGGATGCACTGCAGTGAGTCCAGAGATTGCACTGGCAGCACTGGGGATGCAGTGCAGTGAGTCCAGAGAGTGCACTGGCACCACTGGGGATGCAGTGCATTGAGTCCAGAGAGTGCACTGGCACCCCTGATGATGCAGTACAGTGAGTCCAG
The DNA here is from genome assembly GCF_964034855.1 of Anser brachyrhynchus. NCBI lineage: Eukaryota > Metazoa > Chordata > Aves > Anseriformes > Anatidae > Anser > Anser brachyrhynchus. Next base: position 12,142,863 of record NC_137696.1, on the reverse strand, counting down.
TGAGTGCACTAGCACCACTGGGGATGTAGTGCATTGACTCGAGAGAGTGCACTGGCACCACTGGGGATGCAGTGCAGTGAGTCCAGAGAGTACACTGGCACCACTGGTGATGCAGTGCAGTGTGTCCAGAGAGTGCACTGGCACCACTGGGGATGCAGTGCAGTGAGTCCAGAGAGTGCACTAGCTGCACTGGGGATGCAGTGCAGTGAGTGCAGAGAGTGCACTGGCACCACTGGGGATGCAGTGCAGTGAGTCCAGAGATTGCACTGGCACCACTGGGGATGCAGTGCTGTGACTCCAGAGAGCGCACTGGCACCACTGGGGATGCAGTGCAGTGAGTGCAGGTAGTGCACTGGCACCACTGGGGATGCACTGCAGTGAGTCCAGAGAGTGCACTGGCAGCACTGGGGATGCAGTACAGTGAGTCCAGTGAATGCACTGGCAGCATTGGGGATGCAGTGCAGTGAGTCCAGAGAGTGCAGTGGCACCACTGCTGATGCAGTATAGTGAGTCCAGTGAGTGCACTGGCACCACTGGGGATGCACTGCAGTGAGTCCAGAGAGTGCACTGGCACCACTGGGGATGCACTGCAGTGAGTCCAGAGAGTGCACTGGCACCCCTGATGATGCAGTACAGTGAGTCCAGTGAGTGCACTAGCACCACTGGGGATGTAGTGCATTGACTCGAGAGAGTGCACTGGCACCACTGGGGATGCAGTGCAGTGAGTCCAGAGAGTGCACTGGCACCACTGGGAATGCAGTGCAGTGAGTCCAGAGAGTGCACTGGCACCACTGGGGATGCAGTGCAGTGAGTCCAGAGAGTGCACTGGCACCACTGGGGATGCAGTGCAGTGAGTCCAGAGAGTGCACTGGCACCACTGGGGATGCAGTGCAGAGAGTCCAGAGAGTGCACTGGCACCACTGGGGATGCACTGCAGTGAGTCCAGAGAGTGCACTGGCACCACTGGGGCTGCAGTACAGTGAGTCCAGAGAGTGCACTGGCACCACTGGGGATGCAGTGCAGTGACTCCAGAGAGTGCACTGGCACCACTGGGGATGCACTACAGTGAGTCCAGTGATTGCACTGGCACCACTGGGGATGCAGTGCAGTGAGTCCAGAGAGTGCACTGACACCACTGGGGATGCAGTGCAGTGAGTCCAGAAAGTGCACTGGCACCACTGGGGATACAGTGCAGTGAGTCCAGAGAGTGCTCTGGCACCACTGGGGATGCACTGCAGTGAGTCCAGAGAGTACCCTGGCAACACTGCGGATGCAGTGCAGTGAGTCCAGAGAGTGCATTGGCACCACCGGGGATGCAGTGCAGTGAGTCCAGAGAGTGCACTGGCACCACTGGGGATGCACTGCAGTGAGCCCAGATAGTGCACTGGCACCACTGGGGATGCAGTACAGTGAGTCCAGTGAATGCACTGGCAGCATTGGGGATGCAGTGCAGTGAGTCCAGAGAGTGCAGTGGCACCACTGCTGATGCAGTATAGTGAGTCCAGTGAGTGCACTGGCACCACTGGGGATGCACTGCAGTGAGTCCAGAGAGTGCTCTGGCACCACTGGGGATGCAGTGTAGTGAGTCCAGAGAGTACACTGGCACCACTGGGGATGCACTGCAGTGAGTCCAGAGAGTGCACTGGCACCACTGGGGATGCAGTGCAGTGAGTCCAGAGAGTGCACTGGCACCACTGGGGATGCACTTCAGTGACTCCAGAGAGTGCACTGGCACCACTGGGGATGCAGTGCACTGAGTCCAGAGAATGCACTGGCACCACTGGGGATGCAGAATCAGTGAGTCCAGAGAGTGCACTGGCACCACTGAGAATGCACTTCAGTGAGTCCAGAGAGTGCACTGGCACCACTGGGGATGCAGTGCAGTGAGTCCAGAGAGTGCACTGGCACCACTGGGTATGCAGTGCAGTGAGTCCAGAGAGTGCACTGGCACCACTGGGGATGCAGTGCAGTGAGTCCAGAGAGTGCACTGACACCAGTGGGGATGCAGTGCAGTGAGTCCAGAAAGTGCACTGGCACCACTGGGGATGCAGTGCAGTGAGTCCATAGAGTGCTCTGGCACCACTGGGGATGCAGTGCAGTGAGTCCAGAGAGTACACTGGCACCACTGGGGATGCAGTGCAGTGAGTCCAGAGAGTGCATTGGCACCACCGGGGATGCAGTGCAGTGAGTCCAGAGAGTGCACTGGCACCACTGGGGATGCAGTGCACTGAGTGCTGAGAGTACACTGGCACCACCGGGGATTCACTGCAGTGAGTCCAGAGAGTGCACTGGCACCACCTGTGATGCAGTACAGTGAGTCCAGTGAGTGCACTGGCACCACTGGGGATGCAGTGCTGTGACTCCAGAGAGCGCACTGGCACCACTGGGGATGCAGTGCAGTCAGTTCAGTGAGTGCACTGGCACCACTGGGGATGCACTGCAGTGAGTCCAGAGAGTGCACTGGCACCACTGGGGATGCACTTCAGTGAGTCCAGAGAGTGCACTGGCACCACTGGGGATGCGGTGCAGTGAGTCCAGAGAGTGCACTGGCACCACTGCGGATGCAGTGCAGAGAGTCCAGAGAGTGCACTGGCACCACTGGGGATGCACTGCAGTGAGTCCAGAGAGTGCACTGGCACCTTTGGTGATGCACTGCAGTGAGTCCAGAGATTGCACTGGCAGCACTGGGGATGCAGTGCAGTGAGTCCAGAGAGTGCACTGGCACCACTGGGGATGCAGTGCATTGAGTCCAGAGAGTGCACTGGCACCCCTGATGATGCAGTACAGTGAGTCCAGTGAGTGCACTAGCACCACTGGGGATGTAGTGCATTGACTCGAGAGAGTGCACTGGCACCACTGGGGATGCAGTGCAGTGAGTCCAGAGAGTACACTGGCACCACTGGTGATGCAGTGCAGTGTGTCCAGAGAGTGCACTGGCACCACTGGGGATGCAGTGCAGTGAGTCCAGAGAGTGCACTAGCTGCACTGGGGATGCAGTGCAGTGAGTGCAGAGAGTGCACTGGCACCACTGGGAATGCACTGCAGTGAGTCCAGAGAGTGCACTGGCACCACTGGGGATGCAGTGCAGTGAGTCCAGAGAGTGCACTGGCACCACTGGGGATGCACTGCAGTGAGTCCAGAGAGTGCACTGGCACCACTGGGGATGCAGTGCAGTGAGTCCAGAGAGTGCACTGGCACCACTGGGGATGCACTGCAGTGAGTCCAGAGAGTGCACTGGCACCACTGGTGATGCAGTACAGTGAGTCCAGAGAGTGCACTGGCACCACTGGGGATGCGCTGCAGTGAGTCCAGAGAGTGCACTGGCACCACTGGGGATGCACTACCATGAGTCCAGTGAGTGCACTGGCACCACTGGGGATGCTGTGCAGTGAGTGCAGAGAGTGCACTGGCACCACCTGTGATGCAGTACAGTGAGTCCAGTGAGTGCACTGGCACCACTGGGGATGCAGTGCTGTGACTCCGCAGAGCGCACTGGCACCACTGGGGATGCAGTGCAGTCAGTCCAGTGAGTGCACTGGCACCACTGGTGATGCAGTGCAGTGAGTGCAGAGAGTGCACTGGCACCACTGGGGATGCACTGCAGTGAGTCCGGAGAGTGCACTGGCACCACTGGGGATGCAGTGCAGTTAGTCCAGAGATTGCACTGGCACCACTGGGGATGCAGTGCTGTGACTCCAGAGAGCGCACTGGCACCACTGGGGATGCAGTGCAGTGAGTGCAGGTAGTGCACTGGCACCACTGGGGATGCACTGCAGTGAGTCCAGAGAGTGCACTGGCAGCACTGGGGATGCAGTGCAGTGAGTCCAGTGAGTGCGCTGGCACCACTGGGGATGCAGTGCTGTGAGTCCAGAGAGTGCACTGGCACCACTGGGGATGCCCTGCAGTGAGTCCAGAGAGTGCACTGGCACCACTGGGGATGCAGTACAGTGAGTCCACAGAGTGCACTGGCACCACTGGGGATGCTCTGCAGTGAGTCCAGAGATTGCACTGGCACCACTGGGGATGCAGTGCAGTGAGTCCAGAGAGTGCACTGTCACCTTTGGGGATGCACTGCAGTGAGTCCAGAGATTGCACTGGCAGCACTGGGGATGCAGTGCAGTGAGTCCAGAGACTTCACTGGCACCACTGGGAATGCAGTGCAGTGAGTGCAGAGAGTACACTGGCACCACTGGTGATGCAGTGCAGTGAGTCCAGAGAGTGCACTGGCACCACTGGGGATGCACTGCAGTGAGTCCAGAGAGTGTACTGGCACCACTGGGGATGCAGTGCAGAGAGTCCAGAGAGTGCACTGGCACCACTGGGGATGCACTGCAGTGAGTCCAGAGAGTGCACTGGCACCACTGGGGATGCAGTGCAGTGAGTCCGGGGAGTGCACTGGCACCACTGGGGATGCAGTCCAGTGAGTCCAGTGAGTGCACTGACACCACTGGGGATGCTGTGCAGTGAGTGCAGAGAGTGCACTGGCACCACTGGTGATGCAGTACAGTGAGTACAGAGAGTGCACTGGCACCAATGGGGATGCAGTGCAGTGAGTCCAGAGAGTGCACTGACACCACTGGGGATGCAGTGCTGTGACTCCAGAGAGTGCACTGGCACCACTGGGGATGCAGTGCAGTGAGTCCAGAGAGTGCACTAAGACCACTGGGGATGCAGTGCAGTGAGTACAGAGAGTGCACTGGCACCACTGGGGATGCAGTGCACTGAGTCCAGAGAGTGCACTGGCACCACTGGGGATGCAGTGCAGTGAGTCCAGAGAGTGCAATGGCACCACTGGGGATGCAGTGTAGTGAATCCAGTGAGTACACTGGCACCACTGGGGCTGCAGTGCAGTGAGTCCAGAGAGTGCACTGGCACCAATGAGAATGCACTGCAGTGAGTCCAGAGAGTGCACTGGCACCACTGGGGATGTAGTGCAGTGACTCGAGAGAGTGCACTGGCACCACTGGGGATGCACTGCAGTGAGTCCAGAGAGTGCACTGGCACCACTGGGGATGCAGTGCAGTGAGTCCAGAGAGTGCACTGGCACCACTGGGGATGTAGTGCAGTGACTCCAGAGAGTGCACTGGCACCACTGGGGATGCACTGCAGTGAGTCCAGAGAGTGCACTGGCACCACTGGGGATGCAGTGCAGTGAGTCCAGAGAGTGCACTGGCACCAATGGGGATGCACTACAGTGAGTCCAGTGATTGCACTGGCACCACTGGGGATGCAGTGCAGTGAGTCCAGAGAGTGCACTGTCAGCACTGGGGATGCACTGCAGTGAGTCCAGAGAGTGCACTGACACCACTGGGGATGCAGTGCAGTGAGTCCAGAGAGTGCACTGGCACCACTGGGGATGCAGTGCAGTGAGTCCAGAGAGTGCACTGGCACCACTGGGGATGCAGTGCAGTGAGTCCAGAGAGTGCACTGGCACCACTGGGGATGCAGTGCAGTGAGTCCAGAGAGTGCACTGGCACCACTGGGGATGCAGTGCAGAGAGTCCAGAGAGTGCACTGGCACCACTGGGGATGCACTGCAGTGAGTCCAGAGAATGCACTGGCACCACTGGTGATGCAGTACAGTGAGTCCAGAGAGTGCAGTGGCACCACTGGGGATGCAGTGCAGTGAGTCCAGAGAGTGCTCTGGCACCTTTTGGGATGCACTGCAGTGAGTCCAGAGATTGCACTGGCACCACTGGGGATGCAGTGCAGTGAGTCCAGAGACTTCACTGGCACCACTGGGAATGCAGTGCAGTGAGTGCAGAGAGTGCACTGGCACCACTGGGGATGCAGTGCAGTGAGTCCAGAGAGTGCACTGGTACCACTGGGGATGCACTGCAGTGAGTGCAGAGAGTTCACTGGCACCACTGGGCATGCAGTGCAGAGAGTCCAGAGAGTGCCCTGGCACCACTGGGGATGCAGTGCAGTGAGTCCAGAGAGTGCACTGGCACCACTGGTGATGCAGTACAGTGAGTCCAGAGAGTGCACTGGCACCACTGGGGATGCACTACAGTGAGTCCAGTGATTGCACTGGCACCACTGGGGATGCAGTGCAGTGAGTCCAGAGAGTGCACTGTCAGCACTGGGGATGCACTGCAGTGAGTCCAGAGAGTGCACTGGCACCACTGGGGATGCAGTGCAGTGAGGCCAGAGAGTGCACTGGCACCGCTGGGGATGCAGTGCAGTGACTCCAGAGAGTACTCTGGCACCACTGGGGAAGCAGTGTAGTGAGTCCAGAGAGTACACTGGCACCACTGGGGATGCAGTGCAGTGAGTCCAGAGAGTGCACTGGCACCACTGGGGATGCAGTGCAGTGAGTCCAGAGAGTGCACTGGCACCACTGGTGATGCAGTCCAGTGAGTCCAGTGAGTGCACTGACACCACTGGGGATGCTGTGCAGTGAGTGCAGAGAGTGCACTGGCACCACCGGGGATTCACTGCAGTGAGTCCAGTGAGTGCACTGGCACCACTGGGCATGCAGTGCTGTGACTCCGGAGAGCGCACTGGCACCACTGGGGATGCAGTGCAGCTAGTCCAGTGAGTGCACTGGCACCACTGGGGATGCAGTGCAGTGAGTGCAGAGAGTGCACTGGCACCAATGGGGATGCACTTCAGTGAGTCCATAGAGTGCACAGGCACCACTGGGGATGCACTGCAGTGAGTCCAGAGATTGCACTGGCACCACTGGGGATGCAGTGCTGTGACTCCAGAGAGCGCACTGGCACCACGGGGGATGCAGTGCAGTGAGTGCAGAGAGTGCACTGGCCCCATTGGGGATGCACTTCAGTGAGTCCAGAGAGTGCACTGGCAGCACTGGGGATGCAGTGCAGTGAGTCCAGAGAATGCACTGGCACCACTGGGGATGCACTGCAGTGAGTCCAGTGAATGCACTGGCAGCACTGGGGATGCAGTGCAGTGAGTCCAGAGAGTGCACTGGCACCACTGGGGATGCAGTGCAGTGAGTCCAGTGAGTGCACTGGCACCACTGGGGATGTAGTGCAGTGAGTCCAGAGAGTGCACTGGCACCACAAGTGATGCACTGCAGTGAGTCCAGAGAGTGCAGTGGCACCACTGATGATGCAGTACAGTGAGTCCAGTGAGTGCACTGGCACCACTGGGGATGTAGTGCAGTGACTCGAGAGAGTGCACTGGCACCACTGGGGATGCAGTGCAGTGAGTGCAGAGAGTGCACTGGCACCACTGGGGATGCACTGCAGTGAGTCCAGGGAGTGCACTGGCACCACTGGGGATGCAGTGCAGTGAGTCCAGAGAGTGCACTGGCACCACTGCGATTGCACTGCAGTGAGTCCAGAGAGTGCACTGGCACCACTGGGGATGCCGTGCAGTGAGTCCAGAGAGTGCACTGGCACCACTGGGGATGCACTGCAGTGAGCCCAGATAGTGCACTGGCACCACTGGGGATGCAGTACAGTGAGTCCAGTGAATGCACTGGCAGCATTGGGGATGCAGTGCAGTGAGTCCAGAGAGTGCAGTGGCACCACTGCTGATGCAGTATAGTGAGTCCAGTGAGTGCACTGGCACCACTGGGGATGCACTGCAGTGAGTCCAGAGAGTGCACTGGCACCACTGGGGATGCACTGCAGTGAGTCCAGAGAGTGCACTGGCACCACTGGGGATGCAGTACAGTGAGTCCAGTGAGTGCACTGGCACCACTGTGGATGTAGTGCAGTGACTCGAGAGAGTGCACTGGCACCACTGAGGATGCAGTGCAGTGAGTCCAGAGAGTACACTGGCACCACTGGGGATGCAGTGCAGTCAGTCCAGAGCGTGCACTGGCACCACTGGGGATGCAGTGCAGTGAGTCCAGAGAGTGCACTGGCACCACTGGGGATGCACTGCAGTGAGTGCAGAGAGTGCACTGGCACCACTGGGGATGCACTGCAGTGAGTCCAGAGAGTGCACTGACACCACTGGGGATGCAGTGCAGTGAGTCCAGAAAGTGCACTGGCACCACTGGGGATGCAGTGCAGTGTGTCCAGAGAGTGCTCTGGCAACACTGGGGATGCACTGCAGTGAGTCCAGAGAGTACACTGGCACCACTGGGGATGCAGTGCAGTGAGTCCAGAGAGTGCATTGGCACCACCGGGGATGCAGTGCAGTGAGTCCAGAGAGTGCACTGGCACCACTGGGGATGCAGTGCAGTGAGTGCTGAGAGTACACTGGCACCACCGGGGATTCACTGCAGTGAGTCCAGAGAGTGCACTGGCACCACCTGTGATGCAGTACAGTGAGTCCAGTGAGTGCACTGGCACCACTGGGATGCAGTGCTGTGACTCCAGAGAGCGCACTGGCACCACTGGGGATGCAGTGCAGTCAGTTCAGTGAGTGCACTGGCACCACTGGGGATGCACTGCAGTGAGTCCAGGGAGTGCACTGGCACCACTGGGGCTGCAGTGCAGTGAGTCCAGAGAGTGCACTGGCACCACTGGGGATGCCCTGCAGTGAGTCCAGAGAATGCACTGGCACCACTGGGGATGCAGTACAGTGATTCCACAGAGTGCACTGGCACCACTAGGGATGCTCTGCAGTGAGTCCAGAGATTGCACTGGCACCACTGGGGATGCACTGCAGTGAGTCCAGAGAGTGCACTGGCACCACTGGGGATGCACTGCAGTGAGTCCAGAGAGTGCACTGGCACCACTGGGGATGGGTTTCAAGCCAACTGCATTAACCGCTCATGCTTCTTTCTTATGAGACGTTAGTAAACCAATTACATAGCCTTGTCAAGACTAAATCACAGGTAAAAATCCTGTACATCTCATGTGGCCAACCACTCCCAACTAGGATTCCAAGACGCCTCATCACCCATCATAGAAGAACTCGTTGAATTCCACGACCACGCCCTAATCGTTGCCCTAGCTATCTGCAGCCTAGTTCTCTACCTTTTAGCCCACATACTAACAGAAAAACTCTCGTCCAATGCTGTAGACGCCCAAGAAGTAGAGCTGATCTGGACAATCCTACCTGCTATCGTCCTGGTACTCCTCGCCCTCCCATCCCTACAAATCCTCTACATAATGGACGAAATCGATGAACCAGACCTCACCCTAAAAGCCATCGGCCACCGATGATACTGAAGCTACGAATACACAGACTTCAAAGACCTATCATTCGACTCCTACATAGTGCCCACCCCAGACTTACCCAACGGCCACTTCCGACTGCTAGAAGTTGACCACCGCGTAGTTATCCCAATAGAATCCCCCATCCGCGTAATCATTACTGCAGGAGACGTACTCCACTCCTGAGCAGTCCCAACGCTCGGAGTTAAAACAGACGCAATCCCAGGCCGACTAAACCAAACTTCATTCATTACCACTCGGCCTGGGATTTTTTACGGACAATGCTCAGAAATTTGCGGGGCTAATCACAGCTACATACCCATTGTAGTAGAATCAACCCCACTCCCACATTTCGAGGCCTGATCGTCCCTTCTATCATCATCCTAATCATTAAGAAGCTATGCAACAGCACTAGCCTTTTAAGCTAGCCAAAGAGGGACTTCCCCCTCCTTAACGATATGCCACAGCTTAACCCCGCACCATGATTTTCAATCATAATTATAACCTGATTAACCCTAGCACTCCTCATCCAACCAAAACTACTAGCCTTCACCACAACCAACCCCCCATCAAATAAGACCTCCCTCACTACCAAACCCACACCATGATCCTGACCATGAACCTAAGCTTCTTTGACCAATTTTCCAGCCCCAATCTATTTGGCATCCCCTTAATCCTACTATCCCTACTCTTCCCAGCCCTACTATTCCCGTCCCCAAACAACCGATGAATCAACAACCGCCTTTCTACTATCCAAACATGACTCCTTCACCTAATCACAAAACAACTAATAGTCCCACTCAACAAAAATGGCCACAAATGAGCCATAATATTTACATCCCTAATAATCATACTTCTTACAATCAACCTTCTAGGCCTCCTTCCATATACATTCACCCCAACCACCCAACTATCTATGAACATAGCCCTAGCCTTCCCACTATGGCTCGCCACACTACTAACAGGCCTACGAAACCAACCATCAGCCTCTTTAGCCCACCTATTACCCGAAGGTACCCCTACACCCCTAATCCCCGCACTAATCCTGATCGAAACAACCAGCCTACTAATCCGCCCCCTAGCCCTCGGAGTCCGCCTTACAGCCAACCTTACAGCAGGACACTTACTCATCCAACTCATCTCTACAGCCTCCATTGCATTAATACCCACCCTTCCTGCAGTATCCATCCTAACAATAATCATCCTACTACTCCTAACCATCCTAGAAGTAGCAGTAGCCATAATCCAGGCCTACGTCTTCGTGCTCCTTCTAAGCCTATACTTACAAGAAAACATCTAATGGCACACCAAGCACACTCATACCACATAGTTGACCCAAGCCCTTGACCAATCTTCGGGGCAGCCGCCGCCCTACTCACAACCTCAGGATTAATCATGTGATTCCACTACAACTCATCCATACTACTAACCCTAGGCCTCATCTCAATACTCCTAGTAATACTCCAATGATGACGAGACATTGTACGAGAAAGCACCTTCCAAGGCCATCACACTCCCACAGTCCAAAAAGGCCTACGATACGGCATAATCCTTTTCATCACATCCGAAGCATTCTTCTTCTTAGGGTTCTTCTGAGCGTTCTTCCACTCGAGCCTGGCCCCAACCCCAGAACTAGGAGGCCAATGACCCCCAACAGGAATTAAACCACTCAACCCGATAGAAGTCCCCCTACTAAACACAGCCATCCTACTAGCCTCAGGCGTTACCGTAACGTGAGCCCATCACAGCATCACAGAAGGAAACCGAAAACACGCCATCCACGCCCTAACCCTAACGATCCTCCTGGGATTCTACTTCACAGCCCTACAAGCAATAGAATACCACGAAGCCCCATTCTCAATCGCCGATAGCGTCTACGGATCTACCTTCTTCGTTGCCACTGGATTCCACGGACTCCACGTAATCATCGGATCCTCCTTCCTGACCGTCTGCCTCTTCCGACTGATCAAGTTCCACTTTACATCAGACCACCACTTCGGATTCGAGGCAGCAGCCTGATACTGACACTTCGTAGACGTCATCTGACTATTCCTCTACATAACCATCTACTGATGAGGATCTTGCTCTTCTAGTATATTAATTACAATTGACTTCCAATCTCTAGAATCTGGTATAAACCCAGAGGAGAGCAATGAACGCACTCATGTTCATATTCGCCCTATCATCAATCCTAAGCGCCGCCCTAACCGCATTAAACTTCTGACTCGCCCAAATAAACCCCGACTCAGAGAAACTCTCACCGTACGAATGTGGATTCGACCCACTTGGATCTGCTCGATTACCATTCTCAGTCCGATTCTTCCTCAGTAGCCATCCTGTTCGTCCTATTCGACCTAGAAATCGCCCTCCTACTCCCCCTGCCATGAGCCGTCCAACTCCAATCCCCCCTAATGACCCTCACCTGAACTGTAGTGATCCTCCTTCTCCTAACACTCGGACTGGCCTACGAGTGAATTCAAGGGGGCCTAGAATGAGCAGAATAACAGAAAGTTAGTCTAACCAAAAAGATAGCTGGTTTCGACCCAGCAGATTACAGCCAACCCTGTAACTTTCTTATGTCGCCCCTACATTTAAGCTTCTACTCAGCCTTCATTTTCAGCGGACTAGGGCTAGCCTTCCACCGAACCCACCTAGTATCCGCCCTACTATGCCTTGAAAGCATAATATTATCGATATTCGTAGGCCTATCAATATGATCCATCGAAAACCAAGTCTCCTCATTCACCATGGTACCAATTCTCATGCTAACCTTCTCAGCGTGTGAGGCGGGCACAGGCCTGGCCATCCTAGTAGCCTCCACCCGCACACATGGCTCCGACCATCTACACAACCTAAACCTCCTGCAATGCTAAAAATCATCCTACCCACAATCATACTTCTTCCAACAGCCCTGCTGTCTCCACCAAAATTTCTATGGACTAACACCACCTTATACAGCCTCCTAATCGCTGCCCTAAGCCTACAGTGATTAATCCCAACCTACAAATTTTTATCCAACTGAACAGGAATTGACCAAATCTCATCCCCCCTCCTAGTACTATCCTGCTGACTACTCCCACTCATAATCATAGCAAGCCAAAACCACCTGCAACAAGAACCCCTACAACGCAAACGAATCTTTATCTCAACCTTAGTCGCAGTCCAGCCATTCATTCTACTAGCCTTTTCCACCACAGAACTAGCACTATTTTACATCTCATTTGAAGCAACCCTCATTCCCACCCTAATCTTAATCACCCGATGGGGGAACCAACCAGAACGCCTAAGCGCTGGCATCTACCTGCTATTCTACACGCCAGTAAGCTCTCTACCCCTGCTAATCACAATCATACACCTATACGTGAAAATTGGCACCCTGCACCTGCCAACCCTACAACTAACCCACCCAACCCTATCCACCTCATGGACAGGAATACTATCAGGTCTAGCACTGCTCATAGCATTCATAGTAAAAGCCCCACTATACGGCCTACACCTCTGACTGCTAAAAGCCCACGTAGAAGCACCCATCGCAGGCTCAATACTCCTCGCCGCCCTACTACTAAAGCTAGGAGGATACGGAATTATACGAGTCACTCTATTTATGGGCCCACTGTCCAACCTCCTGCACTACCCCTTCCTAACCCTGGCCCTATGAGGCGCCCTAATGACTAGCTCAATCTGCCTACGACAGACAGACCTAAAATCACTAATCGCTTATTCATCCGTTAGCCACATAGGCCTAGTTATCGCCGCAGGAATAATCCAAACCCACTGATCATTCTCAGGGGCAATGATCCTAATAATTTCCCATGGACTAACTTCCTCCATACTATTCTGCCTAGCCAACACAAACTATGAACGTACGCACAGCCGAATTCTACTACTCACACGAGGCCTACAACCTCTCCTACCACTCATAGCTACCTGATGATTGCTGGCCAATCTAACAAACATAGCCTTACCCCCAACAACAAACCTCATAGCAGAGCTAACCATTATAATCACCTTATTCAACTGATCTGCCTTCACGATCATCCTAACAGGAATCGCAACCCTACTAACCGCCTCCTACACCTTATTCATACTACTAATGACCCAACGAGGCTCAATCCCCTCCCACATCACATCTATGCAAAACTCAACCACGCGAGAACACCTGCTCATAACGCTCCACATTATCCCAATATTCCTCCTAATCCTCAAACCCGAACTGATCTCCGGAATCCCCTCATACAAGTATAGTTTAAACCAAACATTAGACTGTGATTCTAAGAATAGAAGTTCAAACCTTCTTACCTGCCGAGGGGAGGGTTTAACCAACAAGAGCTGCTAACTCTTACATCTGAGCCTAAAACCTCAGCCCCCTTACTTTTAAAGGATAACAGCAATCCACTGGTCTTAGGAACCACCCATCTTGGTGCAAATCCAAGTAAAAGTAGTGAACCCCACACTACTAATCAACTCCCTCACACTACTCACGCTGACAATCCTCCTAACCCCAATCATCCTGCCATTTCTATTTAAAAACTTTAAAAACACCCCACAAGCCACCACCCGCGCTGTTAAAACCGCATTCCTAATTAGCCTAGCCCCTACAACCGCATTCATCTACTCGGGAGTAGAATCTGTCACCTGCCACTGGGAGTGAAAATTCATTATAAACTTTAAAATCCCCCTGAGCCTAAAAATAGACCAATACTCAATAACATTTCTTCCAATCGCCCTATTTGTAACATGATCAATCCTACAATTCGCCATATGATACATGGCCTCAGAGCCATACGTAACAAAATTTTTCACCTACCTACTGACATTCCTAGTCGCCATACTCCTCCTAACAACCGCAAACAACATATTCCTCCTATTCGTAGGCTGGGAAGGAGTACGAATCATGTCCTTCCTTCTCATCGGCTGATGACAAGGCCGAGCAGATGCCAACACCGCCGCCCTACGAGCCGTAATCTACAACCGAATCGGAGACATCGGACTGATCCTGAGCATAGCATGACTAGCTTCAACATTCAACACCTGAGAGATCCAACAAGCCGTACACCCCCACCAAACCCCAATCCTCCCCCTCATAGGATTAATCCTCGCAGCCGCAGGAAAATCCGCCCAATTTGGACTCCACCCATGACTGCCCGCAGCAATAGAAGGCCCCACCCCAGTATCAGCCCTACTGCACTCCAGTACCATAGTAGTAGCCGGAATCTTCCTGCTCATCCGCATGCACCCCCTGCTAGCCACCAACCAGACAGCCCTAACTGCCTGCCTATGCCTAGGTGCTCTATCAACCCTATTCGCTGCCACATGCGCCCTAACCCAAAATGACATCAAAAAAATCATTGCTTTCTCAACATCCAGCCAACTAGGACTAATAATAGTCACTATCGGACTAAACCTCCCACAACTAGCCTTCCTACACATCTCAACCCATGCCTTCTTTAAAGCCATACTATTCCTATGCTCAGGGTCTATCATCCACAACCTAAACGGAGAACAAGATATCCGAAAGATAGGAGGCCTACAGAAAATACTCCCAGTCACTACTTCCTGCCTAACCATCGGAAACCTGGCGCTGATAGGAACCCCATTCCTAGCCGGATTCTACTCAAAAGACCTCATCATCGAAAGCTTAAACACATCATACCTAAATACTTGAGCCCTACTCCTAACCCTTATAGCCACAGCATTCACCGCAACCTACAGCATCCGCATAACCATCCTAGTCCAAGCTGGACAAACCCGAATCCCCCCAATAGTATCAATAAACGAAAACAACCCACTAATCACCGCCCCCCTAACCCGACTCGCCCTAGGCAGCATTACAGCAGGAATAATCATTACCTCTTTCATCACACCAACCAAAACCCCCCCAATAACCATACCCCTTATCACCAAAACCGCTGCCATCCTCATAACAATCCTAGGAATCATCCTAGCCCTAGAACTATCGAACATAACACACACCCTCACTCACCCCAAACCAACCCCCCTCATAAACTTCTCCTCTGCATTAGGGTACTTCAACCCCCTAGTACACCGATTCTTCTCCAAAAACCTACTAGAAAAGGGACAAAACATTGCCCTACACTTGATCGACCTCTCCTGACTCAAAAAAATAGGGCCAGAGGGCCTTGCTGAACTACAAGTAGCCGCAAGCAAAGCCGCAACCTCAATACACACAGGGCTAATTAAGGCCTACCTAGGATCCTTCGCCCTCTCCATCCTGGTAATAATCCTAATAACACACAGACTCACTAATGGCCCCTAACATCCGCAAATCCCATCCCCTACTAAAAATAATCAACAACTCCCTAATCGACCTACCTGCCCCCTCCAACATCTCTGCCTGATGAAACTTCGGCTCCCTTCTAGCCATCTGCTTAGCCACACAAATCCTAACAGGCCTGCTACTAGCCATACACTACACCGCAGACACTTCACTCGCCTTCTCCTCAGTAGCTCACACATGCCGAGACGTCCAGTACGGATGGCTCATCCGCAACCTCCACGCCAACGGTGCTTCGCTCTTCTTTATCTGCATCTACTTACACATCGGACGAGGCCTCTACTACGGCTCCTACCTATACAAAGAAACCTGAAACACAGGAGTAATCCTCCTACTCACCCTAATAGCAACTGCCTTCGTAGGGTATGTCCTACCATGAGGACAAATGTCATTCTGAGGGGCCACCGTAATCACCAACCTATTCTCAGCCATCCCGTACATTGGGCAAACTCTAGTAGAATGAGCCTGAGGAGGATTCTCAGTAGACAATCCAACCTTAACCCGATTCTTCGCCATCCACTTCCTACTGCCCTTCCTAATTGCAGGAATCACCCTAGTCCACCTAACCTTCCTACACGAATCAGGCTCAAATAACCCACTAGGAATCGTATCAGACTGCGACAAAATCCCATTCCACCCGTACTTCTCCATTAAAGACAGCTTAGGGCTTACCCTAATAATCACCCCTCTAATAGCACTAGCCCTATTTTCACCGAACCTCCTGGTTCTTGGAATCCTAGTTGGGAGTGGTTGGCCACATGAGATGTACAGGATTTTTACCTGTGATTTAGTCTTGACAAGGCTATGTAATTGGTTTACTAACGTCTCATAAGAAAGAAGCATGAGCGGTTAATGCACTTGGCTTGAAACCCATCCCCAGTGGTGCCAGTGCACTCTCTGCACTCACTGCACTGCATTCCCAGTGGTGCCAGTGAAGTCTCTGGACTCACTGCACTGCATCCCCAGTGGTGCCAGTGCACTCTCTTGACTCACTGCAGTGCATCCCCAAAGGTGCCAGTGCACTCTCTGGACTCACTGTACTGCATCCCCAGTGGTGCCAGTGCACTCTCTGGACTCACTGCAGTGCATCCCCAGTGGTGCCAGTGCACTCTCTCGAGTCACTGCACTACATCCCCAGTGGTGCCAGTGCACTCTCTGGACTCACTGTACTGCATCATCAGTGGTGTCACTGCACTCTTTGGACTCACTGCAGTGCATCCCCAGTGGTGCCAGTGCACTCTCTGGACTCACTGCAGTGCATCCCCAGTGGTGCCAGTGCACTCACTGGACTCACTATACTGCATCACCAGTGGTGCCAGTGCACTCTCTGGACTCACTGCACTGCATCCCCAGTGGTGCCAGTGCACTCTCTGGACTCACTGCAGTGCATCCCCAGTGGTGCCAGTGTACTCTCTGGACTCACTGCAGTGCATCCCCAATGGTGCCAGTGCACTCTCTGGACTCACTGCACTGCATCCCCAGTGGTGCCAGTGCACTTTCTGGACTCACTGCACTGTATCCCCGGTGGTGTCAGTGCACTCTCTGGACTCACTGAAGTGCATCCCCAGTGGTGCCAGTGCACTCTCTGGACTCACTGCAGTGCATCCCCAGTGGTGCCAGTGCACTCTCTGGACTCACTGCACTGCATCCCCAGTGGTGCCAGTGCAATCTCTGGACTCACTGTAGTGCATCCCCAGTGGTGCCAGTGCACTCTCTGGACTCACTGCAGCGCATCCCCAGTGGTGCCAGTGCACTCTCTGGACTCACTGTACTGCATCGCCAGTGGTGCCAGTGCACTCTCTGGACTCACTGAAGTGCATCCCCAGATGTGCCAGTGCACTCTCTGCACTCACTGCACTGCATCCCCAGTGGTGCCAGTGCACTCTCTGCACTCACTGCACTGCATCCCCAGTGGTGCCAGAGCACTCTCTGGACTCACTGCACTGCATCCCCAGTGGTGCCAGTGCACTCTCTGGGCTCACTGCACTGCATCCCCAGTGGTGCCAGTGCACTCTCTGGACTCACTGCACTGCATCCCCAGTGGTGCCAGTGCACTCTCTGGACTCACTGCAGTGCATCACCAGTGGTGCCAGTGCACTCTCTGGACTCACTACACTGCATCCCCAGTGGTGCCAGTGCGCTCTCTGGACTCACTGCAGTGCATCCCCAGTGGTGCCAGTGCACTCTCTGGACTCACTGCACTGCATCCCCAGTGGTGCCAGTGCACTCTCTGGACTCACTGCACTGCATCCCCAGTGGTGCCAGTGCACTCTCTGCACTCACTGCAGTGCATCCCCAGTTGTGCCAGTGCACTCACTGGACTCACTGGACTGCATCCCCAGTGGTGCCAGTGCACTCTCTGGACTCACTGCAGTGCATTCCCAGTGGTGCCAGTGCACTCTATGGACTCACTGCACTGCATCCCCAGTGGTGCCAGTGCACTCACTGGACTCACAATACTGCATCAGCAGTGGTGCCAGTGCACTCTCTGGACTCACTGCAGTGCATCCCCAATGCTGCCAGTGCATTCACTGGACTCACTGTACTGCATCCCCAGTGGTGCCAGTGCACTCTCTGGAGTCACTGCACTGCATCCCCAGTGGTGCCAGTGCACTCTCTGGAGTCACTGCACTGCATCCCCAGTGGTGACAGTGCACTCTCTGGACTCACTGCAGTGCATCACCAGTGGTGCCAGTGCACTCTCTGGACTCACTACACTGCATCCCCAGTGGTGCCAGTGCGCTCTCTGGACTCACTGTACTGCATCCCCAGTGGTGCCAGTACACTCACTGGACTCACTGCACTGCATCCCCAGTGGTGCCAGTGCACTCTCTGTACTCTCTGCAGTGCATCCCCAGTGGTGCCAGTGCACTCTCTGGACTCACTGCACTGCATCCCCAGTGGTGCCAGTGCACTCTCTGGACTCACTGAAGTGCATCCCCAGTGGTGCCAGTGCACTCTCTGCACTCACTGCAGTACATCCCCAGTTGTGCCAGTGCACTCTCTGGACTCACTGCACTGCATCCCCAGTGGTGTCA
Source organism: Anser brachyrhynchus (assembly GCF_964034855.1). NCBI lineage: Eukaryota > Metazoa > Chordata > Aves > Anseriformes > Anatidae > Anser > Anser brachyrhynchus. The sequence goes on along the minus strand of NC_137696.1, from coordinate 12,124,448 downwards.
GTGCACTCTCTGGACTCACTGCAGTGCATCCCCAGTGCTGACAGTGCACTCTCTGGACTCACTGCACTGCATCCCCAGTGGTGCCAGTGCACTCTCTGGACTCACTGCAGTGCATCCCCAGTGGTGCCAGTGCACTCTCTGGACTCACTGCAGTGCATCCCCAGTGGTGCCAGTGCACTCTCTGGACTCTCTGCACTGCATCCCCAGTGGTGCCAGTGCAATCTCTGGACTCACTGCAGTGCATCCCCAGTGGTGCCAGTGCACTCTCTGGACTCACTGCACTGCATCCCCAGTGGTGCCAGTGCACTGTCTGCACTCACTGCACTGCATTCCCAGTGGTGCCAGTGAAGTCTCTGGACTCACTGCACTGCATCCCCAGTGGTGCCAGTGCACTCTCTTGACTCACTGCAGTGCATCCCCAAAGGTGCCAGTGCACTCTCTGGACTCACTGCACTGCATCCCCAGTGGTGCCAGTGCACTCTCTGGACTCACTGTACTGCATCCCCAGTGGTGCCAGTGCACTCTCTGGACTCACTGCACTGCATCCCCAGTGGTACCAGTGCACTCTCTGGACTCACTGCAGTGCATCCCCAGTGGTGCCAGTGCACTCTCTGGACTCACTGCAGTGCATCCTCAGTGGTGCCAGTGCACTCTCTCGATTCACTGCACTACATCCCCAGTGGTGCCAGTGCACTCACTGGACTCACTGTACTGAATCCCCAGTGGCGCCAGTGCACTCTCTGGACTCACTGCAGTGCATTCCCATTGGTGCCAGTGCACTCTCTGGACTCACTGCACTGCATCCTCAGTGGTGTCAGTACACTCTCTGGACTCACTGCAGTGCATCCCCAGTGGTGCCAGTGCACTCTATGGACTCACTGCACTGCATCCCCAGTGGTGCCAGTGCACTCACTGGACTCACTATACTGCATCAGCAGTGGTGCCAGTGCACTCTCTGGACTCACTGCAGTGCATCCCCAATGCTGCCAGTGCATTCACTGGACTCACTGTACTGCATCCCCAGTGGTGCCAGTGCACTCTCTGGGCTCACTGCACTGCATCCCCAGTGGTGCCAGTGCACTCTCTGGACTCACTGCAGTGCATCCCCAGTGGTGCCAGTGCACTCTCTGGACTCACTGCAGTGTATCACCAGTGGTGCCAGTGCACTCTCTGGACTCACTGCACTGCATCCCCAGTGGTGCCAGTGCACTCTCTGCACTCACTGCAGTGCATCCCCAGTTGTGCCAGTGCACTCTCTGGACTCACTGCACTGCATCCCCAGTGGTGTCAGTGCACTCTCTGGACTCACTGCAGTGCATCCCCAGTGCAGACAGTGCACTCTCTGGACTCACTGCACTGCATCCCCAGTGGTGCCAGTGCACTCTCTGGACTCACTGAAGTGCATTCTCAGTGGTGCCAGTGCACTCTCTGGAGTCACTGCACTGCATCCCTAATGGTGCCAGTGCACTCTCTGCACTCACTGCACTGCATTCCCAGTGGTGCCAGTGAAGTCTCTGGACTCACTGCACTGCATCCCCAGTGGTGCCAGTGAAATCTCTGGACTCACTGCAGTGCATCCCCAAAGGTGCCAGTGCACTCTCTGGACTCACTGCACTGCATCCCCAGTGGTGCCAGTGCACTCTCTGGACTCACTGCACTGCATCCCCAGTGGTGCCAGTGCACTCTCTGGACTCACTGCACTGCATCCCCAGTGGTACCAGTGCACTCTCTGGACTCACTGCAGTGCATCCCCAGTGGTGCCAGTGCACTCTCTGGACTCACTGCAGTGCATCCCCAGTGGTGCCAGTGCACTCTCTCGATTCACTGCACTACATCCCCAGTGGTGCCAGTGCACTCACTGGACTCACTGTACTGAATCCCCAGTGGCGCCAGTGCACTCTCTGGACTCACTGCAGTGCATTCCCATTGGTGCCAGTGCACTCTCTGGACTCACTGCACTGCAGCCCCAGTGGTGCCAGTGTACTCACTGGATTCACTACACTGCGTCCCCAGTGGTGCCATTGCACTCTCTGGACTCACTGCACTGCATCCCCAGTGGTGCCAGTGCACTCTCTGGACTCACTGCACTGCATCCCCAGTGGTGCCAGTGCACTCTCTGGACTCACTGAAGTGCATTCTCAGTGGTGCCAGTGCACTCTCTGGACTCACTGCACTGCATCCCCAGTGGTGTCAGTGCAATCTCTGGACTCACTGCAGTGCATCCCCAGTGGTGCCAGTGCACTCTCTGGAGTCACAGCACTGCATCCCCAGTGGTGTCAGTGCACTCTCTGGACTCACTGCAGTGCATCCCCAGTGGTGCCAGTGTACTCTCTGGACTCACTGCAGTGCATCCCCAGTGGTGCCAGAGCACTCTCTGGACTCACTGCAGTGCATCCCCAGTGGTGCCAGTGCACTCTCTGCACTCACTGCACTGCATCCCTAGTGGTGTCAGTGCACTCTCTGGACTCACTGCACTGCATCCCCAGTGGTGCCAGTGCACTCTCTGGACTCACTGCACTGCATCCCCAGTTGTGCCAGTGCAATCTCTGGACTCACTGTACTGCATCCCCAGTGGTGCCAGTGCACTCTCTGGACTCACTGCACTGCATCCCCAGTGGTGCCAGTGCACTCACTGGACTCACTATACTGCATCAGCAGTGGTGTCAGTGCACTCTCTGGACTCACTGCACTGCATCCCCAATGCTGCGAGTGCATTCACTGGACTCACTGCACCACATCTCCAGTGGTGCCAGTGCACTCTCTGGAGTCACTGCACTGCATCCCCAGTTGTGCCAATGCACTCTCTGGACTCACTGCACTGCATCCCCAGTGGTGCCAGTGCACTCTCTGGACTCGCGGCACTGCATCCCCAGTTGTGCCAATGCACTCTCTGGACCTCCGGCACCGCATCCCCAGTGGTGCCAGCGCACTCTCTGGACTCGCGGCACTGCATCCCCAGTGGTGCCAGTGCACTCTCTGGACTCTCTGCACTGCATCCCCAGTGGTGCCAATGCACTCTCTGGACTCACTGCAGTGCATCCCCAGTGGTGCCAGTGCACTCTCTCGATTCACTGCACTACATCCCCAGTGGTGCCAGTGCACTCACTGGACTCACTGTACTGAATCCCCAGTGGCGCCAGTGCACTCTCTGGACTCACTGCAGTGCATTCCCATTGGTGCCAGTGCACTCTCTGGACTCACTGCACTGCAGCCCCAGTGGTGCCAGTGTACTCACTGGATTCACTACACTGCGTCCCCAGTGGTGCCATTGCACTCTCTGGACTCACTGCACTGCATCCCCAGTGGTGCCAGTGCACTCTCTGGACTCACTGCACTGCATTCCCAGTGGTGCCAGTGAAGTCTCTGGACTCACTGCACTGCATCCCCAGTGGTGCCAGTGCACTCTCTTGACTCACTGCAGTGCATCCCCAAAGGTGCCAGTGCACTCTCTGGACTCACTGTACTGCATCCCCAGTGGTGCCAGTGCACTCTCTGGACTCACTGCAGTGCATCCCCAGTGGTGCCAGTGCACTCTCTCGAGTCACTGCACTACATCCCCAGTGGTGCCAGTGCACTCTCTGGACTCACTGTACTGCATCATCAGTGGTGTCACTGCACTCTTTGGACTCACTGCAGTGCATCCCCAGTGGTGCCAGTGCACTCTCTGGACTCACTGCAGTGCATCCCCAGTGGTGCCAGTGCACTCACTGGACTCACTATACTGCATCACCAGTGGTGCCAGTGCACTCTCTGGACTCACTGCACTGCATCCCCAGTGGTGCCAGTGCACTCTCTGGACTCACTGCAGTGCATCCCCAGTGGTGCCAGTGTACTCTCTGGACTCACTGCAGTGCATCCCCAATGGTGCCAGTGCACTCTCTGGACTCACTGCACTGCATCCCCAGTGGTGCCAGTGCACTTTCTGGACTCACTGCACTGTATCCCCGGTGGTGTCAGTGCACTCTCTGGACTCACTGAAGTGCATCCCCAGTGGTGCCAGTGCACTCTCTGGACTCACTGCAGTGCATCCCCAGTGGTGCCAGTGCACTCTCTGGACTCACTGAACTGCATCCCCAGTGGTGCCAGTGCAATCTCTGGACTCACTGTAGTGCATCCCCAGTGGTGCCAGTGCACTCTCTGGACTCACTGCAGCGCATCCCCAGTGGTGCCAGTGCACTCTCTGGACTCACTGTACTGCATCGCCAGTGGTGCCAGTGCACTCTCTGGACTCACTGAAGTGCATCCCCAGATGTGCCAGTGCACTCTCTGCACTCACTGCACTGCATCCCCAGTGGTGCCAGTGCACTCTCTGCACTCACTGCACTGCATCCCCAGTGGTGCCAGAGCACTCTCTGGACTCACTGCACTGCATCCCCAGTGGTGCCAGTGCACTCTCTGGGCTCACTGCACTGCATCCCCAGTGGTGCCAGTGCACTCTCTGGAGTCACTGCACTGCATCCCCAGTGGTGCCAGTGCACTCTCTGGACTCACTGCAGTGCATCACCAGTGGTGCCAGTGCACTCTCTGGACTCACTACACTGCATCCCCAGTGGTGCCAGTGCGCTCTCTGGACTCACTGCAGTGCATCCCCAGTGGTGCCAGTGCACTCTCTGGACTCACTACACTGCATCCCCAGTGGTGCCAGTGCACTCTCTGGACTCACTGCACTGCATCCCCAGTGGTGCCAGTGCACTCTCTGCACTCACTGCAGTGCATCCCCAGTTGTGCCAGTGCACTCACTGGACTCACTGGACTGCATCCCCAGTGGTGCCAGTGCACTCTCTGGACTCACTGCAGTGCATTCCCAGTGGTGCCAGTGCACTCTATGGACTCACTGCACTGCATCCCCAGTGGTGCCAGTGCACTCACTGGACTCACAATACTGCATCAGCAGTGGTGCCAGTGCACTCTCTGGACTCACTGCAGTGCATCCCCAATGCTGCCAGTGCATTCACTGGACTCACTGTACTGCATCCCCAGTGGTGCCAGTGCACTCTCTGGAGTCACTGCACTGCATCCCCAGTGGTGCCAGTGCACTCTCTGGAGTCACTGCACTGCATCCCCAGTGGTGACAGTGCACTCTCTGGACTCACTGCAGTGCATCACCAGTGGTGCCAGTGCACTCTCTGGACTCACTACACTGCATCCCCAGTGGTGCCAGTGCGCTCTCTGGACTCACTGTACTGCATCCCCAGTGGTGCCAGTACACTCACTGGACTCACTGCACTGCATCCCCAGTGGTGCCAGTGCACTCTCTGTACTCTCTGCACTGCATCCCCAGTGGTGCCAGTGCACTCTCTGGACTCACTGCACTGCATCCCCAGTGGTGCCAGTGCACTCTCTGGACTCACTGAAGTGCATCCCCAGTGGTGCCAGTGCACTCTCTGCACTCACTGCAGTACATCCCCAGTTGTGCCAGTGCACTCTCTGGACTCACTGCACTGCAGCCCCAGTGGTGTCAGTGCACTCTCTGGACTCACTGCAGTGCATCCCCAGTGCTGACAGTGCACTCTCTGGACTCACTGCACTGCATCCCCAGTGGTGCCAGTGCACTCTCTGGACTCACTGCAGTGCATCCCCAGTGGTGCCAGTGCACTCTCTGGACTCACTGCAGTGCATCCCCAGTGGTGCCAGTGCACTCTCTGGACTCTCTGCACTGCATCCCCAGTGGTGCCAGTGCAATCTCTGGACTCACTGCAGTGCATCCCCAGTGGTGCCAGTGCACTCTCTGGACTCACTGCACTGCATCCCCAGTGGTGCCAGTGCACTGTCTGCACTCACTGCACTGCATTCCCAGTGGTGCCAGTGAAGTCTCTGGACTCACTGCACTGCATCCCCAGTGGTGCCAGTGCACTCTCTTGACTCACTGCAGTGCATCCCCAAAGGTGCCAGTGCACTCTCTGGACTCACTGCACTGCATCCCCAGTGGTGCCAGTGCACTCTCTGGACTCACTGTACTGCATCCCCAGTGGTGCCAGTGCACTCTCTGGACTCACTGCACTGCATCCCCAGTGGTACCAGTGCACTCTCTGGACTCACTGCAGTGCATCCCCAGTGGTGCCAGTGCACTCTCTGGACTCACTGCAGTGCATCCTCAGTGGTGCCAGTGCACTCTCTCGATTCACTGCACTACATCCCCAGTGGTGCCAGTGCACTCACTGGACTCACTGTACTGAATCCCCAGTGGCGCCAGTGCACTCTCTGGACTCACTGCAGTGCATTCCCATTGGTGCCAGTGCACTCTCTGGACTCACTGCACTGCATCCTCAGTGGTGTCAGTGCACTCTCTGGACTCACTGCAGTGCATCCCCAGTGGTGCCAGTGCACTCTATGGACTCACTGCACTGCATCCCCAGTGGTGCCAGTGCACTCACTGGACTCACTATACTGCATCAGCAGTGGTGCCAGTGCACTCTCTGGACTCACTGCAGTGCATCCCCAATGCTGCCAGTGCATTCACTGGACTCACTGTACTGCATCCCCAGTGGTGCCAGTGCACTCTCTGGGCTCACTGCACTGCATCCCCAGTGGTGCCAGTGCACTCTCTGGACTCACTGCAGTGCATCCCCAGTGGTGCCAGTGCACTCTCTGGACTCACTGCAGTGTATCACCAGTGGTGCCAGTGCACTCTCTGGACTCACTGCACTGCATCCCCAGTGGTGCCAGTGCACTCTCTGCACTCACTGCAGTGCATCCCCAGTTGTGCCAGTGCACTCTCTGGACTCACTGCACTGCATCCCCAGTGGTGTCAGTGCACTCTCTGGACTCACTGCAGTGCATCCCCAGTGCAGACAGTGCACTCTCTGGACTCACTGCACTGCATCCCCAGTGGTGCCAGTGCACTCTCTGGACTCACTGAAGTGCATTCTCAGTGGTGCCAGTGCACTCTCTGGAGTCACTGCACTGCATCCCTAATGGTGCCAGTGCACTCTCTGCACTCACTGCACTGCATTCCTAGTGGTGCCAGTGAAGTCTCTGGACTCACTGCACTGCATCCCCAGTGGTGCCAGTGAAATCTCTGGACTCACTGCAGTGCATCCCCAAAGGTGCCAGTGCACTCTCTGGACTCACTGCACTGCATCCCCAGTGGTGCCAGTGCACTCTCTGGACTCACTGCACTGCATCCCCAGTGGTGCCAGTGCACTCTCTGGACTCACTGCACTGCATCCCCAGTGGTACCAGTGCACTCTCTGGACTCACTGCAGTGCATCCCCAGTGGTGCCAGTGCACTCTCTGGACTCACTGCAGTGCATCCCCAGTGGTGCCAGTGCACTCTCTCGATTCACTGCACTACATCCCCAGTGGTGCCAGTGCACTCACTGGACTCACTGTACTGAATCCCCAGTGGCGCCAGTGCACTCTCTGGACTCACTGCAGTGCATTCCCATTGGTGCCAGTGCACTCTCTGGACTCACTGCACTGCAGCCCCAGTGGTGCCAGTGTACTCACTGGATTCACTACACTGCGTCCCCAGTGGTGCCATTGCACTCTCTGGACTCACTGCACTGCATCCCCAGTGGTGCCAGTGCACTCTCTGGACTCACTGCACTGCATCCCCAGTGGTGCCAGTGCACTCTCTGGACTCACTGAAGTGCATTCTCAGTGGTGCCAGTGCACTCTCTGGACTCACTGCACTGCATCCCCAGTGGTGTCAGTGCAATCTCTGGACTCACTGCAGTGCATCCCCAGTGGTGCCAGTGCACTCTCTGGAGTCACAGCACTGCATCCCCAGTGGTGTCAGTGCACTCTCTGGACTCACTGCAGTGCATCCCCAGTGGTGCCAGTGTACTCTCTGGACTCACTGCAGTGCATCCCCAGTGGTGCCAGAGCACTCTCTGGACTCACTGCAGTGCATCCCCAGTGGTGCCAGTGCACTCTCTGCACTCACTGCACTGCATCCCTAGTGGTGTCAGTGCACTCTCTGGACTCACTGCACTGCATCCCCAGTGGTGCCAGTGCACTCTCTGGACTCACTGCACTGCATCCCCAGTTGTGCCAGTGCAATCTCTGGACTCACTGTACTGCATCCCCAGTGGTGCCAGTGCACTCTCTGGACTCACTGCACTGCATCCCCAGTGGTGCCAGTGCACTCACTGGACTCACTATACTGCATCAGCAGTGGTGTCAGTGCACTCTCTGGACTCACTGCACTGCATCCCCAATGCTGCGAGTGCATTCACTGGACTCACTGCACCACATCTCCAGTGGTGCCAGTGCACTCTCTGGAGTCACTGCACTGCATCCCCAGTTGTGCCAATGCACTCTCTGGACTCACTGCACTGCATCCCCAGTGGTGCCAGTGCACTCTCTGGACTCGCGGCACTGCATCCCCAGTTGTGCCAATGCACTCTCTGGACCTCCGGCACCGCATCCCCAGTGGTGCCAGCGCACTCTCTGGACTCGCGGCACTGCATCCCCAGTGGTGCCAGTGCACTCTCTGGACTCTCTGCACTGCATCCCCAGTGGTGCCAATGCACTCTCTGGACTCACTGCAGTGCATCCCCAGTGGTGCCAGTGCACTCTCTCGATTCACTGCACTACATCCCCAGTGGTGCCAGTGCACTCACTGGACTCACTGTACTGAATCCCCAGTGGCGCCAGTGCACTCTCTGGACTCACTGCAGTGCATTCCCATTGGTGCCAGTGCACTCTCTGGACTCACTGCACTGCAGCCCCAGTGGTGCCAGTGTACTCACTGGATTCACTACACTGCGTCCCCAGTGGTGCCATTGCACTCTCTGGACTCACTGCACTGCATCCCCAGTGGTGCCAGTGCACTCTCTGGACTCACTGCACTGCATCCCCAGTGGTGCCAGTGCACTCTCTGGACTCACTGAAGTGCATTCTCAGTGGTGCCAGTGCACTCTCTGGACTCACTGCACTGCATCCCCAGTGGTGTCAGTGCAATCTCTGGACTCACTGCAGTGCATCCCCAGTGGTGCCAGTGCACTCTCTGGAGTCACAGCACTGCATCCCCAGTGGTGTCAGTGCACTCTCTGGACTCACTGCAGTGCATCCCCAGTGGTGCCAGAGCACTCTCTGGACTCACTGCAGTGCATCCCCAGTGGTGCCAGTGCACTCTCTGCACTCACTGCACTGCATCCCTAGTGGTGTCAGTGCACTCTCTGGACTCACTGCACTGCATCCCCAGTGGTGCCAGTGCACTCTCTGGACTCACTGCACTGCATCCCCAGTTGTGCCAGTGCAATCTCTGGACTCACTGTACTGCATCCCCAGTGGTGCCAGTGCACTCTCTGGACTCACTGCACTGCATCCCCAGTGGTGCCAGTGCACTCACTGGACTCACTATACTGCATCAGCAGTGGTGTCAGTGCACTCTCTGGACTCACTGCACTGCATCCCCAATGCTGCGAGTGCATTCACTGGACTCACTGCACCACATCTCCAGTGGTGCCAGTGCACTCTCTGGAGTCACTGCACTGCATCCCCAGTTGTGCCAATGCACTCTCTGGACTCACTGCACTGCATCCCCAGTGGTGCCAGTGCACTCTCTGGACTCGCGACACTGCATCCCCAGTTGTGCCAATGCACTCTCTGGACCTCCGGCACCGCATCCCCAGTGGTGCCAGCGCACTCTCTGGACTCGCGGCACTGCATCCCCAGTGGTGCCAGTGCACTCTCTGGACTCTCTGCACTGCATCCCCAGTGGTGCCAGTGCACTCTCTCGACTCACTGCACTGAAGCACCAGTGGTGCCAGTGCCCTCTCTGGACTCACTGCACTGCATCCCCTGTGGTTCCAGTGCACTCTCTGGACTCACTGCAGTGCATCAACATTGGTGCCAGTGCACTCTCTGGACTCACTGCAGTGCATAACCATTGGTGCCAGTGCACTCTCTGGACTCACTGCAGTGCATCCCCAGTGGTGCCAGTGCACTCACTGGACTCACTGCACTGCATCCACAGTGGTGCCAGTACACTCACTGGACTCACTGCAGTGCATCCCCAGTGGTGCCAGTGCATTCTCTGGACTCACTGCACCACATCTCCAGTGGTGCCAGTGCACTCTCTGGAGTCACTGCAGTGTATCCCCAGTTGTGCCAATGCACTCTCTGGACCTCCGGCACCGCATCCCCAGTGGTGCCAGTGCACTCTCTGGACTCGCGGCACTGCATCCCCAGTGCGGCCTGTGCACTCTCTGGACTCACTGCACTGCATCCCCAGTGGTGCCAGTGCACTCTCTGGACTCACTGCACTGCATTCCCAGTGGTGCCAGTGCACTCTCTGGACTCACTGCAGTGCATCCCCAGTGGTGCCAGTGCACTCTCTGGACTCACTGCAGTGCATCAACATTGGTGCCAGTGCACTCTCTGGACTCACTGCACTGCATCCCCAATGCTGCCAGTGCACTCTGTGTGCTCACTGCACTACATCCCCAGTGGTGCCAGTGCACTCTCTGGACTCACTGCAGTGCATCCCCAGTGGTGCCAGTGCAGTCTCTGCACTCACTGCACTGCATCCCCAGTGGTGCCAGTGCACTTTCTGGACTCACTGCACTGTATCCCCGGTGGTGTCAGTGCACTCTCTGGACTCACTGAAGTGCATCCCCAGTGGTGCCAGTGCACTCTCTGGACTCACTGCAGTGCATCCCCAGTGGTGCCAGTGCACTCTCTGGACTCACTGCACTGCATCCCCAGTGGTGCCAGTGCAATCTCTGGACTCACTGTAGTGCATCACCAGTGGTGCCAGTGCACTCTCTGGACTCACTGCAGCGCATCCCCAGTGGTGCCAGTGCACTCTCTGGACTCACTGTACGGCATCGCCAGTGGTGCCAGTGCACTCTCTGGACTCACTGAAGTGCATCCCCAGATGTGCCAGTGCACTCTCTGGACTCACTGCACTGCATCCCCAGTGGTGCCAGTGCACTCTCTGCACTCACTGCACTGCATCCCCAGTGGTGCCAGAGCACTCTCTGGACTCACTGCACTGCATCCCCAGTGGTGCCAGTGCACTCTCTGGGCTCACTGCACTGCATCCCCAGTGGTGCCAGTGCACTCTCTGGAGTCACTGCACTGCATCCCCAGTGGTGCCAGTGCACTCTCTGGACTCACTGCAGTGCATCACCAGTGGTGCCAGTGCACTCTCTGGACTCACTACACTGCATCCCCAGTGGTGCCAGTGCGCTCTCTGGACTCACTGCAGTGCATCCCCAGTGGTGCCAGTGCACTCTCTGGACTCACTGCACTGCATCCCCAGTGGTGCCAGTGCACTCTCTGGACTCACTGCACTGCATCCCCAGTGGTGCCAGTGCACTCTCTGCACTCACTGCAGTGCATCCCCAGTTGTGCCAGTGCACTCACTGGACTCACTGGACTGCATCCCCAGTGGTGCCAGTGCACTCTCTGGACTCACTGCAGTGCATCCCCAGTGGTGCCAGTACACTCTATGGACTCACTGCACTGCATCCCCAGTGGTGCCAGTGCACTCACTGGACTCACTATACTGCATCAGCAGTGGTGCCAGTGCACTCTCTGGACTCACTGCAGTGCATCCCCAATGCTGCCAGTGCATTCACTGGACTCACTGTACTGCATCCCCAGTGGTGCCAGTGCACTCTCTGGACTCACTGCAGTGCATCCCCAATGCTGCCAGTGCACTCTCTGGAGTCACTGCACTGCATCCCCAGTGGTGCCAGTGCACTCTCTGGACTCACTGCAGTGCATCCCCAGTGGTGCCAGTGCACTCTCTGGACTCACTGCAGTGCATCACCAGTGGTGCCAGTGCACTCTCTGGACTCACTACACTGCATCCCCAGTGGTGCCAGTGCGCTCTCTGGACTCACTGTACTGCATCCCCAGTGGTGCCAGTACACTCACTGGACTCACTGCACTGCATCCCCAGTGGTGCCAGTGCACTCTCTGGACTCACTGCACTGCATCCCCAGTGGTGCCAGTGCACTCTCTGGACTCACTGCACTGCATCCCCAGTGGTGACAGTGCACTCTCTGGACTCACTGCACTGCACCCTGAGTGGTGCCAGTGCACTCTCTGGACTCACTGCACTGCATCCCCAGTGGTGCCAGTGCACTCTCTGGACTCACTGTACTGCATCCCCAGTGGTGCCAGTGCACTCTCTGGACTCACTGCACTGCATCCCCAGTGGTACCAGTGCACTCTCTGGACTCACTGCAGTGCATCCCCAGTGGTGCCAGTGCACTCTCTGGACTCACTGCACTGCATCCCCAGTGGTGCCTGTGCACTCTCTGTACTCACTGCAGTGCATCCAGAGTGGTGCCAGTGCACTCTCTCGATTCACTGCACTACATCCCCAGTGGTGCCAGTGCACTCACTGGACTCACTGTACTGAATCCCCAGTGGCGCCAGTGCACTCTCTGGACTCACTGCAGTGCATTCCCATTGGTGCCAGTGCACTCTCTGGACTCACTGCACTGCAGCCCCAGTGGTGCCAGTGTACTCACTGGATTCACTACACTGCGTCCCCAGTGGTGGCATTGCACTCTCTGGACTCAATGCACTGCATCCCCAGTGGTGCCAGTGCACTCTCTGGACTCACTGCAGTGCATCCCCAGTGGTGCCAGTGCCCTCTCTGGACTCACTGCACTGCATTCCCAGTGGTTCCAGTGCACTCTCTGGACTCACTGCAGTGCATCACCAGTGGTGCCAGTGCACTCTCTGGACTCACTGCAGTGCATCACCATTGGTGCCAGTGCACTCTCTGGACTCACTGCACTGCATCCCCAATGGTGCCAGTGCACTCTGTGTGCTCACTGCACTGCATCCCCAGTGGTGCCAGTACACTCACTGGACTCATTGCACTGCATCCCCAGTGGTGCCAGTGCAGTCTCTGCACTCACTGCAGTGCATCTGCAGTGGTGCCAATGCACTCTCTGGACTCACTGCTCTGCATCCCCAGTGGTGACAGTGCACTCTCTGGACTCACTGCACTGCATCCCCAGTGGTGCCAGTGCACTCTCTGGACTCACTGTACTGCATCCCCAGTTTTGCCAGTGCACTCTCTGGACTCACTGCACTGCATCCCCAGTGGTACCAGTGCACTCTCTGGACTCACTGCAGTGCATCCCCAGTGGTGCCAGTGCACTCTCTGGACTCACTGCACTGCATCCCCAGTGGTGCCTGTGCACTCTCTGGACTCACTGCAGTGCATCCCCAGTGGTGCCAGTGCACTCTCTCGATTCACTGCACTACATCCCCAGTGGTGCCAGTGCACTCACTGGACTCACTGTACTGAATCCCCAGTGGCGCCAGTGCACTCTCTGGACTCACTGCAGTGCATTCCCATTGGTGCCAGTGCACTCTCTGGACTCACTGCACTGCAGCCCCAGTGGTGCCAGTGTACTCACTGGATTCACTACACTGCGTCCCCAGTGGTGCCAGTGCACTCTCTGGACTCACTGCAAGGCATCACCATTGGTGCCAGTGCATTCTGTGGACTCACTACAGTGCATCACCATTGGTGCCAGTGCACTCTCTGGACTCTCTGCAGTGCATCCCCAGTGGTGCCAGTGCACTCACTGGACTCACTGCACTGCATCCACAGTGGTGCCAGTACACTCACTGGACTCACTGCACTGCATCCCCAGTGGTGCCAGTGCACTCTCTGAACTCATTGCAGTGCATCTGCAGTGGTGCCAGTACACTCACTGGACTGACTGCACTGCATCCCCAGTGGTGCCAGTGCATTCTCTGGACACACCACACTGCACCCTGAGTGGTGCCAGTGCACTCTCTGGACTCACTGCACCACATCTCCAGTGTTGCCAGTGCACTCTCTGGAGTCACTGCAGTGCATCCCCAGTTGTGCCAATGCACTCTCTGGACCTCCGGCACCGCATCCCCAGTGGTGCCAGTGCACTCTCTGGACTCGCGGCACTGCATCCCCAGTGGTGCCAGTGCACTCTCTGAACTCACTGCAGTGCATCCCCAGTGGTGCCAGTGCCCTCTCTGGACTCACTGCACTGCATTCCCAGTGGTTCCAGTGCACTCTCTGGACTCACTGCAGTGCATCACCAGTTGTGCCAGTGCACTCTCTGGACTCACTGCAGTGCATCACCAGTGGTGCCAGTGCACTCTCTGGACTCACTACACTGCATCCCCAGTGGTGCCAGTGCGCTCTCTGGACTCACTGCAGTGCATCCCCAGTGGTGCCAGTGCACTCTCTGGACTCACTGCACTGCATCCCCAGTGGTGCCAGTGCACTCTCTGGACTCACTGCACTGCATCCCCAGTGGTGCCAGTGCACTCTCTGCACTCACTGCAGTGCATCCCCAGTTGTGCCAGTGCACTCACTGGACTCACTGGACTGCATCCCCAGTGGTGCCAGTGCACTCTCTGGACTCACTGCAGTGCATCCCCAGTGGTGCCAGTGCACTCTATGGACTCACTGCACTGCATCCCCAGTGGTGCCAGTGCACTCACTGGACTCACTATACTGCATCAGCAGTGGTGCCAGTGCACTCTCTGGACTCACTGCAGTGCATCCCCAATGCTGCCAGTGCATTCACTGGACTCACTGTACTGCATCCCCAGTGGTGCCAGTGCACTCTCTGGACTCACTGCAGTGCATCCCCAATGCTGCCAGTGCACTCTCTGGAGTCACTGCACTGCATCCCCAGTGGTGCCAGTGCACTCTCTGGACTCACTGCAGTGCATCCCCAGTGGTGCCAGTGCACTCTCTGGACTCACTGCAGTGCATCACCAGTGGTGCCAGTGCACTCTCTGGACTCACTACACTGCATCCCCAGTGGTGCCAGTGCGCTCTCTGGACTCACTGTACTGCATCCCCAGTGGTGCCAGTACACTCACTGGACTCACTGCACTGCATCCCCAGTGGTGCCAGTGCACTCTCTGGACTCACTGCACTGCATCCCCAGTGGTGCCAGTGCACTCTCTGGACTCACTGCACTGCATCCCCAGTGGTGACAGTGCACTCTCTGGACTCACTGCACTGCACCCTGAGTGGTGCCAGTGCACTCTCTGGACTCACTGCACTGCATCCCCAGTGGTGCCAGTGCACTCTCTGGACTCACTGTACTGCATCCCCAGTGGTGCCAGTGCACTCTCTGGACTCACTGCACTGCATCCCCAGTGGTACCAGTGCACTCTCTGGACTCACTGCAGTGCATCCCCAGTGGTGCCAGTGCACTCTCTGGACTCACTGCACTGCATCCCCAGTGGTGCCTGTGCACTCTCTGTACTCACTGCAGTGCATCCAGAGTGGTGCCAGTGCACTCTCTCGATTCACTGCACTACATCCCCAGTGGTGCCAGTGCACTCACTGGACTCACTGTACTGAATCCCCAGTGGCGCCAGTGCACTCTCTGGACTCACTGCAGTGCATTCCCATTGGTGCCAGTGCACTCTCTGGACTCACTGCACTGCAGCCCCAGTGGTGCCAGTGTACTCACTGGATTCACTACACTGCGTCCCCAGTGGTGGCATTGCACTCTCTGGACTCAATGCACTGCATCCCCAGTGGTGCCAGTGCACTCTCTGGACTCACTGCAGTGCATCCCCAGTGGTGCCAGTGCCCTCTCTGGACTCACTGCACTGCATTCCCAGTGGTTCCAGTGCACTCTCTGGACTCACTGCAGTGCATCACCAGTGGTGCCAGTGCACTCTCTGGACTCACTGCAGTGCATCACCATTGGTGCCAGTGCACTCTCTGGACTCACTGCACTGCATCCCCAATGGTGCCAGTGCACTCTGTGTGCTCACTGCACTGCATCCCCAGTGGTGCCAGTACACTCACTGGACTCATTGCACTGCATCCCCAGTGGTGCCAGTGCAGTCTCTGCACTCACTGCAGTGCATCTGCAGTGGTGCCAATGCACTCTCTGGACTCACTGCTCTGCATCCCCAGTGGTGACAGTGCACTCTCTGGACTCACTGCACTGCATCCCCAGTGGTGCCAGTGCACTCTCTGGACTCACTGTACTGCATCCCCAGTTTTGCCAGTGCACTCTCTGGACTCACTGCACTGCATCCCCAGTGGTACCAGTGCACTCTCTGGACTCACTGCAGTGCATCCCCAGTGGTGCCAGTGCACTCTCTGGACTCACTGCACTGCATCCCCAGTGGTGCCTGTGCACTCTCTGGACTCACTGCAGTGCATCCCCAGTGGTGCCAGTGCACTCTCTCGATTCACTGCACTACATCCCCAGTGGTGCCAGTGCACTCACTGGACTCACTGTACTGAATCCCCAGTGGCGCCAGTGCACTCTCTGGACTCACTGCAGTGCATTCCCATTGGTGCCAGTGCACTCTCTGGACTCACTGCACTGCAGCCCCAGTGGTGCCAGTGTACTCACTGGATTCACTACACTGCGTCCCCAGTGGTGCCAGTGCACTCTCTGGACTCACTGCAAGGCATCACCATTGGTGCCAGTGCATTCTGTGGACTCACTACAGTGCATCACCATTGGTGCCAGTGCACTCTCTGGACTCTCTGCAGTGCATCCCCAGTGGTGCCAGTGCACTCACTGGACTCACTGCACTGCATCCACAGTGGTGCCAGTACACTCACTGGACTCACTGCACTGCATCCCCAGTGGTGCCAGTGCACTCTCTGAACTCATTGCAGTGCATCTGCAGTGGTGCCAGTACACTCACTGGACTGACTGCACTGCATCCCCAGTGGTGCCAGTGCATTCTCTGGACACACCACACTGCACCCTGAGTGGTGCCAGTGCACTCTCTGGACTCACTGCACCACATCTCCAGTGTTGCCAGTGCACTCTCTGGAGTCACTGCAGTGCATCCCCAGTTGTGCCAATGCACTCTCTGGACCTCCGGCACCGCATCCCCAGTGGTGCCAGTGCACTCTCTGGACTCGCGGCACTGCATCCCCAGTGGTGCCAGTGCACTCTCTGAACTCACTGCAGTGCATCCCCAGTGGTGCCAGTGCCCTCTCTGGACTCACTGCACTGCATTCCCAGTGGTTCCAGTGCACTCTCTGGACTCACTGCAGTGCATCACCAGTTGTGCCAGTGCACTCTCTGGACTCACTGCAGTGCATCACCATTGGTGCCAGTGCACTCTCTGGACTCACTGCACTGCAACCCCAATGATGCCAGTGCACTCTGTGGGCTCACTGCACTGCATCCCCAGTGGTGCCAGTACACTCACTGGACTCATTGCACTGCATCCCCAGTGGTGCCAGTGCAGTCTCTGCACTCACTGCAGTGCATCTGCAGTGGTGCCAGTGCACTCTCTGGACTCACTGCTCTGCATCCCCAGTGGTGACAGTGCACTCTCTGGAGTCACTGCACTGCATCCCCAGTGGTGCCAGTGCACTCTCTGGAGTCAGTGTAGTGCATCACCAGTGTTGCCTGGGCACTCTCTGGACTCACTGCAGTGCATCCCCAGTGGTGCCAGTGCAGTCTCTGGACTCACTGCACTCCATCCCCTCTGGTGCCTTTGCACACCCTGGACTCACTGCACTGCTCCAACCGCGGCAGCCGCTCCAGCCGCTGTAGCCCTCCAGCCTCGGCAGCAGCGGCAGCCGCTCCAGCCGCGGCAGCCGCGGCAGCCGTTCCAGCCGCGGCAGCCGCTGCATCCGCGGCAACCTCTCAAGCCGCTCCAGCCGCTCCAGCCGCGGCTGCAGCTCCAACCGCAACAACCGCTCCAGCCGTGGCAGCCGCTCCACTCGGTAGCGGCTGGAGCGGCTGCCGCTGCTGGAGCGGCTGGAGCGTCTGCCGCGGTTGGAGCGGCTGCCGCGGTTGGAGGGGCTACCGCGGCTGGAGCGGCTGACGCGGCTGGAGCGTGTAGAGCGTCTGCCGCGGCTGGAGGGGCTAACGCGGCTGGAGCGGTTGACGCGGCTGGAGCGGATGCCGAGGCTGGAGCGGATGCCGCGGCTGGTGCGGCTGGAGCGGCTGCCGCGGCTGGAGCAGTGCAGTGAGTCCAGAGAGTGCCCTGGCACCTTGGGGATGCAGTGCAGTGAGTTCAGAGAGTCAACTGGCACCACTGGTGATGCAGTGCTGTGAGTCCAGAGAGTGCACTGGCACCACTGCGGATGCACTGCAGTGACTCCAGAGAGTGCACTGGCACCACTGGGGATGCAGTGCAGTGAGTGCAGAGAGTGCACTGGCACCACTGGGGATGCACTGCAGTGAGTCCAGAGAGTGCACTGGCACCATTGGGGATGCAGTGCAGTGAGTCAAGAGAGTGTACTGGCACCACTGGGGATGCAGTGCAGTGAGTCCAGAGAGTGCACTGGCACCACTAGGGATGCAGTGCAGTGAGTCCAGAGAGTGCACTGGCACCACTGGGGATGCAGTGCCGTGAGTCCAGAGAGTGCCCGAGCAACACTGGGAATGCACTACAGTGACTCCAGTGAGTGCACTGACACCACTGGGGATTCAGTGCCGCGAGTCCAGAGAGTGCACTGGCAGCAATGGGGATGCCCTGCAGTGAGTCCAGAGAGTGCACTAGCAACACAGGGGATGCAGTGCAGTGAGTCCAGAGAGTGCACTGGCACCACTGGTGATGTCAGTGCAGTGAGTCCAGAGAGTGCCGCTCCAGCCTCGGCATCCGCTCCAGCCGCGTCAACCGCTCCAGCCGCGGTAGCCCCTCCAGCCGCGGCAGCCGCTCCAGCCGCTCCAGACGCGGCAGCCGCTCCAACCGCGGCAGGCGCTCCAACCGCGGCAGACGCTCCAGCAGCTCCAGCCGCGGCAGCCGCTCCAGCCGCTACCGAGTGGAGCGGCTGCCACGGCTGGAGCGGATGCCGCGGTTGGAGCGGCTGCCGCGTATGCCGCTGATGGAGCGGCTGCCGCGGCTGGAGCGGCTGCCGTGGCTGCCGAGGCTGGAGGGGTGCCGCGGCTGGAGCAGTGCAGTGAGTCCAGGGAGTGCAAAGGCACCAGTGGGGATGGAGTGCAGTGAATCCAGAGACTGCACTGGCACCACTGGGGATTCAGTGCCGCGAGTCCAGAGAGTGCACTGGCACCACTGGGGATGCCCTGCAGTGAGTCCAGAGAGTGCACTGACAGCACTGGGGTTGTGGTGCCGGGAGTCCAGAGAGTGCACTGCCACCACTCAGGTTGCAGTGCGGTGAGTCCAGAGAACGCACTGGCACCACTGGCGATGCACTGCAATGAGTCCACAGAGTGCAATGGCACCACTGGGGATGCAGTGCAGTGAGTCCAGAGAGTGCACTGGCACCACTGGGGATGCACTGCAGTGAGTCCGCAGAGTGCATTGGCACCACTGGGGATGCACTGCAGTGAGTCCAGAGATTGCACTGGCACCACTGGGGATGGGGTGCAGTGAGTCCAGAGAGTGCACTGGCACCACTGGGGATGCAGTGCAGTCAGTCCATTGAGTGTACTGGCACCACTGGGGATGCACTGCAGTGAATCCAGAGAGTGCACTGGCACTACTGGGGATGCACTGCAGTGAGTCCAGAGAGTGCACGGGCTCCACTGGGGATGCAGTGCAGTGAGTCCACAGAGTGCATTGGCACCACTGGGGATGCCCTGCAGTGAGTCCAGAGAGTGCACTGGCACCACTGGGGATGCAGTGCAGTGAGTCCAGAGAGTGCACTGGCACCACTGGGGATGCAGTGCCGGGAGTCCAGAGAGTGCTTTGGCACCAATGGGGATGCAGTGCAGTGAGTCCAGAGAGTGCACTGGCTCCACTGGGGATGCACTGCAGTGAGTCCAGAGAGTGCACTGGCACCACTGGGGATGCAGTGCAGTGAGTTCAGAGAGTGCACTGGCACCACTGGGGATGCACTGCAGTGAGTCCAGAGAGTGCACTGGCACCACTGGGGATGCACTGCAGTGAGTCCAGAGAGTGTACTGGCACCAATGGGGATGCACTGCAGTGACTGCAGAGAGTGCACTGGCACCACTGGGGATGCAGTGCAGTGAGTCCAGAGAGTGCACTGGCACCACTGGGGATGCAGTGCAGTGAGTCCAGAGAGTGCCGCTCCAGCCTCGGCATCCACTCCAGCCTCGTCAACCGCTCCAGCCGCGGTAGCCCCTCCAGCCGCGGCAGACGCTCTAGACGCTCCAGCCGCGTTAGCCCCTCCAGCCGCGGCAGCCGCTCCAGCCGCGGCAGCCGCTCCAGCCGCGGCAGCCGCTCCAAACGCGGCAGCCGCTCCAGCCGCGGCAGCCACTCCAGCCGCTTCAGCCGCGGCAGTCGCTCCAGCCGCTACCGAGTGGAGCGGCTGCCACGGCTGGAGCGGATTCCGCGGTTGGAGCGGCTGCCGCATATGCCGCGGATGGAGCGGCTGCCGCGGCTGGAGCGGCTGCCGTGGCTGCCGAGGATGGAGGGCTGCCGCGGCTGGAGCAGTGCAGTGAGTCCAGGGAGTGTAAAGGCACCAGTGGGGATGGAGTGCAGTGAATCCAGAGACTGCACTGGCACCACTGGGGATTCAGTGGCGCGAGTCCAGAGAGTGCACTGGCACCACTGGGGATGCAGTGCAGTGAGTCCAGAGAGTGCACTGGCACCACTGGGGATGCAGTTCAGTGAGTCCAGAGAGTGCTCTGGCAGCGCTGGGGATGCACTGCAGTGAGTCCAGAGAGTCCACTGGCACCACTTGTGATGCAGTGCAATGAGTCCAGAGAGTGCCGCTCCAGCCTCGGCATCCGCTCCAGCCGCGTCAACCGCTCCAGCCGCGGTAGCCCCTCCAGCCGCGGCAGCCGCTCCAGCCGCGGCAGCCGCTCCAGCCGCTCCAGACGCGGCAGCCGCTCCAACCGCGGCAGCCGCTCCAGCCGCGGCAGCCGCTCCAGCCGCTCCAGCCGCGGCAGCCGCTCCAGCCGCTACCGAGTGGAGCGGCTGCCACGGCTGGAGCGGATGCCGCGGTTGGAGCGGCTGCCGCGTATGCCGCGGATGGAGCGGCTGCCGCGGCTGCCGCGGCTGGAGGGGTGCCGCGGCTGGAGCAGTGCAGTGAGTCCAGGGAGTGCAAAGGCACCAGTGGGGATGGAGTGCAGTGAATCCAGAGACTGCACTGGCACCACTGGGGATTCAGTGCCGCGAGTCCAGAGAGTGCACTGGCACCACTGGGGATGCAGTGCAGTGAGTCCAGAGAACGAACTGGCACCACTGGGGATGCACTGCAATGAGTCCACAGAGTGCACTGGCACCACTGGGGATGCAGTGCGGTGAGTCCAGAGAGTGCACTGGCACCACTGGAGATGCAGTGCAGTGTGTCCAGAGAGTGCACTGGCACCACTGGGGATGCAGTGCAGTGAGTCCGCAGAGTGCATTGGCACCACTGGGGATGCACTGCAGTGAGTCCAGAGATTGCACTGGCACCACTGGGGATGGGGTGCAGTGAGTCCAGAGAGTGCACTGGCAGCACTGGGGATGCAGTGCAGTCAGTCCATTGAGTGTACTGGCACCACTGGGGATGCACTGCAGTGAATCCAGAGAGTGCACTGGCACTACTGGGGATGCACTGCAGTGAGTCCAGAGAGTGCACGGGCTCCACTGGGGATGCAGTGCAGTGAGTCCAGAGAGTGCATTGGCACCACCTGGGATGCCCTGCAGTGAGTCCAGAGAGTGCACTGGCTCCACTGGGGATGCACTGCAGTGACTGCAGAGAGTGCACTGGCACCACTGGGGATGCAGTGCAGTGAGTCCAGAGAGTGCACTGGCACCACTGGGGATGCAGTGCAGTGAGTCCAGAGAGTGCACTTTCACCAATGGGGATGCACTGCAGTGACTGCAGAGAGTGCACTGGCACCACTGGGGATGCAGTGCAGTGAGTCCAGAGAGTGCACTGGCAACACTGGGGATGCCCTGAAGTGAGTCCAGAGAGTGCACTGGCACCACTCAGGTTGCAGTGCGGTGAGTTCAGAGAACGCAATGGCACGACAGGGGCTGCACTGCAGTGAGTCCACAGAGTGCACTGGCACCACTGGGGATGCAGTGCAGTGAGTCCAGAGAGTGCACTGGCACCACTGGGGATGCAGTGCAGTGAGTCCAGAGAGTGCACTGGCACCACTGGGGATGCCCTGCAGTGAGTCCAGAGAGTGCACTGGCACCACTGGGATGCAGTGTAGTGAGTCCAGAGAGTGCACGGGCTCCACTGGGGATGCAGTGCAGTGAGTCCAGAGAGTGCACGGGCTCCACTGGGGATGCAGTGCAGTGAGTCCAGAGAGTGCACGGGCTCCACTGGGGATGCAGTGCAATGAGTCCACAGAGTGCATTGGCACCACCTGGGATGCAGTGCAGTGAGTCCAGAGAGTGCACTGGCACCACCGGGGATTCACTGCAGTGAGTCCAGAGAGTGCACTGGCACCACTGGGGATGCAGTGCCAGGAGTCCAGAGAGTGCTTTGGCACCACTGGGGATGCAGTGCAGTGAGTCCAGAGAGTGCACTGGAATCACTGGTAATGCAGCGCAGTGACTCCAGAGAGTGCACTGGCACCACTCAGGGTGCAGTGCAGTGAGTCCAGAGAATGCACTGCGACCAATGGGGATGCAGTGCAGTGAGTCCAGAGAGTGCACTGGCACCACTGGGGATGCAGTGCAGTCAGTACAGTGAGTGTACTGGCACCACTGGGGATGCACTGCAGTGAGTCCAGAGAGTGCACTGGCACCACTGAGAATGCACGTCGGTGAGTCCAGAGACTGCACTGGCACCACTGGGGATTCACTGCAGTGAGTCCAGAGAGTGCACTGGCACCACTGGGGATGCAGTGCAGTGAGTCCAGAGAGTGCACTGGCCCCACTGGGGATGCACTGCAGTGAGTCCACAGAGTGCACTAGCATCACTGGGGATGCAGTGCAGTGAGTCCGGAGAGTGCACTGGCACCACTGGGGATGCACTGCAGTGAGTGCAGAGAGTACACTGGCACCACTGGGATTCACTGCAGTGAGTCCAGAGAGTGCACTGGCACCACCTGTGATGCAGTACAGTGAGTCCAGTGAGTGCACTGGCACCACTGGGGATGCAGTGCTGTGACTCCAGAGAGCGCACTGGCACCACTGGGGATGCAGTGTAGTCAGTTCAGTGAGTGCACTGGCACCACTGGGGATGCAGTGCAGTGAGTCCAGTGAATGCACTGGCAGCATTGGGGATGCAGTGCAGTGAGTCCAGAGAGTGCACTGGCACCTCTGGGCAAAAAGTGCAGTGAGTCCAGAGAGTGCACTGGCACCACTGGGGATGCAGTGCAGTGAGTCCAGAGAGTGCACTGGCACCACTGGGGATGCGCTGCCGTGAGTCCAGAGAGTCCACTGGCACCACTGGGGATGCAGTGCAGTGAGTCCAGAGAGTGCACTGGCACCACTGGGGATGCAGTGCAGTGAGTCCAGAGAGTGCACTGGCGATGCAGTACAGTGAGTCCAGAGATTGCACTGGCACCACTGGGGATGCAGTGCAGTGAGTCCAGAGAGTGCACTGGCACCACTGGGGATGCACTGCAGTGACTCCAGAGAGTGCACTGGCACCACTGGGGATGCACTGCAGTGAGTCCAGAGAGTGCACTGACACCACTGGGGATGCAGTGCAGTTACTCCAGAGAGTGCACTGGCACCACTGGGGATGCACTGCAGTGAGTCCAGAGAGTGCACTGACACCACTGGGGATGCAGTGCAGTGAGTACAGAGAGTGCACTGGCACCACTGGCGATGCACTGCAGTGAGTCCAGAGAGTGCCCTGGCACCACTGGGGATGCAGTGCAGTGAGTCCAGAGAGTGCACTGGCACCAATGAGAATGCACTGCAGTGAGTCCAGAGAGTGCACTGGCACCACTGATGATGCAGTACAGTGAGTCCAGAGAGTGCACTGGCACCACTGGGGATGTAGTGGAGTGACTCCAGAGAGTGCACTGGCACCACTGGGGATGCACTGCAGTGAGTCCAGAGAGTGCACTGACACCACTAGGGATGCAGTGCAGTGAGTCCAGAGAGTGCACTGGCACCACTGGGGATGCAGTGCAGTGAGTCCAGAGAGTGCAATGGCACCACTGGGGATGCAGTGTAGTGAATCCAGTGAGTACACTGGCACCAATGGGGCTGCAGTGCAGTGAGTCCAGAGAGTGCACTGGCACCACTGGGGAATGCACTGCAGTGAGTCCAGAGAGTGCAGTGGCACCACTGATGATGCAGTACAGTGAGTCCAGGGAGTGCACTGGCACCACTGGGGATGCAGTGCTGTGACTCCAGAGAGCGCACTAGCACCACTGGGGATGCAGTGTAGTCAGTTCTGTGAGTGCACTGGCACCACTGCGGATGCACTTCAGTGAGTCCAGAGAGTGCACTGGAACCACTGGCGATGCACTGCAGTGAGTCCAGATGGTGCACTGGCACCACTGGGGATGTAGTGCAGTGACTCGAGAGAGTGCACTGGCAC
Source organism: Anser brachyrhynchus (assembly GCF_964034855.1). Classification (NCBI taxonomy): domain Eukaryota; kingdom Metazoa; phylum Chordata; class Aves; order Anseriformes; family Anatidae; genus Anser; species Anser brachyrhynchus. The sequence goes on along the minus strand of NC_137696.1, from coordinate 12,100,150 downwards.
CACTCGGGATGCAGTGCAGTGAGTCCAGAGAGTGCACTGGCACCACTGGGGATGCCCTGCAGTGAGCCCAGAGAGTGCACTGGCACCACTGGGGATGTAGTGCAGTGAGTCCAGTGAATGCACTGGCAGCATTGGGGATGCAGTGCAGTGAGTCCAGAGAGTGCACTGACACCACTGCTGATGCAGTATAGTGAGTCCAGGGAGTGCACTGGCACCACTGGGGATGCACTGCAGTGAGTCCAGAGAGTGCACTGACACCACAGGGGATGCAGTGCAGTGAGTGCAGAGAGTACACTGGCACCACTGGGATTCACTGCAGTGAGTCCAGAGAGTGCACTGCCACCACCTGTGATGCAGTACAGTGAGTCCAGTGAGTGCACTGGCACCACTGGGGATGCAGTGCTGTGACTCCAGAGAGCGCACTGGCACCACTGGGGATGCAGTGTAGTCAGTTCAGTGAGTGCACTGGCACCACTGCGGATGCACTTCAGTGAGTCCAGAGAGTGCACTGGCACCACTGGGGATGCACTGCAGTGAGCCCAGAGAGTGCACTGGCACCACTGGGGATGCAGTGCAGTGAGTCCAGTGAATGCACTGGCAGCATTGGGGATGCAGTGCAGTGAGTCCAGAGAGTGCACTGGCACCTCTGGGCAAAAAGTGCAGTGAGTCCAGAGAGTGCACTGGCACCACTGGGGATGCAGTGCAGTGAGTCCAGAGAGTGCACTGGCACCACTGGGGATGCAGTACAGTGAGTCCAGAGAGTGCACTGGCACCACTGGGGATGCAGTGCTGTGACTCCAGAGAGCGCACTGGCACCACTGGGGATGCAGTGTAGTCAGTTCAGTGAGTGCACTGGCACCACTGCGGATGCACTTCAGTGAGTCCAGAGAGTGCACTGGCACCACTGGGGATGCAGTACAGTGAGTCCAGAGAGTGCACTGGCACCACTGGGGATGCAGTGCTGTGACTCCAGAGAGCGCACTGGCACCACTGGGGATGCAGTGTAGTCAGTTCAGTGAGTGCACTGGCACCACTGCGGATGCACTTCAGTGAGTCCAGAGAGTGCACTGGCACCTCTGGGCAAAAAGTGCAGTGAGTCCAGAGAGTGCACTGGCACCACTGGGGATGCACTGCAGTGAGTCCAGAGAGTGCACTGGCACCACTGGGGATGCAGTGCAGTGAGTCCAGAGAGTGCACTGGCACCACTGGGGATGCAGTGCAGTGAGTCCAGAGAGTGCACTGGCACCACTGGGGATGCACTGCAGTGAGTCCAGAGAGTGCACTGGCACCACTGGCGATGCGCTGCAGTTAGTCCAGAGAGTGCACTGGCACCACTGGGGATGCAGCACAGTGAGTCCAGAGATTGCACTGGCACCACTGGGGATGCAGTGCAGTGAGTCCAGAGAGTGCACTGGCACCACTGGCGATGCACTGCAGTGAGTCCAGAGAGTGCCCTGGCACCACTGGGGATGCACTGCAGTGAGTCCAGAGAGTGCACTGGCACCAATGAGAATGCACTGCAGTGAGTCCAGACAGTGCACTGGCACCACTGATGATGCAGTACAGTGAGTCCAGAGAGTGCACTGGCACCACTGGGGATGTAGTGCAGTGACTCCAGAGAGTGCACTGGCACCACTGGGGATGCAGTGCAGTGAGTCCAGAGAGTGCACTGGCACCACTGAGGATGCACTGCAGTGAGTCCAGAGATTGCACTGGCAGCACTGGGGATGCACTGCAGTGAGTCCAGTGAGTGCACTGGCACCACTGGGGATGCAGTGCTGTGACTCCAGAGAGCGCACTAGCACCACTGGGGATGCAGTGTAGTCAGTTCTGTGAGTGCACTGGCACCACTGCGGATGCACTTCAGTGAGTCCAGAGAGTGCACTGGAACCACTGGCGATGCACTGCAGTGAGTCCAGATGGTGCACTGGCACCACTGGGGATGTAGTGCAGTGACTCGAGAGAGTGCACTGGCACCACTCGGGATGCAGTGCAGTGAGTCCAGAGAGTGCACTGGCACCACTGGGGATGCCCTGCAGTGAGCCCAGAGAGTGCACTGGCACCACTGGGGATGTAGTGCAGTGAGTCCAGTGAATGCACTGGCAGCATTGGGGATGCAGTGCAGTGAGTCCAGAGAGTGCACTGACACCACTGCTGATGCAGTATAGTGAGTCCAGGGAGTGCACTGGCACCACTGGGGATGCACTGCAGTGAGTCCAGAGAGTGCACTGGCACTTCTGGGCATGCAGTGCTGTGACTCCAGAGAGCGCACTGGCACCACTGGGGATGCAGTGCAGTGAGTCCAGAGAGTGCACTGGCACCACTGGGGATGCAGTACAGTGAGTCCACAGAGTGCACTGGCACCTCGGGGATGCAGTACAGTGAGTCCAGAGAGTGCACTGGCACCACTGGGGATGCAGTGCAGTGAGTCCAGAGAGTGCACTGGCACCACTGGGGATGCAGTGCAGTGAGTCCAGAGAGTGCACTGGCACCACTGGGGATGCACTGCAGTGAGTCCAGAGAGTGCACTGGCACCACTGGGGATGCACTGCAGTGAGTCCAGAGATTGCACTGGCACCACTGGGGATGCAGTGCAGTGAGTCCAGAGAGTGCACTGGCACCACTGGGGATGCAGTGCAGTGACTCCAGAGAGTGCACTGGCACCACTGGGGATGCACTGCAGTGAGTCCAGAGAGTGCACTGACACCACAGGGGATGCAGTGCAGTGAGTGCAGAGAGTACACTGGCACCACTGGGATTCACTGCAGTGAGTCCAGAGAGTGCACTGCCACCACCTGTGATGCAGTACAGTGAGTCCAGTGAGTGCACTGGCACCACTGGGGATGCAGTGCTGTGACTCCAGAGAGCGCACTGGCACCACTGGGGATGCAGTGTAGTCAGTTCAGTGAGTGCACTGGCACCACTGCGGATGCACTTCAGTGAGTCCAGAGAGTGCACTGGCACCACTGGGGATGCACTGCAGTGAGCCCAGAGAGTGCACTGGCACCACTGGGGATGCAGTGCAGTGAGTCCAGTGAATGCACTGGCAGCATTGGGGATGCAGTGCAGTGAGTCCAGAGAGTGCACTGGCACCTCTGGGCAAAAAGTGCAGTGAGTCCAGAGAGTGCACTGGCACCACTGGGGATGCAGTGCAGTGAGTCCAGAGAGTGCACTGGCACCACTGGGGATGCAGTACAGTGAGTCCAGAGAGTGCACTGGCACCACTGGGGATGCAGTGCTGTGACTCCAGAGAGCGCACTGGCACCACTGGGGATGCAGTGTAGTCAGTTCAGTGAGTGCACTGGCACCACTGCGGATGCACTTCAGTGAGTCCAGAGAGTGAACTGGCACCTCTGGGCAAAAAGTGCAGTGAGTCCAGAGAGTGCACTGGCACCACTGGGGATGCACTGCAGTGACTCCAGAGAGTGCACTGGCACCACTGGGGATGCACTGCAGTGAGTCCAGAGAGTGCACTGACACCACTGGGGATGCAGTGCTGTGACTCCAGAGAGTGCACTGGCACCACTGGGGATGCACTGCAGTGAGTCCAGAGAGTGCACTGACACCACTGGGGATGCAGTGCAGTGAGTACAGAGAGTGCACTGGCACCACTGGCGATGCACTGCAGTGAGTCCAGAGAGTGCCCTGGCACCACTGGGGATGCACTGCAGTGAGTCCAGAGAGTGCACTGGCACCAATGAGAATGCACTGCAGTGAGTCCAGAGAGTGCACTGGCACCACTGATGATGCAGTACAGTGAGTCCAGAGAGTGCACTGGCACCACTGGGGATGTAGTGGAGTGACTCCAGAGAGTGCACTGGCACCACTGGGGATGCACTGCAGTGAGTCCAGAGAGTGCACTGACACCACTAGGGATGCAGTGCAGTGAGTCCAGAGAGTGCACTGGCACCACTGGGGATGCAGTGCAGTGAGTCCAGAGAGTGCAATGGCACCACTGGGGATGCAGTGTAGTGAATCCAGTGAGTACACTGGCACCAATGGGGCTGCAGTGCAGTGAGTCCAGAGAGTGCACTGGCACCACTGGGGAATGCACTGCAGTGAGTCCAGAGAGTGCACTGGCACCACTGATGATGCAGTACAGTGACTCGAGAGAGTGCACTGGCACCACTGGGGATGCAGTGCAGTGAGTCCAGAGAGTGCACTGGCACCACTGGGGATGCAGTGCAGTGAGTCCAGAGAGTGCACTGGCACCACTGGGGATGCACTGCAGTGAGTCCAGAGAGTGCACTGGAACCACTGGCGATGCAGTGCAGTGAGTCCAGAGAGTGCACTGGCACCACCTGTGATGCAGTACAGTGAGTCCAGTGAGTGCACTGGCACCACTGGGGATGCAGTGCTGTGACTCCAGAGAGCGCACTAGCACCACTGGGGATGCAGTGTAGTCAGTTCTGTGAGTGCACTGGCACCACTGCGGATGCACTTCAGTGAGTCCAGAGAGTCCACTGGAACCACTGGCGATGCACTGCAGTGAGTCCAGATGGTGCACTGGCACCACTGGGGATGTAGTGCAGTGACTCGAGAGAGTGCACTGGCACCACTCGGGATGCAGTGCAGTGAGTCCAGAGAGTGCACTGGCACCACTGGGGATGCCCTGCAGTGAGCCCAGAGAGTGCACTGGCACCACTGGGGATGTAGTGCAGTGAGTCCAGTGAATGCACTGGCAGCATTGGGGATGCAGTGCAGTGAGTCCAGAGAGTGCACTGACACCACTGCTGATGCAGTATAGTGAGTCCAGGGAGTGCACTGGCACCACTGGGGATGCACTGCAGTGAGTCCAGAGAGTGCACTGGCACTTCTGGGCATGCAGTGCTGTGACTCCAGAGAGCGCACTGGCACCACTGGGGATGCAGTGCAGTGAGTCCAGAGAGTGCACTGGCACCACTGGGGATGCAGTACAGTGAGTCCACAGAGTGCACTGGCACCTCGGGGATGCAGTACAGTGAGTCCAGAGAGTGCACTGGCACCACTGGGGATGCAGTGCAGTGAGTCCAGAGAGTGCACTGGCACCACTGGGGATGCAGTGCAGTGAGTCCAGAGAGTGCACTGGCACCACTGGCGATGCACTGCAGTGAGTCCAGAGAGTGCACTGGCACCACTGGGGGTGCACTGCAGTGAGTCCAGAGATTGCACTGGCACCACTGGGGATGCAGTGCAGTGAGTCCAGAGAGTGCACTGGCACCACTGGGGATGCAGTGCAGTGACTCCAGAGAGTGCACTGGCACCACTGGGGATGCACTGCAGTGAGTCCAGAGAGTGCACTGACACCACAGGGGATGCAGTGCAGTGAGTGCAGAGAGTACACTGGCACCACTGGGATTCACTGCAGTGAGTCCAGAGAGTGCACTGCCACCACCTGTGATGCAGTACAGTGAGTCCAGTGAGTGCACTGGCACCACTGGGGATGCAGTGCTGTGACTCCAGAGAGCGCACTGGCACCACTGGGGATGCAGTGTAGTCAGTTCAGTGAGTGCACTGGCACCACTGCGGATGCACTTCAGTGAGTCCAGAGAGTGCACTGGCACCACTGGGGATGCACTGCAGTGAGCCCAGAGAGTGCACTGGCACCACTGGGGATGCAGTGCAGTGAGTCCAGTGAATGCACTGGCAGCATTGGGGATGCAGTGCAGTGAGTCCAGAGAGTGCACTGGCACCTCTGGGCAAAAAGTGCAGTGAGTCCAGAGAGTGCACTGGCACCACTGGGGATGCAGTGCAGTGAGTCCAGAGAGTGCACTGGCACCACTGGGGATGCAGTACAGTGAGTCCAGAGAATGCACTGGCACCACTGGGGATGCAGTGCTGTGACTCCAGAGAGCGCACTGGCACCACTGGGGATGCAGTGTAGTCAGTTCAGTGAGTGCACTGGCACCACTGCGGATGCACTTCAGTGAGTCCAGAGAGTGCACTGGCACCACTGGGATGCACTGCAGTGAGTCCAGAGAGTGCACTGGCACCACTGGTGATGCGCTGCAGTTAGTCCAGAGAGTGCACTGGCACCACTGGGGATGCAGTACAGTGAGTCCAGAGAGTGCACTGGCACCACTGGGGATGCAGTGCAGTGAGTCCAGAGAGTGCACTGGCACCACTGGGGATGCACTGCAGTGACACCAGAGAGTGCACTGGCACCACTGGGGATGCACTGCAGTGAGTCCAGAGAGTACACTGGCACCACTGGGGATGTACTGCAGTGAGTCCAGAGAGTGCACTGACACCACTGGGGATGCAGTGCAGTGAGTCCAGAGAGTGCACTGACACCACTGGGGATGCAGTGCAGTGAGTACAGAGAGTGCACTGGCACCACTGGCGATGCACTGCAGTGAGTCCAGAGAGTGCACTGGCACCACTGGGGATGCAGTGCAGTGAGTCCAGAGAGTGCACTGGCACCACTGAGAATGCACTTCAGTGAGTCCAGAGAGTGCACTGGCACCACTGGGGATGCAGTGCAGTGAGTCCAGAGAGTGCACTGGCACCACTGGGGATGCAGTGCAGTGAGTCCAGAGAGTGCAATGGCACCACTGGGGATGCAGTGTAGTGAATCCAGTGAGTACACTGGCACCACTGGGGCTGCACTGCAGTGAGTCCAGAGAGTGCACTGGCACCAATGAGAATGCACTGCAGTGAGTCCAGAGAGTGCACTGGCACCACTGATGATGCAGTACAGTGAGTCCAGAGAGTGCACTGGCACCACTGGGGATGTAGTGCAGTGACTCGAGAGAGTGCACTGGCACCACTGGGGATGCACTGCAGTGAGTCCAGAGAGTGCACTGGCACCACTGGGGATGCAGTGCAGTGAGTCCAGAGAGTGCACTGGCACCACTGGGGATGCAGTGCAGTGAGTCCAGAGAGTGCACTGGTACCACTGGGGATGCAGTACAGTGAGTCCAGAGAGTGCACTGGCACCACTGGGGATGCAGTACAGTGAGTCCAGAGAGTGCACTGCCACCACTGGGGATGCACTGCAGTGAGTCCAGAGATTGCACTGGCAGCACTGGGGATGCAGTGCAGTGAGTCCAGAGACTTCACTGGCACCACTGGGAATGCAGTGCAGTGAGTGCAGAGAGTACACTGGCACCACTGGGGATGCAGTGCAGTGAGTCCAGAGAGTGCACTGGCACCACTGGGGATGCACTGCAGTGAGTCCAGAGAGTGTACTGGCACCACTGGGGATGCAGTGCAGAGAGTCCAGAGAGTGCACTGGCACCACTGGGGATGCACTGCAGTGAGTCCAGAGAGTGCACTGGCACCACTGGGGATGCAGTGCAGTGAGTCCAGAGAGTGCACTGGCACCACTGGGGATGCACTACAGTGAGTCCAGTGATTGCACTGGCACCACTGGGGATGCAGTGCAGTGAGTCCAGGGAGTGCACTGTCAGCACTGGGGATGCACTGCAGTGAGTCCAGAGAGTGCACTGACACCACTGGGGATGCAGTGCAGTGAGTCCAGAGAGTGCACTGGCACCACTGAGAATGCACTTCAGTGAGTCCAGAGATTGCACTGACACCACTGGGGATGCAGTGTAGTGAGTCCAGAGAGTACACTGGCACCACTGGGGATGCAGTGCAGTGAGTCCAGAGAGTGCACTGGCACCACTGGGGATGCAGTGCAGTGAGTCCAGTGAGTGCACTGACACCACTGGGGATGCTGTGTAGTGAGTGCAGAGAGTGCACTGGCACCACCGGGGATTCACTGCAGTGAGTCCAGAGAGTGCACTGACACCACTGCTGATGCAGTACAGTGAGTCCAGAGAGTGCACTGGCACCAATGGGGATGCAGTGCAGTGAGTGCAGAGAGTGCACTGGCACCAATGCGGATGCAGTGCAGTGAGTCCAGAGAGTGCACTGGCACCACTGGGGATGCAGTGCAGTGAGTCCAGAGAGTGCACTGGCACCACTGAGAATGCACGTCAGTGAGTCCAGAGAGTGCACTGGCACCACTGGGGATGCACTGCAGTGAGTCCAGAGAGTGCACTGGCACCACTGGGGATGCTCTGCAGTGAGTCCAGAGAGTGCACTGGCACCACTGGGGATGCACTGCAGTGAGTCCACAGAGTGCACTAGCATCACTGGGGATGCAGTGCAGTGAGTCCAGAGAGTGCACTGGCACCACTGGGGATGCACTGCAGTGAGTCCAGAGAGTGCACTGGCACCACTGGGGATGCAGTGCAGTGATTCCAGTGAGTGTACTGGAACCACTGGGCATGCAGTACAGTGAGTCCAGAGAGTGCACTGGCACCACTGGGGATGCACTGCAGTGAGTCCAGAGAGTGCACTGGCACCACTGCGGATGCAGTGCAGTGAGTCCAGAGAGTGCACTGGCACCACTGGGGATGCACTGCAGTGAGCCCAGAGAGTGCACTGGCACCACTGGGGATGCAGTACAGTGAGTCCAGTGAATGCACTGGCAGCATTGGGGATGCAGTGCAGTGAGTCCAGAGAGTGCACTGGCACCACTGGGGATGCAGTGCAGTGAGTCCACAGACTGCACTGACAGCAGTGGGGATGCAGTGCAGTGTGTCCAGAGAGTGCACTGGCACCACTGGGGATGCAGTACAGTGAGTCCACAGAGTGCACTGACAGCAGTGGGGATGCAGTGCAGTGTGTCCAGAGAGTGCACTGGCACCACTGGGGATGCAGTTCAGTGAGTCCAGAGAGTGCACTGGCACCACTGGGGATGCAGTACAGTGAGTCCACAGAGTGCACTGGCACCACGGGGATGCAGTACAGTGAGTCCAGAGAGTGCACTGGCACCACTGGGGATGCAGTGCAGTGAGTACAGAGCGTGCACTGGCACGACCTGGGATGCATTGCAGTGAGTCCAGAGATTGCATTGGCACCACTGCGGATGCAGTGCAGTGAGTCCAGAGAGTGCTCTGGCACCACTGGGGATGCAGTGCAGTGAGTCCAGAGAGTGCACTGGCACCACTGGGGATGCACTGCAGTGAGTGCAGAGAGTGCACTGGCACCACTGGGGATGCAGTGCAGAGAGTCCAGAGAGTGCACTGGCACCACTGGGGATGCAGTGCAGTGAGTCCAGAGAGTGCACTGGCACCACTGGGGATGCAGTACAGTGAGTCCAGAGAGTGCACTGGCACCACTGGGGATGCAGTGCAGTGACTCCAGAGAGTGCACTGGCACCACTGGGGATGCACTACAGTGAGTCCAGTGATTGCACTGGCACCACTGGGGATGCAGTGCAGTGAGTCCAGAGAGTGCACTGTCAGCACTGGGGATGCACTGCAGTGAGTCCAGAGTGTGCACTGGCACCACTGGGGATGCAGTGCAGTGAGTCCAGAGAGTGCACTGGCACCACTGGTGATGCTGTGCAGTGAGTCCAGTGAGTGCACTGGCACCACTGGGGATGCAGTGCAGTGAGTGCAGAGAGTGCACTGGCACCACTGGGGATGCACTGCAGTGAGTCCAGGGAGTGCACTGGCACCACTGGGGATGCAGTGCAGTGAGTCCAGAGAGTGCACTGGCACCACTGCGATTGCACTGCAGTGAGTCCAGAGAGTGCACTGGCACCACTGGGGATGCCGTTCAGTGAGTCCAGAGAGTGCACTGGCACCACTGGGGATGCACTGCAGTGAGCCCAGATAGTGCACTGGCACCACTGGGGATGCAGTGCAGTGACTCCAGAGAGTGCACTGGCACCACTGGGGATGCACTACAGTGAGTCCAGTGATTGCACTGGCACCACTGCTGATGCAGTATAGTGAGTCCAGTGAGTGCACTGGCACCACTGGGGATGCAGTGCAGTGAGTCCAGAGAGTGCACTGGCACCACTGGGGATGCCCTGCAGTGAGTCCAGAGAGTGCACTGGCACCACTGGGGATGCAGTACAGTGAGTCCAGAGAGTGCACTGGCACCACTGGGGATGCAGTGCAGTGAGTCCAGAGAGTGCACTGGCACCACTGGGGATGCACTGCAGTGACACCAGAGAGTGCACTGGCACCACTGGGGATGCACTGCAGTGAGTCCAGAGAGTGCACTGGCACCACTGGGGATGTACTGCAGTGAGTCCAGAGAGTGCACTGACACCACTGGGGATGCAGTGCAGTGAGTCCAAAGAGTGCACTGGCACCACTGGGGATGCACTGCAGTGAGTCCAGAGAGTGCACTGACACCACTGGGGATGCAGTGCAGTGAGTACAGAGAGTGCACTGGCACCACTGGCGATGCACTGCAGTGAGTCCAGAGAGTGCACTGGCACCACTGGGGATGCATTGCAGTGAGTCCAGAGAGTGCACTGGCACCACTGAGAATGCACTTCAGTGAGTCCAGAGAGTGCACTGGCACCACTGGGGATGCAGTGCAGTGAGTCCAGAGAGTGCACTGGCACCACTGGGGATGCAGTGCAGTGAGTCCAGAGAGTGCAATGGCACCACTGGGGATGCAGTGTAGTGAATCCAGTGAGTACACTGGCACCACTGGGGCTGCACTGCAGTGAGTCCAGAGAGTGCACTGGCACCAATGAGAATGCACTGCAGTGAGTCCAGAGAGTGCACTGGCACCACTGATGATGCAATACAGTGAGTCCAGAGAGTGCACTGGCACCACTGGGGATGTAGTGCAGTGACTCGAGAGAGTGCACTGGCACCACTGGGGATGCACTGCAGTGAGTCCAGAGAGTGCACTGGCACCACTGGGGATGCAGTGCAGTGAGTCCAGAGAGTGCACTGGCACCACTGGGGATGCAGTGCAGTGAGTCCAGAGAGTGCACTGGTACCACTGGGGATGCAGTACAGTGAGTCCAGAGAGTGCACTGGCACCACTGGGGATGCAGTACAGTGAGTCCAGAGAGTGCACTGGCACCACTGGGGATGCACTGCAGTGAGTCCAGAGATTGCACTGGCAGCACTGGGGATGCAGTGCAGTGAGTCCAGAGACTTCACTGGCACCACTGGGAATGCAGTGCAGTGAGTGCAGAGAGTACACTGGCACCACTGGGGATGCAGTGCAGTGAGTCCAGAGAGTGCACTGGCACCACTGGGGATGCACTGCAGTGAGTCCAGAGAGTGTACTGGCACCACTGGGGATGCAGTGAAGAGAGTCCAGAGAGTGCACTGGCACCACTGGGGATGCACTGCAGTGAGTCCAGAGAGTGCACTGGCACCACTGGGGATGCAGTGCAGTGAGTCCAGAGAGTGCACTGGCACCACTGGGGATGCACTACAGTGAGTCCAGTGATTGCACTGGCACCACTGGGGATGCAGTGCAGTGAGTCCAGGGAGTGCACTGTCAGCACTGGGGATGCACTGCAGTGAGTCCAGAGAGTGCACTGACACCACTGGGGATGCAGTGCAGTGAGTCCAGAGAGTGCACTGGCACCACTGAGAATGCACTTCAGTGAGTCCAGAGATTGCACTGACACCACTGGGGATGCAGTGTAGTGAGTCCAGAGAGTACACTGGCACCACTGGGGATGCAGTGCAGTGAGTCCAGAGAGTGCACTGGCACCACTGGGGATGCAGTGCAGTGAGTCCAGTGAGTGCACTGACACCACTGGGGATGCTGTGTAGTGAGTGCAGAGAGTGCACTGGCACCACCGGGGATTCACTGCAGTGAGTCCAGAGAGTGCACTGACACCACTGCTGATGCAGTACAGTGAGTCCAGAGAGTGCACTGGCACCAATGGGGATGCAGTGCAGTGAGTGCAGAGAGTGCACTGGCACCAATGCGGATGCAGTGCAGTGAGTCCAGAGAGTGCACTGGCACCACTGGGGATGCAGTGCAGTGAGTCCAGAGAGTGCACTGGCACCACTGAGAATGCACGTCAGTGAGTCCAGAGAGTGCACTGGCACCACTGGGGATGCACTGCAGTGAGTCCAGAGAGTGCACTGGCACCACTGGGGATGCTCTGCAGTGAGTCCAGAGAGTGCACTGGCACCACTGGGGATGCACTGCAGTGAGTCCACAGAGTGCACTAGCATCACTGGGGATGCAGTGCAGTGAGTCCAGAGAGTGCACTGGCACCACTGGGGATGCACTGCAGTGAGTCCAGAGAGTGCACTGGCACCACTGGGGATGCAGTGCAGTGATTCCAGTGAGTGTACTGGAACCACTGGGGATGCAGTACAGTGAGTCCAGAGAGTGCACTGGCACCACTGGGGATGCACTTCTGTGAGTCCAGAGAGTGCACTGGCACCATTGGGGATGAACTGCAGTGAGTCCAGAGAGTGCACTGGCACCACTGCGGATGCACTGCAGTGAGCCCAGAGAGTGCACTGGCACCACTGGGGATGCAGTACAGTGAGTCCAGTGAATGCACTGGCAGCATTGGGGATGCAGTGCAGTGAGTCCAGAGAGTGCACTGGCACCACTGGGGATGCACTGCAGTGAGTCCAGTGAGTGCACTGGCACCACTGGGGATGCAGTGCAGTGAGTCCATAGAGTGCACTGGCACCACTGGGGATGCACTGCAGTGAGTCCAGAGAGTGCACTGGCACCACTGGGGATGCACTGCAGTGAGCCCAGAGAGTGCACTGGCACCACTGGGGATGCAGTACAGTGAGTCAAGTGAATGCACTGGCAGCATTGGGGATGCAGTGCAGTGAGTCCAGAGAGTGCACTGGCACCACTGGTGATGAACTGCAGTGAGTCCAGTGAGTGCACTGGCACCACTGGGGATGCACTGCAGTGAGTCCATAGAGTGCACTGGCACCACTGGGGATGCACTGCAGTGAGTCCAGTGAGTGCACTGGCACCACTGGGGATGCACTGCAGTGAGTCCATAGAGTGCACTGGCACCACTGGGGATGCACTGCAGTGAGTCCAGAGAGTGCACTGGCACCACTGGGGATGCAGTACAGTGAGTCCAGTGAGTGCACTGGCACCACTGGGGATGCACTGCAGTGAGTCCAGAGAGGTCACTGGCACCACTGGGGATGCAGTGCAGTGAGTCCAGAGACTTCACTGGCACCACTGGGAATGCAGTGCAGTGAGTGCAGAGAGTGCACTGGCACCACTGGGGATGCAGTGCAGTGAGTCCAGAGAGTGCACTGGCACCACTGGGGATGCAGTGCAGTGAGTCCAGAGAGTGCACTGGCACCACTGGTGATGCGCTGCAGTTAGTCCAGAGAGTGCACTGGCACCACTGGGGATGCAGTGCAGTGTGTCCAGAGAGTGCACTGGCACCACTGGGGATGCAGTTCAGTGAGTCCAGAGAGTGCACTGGCACCACTGGGGATGCAGTACAGTGAGTCCACAGAGTGCACTGGCACCACGGGGATGCAGTACAGTGAGTCCAGAGAGTGCACTGGCACCACTGGGGATGCAGTGCAGTGAGTACAGAGAGTGCACTGGCACGACCTGGGATGCATTGCAGTGAGTCCAGAGATTGCATTGGCACCACTGCGGATGCAGTGCAGTGAGTCCAGAGAGTGCTCTGGCACCACTGGGGATGCAGTGCAGTGAGTCCAGAGAGTGCACTGGCACCACTGGGGATGCACTGCAGTGAGTGCAGAGAGTGCACTGGCACCACTGGGGATGCAGTGCAGAGAGTCCAGAGAGTGCACTGGCACCACTGGGGATGCAGTGCAGTGAGTCCAGAGAGTACACTGGCACCACTGGGGATGCAGTACAGTGAGTCCAGAGAGTGCACTGGCACCACTGGGAATGCAGTGCAGTGACTCCAGAGAGTGCACTGGCACCACTGGGGATGCACTACAGTGAGTCCAGTGATTGCACTGGCACCACTGGGGATGCAGTGCAGTGAGTCCAGAGAGTGCACTGTCAGCACTGGGGATGCACTGCAGTGAGTCCAGAGTGTGCACTGGCACCACTGGGGATGCAGTGCAGTGAGTCCAGAGAGTGCACTGGCACCACTGGTGATGCTGTGCAGTGAGTCCAGTGAGTGCACTGGCACCACTGGGGATGCAGTGCAGTGAGTGCAGAGAGTGCACTGGCACCACTGGGGATGCACTGCAGTGAGTCCAGGGAGTGCACTGGCACCACTGGGGATGCAGTGCAGTGAGTCCAGAGAGTGCACTGGCACCACTGCGATTGCACTGCAGTGAGTCCAGAGAGTGCACTGGCACCACTGGGGATGCCGTTCAGTGAGTCCAGAGAGTGCACTGGCACCACTGGGGATGCACTGCAGTGAGCCCAGATAGTGCACTGGCACCACTGGGGATGCAGTACAGTGAGTCCAGTGAATGCACTGGCAGCATTGGGGATGCAGTGCAGTGAGTCCAGAGAGTGCAGTGGCACCACTGCTGATGCAGTATAGTGAGTCCAGTGAGTGCACTGGCACCACTGGGGATGCAGTGCAGTGAGTCCAGAGAGTGCACTGGCACCACTGGGGATGCCCTGCAGTGAGTCCAGAGAGTGCACTGGCACCACTGGGGATGCAGTACAGTGAGTCCACAGAGTGCACTGGCAACACTGGGGATGTAGTGCAGTGACTCGAGAGAGTGCACTGGCACCACTGGGGATGCAGTACAGTGAGTCCAGCGAGTGCACTGGCACCACTGGGGATGCACTGCAGTGAGTCCAGAGCGTGCACTGGCACCACTGGGGATGCACTGCAGTGAGTCCAGAGAGTGCACTGGCAGCAGTGGGGATGCAGTGCAGTGAGTGCAGAGAGTGCACTGGCACCACTGGGGATGCACTGCAGTGAGTCCAGAGAGTGCACTGACACCACTGGGGATGCAGTGCAGTGAGTCCAGAAAGTGCACTGGCACCACTGGGGATGCAGTGCAGTGAGTCCAGAGAGTGCTCTGGCCCCACTGGGGATGCACTGCAGTGAGTCCAGAGAGTACACTGGCACCACTGGGGATGCAGTGCAGTGAATCCAGAGAGTGCATTGGCACCACCGGGGATGCAGTGCAGTGAGTCCAGAGAGTGCACTGGCACCACTGGGGATGCAGTGCAGTGAGTGCTGAGAGTACACTGGCACCACCGGGGATTCACTGCAGTGAGTCCAGACAGTGCACTGGCACCACCTGTGATGCAGTACAGTGAGTCCAGTGAGTGCACTGGCACCACTGGGGATGCAGTGCTGTGACTCCAGAGAGCGCACTGGCACCACTGGGGATGCACTGCAGTGAGTCCAGAGAGTGCACTGGCACCACTGGGGATGCACTTCAGTGAGTCCAGAGAGTGCACTGGCACCACTGGGGATGCAGTGCAGTGACTCCAGAGAGTGCACTGGCACCACTGGGGATGCAGTGCAGAGAGTCCAGAGAGTGCAATGGCACCACTGGGGATGCACTGCAGTGAGTCCAGAGAATGCACTGTCACCACTGGGGATGCAGTACAGTGAGTCCAGACATTGCACTGGCACCACTGGGGATGCAGTGCAGTGAGTCCAGAGAGTGCACTGGCACCTTTGGGGATGCACAGCAGTGAGTCCAGAGATTGCACTGGCAGCACTGGGGATGCAGTGCAGTGAGTCCAGAGACTTCACTGGCACCACTGGGAATGCAGTGCAGTGAGTGCAGAGAGTGCATTGGCACCACTGGGGATGCAGTGCAGTGAGTCCAGAGAGTGCACTGGCACCACTGGGGATGCACTGCAGTGAGTGCAGAGAGTGCACTGGCACCACTGGGGATGCAGTGTAGAGAGTCCAGAGAGTGCACTGGCACCACTGGGGATGCAGTGCAGTGAGTCCAGAGAGTGCACTGGCACCACTGGGGATGCAGTACAGTGAGTCCAGAGAGTGCACTGGCACCACTGGGGATGCAGTGCAGTGACTCCAGAGAGTGCACTGGCACCACTGGGGATGCACTACAGTGAGTCCAGTGATTGCACTGGCACCACTGGGGATGCAGTGCAGTGAGTCCAGAGAGTGCACTGTCAGCACTGGGGATGCACTGCAGTGAGTCCAGAGAGTGCACTGGCACCACTGGGGATGCAGTGCAGTGAGTGCAGAGAGTGCACTGGCACCAATGGGGATGCACTTCAGTGAGTCCAGAGAGTGCACTGGCACCACTGGGGATGCAGTGCAGTGAGTCCAGAGATTGCACTGGCACCACTGGGGATGCAGTGCTGTGACTCCAGAGAGCGCACTGGCACCACTGGGGATGCAGTGCAGTGAGTGCAGAGAGTGCACTGGCACCATTGGGGATGCACTTCAGTGAGTCCAGAGAGTGCACTGGCACCACTGGGGATGCAGTGCAGTGAGTCCAGAGAGTGCACTGGCACCACTGGGGATGCACTGCAGTGAGTCCAGTGAATGCACTGGCAGCACTGGGGATGCAGTGCAGTGATTCCAGAGAGTGCACTGGCACCACTGGTGATGCAGTATAGTGAGTCCAGCGAGTGCACTGGCACCACTGGGGATGCAGTGCAGTGAGTCCAGAGAGTGCACTGGCACCACTGGGGATGCACTGCAGTGAGTCCAGAGAGTGCACTGGCACCACTGGGGATGCAGTACAGTGAGTCCAGTGAGTGCACTGGCACCACTGGGGATGTAGTGCAGTGACTCGAGAGAGTGCACTGGCACCACTGGGGATGCAGTGCAGTGAGTGCAGAGAGTGCACTGGCACCACTGGGGATGCACTGCAGTGAGTCCAGGGAGTGCACTGGCACCACTGGGGATGCAGTGCAGTGAGTCCAGAGAGTGCACTGGCACCACTGCGATTGCACTGCAGTGAGTCCAGAGAGTGCACTGGCACCACTGGGGATGCCGTCCAGTGAGTCCAGAGAGTGCACTGGCACCACTGGGGATGCACTGCAGTGAGCCCAGATAGTGCACTGGCACCACTGGGGATGCAGTACAGTGAATCCAGTGAATGCACTGGCAGCATTGGGGATGCAGTGCAGTGAGTCCAGAGAGTGCAGTGGCACCACTGCTGATGCAGTATAGTGAGTCCAGTGAGTGCACTGGCACCACTGGGGATGCAGTGCAGTGAGTCCAGAGAGTGCACTGGCACCACTGGGGATGCACTGCAGTGAGTCCAGAGAGTGCACTGGCACCACTGGGGATGCAGTACAGTGAGTCCAGAGAGTGCACTGGCACCACTGGGGATGTAGTGCAGTGACTCGAGAGAGTGCACTGGCACCACTGGGGATGCAGTGCAGTGAGTCCAGAGAGTGCACTGGCACCACTGGGGATGCACTGCAGTGAGTCCAGAGCGTGCACTGGCACCACTGGGGATGCACTGCAGTGAGTCCAGAGAGTGCACTGGCAGCAGTGGGGATGCAGTGCAGTGAGTCCAGAGAGTGCACTGGCCCCACTGGGGATGCACTGCAGTGAGTCCAGAGAGTGCACTGACACCACTGGGGATGCAGTGCAGTGAGTCCAGAAAGTGCACTGGCACCACTGGGGATGCAGTGCAGTGAGTCCAGAGAGTGCTCTGGCCCCACTGGGGATGCACTGCAGTGAGTCCAGAGAGTACACTGGCACCACTGGGGATGCAGTGCAGTGAATCCAGAGAGTGCATTGGCACCACCGGGGATGCAGTGCAGTGAGTCCAGAGAGTGCACTGGCACCACTGGGGATGCAGTGCAGTGAGTCCAGAGAGTACACTGGCACCACCGGGGATTCACTGCAGTGAGTCCAGAGAGTGCACTGGCACCACCTGTGATGCAGTACAGTGAGTCCAGTGAGTGCACTGGCACCACTGGGGATGCAGTGCTGTGACTCCAGAGAGCGCACTGGCACCACTGGGGATGCAGTGCAGTCAGTTCAGTGAGTGCACTGGCACCACTGGGGATGCACTGCAGTGAGTCCAGAGAGTGTACTGGCACCACTGGGGCTTTAGTGCAGTGAGTCCAGAGAGTGCACTGGCACCACTGGGGATGCACTGCAGTGAGTCCAGAGCGTGCACTGGCACCACTGGGGATGCACTGCAGTGAGTCCAGAGAGTGCACTGGCAGCAGTGGGGATGCAGTGCAGTGAGTGCAGAGAGTGCACTGGCACCACTGGGGATGCACTGCAGTGAGTCCAGAGAGTGCACTGACACCACTGGGGATGCAGTGCAGTGAGTCCAGAGAGTGCACAGGCACCACTGGGGATGCAGTGCAGTGAGTCCAGAGAGTGCTCTGGCCCCACTGGGGATGCACTGCAGTGAGTCCACAGAGTACACTGGCACCACTGGGGATGCAGTGCAGTGAATCCAGAGAGTGCATTGGCACCACCGGGGATGCAGTGCAGTGAGTCCAGAGAGTGCACTGGCACCACTGGGGATGCAGTGCAGTGAGTGCTGAGAGTACACTGGCACCACTGGGGATTCACTGCAGTGAGTCCAGAGAGTGCACTGGCACCACCTGTGATGCAGTACAGTGAGTCCTGTGAGTGCACTGGCACCACTGGGGATGCAGTGCTGTGACTCCAGAGAGCGCACTGGCACCACTGGGGATGCAGTGCAGTCAGTTCAGTGAGTGCACTGGCACCACTGGGGATGCACTGCAGTGAGTCCAGAGAGTGCACTGGCACCACTGGGGCTGCAGTGCAGTGAGTCCAGAGAGTGCACTGGCACCACTGGGGATGCCCTGCAGTGAGTCCAGAGAGTGCACTGGCACCACTGGGGATGCAGTACAGTGAGTCCACAGAGTGCACTGGCACCACTGGGGATGCTCTGCAGTGAGTCCAGAGATTGCACTGGCACCACTGGGGATGCAGTGCAGTGAGTGCTGAGAGTACACTGGCACCACCGGGGATTCACTGCAGTGAGTCCAGACAGTGCACTGGCACCACCTGTGATGCAGTACAGTGAGTCCAGTGAGTGCACTGGCACCACTGGGGATGCAGTGCTGTGACTCCAGAGAGCGCACTGGCACCACTGGGGATGCACTGCAGTGAGTCCAGAGAGTGCACTGGCACCACTGGGGATGCACTTCAGTGAGTCCAGAGAGTGCACTGGCACCACTGGGGATGCAGTGCAGTGACTCCAGAGAGTGCACTGGCACCACTGGGGATGCAGTGCAGAGAGTCCAGAGAGTGCAATGGCACCACTGGGGATGCACTGCAGTGAGTCCAGAGAATGCACTGGCACCACTGGGGATGCAGTACAGTGAGTCCAGACAGTGCACTGGCACCACTGGGGATGCAGTGCAGTGAGTCCAGAGAGTGCACTGGCACCTTTGGGTATGCACTGCAGTGAGTCCAGAGATTGCACTGGCAGCACTGGGGATGCAGTGCAGTGAGTCCAGAGACTTCACTGGCACCACTGGGAATGCAGTGCAGTGAGTGCAGAGAGTGCATTGGCACCACTGGGGATGCAGTGCAGTGAGTCCAGAGAGTGCACTGGCACCACTGGGGATGCACTGCAGTGAGTGCAGAGAGTGCACTGGCACCACTGGGGATGCAGTGTAGAGAGTCCAGAGAGTGCACTGGCACCACTGGGGATGCAGTGCAGTGAGTCCAGAGAGTGCACTGGCACCACTGGGGATGCAGTACAGTGAGTCCAGAGAGTGCACTGGCACCACTGGGGATGCACTTCAGTGAGTCCAGAGAGTGCACTGGCACCACTGGGGATGCACTACAGTGAGTCCAGTGATTGCACTGGCACCACTGGGGATGCAGTGCAGTGAGTCCAGAGAGTGCACTGTCAGCACTGGGGATGCACTGCAGTGAGTCCAGAGAGTGCACTGGCACCACTGGGGATGCAGTGCAGTGAGTGCAGAGAGTGCACTGGCACCAATGGGGATGCACTTCAGTGAGTCCAGAGAGTGCACTGGCACCACTGGGGATGCAGTGCAGTGAGTCCAGAGATTGCACTGGCACCACTGGGGATGCAGTGCTGTGACTCCAGAGAGCGCACTGGCACCACTGGGGATGCAGTGCAGTGAGTGCAGAGAGTGCACTGGCACCATTGGGGATGCACTGCAGTGAGTCCAGAGAGTGCACTGGCACCACTGGGGATGCAGTGCAGTGAGTCCAGAGAGTGCACTGGCACCACTGGGGATGCACTGCAGTGAGTCCAGTGAATGCACTGGCAGCACTGGGGATGCAGTGCAGTGAGTCCAGAGAGTGCACTGGCACCACTGGTGATGCAGTATAGTGAGTCCAGTGAGTGCACTGGCACCACTGGGGATGCAGTGCAGTGAGTCCAGAGAGTGCACTGGCACCACTGGGGATGCACTGCAGTGAGTCCAGAGAGTGCACTGGCACCACTGGGGATGCAGTACAGTGAGTCCAGTGAGTGCACTGGCACCACTGGGGATGTAGTGCAGTGACTCGAGAGAGTGCACTGGCACCACTGGGGATGCAGTGCAGTGAGTGCAGAGAGTGCACTGGCACCACTGGGGATGCACTGCAGTGAGTCCAGGGAGTGCACTGGCACCACTGGGGATGCAGTGCAGTGAGTCCAGAGAGTGCACTGGCACCACTGCGATTGCACTGCAGTGAGTCCAGAGAGTGCACTGGCACCACTGGGGATGCCGTCCAGTGAGTCCAGAGAGTGCACTGGCACCACTGGGGATGCACTGCAGTGAGCCCAGATAGTGCACTGGCACCACTGGGGATGCAGTACAGTGAATCCAGTGAATGCACTGGCAGCATTGGGGATGCAGTGCAGTGAGTCCAGAGAGTGCAGTGGCACCACTGCTGATGCAGTATAGTGAGTCCAGTGAGTGCACTGGCACCACTGGGGATGCAGTGCAGTGAGTCCAGAGAGTGCACTGGCACCACTGGGGATGCCCTGCAGTGAGTCCAGAGAGTGCACTGGCACCACTGGGGATGCAGTACAGTGAGTCCAGAGAGTGCACTGGCACCACTGGGGATGTAGTGCAGTGACTCGAGAGAGTGCACTGGCACCACTGGGGATGCAGTGCAGTGAGTCCAGAGAGTGCACTGGCACCACTGGGGATGCACTGCAGTGAGTCCAGAGAGTGCACTGGCACCACTGGGGATGCACTGCAGTGAGTCCAGAGAGTGCACTGGCAGCAGTGGGGATGCAGTGCAGTGAGTCCAGAGAGTGCACTGGCACCACTGGGGATGCACTGCAGTGAGTCCAGAGAGTGCACTGACACCACTGGGGATGCAGTGCAGTGAGTCCAGAAAGTGCACTGGCACCACTGGGGATGCAGTGCAGTGAGTCCAGAGAGTGCTCTGGCCCCACTGGGGATGCACTGCAGTGAGTCCAGAGAGTGCACTGGCACCACTGGGGATGCAGTGCAGTGAGTGCTGAGAGTACACTGGCACCACCGGGGATTCACTGCAGTGAGTCCAGAGAGTGCACTGGCACCACCTGTGATGCAGTACAGTGAGTCCAGTGAGTGCACTGGCACCACTGGGGATGCAGTGCTGTGACTCCAGAGAGCGCACTGGCACCACTGGGGCTGCAGTGCAGTGAGTCCAGAGAGTGCACTGGCACCACTGGGGATGCCCTGCAGTGAGTCCAGAGAGTGCACTGGCACCACTGGGGATGCAGTACAGTGAGTCCACAGAGTGCACTGGCACCACTGGGGATGCTCTGCAGTGAGTCCAGAGATTGCACTGGCACCACTGGGGATGCAGTGCAGTGAGTCCAGAGAGTGCACTGGCACCACCGGGGATTCACTGCAGTGAGTCCAGAGAGTGCACTGGCACCACCTATGATGCAGTACAGTGAGTCCAGTGAGTGCACTGGCACCACTGGGGATGCAGTGCTGTGACTCCGGAGAGCGCACTGACACCACTGGGGATGCAGTGCAGTCAGTCCAGTGAATGCACTGGCACCACTGGGGATGCACTGCAGTGAGTCCGGAGAGTGCACTGGCACCAATGGGGATGCAGTGCAGTGAGTCCAGAGATTGCACTGGCACCATTGGGGATGCAGTGCTGTGACTCCAGAGAGCGCACTGGCACCACTGGGGATGCAGTACAGTGAGTCCAGAGAGTGCACTGGCACCACTGGGGATGCACTGCAGTGAGTCCAGAGAGTGCACTGGCACCACTGGGGATGCAGTGCAGTGAGTCCATAGAGTGCACTGGCACCACTGGGGATGCAGTGCAGTGAGTCCGGAGAGTGCACTGGCACCACCGGGGATGCACTTCAGTGAGTCCAGAGAGCGCACTGTCACCACTGGGGATGCAGTGCTGTGACTCCAGAGAGTGCACTAGCACCACTGGGGATGCACTGCAGTGAGTCCGGAGAGTGCACTGGCACTTCTGGGCATGCAGTGCTGTGACTCCAGAGAGCGCACTGGCACCACTGGGGATGCAGTGCAGTGAGTCCAGAGAGTGCACTGGCACCACTGGGGATGCAGTACAGTGAGTCCACAGAGTGCACTGGCACCTCGGGGATGCAGTACAGTGAGTCCAGAGAGTGCACTGGCACCACTGGGGATGCAGTGCAGTGAGTCCAGAGAGTGCACTGGCACCACTGGGGATGCAGTGCAGTGAGTCCAGAGAGTGCACTGTCACCACAGGGGATGCACTGCAGTGAGTCCAGAGAGTGCACTGGCACCACTGGCGATGCGCTGCAGTTAGTCCAGAGAGTGCACTGGCACCACTGGGGATGCAGCACAGTGAGTCCAGAGATTGCACTGGCACCACTGGGGATGCAGTGCAGTGAGTCCAGAGAGTGCACTGGCACCACTGGGGATGCAGTGCAGTGACTCCAGAGAGTGCACTGGCACCACTGGGGATGCACTGCAGTGAGTCCAGAGAGTGCACTGACACCACCAGGGATGCAGTGCAGTGAGTGCAGAGAGTACACTGGCACCACTGGGATTCACTGCAGTGAGTCCAGAGAGTGCACTGGCACCACTGGGGATGCAGTGCAGTGACTCCAGAGAGTGCACTGGCACCACTGGGGATGCAGTGCTGTGACTCCAGAGAGCGCACTGGCACCACTGGGGATGCAGTGTAGTCAGTTCAGTGAGTGCACTGGCACCACTGCGGATGCACTTCAGTGAGTCCAGAGAGTGCACTGGCACCACTGGGGATGCACTGCAGTGAGCCCAGAGAGTGCACTGGCACCACTGGGGATGCAGTGCAGTGAGTCCAGTGAATGCACTGGCAGCATTGGGGATGCAGTGCAGTGAGTCCAGAGAGTGCACTGGCACCTCTGGGCAAAAAGTGCAGTGAGTCCAGAGAGTGCACTGGCACCACTGGGGATGCAGTGCAGTGAGTCCAGAGAGTGCACTGGCACCACTGGGGATGCAGTGCAGTGAGTCCAGAGAGTGCACTGGCACCACCGGGGATTCACTGCAGTGAGTCCAGAGAGTGCACTGGCACCACCTATGATGCAGTACAGTGAGTCCAGTGAGTGCACTGGCACCACTGGGGATGCAGTGCTGTGACTCCGGAGAGCGCACTGACACCACTGGGGATGCAGTGCAGTCAGTCCAGTGAATGCACTGGCACCACTGGGGATGCACTGCAGTGAGTCCGGAGAGTGCACTGGCACCAATGGGGATGCAGTGCAGTGAGTCCAGAGATTGCACTGGCACCATTGGGGATGCAGTGCTGTGACTCCAGAGAGCGCACTGGCACCACTGGGGATGCAGTACAGTGAGTCCAGAGAGTGCACTGGCACCACTGGGGATGCACTGCAGTGAGTCCAGAGAGTGCACTGGCACCACTGGGGATGCAGTGCAGTGAGTCCATAGAGTGCACTGGCACCACTGGGGATGCAGTGCAGTGAGTCCGGAGAGTGCACTGGCACCACCGGGGATGCACTTCAGTGAGTCCAGAGAGCGCACTGTCACCACTGGGGATGCAGTGCTGTGACTCCAGAGAGTGCACTAGCACCACTGGGGATGCACTGCAGTGAGTCCGGAGAGTGCACTGGCACTTCTGGGCATGCAGTGCTGTGACTCCAGAGAGCGCACTGGCACCACTGGGGATGCAGTGCAGTGAGTCCAGAGAGTGCACTGGCACCACTGGGGATGCAGTACAGTGAGTCCACAGAGTGCACTGGCACCTCGGGGATGCAGTACAGTGAGTCCAGAGAGTGCACTGGCACCACTGGGGATGCAGTGCAGTGAGTCCAGAGAGTGCACTGGCACCACTGGGGATGCAGTGCAGTGAGTCCAGAGAGTGCACTGTCACCACAGGGGATGCACTGCAGTGAGTCCAGAGAGTGCACTGGCACCACTGGCGATGCGCTGCAGTTAGTCCAGAGAGTGCACTGGCACCACTGGGGATGCAGCACAGTGAGTCCAGAGATTGCACTGGCACCACTGGGGATGCAGTGCAGTGAGTCCAGAGAGTGCACTGGCACCACTGGGGATGCAGTGCAGTGACTCCAGAGAGTGCACTGGCACCACTGGGGATGCACTGCAGTGAGTCCAGAGAGTGCACTGACACCACCAGGGATGCAGTGCAGTGAGTGCAGAGAGTACACTGGCACCACTGGGATTCACTGCAGTGAGTCCAGAGAGTGCACTGGCACCACTGGGGATGCAGTGCAGTGACTCCAGAGAGTGCACTGGCACCACTGGGGATGCAGTGCTGTGAGTCCAGAGAGCGCACTGGCACCACTGGGGATGCAGTGTAGTCAGTTCAGTGAGTGCACTGGCACCACTGCGGATGCACTTCAGTGAGTCCAGAGAGTGCACTGGCACCACTGGGGATGCACTGCAGTGAGCCCAGAGAGTGCACTGGCACCACTGGGGATGCAGTGCAGTGAGTCCAGTGAATGCACTGGCAGCATTGGGGATGCAGTGCAGTGAGTCCAGAGAGTGCACTGGCACCTCTGGGCAAAAAGTGCAGTGAGTCCAGAGAGTGCACTGGCACCACTGGGGATGCAGTGCAGTGAGTCCAGAGAGTGCACTGGCACCACTGGGGATGCAGTGCTGTGACTCCAGAGAGCGCACTGGCACCACTGGGGATGCAGTGTAGTCAGTTCAGTGAGTGCACTGGCACCACTGCGGATGCACTTCAGTGAGTCCAGAGAGTGCACTGGCACCACTGGGGATGCACTGCAGTGAGCCCAGAGAGTGCACTGGCACCACTGGGGATGCAGTGCAGTGAGTCCAGTGAATGCACTGGCAGCATTGGGGATGCAGTGCAGTGAGTCCAGAGAGTGCACTGGCACCTCTGGGCAAAAAGTGCAGTGAGTCCAGAGAGTGCACTGGCACCACTGGGGATGCAGTGCAGTGAGTCCAGAGAGTGCACTGGCACCACTGGGGATGCAGTGCAGTGACTCCAGAGAGTGCACTGGCACCACTGGGGATGCACTGCAGTGAGTCCAGAGAGTGCACTGACACCACTGGGGATGCAGTGCAGTGAGTACAGAGAGTGCATTGGCACCACTGGCGATGCACTGCAGTGAGTCCAGAGAGTGCCCTGGCACCACTGGGGATGCACTGCAGTGAGTCCAGAGAGTGCACTGGCACCAATGAGAATGCACTGCAGTGAGTCCAGACAGTGCACTGGCACCACTGATGATGCAGTACAGTGAGTCCAGAGAGTGCACTGGCACCACTGGGGATGTAGTGCAGTGACTCCAGAGAGTGCACTGGCACCACTGGGGATGCAGTGCAGTGAGTCCAGAGAGTGCACTGGCACCTTTGGGGATGCACTGCAGTGAGTCCAGAGATTGCACTGGCAGCACTGGGGATGCAGTGCAGTGAGTCCAGAGACTTCACTGGCACCACTGGGAATGCAGTGCAGTGAGTGCAGAGAGTACACTGGCACCACTGGGGATGCAGTGCAGTGAGTCCAGAGAGTGCACTGGCACCACTGGGGATGCAGTGCAGTGAGTCCAGAGAGTGCACTGGCACCACTGGGGATGCAGTGCGGATAGTCCAGAGAGTGCACTGGCACCACTGGTACTGCACTGCAGTGAGTCCAGAGAGTGCACTGGCACCACTGGGGATGCAGTGCAGTGAGTCCAGAGAGTGCACTGGCACCAATGGGGATGCACTACAGTGAGTCCAGTGATTGCACTGGCACCACTGGGGATGCAGTGCAGTGAGTCCAGAGAGTGCACTGTCAGCACTGGGGATGCACTGCAGTGAGTCCAGAGAGTGCACTGACACCAATGGGGATGCAGTCCAGTGAGTCCAGTGAGTGCACTGACACCACAGGGGATGCTGTGCAGTGAGTGCAGAGAGTGCACTGGCACCACTGGGGATTCACTGCAGTGAGTCCAGAGAGTGCACTGACACCACTGGTGATGCAGTACAGTGAGTCCAGAGAGTGCACTGGCACCAATGGGGATGCAGTGCAGTGAGTGCAGAGAGTGCACTGGCACCACTGGGGATGCACTGCAGAGAGTCCAGAGAGTGCACTGGCACCACTGGGGATGCAGTGCAGTGAGTCCAGAGAGTGCACTGGCACCACTGAGAATGCACGTCAGTGAGTCCAGAGAGTGCACTGGCACCACTGGGGATGCACTGCAGTGAGTCCAGAGAGTGCACTGGCACCACTGGGGATGCACTGCAGTGAGTCCACAGAGTGCACTAGCATCACTGGGGATGCAGTGCAGTGAGTCCAGAGAGTGCACTGGCACCACTGGGGATGCAGTGCAGTGAGTCCAGAGAGTGCACTGGCCCCACTGGGGATGCACTGCAGTGAGTCCACAGAGTGCACTAGCATCACTGGGGATGCAGTGCAGTGAGTCCGGAGAGTGCACTGGCACCACTGGGGATGCACTGCAGTGAGTGCACAGAGTACACTGGCAACACTGGGATTCACTGCAGTGAGTCCAGAGAGTGCACTGGCACCACCTGTGATGCAGTAGAGTGAGTCCAGTGAGTGCACTGGCACAACTGGGGATGCAGTGCTGTGACTCCAGAGAGCGCACTAGCACCACTGGGGATGCAGTGTAGTCAGTTCAGTGAGGGCACTGGCACCACTGCGGATGCACTTCAGTGAGTCCAGAGAGTGCACTGGAACCACTGGCGATGCACTGCAGTGTGTCCAGAGAGTGCACTGGCACCACTGGGGATGTAGTGCAGTGACTCGAGAGAGTGCACTGGCACCACTGGGGATGCAGTGCAGTGAGTCCAGAGAGTGCACTGGCACCACTGGGGATGCCCTGCAGTGAGCCCAGAGAGTGCACTGGCACCACTGGGGATGCAGTGCAGTGAGTCCAGTGAATGCACTGGCAGCATTGGGGATGCAGTGCAGTGAGTCCAGAGAGTACACTGACACCACTGCTGATGCAGTACAGTGAGTCCAGTGAGTGCACTGGCACCACTGGGGATGCAGTGCAGTGAGTCCAGAGAGTGCACTGGCACCACTGGGGATGCAGTACAGTGAGTCCACAGAGTGCACTGGCACCTCGGGGATGCAGTACAGTGAGTCCAGAGAGTGCACTGGCACCACTGGGGATGCAGTGCAGTGAGTCCAGAGAGTGCACTGGCACCACTGGGGATGCAGTGCAGTGAGTCCAGAGAGTGCACTGGCACCACTGGGGATGCACTGCAGTGAGTCCAGAGAGTGCACTGGCACCACTGGTGATGCGCTGCAGTTAGTCCAGAGAGTGCACTGGCACCACTGGGGATGCAGTGCAGTGAGTCCAGAGAGTGCACTGGCACCACTGGGGATGCAGTGCAGTGAGTCCAGAGAGTGCACTGGCACCACTGGGGATGCACTGCAGTGACACCAGAGAGTGCACTGCAACCACTGGGGATGCACTGCAGTGAGTCCAGAGAGTGCACTGGCACCACTGAGAATGCAAGTCAGTGAGTCCAGAGAGTGCACTGGCACCACTGGGGATGCAGTGCAGTGAGTCCAGAGAGTGCTCTGGCACCACTGGGGATGCACTGCAGTGAGTCCAGAGAGTACACTGGCACCACTGGGGATGTACTGCAGTGAGTCCAGAGAGTGCACTGACACCACTGGGGATGCAGTGCAGTGAGTCCAGAGAGTGCACTGGCACCACTGGGGATGCACTGCAGTGAGTCCAGAGAGTGCACTGACACCACTGGGGATGCAGTGCAGTGAGTACAGAGAGTGCACTGGCACCACTGGCGATGCACTGCAGTGAGTCCAGAGAGTGCACTGGCACCACTGGGGATGCATTGCAGTGAGTCCAGAGAGTGCACTGGCACCACTGAGAATGCACTTCAGTGAGTCCAGAGAGTGCACTGGCACCACTGGGGATGCAGTGCAGTGAGTCCAGAGAGTGCACTGGCACCACTGGGGATGCAGTGCAGTGAGTCCAGAGAGTGCAATGGCACCACTGGGGATGCAGTGTAGTGAATCCAGTGAGTACACTGGCACCACTGGGGCTGCACTGCAGTGAGTCCAGAGAGTGCACTGGCACCAATGAGAATGCACTGCAGTGAGTCCAGAGAGTGCACTGGCACCACTGATGATGCAGTACAGTGAGTCCAGAGAGTGCACTGGCACCACTGGGGATGTAGTTCTGTGACTCGATAGAGTGCACTGGCACCACTGGTGATGCACTGCAGTGAGTCCAGAGAGTGCACTGGCACCACTGGGGATGCAGTGCAGTGAGTCCAGAGAGTGCACTGGCACCACTGGGGATGCAGTGCAGTGAGTCCAGAGAGTGCACTGGTACCACTGGGGATGCAGTACAGTGAGTCCAGAGAGTGCACTGGCACCACTGGGGATGCAGTACAGTGAGTCCAGAGAGTGCACTGGCACCACTGGGGATGCACTGCAGTGAGTCCAGAGATTGCACTGGCAGCACTGGGGATGCAGTGCAGTGAGTCCAGAGACTTCACTGGCACCACTGGGAATGCAGTGCAGTGAGTCCAGAGAGTGCACTGGCACCACTGGGGATGCACTACAGTGAGTCCAGTGATTGCACTGGCACCACTGGGGATGCAGTGCAGTGAGTCCAGGGAGTGCACTGTCAGCACTGGGGATGCACTGCAGTGAGTCCAGAGAGTGCACTGACACCACTGGGGATGCAGTGCAGTGAGTCCAGAGAGTGCACTGGCACCACTGAGAATGCACTTCAGTGAGTCCAGAGATTGCACTGACACCACTGGGGATGCAGTGTAGTGAGTCCAGAGAGTACACTGGCACCACTGGGGATGCAGTGCAGTGAGTCCAGAGAGTGCACTGGCACCACTGGGGATGCAGTGCAGTGAGTCCAGTGAGTGCACTGACGCCACTGGGGATGCTGTGCAGTGAGTGCAGAGAGTGCACTGGCACCAATGGGGATTCACTGCAGTGAGTCCAGAGAGTGCACTGACACCACTGGGGATGCAGTACAGTGAGTCCAGAGAGTGCACTGGCACCAATGGGGATGCAGTGCAGTGAGTGCAGAGAGTGCACTGGCACCAATGGGGATGCAGTGCAGTGAGTCCAGAGAGTGCACTGGCACCACTGGGGATGCAGTGCAGTGAGTCCAGAAAGTGCACTGGCACCACTGGGGATGCAGTGCAGTGAGTCCAGAGAGTGCTCTGGCCCCACTGGGGATGCACTGCAGTGAGTCCAGAGAGTACACTGGCACCACTGGGGATGCAGTGCAGTGAATCCAGAGAGTGCATTGGCACCACCGGGGATGCAGTGCAGTGAGTCCAGAGAGTGCACTGGCACCACTGGGGATGCAGTGCAGTGAGTCCAGAGAGTACACTGGCACCACCGGGGATTCACTGCAGTGAGTCCAGAGAGTGCACTGGCACCACCTGTGATGCAGTACAGTGAGTCCAGTGAGTGCACTGGCACCACTGGGGATGCAGTGCTGTGACTCCAGAGAGCGCACTGGCACCACTGGGGATGCAGTGCAGTCAGTTCAGTGAGTGCACTGGCACCACTGGGGATGCACTGCAGTGAGTCCAGAGAGTGTACTGGCACCACTGGGGCTTTAGTGCAGTGAGTCCAGAGAGTGCACTGGCACCACTGGGGATGCAGTGCAGTGAGTCCAGAGCGTGCACTGGCACCACTGGGGATGCACTGCAGTGAGTCCAGAGAGTGCACTGGCAGCAGTGGGGATGCAGTGCAGTGAGTGCAGAGAGTGCACTGGCACCACTGGGGATGCACTGCAGTGAGTCCAGAGAGTGCACTGACACCACTGGGGATGCAGTGCAGTGAGTCCAGAGAGTGCACAGGCACCACTGGGGATGCAGTGCAGTGAGTCCAGAGAGTGCTCTGGCCCCACTGGGGATGCACTGCAGTGAGTCCACAGAGTACACTGGCACCACTGGGGATGCAGGGCAGTGAATCCAGAGAGTGCATTGGCACCACCGGGGATGCAGTGCAGTGAGTCCAGAGAGTGCACTGGCACCACTGGGGATGCAGTGCAGTGAGTGCTGAGAGTACACTGGCACCACTGGGGATTCACTGCAGTGAGTCCAGAGAGTGCACTGGCACCACCTGTGATGCAGTACAGTGAGTCCTGTGAGTGCACTGGCACCACTGGGGATGCAGTGCTGTGACTCCAGAGAGCGCACTGGCACCACTGGGGATGCAGTGCAGTCAGTTCAGTGAGTGCACTGGCACCACTGGGGATGCACTGCAGTGAGTCCAGAGAGTGCACTGGCACCACTGGGGCTGCAGTGCAGTGAGTCCAGAGAGTGCACTGGCACCACTGGGGATGCCCTGCAGTGAGTCCAGAGAGTGCACTGGCACCACTGGGGATGCAGTACAGTGAGTCCACAGAGTGCACTGGCACCACTGGGGATGCTCTGCAGTGAGTCCAGAGATTGCACTGGCACCACTGGGGATGCAGTGCAGTGAGTGCTGAGAGTACACTGGCACCACCGGGGATTCACTGCAGTGAGTCCAGACAGTGCACTGGCACCACCTGTGATGCAGTACAGTGAGTCCAGTGAGTGCACTGGCACCACTGGGGATGCAGTGCTGTGACTCCAGAGAGCGCACTGGCACCACTGGGGATGCACTGCAGTGAGTCCAGAGAGTGCACTGGCACCACTGGGGATGCACTTCAGTGAGTCCAGAGAGTGCACTGGCACCACTGGGGATGCAGTGCAGTGACTCCAGAGAGTGCACTGGCACCACTGGGGATGCAGTGCAGAGAGTCCAGAGAGTGCAATGGCACCACTGGGGATGCACTGCAGTGAGTCCAGAGAATGCACTGGCACCACTGGGGATGCAGTACAGTGAGTCCAGACAGTGCACTGGCACCACTGGGGATGCAGTGCAGTGAGTCCAGAGAGTGCACTGGCACCTTTGGGTATGCACTGCAGTGAGTCCAGAGATTGCACTGGCAGCACTGGGGATGCAGTGCAGTGAGTCCAGAGACTTCACTGGCACCACTGGGAATGCAGTGCAGTGAGTGCAGAGAGTGCATTGGCACCACTGGGGATGCAGTGCAGTGAGTCCAGAGAGTGCACTGGCACCACTGGGGATGCACTGCAGTGAGTGCAGAGAGTGCACTGGCACCACTGGGGATGCAGTGTAGAGAGTCCAGAGAGTGCACTGGCACCACTGGGGATGCAGTGCAGTGAGTCCAGAGAGTGCACTGGCACCACTGGGGATGCAGTACAGTGAGTCCAGAGAGTGCACTGGCACCACTGGGGATGCACTTCAGTGAGTCCAGAGAGTGCACTGGCACCACTGGGGATGCACTACAGTGAGTCCAGTGATTGCACTGGCACCACTGGGGATGCAGTGCAGTGAGTCCAGAGAGTGCACTGTCAGCACTGGGGATGCACTGCAGTGAGTCCAGAGAGTGCACTGGCACCACTGGGGATGCAGTGCAGTGAGTGCAGAGAGTGCACTGGCACCAATGGGGATGCACTTCAGTGAGTCCAGAGAGTGCACTGGCACCACTGGGGATGCACTGCAGTGAGTCCAGAGATTGCACTGGCACCACTGGGGATGCAGTGCTGTGACTCCAGAGAGCGCACTGGCACCACTGGGGATGCAGTGCAGTGAGTGCAGAGAGTGCACTGGCACCATTGGGGATGCACTTCAGTGAGTCCAGAGAGTGCACTGGCACCACTGGGGATGCAGTGCAGTGAGTCCAGAGAGTGCACTGGCACCACTGGGGATGCACTGCAGTGAGTCCAGTGAATGCACTGGCAGCACTGGGGATGCAGTGCAGTGAGTCCAGAGAGTGCACTGTCACCACTGGTGATGCAGTATAGTGAGTCCAGTGAGTGCACTGGCACCACTGGGGATGCAGTGCAGTGAGTCCAGAGAGTGCACTGGCACCACTGGGGATGCACTGCAGTGAGTCCAGAGAGTGCACTGGCACCACTGGGGATGCAGTACAGTGAGTCCAGTGAGTGCACTGGCACCACTGGGGATGTAGTGCAGTGACTCGAGAGAGTGCACTGGCACCACTGGGGATGCAGTGCAGTGAGTGCAGAGAGTGCACTGGCACCACTGGGGATGCACTGCAGTGAGTCCAGGGAGTGCACTGGCACCACTGGGGATGCAGTGCAGTGAGTCCAGAGAGTGCACTGGCACCACTGCGATTGCACTGCAGTGAGTCCAGAGAGTGCACTGGCACCACTGGGGATGCCGTCCAGTGAGTCCAGAGAGTGCACTGGCACCACTGGGGATGCACTGCAGTGAGCCCAGATAGTGCACTGGCACCACTGGGGATGCAGTACAGTGAATCCAGTGAATGCACTGGCAGCATTGGGGATGCAGTGCAGTGAGTCCAGAGAGTGCAGTGGCACCACTGCTGATGCAGTATAGTGAGTCCAGTGAGTGCACTGGCACCACTGGGGATGCAGTGCAGTGAGTCCAGAGAGTGCACTGGCACCACTGGGGATGCCCTGCAGTGAGTCCAGAGAGTGCACTGGCACCACTGGGGATGCAGTACAGTGAGTCCAGAGAGTGCACTGGCACCACTGGGGATGTAGTGCAGTGACTCGAGAGAGTGCACTGGCACCACTGGGGATGCAGTGCAGTGAGTCCAGAGAGTGCACTGGCACCACTGGGGATGCACTGCAGTGAGTCCAGAGAGTGCACTGGCACCACTGGGGATGCACTGCAGTGAGTCCAGAGAGTGCACTGGCAGCAGTGGGGATGCAGTGCAGTGAGTCCAGAGAGTGCACTGGCACCACTGGGGATGCACTGCAGTGAGTCCAGAGAGTGCACTGACACCACTGGGGATGCAGTGCAGTGAGTCCAGAAAGTGCACTGGCACCACTGGGGATGCAGTGCAGTGAGTCCAGAGAGTGCTCTGGCCCCACTGGGGATGCACTGCAGTGAGTCCAGAGAGTGCACTGGCACCACTGGGGATGCAGTGCAGTGAGTGCTGAGAGTACACTGGCACCACCGGGGATTCACTGCAGTGAGTCCAGAGAGTGCACTGGCACCACCTGTGATGCAGTACAGTGAGTCCAGTGAGTGCACTGGCACCACTGGGGATGCAGTGCTGTGACTCCAGAGAGCGCACTGGCACCACTGGGGCTGCAGTGCAGTGAGTCCAGAGAGTGCACTGGCACCACTGGGGATGCCCTGCAGTGAGTCCAGAGAGTGCACTGGCACCACTGGGGATGCAGTACAGTGAGTCCACAGAGTGCACTGGCACCACTGGGGATGCTCTGCAGTGAGTCCAGAGATTGCACTGGCACCACTGGGGATGCAGTGCAGTGAGTCCAGAGAGTGCACTGGCACCACCGGGGATTCACTGCAGTGAGTCCAGAGAGTGCACTGGCACCACCTATGATGCAGTACAGTGAGTCCAGTGAGTGCACTGGCACCACTGGGGATGCAGTGCTGTGACTCCGGAGAGCGCACTGACACCACTGGGGATGCAGTGCAGTCAGTCCAGTGAATGCACTGGCACCACTGGGGATGCACTGCAGTGAGTCCGGAGAGTGCACTGGCACCAATGGGGATGCAGTGCAGTGAGTCCAGAGATTGCACTGGCACCATTGGGGATGCAGTGCTGTGACTCCAGAGAGCGCACTGGCACCACTGGGGATGCAGTACAGTGAGTCCAGAGAGTGCACTGGCACCACTGGGGATGCACTGCAGTGAGTCCAGAGAGTGCACTGGCACCACTGGGGATGCAGTGCAGTGAGTCCATAGAGTGCACTGGCACCACTGGGGATGCAGTGCAGTGAGTCCGGAGAGTGCACTGGCACCACCGGGGATGCACTTCAGTGAGTCCAGAGAGCGCACTGTCACCACTGGGGATGCAGTGCTGTGACTCCAGAGAGTGCACTAGCACCACTGGGGATGCACTGCAGTGAGTCCGGAGAGTGCACTGGCACTTCTGGGCATGCAGTGCTGTGACTCCAGAGAGCGCACTGGCACCACTGGGGATGCAGTGCAGTGAGTCCAGAGAGTGCACTGGCACCACTGGGGATGCAGTACAGTGAGTCCACAGAGTGCACTGGCACCTCGGGGATGCAGTACAGTGAGTCCAGAGAGTGCACTGGCACCACTGGGGATGCAGTGCAGTGAGTCCAGAGAGTGCACTGGCACCACTGGGGATGCAGTGCAGTGAGTCCAGAGAGTGCACTGTCACCACAGGGGATGCACTGCAGTGAGTCCAGAGAGTGCACTGGCACCACTGGCGATGCGCTGCAGTTAGTCCAGAGAGTGCACTGGCACCACTGGGGATGCAGCACAGTGAGTCCAGAGATTGCACTGGCACCACTGGGGATGCAGTGCAGTGAGTCCAGAGAGTGCACTGGCACCACTGGGGATGCAGTGCAGTGACTCCAGAGAGTGCACTGGCACCACTGGGGATGCACTGCAGTGAGTCCAGAGAGTGCACTGACACCACCAGGGATGCAGTGCAGTGAGTGCAGAGAGTACACTGGCACCACTGGGATTCACTGCAGTGAGTCCAGAGAGTGCACTGGCACCACTGGGGATGCAGTGCAGTGACTCCAGAGAGTGCACTGGCACCACTGGGGATGCAGTGCTGTGACTCCAGAGAGCGCACTGGCACCACTGGGGATGCAGTGTAGTCAGTTCAGTGAGTGCACTGGCACCACTGCGGATGCACTTCAGTGAGTCCAGAGAGTGCACTGGCACCACTGGGGATGCACTGCAGTGAGCCCAGAGAGTGCACTGGCACCACTGGGGATGCAGTGCAGTGAGTCCAGTGAATGCACTGGCAGCATTGGGGATGCAGTGCAGTGAGTCCAGAGAGTGCACTGGCACCTCTGGGCAAAAAGTGCAGTGAGTCCAGAGAGTGCACTGGCACCACTGGGGATGCAGTGCAGTGAGTCCAGAGAGTGCACTGGCACCACTGGGGATGCAGTGCAGTGAGTCCAGAGAGTGCACTGGCACCACCGGGGATTCACTGCAGTGAGTCCAGAGAGTGCACTGGCACCACCTATGATGCAGTACAGTGAGTCCAGTGAGTGCACTGGCACCACTGGGGATGCAGTGCTGTGACTCCGGAGAGCGCACTGACACCACTGGGGATGCAGTGCAGTCAGTCCAGTGAATGCACTGGCACCACTGGGGATGCACTGCAGTGAGTCCGGAGAGTGCACTGGCACCAATGGGGATGCAGTGCAGTGAGTCCAGAGATTGCACTGGCACCATTGGGGATGCAGTGCTGTGACTCCAGAGAGCGCACTGGCACCACTGGGGATGCAGTACAGTGAGTCCAGAGAGTGCACTGGCACCACTGGGGATGCACTGCAGTGAGTCCAGAGAGTGCACTGGCACCACTGGGGATGCAGTGCAGTGAGTCCATAGAGTGCACTGGCACCACTGGGGATGCAGTGCAGTGAGTCCAGAGAGTGCACTGGCACCACCGGGGATGCACTTCAGTGAGTCCAGAGAGCGCACTGTCACCACTGGGGATGCAGTGCTGTGACTCCAGAGAGTGCACTAGCACCACTGGGGATGCACTGCAGTGAGTCCGGAGAGTGCACTGGCACTTCTGGGCATGCAGTGCTGTGACTCCAGAGAGCGCACTGGCACCACTGGGGATGCAGTGCAGTGAGTCCAGAGAGTGCACTGGCACCACTGGGGATGCAGTACAGTGAGTCCACAGAGTGCACTGGCACCTCGGGGATGCAGTACAGTGAGTCCAGAGAGTGCACTGGCACCACTGGGGATGCAGTGCAGTGAGTCCAGAGAGTGCACTGGCACCACTGGGGATGCAGTGCAGTGAGTCCAGAGAGTGCACTGTCACCACAGGGGATGCACTGCAGTGAGTCCAGAGAGTGCACTGGCACCACTGGCGATGCGCTGCAGTTAGTCCAGAGAGTGCACTGGCACCACTGGGGATGCAGCACAGTGAGTCCAGAGATTGCACTGGCACCACTGGGGATGCAGTGCAGTGAGTCCAGAGAGTGCACTGGCACCACTGGGGATGCAGTGCAGTGACTCCAGAGAGTGCACTGGCACCACTGGGGATGCACTGCAGTGAGTCCAGAGAGTGCACTGACACCACCAGGGATGCAGTGCAGTGAGTGCAGAGAGTACACTGGCACCACTGGGATTCACTGCAGTGAGTCCAGAGAGTGCACTGGCACCACTGGGGATGCAGTGCAGTGACTCCAGAGAGTGCACTGGCACCACTGGGGATGCAGTGCTGTGACTCCAGAGAGCGCACTGGCACCACTGGGGATGCAGTGTAGTCAGTTCAGTGAGTGCACTGGCACCACTGCGGATGCACTTCAGTGAGTCCAGAGAGTGCACTGGCACCACTGGGGATGCACTGCAGTGAGCCCAGAGAGTGCACTGGCACCACTGGGGATGCAGTGCAGTGAGTCCAGTGAATGCACTGGCAGCATTGGGGATGCAGTGCAGTGAGTCCAGAGAGTGCACTGGCACCTCTGGGCAAAAAGTGCAGTGAGTCCAGAGAGTGCACTGGCACCACTGGGGATGCAGTGCAGTGAGTCCAGAGAGTGCACTGGCACCACTGGGGATGCAGTGCTGTGACTCCAGAGAGCGCACTGGCACCACTGGGGATGCAGTGTAGTCAGTTCAGTGAGTGCACTGGCACCACTGCGGATGCACTTCAGTGAGTCCAGAGAGTGCACTGGCACCACTGGGGATGCACTGCAGTGAGCCCAGAGAGTGCACTGGCACCACTGGGGATGCAGTGCAGTGAGTCCAGTGAATGCACTGGCAGCATTGGGGATGCAGTGCAGTGAGTCCAGAGAGTGCACTGGCACCTCTGGGCAAAAAGTGCAGTGAGTCCAGAGAGTGCACTGGCACCACTGGGGATGCAGTGCAGTGAGTCCAGAGAGTGCACTGGCACCACTGGGGATGCAGTGCAGTGACTCCAGAGAGTGCACTGGCACCACTGGGGATGCACTGCAGTGAGTCCAGAGAGTGCACTGACACCACTGGGGATGCAGTGCAGTGAGTACAGAGAGTGCACTGGCACCACTGGCGATGCACTGCAGTGAGTCCAGAGAGTGCCCTGGCACCACTGGGGATGCACTGCAGTGAGTCCAGAGAGTGCACTGGCACCAATGAGAATGCACTGCAGTGAGTCCAGACAGTGCACTGGCACCACTGATGATGCAGTACAGTGAGTCCAGAGAGTGCACTGGCACCACTGGGGATGTAGTGCAGTGACTCCAGAGAGTGCACTGGCACCACTGGGGATGCACTGCAGTGAGTCCAGAGAGTGCACTGGCACCTTTGGGGATGCACTGCAGTGAGTCCAGAGATTGCACTGGCAGCACTGGGGATGCAGTGCAGTGAGTCCAGAGACTTCACTGGCACCACTGGGAATGCAGTGCAGTGAGTGCAGAGAGTACACTGGCACCACTGGGGATGCAGTGCAGTGAGTCCAGAGAGTGCACTGGCACCACTGGGGATGCAGTGCAGTGAGTCCAGAGAGTGCACTGGCACCACTGGGGATGCAGTGCGGATAGTCCAGAGAGTGCACTGGCACCACTGGTACTGCACTGCAGTGAGTCCAGAGAGTGCACTGGCACCACTGGGGATGCAGTGCAGTGAGTCCAGAGAGTGCACTGGCACCAATGGGGATGCACTACAGTGAGTCCAGTGATTGCACTGGCACCACTGGGTATGCAGTGCAGTGAGTCCAGAGAGTGCACTGTCAGCACTGGGGATGCACTGCAGTGAGTCCAGAGAGTGCACTGACACCAATGGGGATGCAGTCCAGTGAGTCCAGTGAGTGCACTGACACCACAGGGGATGCTGTGCAGTGAGTGCAGAGAGTGCACTGGCACCACTGGGGATTCACTGCAGTGAGTCCAGAGAGTGCACTGACACCACTGGTGATGCAGTACAGTGAGTCCAGAGAGTGCACTGGCACCAATGGGGATGCAGTGCAGTGAGTGCAGAGAGTGCACTGGCACCACTGGGGATGCACTGCAGAGAGTCCAGAGAGTGCACTGGCACCACTGGGGATGCAGTGCAGTGAGTCCAGAGAGTGCACTGGCACCACTGAGAATGCACGTCAGTGAGTCCAGAGAGTGCACTGGCACCACTGGGGATGCACTGCAGTGAGTCCAGAGAGTGCACTGGCACCACTGGGGATGCACTGCAGTGAGTCCACAGAGTGCACTAGCATCACTGGGGATGCAGTGCAGTGAGTCCAGAGAGTGCACTGGCACCACTGGGGATGCAGTGCAGTGAGTCCAGAGAGTGCACTGGCCCCACTGGGGATGCACTGCAGTGAGTCCAGAGAGTGCACTAGCATCACTGGGGATGCAGTGCAGTGAGTCCGGAGAGTGCACTGGCACCACTGGGGATGCACTGCAGTGAGTGCACAGAGTACACTGGCAACACTGGGATTCACTGCAGTGAGTCCAGAGAGTGCACTGGCACCACCTGTGATGCAGTAGAGTGAGTCCAGTGAGTGCACTGGCACAACTGGGGATGCAGTGCTGTGACTCCAGAGAGCGCACTAGCACCACTGGGGATGCAGTGTAGTCAGTTCAGTGAGGGCACTGGCACCACTGCGGATGCACTTCAGTGAGTCCAGAGAGTGCACTGGAACCACTGGCGATGCACTGCAGTGTGTCCAGAGAGTGCACTGGCACCACTGGGGATGTAGTGCAGTGACTCGAGAGAGTGCACTGGCACCACTGGGGATGCAGTGCAGTGAGTCCAGAGAGTGCACTGGCACCACTGGGGATGCCCTGCAGTGAGCCCAGAGAGTGCACTGGCACCACTGGGGATGCAGTGCAGTGAGTCCAGTGAATGCACTGGCAGCATTGGGGATGCAGTGCAGTGAGTCCAGAGAGTACACTGACACCACTGCTGATGCAGTACAGTGAGTCCAGTGAGTGCACTGGCACCACTGGGGATGCAGTGCAGTGAGTCCAGAGAGTGCACTGGCACCACTGGGGATGCAGTACAGTGAGTCCACAGAGTGCACTGGCACCTCGGGGATGCAGTACAGTGAGTCCAGAGAGTGCACTGGCACCACTGGGGATGCAGTGCAGTGAGTCCAGAGAGTGCACTGGCACCACTGGGGATGCAGTGCAGTGAGTCCAGAGAGTGCACTGGCACCACTGGGGATGCACTGCAGTGAGTCCAGAGAGTGCACTGGCACCACTGGTGATGCGCTGCAGTTAGTCCAGAGAGTGCACTGGCACCACTGGGGATGCAGTGCAGTGAGTCCAGAGAGTGCACTGGCACCACTGGGGATGCAGTGCAGTGAGTCCAGAGAGTGCACTGGCACCACTGGGGATGCACTGCAGTGACACCAGAGAGTGCACTGCAACCACTGGGGATGCACTGCAGTGAGTCCAGAGAGTGCACTGGCACCACTGAGAATGCAAGTCAGTGAGTCCAGAGAGTGCACTGGCACCACTGGGGATGCAGTGCAGTGAGTCCAGAGAGTGCTCTGGCACCACTGGGGATGCACTGCAGTGAGTCCAGAGAGTACACTGGCACCACTGGGGATGTACTGCAGTGAGTCCAGAGAGTGCACTGACACCACTGGGGATGCAGTGCAGTGAGTCCAGAGAGTGCACTGGCACCACTGGGGATGCACTGCAGTGAGTCCAGAGAGTGCACTGACACCACTGGGGATGCAGTGCAGTGAGTACAGAGAGTGCACTGGCACCACTGGCGATGCACTGCAGTGAGTCCAGAGAGTGCACTGGCACCACTGGGGATGCATTGCAGTGAGTCCAGAGAGTGCACTGGCACCACTGAGAATGCACTTCAGTGAGTCCAGAGAGTGCACTGGCACCACTGGGGATGCAGTGCAGTGAGTCCAGAGAGTGCACTGGCACCACTGGGGATGCAGTGCAGTGAGTCCAGAGAGTGCAATGGCACCACTGGGGATGCAGTGTAGTGAATCCAGTGAGTACACTGGCACCACTGGGGCTGCACTGCAGTGAGTCCAGAGAGTGCACTGGCACCAATGAGAATGCACTGCAGTGAGTCCAGAGAGTGCACTGGCACCACTGATGATGCAGTACAGTGAGTCCAGAGAGTGCACTGGCACCACTGGGGATGTAGTTCTGTGACTCGATAGAGTGCACTGGCACCACTGGTGATGCACTGCAGTGAGTCCAGAGAGTGCACTGGCACCACTGGGGATGCAGTGCAGTGAGTCCAGAGAGTGCACTGGCACCACTGGGGATGCAGTGCAGTGAGTCCAGAGAGTGCACTGGTACCACTGGGGATGCAGTACAGTGAGTCCAGAGAGTGCACTGGCACCACTGGGGATGCAGTACAGTGAGTCCAGAGAGTGCACTGGCACCACTGGGGATGCACTGCAGTGAGTCCAGAGATTGCACTGGCAGCACTGGGGATGCAGTGCAGTGAGTCCAGAGACTTCACTGGCACCACTGGGAATGCAGTGCAGTGAGTCCAGAGAGTGCACTGGCACCACTGGGGATGCACTACAGTGAGTCCAGTGATTGCACTGGCACCACTGGGGATGCAGTGCAGTGAGTCCAGGGAGTGCACTGTCAGCACTGGGGATGCACTGCAGTGAGTCCAGAGAGTGCACTGACACCACTGGGGATGCAGTGCAGTTAGTCCAGAGAGTGCACTGGCACCACTGAGAATGCACTTCAGTGAGTCCAGAGATTGCACTGACACCACTGGGGATGCAGTGTAGTGAGTCCAGAGAGTACACTGGCACCACTGGGGATGCAGTGCAGTGAGTCCAGAGAGTGCACTGGCACCACTGGGGATGCAGTGCAGTGAGTCCAGTGAGTGCACTGACGCCACTGGGGATGCTGTGCAGTGAGTGCAGAGAGTGCACTGGCACCAATGGGGATTCACTGCAGTGAGTCCAGAGAGTGCACTGACACCACTGGGGATGCAGTACAGTGAGTCCAGAGAGTGCACTGGCACCAATGGGGATGCAGTGCAGTGAGTGCAGAGAGTGCACTGGCACCAATGGGGACGCAGTGCAGTGAGTCCAGAGAGTGCACTGGCACCACTGGGGATGCAGTGCAGTGAGTCCAGAGAGTGCACTGGCACCACTGAGAATGCACGTCAGTGAGTCCAGAGAGTGCACTGGCACCACTGGGGATGCACTGCAGTGAGTCCAGAGAGTGCACTGGCACCACTGGGGATGCTCTGCAGTGAGTCCAGAGAGTGCACTGGCACCACTGGGGATGCACTGCAGTGAGTCCACAGAGTGCACTAGCATCACTGGGGATGCAGTGCAGTGAGTCCAGAGAGTGCACTGGCACCACTGGGGATGCACTGCAGTGAGTCCAGAGAGTGCACTGGCACCACTGGGGATGCAGTGCAGTGATTCCAGTGAGTGTACTGGAACCACTGGGGATGCAGTACAATGAGTCCAGAGAGTGCACTGGCACCACTGGGGATGCACTTCAGTGAGTCCAGAGAGTGCACTGGCACCACTGGGGATGCACTGCAGTGAGTCCAGAGAGTGCACTGGCACCACTGCGGATGCAGTGCAGTGAGTCCAGAGAGTGCACTGGCACCACTGGGGATGCACTGCAGTGAGCCCAGAGAGTGCACTGGCACCACTGGGGATGCAGTACAGTGAGTCCAGTGAATGCACTGGTAGCATTGGGGATGCAGTGCAGTGAGTCCAGAGAGTGCACTGGCACCACTGGTGATGCACTGCAGTGAGTCCAGTGAGTGCACTGGCACCACTGGGGATGCAGTGCAGTGAGTCCATAGAGTGCACTGGCACCACTGGGGATGCACTGCAGTGAGTCCAGAGAGTGCACTGGCACCACTGGGGATGCAGTACAGTGAGTCCAGTGAGTGCACTGGCACCACTGGGGATGTAGTGCAGTGACTCGAGAGAGTGCACTGGCACCACTGGGGATGCAGTGCAGTGAGTCCAGAGAGTACACTGGCACCACTGGGGATGCACTGCAGTGAGTCCAGAGAGTGCACTGGCACCACTGGGGATGCAGTGCAGTGAGTCCAGAGAGTGCACTGGCAGCAGTGGGGATGCAGTGCAGTGAGTCCAGAGAGTGCACTGGCACCACTGGGGATGCACTGCAGTGAGTCCAGAGAGTGCACTGGCACCACTGGGGATGCAGTGCAGTGAGTCCAGAGAGTGCCCTGGCAACACTGGGGATGCAGTGCAGTGAGTCCAGAGAGTGCACTGGCACCACTGGGGATGCACTGCAGTGAGTCCAGAGAGTGCACTGGCACCACTGCGGATGCACTGCAGTGAGTCCAGAGAGTGCACTGGCACCACTGGGGATGCACTGCAGTGAGCCCAGAGAGTGCACTGGCACCACTGGGGATGCAGTACAGTGAGTCAAGTGAATGCACTGGCAGCATTGGGGATGCAGTGCAGTGAGTCCAGAGAGTGCACTGGCACCACTGGTGATGCACTGCAGTGAGTCCAGTGAGTGCACTGGCACCACTGGGGATGCACTGCAGTGAGTCCATAGAGTGCACTGGCACCACTGGGGATGCACTGCAGTGAGTCCAGTGAGTGCACTGGCACCACTGGGGATGCACTGCAGTGAGTCCATAGAGTGCACTGGCACCACTGGGGATGCACTGCAGTGAGTCCAGAGAGTGCACTGGCACCACTGGGGATGCAGTACAGTGAGTCCAGTGAGTGCACTGGCACCACTGGGGATGCACTGCAGTGAGTCCAGAGAGGTCACTGGCACCACTGGGGATGCAGTGCAGTGAGTCCAGAGACTTCACTGGCACCACTGGGAATGCAGTGCAGTGAGTGCAGAGAGTGCACTGGCACCACCGGGGATGCAGTGCAGTGAGTCCAGAGAGTGCACTGGCACCACTGGGGATGCAGTGCAGTGAGTCCAGAGAGTGCACTGGCACCACTGGGGATGCAGTGCAGTGAGTCCACAGACTGCACTGACAGCAGTGGGGATGCAGTGCAGTGTGTCCAGAGAGTGCACTGGCACCACTGGGGATGCAGTACAGTGAGTCCACAGAGTGCACTGACAGCAGTGGGGATGCAGTGCAGTGTGTCCAGAGAGTGCACTGGCACCACTGGGGATGCAGTTCAGTGAGTCCAGAGAGTGCACTGGCACCACTGGGGATGCAGTACAGTGAGTCCGCAGAGTGCACTGGCACCACCGGGATGCAGTACAGTGAGTCCAGAGAGTGCACTGGCACCACTGGGGATGCAGTGCAGTGAGTACAGAGAGTGCACTGGCACGACCTGGGATGCATTGCAGTGAGTCCAGAGATTGCATTGGCACCACTGCGGATGCAGTGCAGTGAGTCCAGAGAGTGCTCTGGCACCACTGGGGATGCAGTGCAGTGAGTGCAGAGAGTGCACTGGCACCACTGGGGATGCAGTGCAGTGAGTCCAGAGAGTGCACTGGCACCACTGGGGATGCAGTCCAGTGAGTCCAGAGAGTGCACTGGCACCACTGGGGATGCACTGCAGTGAGTCCAGAGAGTGCACTGGCACCACTGGGGATGCAGTGCAGTGAGTCCAGAGAGTGCACTGGCA
This sequence comes from Anser brachyrhynchus, assembly GCF_964034855.1. Taxonomy (NCBI): domain Eukaryota; kingdom Metazoa; phylum Chordata; class Aves; order Anseriformes; family Anatidae; genus Anser; species Anser brachyrhynchus. Next base: position 12,056,612 of record NC_137696.1, on the reverse strand, counting down.
CCACTGGGGATGCGTTGCAGTGAGTCCAGAGAGTGCACTGGCACCACTGGGGATGCACTGCAGTGAGTCCAGAGATTGCACTGGCACCACCGGGGATGCAGTGCAGTGAGTCCAGAGAGTGCACTGGCACCACTGGGGATGCACTGCAGTGATTCCAGAGAGTGCACTGGCACCACTGGGGATGCACTTCAGTGAGTCCAGAGAGTGCACTGACACCACTGGGGATGCAGTGCAGTGAGTCCAGAGAGTGCACTGGCACCACTGGGGATGCAGTGCAGTGAGTCCAGAGAGTGCTCTGGCACCACTGGGGATGCACTGCAGTGAGTCCAGAGAGTACACTGGCACCACTGGGGATGCAGTGCAGTGAGTCCAGAGAGTGCACTGGCACCACCGGGGATGCAGTGCAGTGAGTCCAGAGAGTGCACCGCCACCACTGGGGATGCAGTGCAGTGAGTGCAGAGAGTACACTGGCACCACCGGGGATTCACTGCAGTGAGTCCAGACAGTGCACTGGCACCACCTGTGATGCAGTACAGTGAGTCCAGTGAGTGCACTGGCACCACTGGGGATGCAGTGCTGTGACTCCAGAGAGCGCACTGGCACCACTGGGGATGCACTGCAGTGAGTCCAGAGAGTGCACTGGCACCACGGGGGATGCACTTCAGTGAGTCCAGAGAGTGCACTGGCACCACTGGGGATGCAGTGCAGTGACTCCAGAGAGTGCACTGGCACCACTGGGGATGCAGTGCAGAGAGTCCAGAGAGTGCACTGGCACCACTGGGGATGCACTGCAGTGAGTCCAGAGAATGCACTGGCACCACTGGGGATGCAGTACAGTGAGTCCAGACAGTGCACTGGCACCACTGGGGATGCAGTGCAGTGAGTCCAGAGAGTGCACTGGCACCTTTGGGGATGCACTGCAGTGAGTCCAGAGATTGCACTGGCAGCACTGGCGATGCAGTGCAGTGAGTCCAGAGACTTCACTGGCACCACTGGGAATGCAGTGCAGTGAGTGCAGAGAGTGCATTGGCACCACTGGGGATGCAGTGCAGTGAGTCCAGAGAGTGCACTGGCACCACTGGGGATGCACTGCAGTGAGTGCAGAGAGTGCACTGGCACCACTGGGGATGCAGTGCAGAGAGTCCAGAGAGTGCACTGGCACCACTGGGGATGCAGTGCAGTGAGTCCAGAGAGTGCACTGGCACCACTGGGGATGCAGTACAGTGAGTCCAGAGAGTGCACTGGCACCACTGGGGATGCAGTGCAGTGACTCCAGAGAGTGCACTGGCACCACTGGGGATGCACTACAGTGAGTCCAGTGATTGCACTGGCACCACTGGGGATGCAGTGCAGTGAGTCCAGAGAGTGCACTGTCAGCACTGGGGATGCACTGCAGTGAGTCCAGAGAGTGCACTGGCACCACTGGGGTTGCAGTGCAGTGAGTCCAGAGAGTGCACTGGCACCACTGGTGATGCTGTGCAGTGAGTCCAGTGAGTGCACTGGCACCACTGGGGATGCAGTGCAGTGAGTGCAGAGAGTGCACTGGCACCACTGGGGATGCACTGCAGTGAGTCCAGGGAGTGCACTGGCACCACTGGGGATGCAGTGCAGTGAGTCCAGAGAGTGCACTGGCACCACTGCGATTGTACTGCAGTGAGTCCAGAGAGTGCACTGGCACCACTGGGGATGCCGTTCAGTGAGTCCAGAGAGTGCACTGGCACCACTGGGGATGCACTGCAGTGAGCCCAGATAGTGCACTGGCACCACTGGGGATGCAGTACAGTGAGTCCAGTGAATGCACTGGCAGCATTGGGGATGCAGTGCAGTGAGTCCAGAGAGTGCAGTGGCACCACTGCTGATGCAGTATAGTGAGTCCAGTGAGTGCACTGGCACCACTGGGGATGCAGTGCAGTGAGTCCAGAGAGTGCACTGGCACCACTGGGGATGCCCTGCAGTGAGTCCAGAGAGTGCACTGGCACCACTGGGGATGCAGTACAGTGAGTCCACAGAGTGCACTGGCACCACTGGGGATGTAGTGCAGTGACTCGAGAGAGTGCACTGGCACCACTGGGGATGCAGTGCAGTGAGTCCAGCGAGTGCACTGGCACCACTGGGGATGCACTGCAGTGAGTCCAGAGCGTGCACTGGCACCACTGGGGATGCACTGCAGTGAGTCCAGAGAGTGCACTGGCAGCAGTGGGGATGCAGTGCAGTGAGTGCAGAGAGTACACTGGCACCACTGGGGATGCACTGCAGTGAGTCCAGAGAGTGCACTGACACCAAAGGGGATGCAGTGCAGTGAGTCCAGAAAGTGCACTGGCACCACTGGGGATGCAGTGCAGTGAGTCCAGAGAGTGCTCTGGCACCACTGGGGATGCACTGCAGTGAGTCCAGAGAGTACACTGGCACCACTGGGGATGCAGTGCAGTGAATCCAGAGAGTGCATTGGCACCACCGGGGATGCAGTGCAGTGAGTCCAGAGAGTGCACTGGCACCACTGGGGATGCAGTGCAGTGAGTGCTGAGAGTACACTGGCACCACCGGGGATTCACTGCAGTGAGTCCAGACAGTGCACTGGCACCACCTGTGATGCAGTACAGTGAGTCCAGTGAGTGCACTGGCACCACTGGGGATGCAGTGCTGTGACTCCAGAGAGCGCACTGGCACCACTGGGGATGCACTGCAGTGAGTCCAGAGAGTGCACTGGCACCACTGGGGATGCACTTCAGTGAGTCCAGAGAGTGCACTGGCACCACTGGGGATGCAGTGCAGTGACTCCAGAGAGTGCACTGGCACCACTGGGGATGCAGTGCAGAGAGTCCAGAGAGTGCACTGGCACCACTGGGGATGCAGTGCAGTGAGTCCAGAGAGTGCACTGGCACCACTGGGGATGCAGTACAGTGAGTCCAGAGAGTGCACTGGCACCACTGGGGATGCAGTGCAGTGACTCCAGAGAGTGCACTGGCACCACTGGGGATGCACTACAGTGAGTCCAGTGATTGCACTGGCACCACTGGGGATGCAGTGCAGTGAGTCCAGAGAGTGCACTGTCAGCACTGGGGATGCACTGCAGTGAGTCCAGAGAGTGCACTGGCACCACTGGGGATGCAGTGCAGTGAGTCCAGAGAGTGCACTGGCACCAATGGAGATGCACTGCCGTGAGTCCAGAGAGTGCACTGGCACCACTGGGGATGCAGTGCAGTGAGTCCAGAGATTGCACTGGCACCACTGGGGATGCAGTGCTGTGACTCCAGAGAGCGCACTGGCACCACTGGGGATGCAGTGCAGTGAGTGCAGAGAGTGCACTGGCACCATTGGGGATGCACTTCAGTGAGTCCAGAGAATGCACTGGCACCACTGGGGATGCAGTGCAGTGAGTCCAGAGAGTGCACTGGCACCACTGGGGATGCAGTGCAGTGAGTCCAGTGAATGCACTGGCAGCACTGGGGATGCAGTGCAGTGAGTCCAGAGAGTGCACTGGCACCACTGGTGATGCAGTATAGTGAGTCCAGTGAGTGCAGTGGCACCACTGGGGATGCAGTGCAGTGAGTCCAGAGAGTGCACTGGCACCACTGGGGATGCACTGCAGTGAGTCCAGAGAGTGCACTGGCACCACTGGGGATGCAGTACAGTGAGTCCAGTGAGTGCACTGGCACCACTGGGGATGTAGTGCAGTGACTCGAGAGAGTGCACTGGCACCACTGGGGATGCAGTGCAGTGAGTGCAGAGAGTGCACTGGCACCACTGGGGATGCAGTGCAGTGAGTCCAGGGAGTGCACTGGCACCACTGGGGATGCAGTGCAGTGAGTCCAGAGAGTGCACTGGCACCACTGCGATTGCACTGCAGTGAGTCCAGAGAGTGCACTGGCACCACTGGGGATGCCGTCCAGTGAGTCCAGAGAGTGCACTGGCACCACTGGGGATGCACTGCAGTGAGCCCAGATAGTGCACTGGCACCACTGGGGATGCAGTACAGTGAGTCCAGTGAATGCACTGGCAGCATTGGGGATGCAGTGCAGTGAGTCCAGAGAGTGCAGTGGCACCACTGCTGATGCAATATAGTGAGTCCAGTGAGTGCACTGGCACCACTGGGGATGCAGTGCAGTGAGTCCAGAGAATGCACTGGCACCACTGGGGATGCCCTGCAGTGAGTCCAGAGAGTGCACTGGCACCACTGGGGATGCAGTACAGTGAGTCCACAGAGTGCACTGGCGCCACTGGGGATGTAGTGCAGTGACTCGAGAGAGTGCACTGGCACCACTGGGGATGCAGTGCAGTGAGTCCAGAGAGTGCACTGGCACCACTGGGGATGCACTGCAGTGAGTCCAGAGCGTGCACTGGCACCACTGGGGATGCACTGCAGTGAGTCCAGAGAGTGCACTGGCAGCAGTGGGGATGCAGTGCAGTGAGTCCAGAGAGTGCACTGGCACCACTGGGGATGCACTGCAGTGAGTCCAGAGAGTGCACTGACACCACTGGGGATGCAGTGCAGTGAGTCCAGAAAGTGCACTGGCACCACTGGGGATGCAGTGCAGTGAGTCCAGAGAGTGCTCTGGCCCCACTGGGGATGCACTGCAGTGAGTCCAGAGAGTACACTGGCACCACTGGGGATGCAGTGCAGTTAATCCAGAGAGTGCATTGGCACCACCGGGGATGCAGTGCAGTGAGTCCAGAGAGTGCACTGGCACCACTGGGGATGCAGTGCAGTGAGTGCTGAGAGTACACTGGCACCACCGGGGATTCACTGCAGTGAGTCCAGAGAGTGCACTGGCACCACCTGTGATGCAGTACAGTGAGTCCAGTGAGTGCACTGGCACCACTGGGGATGCAGTGCTGTGACTCCAGAGAGCGCACTGGCACCACTGGGGATGCAGTGCAGTCAGTTCAGTGAGTGCACTGGCACCACTGGGGATGCACTGCAGTGAGTCCAGAGAGTGCACTGGCACCACTGGGGCTGCAGTGCAGTGAGTCCAGAGAGTGCACTGGCACCACTGGGGATGCACTGCAGTGAGTCCAGAGCGTGCACTGGCACCACTGGGGATGCACTGCAGTGAGTCCAGAGAGTGCACTGGCAGCAGTGGGGATGCAGTGCAGTGAGTGCAGAGAGTGCACTGGCACCACTGGGGATGCACTGCAGTGAGTCCAGAGAGTGCACTGACACCACTGGGGATGCAGTGCAGTGAGTCCAGAGAGTGCTCTGGCCCCACTGGGGATGCACTGCAGTGAGTCCACAGAGTACACTGGCACCACTGGGGATGCAGTGCAGTGAATCCAGAGAGTGCATTGGCACCACCGGGGGTGCAGTGCAGTGAGTCCAGAGAGTGCACTGGCACCACTGGGGATGCAGTGCAGTGAGTGCTGAGAGTACACTGGCACCACTGGGGATTCACTGCAGTGAGTCCAGAGAGTGCACTGGCACCACCTGTGATGCAGTACAGTGAGTCCTGTGAGTGCACTGGCACCACTGGGGATGCAGTGCTGTGACTCCACAGAGCGCACTGGCACCACTGGGGATGCAGTGCAGTCAGTTCAGTGAGTGCACTGGCACCACTGGGGATGCACTGCAGTGAGTCCAGAGAGTGCACTGGCACCACTGGGGCTGCAGTGCAGTGAGTCCAGAGAGTGCACTGGCACCACTGGGGATGCCCTGCAGTGAGTCCAGAGAGTGCACTGGCACCACTGGGGATGCAGTACAGTGAGTCCACAGAGTGCACTGGCACCACTGGGGATGCTCTGCAGTGAGTCCAGAGATTGCACTGGCACCACTGGGGATGCAGTGCAGTGAGTCCAGAGAGTGCACTGGCACCACCGGGGATTCACTGCAGTGAGTCCAGAGAGTGCACTGGCACCACCTGTGATGCAGTACAGTGAGTCCAGTGAGTGCACTGGCACCAATGGGGATGCAGTGCTGTGACTCCGGAGAGCGCACTGACACCACTGGGGATGCAGTGGAGTCAGTCCAGTGAATGCACTGGCACCACTGGGGATGCACTGCAGTGAGTCCGGAGAGTGCACTGGCACCAATGGGGATGCAGTGCAGTGAGTCCAGAGATTGCACTGGCACCACTGGGGATGCAGTGCTGTGACTCCAGAGAGCGCACTGGCACCACTGGGGATGCAGTACAGTGAGTCCAGAGAGTGCACTGGCACCACTGGGGATGCACTGCAGTGAGTCCAGAGAGTGCACTGGCACCACTGGGGATGCAGTGCAGTGAGTCCATAGAGTGCACTGGCACCACTGGGGATGCACTTCAGTGAGTCCAGAGAGCGCACTGTCACCACTGGGGATGCAGTGCTGTGACTCCAGAGAGTGCACTAGCACCACTGGGGATGCACTGCAGTGAGTCCGGAGAGTGCACTGGCACCACTGGGGATGCAGTACAGTGAGTCCAGAGAGTGCACTGGCACCACTGGTGATGCAGTGCTGTGACTCCAGAGAGTGCACTGGCACCACTGGGGTGCAGTGCAGTGAGTCCAGAGAGCGCACTGGCACCACTGGGGATGCACTGCAGTGAGTCCAGAGAGTGCACTGGCACCACTGGGGATGCACTGCAGTGACTGCAGAGAGTGCACTGGCACCACTGGGGATGCAGTACCGTGAGTCCAGAGAGTGCACTGGCACCGCAGGGGATGCACTGCAGTGACTGCAGAGAGTGCACTGGCACCACTGGGAATGCAGTGCAGTGAGTCCGGAGAGTGCACTGGCACCACTGGGGATGCAGTGCAGTGAGTCCGGAGAGTGCACTGGCACCACTCGGGATGCACTGCAGTGAGTCCAGAGAGTGCACTGGCACCACTGGGGATGCACTGCAGTGAGTGCAGAGAGTTCACTGGCACCACTGGGGATGCACTGCAGTGAGTCCAGAGAGTGCACTGGCACCACTGGGGATGCACTGCAGTGAGTGCAGAGAGTGCACTGGCACCACTGGGGATGTAGTACAGTGAGTCCAGAGAGTGCACTGGCACCACAGGGGATGCACTGCAGTGAGTCCAGAGAGTGCACTGGCACCACTGGGGATGAACTGCAGTGACTCCAGAGAGTGCACTGGCACCACTGGGGATGCACTGCTGTGACTCCAGAGGGTGCACTGGCACCACTGGGGATGCACTGCAGTGAGACCAGAGAGTGCCCTGGCACCACTGGGGATGCACTGCAGTGAGTCCGGAGAGTGCCCTGGCACCACTGGGGATGCACTGCAGTGAGTCCAGAGAGTGCACTGGCACCACTGGGGATGCAGTGCAGTGAGTCCAGAGAGTGCACTGGCACCACTGGGGATGCAGTGCAGTGAGTCCAGAGGGTGCACTGGCACCACTGGGGATGCACTGCAGTGAGACCAGAGAGTGCACTGGGACCAATGGAGATGCACTGCAGTGAGTCCAGAGAGTGCACTGGCACCACTGGGGATGCACCCCGGTGAGTCCAGAGAGTGCACTGGCACCACTGGGAATGCAGTGCCGTGAGTCCAGAGAGTGCACTGGCACCAGTGGGGATGCACTGCAGTGAGTCCAGAGAGTGCACTGGCACCACTGGTAATGCAGTGCAGTGAGACCAGAGAGTGCACTGGCACAACTGGGGATGCAGTGCAGTGACTCCAGAGACTGCACTGGCACCAATTGGGATTCAGTTCAGTGAGTCCAGAGAGTGCAATGGCACCACTGGGGATGCACTGCAGTGACTGCAGAGAGTGCACTGGCACCACTGGGGATGCACTGCCGTGATTCCAGAGAGTGCACTGGCACCACCTGGGATGCACTGCAGTGAGTCCAGAGAGTGCACTGGCACCACTGGGGATGCACAGCAGTGAGTCCAGAGAGTGCACTGGCACCACTGGGGATGCAGTGCAGTGAGTACAGAGAGTGCACTGGCACCACTGGGGATGCACTGCAGTGAGTCCGGAGAGTGTACTGTGACCACAGGGGATACAGTGCAGTGAGTCCAGAGAGTGAACTGGAACCACTGGGGATGCAGTGCAGTGAGTCCAGAGAGTGCACTGGCACCACTGGGGATGCAGTGCAGTGAGTCCAGAGAGTGCACTGGCACCACTTGGGATGCACTGCAGTGAGTCCAGAGAGTGCACTGGCACCACTGGGGATGCACTGCAGTGAGTCCAGAGAGTGCACTGGCACCACTGGGGATGCAGTGCAGTGAGTCCAGAGAGCGCACTGGCACCACAGGGGATGCAATGCAGTGAGTCCAGAGAGTGCACTGGCACCACTGTGGATGCAGTGCAGTGAGTCCAGAGAGTGCACTGGCACCACTGGGGATGCACTGCAGTGAGTCCAGAGAGTGCCCTAGCACCAGTGGGGATGCAGTGCAGTGAGTCCAGAGCGTGCACTGGAACCAATGGGGGTGCAGTGCAGTGAGTCCAGAGAGTGCACTGGCACCACTGGGGATGCACTGCAGTGAGTGCAGAGAGTGCACTGGCACCACTGGGCATGCAGTGCAGTGAGTCCAGAGAGTGCACTGGCACCACTGGGGATGCACTGCAGTGACTCCAGAGAGTGCACTGGCACCACTGGGTTTGCACTGCAGTGACTCCAGAGAGTGCAATGGCACTAATGGGGATGCACTGCAGTGAGTCCAGAGAGTGCACTGGCACCACTGGTAATGCAGTGCAGTGAGTCCAGAGAGTGCACTGGCACCACTGGGCATGCAGTGCACTGAGTCCAGAGAGTGCACTGGCACCACTGGGGATGCACTGCAGTGAGTCCAGAGAGTGCACTGGCACCACTGGGGATGCACTGCAGTGAGTCCAGAGAGTGCACTGGCACCACTGGGGATGCACCCCGGTGAGTCCAGAGAGTGTACTGGCACAACTGGGGATGCAGTGCACTGCCGTGAGTCCAGAGAGTGCACTGGGACCACTGGGGATGCACCCCGGTGAGTCCAGAGAGTGCACTGGCACCACTGGGGATGCACTGCAGTGAGTCCAGAGAGTGCACTGGCACCACTGGGGATGCAGTGCAGTGAGTCCAGAGAGTGCACTGTCACCACTGGGGATGCAGTGCAGTGAGTCCAGAGAGTGCACTGGCACCACTGGGGATGCACTGCAGTGAGTCCAGAGAGTGCACAGGCACCACTGGAGATGCAGTGCAGTGAGTCCAGAGAGTGCAATGGCACCACTGGTGATGCAGTGCAGTGAGTCCAGAGACTGCACAGGCACCACTGGGGGATGCAGTGCTGTGAGTCCATAGAGTGCACTGGCACCACTGGGGATGCTCCCCGGTGAGTCCAGAGAGTGCACTGGTACCACTGGGGATGCACTGCAGTGAGTGCAGAGACTCCACTGGCAGCACTGGGGATGCAGTGCAGTGAGTCCAGAGAGTGCACTGGCACCACTGGGGATGCAGTGCAGTGAGTCCAGAGAGTGCACTGGCACCACAGGGTATGCACTGCAATGAGTCCAGAGAGTGCACTGGCACCACTGAGGATGCAGTGCAGTGAGTCCAGAGAGTACACTGGCACCACTGGGGATGCACTGCAGTGACTCCAGAGGGTGCACTGGCACCACTGGGGATGCACTGCAGTGAGACCAGAGAGTGCACTGGCACCACAGGGGATGCACTGCAGGAACTGCAGAGAGTGCACTGGCACCACTGGGGATGCAGTACAGTGAATACAGAGAGTGCAATGGCACCACTGGGGATGCAGTGCAGTGAGTCCAGAGAGTGCCCTGGCACCAATGGAGATGCACTGCCGTGAGTCCAGAGAGTGCACTGGCACCACTGGGGATGCACTGCAGTGAGTCCAGAGAGTGCACTGGCACCACTGGGGATGCACTGCAGTGAGTCCAGAGAATGCACTGGCACCACTGGGGATGCAGTGCATTGAGTCCAGAGAGTGCACTGGCACCACTGGGGATGCAGTGCAGTGAGTCCAGAGAGTGCAATGGCACCACTGGGGATGCAGGGCAGTGAGTCTAGAGAGTGCCCTGGCACCACTGGGGATGCACTGCCGTGAGTCCAGAGAGTGCAATGGCACCACTGGGAATGCACTGCTGTGACTGCAGAGAGTGCACTGGCACCACTGGGGATGCACTGCCGTGAGTCCAGAGAGTGCACTGGCACCACTGGGGATGCAGTGCAGTGAGTCCAGAGAGTGCACTGGCACCACTGGGGATGCACTGCAGTGAGTCCAGAGAATGCACTGCCACCACTGGGATTGCAGTGCAGTGAGTCCAGAGAGTGCACTGGCACCACTGGGGATGCACTGCAGTTAGTCCAGAGAATGCACTGCCACCACTGGGATTGCAGTGCAGTGAGTCCAGAGAGTGCCCTGGCACCACTGGGGATGCACTGCAGTGAGTCCAGAGAGTGCACTGGCACCACTGGGGATGCAGTGCAGTGACTCCAGAGGGTGCACTGGCACCACTGGGGATGCACTGCAGTGACTCCAGAGGGTGCACTGGCACCACTGGGGATGCAGTGCAGTGAGTCCAGAGAGTGCACTGGCACCACTGGGGATGCACTGCAGTGAGTCCGGAGAGTGCACTGGCACCACTGGGGATGCACTTCAGTGAGTCCAGAGAGTGCACTGTCACCACTGGGGATGCAGTGCAGTGAGTCCAGAGAGTGCACTGGCACCACTAGGGATGCACTGCCGTGAGTCCAGAGAGTGCACTGGCACCACTGGGGATGCAGTGCAGTGAGTCCAGAGAGTGCACTGGCACCACTGGGGATGCAGTGCAGAGAGTCCAGAGAGTGCACTGGCACCACTGGGGATGCACTGCAGTGAGTCCAGAGAGTGCACTGGCACCACTGGGGATGCAGTGCAGTGAGTCCAGAGAGTGCACTGGCACCACTGGGGATGCACTACAGTGAGTCCAGTGATTGCACTGGCACCACTGGGGATGCAGTGCAGTGAGTCCAGGGAGTGCACTGTCAGCACTGGGGATGCACTGCAGTGAGTCCAGAGAGTGCACTGACACCACTGGGGATGCAGTGCAGTGAGTCCAGAGAGTGCACTGGCACCACTGAGAATGCACTTCAGTGAGTCCAGAGATTGCACTGACACCACTGGGGATGCAGTGTAGTGAGTCCAGAGAGTACACTGGCACCACTGGGGATGCAGTGCAGTGAGTCCAGAGAGTGCACTGGCACCACTGGGGATGCAGTGCAGTGAGTCCAGTGAGTGCACTGACACCACTGGGGATGCTGTGCAGTGAGTGCAGAGAGTGCACTGGCACCAACGGGGATTCACTGCAGTGAGTCCAGAGAGTGCACTGACACCACTGCTGATGCAGTACAGTGAGTCCAGAGAGTGCACTGGCACCAATGGGGATGCAGTGCAGTGAGTGCAGAGAGTGCACTGGCACCAATGGGGATGCAGTGCAGTGAGTCCAGAGAGTGCACTGGCACCTCTGGGGATGCAGTGCAGTGAGTCCAGAGAGTGCACTGGCACCACGAGAATGCACGTCTGTGAGTCCAGAGAGTGCACTGGCACCACTGGGGATGCACTGCAGTGAGTCCAGAGAGTGCACTGGCACCACTGGGGATGCTCTGCAGTGAGTCCAGAGAGTGCACTGGCACCACTGGGGATGCACTGCAGTGAGTCCACAGAGTGCACTAGCATCACTGGGGATGCAGTGCAGTGAGTCCAGAGAGTGCACTGTCACCACTGGGGATGCACTGCAGTGAGTCCAGAGAGTGCACTGGCACCACTGGGGATGCAGTGCAGTGAGTCCAGTGAGTGTACTGGAACCACTGGGGATGCAGTACAGTGAGTCCAGAGAGTGCACTGGCACCACTGGGGATGCACTGCTGTGACTCCAGAGGGTGCACTGGCACCACTGGGGATGCACTGCAGTGAGACCAGAGAGTGCCCTAGCACCACTGGGGATGCACTGCAGTGAGTCCGGAGAGTGCCCTGGCACCACTTGGGATGCAGTTCAGTGAGTCCAGAGAGTGCACTGGCACCACTGGGGATGCACCCCGGTGAGTCCAGAGAGTGCACTGGCACCACTGGGGATGCAGTGCAGTGAGTCCAGAGGGTGCACTGGCACCACTGGGGATGCACTGCAGTGAGACCAGAGAGTGCACTGGGACCAATGGAGATGCACTGCAGTGAGTCCAGAGAGTGCACTGGCACCACTGGGAATGCAGTGCCGTGAGTCCAGAGAGTGCACTGGCACCAGTGGGGATGCACTGCAGTGAGTCCAGAGAGTGCACTGGCACCACTGGTAATGCAGTGCAGTGAGACCAGAGAGTGCACTGGCACAACTGGGGATGCAGTGCAGTGACTCCAGAGACTGCACTGGCACCAATTGGGATTCAGTTCAGTGAGTCCAGAGAGTGCAATGGCACCACTGGGGATGCACTGCAGTGACTGCAGAGAGTGCACTGGCACCACTGGGGATGCACTGCCGTGAGTCCAGAGAGTGCACTGGCACCACCTGGGATGCACTGCAGTGAGTCCAGAGAGTGCACTGGCACCACTGGGGATGCACAGCAGTGAGTCCAGAGAGTGCACTGGCACCACTGGGGATGCAGTGCAGTGAGTACAGAGAGTGCACTGGCACCACTGGGGATGCACTGCAGTGAGTCCGGAGAGTGCACTGTCTCCACAGGGGATACAGTGCAGTGAGTCCAGAGAGTGAACTGGAACCACTGGGGATGCAGTGCAGTGAGTCCAGAGAGTGCACTGGCACCACTGGGGATGCAGTGCAGTGAGTCCAGAGAGTGCACTGGCACCACTTGGGATGCACTGCAGTGAGTCCAGAGAGTGCACTGGCACCACTGGGGATGCACTGCAGTGAGTCCAGAGAGTGCACTGGCACCACTGGGGATGCAGTGCAGTGAGTCCAGAGAGCACACTGGCACCACAGGGGATGCAATGCAGTGAGTCCAGAGAGTGCACTGGCACCACTGTGGATGCAGTGCAGTGAGTCCAGAGAGTGCACTGGCACCACTGGGGATGCACTGCAGTGAGTCCAGAGAGTGCCCTAGCACCAGTGGGGATGCAGTGCAGTGAGTCCAGAGCGTGCACTGGCACCAATGGGGGTGCAGTGCAGTGAGTCCAGAGAGTGCACTGGCACCACTGGGGATGCACTGCAGTGAGTGCAGAGAGTGCACTGGCACCACTGGGCATGCAGTGCAGTGAGTCCAGAGAGTGCACTGGCACCACTGGGGATGCACTGCAGTGACTCCAGAGAGTGCACTGGCACCACTGGGTTTGCACTGCAGTGACTCCAGAGAGTGCAATGGCACTAATGGGGATGCACTGCAGTGAGTCCAGAGAGTGCACTGGCACCACTGGTAATGCAGTGCAGTGAGTCCAGAGAGTGCACTGGCACCACTGGGCATGCAGTGCACTGAGTCCAGAGAGTGCACTGGCACCACTGGGGATGCACTGCAGTGACTGCAGAGAGTGCACTGGCACCACTGGGGATGCAGTGCAGTGAGTCCAGAGAGTGCACTGGCACCACTGGGGATGCACCCCGGTGAGTCCAGAGAGTGTACTGGCACAACTGGGGATGCAGTGCACTGCCGTGAGTCCAGAGAGTGCACTGGCACCACTGGGGATGCACCCCGGTGAGTCCAGAGAGTGCACTGGCACCACTGGGGATGCACTGCAGTGAGTCCAGAGAGTGCACTGGCACCACTGGGGATGCAGTGCAGTGAGTCCAGAGAGTGCACTGTCACCACTGGGGATGCAGTGCAGTGAGTCCAGAGAGTGCACTGGCACCACTGGGTATGCACTGCAGTGAGTCCAGAGAGTGCACAGGCACCACTGGGGATGCAGTGCAGTGAGTCCAGAGAGTGCAATGGCACCACTGGTGATGCAGTGCAGTGAGTCCAGAGACTGTACAGGCACCACTGGGGGATGCAGTGCTGTGAGTCCATAGAGTGCACTGGCACCACTGGGGATGCTCCCCGGTGAGTCCAGAGAGTGCACTGGTACCACTGGGGATGCACTGCAGTGAGTGCAGAGACTCCACTGGCAGCACTGGGGATGCAGTGCAGTGAGTCCAGAGAGTGCACTGGCACCACTGGGGATGCAGTGCAGTGAGTCCAGAGAGTGCACTGGCACCACAGGGTATGCACTGCAATGAGTCCAGAGAGTGCACTGGCACCACTGAGGATGCAGTGCAGTGAGTCCAGAGAGTGCACTGGCACCACTGGGGATGCACTGCAGTGACTCCAGAGGGTGCACTGGCACCACTGGGGATGCACTGCAGTGAGACCAGAGAGTGCACTGGCACCACAGGGGATGCACTGCAGGAACTGCAGAGAGTGCACTGGCACCACTGGGGATGCAGTACAGTGAATACAGAGAGTGCAATGGCACCACTGGGGATGCAGTGCAGTGAGTCCAGAGAGTGCCCTGGCACCAATGGAGATGCACTGCAGTGAGTCCAGAGAGTGCACTGGCACCACTGGGGATGCACTGCAGTGAGTCCAGAGAGTGCACTGGCACCACTGGGGATGCACTGCAGTGAGTCCAGAGAATGCACTGGCACCACTGGGGATGCAGTGCATTGAGTCCAGAGAGTGCACTGGCACCACTGGGGATGCAGTGCAGTGAGTACAGAGAGTGCAATGGCACCACTGGGGATGCAGGGCAGTGAGTCTAGAGAGTGCCCTGGCACCACTGGGGATGCACTGCCGTGAGTCCAGAGAGTGCACTGGCACCACTGGGAATGCACTGCTGTGACTGCAGAGAGTGCACTGGCACCACTGGGGATGCACTGCCGTGAGTCCAGAGAGTGCACTGGCACCACTGGGGATGCAGTGCAGTGAGTCCAGAGAGTGCACTGGCACCACTGGGGATGCACTGCAGTGAGTCCAGAGAATGCACTGCCACCACTGGGATTGCAGTGCAGTGAGTCCAGAGAGTGCACTGGCACCACTGGGGATGCACTGCAGTTAGTCCAGAGAATGCACTGCCACCACTGGGATTGCAGTGCAGTGAGTCCAGAGAGTGCACTGGCACCACTGGGGATGCAGTGCAGTGAGTCCAGAGAGTGCACTGGCACCACTGGGGATGCACTGCAGTGACTCCAGAGGGTGCACTGGCACCAGTGGGGATGCACTGCAGTGACTCCAGAGGGTGCACTGACACCACTGGGGATGCAGTGCAGTGAGTCCAGAGAGTGCACTGGCACCACTGGGGATGCCGTCCAGTGAGTCCGGAGAGTGCACTGGCACCACTGGGGATGCACTTCAGTGAGTCCAGAGAGTGCACTGTCACCACTGGGGATGCAGTGCAGTGAGTCCAGAGAGTGCACTGGCACCACTAGGGATGCACTGCCGTGAGTCCAGAGAGTGCACTGGCACCACTGGGGATGCAGTGCAGTGAGTCCAGAGAGTGCACTGGCACCACTGGGGATGCAGTGCAGAGAGTCCAGAGAGTGCACTGGCACCACTGGGGATGCACTGCAGTGAGTCCAGAGAGTGCACTGGCACCACTGGGGATGCAGTGCAGTGAGTCCAGAGAGTGCACTGGCACCACTGGGGATGCACTACAGTGAGTCCAGTGATTGCACTGGCACCACTGGGGATGCAGTGCAGTGAGTCCAGGGAGTGCACTGTCAGCACTGGGGATGCACTGCAGTGAGTCCAGAGAGTGCACTGACACCACTGGGGATGCAGTGCAGTGAGTCCAGAGAGTGCACTGGCACCACTGAGAATGCACTTCAGTGAGTCCAGAGATTGCACTGACACCACTGGGGATGCAGTGTAGTAAGTCCAGAGAGTACACTGGCACCACTGGGGATGCAGTGCAGTGAGTCCAGAGAGTGCACTGGCACCACTGGGGATGCAGTGCAGTGAGTCCAGTGAGTGCACTGACACCACTGGGGATGCTGTGCAGTGAGTGCAGAGAGTGCACTGGCACCAACGGGGACTCACTGCAGTGAGTCCAGAGAGTGCACTGACACCACTGCTGATGCAGTACAGTGAGTCCAGAGAGTGCACTGGCACCAATGGGGATGCAGTGCAGTGAGTGCAGAGAGTGCACTGGCACCAATGGGGATGCAGTGCAGTGAGTCCAGAGAGTGCACTGGCACCTCTGGGGATGCAGTGCAGTGAGTCCAGAGAGTGCACTGGCACCACGAGAATGCACGTCTGTGAGTCCAGAGAGTGCACTGGCACCACTGGGGATGCACTGCAGTGAGTCCAGAGAGTGCACTGGCACCACTGGGGATGCTCTGCAGTGAGTCCAGAGAGTGCACTGGCACCACTGGGGATGCACTGCAGTGAGTCCACAGAGTGCACTAGCATCACTGGGGATGCAGTGCAGTGACTCCAGAGAGTGCACTGTCACCACTGGGGATGCACTGCAGTGAGTCCAGAGAGTGCACTGGCACCACTGGGGATGCAGTGCAGTGAGTCCAGTGAGTGTACTGGAACCACTGGGGATGCAGTACAGTGAGTCCAGAGAGTGCACTGGCACCACTGGGGATGCACTTCAGTGAGTCCAGAGAGTGCACTGGCACCACTGGGGATGCACTGCAGTGAGTCCAGAGAGTGCACTGGCACCACTGCGGATGCAGTGCAGTGAGTCCAGAGAGTGCACTGGCACCACTGGGGATGCACTGCAGTGAGCCCAGAGAGTGCACTGGCACCACTGGGGATGCAGTACAGTGAGTCCAGTGAATGCACTGGCAGCATTGGGCATGCAGTGCAGTGAGTCCAGAGAGTGCACTGGCACCACTGGTGATGCACTGCAGTGAGTCCAGTGAGTGCACTGGCACCACTGGGGATGCAGTGCAGTGAGTCCATAGAGTGCACTGGCACCACTGGGCATGCAGTGCACTGAGTCCAGAGAGTGCACTGGCACCACTGGGGATGCAGTACAGTGAGTCCAGTGAGTGCACTGGCACCACTGGGGATGTAGTGCAGTGACTCGAGAGAGTGCACTGGCACCACTGGGGATGCAGTGCAGTGAGTCCAGAGAGTGCACTGGCACCACTGGGGATGCACTGCAGTGAGTCCAGAGAGTGCACTGGCACCACTGGGGATGCAGTGCAGTGAGTCCAGAGAGTGCACTGGCAGCAGTGGGGATGCAGTGCAGTGACTCCAGAGAGTGCACTGGCACCACTGGGGATGCACTGCAGTGAGTCCAGAGAGTGCACTGGCACCACTGGGGATGCAGTGCAGTGAGTCCAGAGAGTGCCCTGGCAACACTGGGGATGCAGTGCAGTGAGTCCAGAGAGTGCACTGGCACCACTGGGGATGCACTGCAGTGAGTCCAGAGAGTGCACTGGCACCACTGCGGATGCAGTGCAGTGAGTCCAGAGAGTGCACTGGCACCACTGGGGATGCACTGCAGTGAGCCCAGAGAGTGCACTGGCACCACTGGGGATGCAGTACAGTGAGTCAAGTGAATGCACTGGCAGCATTGGGGATGCAGTGCAGTGAGTCCAGAGAGTGCACTGGCACCACTGGGGATGCACTGCAGTGAGTCCATAGAGTGCACTGGCACCACTGGGGATGCACTGCAGTGAGTCCAGTGAGTGCACTGGCACCACTGGGGATGCACTGCAGTGAGTCCATAGAGTGCACTGGCACCACTGGGGATGCACTGCAGTGAGTCCAGTGAGTGCACTGGCACCACTGGGGATGCACTGCAGTGAGTCCATAGAGTGCACTGGCACCACTGGGGATGCACTGCAGTGAGTCCAGAGAGTGCACTGGCACCACTGGGGATGCAGTACAGTGAGTCCAGTGAGTGCACTGGCACCACTGGGGATGCACTGCAGTGAGTCCAGAGAGTGCACTGGCACCACTGGGGATGCAGTGCAGTGAGTCCAGAGACTTCACTGGCACCACTGGGAATGCAGTGCAGTGAGTGCAGAGAGTGCACTGGCACCACTGGGGATGCAGTGCAGTGAGTCCAGAGAGTGCACTGGCACCACTGGGGATGCAGTGCAGTGAGTCCAGAGAGTGCCCTGGCACCACTGGGGATGCAGTGCAGTGAGTCCACAGAGTGCACTGGCAGCAGTGGGGATGCAGTGCAGTGTGTCCAGAGAGTGCACTGGCACCACTGGGGATGCAGTACAGTGAGTCCACAGAGTGCACTGTCACCACTGGGGATGCAGTGCAGTGAGTCCAGAGAGTGCACTGGCACCACTAGGGATGCACTGCCGTGAGTCCAGAGAGTGCACTGGCACCACTGGGGATGCAGTACAGTGAGTCCACAGAGTGCACTGGCACCACGGGGATGCAGTACAGTGAGTCCAGAGAGTGCACTGGCACCACTGGGGATGCAGTGCAGTGAGTACAGAGAGTGCACTGGCACGACCTGGGATGCACTGCAGTGAGTCCATAGAGTGCACTGGCACCACTGGGGATGCACTGCAGTGAGTCCAGAGAGTGCACTGGCACCACTGGGGATGCAGTACAGTGAGTCCAGTGAGTGCACTGGCACCACTGGGGATGCACTGCAGTGAGTCCAGAGAGTGCACTGGCACCACTGGGGATGCAGTGCAGTGAGTCCAGAGACTTCACTGGCACCACTGGGAATGCAGTGCAGTGAGTGCAGAGAGTGCACTGGCACCACTGGGGATGCAGTGCAGTGAGTCCAGAGAGTGCACTGGCACCACTGGGGATGCAGTGCAGTGAGTCCAGAGAGTGCCCTGGCACCACTGGGGATGCAGTGCAGTGAGTCCACAGAGTGCACTGGCAGCAGTGGGGATGCAGTGCAGTGTGTCCAGAGAGTGCACTGGCACCACTGGGGATGCAGTACAGTGAGTCCACAGAGTGCACTGACAGCAGTGGGGATGCAGTGCAGTGTGTCCAGAGAGTGCACTGGCACCACTGGGGATGCAGTTCAGTGAGTCCAGAGAGTGCACTGGCACCACTGGGGATGCAGTACAGTGAGTCCACAGAGTGCACTGGCACCACGGGGATGCAGTACAGTGAGTCCAGAGAGTGCACTGGCACCACTGGGGATGCAGTGCAGTGAGTACAGAGAGTGCACTGGCACGACCTGGGATGCATTGCAGTGAGTCCAGAGATTGCATTGGCACCACTGGGGATGCAGTGCAGTGAGTCCAGAGAGTGCTCTGGCACCACTGGGGATGCAGTGCAGTGAGTGCAGAGAGTGCACTGGCACCACTGGGGATGCAGTGCAGTGAGTCCAGAGAGTGCACTGGCACCACTGGGGATGCAGTCCAGTGAGTCCAGAGAGTGCACTGGCACCACTGCGGATGCAGTGCAGTGAGTCCAGAGAGTGCACTGGCACCACTGGGGATGCAGTGCAGTGAGTCCAGAGAGTGCACTGGCACCACTGGGGATGCGCTGCAGTGAGTCCAGAGAGTGCACTGGCACCACTGGGGATGCACTGCAGTGAGTCCAGGGATTGCACTGGCACCACCGGGGATGCAGTGCAGTGAGTCCAGAGAGTGCACTGGCACCACTGGGGATGCACTGCAGTGAGTCCAGAGAGTGCACTGGCACCACTGGGGATGCACTTCAGTGAGTCCAGAGAGTGCACTGACACCACTGGGGATGCAGTGCAGTGAGTCCAGAGAGTGCACTGGCACCACTGGGGATGCAGTGCAGTGAGTCCAGAGAGTGCTCTGGCACCACTGGGGATGCACTGCAGTGAGTCCAGAGAGTACACTGGCACCACTGGGGATGCAGTGCAGTGAGTCCAGAGAGTGCATTGGCACCACCGGGGATGCAGTGCAGTGAGTCCAGAGAGTGCACTGCCACCACTGGGGATGCAGTGCAGTGAGTGCAGAGAGTACACTGGCACCACCGGGGATTCACTGCAGTGAGTCCAGACAGTGCACTGGCACCACCTGTGATGCAGTACAGTGAGTCCAGTGAGTGCACTGGCACCACTGGGGATGCAGTGCTGTGACTCCAGAGAGCGCACTGGCACCACTGGGGATGCAGTGCAGTGAGTCCAGAGAGTGCACTGGCACCACTGGGGATGCACTTCAGTGAGTCCAGAGAGTGCACTGGCACCACTGGGGATGCAGTGCAGTGACTCCAGAGAGTGCACTGGCACCACTGGGGATGCAGTGCAGTGAGTCCAGAGAGTGCACTGGCACCTTTGGGGATGCACTGCAGTGAGTCCAGAGATTGCACTGGCAGCACTGGGGATGCAGTGCAGTGAGTCCAGAGACTTCACTGGCACCACTGGGAATGCAGTGCAGTGAGTGCAGAGAGTGCATTGGCACCACTGGGGATGCAGTGCAGTGAGTCCAGAGAGTGCACTGGCACCACTGGGGATGCACTGCAGTGAGTGCAGAGAGTGCACTGGCACCACTGGGGATGCAGTGCAGAGAGTCCAGAGAGTGCACTGGCACCACTGGGGATGCAGTGCAGTGAGTCCAGAGAGTGCACTGGCACCACTGGGGATGCAGTACAGTGAGTCCAGAGAGTGCACTGGCACCACTGGGGATGCACTACAGTGAGTCCAGTGATTGCACTGGCACCACTGGGGATGCAGTGCAGTGAGTCCAGAGAGTGCACTGTCAGCACTGGGGATGCAGTGCAGTGAGTCCAGAGAGTGCACTGGCACCACTGGGGATGCAGTGCAGTGAGTCCAGAGAGTGCACTGGCACCACTGGTGATGCTGTGCAGTGAGTCCAGTGAGTGCACTGGCACCACTGGGGATGCAGTGCAGTGAGTGCAGAGAGTGCACTGGCACCACTGGGGATGCACTGCAGTGAGTCCAGGGAGTGCACTGGCACCACTGGGGATGCAGTGCAGTGAGTCCAGAGAGTGCACTGGCACCACTGCGATTGCACTGCAGTGAGTCCAGAGAGTGCACTGGCACCACTGGGGATGCCGTCCAGTGAGTCCAGAGAGTGCACTGGCACCACTGGGGATGCACTGCAGTGAGCCCAGATAGTGCACTGGCACCACTGGGGATGCAGTACAGTGAGTCCAGTGAATGCACTGGCAGCATTTGGGATGCAGTGCAGTGAGTCCAGAGAGTGCAGTGGCACCACTGCTGATGCAGTATAGTGAGTCCAGTGAGTGCACTGGCACCACTGGGGATGCAGTGCAGTGAGTCCAGAGAGTGCACTGGCACCACTGGGGATGCCCTGCAGTGAGTCCAGAGAGTGCACTGGCACCACTGGGGATGCAGTACAGTGAGTCCACAGAGTGCACTGGCACCACTGGGGATGTAGTGCAGTGACTCGAGAGAGTGCACTGGCACCACTGGTGATGCAGTGCAGTGAGTCCAGAGAGTGCACTGGCACCACTGGGGATGCACTGCAGTGAGTCCAGAGCGTGCACTGGCACCACTGGGGATGCACTGCAGTGAGTCCAGAGAGTGCACTGGCAGCAGTGGGGATGCAGTGCAGTGAGTGCAGAGAGTGCACTGGCACCACTGGGGATGCACTGCAGTGAGTCCAGAGAGTGCACTGGCACCACTGGGGATGCAGTGCAGTGAGTCCAGAGAGTGCTCTGGCCCCACTGGGGATGCACTGCAGTGAGTCCAGAGAGTACACTGGCACCACTGGGTATGCAGTGCAGTGAATCCAGAGAGTGCATTGGCACCACCGGGGATGCAGTGCAGTGAGTCCAGAGAGTGCACTGGCACCACTGGGGATGCAGTGCAGTGAGTGCTGAGAGTACACTGGCACCACCGGGGATTCACTGCAGTGAGTCCAGAGAGTGCACTGGCACCACCTGTGATGCAGTACAGTGAGTCCAGTGAGTGCACTGGCACCACTGGGGATGCACTGCTGTGACTCCAGAGAGCGCACTGGCACCACTGGGGATGCACTGCAGTGAGTCCAGAGAGTGCACTGGCACCACTGGGGATGCACTGCAGTGAGTCCAGAGAGTGCACTGGCACCCCTGGGGATGCAGTGCAGTGACTCCAGAGAGTGCACTGGCACCACTGGGGATGCAGTGCAGAGAGTCCAGAGAGTGCACTGGCACCACTGGGGATGCACTGCAGTGAGTCCAGAGAATGCACTGGCACCACTGGGGATGCAGTACAGTGAGTCCAGACAGTGCACTGGCACCACTGGGGATGCAGTGCAGTGAGTCCAGAGAGTGCACTGGCACCTTTGGGGATGCACTGCAGTGAGTCCAGAGATTGCACTGGCAGCACTGGGGATGCAGTGCAGTGAGTCCAGAGACTTCACTGGCACCACTGGGAATGCAGTGCAGTGAGTGCAGAGAGTGCATTGGCACCACTGGGGATGCAGTGCAGTGAGTCCAGAGAGTGCACTGGCACCACTGGGGATGCACTGCAGTGAGTGCAGAGAGTGCACTGGCACCACTGGGGATGCAGTGCAGAGAGTCCAGAGAGTGCACTGGCACCACTGGGGATGCAGTGCAGTGAGTCCAGAGAGTGCACTGGCACCACTGGGGATGCAGTACAGTGAGTCCAGAGAGTGCACTGGCACCACTGGGGATGCAGTGCAGTGAGTCCAGAGAGTGCACTGGCACCACTGGGGATGCACTACAGTGAGTCCAGTGATTGCACTGGCACCACTGGGGATGCAGTGCAGTGAGTCCAGAGAGTGCACTGTCAGCACTGGGGATGCACTGCAGTGAGTCCAGAGAGTGCACTGGCACCACTGGGGATGCAGTGCAGTGAGTCCAGAGAGTGCACTGTCAGCACTGGGGATGAACTGCAGTGACTCCAGAGAGTGCTCTGGCACCACTGGGGAAGCAGTGTAGTGAGTCCAGAGAGTACACTGGCACCACTGGGGATGCAGTGCAGTGAGTGCAGAGAGTGCACTGGCACCACTGGGGATGCAGTGCAGTGAGTCCAGAGAGTGCACTGTCACCACTGGTGATGCAGTCCAGTGAGTCCAGTGAGTGCACTGACACCACTGGGGATGCTGTGCAGTGAGTCCAGTGAGTGCACTGGCACCACTGGGGATGCAGTGCAGTGAGTGCAGAGAGTGCACTGGCACCAATGGGGATGCACTTCAGTGAGTCCAGAGAGTGCACTGGCACCACTGGGGATGCAGTGCAGTGAGTCCAGAGATTGCACTGGCACCACTGGGGATGCAGTGCTGTGACTCCAGAGAGCGCACTGGCACCACTGGGGATGCAGTGCAGTGAGTGCAGAGAGTGCACTGGCACCATTGGGGATGCACTTCAGTGAGTCCAGAGAGTGCACTGGCACCACTGGGGATGCAGTGCAGTGAGTCCAGAGAGTGCACTGGCACCACTGGGGATGCACTGCAGTGAGTCCAGTGAATGCACTGGCACCACTGGTGATGCAGTATAGTGAGTCCAGTGAGTGCACTGGCACCACTGGGGATGCAGTGCAGTGAGTCCAGAGAGTGCACTGGCACCACTGGGGATGCACTGCAGTGAGTCCAGAGAGTGCACTGGCACCACTGGGGATGCAGTACAGTGAGTCCAGTGAGTGCACTGGCACCACTGGGGATGTAGTGCAGTGACTCGAGAGAGTGCACTGGCACCACTGGGGATGCAGTGCAGTGAGTCCAGAGAGTGCACTGGCACCACTGGGGATGCACTGCAGTGAGTCCAGGGAGTGCACTGGCACCACTGGGGATGCAGTGCAGTGAGTCCAGAGAGTGCACTGGCACCACTGCGATTGCACTGCAGTGAGTCCAGAGAGTGCACTGGCACCACTGGGGATGCCGTTCAGTGAGTCCAGAGAGTGCACTGGCACCACTGGGGATGCACTGCAGTGAGTCCAGAGAGTGCACTGGCACCACTGGGGATGCACTGCAGTGAGCCCAGATAGTGCACTGGCACCACTGGGGATGCAGTACAGTGAGTCCAGTGAATGCACTGGCAGCATTGGGGATGCAGTGCAGTGAGTCCAGAGAGTGCAGTGGCACCACTGCTGATGCAGTATAGTGAGTCCAGTGAGTGCACTGGCACCACTGGGGATGCAGTGCAGTGAGTCCAGAGAGTGCACTGGCACCACTGGGGATGCCCTGCAGTGAGTCCAGAGAGTGCACTGGCACCACTGGGGATGCAGTACAGTGAGTCCACAGAGTGCACTGGCACCACTGGGGATGTAGTGCAGTGACTCGAGAGAGTGCACTGGCACCACTGGTGATGCAGTGCAGTGAGTCCAGAGAGTGCACTGGCACCACTGGGGATGCACTGCAGTGAGTCCAGAGCGTGCACTGGCACCACTGGGGATGCACTGCAGTGAGTCCAGAGAGTGCACTGGCAGCAGTGGGGATGCAGTGCAGTGAGTGCAGAGAGTGCACTGGCACCACTGGGGATGCACTGCAGTGAGTCCAGAGAGTGCACTGGCACCACTGGGGATGCACTGCAGTG
The DNA here is from genome assembly GCF_964034855.1 of Anser brachyrhynchus. NCBI lineage: Eukaryota > Metazoa > Chordata > Aves > Anseriformes > Anatidae > Anser > Anser brachyrhynchus. The sequence continues at coordinate 12,032,417 of NC_137696.1, read as the reverse complement.
AGTCCAGAGAGTGCTCTGGCCCCACTGGGGATGCACTGCAGTGAGTCCAGAGAGTACACTGGCACCACTGGGTATGCAGTGCAGTGAATCCAGAGAGTGCATTGGCACCACCGGGGATGCAGTGCAGTGAGTCCAGAGAGTGCACTGGCACCACTGGGGATGCAGTGCAGTGAGTGCTGAGAGTACACTGGCACCACCGGGGATTCACTGCAGTGAGTCCAGAGAGTGCACTGGCACCACCTGTGATGCAGTACAGTGAGTCCAGTGAGTGCACTGGCACCACTGGGGATGCAGTGCTGTGACTCCAGAGAGCGCACTGGCACCACTGGGGATGCACTGCAGTGAGTCCAGAGAGTGCACTGGCACCACTGGGGATGCACTGCAGTGAGTCCAGAGAGTGCACTGGCACCCCTGGGGATGCAGTGCAGTGACTCCAGAGAGTGCACTGGCACCACTGGGGATGCAGTGCAGAGAGTCCAGAGAGTGCACTGGCACCACTGGGGATGCACTGCAGTGAGTCCAGAGAATGCACTGGCACCACTGGGGATGCAGTACAGTGAGTCCAGACAGTGCACTGGCACCACTGGGGATGCAGTGCAGTGAGTCCAGAGAGTGCACTGGCACCTTTGGGGATGCACTGCAGTGAGTCCAGAGATTGCACTGGCAGCACTGGGGATGCAGTGCAGTGAGTCCAGAGACTTCACTGGCACCACTGGGAATGCAGTGCAGTGAGTGCAGAGAGTGCATTGGCACCACTGGGGATGCAGTGCAGTGAGTCCAGAGAGTGCACTGGCACCACTGGGGATGCACTGCAGTGAGTGCAGAGAGTGCACTGGCACCACTGGGGATGCAGTGCAGAGAGTCCAGAGAGTGCACTGGCACCACTGGGGATGCAGTGCAGTGAGTCCAGAGAGTGCACTGGCACCACTGGGGATGCAGTACAGTGAGTCCAGAGAGTGCACTGGCACCACTGGGGATGCAGTGCAGTGAGTCCAGAGAGTGCACTGGCACCACTGGGGATGCACTACAGTGAGTCCAGTGATTGCACTGGCACCACTGGGGATGCAGTGCAGTGAGTCCAGAGAGTGCACTGTCAGCACTGGGGATGCACTGCAGTGAGTCCAGAGAGTGCACTGGCACCACTGGGGATGCAGTGCAGTGAGTCCAGAGAGTGCACTGTCAGCACTGGGGATGAACTGCAGTGACTCCAGAGAGTGCTCTGGCACCACTGGGGAAGCAGTGTAGTGAGTACAGAGAGTACACTGGCACCACTGGGGATGCAGTGCAGTGAGTGCAGAGAGTGCACTGGCACCACTGGGGATGCAGTGCAGTGAGTCCAGAGAGTGCACTGTCACCACTGGTGATGCAGTCCAGTGAGTCCAGTGAGTGCACTGACACCACTGGGGATGCTGTGCAGTGAGTCCAGTGAGTGCACTGGCACCACTGGGGATGCAGTGCAGTGAGTGCAGAGAGTGCACTGGCACCAATGGGGATGCACTTCAGTGAGTCCAGAGAGTGCACTGGCACCACTGGGGATGCAGTGCAGTGAGTCCAGAGATTGCACTGGCACCACTGGGGATGCAGTGCTGTGACTCCAGAGAGCGCACTGGCACCACTGGGGATGCACTGCAGTGAGTCCAGAGAGTGCACTGGCACCCCTGGGGATGCAGTGCAGTGACTCCAGAGAGTGCACTGGCACCACTGGGGATGCAGTGCAGAGAGTCCAGAGAGTGCACTGGCACCACTGGGGATGCACTGCAGTGAGTCCAGAGAATGCACTGGCACCACTGGGGATGCAGTACAGTGAGTCCAGACAGTGCACTGGCACCACTGGGGATGCAGTGCAGTGAGTCCAGAGAGTGCACTGGCACCTTTGGGGATGCACTGCAGTGAGTCCAGAGATTGCACTGGCAGCACTGGGGATGCAGTGCAGTGAGTCCAGAGACTTCACTGGCACCACTGGGAATGCAGTGCAGTGAGTGCAGAGAGTGCATTGGCACCACTGGGGATGCAGTGCAGTGAGTCCAGAGAGTGCACTGGCACCACTGGGGATGCACTGCAGTGAGTGCAGAGAGTGCACTGGCACCACTGGGGATGCAGTGCAGAGAGTCCAGAGAGTGCACTGGCACCACTGGGGATGCAGTGCAGTGAGTCCAGAGAGTGCACTGGCACCACTGGGGATGCAGTACAGTGAGTCCAGAGAGTGCACTGGCACCACTGGGGATGCAGTGCAGTGAGTCCAGAGAGTGCACTGGCACCACTGGGGATGCACTACAGTGAGTCCAGTGATTGCACTGGCACCACTGGGGATGCAGTGCAGTGAGTCCAGAGAGTGCACTGTCAGCACTGGGGATGCACTGCAGTGAGTCCAGAGAGTGCACTGGCACCACTGGGGATGCAGTGCAGTGAGTCCAGAGAGTGCACTGTCAGCACTGGGGATGAACTGCAGTGACTCCAGAGAGTGCTCTGGCACCACTGGGGAAGCAGTGTAGTGAGTACAGAGAGTACACTGGCACCACTGGGGATGCAGTGCAGTGAGTGCAGAGAGTGCACTGGCACCACTGGGGATGCAGTGCAGTGAGTCCAGAGAGTGCACTGTCACCACTGGTGATGCAGTCCAGTGAGTCCAGTGAGTGCACTGACACCACTGGGGATGCTGTGCAGTGAGTCCAGTGAGTGCACTGGCACCACTGGGGATGCAGTGCAGTGAGTGCAGAGAGTGCACTGGCACCAATGGGGATGCACTTCAGTGAGTCCAGAGAGTGCACTGGCACCACTGGGGATGCAGTGCAGTGAGTCCAGAGATTGCACTGGCACCACTGGGGATGCAGTGCTGTGACTCCAGAGAGCGCACTGGCACCACTGGGGATGCAGTGCAGTGAGTGCAGAGAGTGCACTGGCACCATTGGGGATGCACTTCAGTGAGTCCAGAGAGTGCACTGGCACCACTGGGGATGCAGTGCAGTGAGTCCAGAGAGTGCACTGGCACCACTGGGGATGCACTGCAGTGAGTCCAGTGAATGCACTGGCACCACTGGTGATGCAGTATAGTGAGTCCAGTGAGTGCACTGGCACCACTGGGGATGCAGTGCAGTGAGTCCAGAGAGTGCACTGGCACCACTGGGGATGCACTGCAGTGAGTCCAGAGAGTGCACTGGCACCACTGGGGATGCAGTACAGTGAGTCCAGTGAGTGCACTGGCACCACTGGGGATGTAGTGCAGTGACTCGAGAGAGTGCACTGGCACCACTGGGGATGCAGTGCAGTGAGTCCAGAGAGTGCACTGGCACCACTGGGGATGCACTGCAGTGAGTCCAGGGAGTGCACTGGCACCACTGGGGATGCAGTGCAGTGAGTCCAGAGAGTGCACTGGCACCACTGCGATTGCACTGCAGTGAGTCCAGAGAGTGCACTGGCACCACTGGGGATGCCGTTCAGTGAGTCCAGAGAGTGCACTGGCACCACTGGGGATGCACTGCAGTGAGCCCAGATAGTGCACTGGCACCACTGCGGATGCAGTACAGTGAGTCCAGTGAATGCACTGGCAGCATTGGGGATGCAGTGCAGTGAGTCCAGAGAGTGCAGTGGCACCACTGCTGATTCAGTATAGAGAGTCCAGTGAGTGCACTGGCACCACTGGGGATGCCCTGCAGTGAGTCCAGAGAGTGCACTGGCACCACTGGGGATGCAGTACAGTGAGTCCACAGAGTGCACTGGCACCACTGGGGATGCACTGCAGTGACTCGAGAGAGTGCACTGGCACCACTGGGGATGCAGTGCAGTGAGTCCAGAGAGTGCACTGGCACCACTGGGGATGCACTGCAGTGAGTCCAGAGCGTGCACTGGCACCACTGGGGATGCACTGCAGTGAGTCCAGAGAGTGCACTGGCAGCAGTGGGGATGCAGTGCAGTGAGTGCAGAGAGTGCACTGGCACCACTGGGGATGCACTGCAGTGAGTCCAGAGAGTGCACTGACACCACTGGGGATGCAGTGCAGTGAGTCCAGAAAGTGCACTGGCACCACTGGGGATGCAGTGCAGTGAGTCCAGAGAGTGCTCTGGCCCCACTGGGGATGCACTGCAGTGAGTCCAGAGAGTACACTGGCACCACTGGGGATGCAGTGCAGTGAATCCAGAGAGTGCATTGGCACCACCGGGGATGCAGTGCAGTGAGTCCAGAGAGTGCACTGGCACCACTGGTGATGCAGTGCAGTGAGTGCTGAGAGTACACTGGCACCACCGGGGATTCACTGCAGTGAGTCCAGAGAGTGCACTGGCACCACCTGTGATGCAGTACAGTGAGTCCAGTGAGTGCACTGGCACCACTGGGGATGCAGTGCTGTGACTCCAGGGAGCGCACTGGCACCACTGGGGATGCAGTGCAGTCAGTTCAGAGAGTGCACTGGCACCACTGGGGATGCACTGCAGTGAGTCCAGAGAGTGCACTGGCACCACTGGGGCTGCAGTGCAGTGAGTCCAGAGAGTGCACTGGCACCACTGGGGATGCACTGCAGTGACTGCAGAGAGTGCACTGGCACCACTGGGGATGCACTGCAGTGAGTCCAGAGAGTGCACTGGCACCACTGGGGATGCAGTGCAGTGAGTGCTGAGAGTACACTGGCACCACTGGGGATTCACTGCAGTGAGTCCAGAGAGTGCACTGGCACCACCTGTGATGCAGTACAGTGAGTCCTGTGAGTGCACTGGCACCACTGGGGATGCAGTGCTGTGACTCCAGAGAGCGCACTGGCACCACTGGGGATGCAGTGCAGTCAGTTCAGTGAGTGCACTGGCACCACTGGGGATGCACTGCAGTGAGTCGAGAGAGTGCACTGGCACCACTGGGGCTGCAGTGCAGTGAGTCCAGAGAGTGCACTGGCACCACTGGGGATGCCCTGCAGTGAGTCCAGAGAGTGCACTGGCACCACTGGGGATGCAGTACAGTGAGTCCACAGAGTGCACTGGCACCACTGGGGATGCTCTGCAGTGAGTCCAGAGATTGCACTGGCACCACTGGGGATGCAGTGCAGTGAGTCCAGAGAGTGCACTGGCACCACCGGGGATTCACTGCAGTGAGTCCAGAGAGTGCACTGGCACCACCTGTGATGCAGTACAGTGAGTCCAGTGAGTGCACTGGCACCAATGGGGATGCAGTGCTGTGACTCCGGAGAGCGCACTGGCACCACTGGGGATGCAGTGCAGTCAGTCCAGTGAATGCACTGGCACCACTGGGGATGCACTGCAGTGAGTCCAGAGAGTGCACTGGCACCAATGGGGATGCAGTGCAGTGAGTCCAGAGATTGCACTGGCACCACTGGGGATGCAGTGCTGTGACTCCAGAGAGCGCACTGGCACCACTGGGGATGCAGTACAGTGAGTCCAGAGATTGCACTGGCACCACTGGGGATGCACTGCAGTGAGTCCAGAGAGTGCACTGGCACCACTGGGGATGCAGTGCAGTGAGTCCATAGAGTGCACTGGCACCACTGGGGATGCAGGGCAGTGAGTCCGGAGAGTGCACTGGCACCACTGGGGATGCACTTCAGTGAGTCCAGAGAGTCCGCTGTCACCACTGGGGATGCAGTGCTGTGACTCCAGAGAGTGCACTAGCACCACTGGGGATGCACTGCAGTGAGTCCGGAGAGTGCACTGGCACCACTGGGGATGCAGTACAGTGAGTCCAGAGAGTGCACTGGCACCACTGGGGATGCAGTGCTGTGACTCCAGAGAGTGCACTGGCACCACTGGGGTGCAGTGCAGTGAGTCCAGAGAGCGCACTGGCACCACTGGGAATGCACTGCAGTGAGTCCAGAGAGTGCACTGGCACCACTTGGGATGCACTGCAGTGAGTCGAGAGAGTGCACTGGCACCACTGGGGATGCAGTGCAGATAGTCCAGAGAGTGCACTGGCACCACTGGGGATGCAGTGCAGTGAGTCCAGAGAGTTTAGTGGCTCCACTGGGGATGCAGTGCAGTGAGTCCAGAGAGTTTAGTGGCACCACTGGGGATGCAGTGCAGTGAGTCCAGAGAGTGCACTGGCACCACTGGGGATGCAGTGCAGTGATTGCAGAGAGTACCCTGGCACCACTGGGGATGCAGTGCAGTTAGTCCAGAGAGTGTACTGGCACCACTGGGGATGCAGTGCAGTGAGTCCAGAGAGTGCACTGACACCACAGGGGATGCAGTGCAGTGAGTCCAGTGAGTGCACTGGCACCACTTGGGATGCAGTTCAGTGAGTCCAGAGAGTGCACTGGCACCAATGGGGATGCACTGCAGTGAGTCCAGAGAGTGCACTGGCACCACTGGGGATGCAGTGCAGTGAGTCCAGAGAGTGCACTGGCACCACTGGGGATGCACTGCAGTGAGTCCAGGGATTGCCATGGCACCACTGGGGATGCACTGCAGTGAGTCCAGAGAGTGCACTGGCACCACTGGGGATGCACTGCAGTGACTCCAGAGAGTGCACTGGCACCACTGGGGATGCACTGCAGTGACTCCAGAGGGTGCACTGGCACCACTGGGGATGCACTGCAGTGAGACCAGAGAGTGCACTGGCACCAATGGAGATGCAGTGCAGTGAGTCCAGAGAGTGCACAGGCACCACTGGGGATGCACTGCAGTGACTGCAGAGAGTGCACTGGCACCACTGGGGATGCAGTACCGTGAGTCCAGAGAGTGTACTGGCACCACTGGGGATGCACTGCAGTGACTGCAGAGAGTGCACTGGCACCACTGGGAATGCAGTGCAGTGAGTCCGGAGAGTGCACTGGCACCACTGGGGATGCAGTGCAGTGAGTCCGGAGAGTGCACTGGCACCACTGGGGATGCACTGCAGTGAGTCCAGAGAGTGCACTGGCACCACTGGGGATGCACTGCAGTGAGTGCAGAGAGTTCACTGGCACCACTGGGGATGCACTGCAGTGAGTCCAGAGAGTGCACTGGCACCACTGGGGATGCACTGCAGTGAGTGCAGAGAGTGCACTGGCACCACTGGGGATGTAGTACAGTGAGTCCAGAGAGTGCACTGGCACCACAGGGGATGCACTGCAGTGAGTCCAGAGAGTGCACTGGCACCACTGGGGATGAACTGCAGTGACTCCAGAGAGTGCACTGGCACCACTGGGGATGCACTGCTGTGACTCCAGAGGGTGCACTGGCACCACTGGGGATGCACTGCAGTGAGACCAGAGAGTGCCCTGGCACCACTGGGGATGCACTGCAGTGAGTCCGGAGAGTGCCCTGGCACCACTGGGGATGCACTGCAGTGAGTCCAGAGAGTGCACTGGCACCACTGGGGATGCACCCCGGTGAGTCCAGAGAGTGCACTGGCACCACTGGGGATGCAGTGCAGTGAGTCCAGAGGGTGCACTGGCACCACCTGGGATGCACTGCAGTGAGTCCAGAGAGTGCACTGGCACCACTGGGGATGCACAGCAGTGAGTCCAGAGAGTGCACTGGCACCACTGGGGATGCAGTGCAGTGAGTCCAGAGAGTGCACTGGCACCACTGGGGATGCACTGCAGTGAGTCCGGAGAGTGCACTGTCACCACAGGGGATGCAGTGCAGTGAGTCCAGAGAGTGAACTGGAACCACTGGGGATGCAGTGCAGTGAGTCCAGAGAGTGCACTGGCACCACAGGGGATGCAGTGCAGTGAGTCCAGAGAGTGCACTGGCACCACTTGGGATGCACTGCAGTGAGTCCAGAGAGTGCACTGGCACCACTGGGGATGCACTGCAGTGAGTCCAGAGAGTGCACTGGCACCACTGGGGATGCAGTGCAGTGAGTCCAGAGAGTGCACTGGCACCACTGGGGATGCAGTGCAGTGAGTCCAGAGAGTGCACTGGCACCACTGGGGATGCACTGCAGTGAGTCCGGAGAGTGCACTGTCACCACAGGGGATGCAGTGCAGTGAGTCCAGAGAGTGAACTGGAACCACTGGGGATGCAGTGCAGTGAGTCCAGAGAGTGCACTGGCACCACAGGGGATGCAGTGCAGTGAGTCCAGAGAGTGCACTGGCACCACTTGGGATGCACTGCAGTGAGTCCAGAGAGTGCACTGGCACCACTGGGGATGCACTGCAGTGAGTCCAGAGAGTGCACTGGCACCACTGGGGATGCAGTGCAGTGAGTCCAGAGAGCGCACTGGCACCACAGGGGATGCAATGCAGTGAGTCCAGAGAGTGCACTGGCACCACTGTGGATGCAGTGCAGTGAGTCCAGAGAGTGCACTGGCACCACTGGGGATGCACTGCAGTGAGTCCAGAGAGTGCCCTAGCACCAGTGGGGATGCAGTGCAGTGAGTCCAGAGCGTGCACTGGCACCAATGGGGGTGCAGTGCAGTGAGTCCAGAGAGTGCACTGGCACCACTGGGGATGCACTGCAGTGAGTGCAGAGAGTGCACTGGCACCACTGGGCATGCAGTGCAGTGAGTCCAGAGAGTGCACTGGCACCACTGGGGATGCACTGCAGTGACTCCAGAGAGTGCACTGGCACCACTGGGTTTGCACTGCAGTTACTCCAGAGAGTGCAATGGCACTAATGGGGATGCACTGCAGTGAGTCCAGAGAGTGCACTGGCACCACTGGTAATGCAGTGCAGTGAGTCCAGAGAGTGCACTGGCACCACTGGGCATGCAGTGCACTGAGTCCAGAGAGTGCACTGGCACCACTGGGGATGCACTGCAGTGAGTCCAGAGAGTGCACTGGCACCACTGGGGATGCAGTGCAGTGAGTCCAGAGAGTGCACTGGCACCACTGGGGATGCACTGCAGTGAGTCCAGAGAGTGTACTGGCACAACTGGGGATGCAGTGCACTGCCGTGAGTCCAGAGAGTGCACTGGCACCACTGGGGATGCACCCCGGTGAGTCCAGAGAGTGCACTGGCACCACTGGGGATGCACTGCAGTGAGTCCAGAGAGTGCACTGGCAACACTGGGGATGCACTGCAGTGAGTCCAGAGAGTGCACTGGCACCACTGGGGATGCAGTGCAGTGAGTCCAGAGAGTGCCCTGGCACCAATGGGGATGCACTGCAGTGAGTCCAGAGAGTGCACTGGCACCACTGGGGATGCAGTGCAGTGAGTCCAGAGAGTGCACTGGCACCACTGGGGATGCACTGCAGTGAGTCCAGAGAGTGCACTGGCACCACTGGGGATGCAGTGCAGTGACTCCAGAGAGTGCACTGACACCACTGGGGATGCAGTGCAGTTACTCCAGAGAGTGCACTGGCACCACTGGGGATGCACTGCAGTGAGTCCAGAGAGTGCACTGGCACCAAATGGGATGCACTGCAGTGAGTCCAGAGAGTGCACTGGCACCACTGGGGATGCAGTGCAGTGACTCCAGAGAGTGCACTGGCACCACTGGGGATGCACTTCAGTGAGTCCAGAGAGTGCACTGGCACCACTGGGGATGCAGTGCAGTGAGTCCAGAGAGTGCACTGGCACCACTGGGCATGCACTGCAGTGAGTCCAGAGAGTGCACAGGCACCACTGGGGATGCAGTGCAGTGAGTCCAGAGAGTGCAATGGCACCACTGGGGATGCAGTGCAGTGAGTCCAGAGACTGCACAGGCACCACTGGGGGATGCAGTGCTGTGAGTCCATAGAGTGCACTGGCACCACTGGGGATGGTCCCCGGTGAGTCCAGAGAGTGCACTGGTACCACTGGGGATGCACTGCAGTGAGTGCAGAGACTCCACTGGCAGCACTGGGGATGCAGTGCAGTGAGTCCAGAGAGTGCACTGGCACCACTGGGGATGCAGTGCAGTGAGTCCAGAGAGTGCACTGGCACCACAGGGTATGCACTGCAATGAGTCCAGAGAGTGCACTGGCACCACTGGGGATGCAGTGCAGTGAGTCCAGAGAGTGCACTGGCACCACTGGGGATGCACTGCAGTGACTCCAGAGGGTGCACTGGCACCACTGGGGATGCACTGCAGTGAGACCAGAGAGTGCACTGGCACCACAGGGGATGCACTGCAGGAACTGCAGAGAGTGCACTGGCACCACTGGGGATGCAGTACAGTGAATACAGAGAGTGCACTGGCACCACTGGGGATGCACTGCCGTGAGTCCAGAGAGTGCACTGGCACCACTGGGGATGCAGTGCAGTGAGTCCAGAGAGTGCACTGGCACCACTGGGGATGCACTGCAGTGAGTCCAGAGAATGCACTGCCACCACTGGGATTGCAGTGCAGTGAGTCCAGAGAGTGCACTGGCACCACTGGGGATGCACTGCAGTGAGTCCAGAGAATGCACTGCCACCACTGGGATTGCAGTGCAGTGAGTCCAGAGAGTGCACTGGCACCACTGGGGATGCAGTGCAGTGAGTCCAGAGAGTGCACTGGCACCACTGGGGATGCACTGCAGTGACTGCAGAGAGTGCACTGGCACCAGTGGGGATGCACTGCAGTGACTCCAGAGGGTGCACTGGCACCACTGGGGATGCAGTGCAGTGAGTCCAGAGAGTGCACTGGCACCACTGGGGATGCACTGCAGTGAGTCCGGAGAGTGCACTGGCACCACTGGTGATGCAGTGCAGTGAGTCCAGAGAGTGCACTGTCACCACTGGGGATGCAGTGCAGTGAGTCCAGAGAGTGCACTGGCACCACTAGGGATGCACTGCCGTGAGTCCAGAGAGTGCACTGGCACCACTGGGGATGCAGTGCAGTGAGTCCAGAGAGTGCACTGGCACCACTGGGGATGCACTGCAGTGAGTCCAGAGAGTGCACTGGCACCACTTGGGATGCACTGCAGTGAGTCGAGAGAGTGCACTGGCACCACTGGGGATGCAGTGCAGATAGTCCAGAGAGTGCACTGGCACCACTGGGGATGCAGTGCAGTGAGTCCAGAGAGTTTAGTGGCTCCACTGGGGATGTAGTGCAGTGAGTCCAGAGAGTGTACTGGCACCACTGGGGATGCAGTGCAGTGAGTCCAGAGAGTGCACTGACACCACAGGGGATGCAGTGCAGTGAGTCCAGTGAGTGCACTGGCACCACTTGAGATGCAGTTCAGTGAGTCCAGAGAGTGCACTGGCACCAATGGGGATGCACTGCAGTGAGTCCAGTGAGTGCACTGGCACCACTGGGGATGCAGTGCAGTGAGTCTAGAGAGTGCACTGGCACCACTGGGGATGCACTGCAGTGACTCCAGAGAGTGCACTGGCACCACTGGGGATGCACTGCAGTGACTCCAGAGGGTGCACTGGCACCACTGGGGATGCACTGCAGTGAGACCAGAGAGTGCACTGGCACCAATGGAGATGCAGTGCAGTGAGTCCAGAGAGTGCACTGGCACCACTGGGGATGCAGTGCAGTGAGTCCAGAGAGTGCACTGGCACCACTTGGGATGCAGTTCAGCGAGTCCAGAGAGTGCACTGGCACCACTGGGGATGCACTGCAGTGACTGCATAGAGTGCACTGGCACCACTGGGGATGCAGTGCCGTGAGTCCAGAGAGTGCACTGGCACCACTGGGGATGCACTGCAGTGACTGCAGAGAGTGCACTGGCACCACTGGGAATGCAGTGCAGTGAGTCCGGAGAGTGCACTGGCACCACTGGGGATGCAGTGCAGTGAGTCCGGAGAGTGCACTGGCACCACTGGGGATGCACTGCAGTGAGTCCAGAGAGTGCACTGGCACCACTGGGGATGCACTGCAGTGAGTGCAGAGAGTGCACTGGCACCACTGGGGATGAACTGCAGTGACTCCAGAGAGTGCACTGGCACCACTGGAGATGCACTGCTGTGACTCCAGAGGGTGCACTGGCACCACTGGGGATGCACTGCAGTGAGACCAGAGGGTGCCCTGGCACCACTGGGGATGCACTGCAGTGAGTCCGGAGAGTGCCCTGGCACCAGTGGGGATGCACTGCAGTGAGTCCAGAGAGTGCACTGGCACCACTGGGGATGCACCCCGGTGAGTCAAGAGAGTGCACTGGCACCACTGGGGATGCACTGCAGTGAGACCAGAGAGTGCACTGGCACCACTGGGGATGCACTGCAGTGAGTCCAGAGAGTGCACAGGCACCACTGGGGATGCAGTGCAGTGAGTCCAGAGAGTGCACTGGCACCACTGGGAATGCAGTGCCGTGAGTCCAGAGAGTGCACTGGCACCACTGGGGATGCACTGCAGTGAGTCCAGAGAGTGCACTGGCACCACTGGTAATGCAGTGCAGTGAGACCAGAGAGTGCACGGGAACAACTGGGGATGCAGTGCAGTGACTCCAGAGAGTGCACTGGCACCACTTGGGATTCAGTTCAGTGAGTCCAGAGAGTGCAATGGCACCACTGGGGATGCACTGCAGTGACTGCAGAGAGTGCCCTGGCACCACTGGGGATGCACTGCCGTGAGTCCAGAGAGTGCACTGGCATCACTGGGGATGCACTGCAGTGACTGCAGAGAGTGCACTGGCACCACTGGGGATGCACAGCAGTGAGTCCAGAGAGTGCACTGGCACCACTGGGGATGCAGTGCAGTGAGTCCAGAGAGTGCACTGGCACCACTGGGGATGCACTGCAGTGAGTCCGGAGAGTGCACTGTCACCACAGGGGATGCAGTGCAGTGAGTCCAGAGAGTGAACTGGCACCACTGGGGATGCAGTGCAGTGAGTCCAGAGAGTGCACTGGCACCACTGGGGATGCACTGCAGTGAGTCCAGAGAGTGCACTGGCACCACTGGGGATGCAGTGCAGTGAGTCCAGAGAGTGCACTGGCACCACTTGGGATGCACTGCAGTGAGTCCAGAGAGTGCACTGGCACCACTGGGGATGCAGTGCAGTGAGTCCAGAGAGTTTAGTGGCTCCACTGGGGATGCACTGCAGTGAGTCCAGAGAGTTTAGTGGCACCACTGGGGTTGCAGTGCAGTGAGTCCAGAGAGTGCACTGGCACCACTGGAGATGCACTGCAGTGAGTCCAGAGACTGCACTGGCACCAGTGGGGCTGCAGTGCAGTGAGTCCAGAGAGTGCACTGGCACCAGTGGGGATGCAGTGCAGTGAGTCCAGAGAGCGCACTGGCACCACTGGGGATGCACTGCAGTGAGTCCAGAGAGTGCACTGGCACCACTGGGGATGCAGTGCAGTGAGTCCAGAGAGTGCACTGGCACCACTGGGGATGCACTGCAGTGAGTCCAGAGAGTGCCCTAGCACCAGTGGGGATGCAGTGCAGTGAGTCCAGAGAGTGCACTGGCACCAATGGGGGTGCAGTGCAGTGAGTCCAGAGAGTGCCCTGGCACCACTGGGGATGCAGTGCAGTGAGTGCAGAGAGTGCACTGGCACCACTGGGGATGCAGTGCAGTGAGTCCAGAGGGTGCACTGTCACCACAGGGGATGCACTGCAGTGAGTCCAGAGAGTGCACTGGCACCACTGGGGATGCACTGCAGTGAGTCCAGAGAGTGCACTGGCACCAATGGGCATGCAGTGCAGTGAGTCCAGAGAGTGCACTGGCACCACTGGGCATGCAGTGCACTGAGTCCAGAGAGTGCACTGGCACCACTGGTAATGCAGTGCAGTGAGTCCAGAGAGTGCACTGGCACCACTGGGCATGCAGTGCAGTGAGTCCAGAGAGTGCACTGGCACCACTGGGGATGCACTGCAGTGAGTCCAGAGAGTGCACTGGCAACACTGGGGATGCACTGCAGTGAGTCCAGAGAGTGCACTGGCACCACTGGGGATGCAGTGCAGTGAGTCCAGAGAGTGCCCTCGCACCAATGGGGATGCAGTGCAGTGAGTCCAGAGAGTGCACTGGCACCACTGGGCATGCAGTGCAGTGATTCCAGAGAGTGCACTGGCACCACTGGGGATGCACTGCAGTGAGTCCAGAGAGTGCACTGGCACCACTGGGGATGCAGTGCAGTGACTCCAGAGAGTGCACTGGCACCACTGGGGATGCAGTGCAGTACGTCCAGAGAGTGCACTGGCACCACGGGGGATGCACCCCAGTGAGTCCAGAGAGTGCACTGGCACCACTTTGGATGCAGTTCAATGAGTCCAGAGAGTGCACTGGCACCACTGGGGATGCACTGCAGTGACTACAGAGAGTGCACTGGCACCACTGGGGATGCAGTGCAGTGAGTCCAGAGAGTGCAATGGCACCACTGGTGATGCAGTGCAGTGAGTCCAGAGACTGCACAGGCACCACTGGGGGATGCAGTGCTGTGAGTCCATAGAGTGCACTGGCACCACTGGGGATGCTCCCCGGTGAGTCCAGAGAGTGCACTGGTACCACTGGGGATGCACTGCAGTGAGTCCAGAGAGTGCATTGGCACCACTGGGGATGCAGTGCAGTGAGTCCAGAGAGTGCACTGGCACCACTGTGGATGCACTGCAGTGAGTCCAGAGAGTGCACTGGCACCACAGGGTATGCACTGCAATGAGTCCAGAGAGTGCACTGGCACCACTGGGGATGCACCCCGGTGAGTCCAGAGAGTGCACTGGCACCACTGGGGATGCACTGCAGTGACTCCAGAGGGTGCACTGGCACCACTGGGGATGCAGTGCAGTGAGACCAGAGAGTGCACTGGCACCACAGGGGATGCACTGCAGGAACTGCAGAGAGTGCACTGGCACCACTGGGGATGCAGTACAGTGAATACAGAGAGTGCACTGTCACCACTGGGGATGCAGTGCAGTGAGTCCAGAGAGTGCCCTGGCACCAATGGAGATGCACTGCCGTGAGTCCAGAGAGTGCACTGGAACCACTGGGGATGCACTGCAGTGAGTCCAGAGAGTGCACTGGCACCACTGGGGATGCACTGCAGTGAGTCCAGAGAATGCACTGGCACCACTGGGGATGCAGTGCAGTGAGTCCAGAGAGTGCACTGGCACCACTGTGGATGCACTGCAGTGAGTCCAGAGAGTGCAATGGCACCACTGGGGATGCAGGGCAATGAGTCCAGAGAGTGCCCTGGCACCACTGGGGATGCACTGCCGTGAGTCCAGAGAGTGCAATGGCACCACTGGGGATGCAGGGCAGTGAGTCCAGAGAGTGCCCTGGCACCACTGGGGATGCACTGCCGTGAGTCCAGAGAGTGCACTGGCACCACTGGGGATGCACTGCAGTGACTGCAGAGAGTGCACTGGCACCACTGGGGATGCAGTGCAGTGACTCCAGAGAGTGCAGTGGCACCACTGGCAATGCAGTGCAGTGAGTCCAGAGAGTGCACTGGCACCACTGGTAATGCAGTGCAGTGAGTCCAGAGAGTGCAATGGCACCACTGGGGATGCAGGGCAGTGAGTCCAGAGAGTGCACTGGCACCACTGGGCATGCAGTGCAGTGAGTCCAGAGAGTGCACTGGCACCACTGGGGATGCACTGCAGTGACTCCAGAGAGTACACTGGCACCACTGGGGTTGCACTGCACTGACTCCAGAGAGTGCAATGGCACTAATGGGGATGCACTGCAGTGAGTCCAGAGAGTGCACTGGCACCACTGGTAATGCAGTGCAGTGAGTCCAGAGAGTGCACTGGCACCACTGGGCCTGAAGTGCACTGAGTCCAGAGAGTGCACTGGCACCACTGGGGATGCACTGCAGTGAGTCCAGAGAGTGCACTGGCACCACTGGGGATGCAGTGCAGTGAGTCCAGAGAGTGCACTGGCACCACTGGGGATGCACTGCACTGAGTCCAGAGAGTGTACTGGCACCACTGGGGATGCAGTGCACTGCAGTGAGTCCAGAGAGTGCACTGGCACCACTGGGGATGCACCCCGGTGAGTCCAGAGAGTGCACTGGCACCACTGGGGATGCAGTGCAGTGAGTCCAGAGAGTGCACTGGCAACACTGGGGATGCACTGCAGTGAGTCCAGAGAGTGCACTGGCACCACTGGGGATGCAGTGCAGTGAGTCCAGAGAGTGCCCTGGCACCAATGTGGATGCAGTGCAGTGAGTCCAGAGAGTGCACTGGCACCACTGGGAATGCACTGCAGTGAGTCCAGAGAGTGCACTGGCACCACTGGGGATGCACTGCAGTGAGTCCAGAGAGTGCACTGGCACCACTGGGGATGCAGTGCAGTGAGTCCAGAGAGTGCACTGGCACCACTGGGGATGCAGTGCAGTGAGTCCAGAGAGTGCACTGGCACCACGGGGGATGCACCCCAGTGAGTCCAGAGAGTGCACTGGCACCACTTTGAATGCAGTTCAATGAGTCCAGAGAGTGCACTGGCACCACTGGGGATGCACTGCAGTGACTACAGAGAGTGCACTGGCACCACTGGGGATGCAGTGGAGTGAGTCCAGAGAGTGCCCTGGCACCAATGGAGATGCACTGCCGTGAGTCCAGAGACTGCACTGGCACCACTGGGGATGCACTGCAGTGACTCCAGAGGGTGCACTGGCACCACTGGGGATGCACTGCAGTGAGTCCAGAGAATGCACTGGCACCACAGGGGATGCAGTGCAGTGAATCCAGAGAGTGCACTGGCACCACTGGGGATGCATTGCAGTGAGTGCAGAGAGTGCAATGGCACCACTGGGGATGCAGGGCAGTGAGTCCAGAGAGTACCCTGGCACCACTGGGGATGCACTGCCGTGAGTCCAGAGAGTGCACTGGCACCACTGGGGATGCACTGCAGTGACTGCAGAGAGTGCACTGGCACCACTGGGGATGCACTGCCGTGAGTCCAGAGAGTGCACTGGCACCACTGGGGATGCACTGCTGTGACTCCAGAGGGTGCACTGGAACCACTGGGGATGCACTGCAGTGAGTCCAGAGAGTGCACTGGCTCCACTGGGGATGCACTGCAGTGAGTCCACAGAGTGCACTGGCACCACTTGGGATGCAGTTCAGTGAGTCCAGAGAGTGCACTGGCACCACTGGGGATGCACTGCAGTGACTGCAGAGAGTGCACTGGCACAACTGGGGATGCAGTGCAGATAGTCCAGAGAGTGCAATGGCACCACTGGGGATGCAGTGCAATGAGTCCAGAGAGTGCCCTGGCACCACTGGGGATGCACTGCCGTGAGTCCAGAGAGTGCACTGGCACCACTGGTGATGCACTGCAGTGAGTCCAGAGAGTGCACTGGCACCACTGGGGATGCAGTGCAGTGAGTCCAGAGAGTGCACTGGCACCACTGGGGATGCACTGCAGTGAGTCCAGAGAGTGCACTGGCACCACAGGGGATGCACTGCAGTGAGTCCAGAGAGTGCACTGGCACCACTGGGGATGCACTGCAGTGACTCCAGAGAGTGCACTGTCACCACTGGGGATGCACTGCTGTGACTCCAGAGGGTGCACTGGAACCACTGGGGATGCACTGCAGTGAGTCCAGAGAGTGCACTGGCTCCACTGGGGATGCACTGCAGTGAGTCCAGAGAGTGCACTGGCACCACTGGGGATGCAGTGCAGTGAGTCCAGAGAGTGCACTGGCAGCACTGGGGATGCACTGCAGTGAGTCCAGAGAGTGCACAGGCACCACTGGGGATGCAGTGCAGTCAGTCCAGTGAGTGCACTGGCACCACGGGGATGCTCCCCGGTGAGTGCAGAGAGTACACTGGTACCACTCGGGATGCACTTCAGTGACTCCACAGGGTGCACTGGCACCACTGGGGATGCACTGCAGTGAGACCAGAGAGTGCACTGGCACCAATGGAGATGCACTGCAGTGAGTCCAGAGAGTGCACTGGCACCACTGGGGATGCACTGCAGTGAGTCCAGAGAGTGCACTGGCACCACTGTGGATGCACTGCAGTGACTCCAGAGAGTGCACTGGCACCACTGGGGATGCACTGCTGTGACTCCAGAGGGTGCACTGGCACCACTGGGGATGCACTGCAGTGACTCCAGAGGGTGCACTGGCACCACTGGGGATGCAGTGCAGTGACTCCAGAGAGTGCACTGGCACCACTTGGGATGCAGTTCAGTGAGTCCAGAGAGTGCACTGGCACCACTGGGGATGCACTGCAGTGACTGCAGAAAGTGCACTGGCACCACTGGGGATGCAGTGCCGTGAGTCCATAGAGTGCACTGGCACCACTGGGGATGCACTGCAGAGAGTCCAGAGAGTGCACTGGCACCACTGGTAATGCAGTGCAGTGAGTCCAGAGAGTGCACTGGCACCACTGGGCATGCAGTGCAGTGAGTCCAGAGAGTGCACTGGCACCACTGGGGATGCACTGCAGTGACTCCAGAGAGTACACTGGCACCACTGGGGATGCACTGCACTGACTCCAGAGAGTGCAATGGCACTAATGGGGATGCACTGCAGTGAGTCCAGAGAGTGCACTGGCACCACTGGTAATGCAGTGCAGTGAGTCCAGAGAGTGCACTGGCACCACTGGGCCTGAAGTGCACTGAGTCCAGAGAGTGCACTGGCACCACTGGGGATGCACTGCAGTGAGTCCAGAGAGTGCACTGGCACCACTGGGGATGCAGTGCAGTGAGTCCAGAGAGTGCACTGGCACCACTGGGGATGCACTGCACTGAGTCCAGAGAGTGTACTGGCACCACTGGGGATGCAGTGCACTGCAGTGAGTCCAGAGAGTGCACTGGCACCACTGGGGATGCACCCCGGTGAGTCCAGAGAGTGCACTGGCACCACTGGGGATGCAGTGCAGTGAGTCCAGAGAGTGCACTGGCAACACTGGGGATGCACTGCCGTGAGTCCAGAGAGTGCACTGGCACCACTGGGGATGCAGTGCAGTGAGTCCAGAGAGTGCCCTGGCACCAATGTGGATGCAGTGCAGTGAGTCCAGAGAGTGCACTGGCACCACTGGGAATGCAGTGCAGTGAGTCCAGAGAGTGCACTGGCACCACTGGGGATGCACTGCAGTGAGTCCAGAGAGTGCACTGGCACCACTGGGGATGCAGTGCAGTGAGTCCAGAGAGTGCACTGGCACCACTGGGGATGCAGTGCAGTGAGTCCAGAGAGTGCACTGGCACCACGGGGGATGCACCCCAGTGAGTCCAGAGAGTGCACTGGCACCACTTTGAATGCAGTTCAATGAGTCCAGAGAGTGCACTGGCACCACTGGGGATGCACTGCAGTGACTACAGAGAGTGCACTGGCACCACTGGGGATGCAGTGGAGTGAGTCCAGAGAGTGCCCTGGCACCAATGGAGATGCACTGCCGTGAGTCCAGAGAGTGCACTGGCACCACTGGGGATGCACTGCAGTGACTCCAGAGGGTGCACTGGCACCATTGGGGATGCACTGCAGTGAGTCCAGAGAATGCACTGGCACCACAGGGGATGCAGTGCAGTGAATCCAGAGAGTGCACTGGCACCACTGGGGATGCATTGCAGTGAGTGCAGAGAGTGCAATGGCACCACTGGGGATGCAGGGCAGTGAGTCCAGAGAGTGCCCTGGCACCACTGGGGATGCACTGCCGTGAGTCCAGAGAGTGCACTGGCACCACTGGGGATGCACTGCAGTGACTGCAGAGAGTGCACTGGCACCACTGGGGATGCACTGCCGTGAGTCCAGAGAGTGCACTGGCACCACTGGGGATGCACTGCTGTGACTCCAGAGGGTGCACTGGAACCACTGGGGATGCACTGCAGTGAGTCCAGAGAGTGCACTGGCTCCACTGGGGATGCACTGCAGTGAGTCCACAGAGTGCACTGGCACCACTTGGGATGCAGTTCAGTGAGTCCAGAGAGTGCACTGGCACCACTGGGGATGCACTGCAGTGACTGCAGAGAGTGCACTGGCACAACTGGGGATGCAGTGCAGATAGTCCAGAGAGTGCAATGGCACCACTGGGGATGCAGTGCAATGAGTCCAGAGAGTGCCCTGGCACCACTGGGGATGCACTGCCGTGAGTCCAGAGAGTGCACTGGCACCACTGGTGATGCACTGCAGTGAGTCCAGAGAGTGCACTGGCA
The DNA here is from genome assembly GCF_964034855.1 of Anser brachyrhynchus. NCBI lineage: Eukaryota > Metazoa > Chordata > Aves > Anseriformes > Anatidae > Anser > Anser brachyrhynchus. Next base: position 12,012,601 of record NC_137696.1, on the reverse strand, counting down.
CCACTGGGGATGCAGTGCAGTGAGTCCAGAGAGTGCACTGGCACCACTGGGGATGCACTGCAGTGAGTCCAGAGAGTGCACTGGCACCACAGGGGATGCACTGCAGTGAGTCCAGAGAGTGCACTGGCACCACTGGGGATGCACTGCAGTGACTCCAGAGAGTGCACTGTCACCACTGGGGATGCACTGCTGTGACTCCAGAGGGTGCACTGGAACCACTGGGGATGCACTGCAGTGAGTCCAGAGAGTGCACTGGCTCCACTGGGGATGCACTGCAGTGAGTCCAGAGAGTGCACTGGCACCACTGGGGATGCAGTGCAGTGAGTCCAGAGAGTGCACTGGCAGCACTGGGGATGCACTGCAGTGAGTCCAGAGAGTGCACAGGCACCACTGGGGATGCAGTGCAGTCAGTCCAGTGAGTGCACTGGCACCACGGGGATGCTCCCCGGTGAGTGCAGAGAGTACACTGGTACCACTCGGGATGCACTTCAGTGACTCCACAGGGTGCACTGGCACCACTGGGGATGCACTACAGTGAGACCAGAGAGTGCACTGGCACCAATGGAGATGCACTGCAGTGAGTCCAGAGAGTGCACTGGCACCACTGGGGATGCACTGCAGTGAGTCCAGAGAGTGCACTGGCACCACTGGGGATGCCGTCCAGTGACTCCAGAGAGTGCACTGGCACCACTGGGGATGCACTGCTGTGACTCCAGAGGGTGCACTGGCACCACTGGGGATGCACTGCAGTGACTCCAGAGGGTGCACTGGCACCACTGGGGATGCAGTGCAGTGACTCCAGAGAGTGCACTGGCACCACTTGGGATGCAGTTCAGTGAGTCCAGAGAGTGCACTGGCACCACTGGGGATGCACTGCAGTGACTGCAGAAAGTGCACTGGCACCACTGGGGATGCAGTGCCGTGAGTCCATAGAGTGCACTGGCACCACTGGGGATGCACTGCAGAGAGTCCAGAGAGTGCACTGGCACCACTGGTAATGCAGTGCAGTGAGTCCAGAGAGTGCACTGGCACCACTGGGCATGCAGTGCAGTGAATCCAGAGAGTGCATTGGCACCACCGGGGATGCAGTGCAGTGAGTCCAGAGAGTGCACTGGCACCACTGGGGATGCAGTGCACTGCAGTGAGTCCAGAGAGTGCACTGGCACCACTGGGGATGCACCCCGGTGAGTCCAGAGAGTGCACTGGCAACACTGGGGATGCACTGCAGTGAGTCCAGAGAGTGCACTGGCACCACTGGGGATGCAGTGCAGTGAGTCCAGAGAGTGCCCTGGCACCAATGGGGATGCAGTGCAGTGAGTCCAGAGAGTGCACTGGCACCACTGGGGATGCAGTGCAGTGAGTCCAGAGAGTGCACTGGCACCACTGGGGATGCACTGCAGTGAGTCCAGAGAGTGCACTGGCACCACTGGGGATGCAGTGCAGTGACTCCAGAGAGTGCACTGGCACCACTGGGGATGCACTGCAGTGAGTCCAGAGAGTGCACTGGCACCACTGGGGATGCACTGCAGTGAGTCCAGAGAGTGCACTGGCACCAAATGGGATGCACTGCAGTGAGTCCAGAGAGTGCACTGGCACCACTGGGGATGCACTGCAGTGACTCCAGAGAGTGCACTGGCACCACTGGGGATGCAGTGCAGTGAGTCCAGAGAGTGCACTGTCACCACTGGGGTTGCAGTGCAGTGAGTCCAGAGAGTGCACTGGCACCACTGGGGATGCACTGCAGTGAGTCCAGAGAGTGCACAGGCACCACTGGTAATGCAGTGCAGTGAGTCCAGAGAGTGCACTGGCACCACGGGGGATGCACCCCAGTGAGTCCAGAGAGTGCACTGGCAACACTTTGGATGCAGTTCAATGAGTCCAGAGAGTGCACTGGCACCACTGGGGATGCACTGCTGTGACTCCAGAGGGTGCACTGGCACCACTGGGGATGCACTGCAGTGACTCCAGAGGGTGCACTGGCACCACTGGGGATTCAGTGCAGTGACTCCAGAGAGTGCACTGGCACCACTTGGGATGCAGTTCAGTGAGTCCAGAGAGTGCACTGGCACCACTGAGAATGCACTTCAGTGAGTCCAGAGAGTGCACTGGCACCACTGGGGATGCACTGCAGTGACTCCAGAGAGTGCACTGGCACCACTGGGGATACACTGCTGTGACTCCAGAGGGTGCACTGGAACCACTGGGGATGCACTGCAGTGAGTCCAGAGAGTGCACTGGCTCCACTGGGGATGCACTGCAGTGAGTCCAGAGAGTGCACTGACACCACTGGGGATGCAGTGCAGTGAGTCCAGAGAGTGCACTGGCAGCACTGGGGATGCACTGCAGTGAGTCCAGAGAGTGCACAGGCACCACTGGGGATGCAGTGCAGTGAGTCCAGAGAGTGCACTGGAACCACTGGGGATGCACTGCAGTGAGTCCAGAGAGTGCACTGGCTCCACTGGGGATGCACTGCAGTGAGTCCAGAGAGTGCACTGGCACCACTGGGGATGCACTGCAGTGACTGCAGAGAGTGCACTGGCACCACTGGGGATGCACTGCCGTGAGTCCAGAGAGTGCACTGGCACCACTGGGGATGCACTGCAGTGACTGCAGAGAGTGCACTGGCACCACTGGGGATGCAGTGCAGTGAGTCCAGAGAGTGCACTGGCACCACTGGTGATGCAGTGCAGTGAGTCCAGAGACTGCACAGGCACCACTGGGGGATGCAGTGCTGTGAGTCCATAGAGTGCACTGGCACCACTGAGGATGCTCCCCGGTGAGTCCAGAGAGTGCACTGGTACCACTGGGGATGCAGTGCAGTGAGTCCAGAGAGTGCACTGGCACCACTGGGGATGCAGTGCAGTGAGTCCAGAGAGTGCACTGGCACCACTGGGGATGAAGTGCAGTGAGTCCAGAGAGTGCACTGGCACCACAGGGTATGCACTGCAATGAGTCCAGAGAGTGCACTGGCACCACTGGGGATGCACCCCGGTGAGTCCAGAGAGTGCACTGGCACCACTGGGGATGCACTGCAGTGACTCCAGAGGGTGCACTGGCACCACTGGGGATGCACTGCAGTGAGACCAGAGAGTGCACTGGCACCACAGGGGATGCACTGCAGGAACTGCAGAGAGTGCACTGGCACCACTGGGGATGCAGTACAGTGAATACAGAGAGTGCAATGGCATCACAGGGGATGCACTGCAGTGAGTCCAGAGAGTGCCCTGGCACCAATGGAGATGCACTGCCGTGAGTCCAGAGAGTGCACTGGCACCACTGGGGATGCACTGCAGTGAGTCCAGAGAGTGTACTGGCACCACTGGGGATGCACTGCAGTGAGTCCAGAGAATGCACTGGCACCACTGGGGATGCAGTGCAGTGAGTCCAGAGAGTGCTCTGGCACCACTGGGGATGCAGTGCAGTGAGTACAGAGAGTGCAATGGCACCACTGGGGATGCAGGGCAGTGAGTCCAGAGAGTGCCCTGGCACCACTGGGGATGCACTGCCGTGAGTCCAGAGAGTGCACTGGCACCACTGGGGATGCAGTGCAGTGAGTCCAGAGACTTCACTGGCACCACTGGGAATGCAGTGCAGTGAGCGCAGAGAGTACACTGGCACCACTGGGGATGCAGTGCAGTGAGTCCAGAGAGTGCACTGGCACCACTGGGGATGCAGTGCAGTGAGTCCAGAGAGTGCACTGGCACCACTGGGGATGCAGTGCAGAGAGTCCAGAGAGTGCACTGGCACCACTGGGACTGCACTGCAGTGAGTCCAGAGAGTGCACTGGCACCACTGGAGATGCAGTGCAGTGAGTCCAGAGAGTGCACTGGCACCAATGGGGATGCACTACAGTGAGTCCAGTGATTGCACTGGCACCACTGGGGATGCAGTGCAGTGAGTCCAGAGAGTGCACTGTCAGCACTGGGGATGCACTGCAGTGAGTCCAGAGAGTGCACTGACACCAATGGGGATGCAGTCCAGTGAGTCCAGTGAGTGCACTGACACCACTGGGGATGCTGTGCAGTGAGTGCAGAGAGTGCACTGGCACCACCGGGGATTCACTGCAGTGAGTCCAGAGAGTGCACTGACACCACTAGTGATGCAGTACAGTGAGTCCAGAGAGTGCACTGGCACCAATGGGGATGCAGTGCAGTGAGTGCAGAGAGTGCACTGGCACCACTGGGGATGCACTGCAGAGAGTCCAGAGAGTGCACTGGCACCACTGGGGATGCAGTGCAGTGAGTCCAGAGAGTGCACTGGCACCACTGAGAATGCACGTCAGTGACTCCAGAGAGTGCACTGGCACCACTGGGGATGCACCCCGGTGAGTCCAGAGAGTGCACTGGCACCACTGGGGATGCACCCCGGTGAGTCCAGAGAGTGCACTGGCACCACTGGGGATGCACTGCAGTGAGTCCAGAGAGTGCACTGGCACCACTGGGGATGCACTTCAGTGACTCCAGAGAGTGCACTGGCACCACTGGGGATGCAGTGCAGTGAGTCCAGAGAGTACACTGGCACCTATGGGGATGGACTGCAGTGGCTCCAGAGAGTGCAATGGCACCACTGGTGATGCAGTGCATTGAGTCCAGAGAGTGCACTGGCACCACAGGGGATGCAGTGCAGTTAGTCCAGAGAGTTCACTGGCACCACAGGAGATGCACAGCAGTGAGTCCAGAGAGTGCACTGGCACCAATGAGGCTGCAGTGCAGTGAGTCCAGAGAGTGCACTGGCACCACTGGGGATGCAGTGCAGTGAGTCCAGAGAGTGCAATGGCACCACTGGGGATGCACTGCAGTGACTCCAGAGAGTGCACTGGCACCACTGGGGATGCACTGCAGTGAGTCCAGAGAGTGCACTGGCAGCACTGGGGATGCAGTGCAGTGAGTCCAGAGAGTGCACTGGCACCACTGGGGATGCACTGCAGTGACTCCAGAGAGTGCACTGGCACCACTGGGGATGCACTGCTGTGACTACAGAGGGTGCACTGGCACCACTGGGGATGCACTGCAGTGAGACCAGAGAGTGCCCTGGCACCACTGGGGATGCAGTGCAGTGAGTCCGGAGAGTGCACTGGCACCACTGGGGATGCACTGCAGTGAGTCCAGAGAGTGCACTGGCACCACTGGGGATGCAGTGCAGTGAGTCCGGAGATTGCACTGGCACCACTGGGGATGCACTGCAGTGAGTCCAGAGAGTGCACTGGCACCACTGGGGATGCACTGCAGTGACTCCAGAGGGTGCACTGGCACCACTGGGGATGCACTGCAGTGACTCCAGAGACTGCACTGGCACCACTGGGGATGCACTGCAGTGACTCCAGAGGGTGCACTGGCACCACTGGAGATGCACTGCAGTGAGACCAGAGAGTGCACTGGCACCACTGGGGATGCACTGCAGTGAGTCCAGAGAGTGCACTGGCACCACTGGGGATGCACTGCACTGAGTCCAGAGAGTGCACTGGCACCACTGGGGATGCACTGCAGTGAGTCCAGAGAGTGCACTGGCACCACTTGGGATGCACTGCAGTGAGTCGAGAGAGTGCACTGGCACCCCTGGGGATGCACTGCACTGAGTCCAGAGAGTGCACTGGCACCACTGGGGATGCACTGCAGTGAGTCCAGAGAGTGCACTGGCACCACTTGGGATGCACTGCAGTGAGTCGAGAGAGTGCACTGGCACCACTGGGGATGCAGTGCAGTGTGTCCAGAGAGTGCACTGGCACCACAGGGGATGCACTTCAGTGACTCCAGAGAGTGCACTGGCACCACTGGGGATGCACTGCAGTGAGTCCAGAGAGTGCACTGGCACCACTGGGGATGCACTGCAGTGAGTCCAGAGAGTACACTGGCACCACTGGGGATGCACTGCAGTGAGTCCAGAGAGTGCACTGGCACCACTTGGGATGCACTGCAGTGAGTCCAGAGAGTGCACTGGCACCACTGGGGATGCAGTGCACTGAGTCCAGAGAGTGCACTGGCACCACAGGGGATGCACTTCAGTGAGTCCAGAGAGTGCACTGGCACCACTGGGGATGCAGTGCAGTGAGTCCGGAGAGTGCACTGGCACCACTGGGGATGCAGTGCAGTGAGTCCAGAGAGTGCACTGGCACCACTGGGGATGCACTGCAGTGACTCCAGAGAGTGCACTGGCACCACTGGGGATGCACTGCAGTGAGTCCAGAGAGTGCACTGACACCACTGGGGATGCACTGCAGTGAGTCCAGAGAGTGCACTGGCACCACTGGGGATGCACTGCAGTGAGTCCAGAGAGTGCACTAGCACCACTAGGGATGCAGTGCAGTGAGTCCAGAGAGTGCACTGGCACCACAGGTAATGCACTCCAGTGAGTCCAGAGAGTGCACTGGCACCACTGGGGATGCACTGCAGTGACTCCAGAGGGTGCACTGGTACCACTGGAGATGCACTGCAGTGAGTCCAGAGACTGCACTGGCACCAGTGGGGATGCAGTGCAGTGAGTCCAGAGAGTGCACTGGCACCACTGGGGATGCAGTGCAGTGAGTCCAGAGAGCGCACTGGCACCACAGGGGATGCACTGCAGTGAGTCCGGAGAGTGCACTGGCACCACTGGGGATGCAGTGCAGTGAGTCCGGAGAGTGCACTGGCACCACTGGGAATGCAGTGCAGTGAGTCCAGAGAGTGCACTGGCACCAGTGGGGATGCAGTGCAGTGAGTCCAGAGAGTGCACTGGCACCACTGGGGATGCACTGCAGTGACTCCAGAGAGTGCACTGGCACCACTGGGGATGCACTGCTGTGACTCCAGAGGGTGCACTGGCACCACTGGGGATGCACTGCAGTGAGACAAGAGAGTGCCCTGGCACCACTGGGATTGCAGTGCAGTGAGTCCAGAGAGTGCAATGGCTCCACTGGGGATGGAGTGCAGTGACTGCAGAGAGTGCCCTGGCACCACTGGGGATGCAGTGCAGTGAGTCCAGAGAGTGCAATGGCTCCACTGGGGATGCAGTGCAGTGAGTCCAGAGATTGCCCTGGCACCAGTGGGTATGCACTGCCGTGAGTCCAGAGAGTGCACTGGCACCACTGGCGATGCACTGCAGTGAGTCCAGAGAGTGCCCTGGCACAACTGGGGATGCACTGCAGTGAGTCCAGAGAGTGCACTGGCACCACTGGGGATGCACTGCAGTGAGTCCAGAGAGTGCACTGGCACCACTGGGGATGCACTGCAGTGAGTCCAGAGAGTGCCCTGGCACCACTGGGGATGCACTGCAGTGAGTCCAGAGACTGCACTGGCACCACTGGGGATGCAGTGCAGTGAGTCCAGAGAGTGCACTGGCACCACTGGGGATGCACTGCAGTGACTCCAGAGAGTGCACTGGCACCACTGGGGTTGCACTGCAGTGACTCCAGAGAGTGCAATGGCACCACTGGGGATGCACCCCGGTGAGTCCAGAGAGTGCACTGGCACCACTGGGGATGCACCCCGGTGAGTCCAGAGAGTGCACTGGCACCACTGGGGATGCAGTGCAGTGAGTCCAGAGAGTGCAATGGCACCACTGGGGATGCACTGCAGTGACTCCAGAGAGTGCACTGGCACCACTGGGGATGCACTGCAGTGAGTCCAGAGAGTGCACTGGCACCACTGGGGATGCACTGCAGTGACTCCAGAGGGTGCACTGGCACCACTGGGGATGCACTGCAGTGAGACCAGAGAGTGCACTGGCACCAATGGAAATGCATTGCAGTGAGTCCAGAGAGTGCACTGACACCACTGGGGATGCAGTGCAGTGACTCCAGAGAGTGCACTGGCACCACTTGGGATGCAGTTCAGTGAGTCCAGAGAGTGCACTGGCACCACTGGGGATGCACTGCAGTGACTGCAGAGAGTGCACTGGCACCAGTGGGGATGCACTGCAGTGACTCCAGAGGGTGCACTGGCACCACTGGGGATGTACTGCAGTGAGTCCAGAGACTCCACTGGCACCACTGCGGATGCACTGCCGTGAGTCCAGAGAGTGCACTGCCACCACTGGGGATGCACTGCTGTGACTCCAGAGGGTGCACTGGAACCACTGGGGATGCACTGCAGTGACTCCAGAGAGTGCACTGGCTCCACTGGGGATGCAGTGCATTGAGTCCAGAGAGTGCACTGGCACCACTGGGGATGCAGTGCAGTGAGTCCAGAGAGTGCACTGGCACCACTGGGGATGCACTGCAGTGAGTCCAGAGAGTGCACTGGCACCACTGGGGATGGAGTGCAGTGAGTCCAGAGAGTGCACTGGCACCACGGGGGATGAACACCGGTGACTCCAGAGAGTGCACTGGCAGCACTTTGGATGCAGTTCAGTGAGTCCAGAGAGTGCACTGGCACCACTGGGGATGCAGTGCAGTGAGTCCTGAGAGTACAATGGCACCACTGGGGATGCAGTGCAGTGAGTCCATAGAGTGCACTGGCACCACGGGGGATGCTCCCCGGTGAGTCCAGAGATTGCACTGGTACCACTGGGGATGCACTGCAGTGACTCCAGAGGGTGGACTGGCACCACTGGGGATGCACTGCAGTGAGACCAGAGAGTGCACTGGCACCAATGGAGATGCACTGCAGTGAGTCCAGAGAGTGCACTGGCACCACTGGGATTGCAGTGCAGTGAGTCCAGAGAGTGCAATGGCTCCACTGGGGATGGAGTGCAGTGACTGCAGAGAGTGCACTGGCACCACTGGGGATGCAGTGCAGTGAGTCCAGAGAGTGCAATGGCTCCACTGGGGATGCAGTGCAGTGAGTCCAGAGATTGCCCTGGCACCACTGGGGATGCACTGCCTTGAGTCCAGAGAGTGCACTGGCACCCCTGGCGATGCACTGCAGTGAGTCCAGAGAGTGCCCTGGCACAACTGGGGATGCACTGCAGTGAGTCCAGAGAGTGCACTGGCACCACTGGGGATGCACTGCAGTGAGTCCAGAGAGTGCACTGGCACCACTGGGGATGCACTGCAGTGAGTCCAGAGAGTGCCCTGGCACCACTGGGGATGCACTGCAGTGAGTCCAGAGACTGCACTGGCACCACTGGGGATGCAGTGCAGTGAGTCCAGAGAGTGCCCTGGCACCACTGGGGATGCACTGCAGTGACTCCAGAGAGTGCACTGGCACCACTGGGGTTGCACTGCAGTGACTCCAGAGAGTGCAATGGCACCACTGGGGATGCAGTGCAGTGAGTCCAGGGAGTGCACTGGCACCACTGGCGATGCACTGCAGTGACTCCAGAGAGTGCACTGGCACCACTGGGGATGCACCCCGGTGAGTCCAGAGAGTGCACTGGCACCACTGGGGATGCACCCCGGTGAGTCCAGAGAGTGCACTGGCACCGCTGGGGATACACCCCGGTGACTCCAGAAGGTGCACTGGCACCACTGGGGATGCACTGCAGTGAGTCCAGAGAGTGCAATGGCACCACTGGGGATGCAGTGCAGTGAGTCCGGAGAGTGCACTGGCACCACTGGGGATGCAGTGCAGTGAGTCCATAGAGTGCACTGGCACCATGGGGATGCTCCCCGGTGAGTTCAGAGAGTACACTGGTACCACTGGGGATGCACTTCAGTGACTCCAGAGGGTGCACTGGCACCACTGGGGATGCACTGCAGTGAGTCCAGAGAGTTTAGTGGCTCCACTGGGGATGCAGTGCAGTGAGTCCAGAGAGTTTAGTGGCACCACTGGGGTTGCAGTGCAGTGAGTCCAGAGAGTTCACTGGCACCACTGGGGATGCACTGCAGTGAGTCCAGAGAGTGCACTGGCACCACTGGGGATGCAGTGCAGTGAGTCCAGAGAGTGCACTGGCACCAGTGGGGATGCAGTGCAGTGAGTCCAGAGAGTGCCCTGGCACCACTGGGGATGCAGTGCAGTGAGTGCAGAGAGAGCACTGGCACCACTGGGGATGCAGTGCAGTGAGTCCAGAGAGTGCACTGGCACCACTGGGGATGCACTGCAGTGAGTCCAGAGAGTGCACTGGCACCACTGGGCATGCAGTGCAGTGAGTCCAGAGAGTGCACTGGCACCACTGGGGATGCACTGCAGTGACTCCAGAGAGTGCACTGGCACCACTGGGGTTGCACTCCAGTGACTCCAGAGAGTGCAATGGCACTAATGGGGATGCACTGCAGTGAGTCCAGAGAGTGCACTGGCACCACTGGTAATGCAGTGCAGTGAGTCCAGAGAGTGCACTGGCACCACTGGGCCTGCAGTGCACTGAGTCCAGAGAGTGCACTGGCACCACTGGGGATGCACTGCAGTGAGTCCAGAGAGGGCACTGGCACCACTGGGGATGCAGTGCAGTGAGTCCAGAGAGTGCACTGGCACCACTGGGGATGCACTGCAGTGAGTCCAGAGAGTGTACTGGCACCACTGGGGATGCAGTGCACTGCAGTGAGTCCAGAGAGTGCACTGGCACCACTGGGGATGCACCCCGGTGAGTCCAGAGAGTGCACTGGCACCACTGGGGATGCACTGCAGTGAGTCCAGAGAGTGCACTGGCAACTCTGGGGATGCACTGCAGTGAGTCCAGAGAGTGCACTGGCACCACTGGGGATGCAGTGCAGTGAGTCCAGAGAGGGCCCTGGCACCAATGGGGATGCAGTGCAGTGAGTCCAGAGAGTGCACTGGCACCACTGGGGATGCAGTGCAGTGAGTCCAGAGAGTGCACTGGCACCACTGGGGATGCACTGCAGTGACTCCAGAGAGTGCACTGGCACCACTGGGGATGCACTGCAGTGAGTCCAGAGAGTGCAATGGCACCACTGGGGATGCAGGGCAGTGAGTCCAGAGAGTGCACTGGCACCACTGGGGATGCACTGCAGTGACTGCAGAGAGTGCACTGGCACCACTGGGGATGCACTGCCGTGAGTCCAGAGAGTGCACTGGCACCACTGGGGATGCACTGCAGTGACTGCAGAGAGTGCACTGGCACCACTGGGGATGCAGTGCAGTGAGTCCAGAGAGTGCACTGGCACCACTGGTGATGCAGTGCAGTGAGTCCAGAGACTGCACAGGCACCACTGGGGGATGCAGTACTGTGAGTCCATAGAGTGCACTGGCACCACTGAGGATGCTCCCCGGTGAGTCCAGAGAGTGCACTGGTACCACTGGGGATGCAGTGCAGTGAGTCCAGAGAGTGCACTGGCACCACTGGGGATGCAGTGCAGTGAGTCCAGAGAGTGCACTGGCACCACTGGGGATGAAGTGCAGTGAGTCCAGAGAGTGCACTGGCACCACAGGGTATGCACTGCAATGAGTCCAGAGAGTGCACTGGCACCACTGGGGATGCACCCCGGTGAGTCCAGAGAGTGCACTGGCACCACTGGGGATGCACTGCAGTGACTCCAGAGGGTGCACTGGCACCACTGGGGATGCACTGCAGTGAGACCAGAGAGTGCACTGGCACCACAGGGGATGCACTGCAGGAACTGCAGAGAGTGCACTGGCACCACTGGGGATGCAGTACAGTGAATACAGAGAGTGCAATGGCACCACTGGGGATGCACTGCAGTGAGTCCAGAGAGTGCCCTGGCACCAATGGAGATGCACTGCCGTGAGTCCAGAGAGTGCACTGGCACCACTGGGGATGCACTGCAGTGAGTCCAGAGAGTGTACTGGCACCACTGGTGATGCACTGCAGTGAGTCCAGAGAATGCACTGGCACCACTGGGGATGCAGTGCAGTGAGTCCAGAGAGTGCACTGGCACCACTGGGGATGCAGTGCAGTGAGTACAGAGAGTGCAATGGCACCACTGGGGATGCAGGGCAGTGAGTCCAGAGAGTGCACTGGCACCACTGGGGATGCACTGCCGTGAGTCCAGAGAGTGCACTGGCACCACTGGGGATGCAGTGCAGTGAGTCCAGAGACTTCACTGGCACCACTGGGAATGCAGTGCAGTGAGCGCAGAGAGTACACTGGCACCACTGGGGATGCAGTGCAGTGAGTCCAGAGAGTGCACTGGCACCACTGGGGATGCAGTGCAGTGAGTCCAGAGAGTGCACTGGCACCACTGGGGATGCAGTGCAGAGAGTCCAGAGAGTGCACTGGCACCACTGGGACTGCACTGCAGTGAGTCCAGAGAGTGCACTGGCACCACTGGGGATGCACTGCAGTGACTCCAGAGAGTGCACTGGCACCACTGGGGATGCACTACAGTGAGTCCAGTGATTGCACTGGCACCACTGGGGATGCAGTGCAGTGAGTCCAGAGAGTGCACTGTCAGCACTGGGGATGCACTGCAGTGAGTCCAGAGAGTGCACTGACACCAATGGGGATGCAGTCCAGTGAGTCCAGTGAGTGCACTGACACCACTGGGGATGCTGTGCAGTGAGTGCAGAGAGTGCACTGGCACCACCGGGGATTCACTGCAGTGAGTCCAGAGAGTGCACTGACACCACTGGTGATGCAGTACAGTGAGTCCAGAGAGTGCACTGGCACCAATGGGGATGCAGTGCAGTGAGTGCAGAGAGTGCACTGGCACCACTGGGGATGCACTGCAGAGAGTCCAGAGAGTGCACTGGCACCACTGGGGATGCAGTGCAGTGAGTCCAGAGAGTGCACTGGCACCACTGAGAATGCACGTCAGTGACTCCAGAGAGTGCACTGGCACCACTGGGGATGCACCCCGGTGAGTCCAGAGAGTGCAATGGCACCAATGGGGATGCACCCCGGTGAGTCCAGAGAGTGCACTGGCACCACTGGGGATGCACTGCAGTGAGTCCAGAGAGTGCACTGGCACCACTGGGGATGCACTTCAGTGACTCCAGAGAGTGCACTGGCACCACTGGGGATGCAGTGCAGTGAGTCCAGAGAGTACACTGGCACCTATGGGGATGGACTGCAGTGGCTCCAGAGAGTGCAATGGCACCACTGGTGATGCAGTGCATTGAGTCCAGAGAGTGCACTGGCACCACAGGGGATGCAGTGCAGTTAGTCCAGAGAGTTCACTGACACCACAGGGGATGCACAGCAGTGAGTCCAGAGAGTGCACTGGCACCAATGAGGCTGCAGTGCAGTGAGTCCAGAGAGTGCACTGGCACCACTGGGGATGCAGTGCAGTGAGTCCAGAGAGTGCAATGGCACCACTGGGGATGCACTGCAGTGACTCCAGAGAGTGCACTGGCACCACTGGGGATGCACTGCAGTGAGTCCAGAGAGTGCACTGGCAGCACTGGGGATGCAGTGCAGTGAGTCCAGAGAGTGCACTGGCACCACTGGGGATGCACTGCAGTGACTCCAGAGAGTGCACTGGCACCACTGGGGATGCACTGCTGTGACTACAGAGGGTGCACTGGCACCACTGGGGATGCACTGCAGTGAGACCAGAGAGTGCCCTGGCACCACTGGGGATGCAGTGCAGTGAGTCCGGAGAGTGCACTGGCACCACTGGGGATGCACTGCAGTGAGTCCAGAGAGTGCACTGGCACCACTGGGGATGCAGTGCAGTGAGTCCGGAGATTGCACTGGCACCACTGGGGATGCACTGCAGTGAGTCCAGAGAGTGCACTGGCACCACTGGGGATGCACTGCAGTGACTCCAGAGGGTGCACTGGCACCACTGGGGATGCAGTGCAGTGAGTCCAGAGAGTGCACTGGCACCACTAGGGATGCACTGCAGTGACTCCAGAGGGTGCACTGGCACCACTGGAGATGCACTGCAGTGAGACCAGAGAGTGCACTGGCACCACTGGGGATGCACTGCAGTGAGTCCAGAGAGTGCACTGGCACCCCTGGGGATGCACTGCACTGAGTCCAGAGAGTGCACTGGCACCACTGGGGATGCACTGCAGTGAGTCCAGAGAGTGCACTGGTACCACTTGGGATGCACTGCAGTGAGTCGAGAGAGTGCACTGGCACCACTGGGGATGCAGTGCAGTGTGTCCAGAGAGTGCACTGGCACCACAGGGGATGCACTTCAGTGACTCCAGAGAGTGCACTGGCACCACTGGGGATGCACTGCAGTGAGTCCAGAGAGTGCACTGGCACCACTGGGGATGCACTGCAGTGAGTCCAGAGAGTACACTGGCACCACTTGGGATGCACTGCAGTGAGTCCAGAGAGTGCACTGGCACCACTGGGGATGCAGTGCACTGAGTCCAGAGAGTGCACTGGCACCACTGGGGATGCACTTCAGTGAGTCCAGAGAGTGCACTGGCACCACTGGGGATGCACTTCAGTGAGTCCAGAGAGTGCACTGGCACCACTGGGGATGCAGTGCAGTGAGTCCAGAGAGTGCACTGGCACCACTGGGGATGCAGTGCAGTGAGTCCAGAGAGTGCACTGGCACCACTGGGGATGCACTGCAGTGACTCCAGAGAGTGCACTGACACCACTGGGGATGCAGTGCAGTGAGTCCAGAGAGTGCCCTGGCACCACTGCGGATGCACTGCAGTGAGTCCAGAGAGTGCACTAGCACCACTGGGGATGCAGTGCAGTGAGTCCAGAGAGTGCACTGGCACCACTAGGGATGCAGTGCAGTGAGTCCAGAGAGTGCACTGGCACCACAGGTAATGCACTCCAGTGAGTCCCGAGAGTGCACTGGCACCACTGGGGATGCACTGCAGTGACTCCAGAGGGTGCACTGGTACCACTGGAGATGCACTGCAGTGAGTCCAGGGACTGCACTGGCACCAGTGGGGATGCAGTGCAGTGAGTCCAGAGAGGGCACTGGCACCACTGGGGATGCAGTGCAGTGAGTCCAGAGAGCGCACTGGCACCACAGGGGATGCACTGCAGTGAGTCCGAGAGTGCACTGGCACCACTGGGGATGCAGTGCAGTGAGTCCAGAGAGTGCACTGGCACCACCTGGAATGCAGTGCAGTGAGTCCAGAGAGTGCACTGGCACCAGTGGGGATGCAGTGCAGTGAGTCCAGAGAGTGCACTGGCACCACTGGGGATGCACTGCAGTGACTCCAGAGAGTGCACTGGCACCACTGGGGATGCACTGCTGTGACTCCAGAGGGTGCACTGGCACCACTGGGGATGCACTGCAGTGAGACAAGAGAGTGCCCTGGCACCACTGGGATTGCAGTGCAGTGAGTCCAGAGAGTGCAATGGCTCCACTGGGGATGGAGTGCAGTGACTGCAGAGAGTGCACTGGCACCACTGGTAATGCAGTGCAGTGAGTCCAGAGAGTGCAATGGCTCCACTGGGGATGCAGTGCAGTGAGTCCAGAGATTGCCCTGGCACCAGTGGGTATGCACTGCCGTGAGTCCAGAGAGTGCACTGGCACCACTGGCGATGCACTGCAGTGAGTCCAGAGAGTGCCCTGGCACAACTGGGGATGCACTGCAGTGAGTCCAGAGAGTGCACTGGCACCACTGGGGATGCACTGCAGTGAGTCCAGAGAGTGCACTGGCACCACTGGGGATGCACTGCAGTGAGTCCAGAGAGTGCCCTGGCACCACTGGGGATGCACTGCAGTGAGTCCAGAGACTGCACTGGCACCACTGGGGATGCAGTGCAGTGAGTCCAGAGAGTGCCCTGGCACCACTGGGGATGCACTGCAGTGACTCCAGAGAGTGCACTGGCACCACTGGGGTTGCACTGCAGTGACTCCAGAGAGTGCAATGGCACCACTGGGGATGCAGTGCAGTGAGTCCAGGGAGTGCACTGGCACCACTGGCGATGCACTGCAGTGACTCCAGAGACTGCACTGGCACCACTGGGGATGCAACCCGGTGAGTCCAGAGAGTGCACTGGCACCACTGGGGATGCACCCCGGTGAGTCCAGAGAGTGCACTGGCACCACTGGGGATACACCCCGGTGACTCCAGAAGGTGCACTGGCACCACTGGGGATGCACTGCAGTGAGTCCAGAGAGTGCACTGGCACCACTGGGGATGCACTTCAGTGACTCCAGAGAGTGCACTGGCACCACTGGGGATGCAGTGCAGTGAGTCCAGAGAGTGCACTGGCACCTATGGGGATGGACTGCAGTGGCTCCAGAGAGTGCAATGGCACCACTGGTGATGCAGTGCATTGAGTCCAGAGAGTGCACTGGCACCACAGGGGATGCAGTGCAGTTAGTCCAGAGAGTTCACTGGCACCACAGGGGATGCACAGCAGTGAGTCCAGAGAGTGCACTGGCACCAATGAGGCTGCAGTGCAGTGAGTCCAGAGAGTGCACTGGCACCACTGGGGATGCAGTGCAGTGAGTCCAGAGAGTGCAATGGCACCACTGGGGATGCACTGCAGTGACTCCAGAGAGTGCACTGGCACCACTGGGGATGCACTGCAGTGAGTCCAGAGAGTGCACTGGCACCACTGGGGATGCACTGCAGTGACTCCAGAGGGTGCACTGGCACCACTGGGGATGCACTGCAGTGAGACCAGAGAGTGCACTGGCACCAATGGAAATGCATTGCAGTGAGTCCAGAGAGTGCACTGACACCACTGGGGATGCAGTGCAGTGACTCCAGAGAGTGCACTGGCACCACTTGGGATGCAGTTCAGTGAGTCCAGAGAGTGCACTGGCACCACTGGGGATGCACTGCAGTGACTGCAGAGAGTGCACTGGCACCAGTGGGGATGCACTGCAGTGACTCCAGAGGGTGCACTGGCACCACTGGGGATGTACTGCAGTGAGTCCAGAGACTCCACTGGCACCACTGCGGATGCACTGCCGTGAGTCCAGAGAGTGCACTGCCACCACTGGGGATGCACTGCTGTGACTCCAGAGGGTGCACTGGAACCACTGGGGATGCACTGCAGTGACTCCAGAGAGTGCACTGGCTCCACTGGAGATGCAGTGCATTGAGTCCAGAGAGTGCACTGGCACCACTGGGGATGCAGTGCGGTGAGTCCAGAGAGTGCACTGGCACCACTGGGGATGCACTGCAGTGAGTCCAGAGAGTGCACAGGCACCACTGGGGATGGAGTGCAGTGAGTCCAGAGAGTGCACTGGCACCACGGGGGATGAACACCGGTGACTCCAGAGAGTGTACTGGCAGCACTTTGGATGCAGTTCAGTGAGTCCAGAGAGTGCACTGGCACCACTGGGGATGCACTGCAGTGACTGCAGAGAGTGCACTGGCACCACTGGGGATGCACTGCAGTGAGACCAGAGAGTGCACTGGCACCAATGGAGATGCACTGCAGTGAGTCCAGAGAGTGCACTGGCACCACTGGGATTGCAGTGCAGTGAGTCCAGAGAGTGCAATGGCTCCACTGGGGATGGAGTGCAGTGACTGCAGAGAGTGCACTGGCACCACGGGGGATGCTCCCCGGTGAGTCCAGAGATTGCACTGGTACCACTGGGGATGCACTGCAGTGACTCCAGAGGGTGCACTGGCACCACTGTGGATGCACTGCAGTGAGACCAGAGAGTGCACTGGCACCAATGGAGATGCACTGCAGTGAGTCCAGAGAGTGCACTGGCACCACTGGGATTGCAGTGCAGTGAGTCCAGAGAGTGCAATGGCTCCACTGGGGATGGAGTGCAGTGACTGCAGAGAGTGCACTGGCACCACTGGGGATGCAGTGCAGTGAGTCCAGAGAGTGCAATGGCTCCACTGGGGATGCAGTGCAGTGAGTCCAGAGATTGCCCTGGCACCAGTGGGGATGCACTGCCGTGAGTCCAGAGAGTGCACTGGCACCACTGGCGATGCACTGCAGTGAGTCCAGAGAGTGCCCTGGCACAACTGGGGATGCACTGCAGTGAGTCCAGAGAGTGCACTGGCACCACTGGGGATGCACTGCAGTGAGTCCAGAGAGTGCCCTGGCACCACTGGGGATGCACTGCAGTGAGTCCAGAGACTGCACTGGCACCACTGGGGATGCAGTGCAGTGAGTCCAGAGAGTGCCCTGGCACCACTGCGGATGCACTGCAGTGACTCCAGAGAGTGCACTGGCACCACTGGGGTTGCACTGCAGTGACTCCAGAGAGTGCAATGGCACCACTGGGGATGCAGTGCAGTGAGTCCAGGGAGTGCACTGGCACCACTGGCGATGCACTGCAGTGACTCCAGAGAGTGCACTGGCACCACTGGGGATGCACCCCGGTGAGTCCAGAGAGTGCACTGGCACCACTGGGGATGCACCCCGGTGAGTCCAGAGAGTGCACTGGCACCACTGGGGATACACCCCGGTGACTCCAGAAGGTGCACTGGCACCACTGGGGATGCACTGCAGTGAGTCCAGAGAGTGCACTGGCACCACTGGGGATGCACTTCAGTGACTCCAGAGAGTGCACTGGCACCACTGGGGATGCAGTGCAGTGAGTCCAGAGAGTGCACTGGCACCTATGGGGATGGACTGCAGTGGCTCCAGAGAGTGCAATGGCACCACTGGTGATGCAGTGCATTGAGTCCAGAGAGTGCACTGGCACCACAGGGGATGCAGTGCAGTTAGTCCAGAGAGTTCACTGGCACCACAGGGGATGCACAGCAGTGAGTCCAGAGAGTGCACTGGCACCAATGAGGCTGCAGTGCAGTGAGTCCAGAGAGTGCACTGGCACCACTGGGGATGCACTGCAGTGACTCCAGAGAGTGCACTAGCACCACTGGGGATGCACTGCAGTGAGTCCAGAGAGTGCACTGGCACCACTGGGGATGCACTGCAGTGACTCCAGAGGGTGCACTGGCACCACTGGGGATGCACTGCAGTGAGACCAGAGAGTGCACTGGCACCAATGGAAAAGCATTGCAGTGACTCCAGAGAGTGCACTGACACCACTGGGGATGCAGTGCAGTGACTCCAGAGAGTGCACTGGCACCACATGGGATGCAGTTCAGTGAGTCCAGAGAGTGCACTGGCACCACTGGGGATGCACTGCAGTGACTGCAGAGAGTGCACTGGCACCAGTGGGGATGCACTGCAGTCACTCCAGAGGGTGCACTGGCACCACTGGGGATGCACTGCAGTGAGTCCAGAGACTCCACTGGCACCACTGGGAATGCAGTGCAGTGAGTGCAGAGAGTACACTGGCACCACTGGGGATGCAGTGCAGTGAGTCCAGAGAGTGCACTGGCACCACTGGGGATGCAGTGCAGTGAGTCCAGAGAGTGCACTGGCACCACTGGGGATGCAGTGCAGAGAGTCCAGAGAGTGCACTGGCACCACTGGGACTGCACTGCAGTGAGTCCAGAGAGTGCACTGGCACCACTGGGGATGCAGTGCAGTGAGTCCAGAGAGTGCACTGGCACCAATGGGGATGCACTACAGTGAGTCCAGTGATTGCACTGGCACCACTGGGGATGCAGTGCAGTGAGTCCAGAGAGTGCACTGTCAGCACTGGGGATGCACTGCAGTGAGTCCAGAGAGTGCACTGACACCAATGGGGATGCAGTCCAGTGAGTCCAGTGAGTGCACTGACACCACTGGGGATGCTGTGCAGTGAGTGCAGAGAGTGCACTGGCACCACCGGGGATTCACTGCAGTGAGTCCAGAGAGTGCACTGACACCACTGGTGATGCAGTACAGTGAGTCCAGAGAGTGCACTGGCACCAATGGGGATGCAGTGCAGTGAGTGCAGAGAGTGCACTGGCACCACTGGGGATGCACTGCAGAGAGTCCAGAGAGTGCACTGGCACCACTGGGGATGCACTGCAGTGAGTCCACAGAGTGCACTAGCATCACTGGGGATGCAGTGCAGTGAGTCCAGAGAGTGCACTGACACCACTGGGGATGCAGTGCAGTGAGTCCAGAGAGTGCACTGGCACCACTGGGGATGCACTGCAGTGAGTCCACAGAGTGCACTAGCATCACTGGGGATGCAGTGCAGTGAGTCCGGAGAGTGCACTGGCACCACTGGGGATGCACTGCAGTGAGTGCAGAGAGTACACTGGCACCACTGGGATTCACTGCAGTGAGTCCAGAGAGTGCACTGGCACCACCTGTGATGCAGTAGAGTGAGTCCAGTGAGTGCACTGGCACAACTGGGGATGCAGTGCTGTGACTCCAGAGAGCGCACTAGCACCACTGGGGATGCAGTGTAGTCAGTTCAGTGAGTGCACTGGCACCACTGCGGATGCACTTCAGTGAGTCCAGAGAGTGCACTGGAACCACTGGCGATGCACTGCAGTGTGTCCAGAGAGTGCACTGGCACCACTGGGGATGTAGTGCAGTGACTCGAGAGAGTGCACTGGCACCACTGGGGATGCAGTGCAGTGAGTCCAGAGAGTGCACTGGCACCACTGGGGATGCCCTGCAGTGAGCCCAGAGAGTGCACTGGCACCACTGGGGATGCAGTGCAGTGAGTCCAGTGAATGCACTGGCAGCATTGTGGATGCAGTGCAGTGAGTCCAGAGAGTGCACTGACACCACTGCTGATGCAGTATAGTGAGTCCAGTGAGTGCACTGGCACCACTGGGGATGCACTGCAGTGAGTCCAGAGAGTGCACTGGCACCTCTGGGCATGCAGTGCAGTGATTCCAGAGAGTGCACTGGCACCACTGGGGATGCAGTGCAGTGAGTCCAGAGAGTGCACTGGCACCACTGGGGATGCAGTGCAGTGAGACCAGAGAGTGCACTGGCACCACTGGGGATGCAGTACAGTGAGTCCAGAGAGTGCACTGGCACCACTGGGGATGCAGTGCAGTGAGTCCAGAGAGTGCAATGGCACCACTGGGGTTGCAGTGCAGTGAGTCCACAGAGTGCACTGGCACCTCGGGGATGCAGTACAGTGAGTCCAGAGAGTGCACTGGCACCACTGGGGATGCAGTGCAGTGAGTCCAGAGAGTGCAATGGCACCACTGGGGATGCAGTGCAGTGAGTCCAGAGAGTGCACTGGCACCACTGGGGATGCACTGCAGTGAGTCCAGAGAGTGCACTGGCACCACTGGCGATGCGCTGCAGTTAGTCCAGAGAGTGCACTGGCACCACTGGGGATGCAGTACAGTGAGTCCAGAGATTGCACTGGCACCACTGGGGATGCAGTGCAGTGACTCCAGAGAGTGCACTGGCACCACTGGGGATGCACTGCAGTGACACCAGAGAGTGCACTGGCACCACTGGGGATGCACTGCAGTGAGTCCAGAGAGTGCACTGACACCACCAGGGATGCAGTGCAGTGAGTCCAGAGAGTGCACTGGCACCACTGGGGATGTAGTGCAGTGAGTCCAGAGAGTACTCTGGCACCACTGGGGATGCACTGCAGTGAGTCCAGAGAGTACACTGGCACCACTGGGGATGTACTGCAGTGAGTCCAGAGAGTGCACTGACACCACTGGGGATGCAGTGCTGTGACTCCAGAGAGTGCACTGGCACCACTGGGGATGCACTGCAGTGAGTCCAGAGAGTGCACTGACACCACTGGGGATGCAGTGCAGTGTGTACAGAGAGTGCACTGGCACCACTGGGGATGCACTGCAGTGACTCCAGAGAGTGCACTGGCACCACTGGGGATGCACTGCAGTGAGTCCAGAGAGTGCACTGGCACCACTGAGAATGCACTTCAGTGAGTCCAGAGAGTGCACTGGCACCACTGGGGATGCAGTGCAGTGAGTCCAGAGAGTGCACTGGCACCACTGGGGATGCAGTGCAGTGAGTCCAGAGAGTGCAATGGCACCACTGGGGATGCAGTGTAGTGAATCCAGTGAGTACACTGGCACCACTGGGGCTGCAGTGCAGTGAGTCCAGAGAGTGCACTGGCACCAATGAGAATGCACTGCAGTGAGTCCAGAGAGTGCACTGGCACCACTGATGATGCAGTACAGTGAGTCCAGAGAGTGCACTGGCACCACTGGGGATGTAGTGCAGTGACTCGAGAGAGTGCACTGGCACCACTGGGGATGCACTGCAGTGAGTCCAGAGAGTGCACTGGCACCACTGGGGATGCAGTGCAGTGAGTCCAGAGAGTGCACTGGCACCACTGGGGATGCAGTGCAGTGAGTCCAGAGAGTGCACTGGTACCACTGGGGATGCAGTACAGTGAGTCCAGAGAGTGCACTGGCACCACTGGGGATGCAGTACAGTGAGTCCAGAGAGTGCACTGGCACCACTGGGGATGCACTGCAGTGAGTCCAGAGATTGCACTGGCACCACTGGGGATGCAGTGCAGTGAGTCCAGAGACTTCACTGGCACCACTGGGAATGCAGTGCAGTGAGTGCAGAGAGTACACTGGCACCACTGGGGATGCAGTGCAGTGAGTCCAGAGAGTGCACTGGCACCACTGGGGATGCACTGCAGAGAGTCCAGAGAGTGCACTGGCACCACAGGGGATGCAGTGCAGAGAGTCCAGAGAGTGCACTGGCACCACTGGGGATGCACTGCAGTGAGTCCAGAGAGTGCACTGGCACCACTGGGGATGCAGTGCAGTGAGTCCAGAGAGTGCACTGGCACCACTGGGGATGCACTACAGTGAGTCCAGTGATTGCACTGGCACCACTGGGGATGCAGTGCAGTGAGTCCAGGGAGTGCACTGTCAGCACTGGGGATGCACTGCAGTGAGTCCAGAGAGTGCACTGACACCACTGGGGATGCAGTGCAGTGAGTCCAGAGAGTGCACTGGCACCACTGAGAATGCACTTCAGTGAGTCCAGAGATTGCACTGACACCACTGGGGATGCAGTGTAGTGAGTCCAGAGAGTACACTGGCACCACTGGGGATGCAGTGCAGTGAGTCCAGAGAGTGCACTGGCACCACTGGGGATGCAGTGCAGTGAGTCCAGAGAGTGCACTGACACCACTGGGGATGCTGTGCAGTGAGTGCAGAGAGTGCACTGGCACCGCCGGGGATTCACTGCAGTGAGTCCAGAGAGTGCACTGACACCACTGCTGATGCAGTACAGTGAGTCCAGAGAGTGCACTGGCACCAATGGGGATGCAGTGCAGTGAGTGCAGAGAGTGCACTGGCACCAATGGGG
This sequence comes from Anser brachyrhynchus, assembly GCF_964034855.1. Lineage (NCBI taxonomy): Eukaryota > Metazoa > Chordata > Aves > Anseriformes > Anatidae > Anser > Anser brachyrhynchus. The sequence goes on along the minus strand of NC_137696.1, from coordinate 11,989,795 downwards.
ATGCAGTGCAGTGAGTCCAGAGAGTGCACTGGCACCACTGGGGATGCAGTGCAGTGAGTCCAGAGAGTGCACTGGCACCACTGAGAATGCACGTCAGTGAGTCCAGAGAGTGCACTGGCACCACTGGGGATGCACTGCAGTGAGTCCAGAGAGTGCACTGGCACCACTGGGGATGCTCTGCAGTGAGTCCAGAGAGTGCACTGGCACCACTGGGGATGCACTGCAGTGAGTCCACAGAGTGCACTAGCACCACGGGGGATGCAGTGCAGTGAGTCCAGAGAGTGCACTGACACCACTGGGGATGCACTGCAGTGAGTCCAGAGAGTGCACTGGCACCACTGGGGATGCAGTGCAGTGAGTCCAGTGAGTGTACTGGAACCACTGGGGATGCAGTACAGTGAGTCCAGAGAGTGCACTGGCACCACTGGGGATGCACTTCAGTGAGTCCAGAGAGTGCACTGGCACCACTGGGGATGCAGTGCAGTGAGTCCAGAGAGTGCACTGGCACCACTGCGGATGCAGTGCAGTGAGTCCAGAGACTTCACTGGCACCACTGGGGATGCACTGCAGTGAGCCCAGAGAGTGCACTGGCACCACTGGGGATGCAGTACAGTGAGTCCAGTGAATGCACTGGCAGCATTGGGGATGCAGTGCAGTGAGTCCAGAGAGTGCACTGGCACCACTGGTGATGCACTGCAGTGAGTCCAGTGAGTGCACTGGCACCACTGGGGATGCAGTGCAGTGAGTCCATAGAGTGCACTGGCACCACTGGGGATGCACTGCAGTGAGTCCAGAGAGTGCACTGGCACCACTGGGGATGCAGTACAGTGAGTCCAGTGAGTGCACTGGCACCACTGGGGATGTAGTGCAGTGACTCGAGAGAGTGCACTGGCACCACTGGGGATGCAGTGCAGTGAGTCCAGAGAGTACACTGGCACCACTGGGGATGCACTGCAGTGAGTCCAGAGAGTGCACTGGCACCACTGGGGATGCAGTGCAGTGAGTCCAGAGAGTGCACTGGCAGCAGTGGGGATGCAGTGCAGTGACTCCAGAGAGTGCACTGGCACCACAGGGGATGCACTGCAGTGAGTCCAGAGAGTGCCCTGGCACCACTGGGGATGCAGTGCAGTGAGTCCAGAGAGTGCACTGGCACCACTGGGGATGCACTGCAGTGAGTCCAGAGAGTGCACTGGCACCACTGCGGATGCAGTGCAGTGAGTCCAGAGAGTGCACTGTCACCACTGGGGATGCACTGCAGTGAGCCCAGAGAGTGCACTGGCACCACTGGGGATGCAGTACAGTGAGTCCAGTGAATGCACTGGCATCATTGGGGATGCAGTGCAGTGAGTCCAGAGAGTGCACTGGCACCACTGGTGATGCACCGCAGTGAGTCCAGTGAGTGCACTGGCACCACTGGGGATGCACTGCAGTGAGTCCATAGAGTGCACTGGCACCACTGGGGATGCACTGCAGTGAGTCCAGAGAATGCACTGCCACCACTGGGATTGCAGTGCAGTGAGTCCAGAGAGTGCACTGGCACCACTGGGGATGCAGTGCAGTGAGTCCAGAGAGTGCACTGGCACCACTGGGGATGCAGTGCAGTGAGTCCAGAGAGTACACTGGCACCACTGGGGATGCACTGCAGTGAGTCCAGAGAGTGCACTGGCACCACTGGGGATGCAGTGCAGTGAGTCCAGAGAGTGCACTGGCAGCAGTGGGGATGCAGTGCAGTGAGTGCAGAGAGTGCACTGGCACCACTGGGGATGCACTGCAGTGAGTCCAGAGAGTGCACTGGCACCACTGGGGATGCACTTCAGTGAGTCCAGAGAGTGCCCTGGCACCACTGGGGATGCAGTGCAGTGAGTCCAGAGAGTGCACTGGCACCACTGGGGATGCACTGCAGTGAGTCCAGAGAGTGCACTGGCACCACTGGGGATGCAGTACAGTGAGTCCACAGAGTGCACTGACAGCAGTGGGGATGCAGTGCAGTGTGTCCAGAGAGTGCACTGGCACCACTGGGGATGCAGTGCAGTGAGTCCAGAGAGTGCACTGGAACCACTGGAGATGCAGTACTGTGAGTCCACAGAGTGCACTGGCACCACGGGGATGCAGTACAGTGAGTCCAGAGAGTGCACTGGCACCACTGGGGATGCAGTGCAGTGAGTACAGAGAGTGCACTGGCACGACCTGGGATGCATTGCAGTGAGTCCAGAGATTGCATTGGCACCACTGGGGATGCAGTGCAGTGAGTCCAGAGAGTGCTCTGGCACCACTGGGGATGCAGTGCAGTGAGTGCAGAGAGTGCACTGGCACCACTGGGGATGCAGTGCAGTGAGTCCAGAGAGTGCACTGGCACCACTGGGGATGCAGTCCAGTGAGTCCAGAGAGTGCACTGGCACCACTGCGGATGCAGTGCAGTGAGTCCAGAGAGTGCACTGGCACCACTGGGGATGCACTGCAGTGACTCCAGAGAGTGCACTGGCACCACTGGGGATGCGCTGCAGTGAGTCCAGAGAGTGCACTGGCACCACTGGGGATGCACTGCAGTGAGTCCAGAGATTGCACTGGCACCACCGGGGATGCAGTGCAGTGAGTCCAGAGAGTGCACTGGCACCAGTGGGGATGCACTGCAGTGAGTCCAGAGAGTGCACTGGCACCACTGGGGATGCACTTCAGTGAGTCCAGAGAGTGCACTGACACCACTGGGGATGCAGTGCAGTGAGTCCAGAGAGTGCACTGGCACCACTGGGGATGCAGTGCAGTGAGTCCAGAGAGTGCTCTGGCACCACTGGGGATGCACTGCAGTGAGTCCAGAGAGTACACTGGCACCACTGGGGATGCAGTGCAGTGAGTCCAGAGAGTGCATTGGCACCACCGGGGATGCAGTGCAGTGAGTCCAGAGAGTGCACTGCCACCGCTGGGGATGCAGTGCAGTGAGTGCAGAGAGTACACTGGCACCACCGGGGATTCACTACAGTGAGTCCAGACAGTGCACTGGCACCACCTGTGATGCAGTACAGTGAGTCCAGTGAGTACACTGGCACCACTGGGGATGCAGTGCTGTGACTCCAGAGAGCGCACTGGCACCACTGGGGATGCACTGCAGTGAGTCCAGATAGTGCACTGGCACCACTGGGGATGCACTTCAGTGAGTCCAGAGAGTGCACTGGCACCACTGGGGATGCAGTGCAGTGACTCCAGAGAGTGCACTGGCACCACTGGGGATGCAGTGCAGAGAGTCCAGAGAGTGCACTGGCACCACTGGGGATGCACTGCAGTGAGTCCAGAGAATGCACTGGCACCACTGGGGATGCAGTACAGTGAGTCCAGACAGTGCACTGGCACCACTGGGGATGCAGTGCAGTGAGTCCAGAGAGTGCACTGGCACCTTTGGGGATGCACTGCAGTGAGTCCAGAGATTGCACTGGCAGCACTTGGGATGCAGTGCAGTGAGTCCAGAGACTTCACTGGCACCACTGGGAATGCAGTGCAGTGAGTGCAGAGAGTGCATTGGCACCACTGGGGATGCACTGCAGTGAGTCCAGAGAGTGCACTGGCACCACTGGGGATGCACTGCAGTGTGTGCAGAGAGTGCACTGGCACCACTGGGGATGCAGTGCAGAGAGTCCAGAGAGTGCACTGGCACCACTGGGGATGTAGTGCAGTGAGTCCAGAGAGTGCACTGGCACCACTGGGGATGCAGTACAGTGAGTCCAGAGAGTGCACTGGCACCACTGGGGATGCAGTGCAGTGACTCCAGAGAGTGCACTGGCACCACTGGGGATGCACTACAGTGAGTCCAGTGATTTCACTGGAACCACTGGGGATGCAGTGCAGTGAGTCCAGAGAGTGCACTGTCAGCACTGGGGATGCACTGCAGTGAGTCCAGAGAGTGCACTGGCACCACTGGGGATGCAGTGCAGTGAGTCCAGAGAGTGCACTGGCACCGCTGGGGATGCAGTGCAGTGAGTCCAGAGAGTGCTCTGGCACCACTGGGGAAGCAGTGTAGTGAGTCCAGAGAGTACACTGGCACCACTGGGGATGCAGTGCAGTGAGTCCAGAGAGTGCACTGGCACCACTGGGGATGCAGTGCAGTGAGTCCAGAGAGTGCACTGTCACCACTGGTGATGCAGTCCAGTGAGTCCAGTGAGTGCACTGACACCACTGGGGATGCTGTGCAGTGAGTCCAGTGAGTGCACTGGCACCACTGGGGATGCAGTGCAGTGAGTGCAGAGAGTGCACTGGCACCAATGGGGATGCACTTCAGTGAGTCCAGAGAGTGCACTGGCACCACTGGGGATGCAGTGCAGTGAGTCCAGAGATTGCACTGGCACCACTGGGGATGAAGTGCTGTGACTCCAGAGAGCGCACTGGCACCACTGGGGATGCAGTGCAGTGAGTGCAGAGAGTGCACTGGCACCATTGGGGATGCACTTCAGTGAGTCCAGAGAGTGCACTGGCACCACTGAGGATGCAGTGCAGTGAGTCCAGAGAGTGCACTGGCACCACTGGGGATGCACTGCAGTGAGTCCAGTGAATGCACTGGCAGCACTGGGGATGCAGTGCAGTGAGTCCAGAGAGCGCACTGGCACCACTGGTGATGCACTGCAGTGAGCCCAGATAGTGCACTGGCACCACTGGGGATGCAGTACAGTGAGTCCAGTGAATGCACTGGCAGCATTGGGGATGCAGTGCAGTGAGCCCAGATAGTGCACTGGCACCACTGGGGATGCAGTACAGTGAGTCCACAGAGTGCACTGGCACCACTGGGGATGTAGTGCAGTGACTCGAGAGAGTGCACTGGCACCACTGGGGATGCAGTGCAGTGAGTCCAGAGAGTGCACTGGCACCACTGGGGATGCACTGCAGTGATTCCAGAGCGTGCACTGGCACCACTGGGGATGCACTGCAGTGAGTCCAGAGAGTTCACTGGCACCACTGGGGATGCAGTCCAGTGAGTGCAGAGAGTGCACTGGCACCACTGGGGATGCACTGCAGTGAGTCCAGAGAGTGCACTGACACCACTGGGGATGCAGTGCAGTGAGTCCAGAAAGTGTACTGGCACCACTGGGGATGCAGTGCAGTGAGTCCAGAGAGTGCTCTGGCCCCTCTGGGGATGCACTGCAGTGAGTCCAGAGAGTACACTGGCACCACTGGGGATGCAGTGCAGTGAATCCAGAGAGTGCATTGGCACCACCGGGGATGCAGTGCAGTGAGTCCAGAGAGTGCACTGGCACCACTGGGGATGCAGTGCAGTGAGTGCTGAGAGTACACTGGCACCACCGGGGATTCACTGCAGTGAGTCCAGAGAGTGCACTGGCACCACCTGTGATGCAGTACAGTGAGTCCTGTGAGTGCACTGGCACCACTGGGAATGCAGTGCTGTGACTCCAGAGAGCGCACTGGCACCACTGGGGCTGCAGTGCAGTGAGTCCAGAGAGTGCACTGGCACCACTGGGGATGCACTGCAGTGAGTCCAGAGCGTGCACTGGCACCACTGGGGATGCACTGCAGTGAGTCCAGAGAGTGCACTGGCACCACTGGGGATGCAGTGCAGTGAGTGCAGAGAGTGCACTGGCACCACTGGGGATGCACTGCAGTGAGTCCAGAGAGTGCACTGACACCACTGGGGATGCAGTGCAGTGAGTCCAGAGAGTGCACAAGCACCACTGGGGATGCAGTGCAGTGAGTCCAGAGAGTGCTCTGGCCCCACTGGGGATGCACTGCAGTGAGTCCACAGAGTACACTGGCACCACTGGGGATGCAGTGCAGTGAATCCAGAGAGTGCATTGGCACCACCGGGGATGCAGTGCAGTGAGTCCAGAGAGTGCACTGGCACCACTGGGGATGCAGTGCAGTGAGTGCTGAGAGTACACTGGCACCACTGGGGATTCACTGCAGTGAGTCCAGAGAGTGCACTGGCACCACCTGTGATGCAGTACAGTGAGTCCTGTGAGTGCACTGGCACCACTGGGGATGCAGTGCTGTGACTCCAGAGAGTGCACTGGCACCACTGGGGATGCAGTGCAGTCAGTTCAGTGAGTGCACTGGCACCACTGGGGATGCACTGCAGTGAGTCCAGAGAGTGCACTGGCACCACTGGGGCTGCAGTGCAGTGAGTCCAGAGAGTGCACTGGCACCACTGGGGATGCCCTGCAGTGAGTCCAGAGAGTGCACTGGCACCACTGGGGATGCAGTACAGTGAGTCCACAGAGTGCACTGGCACCACTGGGGATGCTCTGCAGTGAGTCCAGAGATTGCACTGGCACCACTGGGGATGCAGTGCAGTGAGTCCAGAGAGTGCACTGGCACCACCGGGGATTCACTGCAGTGAGTCCAGAGAGTGCACTGGCACCACCTGTGATGCAGTACAGTGAGTCCAGTGAGTGCACTGGCACCAATGGGGATGCAGTGCAGTCAGTTCAGTGAGTGCACTGGGACCAATGGAGATGCACTGCAGTGAGTCCAGAGAGTGCACTGGCACCACTGGGGATGCACCCCGGTGAGTCCAGAGAGTGCACTGGCACCACTGGGAATGCAGTGCCGTGAGTCCAGAGAGTGCACTGGCACCAGTGGGGATGCACTGCAGTGAGTCCAGAGAGTGCACTGGCACCACTGGTAATGCAGTGCAGTGAGTGCAGAGAGTGCACTGGCACAACTGGGGATGCAGTGCAGTGACTCCAGAGACTGCACTGGCACCAATTGGGATTCAGTTCAGTGAGTCCAGAGAGTGCAATGGCACCACTGGGGATGCACTGCAGTGACTGCAGAGAGTGCACTGGCACCACTGGGGATGCACTGCCGTGAGTCCAGAGAGTGCCCTGGCACCAGTGGGGATGCACTGCAGTGAGTCCAGAGAGTGCACTGGCACCACTGGGGATGCACAGCAGTGAGTCCAGAGAGTGCACTGGCACCACTGGGGATGCAGTGCAGTGAGTCAGGAGAGTGCACTGGCACCACTGGGGATGCACTGCAGTGAGTCCGGAGAGTGCACTGTCACCACAGGTGATGCAGTGCAGTGAGTCCAGAGAGTGAACTGGAACCACTGGGGATGCAGTGCAGTGAGTCCAGAGAGTGCACTGGCACCACTGGGGATGCAGTGCAGTGAGTCCAGAGAGTGCACTGGCACCACTTGGGATGCACTGCAGTGAGTCCAGAGAGTGCACTGGCACCACTGGGGATGCACTGCAGTGAGTCCAGAGAGTGCACTGGCACCACTGGGGATGCAGTGCAGTGAGTCCAGAGAGCGCACTGGCACCACAGGGGATGCACTGCAGTGAGTCCAGAGAGTGCACTGGCACCACTGTGGATGCAGTGCAGTGAGTCCAGAGAGTGCACTGGCACCACTGGGGATGCACTGCAGTGAGTCCAGAGAGTGCCCTAGCACCAGTGGGGATGCAGTGCAGTGAGTCCAGAGCGTGCACTGGCACCAATGGGGGTGCAGTGCAGTGAGTCCAGAGAGTGCACTGGCACCACTGGGGATGCACTGCAGTGAGTGCAGAGAGTGCACTGGCACCACTGGGCATGCAGTGCAGTGAGTCCAGAGAGTGCACTGGCACCACTGGGGATGCACTGCAGTGACTCCAGAGAGTGCACTGGCACCACTGGGTTTGCACTGCAGTGACTCCAGAGAGTGCAATGGCACTAATGGGGATGCACTGCAGTGAGTCCAGAGAGTGCACTGGCACCACTGGTAATGCAGTGCAGTGAGTCCAGAGAGTGCACTGGCACCACTGGGCATGCAGTGCACTGAGTCCAGAGAGTGCACTGGCACCACTGGGGATGAACTGCAGTGAGTCCAGAGAGTGCACTGGCACCACTGGGGATGCAGTGCAGTGAGTCCAGAGAGTGCACTGGCACCACTGGGGATGCACCCCGGTGAGTCCACAGAGTATACTGGCACAACTGGGGATGCAGTGCACTGCCGTGAGTCCAGAGAGTGCACTGGCACCACTGGGGATGCACCCCGGTGAGTCCAGAGAGTGCACTGGCACCACTGGGGATGCACTGCAGTGAGTCCAGAGAGTGCACTGGCAACACTGGGGATGCACTGCAGTGAGTCCAGAGAGTGCACTGGCACCACTGGGGATGCAGTGCAGTGAGTCCAGAGAGTGCCCTGGCACCAATGGGGATGCAGTGCAGTGAGTCCAGAGAGTGCACTGGCACCACTGGGGATGCAGTGCAGTGAGTCCAGAGAGTGAACTGGCACCACTGGGGATGCACTGCAGTGAGTCCAGAGAGTGCACTGGCACCACTGGGGATGCAGTGCAGTGACTCCAGAGAGTGCACTGACACCACTGGGGATGCAGTGCAGTTACTCCAGAGAGTGCACTGGCACCACTGGGGATGCACTGCAGTGAGTCCAGAGAGTGCACTGGCACCAAATGGGATGCACTGCAGTGAGTCCAGAGAGTGCACTGGCACCACTGGGGATGCACTGCAGTGACTCCAGAGAGTGCACTGGCACCACTGGGGATGCACTTCAGTGAGTCCAGAGAGTGCACTGTCACCACTGGGGATGCAGTGCAGTGAGTCCAGAGAGTGCACTGGCACCACTGGGGATGCACTGCAGTGAGTCCAGAGAGTGCACAGGCACCACTGGGGATGCAGTGCAGTGAGTCCAGAGAGTGCAATGGCACCACTGGTGATGCAGTGCAGTGAGTCCAGAGACTGCACAGGCACCACTGGGGGATGCAGTGCTGTGAGTCCATAGAGTGCACTGGCACCACTGGGGATGCAGTGCAGTGAGTCCAGAGAGTGCACTGGTACCACTGGGGATGCACTGCAGTGAGTCCAGAGAGTGCACTGGCACCACTGGGGATGCACTGCAGTGAGTCCAGAGAGTGCACTGGCACCACTGGGGATGCAGTGCAGTGAGTCCAGAGAGCGCACTGGCACCACAGGGGATGCAATGCAGTGAGTCCAGAGAGTGCACTGGCACCACTGGGGATGCAGTGCAGTGAGTCCGGAGAGTGCACTGGCACCACTGGGGATGCACTGCAGTGAGTCCGGAGAGTGCACTGTCACCACAGGTGATGCAGTGCAGTGAGTCCAGAGAGTGAACTGGAACCACTGGGGATGCAGTGCAGTGAGTCCAGAGAGTGCACTGGCACCACTGGGGATGCAGTGCAGTGAGTCCAGAGAGTGCACTGGCACCACTTGGGATGCACTGCAGTGAGTCCAGAGAGTGCACTGGCACCACTGGGGATGCACTGCAGTGAGTCCAGAGAGTGCCCTGGCACCACTGGGGATGCAGTGCAGTGAGTCCAGAGAGCGCACTGGCACCACAGGGGATGCAATGCAGTGAGTCCAGAGAGTGCACTGGCACCACTGTGGATGCAGTGCAGTGAGTCCAGAGAGTGCACTGGCACCACTGGGGATGCACTGCAGTGAGTCCAGAGAGTGCCCTAGCACCAGTGGGGATGCAGTGCAGTGAGTCCAGAGCGTGCACTGGCACCAATGGGGGTGCAGTGCAGTGAGTCCAGAGAGTGCACTGGCACCACTGGGGATGCACTGCAGTGAGTGCAGAGAGTGCACTGGCACCACTGGGCATGCAGTGCAGTGAGTCCAGAGAGTGCACTGGCACCACTGGGGATGCACTGCAGTGACTCCAGAGAGTGCACTGGCACCACTGGGTTTGCACTGCAGTGACTCCAGAGAGTGCAATGGCACTAATGGGGATGCACTGCAGTGAGTCCAGAGAGTGCACTGGCACCACTGGTAATGCAGTGCAGTGAGTCCAGAGAGTGCACTGGCACCACTGGGCATGCAGTGCACTGAGTCCAGAGAGTGCACTGGCACCACTGGGGATGCACTGCAGTGAGTCCAGAGAGTGCACTGGCACCACTGGGGATGCAGTGCAGTGAGTCCAGAGAGTGCACTGGCACCACTGGGGATGCACCCCGGTGAGTCCACAGAGTATACTGGCACAACTGGGGATGCAGTGCACTGCCGTGAGTCCAGAGAGTGCACTGGCACCACTGGGGATGCACCCCGGTGAGTCCAGAGAGTGCACTGGCACCACTGGGGATGCACTGCAGTGAGTCCAGAGAGTGCACTGGCAACACTGGGGATGCACTGCAGTGAGTCCAGAGAGTGCACTGGCACCACTGGGGATGCAGTGCAGTGAGTCCAGAGAGTGCCCTGGCACCAATGGGGATGCAGTGCAGTGAGTCCAGAGAGTGCACTGGCACCACTGGGGATGCAGTGCAGTGAGTCCAGAGAGTGCACTGGCACCACTGGGGATGCACTGCAGTGAGTCCAGAGAGTGCACTGGCACCACTGGGGATGCAGTGCAGTGACTCCAGAGAGTGCACTGACACCACTGGGGATGCAGTGCAGTTACTCCAGAGAGTGCACTGGCACCACTGGGGATGCACTGCAGTGAGTCCAGAGAGTGCACTGGCACCAAATGGGATGCACTGCAGTGAGTCCAGAGAGTGCACTGGCACCACTGGGGATGCACTGCAGTGACTCCAGAGAGTGCACTGGCACCACTGGGGATGCACTTCAGTGAGTCCAGAGAGTGCACTGTCACCACTGGGGATGCAGTGCAGTGAGTCCAGAGAGTGCACTGGCACCACTGGGGATGCACTGCAGTGAGTCCAGAGAGTGCACAGGCACCACTGGGGATGCAGTGCAGTGAGTCCAGAGAGTGCAATGGCACCACTGGTGATGCAGTGCAGTGAGTCCAGAGACTGCACAGGCACCACTGGGGGATGCAGTGCTGTGAGTCCATAGAGTGCACTGGCACCACTGGGGATGCAGTGCAGTGAGTCCAGAGAGTGCACTGGTACCACTGGGGATGCACTGCAGTGAGTCCAGAGAGTGCACTGGCACCACTGGGGATGCACTGCAGTGAGTCCAGAGAGTGCACTGGCACCACTGGGGATGCAGTGCAGTGAGTCCAGAGAGCGCACTGGCACCACAGGGGATGCAATGCAGTGAGTCCAGAGAGTGCACTGGCACCACTGTGGATGCAGTGCAGTGAGTCCAGAGAGTGCACTGGCACCACTGGGGATGCACTGCAGTGAGTCCAGAGAGTGCCCTAGCACCACTGGGGATGCAGTGCAGTGAGTCCAGAGCGTGCACTGGCACCAATGGGGGTGCAGTGCAGTGAGTCCAGAGAGTGCACTGGCACCACTGGGGATGCACTGCAGTGAGTGCAGAGAGTGCACTGGCACCACTGGGCATGCAGTGCAGTGAGTCCAGAGAGTGCACTGGCACCACTGGGGATGCACTGCAGTGACTCCAGAGAGTGCACTGGCACCACTGGGTTTGCACTGCAGTGACTCCAGAGAGTGCAATGGCACTAATGGGGATGCACTGCAGTGAGTCCAGAGAGTGCACTGGCACCACTGGTAATGCAGTGCAGTGAGTCCAGAGAGTGCACTGGCACCACTGGGCATGCAGTGCACTGAGTCCAGAGAGTGCACTGGCACCACTGGGGATGCACTGCAGTGAGTCCAGAGAGTGCACTGGCACCACTGGGGATGCAGTGCAGTGAGTCCAGAGAGTGCACTGGCACCACTGGGGATGCACCCCGGTGAGTCCAGAGAGTGTACTGGCACAACTGGGGATGCAGTGCACTGCCGTGAGTCCAGAGAGTGCACTGGCACCACTGGGGATGCACCCCGGTGAGTCCAGAGAGTGCACTGGCACCACTGGGGATGCACTGCAGTGAGTCCAGAGAGTGCACTGGCAACACTGGGGATGCACTGCAGTGAGTCCAGAGAGTGCACTGGCACCACTGGGGATGCAGTGCAGTGAGTCCAGATAGTGCCCTGGCACCAATGGGGATGCACTGCAGTGAGTCCAGAGAGTGCACTGGCACCACTGGGGATGCAGTACAGTGAGTCCAGAGAGTGCACTGGCACCACTGGGGATGCACTGCAGTGAGTCCAGAGAGTGCACTGGCACCACTGGGGATGCAGTGCAGTGACTCCAGAGAGTGCACTGACACCACTGGGGATGCAGTGCAGTTACTCCAGAGAGTGCACTGGCACCACTGGGGATGCAGTGCAGTGAGTCCAGAGAGTGCACTGGCACCAAATGGGATGCACTGCAGTGAGTCCAGAGAGTGCACTGGCACCACTGGGGATGCAGTGCAGTGACTCCAGAGAGTGCACTGGCACCACTGGGGATGCACTTCAGTGAGTCCAGAGAGTGCACTGTCACCACTGGGGATGCAGTGCAGTGAGTCCAGAGAGTGCACTGGCACCACTGGGGATGCACTGCAGTGAGTCCAGAGAGTGCACAGGCACCACTGGGGATGCAGTGCAGTGAGTCCAGAGAGTGCAATGGCACCACTGGTGATGCAGTGCAGTGAGTCCAGAGACTGCACAGGCACCACTGGGGGATGCAGTGCTGTGAGTCCATAGAGTGCACTGGCACCACTGGGGATGCTCCCCGGTGAGTCCAGAGAGTGCACTGGTACCACTGGGGATGCACTGCAGTGAGTGCAGAGACTCCACTGGCAACACTGGGGATGCAGTGCAGTGAGTCCAGAGAGTGCACTGGCACCACTGGGGATGCAGTGCAGTGAGTCCAGAGAGTGCACTGGCACCACAGGGTATGCACTGCAATGAGTCCAGAGAGTGCACTGGCACCACTGGGGATGCAGTGCAGTGAGTCCAGAGAGTGCACTGGCACCACTGGGGATGCAGTGCAGTGAGTCCAGAGGGTGCACTGGCACCACTGGGGATGCACTGCAGTGAGACCAGAGAGTGCACTGGCACCACAGGGGATGCACTGCAGGAACTGCAGAGAGTGCACTGGCACCACTAGGGATGCAGTACAGTGAATACAGAGAGTGCAATGGCACCACTGGGGATGCAGTGCAGTGAGTCCAGAGAGTGCCCTGGCACCAATGGAGATGCACTGCAGTGAGTCCAGAGAGTGCACTGGCACCACTGGGGATGCACTGCAGTGAGTCCAGAGAATGCACTGGCACCACTGGGGATGCAGTGCATTGAGTCCAGAGAGTGCACTGGCACCACTGGGGATGCAGTGCAGTGAGTGCAGAGAGTGCAATGGCACCACTGGGGATGCAGGGCAGTGAGTCCAGAGAGTGCCCTGGCACCACTGGGGATGCACTGCCGTGAGTCCAGAGAGTGCACTGGCACCACTGGGAATGCACTGCTGTGACTGCAGAGAGTGCACTGGCACCACTGGGGATGCACTGCCGTGAGTCCAGAGAGTGCACTGGCACCACTGGGGATGCAGTGCAGTGAGTCCAGAGAGTGCACTGGCACCACTGGGGATGCACTGCAGTGAGTCCAGAGAATGCACTGCCACCACTGGGATTGCAGTGCAGTGAGTCCAGAGAGTGCACTGGCACCACTGGGGATGCAGTGCAGTGAGTCCAGAGAGTGCACTGGCACCACTGGGGATGCACTGCAGTGACTGCAGAGAGTGCACTGGCACCAGTGGGGATGCACTGCAGTGACTCCAGAGGGTGCACTGGCACCACTGGGGATGCAGTGCAGTGAGTCCAGAGAGTGCACTGGCACCACTGGGGATGCACTGCAGTGAGTCCGGAGAGTGCACTGGCACCACTGGGGATGCACTTCAGTGAGTCCAGAGAGTGCACTGTCACCACTGGGGATGCAGTGCAGTGAGTCCAGAGAGTGCACTGGCACCACTAGGGATGCACTGCCGTGAGTCCAGAGAGTGCACTGGCACCACTGGGGATGCACCCCGGTGAGTCCAGAGAGTGCACTGGCACCACTGGGGATGCACTGCAGTGAGTCCAGAGAGTGCACTGGCAACACTGGGGATGCACTGCAGTGAGTCCAGAGAGTGCACTGGCACCACTGGGGATGCAGTGCAGTGAGTCCAGATAGTGCCCTGGCACCAATGGGGATGCACTGCAGTGAGTCCAGAGAGTGCACTGGCACCACTGGGGATGCAGTACAGTGAGTCCAGAGAGTGCACTGGCACCACTGGGGATGCACTGCAGTGAGTCCAGAGAGTGCACTGGCACCACTGGGGATGCAGTGCAGTGACTCCAGAGAGTGCACTGACACCACTGGGGATGCAGTGCAGTTACTCCAGAGAGTGCACTGGCACCACTGGGGATGCAGTGCAGTGAGTCCAGAGAGTGCACTGGCACCAAATGGGATGCACTGCAGTGAGTCCAGAGAGTGCACTGGCACCACTGGGGATGCAGTGCAGTGACTCCAGAGAGTGCACTGGCACCACTGGGGATGCACTTCAGTGAGTCCAGAGAGTGCACTGTCACCACTGGGGATGCAGTGCAGTGAGTCCAGAGAGTGCACTGGCACCACTGGGGATGCACTGCAGTGAGTCCAGAGAGTGCACAGGCACCACTGGGGATGCAGTGCAGTGAGTCCAGAGAGTGCAATGGCACCACTGGTGATGCAGTGCAGTGAGTCCAGAGACTGCACAGGCACCACTGGGGGATGCAGTGCTGTGAGTCCATAGAGTGCACTGGCACCACTGGGGATGCTCCCCGGTGAGTCCAGAGAGTGCACTGGTACCACTGGGGATGCACTGCAGTGAGTGCAGAGACTCCACTGGCAACACTGGGGATGCAGTGCAGTGAGTCCAGAGAGTGCACTGGCACCACTGGGGATGCAGTGCAGTGAGTCCAGAGAGTGCACTGGCACCACAGGGTATGCACTGCAATGAGTCCAGAGAGTGCACTGGCACCACTGGGGATGCAGTGCAGTGAGTCCAGAGAGTGCACTGGCACCACTGGGGATGCAGTGCAGTGAGTCCAGAGGGTGCACTGGCACCACTGGGGATGCACTGCAGTGAGACCAGAGAGTGCACTGGCACCACAGGGGATGCACTGCAGGAACTGCAGAGAGTGCACTGGCACCACTAGGGATGCAGTACAGTGAATACAGAGAGTGCAATGGCACCACTGGGGATGCAGTGCAGTGAGTCCAGAGAGTGCCCTGGCACCAATGGAGATGCACTGCAGTGAGTCCAGAGAGTGCACTGGCACCACTGGGGATGCACTGCAGTGAGTCCAGAGAATGCACTGGCACCACTGGGGATGCAGTGCATTGAGTCCAGAGAGTGCACTGGCACCACTGGGGATGCAGTGCAGTGAGTGCAGAGAGTGCAATGGCACCACTGGGGATGCAGGGCAGTGAGTCCAGAGAGTGCCCTGGCACCACTGGGGATGCACTGCCGTGAGTCCAGAGAGTGCACTGGCACCACTGGGAATGCACTGCTGTGACTGCAGAGAGTGCACTGGCACCACTGGGGATGCACTGCCGTGAGTCCAGAGAGTGCACTGGCACCACTGGGGATGCAGTGCAGTGAGTCCAGAGAGTGCACTGGCACCACTGGGGATGCACTGCAGTGAGTCCAGAGAATGCACTGCCACCACTGGGATTGCAGTGCAGTGAGTCCAGAGAGTGCACTGGCACCACTGGGGATGCAGTGCAGTGAGTCCAGAGAGTGCACTGGCACCACTGGGGATGCACTGCAGTGACTGCAGAGAGTGCACTGGCACCAGTGGGGATGCACTGCAGTGACTCCAGAGGGTGCACTGGCACCACTGGGGATGCAGTGCAGTGAGTCCAGAGAGTGCACTGGCACCACTGGGGATGCACTGCAGTGAGTCCGGAGAGTGCACTGGCACCACTGGGGATGCACTTCAGTGAGTCCAGAGAGTGCACTGTCACCACTGGGGATGCAGTGCAGTGAGTCCAGAGAGTGCACTGGCACCACTAGGGATGCACTGCCGTGAGTCCAGAGAGTGCACTGGCACCACTGGGGATGCAGTGCAGTGAGTCCAGAGAGTGCACTGGCACCACTGGGGATGCACTGCAGTGAGTCCAGAGAGTGCACTGGCACCACTTGGGATGCACTGCAGTGAGTCGAGAGAGTGCACTGGCACCACTGGGGATGCAGTGCAGATAGTCCAGAGAGTGCACTGGCACCACTGGGGATGCAGTGCAGTGAGTCCAGAGAGTTTAGTGGCTCCACTGGGGATGTAGTGCAGTGAGTCCAGAGAGTGTACTGGCACCACTGGGGATGCAGTGCAGTGAGTCCAGAGAGTGCACTGACACCACAGGGGATGCAGTGCAGTGAGTCCAGTGAGTGCACTGGCACCACTTGGGATGCAGTTCAGTGAGTCCAGAGAGTGCACTGGCACCAATGGGGATGCACTGCAGTGAGTCCAGTGAGTGCACTGGCACCACTGGGGATGCAGTGCAGTGAGTCCAGAGAGTGCACTGGCACCACTGGGGATGCACTGCAGTGACTCCAGAGAGTGCACTGGCACCACTGGTGATGCACTGCAGTGACTCCAGAGGGTGCACTGGCACCACTGGGGATGCACTGCAGTGAGACCAGAGAGTGCACTGGCACCAATGGAGATGCAGTGCAGTGAGTCCAGAGAGTGCACTGGCACCACTGGGGATGCAGTGCAGTGAGTCCAGAGAGTGCACTGTCAGCACTGGGGATGCAGTTCAGCGAGTCCAGAGAGTGCACTGGCACCACTGGGGATGCACTGCAGTGACTGCATAGAGTGCACTGGCACCACTGGGGATGCAGTGCCGTGAGTCCAGAGAGTGCACTGGCACCACTGGGGATGCACTGCAGTGACTGCAGAGAGTGCACTGGCACCACTGGGAATGCAGTGCAGTGAGTCCAGAGAGTGCACTGGCACCACTGGGGATGCAGTGCAGTGAGTCCGGAGAGTGCACTGGCACCACTGGGGATGCACTGCAGTGAGTCCAGAGAGTGCACTAGCACCACTGGGGATGCACTGCAGTGAGTGCAGAGAGTGCACTGGCACCACTGGGGATGCACTGCCGTGAGTCCAGAGAGTGCACTGGCACCACTGGGGATGCACTGCAGTGAGTGCAGAGAGTGCACTGGCACCACTGGGGATGTAGTGCAGTGAGTCCAGAGAGTGCACTGGCACCACTGGGGATGAACCGCAGTGACTCCAGAGAGTGCACTGGCACCACTGGGGATGCACTGCTGTGACTCCAGAGGGTGCACTGGCACCACTGGGGATGCACTGCAGTGAGACCAGAGAGTGCCCTGGCACCACTGGGGATGCACTGCAGTGAGTCCGGAGAGTGCCCTGGCACCAGTGGGGATGCACTGCAGTGAGTCCAGAGAGTGAACTGGCACCACTGGGGATGCACCCCGGTGAGTCCAGAGAGTGCACTGGCACCACTGGGGATGCAGTGCAGTGAGTCCAGAGGGTGCACTGGCACCAGTGGGGATGCACTACAGTGAGACCACAGAGTGCACTGGCACCACTGGTGATGCACTGCAGTGAGTCCAGAGAGTGCACTGGCACCACTGGGGATGCACCCCGGTGAGTCCAGAGAGTGCACTGGCACCACTGGGAATGCAGTGCCGTGAGTCCAGAGAGTGCACTGGCACCACTGGGGATGCACTGCAGTGAGTCCAGAGAGTGCACTGGCACCACTGGTAATGCAGTGCAGTGAGACCAGAGAGTGCACGGGAACAACTGGGGATGCAGTGCAGTGACTCCAGAGAGTGCACTGGCACCACTTGGGATTCAGTTCAGTGAGTCCAGAGAGTGCAATGGCACCACTGGGGATGCAGTGCAGTGACTGCAGAGAGTGCCCTGGCACCAATGGAGATGCACTGCAGTGAGTCCAGAGAGTGCACTGGCACCACTGGGGATGCACTGCAGTGAGTCCAGAGAGTGCACTGGCACCACTGTGGATGCACTGCAGTGACTCCAGAGAGTGCACTGGCACCACTGGGGATGCACTGCTGTGACTCCAGAGGGTGCACTGGCACCACTGGGGATGCACTGCAGTGACTCCAGAGGGTGCACTGGCACCACTGGGGATGCAGTGCAGTGACTCCAGAGAGTGCACTGGCACCACTTGGGATGCAGTTCAGTGAGTCCAGAGAGTGCACTGGCACCACTGGGGATGCACTGCAGTGACTGCAGAAAGTGCACTGGCACCACTGGGGATGCAGTGCCGTGAGTCCATAGAGTGCACTGGCACCACTGGGGATGCACTGCAGAGAGTCCAGAGAGTGCACTGGCACCACTGGTAATGCAGTGCAGTGAGTCCAGAGAGTGCACTGGCACCACTGGGCATGCAGTGCACTGAGTCCAGAGAGTGCACTGGCACCACTGGGGATGCACTGCAGTGAGTCCAGAGAGTGTACTGGCACCACTGGGGATGCAGTGCACTGCAGTGAGTCCAGAGAGTGCACTGGCACCACTGGGGATGCACCCCGGTGAGTCCAGAGAGTGCACTGGCACCACTGGGGATGCACTGCAGTGAGTCCAGAGAGTGCACTGGCAACACTGGGGATGCACTGCAGTGAGTCCAGAGAGTGCACTGGCACCACTGGGGATGCAGTGCAGTGAGTCCAGAGAGTGCCCTGGCACCAATGGGGATGCAGTGCAGTGAGTCCAGAGAGTGCACTGGCACCACTGGGGATGCAGTGCAGTGAGTCCAGAGAGTGCACTGGCACCACTGGGGATGCAGTGCAGTGAGTCCAGAGAGGGCACTGGCACCACTGGGGATGCAGTGCAGTGACTCCAGAGAGTGCACTGGCACCACTGGGGATGCAGTGCAGTTACTCCAGAGAGTGCACTGGCACCACTGGGGATGCACTGCAGTGAGTCCAGAGAGTGCACTGGCACCAATGGGGATGCACTGCAGTGAGTCCAGAGAGTGCACAGGCACCACTGGTAATGCAGTGCAGTGAGTCCAGAGAGTGCACTGGCACCACTTGGGATGCACCCCAGTGAGTCCAGAGAGTGCACTGGCAACACTTTGGATGCAGTTCAATGAGTCCAGAGAGTGCACTGGCACCACTGGGGATGCACTGCTGTGACTCCAGAGGGTGCACTGGCACTACTGGGGATGCACTGCAGTGACTCCAGAGGGTGCACTGGCACCACTGGGGATGCAGTGCAGTGACTCCAGAGAGTGCACTGGCACCACTTGGGATGCAGTTCAGTGAGTCCAGAGAGTGCACTGGCACCACTGAGAATGCACTTCAGTGAGTCCAGAGAGTGCACTGGCACCACTGGGGATGCACTGCAGTGACTCCAGAGAGTGCACTGGCACCACTGGGGATGCACTGCTGTGACTCCAGAGGGTGCACTGGAACCACTGGGGATGCACTGCAGTGAGTCCAGAGAGTGCACTGGCTCCACTGGGGATGCACTGCAGTGAGTTCAGAGAGTGCACTGGCACCACTGGGGATGCAGTGCAGTGAGTCCAGAGAGTGCACTGGCAGCACTGGGGATGCACTGCAGTGAGTCCAGAGAGTGCACAGGCACCACTGGGGATGCAGTGCAGTGAGTCCAGAGAGTGCACTGGCAGCACTGGGGATGCACTGCAGTGAGTCCAGAGAGTGCACAGGCACCACTGGGGATGCACTGCAGTGAGTCCAGAGAGTGCACTGGCACCACTGTGGATGCACTGCAGTGACTCCAGAGAGTGCACTGGCACCACTGGGGATGCACTGCTGTGACTCCAGAGGGTGCACTTGCACCACTGGGGATGCACTGCAGTGACTCCAGAGGGTGCACTGGCACCACTGGGGATGCAGTACAGTGACTCCAGAGAGTGCACTGGCACCACTTGGGATGCAGTTCAGTGAGTCCAGAGAGTGCACTGGCACCACTGGGGATGCACTGCAGTGACTGCAGAAAGTGCACTGGCACCACTGGGGATGCAGTGCCGTGAGTCCATAGAGTGCACTGGCACCACTGGGGATGCACTGCAGAGAGTCCAGAGAGTGCACTGGCACCACTGGTAATGCAGTGCAGTGAGTCCAGAGAGTGCACTGGCACCGCAGGGCATGCAGTGCACTGAGTCCAGAGAGTGCACTGGCACCACTGGGGATGCACTGCAGTGAGTCCAGAGAGTTCACTGGCACCACTGGGGATGCACTGCACTGAGTCCAGAGAGTGTACTGGCACCACTGGGGATGCAGTGCACTGCATTGAGTCCAGAGAGTGCACTGGCACCACTGGGGATGCACCCCGGTGAGTCCAGAGAGTGCACTGGCACCACTGGGGATGCACTGCAGTGAGTCCAGAGAGTGCACTGGCACCACTGGGGATGCACTGCAGTGAGTCCAGAGAGTGCACTGGCACCACTGGGGATGCAGTGCAGTGAGTCCAGAGAGTGCCCTGGCACCAATGGGGATGCAGTGCAGTGAGTCCAGAGAGTGCACTGGCACCACTGGGGATGCAGTGCAGTGAGTCCAGAGAGTGCACTGGCACCACTGGGGATGCACTGCATGGAGTCCAGAGAGTGCACTGGCACCACTGGGGATGCAGTGCAGTGAGTCCAGAGAGTGCACTGGCACCACTGGGGATGCAGTGCAGTTACTCCAGAGAGTGCACTGGCACCACTGGGGATGCACTGCAGTGAGTCCAGAGAGTGCACTGGCACCACTGAGAATGCACTTCAGTGAGTCCAGAGAGTGCACTGGCACCACTGGAGATGCACTGCAGTGACTCCAGAGAGTGCACTGGCACCACTGGGGATGCACTGCTGTGACTCCAGAGGGTGCACTGGAACCACTGGGGATGCACTGCAGTGAGTCCAGAGAGTGCACTGGCTCCACTGGGGATGCACTGCAGTGAGTCCAGAGAGTGCACTGGCACCACTGGGGATGCAGTGCAGTGAGTCCAGAGAGTGCACTGGCAGCACTGGGGATGCACTGCAGTGAGTCCAGAGAGTGCACAGGCACCACTGGGGATGCAGTGCAGTGAGTCCAGAGAGTGCACTGGCACCACGGGGGATGCACCCCGGTGACTCCAGAGAGTGCACTGGCAGCACTTTGGATGCAGTTCAGTGAGTCCAGAGAGTGCACTGGCACCACTGGGGATGCACTGCAGTGAGTCCAGAGAGTTCACTGGCACCACTGGGGATGCAGTGCAGTGAGTCCAGAGAGTGCAATGGCACGACTGGTGATGCACTGCAGTGAGTCCGGAGAGTGCACTGGCACCACTGGGGATGCAGTGCAGTGAGTCCATAGAGTGCACTGGCACCACGGGGATGCTCCCCGGTGAGTCCAGAGAGTACACTGGTACCACTGGGGATGCACTTCAGTGACTCCAGAGGGTGCACTGGCACCACTGGGGATGCACTGCAGTGAGACCAGAGAGTGCACTGGCACCAATGGAGATGCACTGCAGTGAGTCCAGAGAGTGCACTGGCAACACTGGGGATGCACTGCAGTGAGTCCAGAGAGTGCACTGGCACCACTGTGGATGCACTGCAGTGACTCCAGAGAGTGCACTGGCACCACTGGGGATGCACTGCTGTGACTCCAGAGGGTGCACTGGCACCACTGTGGATGCACTGCAGTGACTCCAGAGGGTGCACTGGCACCACTGGGGATGCAGTACAGTGACTCCAGAGAGTGCACTGGCACCACTTGGGATGCAGTTCAGTGAGTCCAGAGAGTGCACTGGCACCACTGGGGATGCACTGCAGTGACTGCAGAAAGTGCACTGGCACCACTGGGGATGCAGTGCCGTGAGTCCATAGAGTGCACTGGCACCACTGGGGATGCACTGCAGAGAGTCCAGAGAGTGCACTGGCACCACTGGTAATGCAGTGCAGTGAGTCCAGAGAGTGCACTGGCACCGCTGGGCATGCAGTGCACTGAGTCCAGAGAGTGCACTGGCACCACTGGGGATGCACTGCAGTGAGTCCAGAGAGTGCACTGGCACCACTGGGGATGCACTGCACTGAGTCCAGAGAGTGTACTGGCAACACTGGGGATGCAGTGCACTGCAGTGAGTCCAGAGAGTGCACTGGCACCACTGGGGATGCACCCCGGTGAGTCCAGAGAGTGCACTGGCACCACTGGGGATGCACTGCAGTGAGTCCAGAGAGTGCACTGGCAACACTGAGAATGCACTTCAGTGAGTCCAGAGAGTGCACTGGCACCACTGGGGATGCAGTGCAGTGAGTCCAGAGAGTGCCCTGGCACCAATGGGGATGCAGTGCAGTGAGTCCAGAGAGTGCACTGGCACCACTGGGGATGCAGTGCAGTGAGTCCAGAGAGTGCACTGGCTCCACTGGGGATGCAGTGCAGTGAGTCCAGAGAGTGCACTGGCACCACTGGGGATGCAGTGCAGTGAGTCCAGAGAGTGCACTGGCACCACTGGGGATGCACTGCAGTGACTCCAGAGAGTGCACTGGCACCACTGGGGATGCACTTCAGTGAGTCCAGAGAGTGCACTGTCACCACTGGGGATGCAGTGCAGTGAGTCCAGAGAGTGCACTGGCACCACTGGGGATGCACTGCAGTGAGTCCAGAGAGTACACAGGCGCCACTGGTAATGCAGTGCAGTGAGTCCAGAGAGTGCACTGGCACCACTGGGGATGCAGTGCAGTGAGTCCAGAGAGTGCACTGGCACCACTTTGGATGCAGTTCAATGAGTCCAGAGAGTGCACTGGCACCACTGGGGATGCACTGCAGTGACTACAGAGAGTGCACTGGCACCACTGGGGATGCAGTGCAGTGAGTCCAGAGAGTGCAATGGCACCACTGGTGATGCAGTGCAGTGAGTCCAGAGACTGCACAGGCACCACTGGGGGATGCAGTGCTGTGAGTCCATAGAGTGCACTGGCACCACTGGGGATGCTCCCCGGTGAGTCCAGAGAGTGCACTGGTACCACTGGGGATGCACTGCAGTGAGTCCAGAGAGTGCACTGGCACCACAGGGGATGCAGTGCAGTGAGTCCAGAGAGTGCACTGGCACCACTGGGGATGCAGTGCAGTGAGTCCAGAGAGTGCACTGGCACCACAGGGTATGCACAGCAATTAGTCCAGAGAGTGCACTGGCACCACTGGGGATGCAGTGCAGTGAGTCCAGAGAGTGCACTGGCACCACTGGGGATGCACTGCAGTGACTCCAGAGGGTGCACTGGCACCACTGGGGATGCAGTGCAGTGAGACCAGAGAGTGCACTGGCACCACAGGGGATGCACTGCAGGAACTGCAGAGAGTGCACTGGCACCACTGGGGATGCAGTACAGTGAATACAGAGAGTGCACTGTCACCACAGGGGATGCAGTGCAGTGAGTCCAGAGAGTGCCCTGGCACCAATGGAGATGCACTGCCGTGAGTCCAGAGAGTTCACTGGCACCACTGGGGATGCACTGCAGTGAGACCAGAGAGTGCACTGGCACCACAGGGGATGCACTGCAGGAACTGCAGAGAGTGCACTGGCACCACTGGGGATGCAGTGCAGTGAGTCCAGAGAGTGCACTGGCACCACTGGGGATGCAGTGCAGTGAGTCCAGAGAGTGCACTGGCTCCACTGGGGATGCAGTGCAGTGAGTCCAGAGAGTGCACTGGCACCACTGGGAATGCAGTGCAGTGAGTCCAGAGAGTGCACTGGCACCACTGGGGATGCACTGCAGTGAGTCCAGAGAGTGCACAGGCACCACTGGGGATGCAGTGCAGTGAGTCCAGAGAGTGCACTGGCACCACGGGGGATGCACCCCAGTGACTCCAGAGAGTGCACTGGCACCAATGGAGATGCACTGCAGTGAGTCCAGAGAGTGCACTGGCACCACTGGGGATGCACTGCAGTGACTCCAGAGAGTGCACTGGCACCACTGGGGATGCAGTGCAGTGAGTCCAGAGAGTGCAATGGCACCACTGGGGATGCAGTGCAGTGAGTCCGGAGAGTGCACTGGCACCACTGGGGATGCAGTGCAGTGAGTCCAGAGAGTGCACTGGCACCACGGGGATGCTCCCCGGTGAGTCCAGAGAGTACACTGGTACCACTGGGGATGCACTGCAGTGACTCCGGAGGGTGCACTGGCACCACTGGGGATGCACTGCAGTGAGTCCAGAGAGTTTAGTGGCTCCACTGGGGATGCAGTGCAGTGAGTCCAGAGAGTTTAGTGGCACCACTGGGGTTGCAGTGCAGTGAGTCCAGAGAGTTCACTGGCACCACTGGGGATGCACTGCAGTGAGTCCAGAGAGTGCACTGGCACCACTGGGGATGCACTGCAGTGAGTCCAGAGAGTGCACTGGCACCACTGGAGATGCAGTGCAGTGAGTCCAGAGACTGCACTGGCACCAGTGGGGATGCAGTGCAGTGAGTCCAGAGAGTGCACTGGCACCAGTGGGGATGCAGTGCAGTGAGTCCAGAGAGCGCACTGGCACCACAGGGGATGCAATGCAGTGAGTCCAGAGAGTGCACTGGCACCACAGGGGATGCAGTGCATTTAGTCCAGAGAGTGCACTGGCACCACTGGGGATGCACTGCAGTGAGTCCAGAGAGTGCCCTAGCACCACTGGGGATGCAGTGCAGTGAGTCCAGA
Source organism: Anser brachyrhynchus (assembly GCF_964034855.1). Classification (NCBI taxonomy): domain Eukaryota; kingdom Metazoa; phylum Chordata; class Aves; order Anseriformes; family Anatidae; genus Anser; species Anser brachyrhynchus. Next base: position 11,965,490 of record NC_137696.1, on the reverse strand, counting down.
GAGTGCACTGGCACCAATGGGGGTGCAGTGCAGTGAGTCCAGAGAGTGCCCTGGCACCACTGGGGATGCAGTGCAGTGAGTGCAGAGAGTGCACTGGCACCACTGGGGATGCAGTGCAGTGAGTCCAGAGAGTGCACTGTCACCACAGGGGATGCACTGCAGTGAGTCCAGAGAGTGCACTGGCACCACTGGGGATGCACTGCAGTGAGTCCAGAGAGTGCACTGGCACCACTGGGCATGCAGTGCAGTGAGTCCAGAGAGTGCACTGGCACCACTGGGGATGCACTGCAGTGACTCCAGAGAGTGCACTGGCACCACTGGGGTTGCACTGCAGTGACTCCAGAGAGTGCAATGGCACTAATGGGGATGCACTGCAGTGAGTCCAGAGAGTGCACTGGCACCACTGGTAATGCAGTGCAGTGAGTCCAGAGAGTGCACTGGCACCACTGGGCCTGCAGTGCACTGAGTCCAGAGAGTGCACTGGCACCACTGGGGATGCAGTGCAGTGAGTCCAGAGAGGGCACTGGCACCACTGGGGATGCAGTGCAGTGAGTCCAGAGAGTGCACTGGCACCACTGGGGATGCACTGCACTGAGTCCAGAGAGTGTACTGGCACCACTGGGGATGCAGTGCACTGCAGTGAGTCCAGAGAGTGCACTGGCACCACTGGGGATGCACCCCGGTGAGTCCAGAGAGTGCACTGGCACCACTGGGGATGCACTGCAGTGAGTCCAGAGAGTGCACTGGCAACTCTGGGGATGCACTGCAGTGAGTCCAGAGAGTGCACTGGCACCACTGGGGATGCAGTGCAGTGAGTCCAGAGAGGGCCCTGGCACCAATGGGGATGCAGTGCAGTGAGTCCAGAGAGTGCACTGGCACCACTGGGGATGCAGTGCAGTGAGTCCAGAGAGTGCACTGGCACCACTGGGGATGCACTGCAGTGACTCCAGAGAGTGCACTGGCACCACTGGGGATGCAGTGCAGTGAGTCCAGAGAGTGCAATGGCACCACTGGGGATGCAGGGCAGTGAGTCCAGAGAGTGCACTGGCACCACTGGGGATGCACTGCAGTGACTGCAGAGAGTGCACTGGCACCACTGGGGATGCACTGCCGTGAGTCCAGAGAGTGCACTGGCACCACTGGGGATGCACTGCAGTGACTGCAGAGAGTGCACTGGCACCACTGGGGATGCACTGCAGTGAGTCCACAGAGTGCAATGGCACCACTGGTGATGCAGTGCAGTGAGTCCAGAGAGTGCACTGGCACCACCGGGGGATGCAGTGCTGTGAGTCCATAGAGTGCACTGGCACCACTGGGGATGCACTGCAGTGAGTCCAGAGAGTGCACTGGCAACACTGAGAATGCACTTCAGTGAGTCCAGAGAGTGCACTGGCACCACTGGGGATGCAGTGCAGATAGTCCAGAGAGTGCACTGGCACCACTGGGGATGCACTGCAGTGAGTCCAGAGAGTGCACTGGCAACACTGGGGATGCACTGCAGTGAGTCCAGAGAGTGCACTGGCACCACTGGGGATGCAGTGCAGTGAGTCCAGAGAGTGCCCTGGCACCAATGGGGATGCAGTGCAGTGAGTCCAGAGAGTGCACTGGCACCACTGGGGATGCAGTGCAGTGAGTCCAGAGAGTGCACTGGCACCACTGGGGATGCACTGCAGTGAGTCGAGAGAGTGCACTGGCACCACTGGGGATGCACTGCAGTGACTCCAGAGAGTGCACTGGCACCACTGGGGATGCAGTGCAGTTACTCCAGAGAGTGCACTGGCACCACTGGGGATGCACTGCAGTGAGTCCAGAGAGTGCACTGGCACGAAATGGGATGCACTGCAGTGAGTCCAGAGAGTGCACTGGCACCACTGGGGATGCACTGCAGTGAGTCCAGAGAGTGCACTGGCACCACTGGGGATGCACTTCAGTGAGTCCAGAGAGTGCACTGTCACCACTGGGGATGCAGTTCAGTGAGTCCAGAGAGTGCACTGGCACCACTGGGGATGCAGTGCAGTGAGTCCAGAGAGTGCACAGGCACCACTGGGGATGCAGTGCAGTGAGTCCAGAGAGTGCACTGGCACCACGGGGGATGCACCCCAGTGAGTCCAGAGAGTGCACTGGCAACACTTTGGATGCAGTTCAATGAGTCCAGAGAGTGCACTGGCACCACTGGGGATGCACTGCAGTGACTGCAGAGAGTGCACTGGCACCACTGGGGATGCAGTGCAGTGAGTCCAGAGAGTGCAATGGCACCACTGGTGATGCAGTGCAGTGAGTCCAGAGACTGCACAGGCACCACTGGGGGATGCAGTGCTGTGAGTCCATAGAGTGCACTGGCACCACTGGGGATGCTCCCCGGTGAGTCCAGAGAGTGCACTGGTACCACTGGGGATGCACTGCAGTGAGTCCAGAGACTCCACTTGCACCACTGGGGATGCAGTGCAGTGAGTCCAGAGAGTGCACTGGCACCACTGGGGATGCAGTGCAGTGAGTCCAGAGAGTGCACTGGCACCACAGGGTATGCACTGCAATGAGTCCAGAGAGTTTACTGGCACCACTGGGGATGCAGTGCAGTGAGTCCAGAGAGTGCACTGGCACCACTGGGGATGCACTGCAGTGACTCCACAGGGTGCACTGGCACCACTGGGGATGCACTGCAGTGAGACCAGAGAGTGCACTGGCACCACAGGGGATGCACTGCAGGAACTGCAGAGAGTGCACTGGCACCACTGGGGATGCAGTACAGTGAATACAGAGAGTGCAATGGCACCACTGGGGATGCACTGCAGTGAGTCCAGAGAGTGCCCTGGCACCAATGGAGATGCACTGCCGAGAGTCCAGAGAGTGCACTGGCACCACTGGGGATGCACTGCAGTGAGACCAGAGAGTGCACTGGCACCACAGGGGATGCACTGCAGGAACTGCAGAGAGTGCACTGGCACCACTGGGGATGCACTGCTGTGACTCCAGAGGGTGCACTGGCACCACTGGGGATGCACTGCAGTGACTCCAGAGAGTGCAAAGGCACCACTGGGGATGCAGGGCAGTGAGTCCAGAGAGTGCCCTGGCACCACTGGGGATGCACTGCCGTGAGTCCAGAGAGTGCACTGGCACCACTGGGGATGCACTGCAGTGACTGCAGAAAGTGCACTGGCACCACTGGGGATGCAGTGCCGTGAGTCCATAGAGTGCACTGGCACCACTGGGGATGCACTGCAGAGAGTCCAGAGAGTGCACTGGCACCACTGGGAATGCAGTGCAGTGAGTCCAGAGAGTGCACTGGCACCACTTGGGGATGCAGTGCAGTGACTCCAGAGAGTGCACTGGCACCACTGGGGATGCAGTGCAGTGAGTCCAGAGAGTGCACTGGCACCACTGGGGATGCACTGCAGTCACTGCAGAGAGTGCCCTGGCACCACTGGTGATGTACTGCCGTGAGTCCAGAGAGTGCACTGGCACCACTGGGGATGCACTGCAGTGAGTCCAGAGAGTGCACTGGCACCACTGGGAATGCAGTGCAGTGAGTCCAGAGAGTGTACTGGCACCACTGGGGATGCACTGCAGTGACTCCAGAGAGTGCACTGGCACCACAGGGGATGCACTGCAGTGAGTCCAGAGAGTGCACTGGCACCACTGGGGATGCAGTGCAGTGAGTCCAGAGAGTGCACTGGCACCACTGGGGATGCAGTGCAGTGACTGCAGAGAGTGCACTGGCACCAGTGGGGATGCACTGCAGTGAGTCCAGAGAGTGCACTGTCACCACTTGGGATGCACTGCAGTGAGTCCAGAGAGTGCACTGGCACCACTGGGGATGCACTGCAGTGAGTCCAGAGAGTGCACTGGCACCACTGGTGATGCACTGCAGTGAGTCCAGAGAGTTTAGTGGCTCCACTGGGGATGCAGTGCAGTGAGTCCAGAGAGTTTAGTGGCACCACTGGGGATGCAGTGCAGTGAGTCCAGAGAGTTCACTGGCACCACTGGGGATGCACTGCAGTGAGTCCAGAGAGTGCACTGGCACCACTGGGGATGCACTGCAGTGAGTCCAGAGAGTGCACTGGCACCACTGGGGATGCACTGCAGTGACTCCAGAGAGTGCACTGGCACCACTGGGGATGCACTGCAGTGACTGCAGAGAGTGCACTAGCACCAGTGGGGATTCACTGCAGTGAGTCCAGAGAGTGCACTGTCACCACTTGGGATGCACTGCAGTGAGTCGAGAGAGTGCACTGGCACCACTGGGGATGCAGTGCAGTGAGTCCAGAGAGTGCACTGGCACCACTGTGGATGCACTGCAGTGACTGCAGAGAGTGCACTGGCACCACTGGGGATGCACTGCTGTGACTCCAGAGGGTGCACCGGCACCACTGGGGATGCACTGCAGTGACTCCAGAGGGTGCATTGGCACCACTGGGGATGCAGTGCAGTGACTCCAGAGAGTGCACTGGCACCACTTGGGATGCAGTTAAGTGAGTCCAGAGAGTGCACTGGCACCACTGGGGATGCACTGCAGTGACTGCAGAAAGTGCACTGGCACCACTGGGGATGCAGTGCCGTGAGTCCATAGAGTGCACTGGCACCACTGGGGATGCACTGCAGAGAGTCCAGAGAGTGCACTGGCACCACTGGGAATGCAGTGCAGTGAGTCCAGAGAGTGCACTGGCACCACTTGGGGATGCAGTGCAGTGACTCCAGAGAGTGCACTGGCACCGCTTGGGATGCAGTGCAGTGAGTCCAGAGAGTGCACTGGCACCACTGGGGATGCACTGCAGTGACTGCAGAGAGTGCACTGGCACCACTGGTGATGCACTGCCGTGAGTCCAGAGAGTGCACTGGCACCACAGGGGATGCAGTGCAGTGACTCCAGAGAGTGCACTGGCACCACTGGGAATGCAGTGCAGTGAGTCCAGAGAGTGTACTGGCACCACTGGGGATGCACTGCAGTGACTCCAGAGAGTGCACTGGCACCACAGGGGATGCACTGCAGTGAGTCCAGAGAGTGCACTGGCACCACTGGGGATGCAGTGCAGTGAGTCCAGAGAGTGCACTGGCACCACTGGGGATGCACTGCAGTGACTGCAGAGAGTGCACTGGCAGCAGTGGGGATGCACTGCAGTGAGTCCAGAGAGTGCACTGTCACCACTTGGGATGCACTGCAGTGAGTCCAGAGAGTGCACTGGCACCACTGGGGATGCACTGCAGTGAGTCCAGAGAGTGCACTGGCACCACTGGGGATGCACTGCAGTGAGTCCAGAGAGTTTAGTGGCTCCACTGGGGATGCAGTGCAGTGAGTCCAGAGAGTTTAGTGGCACCACTGGGGTTGCAGTGCAGTGAGTCCAGAGAGTTCACTGGCACCACTGGGGATGCACTGCAGTGAGTCCAGAGAGTGCACTGGCATCACAGGGGATGCACTGCAGTGAGTCCAGAGAGTGCACTGGCACCACTGGGGATGCACCGCAGTGACTCCAGAGAGTGCACTGGCACCACTGGGGATGCACTGCAGTGACTGCAGAGAGTGCACTAGCACCAGTGGGTATTCACTGCAGTGAGTCCAGAGAGTGCACTGTCACCACTTGGGATGCACTGCAGTGAGTCGAGAGAGTGCACTGGCACCACTGGGGATGCACTGCAGTGAGTCCAGAGAGTGCACTGGCACCACTGGTGATGCACTGCAGTGAGTCCAGAGAGTTTAGTGGCTCCACTGGGGATGCAGTGCAGTGAGTCCAGAGAGTTTAGTGGCACCACTGGGGTTGCAGTGCAGTGAGTCCAGAGAGTTCACTGGCACCACTGGGGATGCACTGCAGTGAGTCCAGAGAGTGCACTGGCACCACTGGGGATGCACTGCAGTGAGTCCAGAGAGTGCACTGGCACCACTGGAGATGCACTGCGATGAGTCCAGAGACTGCACTGGCACCAGTGGGGATGCAGTGCAGTGAGTCCAGAGAGCGCACTGGCACCACAGGGGATGCAGTGCAGTGAGTCCAGAGAGTGCACTGGCACCACTGTGGATGCAGTGCAGTGAGTCCAGAGAGTGCACTGGCACCACTGGGGATGCACTGCAGTGAGTCCAGAGAGTGCCCTAGCACCAGTGGTGATGCAGTACAGTGAGTCCAGAGAGTGCACTGGCACCAATGGGGGTGCAGTGCAGTGAGTCCAGAGAGTGCCCTGGCACCACTGGGGATGCAGTGCAGAGAGTGCAGAGAGTGCACTGGCACCACTGGGGATGCAGTGCAGTGACTGCAGAAAGTGCACTGGCACCACTGGGGATGCAGTGCCGTGAGTCCATAGAGTGCACTGGCACCACTGGGGATGCACTGCAGAGAGTCCAGAGAGTGCACTGGCACCACTGGGGATGCAGTGCAGTGAGTCCAGAGAGTGCACTGGCACCACTGGGCATGCAGTGCACTGAGTCCAGAGAGTGCACTGGCACCACTGGGGATGCACTGCAGTGAGTCCAGAGAGTGCACTGGCACCACTGGGGATGCACTGCACTGAGTCCAGAGAGTGTACTGGCACCACTGGGGATGCAGTGCACTGCAGTGAGTCCAGAGAGTGCACTGGCACCACTGGGGATGCAGTGCAGATAGTCCAGAGAGTGCACTGGCACCACTGGGGATGCACTGCAGTGAGTCCAGAGAGTGCACTGGCAACACTGGGGATGCACTGCAGTGAGTCCAGAGAGTGCACTGGCACCACTGGGGATGCAGTGCAGTGAGTCCAGAGAGTGCCCTGGCACCAATGGGGATGCAGTGCAGTGAGTCCAGAGAGTGCACTGGCACCACTGGGGATGCAGTGCAGTGAGTCCAGAGAGTGCACTGGCACCACTGGGGATGCACTGCAGTGAGTCGAGAGAGTGCACTGGCACCACTGGGGATGCACTGCAGTGAGTCCAGAGAGTGCACTGGCACCACTGGGGATGCAGTGCAGTGAGTCCAGAGAGTGCACTGGCACCACTGGGGATGCACTGCAGTGAGTCCAGAGAGTGCACTGGCACGAAATGGGATGCACTGCAGTGAGTCCAGAGAGTGCACTGGCACCACTGGGGATGCACTGCAGTGAGTCCAGAGAGTGCACTGGCACCACTGGCGATGCACTTCAGTGAGTCCAGAGAGTGCACTGTCACCACTGGGGATGCAGTTCAGTGAGTCCAGAGAGTGCACTGGCACCACTGGGGATGCACGTCAGTGAGTCCAGAGAGTGCACAGGCATTACTGGGGATGCAGTGCAGTGAGTCCAGAGAGTGCACTGGCACCACGGGGGATGCACCCCAGTGAGTCCAGAGAGTGCACTGGCAACACTTTGGATGCAGTTCAATGAGTCCAGAGAGTGCACTGGCACCACTGGGGATGCAGTGCAGTGAGTCCAGAGAGTGCAATGGCACCACTGGTGATGCAGTGCAGTGAGTCCAGAGACTGCACAGGCACCACTGGGGGATGCAGTGCTGTGAGTCCATAGAGTGCACTGGCACCACTGGGGATGCTCCCCGGTGAGTCCAGAGAGTGCACTGGTACCACTGGGGATGCACTGCAGTGAGTCCAGAGACTGCACTGGCACCAGTGGGGATGCAGTGCAGTGAGTCCAGAGAGTGCACTGGCACCACTGGGGATGCAGTGCAGTGAGTCCAGAGAGTGCACTGGCACCACAGGGTATGCACTGCAATGAGTCCAGAGAGTTTACTGGCACCACTGGGGATGCAGTGCAGTGAGTCCAGAGAGTGCACTGGCACCACTGGGGATGCACTGCAGTGACTCCACAGGGTGCACTGGCACCACTGGGGATGCACTGCAGTGAGACCAGAGAGTGCACTGGCACCACAGGGGATGCACTGCAGGAACTGCAGAGAGTGCACTGGCACCACTGGGGATGCAGTACAGTGAATACAGAGAGTGCAATGGCACCACTGGGGATGCACTGCAGTGAGTCCAGAGAGTGCCCTGGCACCAATGGAGATGCACTGCCGTGAGTCCAGAGAGTGCACTGGCACCACTGGGGATGCACTGCAGTGAGACCAGAGAGTGCACTGGCACCACAGGGGATGCACTGCAGGAACTGCAGAGAGTGCACTGGCACCACTGTGGATGCACTGCAGTGACTGCAGAGAGTGCACTGGCACCACTGGGGATGCACTGCTGTGACTCCAGAGGGTGCACTGGCACCACTGGGGATGCACTGCAGTGACTCCAGAGAGTGCAATGGCACCACTGGGGATGCAGGGCAGTGAGTCCAGAGAGTGCCCTGGCACCACTGGGGATGCACTGCCGTGAGTCCAGAGAGTGCACTGGCACCACTGGGGATGCACTGCAGTGACTGCAGAAAGTGCACTGGCACCACTGGGGATGCAGTGCCGTGAGTCCATAGAGTGCACTGGCACCACTGGGGATGCACTGCAGAGAGTCCAGAGAGTGCACTGGCACCACTGGGAATGCAGTGCAGTGAGTCCAGAGAGTGCACTGGCACCACTTGGGGATGCAGTGCAGTGACTCCAGAGAGTGCACTGGCACCACTGGGGATGCAGTGCAGTGAGTCCAGAGAGTGCACTGGCACCACTGGGGATGCACTGCAGTCACTGCAGAGAGTGCCCTGGCACCACTGGTGATGTACTGCCGTGAGTCCAGAGAGTGCACTGGCACCACTGGGGATGCACTGCAGTGAGTCCAGAGAGTGCACTGGCACCACTGGGAATGCAGTGCAGTGAGTCCAGAGAGTGTACTGGCACCACTGGGGATGCACTGCAGTGACTCCAGAGAGTGCACTGGCACCACAGGGGATGCACTGCAGTGAGTCCAGAGAGTGCACTGGCACCACTGGGGATGCAGTGCAGTGAGTCCAGAGAGTGCACTGGCACCACTGGGGATGCAGTGCAGTGACTGCAGAGAGTGCACTGGCACCAGTGGAGATGCACTGCAGTGAGTCCAGAGAGTGCACTGTCACCACTTGGGATGCACTGCAGTGAGTCCAGAGAGTGCACTGGCACCACTGGGGATGCACTGCAGTGAGTCCAGAGAGTGCACTGGCACCACTGGTGATGCACTGCAGTGAGTCCAGAGAGTTTAGTGGCTCCACTGGGGATGCAGTGCAGTGAGTCCAGAGAGTTTAGTGGCACCACTGGGGTTGCAGTGCAGTGAGTCCAGAGAGTTCACTGGCACCACTGGGGATGCACTGCAGTGAGTCCAGAGAGTGCACTGGCACCACTGGGGATGCACTGCAGTGAGTCCAGAGAGTGCACTGGCACCACTGGGGATGCACTGCAGTGACTCCAGAGAGTGCACTGGCACCACTGGGGATGCACTGCAGTGACTGCAGAGAGTGCACTAGCACCAGTGGGGATTCACTGCAGTGAGTCCAGAGAGTGCACTGTCACCACTTGGGATGCACTGCAGTGAGTCGAGAGAGTGCACTGGCACCACTGGGGATTCACTGCAGTGAGTCCAGAGAGTTTAGTGGCTCCACTGGGGATGCACTGCAGTGAGACCAGAGAGTGCACTGGCACCAATGGAGATGCACTGCAGTGAGTCCAGAGAGTGCACTGGCACCACTGGGGATGCACTGCTGTGACTCCAGAGGGTGCACCGGCACCACTGGGGATGCACTGCAGTGACTCCAGAGGGTGCATTGGCACCACTGGGGATGCAGTGCAGTGACTCCAGAGAGTGCACTGGCACCACTTGGGATGCAGTTCAGTGAGTCCAGAGAGTGCACTGGCACCACTGGGGATGCACTGCAGTGACTGCAGAAAGTGCACTGGCACCACTGGGGATGCAGTGCCGTGAGTCCATAGAGTGCACTGGCACCACTGGGGATGCACTGCAGAGAGTCCAGAGAGTGCACTGGCACCACTGGGAATGCAGTGCAGTGAGTCCAGAGAGTGCACTGGCACCACTTGGGGATGCAGTGCAGTGACTCCAGAGAGTGCACTGGCACCACTTGGGATGCAGTGCAGTGAGTCCAGAGAGTGCACTGGCACCACTGGGGATGCACTGCAGTGACTGCAGAGAGTGCCCTGGCACCACTGGTGATGCACTGCCGTGAGTCCAGAGAGTGCACTGGCACCACTGGGGATGCACTGCAGTGAGTCCAGAGAGTGCCCTGGCACCACTGGGAATGCAGTGCAGTGAGTCCAGAGAGTGTACTGGCACCACTGGGGATGCACTGCAGTGACTCCAGAGAGTGCACTGGCACCACAGGGGATGCACTGCAGTGAGTCCAGAGAGTGCACTGGCACCACTGGGGATGCAGTGCAGTGAGTCCAGAGAGTGCACTGGCACCACTGGGGATGCACTGCAGTGACTGCAGAGAGTGCACTGGCACCAGTGGGGATGCACTGCAGTGAGTCCAGAGAGTGCACTGTCACCACTTGGGATGCACTGCAGTGAGTCCAGAGAGTGCACTGGCACCACTGGGGATGCACTGCAGTGAGTCCAGAGAGTGCACTGGCACCACTGGGGATGCACTGCAGTGAGTCCAGAGAGTTTAGTGGCTCCACTGGGGATGCAGTGCAGTGAGTCCAGAGAGTTTAGTGGCACCACTGGGGTTGCAGTGCAGTGAGTCCAGAGAGTTCACTGGCACCACTGGGGATGCACTGCAGTGAGTCCAGAGAGTGCACTGGCACCACAGGGGATGCACTGCAGTGAGTCCAGAGAGTGCACTGGCACCACTGGGGATGCACTGCAGTGACTCCAGAGAGTGCACTGGCACCACTGGGGATGCACTGCAGTGACTGCAGAGAGTGCACTAGCACCAGTGGGTATTCACTGCAGTGAGTCCAGAGAGTGCACTGTCACCACTTGGGATGCACTGCAGTGAGTCGAGAGAGTGCACTGGCACCACTGGGGATGCACTGCAGTGAGTCCAGAGAGTGCACTGGCACCACTGGTGATGCACTGCAGTGAGTCCAGAGAGTTTAGTGGCTCCACTGGGGATGCAGTGCAGTGAGTCCAGAGAGTTTAGTGGCACCACTGGGGTTGCAGTGCAGTGAGTCCAGAGAGTTCACTGGCACCACTGGGGATGCACTGCAGTGAGTCCAGAGAGTGCACTGGCACCACTGGGGATGCACTGCAGTGAGTCCAGAGAGTGCACTGGCACCACTGGAGATGCACTGCGATGAGTCCAGAGACTGCACTGGCACCAGTGGGGATGCAGTGCAGTGAGTCCAGAGAGTGCACTGGCACCACTGTGGATGCAGTGCAGTGAGTCCAGAGAGTGCACTGGCACCACTGGGGATGCACTGCAGTGAGTCCAGAGAGTGCCCTAGCACCAGTGGTGATGCAGTGCAGTGAGTCCAGAGAGTGCACTGGCACCAATGGGGGTGCAGTGCAGTGAGTCCAGAGAGTGCCCTGGCACCACTGGGGATGCAGTGCAGTGAGTGCAGAGAGTGCACTGGCACCACTGGGGATGCAGTGCAGTGAGTCCAGAGAGTGCACTGTCACCACAGGGGATGCAGTGCAGTGAGTCCAGAGAGTGCACTGGCACCACTGGGGATGCACTGCAGTGAGTCCAGAGAGTGCACTGGCACCACTGGGCATGCACTGCAGTGACTCCAGAGAGTGCACTGGCACCACTGGGGATGCACTGCAGTGACTCCAGAGAGTGCACTGGCACCACTGGGGTTGCACTGCAGTGAGTCCAGAGAGTGATATGGCACTAATGGGGATGCACTGCAGTGAGTCCAGAGAGTGCACTGGCACCACTGGTAATGCAGTGCAGTGAGTCCAGAGAGTGCACTGGCACCACTGGGCCTGCAGTGCACTGAGTCCAGAGAGTGCACTGGCACCACTGGGGATGCACTGCAGTGAGTCCAGAGAGTGCACTGGCACCACTGGGCATGCAGTGCAGTGAGTCCAGAGAGTGCACTGGCACCACTGGGGATGCACTGCACTGAGTCCAGAGAGTGTACTGGCACCACTGGGGATGCAGTGCACTGCAGTGAGTCCAGAGAGTGCACTGGCACCACTGGGGATGCACCCCGGTGAGTCCAGAGAGTGCACTGGCACCACTGGGGATGCACTGCAGTGAGTCCAGAGAGTGTTCTGGCAACACTGGGGATGCACTGCAGTGAGTCCAGAGAGTGCACTGGCACCACTGGGGATGCAGTGCAGTGAGTCCAGAGAGTGCACTGGCACCACTGGGGATGCAGTGCAGTGAGTCCAGAGAGTGCACTGGCACCACTGGGGATGCAGTGCAGTGAGTCCAGAGAGTGCACTGGCACCACTGGGGATGCACTGCAGTGAGTCCAGAGAGTGCACTGGCACCACAGGGGATGCAGTGCAGTGACTCCAGAGAGTGCACTGGCACCACTGGGGATGCAGTGCAGTGAGTCCAGAGAGTGCACTGGCACCATGAGGGATGCACCCCAGTGAGTCCAGAGAGTGCACTGGCACCACTTTGGATGCAGTTCAATGAGTCCAGAGAGTGCACTGGCACCACTGGGGATGCACTGCAGTGAATCCAGAGAGTGCACTGGCACCACTGGGGATGCAGTGCAGTGAGTCCAGAGAGTGCATAGGCACCACTGGTGATGCAGTGCAGTGAGTCCAGAGACTGCACAGGCACCACTGGGGGATGCAGTGCTGTGAGTCCATAGAGTGCACTGGCACCACTGGGGATGCTCCCCGGTGAGTCCAGAGAGTGCACTGGTACCACTGGGGATGCACTGCAGTGAGTCCAGAGAGTGCACTGGCACCACTGGGGATGCACTGCAGTGAGTCCAGAGAGTGCACTGGCACCACTGGGGATGCACTGCAGTGAGTCCAGAGAATGCACTGGCACCACTGGGGATGCAGTGCAGTGAGTCCAGAGAGTGCACTGGCACCACTGGGGATGCAGAGCAGTGAGTACAGAGAGTGCAATGGCACCACTGGGGATGCAGGGCAGTGAGTCCAGAGAGTGCCCTGGCACCACTGGGGATGCACTGCCGTGAGTCCAGAGAGTGCACTGACACCACTGGGGATGCACTGCAGTGACTGCAGAGGGTGCACTGGCACCACTGGGGATGCAGTGCAGTGAGTCCAGAGAGTGCACTGGCACCACTGGGGATGCAGTGCAGTGAGTACAGAGAGTGCAATGGCACCACTGGGGATGCAGGGCAGTGAGTCCAGAGAGTGCCCTGGCACCACTGGGGATGCACTGCCGTGAGTCCAGAGAGTGCACTGGCACCACTGGGGATGCACTGCAGTGACTGCAGAGAGTGCACTGGCACCACTGGGGATGCACTGCCGTGAGTCCAGAGAGTGCACTGGCACCACTGGGGATGCAGTGCAGTGACTGCAGAGAGTGCACTGGCACCACTGCGGATGCACTGCAGTGAGTCCAGAGAGTGCAATGGCACCACTGGTGATGCAGTGCAGTGAGTCCAGAGACTGCACAGGCACCACTGGGGGATGCAGTGCTGTGAGTCCATAGAGTGCACTGGCACCACTGGGGATGCTCCCCGGTGAGTCCAGAGAGTGCACTAGTACCACTGGGAATGCACTGCAGTGAGTCCAGAGAGTGCACTGGCACCACTGGGGATGCAGTGCAGTGAGTCCAGAGAGTGCACTGGCACCACTGGGGATGCACTGCAGTGAGTCCAGAGAGTGCACTGGCACCACAGGGTATGCACTGCAATGAGTCCAGAGAGTGCACTGGCACCACTGGGGATGCAGTGCAGTGAGTCCAGAGAGTGCACTGGCACCACTGGGGATGCACTGCAGTGACTCCAGAGGGTGCACTGGCACCACTGGGGATGCACTGCAGTGAGACCACAGAGTGCACTGGCTCCACAGGGGATGCACTGCAGGAACTGCAGAGAGTGCACTGGCACCACTGGGGATGCAGTACAGTGAATACAGAGAGTGCAATGGCACCACTGGGGATGCACTGCAGTGAGTCCAGAGAGTGCCCTGGCACCAATGGAGATGCACTGCCGTGAGTCCAGAGAGTGCACTGGCACCACTGGGGATGCACTGCAGTGAGTCCAGAGAGTGCACTGGCACCACTGGGGATGCACTGCAGTGAGTCCAGAGAGTGCCCTGGCACCAATGGAGATGCACTGCCGTGAGTCCAGAGAGTGCACTGGCACCACTGTGGATGCAGTTCAGTGAGTCCAGAGAGTGCACTGGCAACACTGGGGATGCAGTGCAATGAGTCCAGAGAGTGCCCTGGCACCACTGGGGATGCACTGCCGTGAGTCCATAGAGTGCACTGGCACCACTGGGGATGCACTGCAGTGAGTCCAGAGAGTGCACTGGCACCACTGGGGATGCAGTGCAGTGACTGCAGAGAGTGCACTGGCACCACTGGGGATGCAGTGCAGTGAGTCCAGAGAGTGCACTGGCACCACTGGGGATGCAGTGCAGTGAGTCCAGAGAGTGCACTGGCACCACTGGGGATGCACTGCAGTGACTGCAGAGAGTGCACTGGCACCAGTGGGGATGCACTGCAGTGACTCCAGAGGGTGCACTGGCACCACTGGGGATGCACTGCAGTGAGACCAGAGAGTGCACTGGCACCAATGGAGATGCACGTCAGTGAGTCCAGAGAGTGCACTGGCACCACTGGGGATGCAGTGCAGTGACTCCAGAGAGTGCACTGGAACCACTTGGGATGCAGTTCAGTGAGTCCAGAGAGTGCACTGGCACCACTGGGGATGCACTGCAGTGACTGCAGAGAGTGCACTGGCACAACTGGGGATGCAGTGCAGATAGTCCAGAGAGTGCAATGGCACCACTGGGGATGCAGTGCAATGAGTCCAGAGAGTGCCCTGGCACCACTGGGGATGCACTGCACTGAGTCCAGAGAGTGTACTGGCACCACTGGGGATGCAGTGCACTGCAGTGAGTCCAGAGAGTGCACTGGCACCACTGGGGATGCACCCCGGTGAGTCCAGAGAGTGCACTGGCACCACTGGGGATGCACTGCAGTGAGTCCAGAGAGTGTTCTGGCAACACTGGGGATGCACTGCAGTGAGTCCAGAGAGTGCACTGGCACCACTGGGGATGCAGTGCAGTGAGTCCAGAGAGTGCACTGGCACCACTGGGGATGCAGTGCAGTGAGTCCAGAGAGTGCACTGGCACCACTGGGGATGCAGTGCAGTGAGTCCAGAGAGTGCACTGGCACCACTGGGGATGCACTGCAGTGAGTCCAGAGAGTGCACTGGCACCACTGGGGATGCAGTGCAGTGACTCCAGAGAGTGCACTGGCACCACTGGGGATGCAGTGCAGTGAGTCCAGAGAGTGCACTGGCACCATGGGGGATGCACCCCTGTGAGTCCAGAGAGTGCACTGGAACCACTTTGGATGCAGTTCAATGAGTCCAGAGAGTGCACTGGCACCACTGGGGATGCACTGCAGTGACTACAGAGAGTGCACTGGCACCACTGGGGATGCAGTGCAGTGAGTCCAGAGAGTGCAATGGCACCCCTGGTGATGCAGTGCAGTGAGTCCAGAGACTGCACAGGCACCACTGGGGGATGCAGTGCTGTGAGTCCATAGAGTGCACTGGCACCACTGGGGATGCTCCCCGGTGAGTCCAGAGAGTGCACTGGTACCACTGGGGATGCACTGCAGTGAGTCCAGAGAGTGCACTGGCACCACTGGGGATGCACTGCAGTGAGTCCAGAGAGTGCACTGGCACCACTGGGGATGCACTGCAGTGAGTCCAGAGAATGCACTGGCACCACTGGGGATGCAGTGCAGTGAGTCCAGAGAGTGCACTGGCACCACTGGGGATGCAGTGCAGTGAGTACAGAGAGTGCAATGGCACCACTGGGGATGCAGGGCAGTGAGTCCAGAGAGTGCCCTGGCACCACTGGGGATGCACTGCCGTGAGTCCAGAGAGTGCACTGGCACCACTGGGGATGCACTGCAGTGACTGCAGAGGGTGCACTGGCACCACTGGGGATGCAGTGCAGTGAGTCCAGAGAGTGCACTGGCACCACTGGGGATGCAGTGCAGTGAGTACAGAGAGTGCAATGGCACCACTGGGGATGCAGGGCAGTGAGTCCAGAGAGTGCCCTGGCACCACTGGGGATGCACTGCCGTGAGTCCAGAGAGTGCACTGGCACCACTGGGGATGCACTGCAGTGACTGCAGAGAGTGCACTGGCACCACTGGGTATGCACTGCCGTGAGTCCAGAGAGTGCACTGGCACCACTGGGGATGCACTGCAGTGACTGCAGAGAGTGCACTGGCACCACTGCGGATGCACTGCAGTGAGTCCAGAGAGTGCAATGGCACCACTGGTGATGCAGTGCAGTGAGTCCAGAGACTGCACAGGCACCACTGGGGGATGCAGTGCTGTGAGTCCATAGAGTGCACTGGCACCACTGGGGATGCTCCCCGGTGAGTCCAGAGAGTGCACTAGTACCACTGGGAATGCACTGCAGTGAGTCCAGAGAGTGCACTGGCACCACTGGGGATGCAGTGCAGTGAGTCCAGAGAGTGCACTGTCACCACTGGGGATGCACTGCAGTGAGTCCAGAGAGTGCACTGGCACCACAGGGTATCCACTGCAATGAGTCCAGAGAGTGCACTGGCACCACTGGGGATGCAGTGCAGTGAGTCCAGAGAGTGCACTGGCACCACTGGGGATGCACTGCAGTGACTCCAGAGGGTGCACTGGCACCACTGGGGATGCACTGCAGTGAGACCACAGAGTGCACTGGCACCACTGGGGATGCACTGCAGTGAGTCCAGAGAGTGCACTGGCACCACTGGGGATGCAGTGCAGTGACTGCAGAGAGTGCACTGGCACCACTGGGGATGCAGTGCAGTGAGTCCAGAGAGTGCACTGGCACCACTGGGGATGCAGTGCAGTGAGTCCAGAGAGTGCACTGGCACCACTGGGGATGCACTGCAGTGACTGCAGAGAGTGCACTGGCACCAGTGGGGATGCACTGCAGTGACTCCAGAGGGTGCACTGGCACCACTGGGGATGCACTGCAGTGAGACCAGAGAGTGCACTGGCACCAATGGAGATGCACGTCAGTGAGTCCAGAGAGTGCACTGGCACCACTGGGGATGCAGTGCAGTGACTCCAGAGAGTGCACTGGAACCACTTGGGATGCAGTTCAGTGAGTCCAGAGAGTGCACTGGCACCACTGGGGATGCACTGCAGTGACTGCAGAGAGTGCACTGGCACAACTGGGGATGCAGTGCAGATAGTCCAGAGAGTGCAATGGCACCACTGGGGATGCACTGCAGTGAGTCCAGAGAGTGCCCTGGCACCACTGGGGATGCACTGCCGTGAGTCCAGAGAGTGCACTGGCACCAAATGGGATGCACTGCAGTGAGTCCAGAGAGTGCACTGGCACCACTGGGGATGCAGTGCAGTGAGTCCAGAGAGTGCACTGGCACCACTGGGGATGCACTGCAGTGAGTCCAGAGAGTGCACTGGCACCACAGGGGATGCACTGCAGTGAGTCCAGAGAGTGCACTGGCACCACTGGGGATGCACTGCAGTGACTCCAGAGAGTGCACTGGCACCACTGGGGATGCACTGCTGTGACTCCAGAAGGTGCACTGGCACCACTGGGGATGCAGTGCAGTGAGTCCAGAGAGTGCACTGGCTCCACTCGGGATGCACTGCAGTGAGTCCAGAGAGTGCACTGGCACCACTGGGGATGCAGTGCAGTGAGTCCAGAGAGTACACTGGCAGCACTGGGGATGCACTGCAGTGAGTCCAGAGAGTGCACAGACACCACTGGGGATGCAGTGCAGTGAGTCCAGAGAGTGCACTGGCACCACGGGGGATGCACCCCGGTGACTCCAGAGAGTGCACTGGCAGCACTTTGGATGCAGTTCGGTGAGTCCAGAGAGTGCACTGGCACCACTGGGGATGCACTGCAGTGACTGCAGAGAGTGCACTGGCACCACTGGGGATGCAGTGCAGTGAGTCCAGAGAGTGCACTGGCAACACTGGAGATGCACTGCGATGAGTCCAGAGACTGCACTGGCACCAGTGGGGATGCAGTGCAGTGAGTCCAGAGAGCGCACTGGCACCACAGGGGATGCAGTGCAGTGAGTCCAGAGAGTGCACTGGCACCACTGTGGATGCAGTGCAGTGAGTCCAGAGAGTGCACTGGCACCACTGGGGATGCACTGCAGTGAGTCCAGAGAGTGCCCTAGCACCAGTGGTGATGCAGTGCAGTGAGTCCAGAGAGTGCACTGGCACCAATGGGGGTGCAGTGCAGTGAGTCCAGAGAGTGCCCTGGCACCACTGGGGATGCAGTGCAGTGAGTGCAGAGAGTGCACTGGCACCACTGGGGATGCAGTGCAGTGAGTCCAGAGAGTGCACTGTCACCACAGGGGATGCAGTGCAGTGAGTCCAGAGAGTGCACTGGCACCACTGGGGATGCACTGCAGTGAGTCCAGAGAGTGCACTGGCACCACTGGGCATGCAG
This sequence comes from Anser brachyrhynchus, assembly GCF_964034855.1. Classification (NCBI taxonomy): domain Eukaryota; kingdom Metazoa; phylum Chordata; class Aves; order Anseriformes; family Anatidae; genus Anser; species Anser brachyrhynchus. The sequence goes on along the minus strand of NC_137696.1, from coordinate 11,947,113 downwards.
TGCAGTGAGTCCAGAGAGTGCACTGGCACCACTGGGGATGCACTGCAGTGACTCCAGAGAGTGCACTGGCACCACTGGGGTTGCACTGCAGTGAGTCCAGAGAGTGCTATGGCACTAATGGGGATGCACTGCAGTGAGTCCAGAGAGTGCACTGGCACCACTGGTAATGCAGTGCAGTGAGTCCAGAGAGTGCACTGGCACCACTGGGCCTGCAGTGCACTGAGTCCAGAGAGTGCACTGGCACCACTGGGGATGCACTGCAGTGAGTCCAGAGAGTGCACTGGCACCACTGGGGATGCACTGCACTGAGTCCAGAGAGTGTACTGGCACCACTGGGGATGCAGTGCACTGCAGTGAGTCCAGAGAGTGCACTGGCACCACTGGGGATGCACCCCGGTGAGTCCAGAGAGTGCACTGGCACCACTGGGGATGCACTGCAGTGAGTCCAGAGAGTGTTCTAGCAACACTGGGGATGCACTGCAGTGAGTCCAGAGAGTGCACTGGCACCACTGGGGATGCAGTGCAGTGAGTCCAGAGAGTGCACTGGCACCACTGGGGATGCAGTGCAGTGAGTCCAGAGAGTGCACTGGCACCACTGGGGATGCACTGCAGTGAGTCCAGAGAGTGCACTGGCACCACTGGGGATGCACTGCAGTGAGTCCAGAGAGTGCACTGGCACCACTGGGGATGCACTGCAGTGACTCCAGAGAGTGCACTGGCACCACTGGGGATGCAGTGCAGTGAGTCCAGAGAGTGCACTGGCACCATGAGGGATGCACCCCAGTGAGTCCAGAGAGTGCACTGGCACCACTTTGGATGCAGTTCAATGAGTCCAGAGAGTGCACTGGCACCACTGGGGATGCACTGCAGTGAATCCAGAGAGTGCACTGGCACCACTGGGGATGCAGTGCAGTGAGTCCAGAGAGTGCATAGGCACCACTGGTGATGCAGTGCAGTGAGTCCAGAGACTGCACAGGCACCACTGGGGGATGCAGTGCTGTGAGTCCATAGAGTGCACTGGCACCACTGGGGATGCTCCCCGGTGAGTCCAGAGAGTGCACTGGTACCACTGGGGATGCACTGCAGTGAGTCCAGAGAGTGCACTGACACCACTGGGGATGCACTGCAGTGAGTCCAGAGAGTGCACTGGCACCACTGGGGATGCACTGCAGTGAGTCCAGAGAATGCACTGGCACCACTGGGGATGCAGTGCAGTGAGTCCAGAGAGTGCACTGGCACCACTGGGGATGCAGGGCAGTGAGTCCAGAGAGTGCCCTGGCACCACTGGGGATGCACTGCCGTGAGTCCAGAGAGTGCACTGACACCACTGGGGATGCACTGCAGTGACTGCAGAGGGTGCACTGGCACCACTGGGGATGCAGTGCAGTGAGTCCAGAGAGTGCACTGGCACCACTGGGGATGCAGTGCAGTGAGTACAGAGAGTGCAATGGCACCACTGGGGATGCAGGGCAGTGAGTCCAGAGAGTGCCCTGGCACCACTGGGGATGCACTGCCGTGAGTCCAGAGAGTGCACTGGCACCACTGGGGATGCACTGCAGTGACTGCAGAGAGTGCACTGGCACCACTGGGGATGCACTGCCGTGAGTCCAGAGAGTGCACTGGCACCACTGGGGATGCACTGCAGTGACTGCAGAGAGTGCACTGGCACCACTGCGGATGCACTGCAGTGAGTCCAGAGAGTGCAATGGCACCACTGGTGATGCAGTGCAGTGAGTCCAGAGACTGCACAGGCACCACTGGGGGATGCAGTGCTGTGAGTCCATAGAGTGCACTGGCACCACTGGGGATGCTCCCCGGTGAGTCCAGAGAGTGCACTAGTACCACTGGGAATGCACTGCAGTGAGTCCAGAGAGTGCACTGGCACCACTGGGGATGCAGTGCAGTGAGTCCAGAGAGTGCACTGGCACCACTGGGGATGCACTGCAGTGAGTCCAGAGAGTGCACTGGCACCACAGGGTATGCACTGCAATGAGTCCAGAGAGTGCACTGGCACCACTGGGGATGCAGTGCAGTGAGTCCAGAGAGTGCACTGGCACCACTGGGGATGCACTGCAGTGACTCCAGAGGGTGCACTGGCACCACTGGGGATGCACTGCAGTGAGACCACAGAGTGCACTGGCTCCACAGGGGATGCACTGCAGGAACTGCAGAGAGTGCACTGGCACCACTGGGGATGCAGTACAGTGAATACAGAGAGTGCCCTGGCACCACTGGGGATGCACTGCAGTGAGTCCAGAGAGTGCCCTGGCACCAATGGAGATGCACTGCCGTGAGTCCAGAGAGTGCACTGGCACCACTGGGGATGCACTGCAGTGAGTCCAGAGAGTGCACTGGCACCACTGGGGATGCACTGCAGTGAGTCCAGAGAATGCACTGGCACCACTGGGGATGCACTGCAGTGAGTCCAGAGAGTGCCCTGGCACCAATGGAGATGCACTGCCGTGAGTCCAGAGAGTGCACTGGCACCACTGTGAATGCAGTTCAGTGAGTCCAGAGAGTGCACTGGCACCGCTGAGGATGCAGTGCAATGAGTCCAGAGAGTGCCCTGGCACCACTGGGGATGCACTGCCGTGAGTCCATAGAGTGCACTGGCACCACTGGGGATGCACTGCAGTGAGTCCAGAGAGTGCACTGGCACCACTGGGGATGCAGTGCAGTGACTGCAGAGAGTGCACTGGCACCACTGGGGATGCAGTGCAGTGAGTCCAGAGAGTGCACTGGCACCACTGGGGATGCAGTGCAGTGAGTCCAGAGAGTGCACTGGCACCACTGGGGATGCACTGCAGTGACTGCAGAGAGTGCACTGGCACCAGTGGGGATGCACTGCAGTGACTCCAGAGGGTGCACTGGCACCACTGGGGATGCACTGCAGTGAGACCAGAGAGTGCACTGGCACCAATGGAGATGCACGTCAGTGAGTCCAGAGAGTGCACTGGCACCACTGGGGATGCAGTGCAGTGACTCCAGAGAGTGCACTGGAACCACTTGGGATGCAGTTCAGTGAGTCCAGAGAGTGCACTGGCACCACTGGGGATGCACTGCAGTGACTGCAGAGAGTGCACTGGCACAACTGGGGATGCAGTGCAGATAGTCCAGAGAGTGCAATGGCACCACTGGGGATGCAGTGCAATGAGTCCAGAGAGTGCCCTGGCACCACTGGGGATGCACTGCACTGAGTCCAGAGAGTGTACTGGCACCACTGGGGATGCAGTGCACTGCAGTGAGTCCAGAGAGTGCACTGGCACCACTGGGGATGCACTGCAGTGAGTCCAGAGAGTGCACTGGCACCACTGGGGATGCACTGCAGTGAGTCCAGAGAGTGTTCTGGCAACACTGGGGATGCACTGCAGTGAGTCCAGAGAGTGCACTGGCACCACTGGGGATGCAGTGCAGTGAGTCCAGAGAGTGCACTGGCACCACTGGGGATGCAGTGCAGTGAGTCCAGAGAGTGCACTGGCACCACTGGGGATGCACTGCAGTGAGTCCAGAGAGTGCACTGGCACCACTGGGGATGCAGTGCAGTGACTCCAGAGAGTGCACTGGCACCACTGGGGATGCAGTGCAGTGAGTCCAGAGAGTGCACTGGCACCATGGGGGATGCACCCCAGTGAGTCCAGAGAGTGCACTGGAACCACTTTGGATGCAGTTCAATGAGTCCAGAGAGTGCACTGGCACCACTGGGGATGCACTGCAGTGACTACAGAGAGTGCACTGGCACCACTGGGGATGCAGTGCAGTGAGTCCAGAGAGTGCAATGGCACCCCTGGTGATGCAGTGCAGTGAGTCCAGAGACTGCACAGGCACCACTGGGGGATGCAGTGCTGTGAGTCCATAGAGTGCACTGGCACCACTGGGGATGCTCCCCGGTGAGTCCAGAGAGTGCACTGGTACCACTGGGGATGCACTGCAGTGAGTCCAGAGAGTGCACTGGCACCACTGGGGATGCACTGCAGTGAGTCCAGAGAGTGCACTGGCACCACTGGGGATGCACTGCAGTGAGTCCAGAGAATGCACTGGCACCACTGGGGATGCAGTGCAGTGAGTCCAGAGAGTGCACTGGCACCACTGGGGATGCAGTGCAGTGAGTACAGAGAGTGCAATGGCACCACTGGGGATGCAGGGCAGTGAGTCCAGAGAGTGCCCTGGCACCACTGGGGATGCACTGCCGTGAGTCCAGAGAGTGCACTGGCACCACTGGGGATGCACTGCAGTGACTGCAGAGGGTGCACTGGCACCACTGGGGATGCAGTGCAGTGAGTCCAGAGAGTGCACTGGCACCACTGGGGATGCAGTGCAGTGAGTACAGAGAGTGCAATGGCACCACTGGGGATGCAGTGCAGTGAGTCCAGAGAGTGCACTGGCACCACTGGGGATGCACTGCAGTGAGTCCAGAGAGTGCCCTGGCACCACTGGGGATGCAGTGCCGTGAGTCCAGAGAGTGCACTGGCACCACTGGGGATGCACTGCAGTGACTGCAGAGAGTGCACTGGCACCACTGGGTATGCACTGCCGTGAGTCCAGAGAGTGCACTGGCACCACTGGGGATGCAGTGCAGTGACTCCAGAGAGTGCACTGGCACCACTGGTGATGCAGTGCAGTGAGTCCAGAGACTGCACAGGCACCACTGGGGGATGCAGTGCTGTGAGTCCATAGAGTGCACTGGCACCACTGGGGATGCTCCCCGGTGAGTCCAGAGAGTGCACTAGTTCCACTGGGAATGCACTGCAGTGAGTCCAGAGAGTGCACTGGCACCACTGGGGATGCAGTGCAGTGAGTCCAGAGAGTGCACTGTCACCACTGGGGATGCAGTGCAGTGAGTCCAGAGAGTGCACTGGCACCACAGGGTATGCACTGCAATGAGTCCAGAGAGTGCACTGGCACCACTGGGGATGCAGTGCAGTGAGTCCAGAGAGTGCACTGGCACCACTGGGGATGCACTGCAGTGACTCCAGAGGGTGCACTGGCACCACTGGGGATGCACTGCAGTGAGACCACAGAGTGCACTGGCACCACTGGGGATGCACTGCAGTGAGTCCAGAGAGTGCACTGGCACCACTGGGGATGCAGTGCAGTGACTGCAGAGAGTGCACTGGCACCACTGGGGATGCAGTGCAGTGAGTCCAGAGAGTGCACTGGCACCACTGGGGATGCAGTGCAGTGAGTCCAGAGAGTGCACTGGCACCACTGGGGATGCACTGCAGTGACTGCAGAGAGTGCACTGGCACCAGTGGGGATGCACTGCAGTGACTCCAGAGGGTGCACTGGCACCACTGGGGATGCACTGCAGTGAGACCAGAGAGTGCACTGGCACCAATGGAGATGCACGTCAGTGAGTCCAGAGAGTGCACTGGCACCACTGGGGATGCAGTGCAGTGACTCCAGAGAGTGCACTGGAACCACTTGGGATGCAGTTCAGTGAGTCCAGAGAGTGCACTGGCACCACTGGGGATGCACTGCAGTGACTGCAGAGAGTGCACTGGCACAACTGGGGATGCAGTGCAGATAGTCCAGAGAGTGCAATGGCACCACTGGGGATGCACTGCAGTGAGTCCAGAGAGTGCCCTGGCACCACTGGGGATGCACTGCCGTGAGTCCAGAGAGTGCACTGGCACCAAATGGGATGCACTGCAGTGAGTCCAGAGAGTGCACTGGCACCACTGGGGATGCAGTGCAGTGAGTCCAGAGAGTGCACTGGCACCACTGGGGATGCACTGCAGTGAGTCCAGAGAGTGCACTGGCACCACAGGGGATGCATTGCAGTGAGTCCAGAGAGTGCACTGGCACCACTGGGGATGCACTGCAGTGACTCCAGAGAGTGCACTGGCACCACTGGGGATGCACTGCTGTGACTCCAGAAGGTGCACTGGCACCACTGGGGATGCAGTGCAGTGAGTCCAGAGAGTGCACTGGCTCCACTCGGGATGCACTGCAGTGAGTCCAGAGAGTGCACTGGCACCACTGGGGATGCAGTGCAGTGAGTCCAGAGAGTACACTGGCAGCACTGGGGATGCACTGCAGTGAGTCCAGAGAGTGCACAGACACCACTGGGGATGCAGTGCAGTGAGTCCAGAGAGTGCACTGGCACCACGGGGGATGCACCCCGGTGACTCCAGAGAGTGCACTGGCAGCACTTTGGATGCAGTTCGGTGAGTCCAGAGAGTGCACTGGCACCACTGGGGATGCACTGCAGTGAGTCCAGAAAGTGCACTGGCACCACTGGGGATGCAGTGCAGTGAGTCCAGAGAGTGCACTGGCAACACTTTGGATGCAGTTCAATGAGTCCAGAGAGTGCACTGGCACCACTGGGGATGCACTGCAGTGACTGCAGAGAGTGCACTGGCACCACTGGGGATGCAGTGCAGTGAGTCCAGAGAGTGCAATGGCACCACTGGTGATGCAGTGCAGTGAGTCCAGAGACTGCACAGGCACCACTGGGGGATGCAGTGCTGTGAGTCCATAGAGTGCACTGGTACCACTGGGGATGCACTGCAGTGAGTCCAGAGACTCCACTGGCACCACTGGGGATGCAGTGCAGTGAGTGCAGAGAGTGCACTGGCACCACTGGGGATGCAGTGCAGTGAGTCCAGAGAGTGCACTGGCACCACAGGGTATGCACTGCAATGAGTCCAGAGAGTGCACTGGCACCACTGGGGATGCAGTGCAGTGAGTCCAGAGAGTGCACTGGCACCACTGGGGATGCACTGCAGTGACTCCAGAGGGTGCACTGGCACCACTGGGGATGCACTGCAGTGAGACCAGAGAGTGCACTGGCACCACTGGGGATGCACTGCCGTGAGTCCAGAGAGTGCACTGGCACCACTGGGGATGCAGTACAGTGAGTCCAGAGAGTGCACTGGCACCACTGGGGATGCACTGCAGTGACTCCAGAGGGTGCACTGGCACCACTGGTGATGCACTGCAGTGAGACCAGAGAGTGCACTGGCACCACAGGGGATGCACTGCAGGAACTGCAGAGAGTGCACTGGCACCACTGGGGATGCAGTACAGTGAATACAGAGAGTGCAATGGCACCACTGGGGATGCAGTGCAGTGAGTCCAGAGAGTGCCCTGGCACCAATGGAGATGCACTGCCGTGAGTCCAGAGAGTGCACTGGCACCACTGGGGATGCAGTGCTGTGAGACCAGAGAGTGCACTGGCACCACTGGGGATGCAGTGCAGTGAGTCCAGAGAGTGCATTGGCACCACTGGGGATGCAGTGCAGTGAGTCCAGAGAGTGCAATGGCACCACTGGGGATGCAGGGCAGTGAGTACAGAGAGTGCAATGGCACCACTGGGGATGCAGGGCAGTGAGTCCAGAGAGTGCCCTGGCACCACTGGGGATGCACTGCCGTGAGTCCAGAGAGTGCACTGGCACCACTGGGGATGCACTGCAGTGACTGCAGAGAGTGCACTGGCACCACTGAGGATGCAGTGCAGTGAGTCCAGAGAGTGCACTGGCACCACTGGGGATGCAGTGCAGTGAGTACAGAGAGTGCAATGGCACCACTGGGGATGCAGGGCAGTGAGTCCAGAGAGTGCCCTGGCACCACTGGGGATGCACTGCCGTGAGTCCAGAGAGTGCACTGGCACCACTGGGGATGCACTGCAGTGACTGCAGAGAGTGCACTGGCACCACTGGGGATGCAGTGCAGTGAGTCCAGAGAGTGCACTGGCACCACTGGGGATGCACTGCAGTGAGTCCACAGAGTGCACTGGCACCACTGGGGATGCACTGCAGTGAGTCCAGAGAGTGCAATGGCACCACTGGTGATGCAGTGCAGTGAGTCCAGAGACTGCACAGGCACCACTGGGGGATGCAGTGCTGTGAGTCCATAGAGTGCACTGGCACCACTGGGGATGCAGTGCAGTGAGACCAGAGAGTGCACTGGCACCACAGGGGATGCACTGCAGTGAGTCCAGAGAGTGCACTGGCACCACTGGGGATGCAGTGCAGTGAGTACAGAGAGTGCAATGGCACCACTGGGGATGCACTGCAGTGAGTCCAGAGAGTGCACTGGCTCCACTGGGGATGCACTGCAGTGAGTCCAGAGAGTGCACTGGCACCACTGGGGATGCAGTGCAGTGAGTCCAGAGAGTGCTCTGGCAGCACTGGGGATGCACTGCAGTAAGTCCAGAGAGTGCACAGGCACCACTGCGGATGCAGTGCAGTGAGTCCAGAGAGTGCACTGGCACAACGGGGGATGCACCACGGTGACTCCAGAGAGTGCACTGGCAGCACTTTGGATGCAGTTCGGTGAGTCCAGAGACTGCACTGGCACCACTGGGGATGCACTGCAGTGACTCCAGAGAGTGCACTGGCACCACTGGGGATGCAGTGCAGTGAGTCCAGAGAGTGCAATGGCACCACTGGGGATGCAGTGCAGTGAGTCCGGAGAGTGCACTGGCACCACTGGGGATGCAGTGCAGTGAGTCCATAGAGTGCACTGGCACCACGGGGATGCTCCCCGGTGAGTCCAGAGAGTACACTGGTACCACTGGGGATGCACTTCAGTGACTCCAGAGGGTGCACTGGCACCACTGGGGATGCACTGCAGTGAGACCAGAGAGTGCACTGGCACCAAATGGGATGCACTGCAGTGAGTCCAGAAAGTGCACTGGCACCACTGGGGATGCAGTGCAGTGAGTCCAGAGAGTGCACTGGCACCACTGGGGATGCACTGCAGTGAGTCCAGAGAGTGCACTGGCACCACGGGGGATGCACCCCAGTGAGTCCAGAGAGTGCACTGGCAACACTTTGGATGCAGTTCAATGAGTCCAGAGAGTGCACTGGCACCACTGGGGATGCACTGCAGTGACTACAGAGAGTGCACTGGCACCACTGGGGATGCAGTGCAGTGAGTCCAGAGAGTGCAATGGCACCACTGGTGATGCAGTGCAGTGAGTCCAGAGGGTGCACAGGCACCACTGGGGGATGCAGTGCTGTGAGTCCATAGAGTGCACTGGCACCACTGGGGATGCTCCCCGGTGAGTCCAGAGAGTGCACTGGTACCACTGGGGATGCACTGCAGTGAGTCCAGAGACTCCACTGGCACCACTGGGCATGCAGTGCAGTGAGTCCAGAGAGTGCACTGGCACCACTGGGGATGCAGTGCAGTGAGTCCAGAGAGTGCACTGGCACCACAGGGTATGCACTGCAATGAGTCCAGAGAGTGGACTGGCACCACTGGGGATGCAGTGCAGTGAGTCCAGAGAGTGCACTGGCACCACTGGGGATGCACTGCAGTGACTCCAGAGTGTGCACTGGCACCACTGGGGATGCACTGCAGTGAGACCAGAGAGTGCACTGGCACCACAGGGGATGCACTGCAGGAACTGCAGAGAGTGCACTGGCACCACTGGGGATGCAGTACAGTGAATACAGAGAGTGCAATGGCACCACTGGGGATGCAGTGCAGTGAGTCCAGAGAGTGCCCTGGCACCAATGGAGATGCACTGCCGTGAGTCCAGAGAGTGCACTGGCACCACTGGGGATGCAGTGCAGTGAGACCAGAGAGTGCACTGGCACCACTGGGGATGCAGTGCAGTGAGTCCAGAGAGTGCACTGGCACCACTGGGGATGCACTGCCGTGAGTACAGAGAGTGCAATGGCACCACTGGGGATGCAGGGCAGTGAGTCCAGAGAGTGCCCTGGCACCACTGGGGATGCACTGCCGTGAGTCCAGAGAGTGCACTGGCACCACTGGGAATGCACTGCAGTGACTGCAGAGAGTGCACTGGCACCACTGGGGATGCACTGCCGTGAGTCCAGAGAGTGCACTGGCACCACTGGGGATGCACTGCAGTGAGTCCAGAGACTGCACAGGCACCACTGGGGGATGCAGTGCTGAGTCCATAGAGTGCACTGGCACCACTGGGGATGGAGTGCAGTGAGACCAGAGAGTGCACTGGCACCACCGGAGATGCACTGCAGTGAGTCCAGAGAGTGCACTGGCACCACTGGGGATGCACTGCAGTGACTCCAGAGGGTGCACTGGCACCACTGGGGATGCAGTGCAGTGAGTCCAGAGAGTGCACTGGCTCCACTGGGGATGCACTGCAGTGAGTCCAGAGAGTGCACTGGCACCACTGGGGATGCAGTGCAGTGAGTCCAGAGAGTGCTCTGGCAGCACTGGGGATGCACTGCAGTGAGTCCAGAGAGTGCACAGGCACCACTGGGGATGCAGTGCAGTGAGTCCAGAGAGTGCACTGGCACAACGGGGGATGCACCACGGTGACTCCAGAGAGTGCACTGGCAGCACTTTGGATGCAGTTCGGTGAGTCCAGAGAGTGCACTGGCACCACTGGGGATGCACTGCAGTGAGTCCAGAGAGTGCACTGGCACCACAGGGGATGCAGTGCAGTGAGTCCATAGAGTGCACTGGCACCACGGGGATGCTCCCCGGTGAGTCCAGAGAGTACACTGGTACCACTGGGGATGCACTTCAGTGACTCCAGAGGGTGCACTGGCACCACTGGGGATGCACTGCAGTGAGACCAGAGAGTGCACTGGCACCAATGGAGATGCACTGCAGTGAGTCCAGAGAGTGCACTGGCACCACTGGGGATGCAGTGCAGTGAGTCCAGAGAGTGCACTGGCACCACTGGGGATGCACTGCAGTGACTGCAGAGAGTGCACTGGCACCACTGGGGATGCAGTGCAGTGACTCCAGAGGGTGCACTGGCACCACTGGGGATGCAGTGCAGTGAGTCCAGAGAGTGCACTGGCACCACTGGGGATGCACTGCAGTGACTGCAGAAAGTGCACTGGCACCACTGGGGATGCAGTGCTGTGAGTCCATAGAGTGCACTGGCACCACTGGGGATGCACTGCAGTGACTGCAGAGAGTGCCCTGGCACCACTGGTGATGCACTGCAGTGAGTCCAGAGAGTGCACTGGCACCACTGGGGATGCACTGCAGTGAGTCCAGAGAGTGCACTGGCACCACTGGGAATGCAGTGCAGTGAGTCCAGAGAGTGTACTGGCACCACTGGGGATGCAGTGCAGTGAGTCCAGAGAGTGCACTGGCACCACAGGGGATGCACTGCAGTGAGTCCAGAGAGTGCACTGGCACCACTGGGGATGCAGTGCAGTGAGTCCAGAGAGTGCACTGGCACCACTGGGGATGCACTGCAGTGACTCCAGAGAGTGCACTAGCACCAGTGGGGATGCACTGCAGTGAGTCCAGAGAGTGCACTGTCACCACTTGGGATGCACTGCAGTGACTGCAGAGAGTGCACTGGCACCACTGGGGATGCACTGCTGTGACTCCAGAGGGTGCACTGGCACCACTGGGGATGCACTGCAGTGACTCCAGAGGGTGCATTGGCACCAGTGGGGATGCAGTGCAGTGACTCCAGAGAGTGCACTGGCACCACTTGGGATGCAGTTCAGTGAGTCCAGAGAGTGCACTGGCACCACTGGGGATGCACTGCAGTGACTGCAGAAAGTGCACTGGCACCACTGGGGATGCAGTGCCGTGAGTCCATAGAGTGCACTGGCACCACTGGGGATGCACTGCAGAGAGTCCAGAGAGTGCACTGGCACCACTGGGAATGCAGTGCAGTGAGTCCAGAGAGTGCACTGGCACCACTTGGGGATGCAGTTCAGTGACTACAGAGAGTGCACTGGCACCATTTGGGATACAGTGCAGTGAGTCCAGAGAGTGCACTGGCACCACTGGGGATGCACTGCAGTGACTGCAGAGAGTGCCCTGGCACCACTGGTGATGCACTGCCGTGAGTCCAGAGAGTGCACTGGCACCACTGGGGATGCACTGCAGTGAGTCCAGAGAGTGCACTGGCACCACTGGGAATGCAGTGCAGTGAGTCCAGAGAGTGTACTGGCACCACTGGGGATGCACTGCAGTGAGTCCAGAGAGTGCACTGGCACCACTGGGGATGCACTGCAGTGAGTCCAGAGAGTGCACTGGCACCAATGGGGATGCAGTGCAGTGAGTCCAGAGAGTGCACTGGCACCACTGGGGATGCACTGCAGTGACTGCAGAGAGTGCACTGGCACCAGTGGGGATGCAGTGCAGTGAGTCCAGAGAGTGAACTGTCACCACTTGGGATGCACTGCAGTGAGTCGAGAGAGTGCACAGGCACCACTGGGGATGCAGTGCAGTGCGTCCAGAGAGTGCACTGGCACAACGGGGGATGCACCACGGTGACTCCAGAGAGTGCACTGGCAGCACTTTGGATGCAGTTCGGTGAGTCCAGAGAGTGCACTGGCACCACTGGGGATGCACTGCAGTGACTCCAGAGAGTGCACTGGCACCACTGGGGATGCAGTGCAGTGAGTCCATAGAGTGCACTGGCACCACGGGGATGCTCCCCGGTGAGTCCAGAGAGTACTCTGGTACCACTGGGGATGCACTTCAGTGACTCCAGAGGGTGCACTGGCACCACTGGGGATGCACTGCAGTGAGACCAGAGAGTGCACTGGCACCAATGGAGATGCAGTGCAGTGAGTCCAGAGAGTGCACTGGCACCACTGGGGATGCAGTGCAGTGAGTCCAGAGAGTGCACTGGCACCACTGGGGATGCACTGCAGTGACTGCAGAGAGTGCACTGGCACCACTGGGGATGCAGTGCAGTGACTCCAGAGGGTGCACTGGCACCACTGGGGATGCAGTTCAGTGAGTCCAGAGAGTGCACTGGCACCACTGGGGATGCACTGCAGTGACTGCAGAAAGTGCACTGGCACCACTGGGGATGCAGTGCTGTGAGTCCATAGAGTGCACTGGCACCACTGGGGATGCACTGCAGTGAGTCCAGAGAGTGCCCTGGCACCACTGGTGATGCACTGCCGTGAGTCCAGAGAGTGCACTGGCACCACTGGGGATGCACTGCAGTGAGTCCAGAGAGTGCACTGGCACCACTGGGAATGCAGTGCAGTGAGTCCAGAGAGTGTACTGGCACCACTGGGGATGCAGTGCAGTGAGTCCAGAGAGTGCACTGGCACCACAGGGGATGCACTGCAGTGAGTCCAGAGAGTGCACTGGCACCACTGGGGATGCAGTGCAGTGAGTCCAGAGAGTGCACTGGCACCACTGGGGATGCACTGCAGTGACTCCAGAGAGTGCACTAGCACCAGTGGGGATGCACTGCAGTGAGTCCAGAGAGTGCACTGTCACCACTTGGGATGCACTGCAGTGACTGCAGAGAGTGCACTGGCACCACTGGGGATGCACTGCTGTGACTCCAGAGGGTGCACTGGCACCACTGGGGATGCACTGCAGTGACTCCAGAGGGTGCATTGGCACCAGTGGGGATGCAGTGCAGTGACTCCAGAGAGTGCACTGGCACCACTTGGGATGCAGTTCAGTGAGTCCAGAGAGTGCACTGGCACCACTGGGGATGCACTGCAGTGACTGCAGAAAGTGCACTGGCACCACTGGGGATGCAGTGCCGTGAGTCCATAGAGTGCACTGGCACCACTGGGGATGCACTGCAGAGAGTCCAGAGAGTGCACTGGCACCACTGGGAATGCAGTGCAGTGAGTCCAGAGAGTGCACTGGCACCACTTGGGGATGAAGTGCAGTGACTACAGAGAGTGCACTGGCACCACTTGGGATGCAGTGCAGTGAGTCCAGAGAGTGCACTGGCACCACTGGGGATGCACTGCAGTGACTGCAGAGAGTGCCCTGGCACCACTGGTGATGCACTGCCGTGAGTCCAGAGAGTGCACTGGCACCACTGGGGATGCACTGCAGTGAGTCCAGAGAGTGCACTGGCACCACTTGGAATGCAGTGCAGTGAGTCCAGAGAGTGTACTGGCACCACTGGGGATGCACTGCAGTGACTCCAGAGAGTGCACTGGCACCACAGGGGATGCACTGCAGTGAGTCCAGAGAGTGCACTGGCACCACTGGGGATGCAGTGCAGTGAGTCCAGAGAGTGCACTGGCACCACTGGGGATGCACTGCAGTGACTGCAGAGAGTGCACTGGCACCAGTGGGGATGCACTGCAGTGAGTCCAGAGAGTGCACTGTCACCACTTGGGATGCACTGCAGTGAGTCGAGAGAGTGCACTGGCACCACTGGGGATGCACTGCAGTGAGTCCAGAGAGTGCACAGGCACCACTGGTGATGCACTGCAGTGAGTCCAGAGAGTTTAGTGGCTCCACTGGGGATGCAGTGCCGTGAGTCCAGAGAGTTTATTGGCACCACTGGGGTTGCAGTGCAGTGAGTCCAGAGAGTTCACTGGCACCACTGGGGATGCACTGCAGTGAGTCCAGAGAGTGCACTGGCACCACCGGGGATGCAGTGCAGTGAGTCCAGAGAGTGCACTGGCACCACTGGGGATGCAGTGCAGTGAGTCCAGAGAGTGCACTGGCACCACTGGGGATGCACTGCAGTGACTCCAGAGAGTGCACTAGCACGAGTGGGGATTCACTGCAGTGAGTCCAGAGAGTGCACTGTCACCACTGGGGATGCACTGCAGTGAGTCGAGAGAGTGCACTGGCACCACTGGGGATGCACTGCAGTGAGTCCAGAGAGTGCACTGGCACCAATGGAGATGCACTGCAGTGAGTCCAGAGAGTTTAGTGGCTCCACTGGGGATGCAGTGCAGTGAGTCCAGAGAGTTTAGTGGCACCACTGGGGTTGCAGTGCAGTGAGTCCAGAGAGTTCACTGGCACCACTGGGGATGCACTGCAGTGAGTCCAGAGAGTGCACTGGCACCACTGGAGATGCACTGCAGTGAGTCCAGAGACTGCACTGGCACCAAATGGGATGCACTGCAGTGAGTCCAGAGAGTGCACTGGCACCACTGGGGATGCAGTGCAGTGAGTCCAGAGAGCGCACTGGCACCACAGGGGATGCAATGCAGTGAGTCCAGAGAGTGCACTGGCACCACTGTGGATGCAGTGCACTGAGTCCAGAGAGTGCACTGGCACCACTGGGGATGCACTGCAGTGAGTCCAGAGAGTGCCCTAGCACCAGTGGGGATGCAGTGCAGTGAGTCCAGAGAGTGCACTGGCACCAATGGGGGTGCAGTGCAGTGAGTGCAGAGAGTGCCCTGGCACCACTGGGGATGCAGTGCAGTGAGTGCAGAGAGTGCACTGGCACCACAGGGGATGCACTGCAGTGAGTCCAGAGAGTGCACTGGCACCACTGGGGATGCACTGCAGTGAGTCCAGAGAGTGCACTGGCACCACTGGGCATGCAGTGCAGTGAGTCCAGAGAGTGCACTGGCACCACTGGGGATGCACTGCAGTGACTCCAGAGAGTGCACTGTCACCACTGGTGTTGCACTACAGTGAGTCCAGAGAGTGCAATGGCACTAATGGGGATGCACTGCAGTGAGTCCAGAGAGTGCACTGGCACCACTGGTAATGCAGTGCAGTGAGTCCAGAGAGCGCACTGGCACCACAGGGGATGCAATGCAGTGAGTCCAGAGAGTGCACTGGCACCACTGTGGATGCAGTGCACTGAGTCCAGAGAGTGCACTGGCACCACTGGGGATGCACTGCAGTGAGTCCAGAGAGTGCCCTAGCACCAGTGGGGATGCAGTGCAGTGAGTCCAGAGAGTGCACTGGCACCAATGGGGGTGCAGTGCAGTGAGTCCAGAGAGTGCCCTGGCACCACTGGGGATGCAGTGCAGTGAGTGCAGAGAGTGCACTGGCACCACTGGGGATGCAGTGCAGTGAGTCCAGAGAGTGCACTGGCACCACAGGGGATGCACTGCAGTGAGTCCAGAGAGTGCACTGGCACCACTGGGGATGCAGTGCAGTGAGTCCAGAGAGTGCACTGGCACCACTGGGCATGCAGTGCAGTGAGTCCAGAGAGTGCACTGGCACCACTGGGGATGCACTGCAGTGACTGCAGAGAGTGCACTGGCACCACTGGGGTTGCACTGCAGTGAGTCCAGAGAGTGCAATGGCACTAATGGGGATGCACTGCAGTGAGTCCAGAGAGTGCACTGGCACCACTGGTAATGCAGTGCAGTGAGTCCAGAGAGTGCACTGGCACCACTGGGCCTGCAGTGCACTGAGTCCAGAGAGTGCACTGGCACCACTGGGGATGCACTGCAGTGAGTCCAGAGGGTGCACTGGCACCACTGGGGATGCACTGCACTGAGTCCAGAGAGTGTACTGGCACCACTGGGGATGCAGTGCACTGCAGTGAGTCCAGAGAGTGCACTGGCACCACTGGGGATGCACCCTGGTGAGTCCAGAGAGTGCACTGGCACCACTGGGGATGCACTGCAGTGAGTCCAGAAAGTGTTCTGGCAACACTGGGGATGCACTGCAGTGAGTCCAGAGAGTGCACTGGCACCACTGGGGATGCAGTGCAGTGAGTCCAGAGAGTGCCCCGGCACCAATGGGGATGCAGTGCAGTGAGTCCAGAGAGTGCACTGGCACCACTGGGGATGCACTGCAGTGAGTCCAGAGAGTGCACTGGCACCACTGGGGATGCAGTGCAGTGACTCCAGAGAGTGCACTGGCACCAATGGGGATGCAGTGCAGTGAGTCCAGAGAGTGCACTGGCACCACGGGGGATGCACCCCAGTGAGTCCAGAGAGTGCACTGGCAACACTTTGGATGCAGTTCAATGAGTCCAGAGAGTGCACTGGCACCACTGGGGATGCACTGCAGTGACTACAGAGAGTGCACTGGCACCACTGGGGATGCAGTGCAGTGAGTCCAGAGAGTGCAATGGCACCACCGGGGATGCAGTGCAGTGAGTCCGGAGAGTGCACAGGCACCACTGGGGGATGCAGTGCTGTGAGTCCATAGAGTGCACTGGCACCACTGGGGATGCTCCCCGGTGAGTCCAGAGAGTGCACTGGTACCACTGGGGATGCACTGCAGTGAGTCCAGAGAGTGCACTGGCACCACTGGGGATGCACTGCAGTGAGTCCAGAGAGTGCACTGGCACCACTGGGGATGCACTGCAGTGAGTCCAGAGAATGCACTGGCACCACTGGGGATGCAGTGCAGTGAGTCCAGAGAGTGCACTGGCACCACTGGGGATGCAGTGCAGTGAGTACAGAGAGTGCAATGGCACCACTGGGGATGCAGTTCAGTGAGTCCAGAGAGTGCCCTGGCACCACTGGGGATGCACTGCCGTGAGTCCAGAGAGTGCACTGGCACCACTGGGGATGCAGTGCAGTGACTGCAGAGGGTGCACTGGCACCACTGGTGATGCAGTGCAGTGAGTCCAGAGAGTGCACTGGCACCACTGGGGATGCAGTGCAGTGAGTACAGAGAGTGCAATGGCACCACTGGGGATGCAGGGCAGTGAGTCCAGAGAGTGCCCTGGCACCACTGGGGATGCACTGCCGTGAGTCCAGAGAGTGCACTGGCACCACTGGGGATGCACTGCAGTGACTGCAGAGGGTGCACTGGCACCACTGGTGATGCAGTGCAGTGAGTCCAGAGAGTGCACTGGCACCACTGGGGATGCAGTGCAGTGAGTACAGAGAGTGCAATGGCACCACTGGGGATGCAGGGCAGTGAGTCCAGAGAGTGCCCTGGCACCACTGGGGATGCACTGCCGTGAGTCCAGAGAGTGCACTGACACCACTGGGGATGCACTGCAGTGACTGCAGAGAGTGCACTGGCACCACTGGGGATGCACTGCCGTGAGTCCAGAGAGTGCACTGGCACCACTGGGGATGCACTGCAGTGACTGCAGAGAGTGCACTGGCACCACTGGGGATGCACTGCAGTGAGTCCAGAGAGTGCAATGGCACCACTGGTGATGCAGTGCAGTGAGTCCAGAGACTGCACAGGCACCACTGGGGATGCAGTGCTGTGAGTCCATAGAGTGCACTGGCACCACTGGGGATGCTCCCCGGTGAGTCGAGAGAGTGCCCTGGCACCACTGGGGGATGCACTGCAGTGAGTCCAGAGAGTGCACTGGCACCACTGGGGATGCAGTGCTGTGAGTCCAGAGAGTGCACTGGCACCACAGGGTATGCACTGCAATGAGTCCAGAGAGTGCACTGGCACCACTGGGGATGCAGTGCAGTGAGTCCAGAGAGTGCACTGGCACCACTGGGGATGCACTGCAGTGACTCCAGAGGGTGCACTGGCACCACTGGGGATGCACTGCAGTGAGACCACAGAGTGCACTGGCACCACAGGGGATACACTTCAGGAACTGCAGAGAGTGCACTGGCACCACTGGGGATGCAGTACAGTGAATACAGAGAGTGCAATGGCACCACTGGGGATGCACTGCAGTGAGTCCAGAGAGTGCCCTGGCACCAATGGAGATGCACTGCCGTGAGTCCAGAGAGTGCACTGGCACCACTGGGGATGCACTGCAGTGAGTCCAGAGAGTGCACTGGCACCACTGGGGATGCACTGCAGTGAGTCCAGAGAATGCACTGGCACCACTGGGGATGCAGTGCAGTGAGTCCAGAGAGTGCACTGGCACCACTGGGGATGCAGTGCAGTGAGTACAGAGAGTGCAATGGCACCACTGGGGATGCAGGGCAGTGAGTCCAGAGAGTGCCATGGCACCACTGGGGATGCACTGCCGTGAGTCCAGAGAGTGCACTGGCACCACTGGGGATGCAGTGCAGTGAGTCCAGAGAGTGCACTGGCACCACTGGGGATGCACTGCAGTGAGTCCAGAGAATGCACTGCCACCACTGGGATTGCAGTGCAGTGAGCCCAGAGAGTGCACTGGCACCACTGGGGATGCAGTGCAGTGAGTCCAGAGAGTGCACTGGCACCACTGGGAATGCAGTGCAGTGAGTCCAGAGAGTGCACTGGCACCACTGGGGATGCACTGCAGTGACTCCAGAGGGTGCACTGGCACCACTGGGGATGCACTGCAGTGAGACCAGAGAGTGCACTGGCACCAATGGAGATGCAGTGCAGTGAGTCCAGAGAGTGCACTGGCACCACAGGGGATGCAGTGCAGTGACTCCAGAGAGTGCACTGGCACCACTTGGGATGCAGTTCAGTGAGTCCAGAGAGTGCACTGGCACCACTGGGGATGCACGGCAGTGACTGCAGAGAGTGCACTAGCAACACTGGGGATGCAGTGCAATGAGTCCAGAGAGTGCCCTGGCACCACTGGGGATGCACTGCCGTGAGTCCATAGAGTGCACTGGCACCACTGGGGATGCACTGCAGTGAGTCCAGAGAGTGCACTGGCACCACTGGGGATGCAGTGCAGTGAGTCCAGAGAGTGCACTGGCACCACTGGGGATGCAGTGCAGTGACTGCAGAGAGTGCACTGGCACCACTGGGGATGCAGTGCAGTGAGTCCAGAGAGTGCACTGGCACCACTGGGGATGCAGTGCAGTGAGTCCAGAGAGTGCACTGGCACCACTGGGGATGCACTGCAGTGACTGCAGAGAGTGCACTGGCACCAGTGGGGATGCACTGCAGTGACTCCAGAGGGTGCACTGGCACCACTGGGGATGCACTGCAGTGAGACCAGAGAGTGCACTGGCACCAATGGAGATGCACGTCAGTGAGTCCAGAGAGTGCACTGGCACCACTGGGGATGCAGTGCAGTGACTCCAGAGAGTGCACTGGAACCACTTGGGATGCAGTTCAGTGAGTCCAGAGAGTGCACTGGCACCACTGGGGATGCACTGCAGTGACTGCAGAGAGTGCACTGGCACAACTGGGGATGCAGTGCAGATAGTCCAGAGAGTGCAATGGCACCACTGGGGATGCAGTGCAATGAGTCCAGAGAGTGCCCTGGCACCACTGGGGATGCACTGCCGTGAGTCCAGAGAGTGCACTGACACCACTGGTGATGCACTGCAGTGAGTACAGAGAGTGCACTGGCACCACTGGGGATGCAGTGCAGTGAGTCCAGAGAGTGCACTGGCACCACTGGGGATGCACTGCAGTGAGTCCAGAGAGTGCACTGGCACCACTGGGGATGCACTGCAGTGAGTCCAGAGAGTGCACTGGCACCACTGGGGATGCACTGCACTGAGTCCAGAGAGTGTACTGGCACCACTGGGGATGCAGTGCACTGCAGTGAGTCCAGAGAGTGCACTGGCACCACTGGGGATGCACCCCGGTGAGTCCAGAGAGTGCACTGGCACCACTGGGGATGCACTGCAGTGAGTCCAGAGAGTGCACTGGCACCACTGGGGATGCACTGCAGTGAGTCCAGAGAGTGCACTGGCACCACTGGGGATGCAGTGCAGTGAGTCCAGAGAGTGCCCTGGCACCAATGGGGATGCAGTGCAGTGAGTCCAGAGAGTGCACTGGCACCACTGGGGATGCAGTGCAGTGAGTCCAGAGAGTGCACTGGCACCACTGGGGATGCACTGCAGTGACTCCAGAGAGTGCACTGGCACCACTGGGGATGCAGTGCAGTTACTCCAGAGAGTGCACTGGCACCACTGGGGATGCACTGCAGTGAGTCCAGAGAGTGCACTGGCACCAAATGGGATGCACTGCAGTGAGTCCAGAAAGTGCACTGGCACCACTGGGGATGCACTGCAGTGACTCCAGAGAGTGCACTGGCACCACTGGGGATGCACTTCAGTGAGTCCAGAGAGTGCACTGTCACCACTGGGGATGCAGTGCAGTGAGTCCAGAGAGTGCACTGGCACCACTGGGGATGCACTGCAGTGAGTCCAGAGAGTGCACAGGCACCACTGGGGATGCAGTGCAGTGAGTCCAGAGAGTGCACTGGCACCACGGGGGATGCACCCCAGTGAGTCCAGAGAGTGCACTGGCAACACTTTGGATGCAGTTCAATGAGTCCAGAGAGTGCACTGGCACCACTGGGGATGCACTGCAGTGAGTCCAGAGAGTGCACTGGCACCACTGGGGATGCAGTGCAGTGAGTCCAGAGAGTGCAATGGCACCACTGGTGATGCAGTGCAGTGAGTCCAGAGACTGCACAGGCACCACTGGGGGATGCAGTGCTGTGAGTCCATAGAGTGCACTGGCACCACTGGGGATGCTCCCCGGTGAGTCCAGAGAGTGCACTGGTACCACTGGGGATGCACTGCAGTGAGTCCAGAGACTCCACTGGCACCACTGGGGATGCAGTGCAGTGAGTCCAGAGAGTGCACTGGCACCACTGGGGATGCAGTGCAGTGAGTCCAGAGAGTGCACTGGCACCACAGGGTATGCACTGCAATGAGTCCAGAGAGTGCACTGGCACCACTGGGGATGCAGTGCAGTGAGTCCAGAGAGTGCACTGGCACCACTGGGGATGCACTGCAGTGACTCCAGAGGGTGCACTGGCACCACTGGGGATGCACTGCAGTGAGACCAGAGAGTGCACTGGCACCACAGGGGATGCACTGCAGGAACTGCAGAGAGTGCACTGGCACCACTGGGGATGCAGTACAGTGAATACAGAGAGTGCAATGGCACCACTGGGGATGCAGTGCAGTGAGTCCAGAGAGTGCCCTGGCACCAATGGAGATGCACTGCCGTGAGTCCAGAGAGTGCACTGGCACCACTGGGGATGCAGTGCAGTGAGACCAGAGAGTGCACTGGCACCACTGGGGATGCAGTGCAGTGAGTACAGAGAGTGCACTGGCACCACTGGGGATGCAGTGCAGTGAGTCCAGAGAGTGCACTGGCACCACTGGGGATGCAGTGCAGTGAGTACAGAGAGTGCAATGGCACCACTGGGGATGCAGGGCAGTGAGTCCAGAGAGTGCCCTGGCACCACTGGGGATGCACTGCCGTGAGTCCAGAGAGTGCACTGGCACCACTGGGGATGCACTGCAGTGACTGCAGAGAGTGCACTGGCACCACTGGGGATGCAGTGCAGTGAGTCCAGAGAGTGCACTGGCACCACTGGGAATGCAGTGCAGTGAGTACAGAGAGTGCAATGGCACCACTGGGGATGCAGGGCAGTGAGTCTAGAGAGTGCACTGGCACCACTGGGGATGCACTGCCGTGAGTCCAGAGAGTGCACTGACACCACTGGGGATGCACTGCAGTGACTGCAGAGAGTGCACTGGCACCACTGGGGGTGCACTGCCGTGAGTCCAGAGAGTGCACTGGCACCACTGGGGATGCACTGCAGTGAGTCCACAGAGTGCACTGGCACCACTGGGGATGCACTGCAGTGAGACCAGAGAGTGCAATGGCACCACTGGTGATGCAGTGCAGTGAGTCCAGAGACTGCACAGGCACCACTGGGGGATGCAGTGCTGTGAGTCCATAGAGTGCACTGGCACCACTGGGGATGCTCCCCGGTGAGTCCAGAGAGTGCACTGGTACCACTGGGGATGCACTGCAGTGAGTCCAGAGACTCCACTGGCACCACTGGGGATGCAGTGCAGTGAGTCCAGAGAGTGCACTGGCACCACTGGTGATGCAGTGCAGTGAGTCCAGAGAGTGCACTGGCACCACAGGGTATGCACTGCAATGAGTCCAGAGAGTGCACTGGCACCACTGGTGATGCACCCCGGTGAGTCCAGAGAGTGCACTGGCACCACTGGGGATGCACTGCAGTGACTCCAGAGGGTGCACTGGCACCACTGGGGATGCACTGCAGTGAGACCAGAGAGTGCACTGGCACCACAGGGGATGCACTGCAGGAACTGCAGAGAGTGCACTGGCACCACTGGGGATGCAGTACAGTGAATACAGAGAGTGCAATGGCACCACTGGGGATGCAGTGCAGTGAGTCCAGAGAGTGCCCTGGCACCAATGGAGATGCACTGCCGTGAGTCCAGAGAGTGCACTGGCACAACTGGGGATGCACTGCAGTGAGTCCAGAGAGTGAACTGGCACCACTGGGGATGCACTGCAGTGAGTCCAGAGAATGCACTGGCACCACTGGGGATGCAGTGCAGTGAGTCAAGAGAGTGCACTGGCACCAGTGGGGATGCAGTGCAGTGAGTCCAGAGAGTGCACTGGCACCACTGGGGATGCACTGCAGTGACTGCAGAGAGTGCACTGGCACCAGTGGGGATGCACTGCAGTGACTCCAGAGGGTGCACTGGCACCACTGGGGATGCACTGCAGTGAGACCAGAGAGTGCACTGGCCCCAATGGAGATGCAGTGCAGTGAGTCCAGAGAGTGCACTGGCACCACAGGGGATGCAGTGCAGTGACTCCAGAGAGTGCACTGGCACCACTGGGGATGCAGTTCAGTGAATCCAGAGAGTGCACTGGCACCACTGGGGATGCACGGCAGTGACTGCAGAGAGTGCACTGGCAACACTGGGGATGCAGTGCAATGAGTCCAGAGAGTGCCCTGGCACCACTGGGGATGCACTGCCGTGAGTCCAAAGAGTGCACTGGCACCACTGGGGATGCACTGCAGTGAGTCCAGAGAGTGCACTGGCACCACTGGGGATGCAGTGCAGTGAGTCCAGAGAGTGCACTGGCACCACTGGGGATGCAGTGCAGTGACTGCAGAGAGTGCACTGGCACCACTGGGGATGCAGTGCAGTGAGTCCAGAGAGTGCACTGGCACCACTGGGGATGCACTTGCAGTGAGTCCAGAGAGTGCACTGGCACCACTGGTGATGCACTGCAGTGACTGCAGAGAGTGCACTGGCACCAGTGGGGATGCACTGCAGTGACTCCAGAGGGTGCACTGGCACCACTGGGGATGCACTGCAGTGAGACCAGAGAGTGCACTGGCACCAATGGAGATGCACTGCAGTGAGTCCAGAGAGTCCACTGGCACCACTGGGGATGCACTGCAGTGAGTCCAGAGACTCCACTGGCACCACTGGGGATGCAGTGCAGTGAGTCCAGAGAGTGCACTGGCACCACTGGGGATGCAGTGCAGTGAGTCCAGAGAGTGCACTGGCACCACAGGGTATGCACTGCAATGAGTCCAGAGAGTGCACTGGCACCACTGGGGATGCAGTGCAGTGAGTCCAGAGAGTGCACTGGCACCACTGGGGATGCACTGCAGTGACTCCAGAGGGTGCACTGGCACCACTGGGGATGCACTGCAGTGAGACCAGAGAGTGCACTGGCACCACAGGGGATGCACTGCAGGAACTGCAGAGAGTGCACTGGCACCACTGGGGATGCAGTACAGTGAATACAGAGAGTGCAATGGCACCACTGGGGATGCAGTGCACTGAGTCCAGAGAGTGCCCTGGCACCAATGGAGATGCACTGCCGTGAGTCCAGAGAGTGCACTGGCACCACTGGGGATGCAGTGCAGTGAGACCAGAGAGTGCACTGGCACCACTGGGGATGCAGTGCAGTGAGTACAGAGAGTGCACTGGCACCACTGGGGATGCAGTGCAGTGAGTCCAGAGAGTGCACTGGCACCACTGGGGATGCAGTGCAGTGAGTACAGAGAGTGCAATGGCACCACTGGGGATGCAGGGCAGTGAGTCCAGAGAGTGCCCTGGCACCACTGGGGATGCACTGCCGTGAGTCCAGAGAGTGCACTGGCACCACTGGGGATGCACTGCAGTGACTGCAGAGGGTGCACTGGCACCACTGGGGATGCAGTGCAGTGAGTCCAGAGAGTGCACTGGCACCACTGGGAATGCAGTGCAGTGAGTACAGAGAGTGCAATGGCACCACTGGGGATGCAGGGCAGTGAGTCCAGAGAGTGCACTGGCACCACTGGGGATGCACTGCCGTGAGTCCAGAGAGTGCACTGACACCACTGGGGATGCACTGCAGTGACTGCAGAGAGTGCACTGGCACCACTGGGGATGCACTGCCGTGAGTCCAGAGAGTGCACTGGCACCACTGGGGATGCACTGCAGTGAGTCCACAGAGTGCACTGGCACCACTGGGGATGCACTGCAGTGAGTCCAGAGAGTGCAATGGCACCACTGGTGATGCAGTGCAGTGAGTCCAGAGACTGCACAGGCACCACTGGGGGATGCAGTGCTGTGAGTCCATAGAGTGCACTGGCACCACTGGGGATGCTCCCCGGTGAGTCCAGAGAGTGCACTGGTACCACTGGGGATGCACTGCAGTGAGTCCAGAGACTCCACTGGCACCACTGGGGATGCAGTGCAGTGAGTCCAGAGAGTGCACTGGCACCACTGGTGATGCAGTGCAGTGAGTCCAGAGAGTGCACTGGCACCACAGGGTATGCACTGCAATGAGTCCAGAGAGTGCACTGGCACCACTGGTGATGCACCCCGGTGAGTCCAGAGAGTGCACTGGCACCACTGGGGATGCACTGCAGTGACTCCAGAGGGTGCACTGGCACCACTGGGGATGCACTGCAGTGAGACCAGAGAGTGCACTGGCACCACAGGGGATGCACTGCAGGAACTGCAGAGAGTGCACTGGCACCACTGGGGATGCAGTACAGTGAATACAGAGAGTGCAATGGCACCACTGGGGATGCAGTGCAGTGAGTCCAGAGAGTGCCCTGGCACCAATGGAGATGCACTGCCGTGAGTCCAGAGAGTGCACTGGCACAACTGGGGATGCACTGCAGTGAGTCCAGAGAGTGAACTGGCACCACTGGGGATGCACTGCAGTGAGTCCAGAGAATGCACTGGCACCACTGGGGATGCAGTGCAGTGAGTCAAGAGAGTGCACTGGCACCAGTGGGGATGCAGTGCAGTGAGTCCAGAGAGTGCACTGGCACCACTGGGGATGCACTGCAGTGACTGCAGAGAGTGCACTGGCACCAGTGGGGATGCACTGCAGTGACTCCAGAGGGTGCACTGGCACCACTGGGGATGCACTGCAGTGAGACCAGAGAGTGCACTGGCCCCAATGGAGATGCAGTGCAGTGAGTCCAGAGAGTGCACTGGCACCACAGGGGATGCAGTGCAGTGACTCCAGAGAGTGCACTGGCACCACTGGGGATGCAGTTCAGTGAATCCAGAGAGTGCACTGGCACCACTGGGGATGCACGGCAGTGACTGCAGAGAGTGCACTGGCAACACTGGGGATGCAGTGCAATGAGTCCAGAGAGTGCCCTGGCACCACTGGGGATGCACTGCCGTGAGTCCAAAGAGTGCACTGGCACCACTGGGGATGCACTGCAGTGAGTCCAGAGAGTGCACTGGCACCACTGGGGATGCAGTGCAGTGAGTCCAGAGAGTGCACTGGCACCACTGGGGATGCAGTGCAGTGACTGCAGAGAGTGCACTGGCACCACTGGGGATGCAGTGCAGTGAGTCCAGAGAGTGCACTGGCACCACTGGGGATGCACTTGCAGTGAGTCCAGAGAGTGCACTGGCACCACTGGTGATGCACTGCAGTGACTGCAGAGAGTGCACTGGCACCAGTGGGGATGCACTGCAGTGACTCCAGAGGGTGCACTGGCACCACTGGGGATGCACTGCAGTGAGACCAGAGAGTGCACTGGCACCAATGGAGATGCACTGCAGTGAGTCCAGAGAGTCCACTGGCACCACTGGGGATGCACTGCAGTGACTCCAGAGAGTGCACTGGCACCACTTGGGATGCAGTTCAGTGAGTCCAGAGAGTGCACTGGCACCACTGGGGATGCACTGCAGTGACTGCAGAGAGTGCACTGGCACCACTGGGGATGCAGTGCAGATAGTCCAGAGAGTGCAATGGCACCACTGGGGATGCAGTGCAATGAGTCCAGAGAGTGCCCTGGCACCACTGGGGATGCACTGCCGTGAGTCCAGAGAGTGCACTGGCACCACTGGTGATGCACTGCAGTGAGTCCAGAGAGTGCAATGGCACCACTGGGGATGCAGGGCAGTGAGTCCAGAGAGTGCACTGGCACCACTGGGGATGCAGTGCAGTGAGTACAGAGAGTGCAATGGCACCACTGGGGATGCAGGGCAGTGAGTCCAGAGAGTGCCCTGGCACCACTGGGGATGCACTGCCGTGAGTCCAGAGAGTGCACTGGCACCACTGGGGATGCACTGCAGTGACTGCAGAGGGTGCACTGGCACCACTGGGGATGCAGTGCAGTGAGTCCAGAGAGTGCACTGGCACCACTGGGAATGCAGTGCAGTGAGTACAGAGAGTGCAATGGCACCACTGGGGATGCAGGGCAGTGAGTCCAGAGAGTGCACTGGCACCACTGGGGATGCACTGCCGTGAGTCCAGAGAGTGCACTGACACCACTGGGGATGCACTGCAGTGACTGCAGAGAGTGCACTGGCACCACTGGGGATGCACTGCCGTGAGTCCAGAGAGTGCACTGGCACCACTGGGGATGCACTGCAGTGAGTCCACAGAGTGCACTGGCACCACTGGGGATGCACTGCAGTGAGTCCAGAGAGTGCAATGGCACCACTGGTGATGCAGTGCAGTGAGTCCAGAGACTGCACAGGCACCACTGGGGGATGCAGTGCTGTGAGTCCATAGAGTGCACTGGCACCACTGGGGATGCTCCCCGGTGAGTCCAGAGAGTGCACTGGTACCACTGGGGATGCACTGCAGTGAGTCCAGAGACTCCACTGGCACCACTGGGGATGCAGTGCAGTGAGTCCAGAGAGTGCACTGGCACCACTGGTGATGCAGTGCAGTGAGTCCAGAGAGTGCACTGGCACCACAGGGTATGCACTGCAATGAGTCCAGAGAGTGCACTGGCACCACTGGTGATGCACCCCGGTGAGTCCAGAGAGTGCACTGGCACCACTGGTGATGCACTGCAGTGACTGCAGAGAGTGCACTGGCACCAGTGGGGATGCACTGCAGTGACTCCAGAGGGTGCACTGGCACCACTGGGGATGCACTGCAGTGAGACCAGAGAGTGCACTGGCACCAATGGAGATGCACTGCAGTGAGTCCAGAGAGTCCACTGGCACCACTGGGGATGCACTGCAGTGACTCCAGAGAGTGCACTGGCACCACTTGGGATGCAGTTCAGTGAGTCCAGAGAGTGCACTGGCACCACTGGGGATGCACTGCAGTGACTGCAGAGAGTGCACTGGCACCACTGGGGATGCAGTGCAGATAGTCCAGAGAGTGCAATGGCACCACTGGGGATGCAGTGCAATGAGTCCAGAGAGTGCCCTGGCACCACTGGGGATGCACTGCCGTGAGTCCAGAGAGTGCACTGGCACCACTGGTGATGCACTGCAGTGAGTCCAGAGAGTGCAATGGCACCACTGGGGATGCAGGGCAGTGAGTCCAGAGAGTGCACTGGCACCACTGGGGATGCAGTGCAGTGAGTACAGAGAGTGCAATGGCACCACTGGGGATGCAGGGCAGTGAGTCCAGAGAGTGCCCTGGCACCACTGGGGATGCACTGCCGTGAGTCCAGAGAGTGCACTGGCACCACTGGGGATGCACTGCAGTGACTGCAGAGGGTGCACTGGCACCACTGGGGATGCAGTGCAGTGAGTCCAGAGAGTGCACTGGCACCACTGGGAATGCAGTGCAGTGAGTACAGAGAGTGCAATGGCACCACTGGGGATGCAGGGCAGTGAGTCCAGAGAGTGCACTGGCACCACTGGGGATGCACTGCCGTGAGTCCAGAGAGTGCACTGACACCACTGGGGATGCACTGCAGTGACTGCAGAGAGTGCACTGGCACCACTGGGGATGCACTGCCGTGAGTCCAGAGAGTGCACTGGCACCACTGGGGATGCACTGCAGTGAGTCCACAGAGTGCACTGGCACCACTGGGGATGCACTGCAGTGAGTCCAGAGAGTGCAATGGCACCACTGGTGATGCAGTGCAGTGAGTCCAGAGACTGCACAGGCACCACTGGGGGATGCAGTGCTGTGAGTCCATAGAGTGCACTGGCACCACTGGGGATGCTCCCCGGTGAGTCCAGAGAGTGCACTGGTACCACTGGGGATGCACTGCAGTGAGTCCAGAGACTCCACTGGCACCACTGGGGATGCAGTGCAGTGAGTCCAGAGAGTGCACTGGCACCACTGGTGATGCAGTGCAGTGAGTCCAGAGAGTGCACTGGCACCACAGGGTATGCACTGCAATGAGTCCAGAGAGTGCACTGGCACCACTGGTGATGCACCCCGGTGAGTCCAGAGAGTGCACTGGCACCACTGGGGATGCACTGCAGTGACTCCAGAGGGTGCACTGGCACCACTGGGGATGCACTGCAGTGAGACCAGAGAGTGCACTGGCACCACAGGGGATGCACTGCAGGAACTGCAGAGAGTGCACTGGCACCACTGGGGATGCAGTACAGTGAATACAGAGAGTGCAATGGCACCACTGGGGATGCAGTGCAGTGAGTCCAGAGAGTGCCCTGGCACCAATGGAGATGCACTGCCGTGAGTCCAGAGAGTGCACTGGCACAACTGGGGATGCACTGCAGTGAGTCCAGAGAGTGAACTGGCACCACTGGGGATGCACTGCAGTGAGTCCAGAGAATGCACTGGCACCACTGGGGATGCAGTGCAGTGAGTCAAGAGAGTGCACTGGCACCAGTGGGGATGCAGTGCAGTGAGTCCAGAGAGTGCACTGGCACCACTGGGGATGCACTGCAGTGACTGCAGAGAGTGCACTGGCACCGGTGGGGATGCACTGCAGTGACTCCAGAGGGTGCACTGGCACCACTGGGGATGCACTGCAGTGAGACCAGAGAGTGCACTGGCCCCAATGGAGATGCAGTGCAGTGAGTCCAGAGAGTGCACTGGCACCACAGGGGATGCAGTGCAGTGACTCCAGAGAGTGCACTGGCACCACTGGGGATGCAGTTCAGTGAATCCAGAGAGTGCACTGGCACCACTGGGGATGCACGGCAGTGACTGCAGAGAGTGCACTGGCAACACTGGGGATGCAGTGCAATGAGTCCAGAGAGTGCCCTGGCACCACTGGGGATGCACTGCCGTGAGTCCAAAGAGTGCACTGGCACCACTGGGGATGCACTGCAGTGAGTCCAGAGAGTGCACTGGCACCACTGGGGATGCAGTGCAGTGAGTCCAGAGAGTGCACTGGCACCACTGGGGATGCAGTGCAGTGACTGCAGAGAGTGCACTGGCACCACTGGGGATGCAGTGCAGTGAGTCCAGAGAGTGCACTGGCACCACTGGGGATGCACTTGCAGTGAGTCCAGAGAGTGCACTGGCACCACTGGTGATGCACTGCAGTGACTGCAGAGAGTGCACTGGCACCAGTGGGGATGCACTGCAGTGACTCCAGAGGGTGCACTGGCACCACTGGGGATGCACTGCAGTGAGACCAGAGAGTGCACTGGCACCAATGGAGATGCACTGCAGTGAGTCCAGAGAGTCCACTGGCACCACTGGGGATGCACTGCAGTGACTCCAGAGAGTGCACTGGCACCACTTGGGATGCAGTTCAGTGAGTCCAGAGAGTGCACTGGCACCACTGGGGATGCACTGCAGTGACTGCAGAGAGTGCACTGGCACCACTGGGGATGCAGTGCAGATAGTCCAGAGAGTGCAATGGCACCACTGGGGATGCAGTGCAATGAGTCCAGAGAGTGCCCTGGCACCACTGGGGATGCACTGCCGTGAGTCCAGAGAGTGCACTGGCACCACTGGTGATGCACTGCAGTGAGTCCAGAGAGTGCACTGGCACCACTGGGGATGCACTGCAGTGAGTCCAGAGAGTGCACTGGCACCACTGGGGATGCAGTGCAGTGAGTCCAGAGAGTGCACTGGCACCACTGGGGATGCAGTGCAGTGAGTCCAGAGAGTGCACTGGCTCCACTGGGGATGCACTGCAGTGACTGCAGAGAGTGCACTGGCACCACTGGGGATGCAGTGCAGTGAGTCCAGAGAGTGCACTGGCACCACTGGGGATGCAGTGCAGTGAGTACAGAGAGTGCAATGGCACCACTGGGGATGCAGGGCAGTGAGTCCAGAGAGTGCCCTGGCACCACTGGGGATGCACTGCCGTGAGTCCAGAGAGTGCACTGACACCACTGGGGATGCACTGCAGTGACTGCAGAGAGTGCACTGGCACCACTGGGGATGCACTGCCGTGAGTCCAGAGAGTGCACTGGCACCACTGGGGATGCACTGCAGTGAGTCCAGAGAGTGCAATGGCACCACTGGTGATGCAGTGCAGTGAGTCCAGAGACTGCACAGGCACCACTGGGGGATGCAGTGCTGTGAGTCCATAGAGTGCACTGGCACCACTGGGGATGCTCCCCGGTGAGTCCAGAGAGTGCACTGGTACCACTGGGGATGCACTGCAGTGAGTCCAGAGACTCCACTGGCACCACTGGGGATGCAGTGCAGTGAGTCCAGAGAGTGCACTGGCACCACTGGTGATGCAGTGCAGTGAGTCCAGAGAGTGCACTGGCACCACAGGGTATGCACTGCAATGAGTCCAGAGAGTGCACTGGCACCACTGGTGATGCACCCCGGTGAGTCCAGAGAGTGCACTGGCACCACTGGGGATGCACTGCAGTGACTCCAGAGGGTGCACTGGCACCACTGGGGATGCACTGCAGTGAGACCAGAGAGTGCACTGGCACCACAGGGGATGCACTGCAGGAACTGCAGAGAGTGCACTGGCACCACTGGGGATGCAGTACAGTGAATACAGAGAGTGCAATGGCACCACTGGGGATGCAGTGCAGTGAGTCCAGAGAGTGCCCTGGCACCAATGGAGATGCACTGCCGTGAGTCCAGAGAGTGCACTGGCACAACTGGGGATGCACTGCAGTGAGTCCAGAGAGTGAACTGGCACCACTGGGGATGCACTGCAGTGAGTCCAGAGAATGCACTGGCACCACTGGGGATGTAGTGCAGTGAGTCCAGAGAGTGCACTGGCACCACTGGGGATGCAGTGCAGTGAGTCCAGAGAGTGCACTGGCACCACTGGGGATGCACTGCAGTGACTGCAGAGAGTGCACTGGCACCAGTGGGGATGCACTGCAGTGACTCCAGAGGGTGCACTGGCACCACTGGGGATGCACTGCAGTGAGACCAGAGAGTGCACTGGCACCACAGGGGATGCACTGCAGGAACTGCAGAGAGTGCACTGGCACCACTGGGGATGCAGTACAGTGAATACAGAGAGTGCAATGGCACCACTGGGGATGCAGTGCAGTGAGTCCAGAGAGTGCCCTGGCACCAATGGAGATGCACTGCCGTGAGTCCAGAGAGTGCACTGGCACCACTGGGGATGCAGTGCAGTGAGACCAGAGAGTGCACTGGCACCACTGGGGATGCAGTGCAGTGAGTACAGAGAGTGCACTGGCACCACTGGGGATGCAGTGCAGTGAGTCCAGAGAGTGCACTGGCACCACTGGGGATGCAGTGCAGTGAGTACAGAGAGTGCAATGGCACCACTGGGGATGCAGGGCAGTGAGTCCAGAGAGTGCCCTGGCACCACTGGGGATGCACTGCCGTGAGTCCAGAGAGTGCACTGGCACCACTGGGGATGCACTGCAGTGACTGCAGAGAGTGCACTGGCACCACTGGGGATGCAGTGCAGTGAGTCCAGAGAGTGCACTGGCACCACTGGGAATGCAGTGCAGTGAGTACAGAGAGTGCAATGGCACCACTGGGGATGCAGGGCAGTGAGTCCAGAGAGTGCACTGGCACCACTGGGGATGCACTGCCGTGAGTCCAGAGAGTGCACTGACACCACTGGGGATGCACTGCAGTGACTGCAGAGAGTGCACTGGCACCACTGGGGATGCACTGCAGTGAGTCCAGAGAGTGCACTGGCACCACTGGGGATGCACTGCAGTGAGTCCACAGAGTGCACTGGCACCACTGGGGATGCACTGCAGTGAGTCCAGAGAGTGCAATGGCACCACTGGTGATGCAGTGCAGTGAGTCCAGAGACTGCACAGGCACCACTGGGGGATGCAGTGCTGTGAGTCCATAGAGTGCACTGGCACCACTGGGGATGCTCCCCGGTGAGTCCAGAGAGTGCACTGGTACCACTGGGGATGCACTGCAGTGAGTCCAGAGACTCCACTGGCACCACTGGGGATGCAGTGCAGTGAGTCCAGAGAGTGCACTGGCACCACTGGTGATGCAGTGCAGTGAGTCCAGAGAGTGCACTGGCACCACAGGGTATGCACTGCAATGAGTCCAGAGAGTGCACTGGCACCACTGGTGATGCACCCCGGTGAGTCCAGAGAGTGCACTGGCACCACTGGGGATGCACTGCAGTGACTCCAGAGGGTGCACTGGCACCACTGGGGATGCACTGCAGTGAGACCAGAGAGTGCACTGGCACCACAGGGGATGCACTGCAGGAACTGCAGAGAGTGCACTGGCACCACTGGGGATGCAGTACAGTGAATACAGAGAGTGCAATGGCACCACTGGGGATGCAGTGCAGTGAGTCCAGAGAGTGCCCTGGCACCAATGGAGATGCACTGCCGTGAGTCCAGAGAGTGCACTGGCACAACTGGGGATGCACTGCAGTGAGTCCAGAGAGTGAACTGGCACCACTGGGGATGCACTGCAGTGAGTCCAGAGAATGCACTGGCACCACTGGGGATGCAGTGCAGTGAGTCAAGAGAGTGCACTGGCACCAGTGGGGATGCAGTGCAGTGAGTCCAGAGAGTGCACTGGCACCACTGGGGATGCACTGCAGTGACTGCAGAGAGTGCACTGGCACCAGTGGGAATGCACTGCAGTGACTCCAGAGGGTGCACTGGCACCACTGGGGATGCACTGCAGTGAGACCAGAGAGTGCACTGGCCCCAATGGAGATGCAGTGCAGTGAGTCCAGAGAGTGCACTGGCACCACAGGGGATGCAGTGCAGTGACTCCAGAGAGTGCACTGGCACCACTGGGGATGCAGTTCAGTGAATCCAGAGAGTGCACTGGCACCACTGGGGATGCACGGCAGTGACTGCAGAGAGTGCACTGGCAACACTGGGGATGCAGTGCAATGAGTCCAGAGAGTGCCCTGGCACCACTGGGGATGCACTGCCGTGAGTCCAAAGAGTGCACTGGCACCACTGGGGATGCACTGCAGTGAGTCCAGAGAGTGCACTGGCACCACTGGGGATGCAGTGCAGTGAGTCCAGAGAGTGCACTGGCACCACTGGGGATGCAGTGCAGTGACTGCAGAGAGTGCACTGGCACCACTGGGGATGCAGTGCAGTGAGTCCAGAGAGTGCACTGGCACCACTGGGGATGCACTTGCAGTGAGTCCAGAGAGTGCACTGGCACCACTGGTGATGCACTGCAGTGACTGCAGAGAGTGCACTGGCACCAGTGGGGATGCACTGCAGTGACTCCAGAGGGTGCACTGGCACCACTGGGGATGCACTGCAGTGAGACCAGAGAGTGCACTGGCACCAATGGAGATGCACTGCAGTGAGTCCAGAGAGTCCACTGGCACCACTGGGGATGCACTGCAGTGACTCCAGAGAGTGCACTGGCACCACTTGGGATGCAGTTCAGTGAGTCCAGAGAGTGCACTGGCACCACTGGGGATGCACTGCAGTGACTGCAGAGAGTGCACTGGCACCACTGGGGATGCAGTGCAGATAGTCCAGAGAGTGCAATGGCACCACTGGGGATGCAGTGCAATGAGTCCAGAGAGTGCCCTGGCACCACTGGGGATGCACTGCCGTGAGTCCAGAGAGTGCACTGGCACCACTGGTGATGCACTGCAGTGAGTCCAGAGAGTGCACTGGCACCACTGGGGATGCACTGCAGTGAGTCCAGAGAGTGCACTGGCACCACTGGGGATGCAGTGCAGTGAGTCCAGAGAGTGCACTGGCACCACTGGGGATGCAGTGCAGTGAGTCCAGAGAGTGCACTGGCTCCACTGGGGATGCACTGCAGTGACTGCAGAGAGTGCACTGGCACCACTGGGGATGCAGTGCAGTGAGTCCAGAGAGTGCACTGGCACCACTGGGGATGCAGTGCAGTGAGTACAGAGAGTGCAATGGCACCACTGGGGATGCAGGGCAGTGAGTCCAGAGAGTGCCCTGGCACCACTGGGGATGCACTGCCGTGAGTCCAGAGAGTGCACTGACACCACTGGGGATGCACTGCAGTGACTGCAGAGAGTGCACTGGCACCACTGGGGATGCACTGCCGTGAGTCCAGAGAGTGCACTGGCACCACTGGGGATGCACTGCAGTGAGTCCAGAGAGTGCAATGGCACCACTGGTGATGCACTGCAGTGACTGCAGAGAGTGCACTGGCACCAGTGGGGATGCACTGCAGTGACTCCAGAGGGTGCACTGGCACCACTGGGGATGCACTGCAGTGAGACCAGAGAGTGCACTGGCACCAATGGAGATGCACTGCAGTGAGTCCAGAGAGTCCACTGGCACCACTGGGGATGCACTGCAGTGACTCCAGAGAGTGCACTGGCACCACTTGGGATGCAGTTCAGTGAGTCCAGAGAGTGCACTGGCACCACTGGGGATGCACTGCAGTGACTGCAGAGAGTGCACTGGCACCACTGGGGATGCAGTGCAGATAGTCCAGAGAGTGCAATGGCACCACTGGGGATGCAGTGCAATGAGTCCAGAGAGTGCCCTGGCACCACTGGGGATGCACTGCCGTGAGTCCAGAGAGTGCACTGGCACCACTGGTGATGCACTGCAGTGAGTCCAGAGAGTGCACTGGCACCACTGGGGATGCACTGCAGTGAGTCCAGAGAGTGCACTGGCACCACTGGGGATGCAGTGCAGTGAGTCCAGAGAGTGCACTGGCACCACTGGGGATGCAGTGCAGTGAGTCCAGAGAGTGCACTGGCTCCACTGGGGATGCACTGCAGTGACTGCAGAGAGTGCACTGGCACCACTGGGGATGCAGTGCAGTGAGTCCAGAGAGTGCACTGGCACCACTGGGGATGCAGTGCAGTGAGTACAGAGAGTGCACTGGCACCACTGGGGATGCAGGGCAGTGAGTCCAGAGAGTGCCCTGGCACCACTGGGGATGCACTGCCGTGAGTCCAGAGAGTGCACTGACACCACTGGGGATGCACTGCAGTGACTGCAGAGAGTGCACTGGCACCACTGGGGATGCACTGCCGTGAGTCCAGAGAGTGCACTGGCACCACTGGGGATGCACTGCAGTGAGTCCAGAGAGTGCAATGGCACCACTGGTGATGCAGTGCAGTGAGTCCAGAGACTGCACAGGCACCACTGGGGGATGCAGTGCTGTGAGTCCATAGAGTGCACTGGCACCACTGGGGATGCTCCCCGGTGAGTCCAGAGAGTGCACTGGTACCACTGGGGATGCACTGCAGTGAGTCCAGAGACTCCACTGGCACCACTGGGGATGCAGTGCAGTGAGTCCAGAGAGTGCACTGGCACCACTGGTGATGCAGTGCAGTCAGTCCAGAGAGTGCACTGGCACCACAGGGTATGCACTGCAATGAGTCCAGAGAGTGCACTGGCACCACTGGTGATGCACCCCGGTGAGTCCAGAGAGTGCACTGGCACCACTGGGGATGCACTGCAGTGACTCCAGAGGGTGCACTGGCACCACTGGGGATGCACTGCAGTGAGACCAGAGAGTGCACTGGCACCACAGGGGATGCACTGCAGGAACTGCAGAGAGTGCACTGGCACCACTGGGGATGCAGTACAGTGAATACAGAGAGTGCAATGGCACCACTGGGGATGCAGTGCAGTGAGTCCAGAGAGTGCCCTGGCACCAATGGAGATGCACTGCCGTGAGTCCAGAGAGTGCACTGGCACAACTGGGGATGCACTGCAGTGAGTCCAGAGAGTGAACTGGCACCACTGGGGATGCACTGCAGTGAGTCCAGAGAATGCACTGGCACCACTGGGGATGTAGTGCAGTGAGTCCAGAGAGTGCACTGGCACCACTGGGGATGCAGTGCAGTGAGTCCAGAGAGTGCACTGGCACCACTGGGGATGCACTGCAGTGACTGCAGAGAGTGCACTGGCACCAGTGGGGATGCACTGCAGTGACTCCAGAGGGTGCACTGGCACCACTGGGGATGCACTGCAGTGACTGCAGAGAGTGCACTGGCACCAGTGGGGATGCACTGCAGTGACTCCAGAGGGTGCACTGGCACCACTGGGGATGCACTGCAGTGAGACCAGAGAGTGCACTGGCCCCAATGGAGATGCAGTGCAGTGAGTCCAGAGAGTGCACTGGCACCACAGGGGATGCAGTGCAGTGACTCCAGAGAGTGCACTGGCACCACTGGGGATGCAGTTCAGTGAATCCAGAGAGTGCACTGGCACCACTGGGGATGCACGGCAGTGACTGCAGAGAGTGCACTGGCAACACTGGGGATGCAGTGCAATGAGTCCAGAGAGTGCCCTGGCACCACTGGGGATGCACTGCCGTGAGTCCAAAGAGTGCACTGGCACCACTGGGGATGCACTGCAGTGAGTCCAGAGAGTGCACTGGCACCACTGGGGATGCAGTGCAGTGAGTCCAGAGAGTGCACTGGCACCACTGGGGATGCAGTGCAGTGACTGCAGAGAGTGCACTGGCACCACTGGGGATGCAGTGCAGTGAGTCCAGAGAGTGCACTGGCACCACTGGGGATGCACTTGCAGTGAGTCCAGAGAGTGCACTGGCACCACTGGTGATGCACTGCAGTGACTGCAGAGAGTGCACTGGCACCAGTGGGGATGCACTGCAGTGACTCCAGAGGGTGCACTGGCACCACTGGGGATGCACTGCAGTGAGACCAGAGAGTGCACTGGCACCAATGGAGATGCACTGCAGTGAGTCCAGAGAGTCCACTGGCACCACTGGGGATGCACTGCAGTGACTCCAGAGAGTGCACTGGCACCACTTGGGATGCAGTTCAGTGAGTCCAGAGAGTGCACTGGCACCACTGGGGATGCACTGCAGTGACTGCAGAGAGTGCACTGGCACCACTGGGGATGCAGTGCAGATAGTCCAGAGAGTGCAATGGCACCACTGGGGATGCAGTGCAATGAGTCCAGAGAGTGCCCTGGCACCACTGGGGATGCACTGCCGTGAGTCCAGAGAGTGCACTGGCACCACTGGTGATGCACTGCAGTGAGTCCAGAGAGTGCACTGGCACCACTGGGGATGCACTGCAGTGAGTCCAGAGAGTGCACTGGCACCACTGGGGATGCAGTGCAGTGAGTCCAGAGAGTGCACTGGCACCACTGGGGATGCAGTGCAGTGAGTCCAGAGAGTGCACTGGCTCCACTGGGGATGCACTGCAGTGACTGCAGAGAGTGCACTGGCACCACTGGGGATGCAGTGCAGTGAGTCCAGAGAGTGCACTGGCACCACTGGGGATGCAGTGCAGTGAGTACAGAGAGTGCAATGGCACCACTGGGGATGCAGGGCAGTGAGTCCAGAGAGTGCCCTGGCACCACTGGGGATGCACTGCCGTGAGTCCAGAGAGTGCACTGACACCACTGGGGATGCACTGCAGTGACTGCAGATAGTGCACTGGCACCACTGGGGATGCACTGCCGTGAGTCCAGAGAGTGCACTGGCACCACTGGGGATGCACTGCAGTGAGTCCAGAGAGTGCAATGGCACCACTGGTGATGCAGTGCAGTGAGTCCAGAGACTGCACAGGCACCACTGGGGGATGCAGTGCTGTGAGTCCATAGAGTGCACTGGCACCACTGGGGATGCTCCCCGGTGAGTCCAGAGAGTGCACTGGTACCACTAGGGATGCACTGCAGTGAGTCCAGAGACTCCACTGGCACCACTGGGGATGCAGTGCAGTGAGTCCAGAGAGTGCACTGGCACCACTGGTGATGCAGTGCAGTGAGTCCAGAGAGTGCACTGGCACCACAGGGTATGCACTGCAATGAGTCCAGAGAGTGCACTGGCACCACTGGTGATGCACCCCGGTGAGTCCAGAGAGTGCACTGGCACCACTGGGGATGCACTGCAGTGACTCCAGAGGGTGCACTGGCACCACTGGGGATGCACTGCAGTGAGACCAGAGAGTGCACTGGCACCACAGGGGATGCACTGCAGGAACTGCAGAGAGTGCACTGGCACCACTGGGGATGCAGTACAGTGAATACAGAGAGTGCAATGGCACCACTGGGGATGCAGTGCAGTGAGTCCAGAGAGTGCCCTGGCACCAATGGAGATGCACTGCCGTGAGTCCAGAGAGTGCACTGGCACAACTGGGGATGCACTGCAGTGAGTCCAGAGAGTGAACTGGCACCACTGGGGATGCACTGCAGTGAGTCCAGAGAATGCACTGGCACCACTGGGGATGTAGTGCAGTGAGTCCAGAGAGTGCACTGGCACCACTGGGGATGCAGTGCAGTGAGTCCAGAGAGTGCACTGGCACCACTGGGGATGCACTGCAGTGACTGCAGAGAGTGCACTGGCACCAGTGGGGATGCACTGCAGTGACTCCAGAGGGTGCACTGGCACCACTGGGGATGCACTGCAGTGAGACCAGAGAGTGCACTGGCCCCAATGGAGATGCAGTGCAGTGAGTCCAGAGAGTGCACTGGCACCACAGGGGATGCAGTGCAGTGACTCCAGAGAGTGCACTGGCACCACAGGGGATGCAGTGCAGTGACTCCAGAGAGTGCACTGGCACCACTGGGGATGCAGTTCAGTGAATCCAGAGAGTGCACTGGCACCACTGGGGATGCACGGCAGTGACTGCAGAGAGTGCACTGGCAACACTGGGGATGCAGTGCAATGAGTCCAGAGAGTGCCCTGGCACCACTGGGGATGCACTGCCGTGAGTCCAAAGAGTGCACTGGCACCACTGGGGATGCACTGCAGTGAGTCCAGAGAGTGCACTGGCACCACTGTGGATGCACTGCAGTGAGTCCAGAGAGTGCACTGGCACCACTGGGGATGCAGTGCAGTGACTGCAGAGAGTGCACTGGCACCACTGGGGATGCAGTGCAGTGAGTCCAGAGAGTGCACTGGCACCACTGGGGATGCACTGCAGTGAGTCCAGAGAGTGCACGGGCACCACTGGTGATGCACTGCAGTGACTGCAGAGAGTGCACTGGCACCAGTGGGGATGCACTGCAGTGACTCCAGAGGGTGCACTGGCACCACTGGGGATGCACTGCAGTGAGACCAGAGAGTGCACTGGCACCAATGGAGATGCACTGCAGTGAGTCCAGAGAGTCCACTGGCACCACTGGGGATGCACTGCAGTGACTCCAGAGAGTGCACTGGCACCACTTGGGATGCAGTTCAGTGAGTCCAGAGAGTGCACTGGCACCACTGGGGATGCACTGCAGTGACTGCAGAGAGTGCACTGGCAGCAGTGGGGATGCACTGCAGTGAGTCCAGAGAGTGCAATGGCACCACTGGGGATGCAGTGCAATGAGTCCAGAGAGTGCCCTGGCTCCACTGGGGATGCACTGCAGTGAGTCCAGAGAGTGCACTGGCACCACTGGGGATGCAGTGCAGTGAGTCCAGAGAGTGCTCTGGCAGCACTGGGGATGCACTGCAGTGAGTCCAGAGAGTGCACAGGCACCACTGGGGATGCAGTGCAGTGAGTCCAGAGAGTGCACTGGCACCACTGGGGATGCAGTGCAGTGAGTCCAGAGAGTGCTCTGGCAGCACTGGGGATGCACTGCAGTGAGTCCAGAGAGTGCACAGGCACCACTGGGGATGCAGTGCAGTGAGTCCAGAGAGTGCACTGGCACCACTGGGGATGCACCACGGTGACTCCAGAGAGTGCACTGGCAGCACTTTGGATGCAGTTCGGTGAGTCCAGAGAGTGCACTGGCACCACTGGGGATGCACTGCAGTGACTCCAGAGAGTTCACTGGCACCACTGGGGATGCAGTGCAGAGAGTCCAGAGAGTGCAATGGCACCACTGGGGATGCAGTGCAGTGAGTCCGGAGAGTGCACTGGCACCACTGGGGATGCAGTGCAGTGAGTCCATAGAGTGCACTGGCACCACGGGGATGCTCCCCGGTGAGTCCAGAGAGTGCACTGGCACCACTGGGGATGCAGTGCAGTGAGTCCAGAGAGTGCACTGGCACCACTGTGGATGCACTGCAGTGACTGCAGAGAGTGCACTGGCACCACTGGGGATGCACTGCTGTGACTCCAGAGGGTGCACTGGCACCACTGGGGATGCACTGCAGTGACTCCAGAGGGTGCACAGGCACCACTGGGGATGCAGTGCAGTGACTCCAGAGAGTGCACTGGCACCACTGGGGATGCAGTTCAGTGAGTCCAGAGAGTGCACTGGCACCACTGGGGATGCACTGCAGTGACTGCAGAAAGTGCACTGGCACCACTGGGGATGCAGTGCTGTGAGTCCAGAGAGTGCACTGGCACCACTGGGGATGCACTGCAGAGAGTCCAGAGAGTGCACTGGCACCACTGGGAATGCAGTGCAGTGAGTATAGAGAGTGCACTGGCACCACTTGGGGATGCAGTGCAGTGAGTCCAGAGAGTGCACTGGCACCACTTGGGATGCAGTGCAGTGAGTCCAGAGAGTGCACTGGCACCACTGGGGATGCACTGCAGTGACTGCAGAGAGTGCCCTGGCACCACTGGTGATGCACTGCCGTGAGTCCAGAAAGTGCACTGGCACCACTGGGGATGCACTGCAGTGAGTCCAGAGAGTGCACTGGCACCACTGGGAATGCAGTGCAGTGAGTCCAGAGAGTGTACTGGCACCACTGGGGATGCACTGCAGTGAGTCCAGAGAGTGCACTGGCACCACAGGGGATGCACTGCAGTGAGTCCAGAGAGTGCACTGGCACCACTGGGGATGCACTGCAGTGACTCCAGAGAGTGCACTAGCACCAGTGGGGATGCACTGCAGTGAGTCCAGAGAGTGCACTGTCACCACTTGGGATGCACTGCAGTGAGTCGAGAGAGTGCACTGGCACCACTGGGGATGCACTGCAGTGAGTCCAGAGAGTGCACTGGCACCACTGGCGATGCACTGCAGTGAGTTCCAGAGAGTTTAGTGGCTCCACTGGGGATGCAGTGCAGTGAGTCCAGAGAGTTTAGTGGCACCACTGGGGTTGCAGTGCAGTGAGTCCAGAGAGTTCACTGGCACCACTGGGGATGCACTGCAGTGAGTCCAGAGAGTGCACTGGCACCACTGGGGATGCACTGCAGTGAGTCCAGAGAGTGCCCTGGCACCACTGGGGATGCAGTGCAGTGAGTCCAGAGAGTGCCCTGGCACCACTGGGGATGCAGTGCAGTGAGTCCAGAGAGTGCACTGACACCACAGGGGATGCAGTGCAGTGAGTCCAGTGAGTGCACTGGCACCACTTGGGATGGAGTTCAGTGAGTCCAGAGAGTGCCCCGGCACCACTGGGGATGCAGTGCAGTGAGTCCAGAGAGTGCAATGGCACCACTGGTGATGCAGTGCAATGAGTCCAGGGAGTGCCCTGGCACCACTGGGGATGCACTGCCGTGAGTCCAGAGAGTGCACTGGCACCACTGGGGATGCACTGCAGTGACTGCAGAGAGTGCACTGGCACCAGTGGGGATGCACTGCAGTGACTCCAGAGGGTGCACTGGCACCACTGGGGATGCACTGCAGTGAGACCAGAGAGTGCACTGGCACCAATGGAGATGCACTGCAGTGAGTCCAGAGAGTGCACTGGCACCACTGGGGATGCAGTGCAGTGAGTCCAGAGAGTGCACTGGCACCACTGGGGATGCAGTTCAGTGAGTCCAGAGAGTGCACTGGCACCACTGGGGATGCACTGCAGTGACTGCAGAGAGTGCAATGGCACCACTGGGGATGCAGTGCCGTGACTCCAGAGAGTGCACTGGCACCAGTGGGATGCACTGCAGTGAGTCCGGAGAGTGCACTGGCACCACTGGGGATGCACTGCAGTGAGTCCAGAGAGTGCACTGGCACCACTCGGGATGCACAGCACTGAGTCCAGAGAGTGCACTGGCACCACTGGGGATGCAATGCAGTGAGTGCAGAGAGTGCACTGGCACCACTGGGGATGCAGTGCAGTGAGTCCAGAGAGTGCACTGGCACCACTGGGGATGCACTGCAGTGAGTGCAGAGAGTGCACTGGCACTACTAGGGATGCAGTGCAGTGAGTCCAGAGAGTGCACTGGCACCACAGGGGATGCAGTGCAGTGAGTCCAGAGAGTGCACTGGCACCACTGGGGATGCACTGCAGTGACTCCAGAGAGTGCACTGGCACCACTGGGGATCCACTGCTGTGACTCCAGAGGGTGCACTGGCACCACTGGGGATGCACTGCAATGAGACCAGAGAGTGCCCTGGCACCACTGGGGATGCAGTGCAGTGAGTCCAGAGAGTGCACTGGCACCACTGGGGATGCACTGCAGTGACTCCAGAGAGTGCACTGGCACCACTGGGGATGCACCCCGGTGAGACCAGAGAGTGCACTGGCACCAATTCAGATGCACTGCAGTGAGTCCAGAGAGTGCACTGGCACCACTGGGGATGCAGTGCAGTGAGTCCAGAGAGTGCACTGGCACCACTGGGGATGCACTGCAGTGACTCCAGAGGGTGCACTGGCACCACTGGGGATGCACTGCAGTGAGACCAGAGAGTGCACTGGCACCACTTGGGATGCACTGCAGTGAGTCCAGAGAGTGCACTGGCACCACTGGGGATGCAGAGCAGTGAGTCCAGAGAGTGTACTGGCACCACTGCGGATGCTCTGCAGTGAGTCCAGAGAGTGCACTGGCACCACTGGGGATGCACTGCAGTGAGTCCAGAGAGTGCACTGGCACCACTTGGGATGCACTGCAGTGAGTCGAGAGAGTGCACTGGCACCACTGGGGATGCAGTGCAGATAGTCCAGAGAGTGCACTGGCACCACTGGGGATGCAGTGCAGTGAGTCCA
The DNA here is from genome assembly GCF_964034855.1 of Anser brachyrhynchus. NCBI lineage: Eukaryota > Metazoa > Chordata > Aves > Anseriformes > Anatidae > Anser > Anser brachyrhynchus. The sequence continues at coordinate 11,903,586 of NC_137696.1, read as the reverse complement.
GAGAGATTAGTGGCTCAACTGGGGATGCAGTGCAGTGAGTCCAGAGAGTTTAGTGGCACCACTGGGGTTACAGTGCAGTGAGTCCAGAGAGTTCACTGGCACCACTGGGGATGCAGTGCAGTGAGTCCAGAGAGTGCCCTGGCACCACTGGGGATGCAGTGCAGTGACTCCAGAGAGTGCCCTGGCACCACTGGGGATGCAGTGCAGTGAGTCCAGAGAGTGCCCTGGCACCACTGGGGATGCAGTGCAGTGAGTCCAGAGAGTGCACAGGCGCCACTGGGGATGCACTGCAGTGACTGCAGAGAGTGCACTGGCACCACTGGGGATGCAGTGCCGTGAGTCCAGAGAGTGCACTGGCACCACTGGGGATGCAGTGCAGTGAGTCCAGAGAGTGCACTGGCACCACTGGTGATGCAGTGCAGTGAGTCCGGAGAGTGCACTGGCACCACTGGGGATGCAGTGCAGTGAGTCCGGAGAGTGCACTGGCACCACTGGGGATGCACTGCAGTGACTGCAGAGAGTGCACTGGCACCACTGGGGATGCAGTGCAGTGAGTCCAGAGAGTGCACTGGCACCACTGGGGATGCACTGCAGTGAGTCCAGAGAGTGCACTAGCACCACTAGGGATGCAGTGCAGTGAGTCCAGAGAGTGCACTGGCACCACTAGGGATGCAGTGCAGTGAGTCCAGAGAGTGCACTGGCAGCACTGGGGATGCAGTGCAGTGAGTCCAGAGAGTGCACTGGCACCACTGGGGATGCACTGCAGTGACTCCAGAGAGTGCACTGGCACCACTGGGGATGCACTGCTTTGACTCCAGAGCGTGCACTGGCACCACTGGGGATGCACTGCAGTGAGACCAGAGAGTGCCCTGGCACCACTGGGGATGCACTGCAGTGAGTCCGGAGAGTGCACTGGCACCACTGGGGATGCACTGCAGTGAGTCCAGAGAGTGCACTGGCACCACTGGGGATGCACTGCAGTGACTCCAGAGGGTGCACTGGCACCACTGGGGATGCACTGCAGTGAGACCAGAGAGTGCACTGGCACCAATGGAGATGCACTGCAGTGAGTCCAGAGAGTGCACTGGCACCACTGGGGATGCACTGCAGTGAGTCCAGAGAGTGCACTGGCACCACTGGGGATGCACTGCAGTGAGTCCAGAGGGTGCACTGGCACCACTGGGGATGCACTGCAGTGAGACCAGAGAGTGCACTGGCACCACTGGGGATGCACTGCAGTGAGTCCAGAGAGTGCACTGGCACCACTGGGGATGCACTGCAGTGAGTCCAGAGAGTGCACTGGCACCACTGGGGATGCAGTGCAGTGAGTCCAGAGAGTGCACTGGCACCACAGGGGATGCACTTCAGTGACTCCAGAGAGTGCACTGGCACCACTGGGGATGCACTGCAGTGAGTCCAGAGAGTGCACTGGCACCACTGGGGATGCACTGCAGTAAGTCCAGAGAGTGCACTGGCACCACTGGGGATGCACTGCAGTGAGTCCAGAGAGTGCACTGGCACCACTTGGGATGCACTGCAGTGAGTCCAGAGAGTGCACTGGCACCACAGGGGATGCACTGCAGGAACTGCAGAGAGTGCACTGGCACCACTGGGGGTGCAGTACAGTGAATACAGAGAGTGCAATGGCACCAGTGGGGATGCAGTTCAATGAGTCCAGAGAGTGCCCTGGCACCACTGGGGATGCACTGCCGTGAGTCCAGAGAGTGCACTGGCACCACTGGGGATGCAGTGCAGTGAGTCCAGAGAGTGCAATGGCACCACTGGGGATGCAGTGCAGTGAGTCCAGAGAGTGCCCTGGCACCACTGGGGATGCACTGCCGTGAGTCCAGAGAGTGCCCTGGCACCACTGGGGATGCAGTGCAGTGAGTCCAGAGAGTGCACTGGCACCACTGGGGATGCACTGCAGTGAGTCCAGAGAATGCACTGTCACCACTGGGATTGCAGTGCAGTGAGTCCAGAGAGTGCACTGGCACCACTGGGGATGCAGTGCAGTGAGTCCAGAGAGTGCACTGGCACCACTGGGGATGCACTGCAGTGAGTCCAGAGAGTGCACTGGCACCACTGGGGATGCACTGCAGTGACTCCAGAGGGTGCACTGGCACCACTGGGGATGCACTGCAGTGAGTCCAGAGAGTGCACTGGCACCACTGGGGATGCAGTGCAGTGAGTCCATAGAGTGCACTGGCACCACGGGGATGCTCCCCGGTGAGTCCAGAGAGTACACTGGTACCACTGGGGATGCACATCAGTGACTCCAGAGGGTGCACTGGCACCACTGGGGATGCACTGCAGTGAGACCAGAGAGTGCACTGGCACCAATGGAGATGCACTGCAGTGAGTCCAGAGAGTGCACTGGCACCACTGGGGATGCACTGCAGTGAGTCCAGAGAGTGCACTGGCACCACTGTGGATGCACTGCAGTGACTCCAGAGAGTGCACTGGCACCACTGGGGATGCACTGCTGTGACTCCAGAGGGTGCACTGGCACCACTGGGGATGCACTGCAGTGACTCCAGAGGGTGCACTGGCACCACTGGGGATGCAGTGCAGTGACTCCAGAGAGTGCACTGGCACCACTTGGGATGCAGTTCAGTGACTCCAGAGAGTGCACTGGCACCACTGGGGATGCAGTGCCGTGAGTCCATAGAGTGCACTGGCACCACTGGGGATGCAGTTCAGTGAGTCCAGAGAGTGCACTGGCACCACTGGGGATGCACTGCACTGAGTCCAGAGAGTGTACTGGCACCACTGATGATGCAGTGCACTGCAGTGAGTCCAGAGAGTGCACTGGCACCACTGGGGATGCACCCCGGTGAGTCCAGAGAGTGCACTGGCACCACTGGGGATGCACTGCAGTGAGTCCAGAGAGTGCACTGGCAACACTGGGGATGCACTGCAGTGAGTCCAGAGAGTGCACTGGCACCACTGGGGATGCAGTGCAGTGAGTCCAGAGAGTGCCCTGGCACCAATGGGGATGCAGTGCAGTGAGTCCAGAGAGTGCACTGGCACCACTGGGGATGCAGTGCAGTGAGTCCAGAGAGTGCACTGGCACCACTGGGGATGCAGTGCAGTGAGTCCAGAGAGTGCACTGGCACCACTGGGGATGCAGTGCAGTGAGTCCAGAGAGTGCACTGGCACCACTGGGGATGCAGTGCAGTTACTCCAGAGAGTGCACTGGCACCACTGGGGATGCACTGCAGTGAGTCCAGAGAGTGCACTGGCACCACTGGGGATGCAGTGCAGATAGTCCAGAGAGTGCACTGGCACCATTGGGGATGCAGTGCAGTGAGTCCAGAGAGTTTAGTGGCTCCACTGGGGATGCAGTGCAGTGAGTCCAGCGAGTTTAATGGCACCACTGGGGATGCAGTGCAGTGAGTCCAGAGAGTGCACTGGCACCACTGGGGATGCAGTGCAGTGAGTCCAGAGAGTGCACAGGCACCACTGGGGATGCAGTGCAGTGAGTCCAGAGAGTGCACTGGCACCACGGGGGATGCACCCCAGTGAGTCCAGAGAGTGCACTGGCAACACTTTGGATGCAGTTCAATGAGTCCAGAGAGTGCACTGGCACCACTGGGGATGCACTGCAGTGACTGCAGAAAGTGCACTGGCACCACTGGGGATGCAGTGCAGTGAGTCCAGAGAGTGCAATGGCACCACTGGTGATGCAGTGCAGTGAGTCCAGAGACTGCACAGGCACCACTGGGGGATGCAGTGCTGTGAGTCCATAGAGTGCACTGGCACCACTGGGGATGCTCCCCGGTGAGTCCAGAGAGTGCACTGGTACCACTGGGGATGCAGTGCAGTGAGTCCAGAGAGTGCAATGGCACCACTGGGGATGCAGTGCAGTGAGTCCAGAGAGTGCCCTGGCACCACTGGGGATGCACTGCCGTGAGTCCAGAGAGTGCACTGGCACCACTGGGGATGCAGTGCAGTGAGTCCAGAGAGTGCACTGGCACCACTGGGGATGCACTGCAGTGAGTCCAGAGAATGCACTGCCACCACTGGGATTGCAGTGCAGTGAGTCCAGAGAGTGCACTGGCACCACTGGGGATGCAGTGCAGTGAGTCCAGAGAGTGCACTGGCACCACTGGGGATGCACTGCAGTGACTCCAGAGAGTGCACTGGCACCACTGGGGATGCACTGCAGTGACTCCAGAGGGTGCACTGGCACCACTGGGGATGCACTGCAGTGAGACCAGAGAGTGCACTGGCACCACTGGGAATGCAGTGCAGTGAGTCCGGAGAGTGCACTGGCACCACTGGGGATGCAGTGCAGTGAGTCCGGAGAGTGCACTGGCACCACTGGGGATGCACTGCAGTGAGTCCAGAGAGTGCACTGCCACCACTGGGGATGCACGGCAGTGAGTCCAGAGAGTGCACTGGCAACACTGGGGATGCAGTGCAATGAGTCCAGAGAGTGCCCTGGCACCACTGGGGATGCACTGCCGTGAGTCCATAGAGTGCACTGGCACCACTGGGGATGCACTGCAGTGAGTCCAGAGAGTGCACTGGCACCACTGGGGATGCAGTGCAGTGAGTCCAGAGAGTGCACTGGCACCAGTGGGGATGCAGTGCAGTGACTGCACAGAGTGCACTGGCACCACTGGGGATGCAGTGCAGTGAGTCCAGAGAGTGCACTGGCACCACTGGGGATGCACTGCAGTGACTTCAGAGAGTGCACTGGCACCAGTGGGGATGCACTGCAGTGACTCCAGAGGGTGCACTGGCACCACTGGGGATGCACTGCAGTGAGACCAGAGAGTGCACTGGCACCAATGGAGATGCACGTCAGTGAGTCCAGAGAGTGCACTGGCACCACTGGGGATGCAGTGCAGTGACTCCAGAGAGTGCACTGGAACAACTTGGGATGCAGTTCAGTGAGTCCAGAGAGTGCACTGGCACCACTGGGGATGCACTGCAGTGACTGCAGAGAGTGCACTGGCACAACTGGGGATGCACTGCAGTGAGTCCAGAGAGTGCAATGGCACCACTGGGGATGCAGTGCAATGAGTCCAGAGAGTGCCCTGGCACCACTGGGGATGCACTGCCGTGAGTCCAGAGAGTGCACTGGCACCACTGGTGATGCACTGCAGTGAGTCCAGAGAGTGCACTGGCACCACTGGGGTTGCAGTGCAGTGAGTCCAGAGAGTGCACTGGCACCACTGGGGATGCACTGTAGTGAGTCCAGAGAGTGCACTGGCACCACAGGGGATGCACTGCAGTGAGTCCAGAGAGTGCACTGGCACCACTGGGGATGCACTGCAGTGACTCCAGAGAGTGCACTGGCACCACTGCGGATGCACTGCTGTGACTCCAGAGGGTGCACTGGCACCACTGGGGATGCAGTGCAGTGAGTCCAGAGAGTGCACTGGCTCCACTGGGGATGCACTGCAGTGAGTCCAGAGAGTGCACTGGCACCACTGGGGATGCAGTGCAGTGAGTCCAGAGAGTACACTGGCAGCACTGGGGATGCACTGCAGTGAGTCCAGAGAGTGCACAGGCACCACTGGGGATGCAGTGCAGTGAGTCCAGAGAGTGCACTGGCACCACGGGGGATGCACCCCGGTGACTCCAGAGAGTGCACTGGCAGCACTTTGGATGCAGTTCAGTGAGTCCAGAGAGTGCACTGGCACCACTGGGGATGCACTGCAGTGAGTCCAGAGAGTTCACTGGCACCACTGGGGATGCAGTGCAGTGAGTCCAGAGAGTGCAATGGCACCACTGGTGATGCAGTGCAGTGAGTCCGGAGAGTGCACTGGCACCACTGGGGATGCAGTGCAGTGAGTCCATAGAGTGCACTAGCACCACGGGGATGCTCCCCGGTGAGTCCAGAGAGTACACTGGTACCACTGGGGATGCACTTCAGTGACTCCAGAGGGTGCACTGGCACCACTGGGGATGCACTGCAGTGAGACCAGAGAGTGCACTGGCACCAATGGAGATGCACTGCAGTGAGTCCAGAGAGTGCACTGGCACCACTGGGGATGCACTGCAGTGAGTCCAGAGAGTGCACTGGCACCACTGTGGATGCACTGCAGTGACTCCAGAGAGTGCACTGGCACCACTGGGGATGCACTGCTGTGACTCCAGAGGGTGCACTGGCACCACTGGGGATGCACTGCAGTGACTCCAGAGGGTGCACTGGCACCACTGGGGATGCAGTGCAGTGACTCCAGAGAGTGCACTGGCACCACTTGGGATGCAGTTCAGTGACTCCAGAGAGTGCACTGGCACCACTGATGATGCAGTGCCGTGAGTCCATAGAGTGCACTGGCACCACTGGGGATGCAGTTCAGTGAGTCCAGAGAGTGCACTGGCACCACTGGGGATGCACTGCACTGAGTCCAGAGAGTGTACTGGCACCACTGGGGATGCAGTGCACTGCAGTGAGTCCAGAGAGTGCACTGGCACCACTGGGGATGCACCCCGGTGAGTCCAGAGAGTGCACTGGCACCACTGGGGATGCACTGCAGTGAGTCCAGAGAGTGCACTGGCAACACTGGGGATGCACTGCAGTGAGTCCAGAGAGTGCACTGGCACCACTGGGGATGCAGTGCAGTGAGTCCAGAGAGTGCCCTGGCACCAATGGGGATGCAGTGCAGTGAGTCCAGAGAGTGCACTGGCACCACTGGGGATGCAGTGCAGTGAGTCCAGAGAGTGCACTGGCACCACTGGGGATGCAGTGCAGTGAGTCCAGAGAGTGCACTGGCACCACTGGGGATGCAGTGCAGTGAGTCCAGAGAGTGCACTGGCACCACTGGGGATGCAGTGCAGTTACTCCAGAGAGTGCACTGGCACCACTGGGGATGCACTGCAGTGAGTCCAGAGAGTGCACTGGCACCAAATGGGATGCACTGCAGTGAGTCCAGAAAGTGCACTGGCACCACTTGGGATGAACTGCAGTGACTCCAGAGAGTGCACTGGCACCACTGGGGATGCACTTCAGTGAGTCCAGAGAGTGCACTGTCACCACTGGGGATGCAGTGCAGTGAGTCCAGAGAGTGCCCTGGCACCACTGGGGATGCAGTGCAGTGAGTCCAGAGAGTGCACAGGCACCACTGGGGATGCAGTGCAGTGAGTCCAGAGAGTGCACTGGCACCACGGGGGATGCACCCCAGTGAGTCCAGAGAGTGCACTGGCAACACTTTGGATGCAGTTCAATGAGTCCAGAGAGTGCACTGGCACCACTGGGGATGCACTGCAGTGACTGCAGAGAGTGCACTGGCACCACTGGGGATGCAGTGCAGTGAGTCCAGAGAGTGCAATGGCACCACTGGTGATGCAGTGCAGTGAGTCCAGAGACTGCACAGGCACCACTGGGGGATGCAGTGCTGTGAGTCCATAGAGTGCACTGGCACCACTGGGGATGCTCCCCGGTGAGTCCAGAGAGTGCACTGGTACCACTGGGGATGCACTGCAGTGAGTCCAGAGACTCCACTGGCACCACTGGGGATGCAGTGCAGTGAGTCCAGAGAGTGCACTGGCACCACTGGGGATGCAGTGCAGTGAGTCCAGAGAGTGCACTGGCACCACTGGGGATGCACTGCAGTGAGTCCAGAGAGTGCACTGGCACCACTGGGGATGCAGTGCAGTGAGTCCAGAGAGTGCACTGGCACCACAGGGGATGCACTGCAGTGACTCCAGAGGGTGCACTGGCACCACTGGGGATGCAGTGCAGTGAGTCCAGAGAGTGCACAGGCACCAGTGGGGATGCAGTGCAGTGAGTCCAGAGAGTGCACTGGCACCACGGGGGATGCACCCCAGTGAGTCCAGAGAGTGCACTGGCAACACTTTGGATGCAGTTCAATGAGTCCAGAGAGTGCACTGGCACCACTGGGGATGCACTGCAGTGACTGCAGAGAGTGCACTGGCACCACTGGGGATGCAGTGCAGTGAGTCCAGAGAGTGCAATGGCACCACTGGTGATGCAGTGCAGTGAGTCCAGAGACTGCACAGGCACCACTGGGGGATGCAGTGCTGTGAGTCCATAGAGTGCACTGGCACCACTGGGGATGCTCCCCGGTGAGTCCAGAGAGTGCACTGGTACCACTGGGGATGCACTGCAGTGAGTCCAGAGACTCCACTGGCACCACTGGGGATGCAGTGCAGTGAGTCCAGAGAGTGCACTGGCACCACTGGGGATGCAGTGCAGTGAGTCCAGAGAGTGCACTGGCACCACAGGGTATGCACTGCAGTGAGTCCAGAGAGTGCACTGGCACCACTGGGGATGCAGTGCAGTGAGTCCAGAGAGTGCACTGGCACCACAGGGGATGCACTGCAGTGACTCCAGAGGGTGCACTGGCACCACTGGGGATGCACTGCAGTGAGACCAGAGAGTGCACTGGCACCACAGGGGATGCACTGCAGGAACTGCAGAGAGTGCACTGGCACCACTGGGGAGGCAGTACAGTGAATACAGAGAGTGCAATGGCACCACTGGGGATGCAGTGCAGTGAGTCCAGAGAGTGCCCTGGCACCAATGGAGATGCACTGCCGTGAGTCCAGAGAGTGCACTGGCACCACTGGGGATGCAGTGCAGTGAGACCAGAGAGTGCACTGGCACCACTGGGGATGCAGTGCAGTGAGTACAGAGACTGCACTGGCACCACTGGGGATGCAGTGCAGTGAGTCCAGAGAGTGCACTGGCACCACTGGGGATGCACTGCCGTGAGTCCAGAGAGTGCACTGGCACCACTGGGGATGCACTGCAGTGACTGCAGAGAGTGCACTGGCACCACTGGGGATGCAGTGCAGTGAGTACAGAGAGCGCAATGGCACCACTGGGGATGCAGGGCAGTGAGTCCAGAGAGTGCCCTGGCACCACTGGGGATGCACTGCCGTGAGTCCAGAGAGTGCACTGGCACCACTGGGGATGCACTGCAGTGACTGCAGAGAGTGCACTGGCACCACTGGGGATGCACTGCCGTGAGTCCAGAGAGTGCACTGGCACCACTGGGGATGCACCCCGGTGAGTCCAGAGAGTGCACTGGCACCACTGGGGATGCACTGCAGTGAACCAGAGAGTGCAATGGCACCACTGGTGATGCAGTGCAGTGAGTCCAGAGACTGCACAGGCACCACTGGGGGATGCAGTGCTGTGAGTCCATAGAGTGCACTGGCACCACTGGGGATGCTCCCCGGTGAGTCCAGAGAGTGCACTGGTACCACTGGGGATGCACTGCAGTGAGTCCAGAGACTCCACTGGCACCACTGGGGATGCAGTGCAGTGAGTCCAGAGAGTGCACTGGCACCACTGGGGATGCAGTGCAGTGAGTCCAGAGAGTGCACTGGCAGCACAGGGTATGCACTGCAATGAGTCCAGAGAGTGCACTGGCACCACTGGGGATGCACCCCGGTGAGTCCAGAGAGTGCACTGGCACCACTGGGGATGCACTGCAGTGACTCCAGAGGGTGCACTGGCACCACTGGGGATGCACTGCAGTGAGACCAGAGAGTGCACTGGCACCACAGGGGATGCACTGCAGGAACTGCAGAGAGTGCACTGGCACCACTGGGGATGCAGTACAGTGAATACAGAGAGTGCAATGGCACCACTGGGGATGCAGTGCAGTGAGTCCAGAGAGTGCCCTGGCACCAATGGAGATGCACTGCCGTGAGTCCGGAGAGTGCACTGGCACAACTGGGGATGCACTGCAGTGAGTCCAGAGAGTGCACTGGCACCACTGGGGATGCACTGCAGTGAGTCCAGAGAATGCACTGGCACCACTGGGGATGCAGTGCAGTGAGTCCAGAGAGTGCACTGGCAGCACTGGGGATGCAGTGCAGTGACTCCAGAGGGTGCACTGGCACCACTGGGGATGCACTGCAGTGAGACCAGAGAGTGCACTGGCCCCAATGGAGATGCAGTGCAGTGAGTCCAGAGAGTGCACTGGCACCACTGGGGATGCAGTGCAGTGACTCCAGAGAGTGCACTGGCACCACTGGGGATGCAATTCAGTGAGTCCAGAGAGTGCACTGGCACCACTGGGGATGCACGGCAGTGACTGCAGAGAGTGCACTGGCAACACTGGTGATGCACTGCAGTGACTCCAGAGAGTGCACTGGCACCACTTGGGATGCAGTTCAGTGAGTCCAGAGAGTGCACTGGCACCACTGGGGATGCACTGCAGTGACTCCAGAGAGTGCACTGGCACCACTTGGGATGCAGTTCAGTGAGTCCAGAGAGTGCACTGGCACCACAGGGGATGCAGTGCAGTGACTCCAGAGAGTGCACTGGCACCACTGGGGATGCAGTTCAGTGAGTCCAGAGAGTGCAATGGCACCAGTGGGGATGCAGTGCAATGAGTCCAGAGAGTGCCCTGGCACCACTGGGGATGCACTGCCGTGAGTCCAGAGAGTGCACTGGCACCACTGGTGATGCACTGCAGTGAGTCCAGAGAGTGCACTGGCACCACTGGGGATGCAGTGCAGTGAGTCCAGAGAGTGCACTGGCACCACTGGGGATGCAGTGCAGTGAGTCCAGAGAGTGCACTGGCACCACAGGGGATGGACTGCAGTGAGACCAGAGAGTGCACTGGCACCACGGGGGATGCACCCCAGTGAGTCCAGAGAGTGCACTGGCAACACTTTGGATGCAGTTCAATGAGTCCAGAGAGTGCACTGGCACCACTGGGGATGCACTGCAGTGACTGCAGAGAGTGCACTGGCACCACTGGGGATGCAGTGCAGTGAGTCCAGAGAGTACAATGGCACCACTGGTGATGCAGTGCAGTGAGTCCAGAGACTGCACAGGCACCACTGGGGGATGCAGTGCTGTGAGTCCATAGAGTGCACTGGCACCACTGGGGATGCTCCCCGGTGAGTCCAGAGAGTGCACTGGTACCACAGGTGATGCACTGCAGTGAGTCCAGAGACTCAACTGGCACCACTGGGGATGCAGTGCAGTGAGTCCAGAGAGTGCACTGGCACCACTGGGGATGCAGTGCAGTGAGTCCAGAGAGTGCACTGGCACCACAGGGTATGCACTGCAATGAGTCCAGAGAGTGCACTGGCACCACTGGGGATGCAGTGCATTGAGTCCAGAGAGTGCACTGGCACCACAGGGGATGCACTGCAGTGACTCCAGAGGGTGCACTGGCACCACTGGGGATGCACTGCAGTGAGACCAGAGAGTGCACTGGCACCACAGGGGATGCACTGCAGGAACTGCAGAGAGTGCACTGGCACCACTGGGGATGCAGTACAGTGAATACAGAGAGTGCAATGGCACCACTGGGGATGCAGTGCAGTGAGTCCAGAGAGTGCCCTGGCACCAATGGAGATGCACTGCCGTGAGTCCAGAGAGTGCACTGGCACCACTTTGGATGCAGTGCAGTGAGTCCAGAGAGTGCACTGGCACCACTGGGGATGCAGTGCAGTGAGTCCAGAGAGTGCACTGGCACCACTGGGGATGCACTGCAGTGACTGCAGAGAGTGCACTGGCACCAGTGGGGATGCACTGCAGTGACTCCAGAGGGTGCACTGGCACCACTGGGGATGCACTACAGTGAGACCAGAGAGTGCACTGGCCCCAATGGAGATGCAGTGCAGTGAGTCCAGAGAGTGCACTGGCACCACAGGGGATGCAGTGCAGTGACTCCAGAGAGTGCACTGGCACCACTGGGGATGCAGTTCAGTGAGTCCAGAGAGTGCACTGGTACCACTGGGGATGCACGGCAGTGACTGCAGAGAGTGCACTGGCAACACTGGTGATGCAGTGCAATGAGTCCAGAGAGTGCCCTGGCACCACTGGGGATGCACTGCCGTGAGTCCAAAGAGTGCATTGGCACCACTGGGGATGCACTGCAGTGAGTCCAGAGAGTGCACTGGCACCACTGGGGATGCAGTGCAGTGACTCCAGAGAGTGCACTGGCACCACTGGGGATGCAGTGCAGTGAGTCCAGAGAGTGCACTGACACCACTGGGGATGCACTGCAGTGAGTCCAGAGAGTGCACTGGCACCACTGGTGATGCACTGCAGTGACTGCAGAGAGTGCACTGGCACCAGTGGGGTTGCACTGCAGTGACTCCAGAGGGTGCACTGGCACCACTGGGGATGCACTGCAGTGAGACCAGAGAGTGCACTGGCACCAATGGAGATGCACTGCAGTGAGTCCAGAGAGTCCACTGGCACCACTGGGGATGCACTGCAGTGACTCCAGAGAATGCACTGGCACCACTTGGGATGCAGTTCAGTGAGTCCAGAGAGTGCACTGGCACCACTGGGGATGCACTGCAGTGACTGCAGAGAGTGCACTGGCACCACTGGGGATGCAGTGCAGATAGTCCAGAGAGTGCAATGGCACCACTGGGGATGCAGTGCAATGAGTCCAGAGAGTGCCCTGGCACCAATGGAGATGCACTGCCGTGAGTCCAGAGAGTGCACTGGCACAACTGGGGATGCACTGCAGTGAGTCCAGAGAGTGCACTGGCACCACTGGGGATGCACTGCAGTGAGTCCAGAGAATGCACTGGCACCACTGGGGATGCAGTGCAGTGAGTCCAGAGAGTGCACTGGCACCACTGGGGATGCAGTGCAGTGACTCCAGAGGGTGCACTGGCACCACTGGGGATGCACTGCAGTGAGACCAGAGAGTGCACTGGCCCCAATGGAGATGCAGTGCAGTGAGTCCAGAGAGTGCACTGGCACCACAGGGGATGCAGTGCAGTGACTCCAGAGAGTGCACTGGCACCACTGGGGATGCAGTTCAGTGAGTCCAGAGAGTGCACTGGCACCACTGGGGATGCACGGCAGTGACTGCAGAGAGTGCACTGGCAACACTGGTGATGCAGTGCAATGAGTCCAGAGAGTGCCCTGGCACCACTGGGGATGCACTGCCGTGAGTCCAAAGAGTGCATTGGCACCACTGGGGATGCACTGCAGTGAGTCCAGAGAGTGCACTGGCACCACTGGGGATGCAGTGCAGTGAGTCCAGAGAGTGCACTGGCACCACTGGGGATGCAGTGCAGTGACTGCAGAGAGTGCACTGGCACCACTGGGGATGCAGTGCAGTGAGTCCAGAGAGTGCACTGGCACCACTGGGGATGCACTGCAGTGAGACCAGAGAGTGCACTGGCACCACTGGTGATGCACTGCAGTGAGTCCAGAGAGTGCACTGGCACCAGTGGGGTTGCACTGTAGTGACTCCAGAGGGTGCACTGGCACCACTGGGGATGCACTGCAGTGAGACCAGAGAGTGCACTGGCACCACTGGAGATGCACTGCAGTGAGTCCAGAGAGTCCACTGGCACCACTGGGGATGCACTGCAGTGACTCCAGAGAGTGCACTGGCACCACTTGGGATGCAGTTCAGTGAGTCCAGAGAGTGCACTGGCACCACTGGGGATGCACTGCAGTGACTGCAGAGAGTGCACTGGCACCACTGGGGATGCAGTGCAGATAGTCCAGAGAGTGCAATGGCACCAGTGGGGATGCAGTGCAATGAGTCCAGAGAGTGCCCTGGCACCACTGGGGATGCACTGCCGTGAGTCCAGAGAGTGCACTGGCACCACTGGTGATGCACTGCAGTGAGTCCAGAGAGTGCACTGGCACCACTGGGGATGCAGTGCAGTGAGTCCAGAGAGTGCACTGGCACCACTGGGGATGCAGTGCAGTGAGTCCAGAGAGTGCACTGGCACCACAGGGGATGCACTGCAGTGAGTCCAGAGAGTGCACTGGCACCACGGGGGATGCACCCCAGTGAGTCCAGAGAGTGCACTGGCAACACTTTGGATGCAGTTCAATGAGTCCAGAGAGTGCACTGGCACCTCTGGGGATGCACTGCAGTGACTGCAGAGAGTGCACTGGCACCACTGGGGATGCAGTGCAGTGAGTCCAGAGAGTGCAATGGCACCACTGGTGATGCAGTGCAGTGAGTCCAGAGACTGCACAGGCACCACTGGGGGATGCAGTGCTGTGAGTCCATAGAGTGCACTGGCACCACTGGGGATGCTCCCCGGTGAGTCCAGAGAGTGCACTGGCACCACTGGGGATGCACTGCAGTGAGTCCAGAGACTCCACTGGCACCACTGGGGATGCAGTGCAGTGAGTCCAGAGAGTGCACTGGCACCACTGGGGATGCAGTGCAGTGAGTCCAGAGAGTGCACTGGCACCACAGGGTATGCACTGCAATGAGTCCAGAGAGTGCACTGGCACCACTGGGGATGCAGTGCAGTGAGTCCAGAGAGTGCACTGGCACCACAGGGGATGCACTGCAGTGACTCCAGAGGGTGCACTGGCACCACTGGGGATGCACTGCAGTGAGACCAGAGAGTGCACTTTCACCACAGGGGATGCACTGCAGGAACTGCAGAGAGTGCACTGGCACCACTGGGGATGCAGTACAGTGAATACAGAGAGTGCAATGGCACCACTGGGGATGCAGTGCAGTGAGTCCAGAGAGTGCCCTGGCACCAATGGAGATGCACTGCCGTGAGTCCAGAGAGTGCACTGGCACCACTGGGGATGCAGTGCAGTGAGTCCAGAGAGTGCAATGGCACCACTGGGGATGCACTGCAGTGACTCCAGAGAGTGCACTGGCACCACTGGGGATGCAGTGCAGTGAGTCCAGAGAGTGCACTGGCACCACTGTGGATGCACTGCAGTGACTGCAGAGAGTGCACTGGCACCAGTGGGGATGCACTGCAGTGACTCCAGAGGGTGCACTGGCACCACTGGGGATGCACTACAGTGAGACCAGAGAGTGCACTGGCCCCAATGGAGATGCAGTGCAGTGAGTCCAGAGAGTGCACTGGCACCACAGGGGATGCAGTGCAGTGAGTCGAGAGAGTGCACTGGCACCACTGGGGATGCAGTTCAGTGAGTCCAGAGAGTGCACTGGTACCACTGGGGATGCACGGCAGTGACTGCAGAGAGTGCTCCGGCAGCACTGGGGATGCACTGCAGTGAGTCCAGAGAGTGCACTGGCACAACGGGGGATGCACCACGGTGACTCCAGAGAGTGCACTGGCAGCACTTTGGATGCAGTTCGGTGAGTCCAGAGAGTGCACTGGCACCACTGGGGTTGCACTGCAGTGACTCCAGAGAGTGCACTGGCACCACTGGGGATGCAGTGCAGTGAGTCCAGAGAGTGCAATGGCACCACTGGGGATGCAGTGCAGTGAGTCCGGAGAGTGCACTGGCACCACTGGGGATGCAGTGCAGTGAGTCCATAGAGTGCACTGGCACCACGGGGATGCTCCCCGGTGAGTCCAGAGAGTACACTGGTACCACTGGGGATGCACTTCAGTGACTCCAGAGGGTGCACTGGCACCACTGGGGATGCACTGCAGTGAGACCAGAGAGTGCACTGGCACCACTGGAGATGCACTGCAGTGAGTCCAGAGAGTGCACTGGCACCACTGGGGATGCAGTGCAGTGAGTCCAGAGAGTGCACTGGCACCACTGGGGATGCACTGCAGTGACTGCAGAGAGTGCACTGGCACCACAGGGGATGCACTGCAGTGAGTCCAGAGAGTGCACTGGCACCACTAGGGATGCAGTGCAGTGAGTCCAGAGAGTCCACTGGCAGCACTGGGGATGCAGTGCAGTGAGTCCAGAGAGTGCACTGGCACCACTGGGGATGCACTGCAGTGACTCCAGAGAGTGCACTGGCACCACTGGGGATGCACTGCTGTGACTACAGAGGGTGCACTGGCACCACTGGGGATGCACTGCAGTGAGACCAGAGAGTGCCCTGGCACCACTGGGGATGCAGTGCAGTGAGTCCGGAGAGTGCACTGGCACCAATTCAGATTCACTGCAGTGAGTCCAGAGAGTGCACTGGCACCACTGGGGATGCAGTGCAGTGAGTCCGGAGAGTGCACTGGCACCACTGGGGATGCACTGCAGTGAGTCCAGAGAGTGCACTGGCACCACTGGGGATGCACTGCAGTGACTCCAGAGGGTGCACTGGCACCACTGGGGATGCACTGCAGTGAGTCCAGAGAGTGCACTGGCACCACTGGGGATGCACTGCAGTGACTCCAGAGGGTGCACTGGCACCACTGGGGATGCACTGCAGTGAGACCAGAGAGTGCACTGGCACCACTGGGGATGCACTGCAGTGAGTCCAGAGAGTGCCCTGGCACCATTGGGGATGCACTGCACTGAGTCCAGAGAGTGCACTGGCACCACTGGGGATGCACTGCAGTGAGTCCAGAGAGTGCACTGGCACCACTTGGGATGCACTGCAGTGAGTCGAGAGAGTGCACTGGCACCACTGGGGATGCAGTGCAGTGTGTCCAGAGAGTGCACTGGCACCACAGGGGATGCACTTCAGTGACTCCAGAGAGTGCACTGGCACCACTGGGGATGCACTGCAGTGAGTCCAGAGAGTGCACTGGCACCACTGGGGATGCACTGCAGTGAGTCCAGAGAGTACACTGGCACCACTGGGGATGCACTGCAGTGAGTCCAGAGAGTGCACTGGCACCACTTGGGATGCACTGCAGTGAGTCCAGAGAGTGCACTGGCACCACTGGGGATGCAGTGCACTGAGTCCAGAGAGTGCACTGGCACCACAGGGGATGCACTTCAGTGACTCCAGAGAGTGCACTGGCACCACTGGGGATGCAGTGCAGTGAGTGCAGAGAGTGCACTGGCACCACTGGGGATGCAGTGCAGTGAGTCCGGAGAGTGCACTGGCACCACTGGGGATGCAGTGCAGTGAGTCCAGAGAGTGCACTGGCACCACTGGGGATGCAGTGCAGTGACTCCAGAGAGTGCACTGGCACCACTGGGGATGCACTGCAGTGACTCCAGAGAGTGCACTGACACCACTGGGGATGCAGTGCAGTGAGTCCAGAGAGTGCACTGGCACCACTGGGGATGCACTGCAGTGAGTCCAGAGAGTGCACTAGCACCACTAGGGATGCAGTGCAGTGAGTCCAGAGAGTGCACTGGCACCACAGGTAATGCACTCCAGTGAGTCCAGAGAGTGCACTGGCACCACTGGGGATGCACTGCAGTGACTCCAGAGAGTGCACTGGTACCACTGGAGATGCACTGCAGTGAGTCCAGAGACTGCACTGGCACCAGTGGGGATGCAGTGCAGTGAGTCCATAGAGCGCACTGGCACCACAGGGGATGCACTGCAGTGAGTCCGGAGAGTGCACTGGCACCACTGGGGATGCAGTGCAGTGAGTCCAGAGAGTGCACTGGCACCACTGGGAATGCAGTGCAGTGAGTCCAGAGAGTGCACTGGCACCACTGGGGATGCACTGCAGTGA
The DNA here is from genome assembly GCF_964034855.1 of Anser brachyrhynchus. NCBI lineage: Eukaryota > Metazoa > Chordata > Aves > Anseriformes > Anatidae > Anser > Anser brachyrhynchus. The sequence continues at coordinate 11,886,336 of NC_137696.1, read as the reverse complement.
GTCCAGAGAGTGCACTGGCACCACTGGGGATGCACTGCAGTGACTCCAGAGAGTGCACTGGCTCCACTGGGGATGCACTGCTGTGACTCCAGAGGGTGCACTGGCACCACTGGGGATGCACTGCAGTGAGACCAGAGAGTGCCCTGGCACCACTGGGATTGCAGTGCAGTGAGTCCAGAGAGTGCAATGGCTCCACTGGGGATGGAGTGCAGTGACTGCAGAGAGTGCACTGGCACCACTGGGGATGCAGTGCAGTGAGTCCAGAGAGTGCAATGGCTCCACTGGGGATGCAGTGCAGTGAGTCCAGAGATTGCCCTGGCACCAGTGGGGATGCACTGCCGTGAGTCCAGAGAGTGCACTGGCACCACTGGCGATGCACTGCAGTGAGTCCAGAGAGTGCCCTGGCACAACTGGGGATGCACTGCAGTGAGTCCAGAGAGTGCACTGGCACCACTGGGGATGCACTGCAGTGAGTCCAGAGAGTGCACTGGCACCACTGGGGATGCACTGCAGTGAGTCCAGAGAGTGCCCTGGCACCATTTGGGATGCACTGCAGTGAGTCGAGAGAGTGCACTGGCACCACTGGGCATGCAGTGCAGTGAGTCCAGAGAGTGCCCTGGCACCACTGGGGATGCACTGCAGTGACTCCAGAGAGTGCACTGGCACCACTGGGGTTGCACTGCAGTGACTCCAGAGAGTGCAATGGCACCACTGGGGATGCAGTGCAGTGAGTCCAGGGAGTGCACTGGCACCACTGGCGATGCACTGCAGTGACTCCAGAGAGTGCACTGGCACCACTTGGGATGCACTGCAGTGAGTCGAGAGAGTGCACTGGCACCACTGGGGATGCAGTGCAGTGTGTCCAGAGAGTGCACTGGCACCACAGGGGATGCACTTCAGTGACTCCAGAGAGTGCACTGGCACCACTGGGGATGCACTGCAGTGAGTCCAGAGAGTGCACTGGCACCACTGGGGATGCACTGCAGTGAGTCCAGAGAGTACACTGGCACCACTGGGGATGCACTGCAGTGAGTCCAGAGAGTGCACTGGCACCACTTGGGATGCACTGCAGTGAGTCCAGAGAGTGCACTGGCACCACTGGGGATGCAGTGCACTGAGTCCAGAGAGTGCACTGGCACCACAGGGGATGCACTTCAGTGACTCCAGAGAGTGCCCTGGCACCACTGGGAATGCAGTGCAGTGAGTGCAGAGAGTGCACTGGCACCACTGGGGATGCAGTGCAGTGAGTCCGGAGAGTGCACTGGCACCACTGGGGATGCAGTGCAGTGAGTCCAGAGAGTGCACTGGCACCACTGGGGATGCAGTGCAGTGAGTCCAGAGAGTGCACTGGCACCACTGGGGATGCACTGCAGTGACTCCAGAGAGTGCACTGACACCACTGGGGATGCAGTGCAGTGAGTCCAGAGAGTGCACTGGCACCACTGGGGATGCACTGCAGTGAGTCCAGAGAGTGCACTAGCACCACTAGGGATGCAGTGCAGTGAGTCCAGAGAGTGCACTGGCACCACAGGTAATGCACTCCAGTGAGTCCAGAGAGTGCACTGGCACCACTGGGGATGCACTGCAGTGACTCCAGAGAGTGCACTGGTACCACTGGAGATGCACTGCAGTGAGTCCAGAGACTGCACTGGCACCAGTGGGGATGCAGTGCAGTGAGTCCAGAGAGCGCACTGGCACCACAGGGGATGCACTGCAGTGAGTCCGGAGAGTGCACTGGCACCACTGGGGATGCAGTGCAGTGAGTCCAGAGAGTGCACTGGCACCACTGGGAATGCAGTGCAGTGAGTCCAGAGAGTGCACTGGCACCACTGGGGATGCAGTGCAGTGAGTCCAGAGAGTGCACTGGCACCACTGGGGATGCACTGCAGTGACTCCAGAGAGTGCACTGGCTCCACTGGGGATGCACTGCTGTGACTCCAGAGGGTGCACTGGCACCACTGGGGATGCACTGCAGTGAGACCAGAGAGTGCCCTGGCACCACTGGGATTGCAGTGCAGTGAGTCCAGAGAGTGCAATGGCTCCACTGGGGATGGAGTGCAGTGACTGCAGAGAGTGCACTGGCACCACTGGGGATGCAGTGCAGTGAGTCCAGAGAGTGCAATGGCTCCACTGGGGATGCAGTGCAGTGAGTCCAGAGATTGCCCTGGCACCAGTGGGGATGCACTGCCGTGAGTCCAGAGAGTGCACTGGCACCACTGGGGATGCACTGCAGTGAGTCCAGAGAGTGCCCTGGCACAACTGGGGATGCACTGCAGTGAGTCCAGAGAGTGCACTGGCACCACTGGGGATGCACTGCAGTGAGTCCAGAGAGTGCACTGGCACCACTGGGGATGCACTGCAGTGAGTCCAGAGAGTGCCCTGGCACCACTGGGGATGCACTGCAGTGAGTCCAGAGACTGCACTGGCACCACTGGGGATGCAGTGCAGTGAGTCCAGAGAGTGCCCTGGCACCACTGGGGATGCACTGCAGTGACTCCAGAGAGTGCACTGGCACCACTGGGGTTGCACTGCAGTGACTCCAGAGAGTGCAATGGCACCACTGGGGATGCAGTGCAGTGAGTCCAGGGAGTGCACTGGCACCACTGGCGATGCACTGCAGTGACTCCAGAGAGTGCACTGGCACCACTGGGGATGCACCCCGGTGAGTCCAGAGAGTGCACTGGCACCACTGGGGATGCACCCTGGTGAGTCCAGAGAGTGCACTGGCACCACTGGGGATACACCCCGGTGACTCCAGAAGGTGCACTGGCACCACTGGGGATGCACTGCAGTGAGTCCAGAGAGTGCACTGGCACCACTGGGGATGCACTTCAGTGACTCCAGAGAGTGCACTGGCACCACTGGGGATGCAGTGCAGTGAGTCCAGAGAGTACACTGGCACCTATGGGGATGCAGTGCAGTGGCTCCAGAGAGTGCAATGGCACCACTGGTGATGCAGTGCATTGAGTCCAGAGAGTGCACTGGCACCACAGGGGATGCAGTGCAGTTAGTCCAGAGAGTTCACTGGCACCACAGGGGATGCACAGCAGTGAGTCCAGAGAGTGCACAGGCACCAATGAGGCTGCAGTGCAGTGAGTCCAGAGAGTGCACTGGCACCACTGGGGATGCAGTGCAGTGAGTCCAGAGAGTGCAATGGCACCACTGGGGATGCACTGCAGTGACTCCAGAGAGTGCACTGGCACCACTGGGGATGCAGTGCAGTGAGTCCAGAGAGTGCACTGGCAGCACTGGGGATGCAGTGCAGTGAGTCCAGAGAGTGCACTGGCACCACTGGGGATGCACTGCAGTGACTCCAGAGAGTGCACTGGCACCACTGGGGATGCACTGCTGTGACTCCAGAGGGTGCACTGGCACCACTGGGGATGCACTGCAGTGAGACCAGAGAGTGCCCTGGCACCACTGGGGATGCAGTGCAGTGAGTCCGGAGAGTGCACTGGCACCACTGGGGATGCACTGCAGTGAGTCCAGAGAGTGCACTGGCACCACTGGGGATGCAGTGCAGTGAGTCCGTAGAGTGCACTGGCACCACTGGGGATGCACTGCAGTGAGTCCAGAGAGTGCACTGGCACCACTGGGGATGCACTGCAGTGACTCCAGAGGGTGCACTGGCACCACTGGGGATGCACTGCAGTGAGTCCAGAGAGTGCACTGGCACCACTGGGGATGCACTGCAGTGACTCCAGAGGGTGCACTGGCACCACTGGGGATGCACTGCAGTGAGACCAGAGAGTGCACTGGCACCACTGGGGATGCAGTGCAGTGAGTCCAGAGAGTGCACTGGCACCACTGGGGATGCACTGCACTGAGTCCAGAGAGTGCACTGGCACCACTGGGGATGCACTGCAGTGAGTCGAGAGAGTGCACTGGCACCACTGGGGATGCAGTGCAGTGTGTCCAGAGAGTGCACTGGCACCACAGGGGATGCACTTCAGTGACTCCAGAGAGTGCACTGGCACCACTGGGGACGCACTGCAGTGAGTCCAGAGAGTGCACTGGCACCACTGGGGATGCACTGCAGTGAGTCCAGAGAGTACACTGGCACCACTGGGGATGCACTGCAGTGAGTCCAGAGAGTGCACTGGCACCACTTGGGATGCAGTTCAGTGAGTCCAGAGAGTGCACTGGCACCACTGGGGATGCAGTGCACTGAGTCCAGAGAGTGCACTGGCACCACAGGGGATGCACTTCAGTGACTCCAGAGAGTGCACTGGCACCACTGGGGATGCAGTGCAGTGAGTGCAGAGAGTGCACTGGCACCACTGGGGATGCACTGCAGTGACTCCAGAGAGTGCACTGGCACCACTGGGGATGCACTGCAGTGACTCCAGAGAGTGCACTGGCACCACTGGGGATGCACTGCAGTGACTCCAGAGAGTGCACTGGCACCACTGGGGATGCACTGCAGTGACTCCAGAGAGTGCACTGACACCACTGGGGATGCACTGCAGTGAGTCCAGAGAGTGCACTGGCACCACTGGGGATGCACTGCAGTGAGTCCAGAGAGTGCACTAGCACCACTAGGGATGCAGTGCAGTGAGTCCAGAGAGTGCACTGGCACCACAGGTAATGCACTCCAGTGAGTCCAGAGAGTGCACTGGCACCACTGGGGATGCACTGCAGTGACTCCAGAGAGTGCACTGGTACCACTGGAGATGCACTGCAGTGAGTCCAGAGACTGCACTGGCACCAGTGGGGATGCAGTGCAGTGAGTCCAGAGAGTGCACTGGCACCACTGGGGATGCAGTGCAGTGAGTCCAGAGAGCGCACTGGCACCACAGGGGATGCACTGCAGTGAGTCCGGAGAGTGCACTGGCACCACTGGGGATGCAGTGCAGTGAGTCCAGAGAGTGCACTGGCACCACTGGGAATGCAGTGCAGTGAGTCCAGAGAGTGCACTGGCACCAGTGGGGATGCAGTGCAGTGAGTCCAGAGAGTGCACTGGCACCACTGGGGATGCACTGCAGTGACTCCAGAGAGTGCACAGGCACCACTGGGGATGCCCTGCTGTGACTCCAGAGGGTGCACTGGCACCACTGGGGATGCACTGCAGTGAGACCAGAGAGTGCCCTGGCACCACTGGGATTGCAGTGCAGTGAGTCCAGAGAGTGCAATGGCTCCACTGGGGATGGAGTGCAGTGACTGCAGAGAGTGCACTGGCACCACTGGGGATGCAGTGCAGTGAGTCCAGAGAGTGCAATGGCTCCACTGGGGATGCAGTGCAGTGAGTCCAGAGATTGCCCTGGCACCAGTGGGGATGCACTGCCGTGAGTCCAGAGAGTGCACTGGCACCACTGGCGATGCACTGCAGTGAGTCCAGAGAGTGCCCTGGCACAACTGGGGATGCACTGCAGTGAGTCCAGAGACTGCACTGGCACCACTGGGGATGCAGTGCAGTGAGTCCAGAGAGTGCCCTGGCACCACTGGGGATGCACTGCAGTGACTCCAGAGAGTGCACTGGCACCACTGGGGTTGCACTGCAGTGACTCCAGAGAGTGCAATGGCACCACTGGGGATGCAGTGCAGTGAGTCCAGGGAGTGCACTGGCACCACTGGCGATGCACTGCAGTGACGCCAGAGAGTGCACTGGCACCACTGGGGATGCACCCCGGTGAGTCCAGAGAGTGCACTGGCACCACTGGGGATGCACCCCGGTGAGTCCAGAGAGTGCACTGGCACCACTGGGGATACACCCCGGTGACTCCAGAAGGTGCACTGGCACCACTGGGGATGCACTGCAGTGAGTCCAGAGAGTGCACTGGCACCACTGGGGATGCACTTCAGTGACTCCAGAGAGTGCACTGGCAACACTGGGGATGTAGTGCAGTGAGTCCAGAGAGTGCACTGGCACCTATGGGGATGGACTGCAGTGGCTCCAGAGAGTGCAATGGCACCACTGGTGATGCAGTGCATTGAGTCCAGAGAGTGCACTGGCACCACTGGGGATGCAGTGCAGTTAGTCCAGAGAGTTCACTGGCACCACAGGGGATGCACAGCAGTGAGTCCAGAGAGTGCACTGGCACCAATGAGGCTGCAGTGCAGTGAGTCCAGAGAGTGCACTGGCACCACTGGGGATGCAGTGCAGTGAGTCCAGAGAGTGCAATGGCACCACTGGGGATGCACTGCAGTGAGTCCAGAGAGTGCACTGGCACCACTGGGGATGCACTGCAGTGAGTCCAGAGAGTGCACTGGCACCACTGGGGATGCACTGCAGTGACTGCAGAGAGTGCACTGGCACCAGTGGGGATGCACTGCAGTGACTCCAGAGGGTGCACTGGCACCACTGGGGATGCACTGCAGTGAGTCCAGAGACTCCACTGGCACCACTGCGGATGCACTGCCGTGAGTCCAGAGAGTGCACTGCCACCACTGGGGATGCACTGCTGTGACTCCAGAGGGTGCACTGGAACCACTGGGGATGCACTGCAGTGACTCCAGAGAGTGCACTGGCTCCACTGGGGATGCAGTGCATTGAGTCCAGAGAGTGCACTGGCACCACTGGGGATGCAGTGCAGTGAGTCCAGAGAGTGCACTGGCACCACTGGGGATGCACTGCAGTGAGTCCAGAGAGTGCACTGGCACCACTGGGGATGCACTGCAGTGAGTCCAGAGAGTGCACTGGCACCACGGGGGATGAACCACGGTGACTCCAGAGAGTGCACTGGCAGCACTTTGGATGCAGTTCAGTGAGTCCAGAGAGTGCACTGGCACCACTGGGGATGCACTGCAGTGACTGCAGAGAGTGCACTGGCACCACTGGGGATGCAGTGCAGTGAGTCCTGAGAGTACAATGGCACCACTGGGGATGCAGTGCAGTGAGTCCATAGAGTGCACTGGCACCACGGGGGATGCTCCCCGGTGAGTCCAGAGATTGCACTGGTACCACTGGGGATGCACTGCAGTGACTCCAGAGGGTGCACTGGCACCACTGTGGATGCAGTGCAGTGAGACCAGAGAGTGCACTGGCACCAATGGAGATGCACTGCAGTGAGTCCAGAGAGTGCACTGGCACCACTGGGATTGCAGTGCAGTGAGTCCAGAGAGTGCAATGGCTCCACTGGGGATGGAGTGCAGTGACTGCAGAGAGTGCACTGGCACCACTGGGGATGCAGTGCAGTGAGTCCAGAGAGTGCAATGGCTCCACTGGGGATGCAGTGCAGTGAGTCCAGAGATTGCCCTGGCACCAGTGGGGATGCACTGCCGTGAGTCCAGAGAGTGCACTGGCACCACTGGCGATGCACTGCAGTGAGTCCAGAGAGTGCCCTGGCACAACTGGGGATGCACTGCAGTGAGTCCAGAGAGTGCACTGGCACCACTGGGGATGCACTGCAGTGAGTCCAGAGAGTGCACTGGCACCACTGGGGATGCACTGCAGTGAGTCCAGAGAGTGCACTGCCACCACTGGGGATGCACTGCAGTGAGTCCAGAGACTGCACTGGCACCACTGGGGATGCACTGCAGTGAGTCCAGAGAGTGCCCTGGCACCACTGGGGATGCACTGCAGTGACTCCAGAGAGTGCACTGGCACCACTGGGGATGCACTGCAGTGACTGCAGAGAGTGCACTGGCACCACTGGGGATGCAGTGCAGTGAGTCCTGAGAGTACAATGGCACCACTGGGGATGCAGTGCAGTGAGTCCATAGAGTGCACTGGCACCACGGGGGATGCTCCCCGGTGAGTCCAGAGATTGCACTGGTACCACTGGGGATGCACTGCAGTGAGTCCAGAGAGTGCACTGCCACCACTGGGGATGCACTGCAGTGAGTCCAGAGAGTGCACTGGCACCACTGGGGATGCACTGCAGTGAGTCCAGAGAGTGCACTGCCACCACTGGGGATGCACTGCAGTGAGTCCAGAGAGTGCACTGGCATCACTGGGGATGCAGTGCAGTGAGTCCAGAGAGTGCACTGGCACCACAGGGGATGCAGTACAGTGACTCCAGAGAGTGCACTGGCACCACTGGGGATGCACTGCAGTTACTGCAGAGAGTGCCCTGGCACCACTGGGGATGCACTGCCGTGAGCCCAGAGAGTGCACTGGCACCACTGAGGATGCAGTGCAGTGAGTCCAGAGAGTGCACTGGCACCACTGGGAATGCAGTGCAGTGAGTCCAGAGAGTGCACTGGCACCACTGGGGATGCAGTGCAGTGAGTCCAGAGAGTGCACTGGCACCACTGGGGATGCACTGCAGTGACTCCAGAGAGTGCACTGGCACCACTGGGGATGCAGTGCAGTGAGTCCAGAGAGTGCACTGGCACCACTGGGGATGCAGTGCAGTGACACCAGAGAGTGCACTGGCACCACTGGGGATGCACTGCAGTGAGTCCAGAGAGTGCACTGACACCACTGGGGATGCAGTGCAGTGAGTCCAGAGAGTGCACTGGCACCACTGGGGATGCAGTGCAGTGAGTCCAGAGAGTGCACTGGCACCACTGGGAATGCAGTACAGTGAATACAGAGAGTGCAATGGCACCACTGGGGATGCAGTGCAGTGAGTCCAGAGAGTGCCCTGGCACCAATGGAGATATACTTCCGTGAGTACAGAGAGTACACTGGCACCACTGGGGATGCACTGCAGTGAGTCCAGAGAGTGCACTGGCACCACTGGGGATGCACTGCAGTGAGTCCAGAGAATGCACTGGCACCACTGGGGATGCAGTGCAGTGAGTCCAGAGAGTGCACTGGCACCACTGGGGATGCAGTGCAGTGAGTACAGAGAGTGCAAGGGCACCACTGGGGATGCAGGGCAGTGAGTCCAGAGAGTGCCCTGGCACCACTGGGGATGCACTGCCGTGAGTCTAGAGAGTGCACTGGCACCACTGGGGATGCAGTGCAGTGAGTCCAGAGAGTGCACTGGCACCACTGGGGATGCACTGCAGTGAGTCCATAGAATGCACTGCCACCACTGGGATTGCAGTGCAGTGAGTCCAGAGAGTGCACTGTCACCACTGGGGATGCAGTGCAGTGAGTCCAGAGAGTGCACTGGCACCACTGGGGATGCACTACAGTGAGTCCGGAGAGTGCACTGGCACCACTGTGGATACACTACAGTGAGTCCAGAGAGTGCACTGTCACCACTGGGGATGCAGTGCAGTGAGTCCAGAGAGTGCACTGGCACCACTAGGGATGCGCTGCAGTGAGTCCAGAGAGTGCACTGGCACCACTGGGGATGCAGTGCAGTGAGTCCAGAGAGTGCACTGGCACCACTGGGGATGCACTGCAGTGAGTCCAGAGAGTGCACTGGCACCACTTGGGATGCACTGCAGTGAGTCGAGAGAGTGCACTGGCACCACTGGGGATGCAGTGCAGATAGTCCAGAGAGTGCACTGGCACCATTGGGGATGCAGTGCAGTGAGTCCAGAGAGTTTAGTGGCTCCACTGGGGATGCAGTGCAGTGAGTCCAGCGAGTTTAATGGCACCACTGGGGATGCAGTGCAGTGAGTCCAGAGAGTGCACTGGCACCACTGGGGATGCAGTGCAGTGATTGCAGAGAGTGCCCCGGCACCACTGGGGATGCAGTGCAGTGAGTCCAGAGAGTGCACTGGCACCACTGGGGATACAGTGCAGTGAGTCCAGGGATTGCACTGGCACCACTGGGGATGCAGTGCATTGAGTCCAGAGAGTGCACTGACACCACTGGGGATGCAGTGCAGTGAGTCCAGTGAGTGCACTGGCACCACTGGGGATGCACTGCAGCGAGTCCAGAGAGTGCACTGGCACCACTGGGAATGCAGTGCAGTGAGTACAGAGAGTGCACTGGCACCACTGGGGATGCACTGCAGTGAGTCCAGAGAGTGCACTGTCACCACTGGGCTGAAGTGCAGTGAGTCCAGAGAGTGCACTGTCACCACTGGGGATGCACTGCAGTGAGTCCAGTGAGTGCCCTGGCACCACTGGGGATGCACCCCGGTGAGTCCAGAGAGTGCACTGGCACCACTGGGGATGCACCCCGGTGAGTCCAGAGAGTGCACTGGCACCACTGGGGATACACCCCGGTGACTCCAGAAGGTGCACTGGCACCACTGGGGATGCACTGCAGTGAGTCCAGAGAGTGCACTGGCACCACTGGGGATGCACTTCAGTGACTCCAGAGAGTGCACTGGCACCACTGGGGATGCAGTGCAGTGAGTCCAGAGAGTGCACTGGCACCTATGGGGATGGACTGCAGTGGCTCCAGAGAGTGCAATGGCACCACTGGTGATGCAGTGCATTGAGTCCAGAGAGTGCACTGGCACCACAGGGGATGCAGTGCAGTTAGTCCAGAGAGTTCACTGGCACCACAGGGGATGCACAGCAGTGAGTCCAGAGAGTGCACTGGCACCACTGGGGATGCAGTGCAGTGAGTCCAGAGAGTGCACTGGCACCACTGGGGATGCAGTGCAGTGAGTCCAGAGAGTGCAATGGCACCACTGGGGATGCACTGCAGTGAGTCCAGAGAGTGCACTGGCACCACTGCGGATGCACTGCAGTGACTCCAGAGAGTGCACTGGCACCAGTGGGGATGCACTGCAGTGACTCCAGAGGGTGCACTGGCACCACTGGGGATGCACTGCAGTGAGTCCAGAGACTCCACTGGCACCACTGCGGATGCACTGCCGTGAGTCCAGAGAGTGCACTGCCACCACTGGGGATGCACTGCTGTGACTCCAGAGGGTGCACTGGAACCACTGGGGATGCACTGCAGTGACTCCAGAGGGTGCACTGGCTCCACTGGGGATGCAGTGCATTGAGTCCAGAGAGTGCACTGGCACCACTGGGGATGCAGTGCAGTGAGTCCAGAGAGTGCACTGGCACCACTGGGGATGCACTGCAGTGAGTCCAGAGAGTGCACTGGCACCACTGGGGATGCACTGCAGTGAGTCCAGAGAGTGCACTGGCACCACGGGGGATGAACCACGGTGACTCCAGAGAGTGCACTGGCAGCACTTTGGATGCAGTTCAGTGAGTCCAGAGAGTGCACTGGCACCACTGCGGATGCACTGCAGTGACTGCAGAGAGTGCACTGGCACCACTGGGGATGCAGTGCAGTGAGTCCTGAGAGTACAATGGCACCACTGGGGATGCAGTGCAGTGAGTCCATAGAGTGCACTGGCACCACGGGGGATGCTCCCCGGTGAGTCCAGAGATTGCACTGGTACCACTGGGGATGCACTGCACTGACTCCAGAGGGTGCACTGGCACCACTGTGGATGCAGTGCAGTGAGACCAGAGAGTGCACTGGCACCAATGGAGATGCACTGCAGTGAGTCCAGAGAGTGCACTGGCACCACTGGGATTGCAGTGCAGTGAGTCCAGAGAGTGCAATGGCTCCACTGGGGATGGAGTGCAGTGACTGCAGAGAGTGCACTGGCACCACTGGGGATGCAGTGCAGTGAGTCCAGAGAGTGCAATGGCTCCACTGGGGATGCAGTGCAGTGAGTCCAGAGATTGCCCTGGCACCAGTGGCGATGCACTGCCGTGAGTCCAGAGAGTGCACTGGCACCACTGGCGATGCACTGCAGTGAGTCCAGAGAGTGCCCTGGCACAACTGGGGATGCACTGCAGTGAGTCCAGAGAGTGCACTGGCACCACTGGGGATGCACTGCAGTGAGTCCAGAGAGTGCACTGGCACCACTGGGGATGCACTGCAGTGAGTCCAGAGAGTGCCCTGGCACCACTGGGGATGCACTGCAGTGAGTCCAGAGACTGCACTGGCACCACTGGGGATGCACTGCAGTGAGTCCAGAGAGTGCCCTGGCACCACTGGGGATGCACTGCAGTGACTCCAGAGAGTGCACTGGCACCACTGGGGTTGCACTGCAGTGACTCCAGAGAGTGCAATGGCACCACTGGGGATGCAGTGCAGTGAGTCCAGGGAGTGCACTGGCACCACTGGCGATGCACTGCAGTGACTCCAGAGAGTGCACTGGCACCACTGGGGATGCACCCCGGTGAGTCCAGAGAGTGCACTGGCACCACTGGGGATGCACCCCGGTGAGTCCAGAGAGTGCACTGGCACCACTGGGGATACACCCCGGTGACTCCAGAAGGTGCACTGGCACCACTGGGGATGCACTGCAGTGAGTCCAGAGAGTGCACTGGCACCACTGGGGATGCACTTCAGTGACTCCAGAGAGTGCACTGGCACCACTGGGGATGCAGTGCAGTGAGTCCAGAGAGTGCACTGGCACCTATGGGGATGGACTGCAGTGGCTCCAGAGAGTGCAATGGCACCACTGGGGATGCAGTGCATTGAGTCCAGAGAGTGCACTGGCACCACAGGGGATGCAGTGCAGTTAGTCCAGAGAGTTCACTGGCACCACAGGGGATGCACAGCAGTGAGTCCAGAGAGTGCACTGGCACCAATGAGGCTGCAGTGCAGTGAGTCCAGAGAGTGCACTGGCACCACTGGGGATGCAGTGCAGTGAGTCCAGAGAGTGCAATGGCACCACTGGGGATGCACTGCAGTGACTCCAGAGAGTGCACTGGCACCACTGGGGATGCACTGCAGTGAGTCTAGAGAGTGCACTGGCACCACTGGGGATGCACTGCAGTGACTCCAGAGGGTGCACTGGCACCACTGGGGATGCAGTGCAGTGAGACCAGAGAGTGCACTGGCACCAATGGAAATGCATTGCAGTGAGTCCAGAGAGTGCACTGACACCACTGGGGATGCAGTGCAGTGACTCCAGAGAGTGCACTGGCACCACTTGGGATGCAGTTCAGTGAGTCCAGAGAGTGCACTGGCACCACTGGGGATGCAGTGCAGTGACTGCAGAGAGTGCACTGGCACCAGTGGGGATGCACTGCAGTGACTCCAGAGGGTGCACTGGCACCACTGGGGATGCACTGCAGTGAGTCCAGAGACTCCACTGGCACCACTGCGGATGCACTGCCGTGAGTCCAGAGAGTGCCCTGCCACCACTGGGGATGCACTGCTGTGACGCCAGAGGGTGCACTGGAACCACTGGGGATGCACTGCAGTGACTCCAGAGAGTGCACTGGCTCCACTGGGGATGCAGTGCATTGAGTCCAGAGAGTGCACTGGCACCACTGGGGATGCAGTGCAGTGAGTCCAGAGAGTGCACTGGCACCACTGGGGATGCACTGCAGTGAGTCCAGAGAGTGCACAGGCACCACTGGGGATGGAGTGCAGTGAGTCCAGAGAGTGCACTGGCACCACGGGGGATGAACCCCGGTGACTCCAGAGAGTGCACTGGCAGCACTTTGGATGCAGTTCAGTGAGTCCAGAGAGTGCACTGGCAGCACTGGGGATGCACTGCAGTGACTGCAGAGAGTGCACTGGCACCACTGGGGATGCAGTGCAGTGAGTCCTGAGAGTACAATGGCACCACTGGGGATGCAGTGCAGTGAGTCCATAGAGTGCACTGGCACCACGGGGGATGCTCCCCGGTGAGTCCAGAGATTGCACTGGTACCACTGGGGATGCACTGCAGTGACTCCAGAGGGTGCACTGGCACCACTGTGGATGCACTGCAGTGAGACCAGAGAGTGCACTGGCACCAATGGAGATGCACTGCAGTGAGTCCAGAGAGTGCCCTGGCACCACTGGGGATGCAGTGCAGTGAGTCCAGAGAGTGCCCTGGTACCACTGGGGATGCACTGCAGTGACTCCAGAGAGTGCACTGGCACCACTGGGGATGCAGTGCAGTGAGTCCAGAGAGTGCACTGGCACCACTGGGGATGCACTGCAGTGAGACCAGAGAGTGCCCTGGCACCACTGGGGATGCAGTGCAGTGAGACCAGAGAGTGCACTGTCACCACTGGGGATGCACTGCAGTGAGTCCGGAGAGTGCACTGGCACCACTGGGGATGCACTGCAGTGAGTCCAGAGAGTGCACTGGCACCACTGGGGATGCACTGCAGTGAGTCCAGAGAGTGCACTGGCACCACTGGGGATGCAGTGCAGTGAGTCCAGAGAGTGCACTGGCACCACTGGGGATGCACTGCAGTGACTCCAGAGAGTGCACTGGCACCACTGGGGATGCACTGCAGTGAGTCCAGAGAGTGCACTGGCATCACTGGGGATGCAGTGCACTGAGTCCAGAGAGTGCACTGGCACCACAGGGGATGCAGTACAGTGACTCCAGAGAGTGCACTGGCACCACTGGGGATGCACTGCAGTTACTGCAGAGAGTGCCCTGGCACCACTGGGGATGCACTGCCGTGAGCCCAGAGAGTGCACTGGCACCACTGAGGATGCAGTGCAGTGAGTCCAGAGAGTGCACTGGCACCACTGGGAATGCAGTGCAGTGAGTCCAGAGAGTGCACAGGCACCACTGGGGATGCAGTGCAGTGAGTCCAGAGAGTGCACTGGCACCACTGGGGATGCATTGCAGTGACTCCAGAGAGTGCACTGGCACCACTGGGGATGCACTGCAGTGAGTCCAGAGAGTGCACTGGCACCACTGGGGATGCAGTGCAGTGACACCAGAGAGTGCACTGGCACCACTGGGGATGCACTGCAGTGAGTCCAGAGAGTGCACTGACACCACTGGGGATGCAGTGCAGTGAGTCCAGAGAGTGCACTGGCACCACTGGGGATGCAGTGCAGTGAGTCCAGAGAGTGCACTGGCACCACTGGGAATGCAGTACAGTGAATACAGAGAGTGCAATGGCACCACTGGGGATGCAGTGCAGTGAGTCCAGAGAGTGCCCTGGCACCAATGGAGATATACTTCCGTGAGTACAGAGAGTACACTGGCACCACTGGGGATGCACTGCAGTGAGTCCAGAGAGTGCACTGGCACCACTGGGGATGCACTGCAGTGAGTCCAGAGAATGCACTGGAACCACTGGGGATGCAGTGCAGTGAGTCCAGAGAGTGCACTGGCACCACTGGGGATGCAGTGCAGTGAGTACAGAGAGTGCAATGGCACCACTGGGGATGCAGGGCAGTGAGTCCAGAGAGTGCCCTGGCACCACTGGGGATGCACTGCCGTGAGTCTAGAGAGTGCACTGGCACCACTGGGGATGCAGTGCAGTGAGTCCAGAGAGTGCACTGGCACCACTGGGGATGCACTGCAGTGAGTCCATAGAATGCACTGCCACCACTGGGATTGCAGTGCAGTGAGTCCAGAGAGTGCACTGTCACCACTGGGGATGCAGTGCAGTGAGTCCAGAGAGTGCACTGGCACCACTGGGGATGCACTACAGTGAGTCCGGAGAGTGCACTGGCACCACTGTGGATACACTACAGTGAGTCCAGAGAGTGCACTGTCACCACTGGGGATGCAGTGCAGTGAGTCCAGAGAGTGCACTGGCACCACTAGGGATGCGCTGCAGTGAGTCCAGAGAGTGCACTGGCACCACTGGGGATGCAGTGCAGTGAGTCCAGAGAGTGCACTGGCACCACTGGGGATGCACTGCAGTGAGTCCAGAGAGTGCACTGGCACCACTTGGGATGCACTGCAGTGAGTCGAGAGAGTGCACTGGCACCACTGGGGATGCAGTGCAGATAGTCCAGAGAGTGCACTGGCACCACTGGGGATGCAGTGCAGTGAGTCCAGAGAGTTTAGTGGCTCCACTGGGGATGCAGTGCAGTGAGTCCAGAGAGTTTAGTGGCACCACTGGGGATGCAGTGCAGTGAGTCCAGAGAGTGCACTGGCACCACTGGGGATGCAGTGCAGTGATTGCAGAGAGTGCCCTGGCACCACTGGGGATGCAGTGCAGTGAGTCCAGAGAGTGCACTGGCACCACTGGGGATACAGTGCAGTGAGTCCAGGGATTGCACTGGCACCACTGGGGATGCAGTGCATTGAGTCCAGAGAGTGCACTGACACCACTGGGGATGCAGTGCAGTGAGTCCAGTGAGTGCACTGGCACCACTGGGGATGCACTGCAGCGAGTCCAGAGAGTGCACTGGCACCACTGGGAATGCAGTGCAGTGAGTCCAGAGAGTGCACTGGCACCACTGGGGATGCACTGCAGTGAGTCCAGAGAGTGCACTGTCACCACTGGGCTGAAGTGCAGTGAGTCCAGAGAGTGCACTGTCACCACTGGGGATGCACTGCAGTGAGTCCAGTGAGTGCCCTGGCACCACTGGGGATGCAGTGGTGTGAGTCCAGAGAGTGCACTGGCACCACTGGGGATGCACTGCAGTGAGTCCAGAGAGTGCACTGGCACCACTGGGGATGCAGTGCAGTGAGTCCAGAGAGTGCACTGGCACCACTGGGGGTGCACTGCAGTGAGTCCAGAGAGTGCACTGGCACCACTGGGGATGCAGTGCAGCGAGTCCAGAGAGTGCACTGGCACCACTGGGGATGCAGTGCAGTGAGTCCAGGGAGTGTACAGGCACCACTGAGGATGCACTGCAGTGAGTGCAGAGAGTGCACTGGCAACAAAGGGGATGCAGTGCAGTGAGTCCAGAGAATGCACTGGCACCACTGGGAATGCAGTGCAGTGAGTCCAGAGAGTGCACTGGCACCACTGGGGATGCACTACAGTTAGTCCAGAGAGTGTACTGGCACCACTGAGGATGCACTGCAGTGAGTCCAGAGAGTGCACTGGCACCACTGGGGATGCAGTGCAGTGAGTCCAGAGAGTGCACTGGCACCACTGGGGATGCAGTGCAGCGAGTCCAGAGAGTGCACTGGCACCACTGGGGATGCACTACAGTTAGTCCAGAGAGTGTACTGGCACCACTGAGGATGCACTGCAGTGAGTCCAGAGAATGCACTGGCACCACTGGGAATGCAGTGCAGTGAGTCCAGAGAGTGCACTGGCACCACTGGGGATGCACTGCAGTGAGTCCAGAGAGTGCACTGGCACCACTGGGGATGCAGTGCAGTGAGTCCAGAGAGTGCACTGGCACCACTTGGGATGCAGTGCAGTGAGTCCGGAGAGTGCACTGGCACCACTGGGGATGCACTGCAGTGAGTCAGGAGAGTGCACTGGCACCACTGGGGATGTAGTGCAGTTAGTCCCGAGAGTGCAGTGGCACCACTGGGGATGCACTGCAGTGAGTCCAGAGAGTGCACTGGCACCACTGGGGATGTAGTGCAGTGAGTCCAGAGAGTGCACTGGCAGCACTTGGGATGCAGTGCAGTGAGTCCAGAGAGTGCACAGGCACCACTGGGGATGCAGTGCAGTGAGAACAGAGAGTGAACTCTCACCACTGGGGATGCAGTGCAGTGAGTCCAGAGAGTGTACTGGCACAACTGGGGGTGCACTGCAGTGACTCCAGAGAGTGCCCTGGCACCACTGGGGATGCACTGCAGTGAGTCCAGAGAGTGCACTGGCACCACTGGGGATGCAGTGCAGTGACCGCAGACAGTGCCCTCGTACCACAGGGGATGCAGTGCAGTGAGTCCAGAGAGTGCACTGGCACCACTGGGGATGCACTGCAGTGAGTCCAGAGAGTGCACTGGCACCACTGGGGATGCAGTGCAGTGAGTCCAGAGAGTGCACTGGCACCACTGGGGATTCAGTAGAGTGAGTCCAGAGAGTGCACTGGCACCACTGGGGATGCAGTGCAGTGAGTCCAGAGAATGCCCTGGCACCACTGGGCATGTACTGCAGTGAGTCCAGAGAGTGCACTGGCACCGCTGGGGATGCAGTGCAGTGAGTCCAGAGAGTGCCCTGGCACCACTGGGGATGCAGTGCAGTGAGTCCAGAGAGTGCACTGGCACCATTGGGGATGCACTGCAGTGAGTCCAGAGAGTGCACTGGCACCACTGGGGATGCACTGCAGTGAGTCCAGAGAGTTCACTGGCAACACAGGTGATGCAGTGCAGTGAGTCCAGAGAGTGCAGTGGCACCACTGAGGATGCAGTGCAGTGAGTCCAGAGAGTGTACTGGCACCACTGGGGGTGCACTGTAGTGACTCCAGAGAGTGCCCTGGCACCACTGGGGATGCAGTCCAGTGAGAACAGAGAGTGAACTCTCACCACAGGGGATGCAGTGCAGTGAGTCCAGAGAGTGCACTTGCACCACTGGGAATGCAGTGCAGTGATTCCAGAGAGTTCACTGGCACCACAGGGGATGCAGTGCAGTGAGTCCAGAGAGTGCAGTGGCACCTCTGAGGATGCAGAGCAGTGAGTCCAGAGAGTGTACTGGCACCACTGGGGGTGCACTGCAATGACTCCAGAAAGTGCCCTGACACCACTGAGGATGCACTTCACTGACTCCAGAGAGTGCTTTGGCACCACTGGGGATGCACTGTAGTGAGTCCAGAGAATGCACTGGCACCACTGGGGATGCACTGCAGTGAGTCCGGAGAGTGCACTGCCACCACTGGGGATGCAGTGCAGTGATTCCAGAGAGTGCACTGGCACCACTGGGGATGCACTGCAGTGAGTCCAGAGAGTGCACTGGCACCACTGGGGATGCACTGCAGTGACTCCAGAGAGTGCACTGGCACCACTGCGGATGCACTGCAGTGAGTCCGGAGAGTGCACTGGCACCACTGGGGATGCACTGCAGTGAGTCCAGAGAGTGCACTGGCACCACTGGGGATGCACTGCAGTGAGTCCAGAGACTGCACTGGTACCACTGGGGATGCAGTGCAGTGAGTCCGGAGAGTGCACTGGCACCACTGGAGATGCACTGCAGTGAGTCCAGAGAGTGCACTGTCACCACTGGGGATGCAGTGCAGTGAGTCCAGAGAGTGCACTGTCACCCCTGGGGATGCACTGCAGTGAGTCCAGAGAGTACACTGGCACCACTGGGGATGCACTGCAGTGAGTCCAGAGAGTGCACTGGCACCACTGGGGATGCAGTGCAGTGAGTACAGAGAGTGGACTGGCACCACTGGGGATGCACTGCAGTGAGTCCGGAGAGTACACTGGCACCACGGGGGATGCACTGCAGTGAGTCCGGAGAGTGCACTGGCACCACTGGGGATGCAGTGCAGTGAGTCCAGAGAGTGCACTGGCACCACTGGGGATGCAGCGCAGTGAGTCCAGAGAGTGCACTGGCACCACTGGGGATGCAGCGCAGTGACTCCAGAGAGTGCACTGGCACCACTGGGGATGCAGTGCAGTGAGTCCAGAGAGTGCACTGGCACCACTGGGGATGCAGTGCAGTGAGTCCAGAGATTGCACTTGAACCACTGGGGATGCAGTGCAGTGATTCCAGAGAGTGCACTGGCACCACTGGGGATGCAGCGCAGTGACTCCAGAGAGTGCACTGGCACCACTGGGGATGCACTGCAGTGAGTCCAGAGAGTGCACTGGCACCACTGGGGATGTAGTGCAGTGAGTCCAGAGAGTGCACTGGCAGCACTTGGGATGCAGTGCAGTGAGTCCAGAGAGTGCACAGGCACCACTGGGGATGCAGTGCAAAGAGAACAGAGAGTGAACTCTCACCACTGGGGATGCAGTGCAGTGAGTCCAGAGAGTGTACTGGCACAACTGGGGGTGCACTGCAGTGACTCCAGAGAGTGCCCTGGCACCACTGGGGATGCACTGCAGTGAGTCCAGAGAGTGCACTGGCACCACTGGGGATGCAGTGCAGTGACCGCAGACAGTGCCCTCGTACCACAGGGGATGCAGTGCAGTGAGTCCAGAGAGTGCACTGGCACCACTGGGGATGCACTGCAGTGAGTCCAGAGAGTGCACTGGCACCACTGGGGATGCAGTGCAGTGAGTCCAGAGAGTGCACTGGCACCACTGGGGATTCAGTAGAGTTAGTCCAGAGAGTGCACTGGCACCACTGGGGATGCAGTGCAGTGAGTCCAGAGAATGCCCTGGCACCACTGGGCATGTACTGCAGTGAGTCCAGAGAGTGCACTGGCACCGCTGGGGATGCAGTGCAGTGAGTCCAGAGAGTGCCCTGGCACCACTGGGGATGCAGTGCAGTGAGTCCAGAGAGTGCACTGGCACCATTGGGGATGCACTGCAGTGAGTCCAGAGAGTGCACTGGCACCACTGGGGATGCACTGCAGTGAGTCCAGAGAGTTCACTGGCAACACAGGTGATGCAGTGCAGTGAGTCCAGAGAGTGCAGTGGCACCACTGAGGATGCAGTGCAGTGAGTCCAGAGAGTGTACTGGCACCACTGGGGGTGCACTGTAGTGACTCCAGAGAGTGCCCTGGCACCACTGGGGATGCAGTCCAGTGAGAACAGAGAGTGAACTCTCACCACAGGGGATGCAGTGCAGTGAGTCCAGAGAGTGCACTTGCACCACTGGGAATGCAGTGCAGTGATTCCAGAGAGTTCACTGGCACCACAGGGGATGCAGTGCAGTGAGTCCAGAGAGTGCAGTGGCACCTCTGAGGATGCAGAGCAGTGAGTCCAGAGAGTGTACTGGCACCACTGGGGGTGCACTGCAGTGACTCCAGAAAGTGCCCTGACACCACTGAGGATGCACTTCACTGAGTCCAGAGAGTGCTTTGGCACCACTGGGGATGCACTGTAGTGAGTCCAGAGAATGCACTGGCACCACTGGGGATGCACTGCAGTGAGTCCGGAGAGTGCACTGCCACCACTGGGGATGCAGTGCAGTGACTGCAGAGAGTGCACTGGCACCACTGGGGATGCACTGCAGTGAGTCCAGAGAGTGCACTGGCACCACTGGGGATGCACTGCAGTGACTCCAGAGAGTGCACTGGCACCACTGCGGATGCACTGCAGTGAGTCCGGAGAGTGCACTGGCACCACTGGGGATGCACTGCAGTGAGTCCAGAGAGTGCACTGGCACCACTGGGGATGCACTGCAGTGAGTCCAGAGACTGCACTGGCACCACTGGGGATGCAGTGCAGTGAGTCCGGAGAGTGCACTGGCACCACTGGAGATGCACTGCAGTGAGTCCAGAGAGTGCACTGTCACCACTGGGGATGCAGTGCAGTGAGTCCAGAGAGTGCACTGTCACCCCTGGGGATGCACTGCAGTGAGTCCAGAGAGTACACTGGCACCACTGGGGATGCACTGCAGTGAGTCCAGAGAGTGCACTGGCACCACTGGGGATGCAGTGCAGTGAGTACAGAGAGTGGACTGGCACCACTGGGGATGCACTGCAGTGAGTCCGGAGAGTACACTGGCACCACGGGGGATGCACTGAAGTGAGTCCGGAGAGTGCACTGGCACCACTGGGGATGCAGTGCAGTGAGTCCAGAGAGTGCACTGGCACCACTGGGGATGCAGCGCAGTGAGTCCAGAGAGTGCACTGGCACCACTGGGGATGCAGCGCAGTGACTCCAGAGAGTGCACTGGCACCACTGGGGATGCAGTGCAGTGAGTCCAGAGAGTGCACTGGCACCACTGGGGATGCAGTGCAGTGAGTCCAGAGATTGCACTTGAACCACTGGGGATGCAGTGCAGTGATTCCAGAGAGTGCACTGGCACCACTGGGGATGCAGTGCAGTGAGTCCAGAGAGTGCAGTGGCACCACTGAGGATGCAGTGCAGTGAGTCCAGAGAGTGTACTGGCACCACTGGGGGTGCACTGCAGTGACTCCAGAAAGTGCCCTGGCACCACTGGGGATGCACTTCACTGAGTCCAGAGAGTGCTTTGGCAGCACTGGGGATGCACTGTAGCGAGTCCAGAGAATGCACTGGCACCACTGGGGATGCACTGCAGTGAGTCCGGAGAGTGCACTGCCACCACTGGGGATGCAGTGCAGTGACTCCAGAGAGTGCACTGGCACCACTGGGGATGCAGTGCAGTGAGTCCAGAGAGTGCACTGGCACCACTGGGGATGCAGTGCAGTGAGTCCAGAGAGTGTACTGTCACCACTGCGGATGCACTGCAGTGAGTCCGGAGAGTGCACTGGCACCACTGGGGATGCACTGCAGTGAGTCCAGAGAGTGCACTGGCACCACTGGGGATGCAGTGCAGTGAGTCCAGAGAGTGCACTGGCACAACTGGGGATGCAGTGCAGTGAGTCCAGAGAGTGGACTGGCACCACTGGGGATGCACTGCAGTGAGTCCGGAGAGTGCACTGGCACCACGGGGGATGCACTGCAGTGAGTCCGGAGAGTGCACTGGCACCACTGGGGATGCAGTGCAGTGAGTCCAGAGAGTGCACTGGCACCACTTGGGATGCACTGTAGTGAGTCCAGAGAATGCACTGTCACCACTGGGGATGCAGTGCAGTGACTGCAGAGAGTGCACTGGCACCACTGGGGATGCAGTGCAGTGAGTCCAGAGAGTGCACTGGCACCACTGGGGATGCACTGCAGTGAGTCCAGAGAGTGCACTGGCACCACTGGGGATGCACTGCAGTGAGTCCAGAGAGTGCCCTGGCACCACAGGGGATGCACTGCAGTGAGTCCGGAGAGTGCCCTGGCACCACTGGGGATGCACTGCATTGCGTCCGGAGAGTGCACTGGCACCACTGGGGATGCACTGCAGTGAGTCCAGAGAGTGCACTCTCACCACTGGGGATGCAGTGCAGTGAGTCCGGAGAGTGCACTGGCACCACTGGGGATGCAGTGCAGTGAGTCCGGAGAGTGCCCTGGCACCACGGGGGATGCTCCCCGGTGAGTCCGGAGAGTGCCCTGGCACCACTGGGGATACACTGCAGTGAGTCCGGAGAGTGCCCTGGCACCACTGGGGATGCAGTGCAGTGAGTCCAGAGAGTGCCCTGGCACCACTGGGGATGCAGTGCAGTGAGACCAGAGAGTGCCCTGGCACCACTGGGGATGCAGTGCAGTGAGTCCAGAGATTGCCCTGGCACCACTGGGCATCTACTGCAGTGAGTCCAGAGAGTGCACTGGCACCACTGGGGATGCAGTGCAGTGAGTCCAGAGAGTGCCCTGGCACCACTGGGGATGCAGTGCAGTGAGTCCAGAGAGTGCACTGGCACCACTGGGGATGCACTGCAGTGAGTCCAGAGAGTGCACTGGCACCACTGGGGATGCACTGCAGTGAGTCCAGAGAGTTCACTGGCAACACAGGTGATGCAGTGCAGTGAGTCCAGAGAGTGCAGTGGCACCACTGAGGATGCAGTGCAGTGAGTCCAGAGAGTGTACTGGCACCACTGGGGGTGCACTGTAGTGACTCCAGAGAGTGCCCTGGCACCACTGGGGATGCAGTCCAGTGAGAACAGAGAGTGAACTCTCACCACTGAGGATGCAGTGCAGTGAGTCCAGAGAGTGTACTGGCACCACTGGGGGTGCACTACAGTGACTCCAGAGAGTGCACAGGCACCACTGGGGATGCAGTGCAGGGACTCCAGAGAGTGCACTGGCACCACTGGGGATGCACTGCAGTGAGTCCAGAGAGTGCACTGGCACCACTGGGGATGCAGTGCAGTGAGTCCAGAGAGTGAACTGGCACCACTGGGGATGCAGTGCAGTGAGTCCAGAGAGTGCACTGGCACCACTGGGGATGCAGTGCAGTGAGTCCACAGAGTGCCCTGGCACCACTGGGGGTGCACTGCAGTGAGTCCAGAGAGTGCACTGGCACCACTGGGGATGCACTGCAGTGAGTCCAGAGAGTGCACTGGCACCACTGGGGATGCACTGCAGTGAGTCCAGAGATTTCACTGGCACCACGGGGGATGCACTGCAGTGAGTCCAGAGAGTGCCCTGGCACCACGGGGGATGCACTGCTGTGAGTCCGGAGAGTGCACTGGCACCACTGGGGATGCAGTGCAGTGAGTCCAGAGAGTGCACTGGCACCACTTGGGATGCACTGTAGTGAGTCCAGAGAATGCACTGTCACCACTGGGGATGCAGTGCAGTGACTCCAGAGAGTGCACTGGCACCACTGGGGATGCAGTGCAGTGAGTCCAGAGAGTGCACTTGCACCACTGGGGATGCACTGCAGTGAGTCCAGAGAGTGCACTGGCACCACTGGGGATGCAGTGCAGTGAGTCCATAGAGTGCACTAGCACCACTGGGGATGCACTGCAGTGAGTCCAGAGACTTCACTGGCACCACAGGGGATGCACTGCAGTGAGTCCGGAGAGTGCCCTGGCACCACTGGGGATGCACTGCAGTGCGTCCGGAGAGTGCACTGGCACCACTGGGGATGCAGTGCAGTGAGTCCAGAGAGTGCACTCTCACCACTGGGGATGCAGTGCAGTGAGTCCGGAGAGTGCACTGGCACCACTGGGGATGCAGTGCAGTGAGTCCGGAGAGTGCCCTGGCACCACGGGGGATGCTCCCCGGTGAGTCCGGAGAGTGCCCTGGCACCACTGGGGATACACTGCAGTGAGTCCGGAGAGTGCCCTGGCACCACTGGGGATGCAGTGCAGTGAGTCCAGAGAGTGCCCTGGCACCACTGGGGATGCAGTGCAGTGAGTCCAGAGAGTGCCCTGGCACCACTGGGGATGCAGTGCAGTGAGTCCAGAGAGTGCCCTGGCACCACTGGACATGTACTGCAGTGAGTCCAGAGAGTGCACTGGCACCACTGGGGATGCAGTGCAGTGAGTCCAGAGAGTGCCCTGGCACCACTGGGGATGCAGTGCAGTGAGTCCAGAGAGTGCACTGGCACCACTGGGGATGCACTGCAGTGAGTCCAGAGAGTGCACTGGCACCACTGGGGATGCACTGCAGTGAGTCCAGAGAGTTCACTGGCAACACAGGTGATGCAGTGCAGTGAGTCCAGAGAGTGCAGTGGCACCACTGAGGATGCAGTGCAGTGAGTCCAGAGAGTGTACTGGCACCACTGGGGGTGCACTGTAGTGACTCCAGAGAGTGCCCTGGCACCACTGGGGATGCAGTCCAGTGAGAACACAGAGTGAACTCTCACCACTGAGGATGCAGTGCAGTGAGTCCAGAGAGTGTACTGGCACCACTGGGGGTGCACTACAGTGACTCCAGAGAGTGCACAGGCACCACTGGGGATGCAGTGCAGGGACTCCAGAGAGTGCACTGGCACCACTGGGTATGCACTGCAGTGAGTCCAGAGAGTGCACTGGCACTACTGGGGATGAAGTGCAGTGAGTCCAGAGAGTGAACTGGCACCACTTGGGATGCACTGCAGTGAGTCCAGAGAGTGCACTGGCACCACTGGGGATGCAGTGCAGTGAGTCCAGAGAGTGCCCTGGCACCACTGGGGGTGCACTGCAGTGAGTCCAGAGAGTGCACTGGCACTACTGGTAGTGCAGTGCAGTGAGTCCAGAGAGTGCACTGGCACCACTGGGGATGCAGTGCAGTGAGAACAGAGAGTGAACTCTCACCACGGAGGATGCAGTGCAGTGAGTCCAGAGAGTGTACTGGCACAACTGGGGGTGCACTGCAGTGACTCCAGAGAGTGCCCTGGCACCACTGGGGATGCAGTGCAGTGAGTCCAGAGAGTGCACTGGCACCACTGGGGATGCAGTGCAGTGAGTCCAGAGAGTGCACTGGCACCACTGGGGATGCAGTGCAGTGTGTCCAGAGAGTGCACTGGCACCACTGGGGATGCACTGCAGTGAGTCCAGAGAGTGCACTGGCACCACTGGGGATGCAGTGCAGCGAAAACAGAGAGTGCACTGGCACCACTGGGGATGCAGTGCAGTGAGTCCAAGAGTACACTGGCACCACTGGGGGTGCACTGCAGTGAGTCCAGAGAGTACACTGGCACCACTGGGGATGCAGTGCAGTGAGTCCAGAGAGTGCACTGGCACCACTGGGGATGCAGTGCAGCGAGAACAGAGAGTGCACTGTCACCACTGGGGATGCAGTGCAGTGAGTCCAGAGAGTGCACTGGCTCCACTGGGGATGCACTGCAGTGACTGCAGAGAGTGCCCTGGCACCACTGGGGATGCACTGCCGTTAGTCCAGAGAGTGCACTGGCACCAGTGGGGATGCACTGCAGTGAGTCCAGAGAGTGCACTGGCACCACTGGGGATGCAGTGCAGTGAGTCCAGAGAGTGCACTGGCACCACTGGGCATCTACTGCAGTGAGTCCAGAGAGTGCACTGGCACCACTGGGGATGCAGTGCAGTGAGTCCAGAGAGTGCCCTGGCACCACTGGGGATGCAGTGCAGTGAGTCCAGAGAGTGCACTGGCACCACTGGGGATGCACTGCAGTGAGTCCAGAGAGTGCACTGGCACCACTGGGGATGCACTGCAGTGAGTCCAGAGAGTTCACTGGCAACACAGGTGATGCAGTGCAGTGAGTCCAGAGAGTGCAGTGGCACCACTGAGGATGCAGTGCAGTGAGTCCAGAGAGTGTACTGGCACCACTGGGGGTGCACTGTAGTGACTCCAGAGAGTGCCCTGGCACCACTGGGGATGCAGTCCAGTGAGAACAGAGAGTGAACTCTCACCACTGAGGATGCAGTGCAGTGAGTCCAGAGAGTGTACTGGCACCACTGGGGGTGCACTACAGTGACTCCAGAGAGTGCACAGGCACCACTGGGGATGCAGTGCAGGGACTCCAGAGAGTGCACTGGCACCACTGGGGATGCACTGCAGTGAGTCCAGAGAGTGCACTGGCACCACTGGGGATGAAGTGCAGTGAGTCCAGAGAGTGAACTGGCACCACTGGGGATGCAGTGCAGTGAGTCCAGAGAGTGCACTGGCACCACTGGGGATGCACTGCAGTGAGTCCACAGAGTGCCCTGGCACCACTGGGGGTGCACTGCAGTGAGTCCAGAGAGTGCACTGGCACCACTGGGGATGCAGTGCAGTGAGTCCAGAGATTGCACTGGCACCACTGGGGATGCACTGCAGTGAGTCCAGAGATTTCACTGGCACCACGGGGGATGCACTGCAGTGAGTCCAGAGAGTGCCCTGGCACCACGGGGGATGCACTGCTGTGAGTCCGGAGAGTGCACTGGCACCACTGGGGATGCAGTGCAGTGAGTCCAGAGAGTGCACTGGCACCACTTGGGATGCACTGTAGTGAGTCCAGAGAATGCACTGTCACCACTGGGGATGCAGTGCAGTGACTCCAGAGAGTGCACTGGCACCACTGGGGATGCAGTGCAGTGAGTCCAGAGAGTGCACTGGCACCACTGGGGATGCACTGCAGTGAGTCCAGAGAGTGCACTGGCACCACTGGGGATGCAGTGCAGTGAGTCCATAGAGTGCACTGGCACCACTGGGGATGCACTGCAGTGAGTCCAGAGACTTCACTGGCACCACAGGGGATGCACTGCAGTGAGTCCGGAGAGTGCCCTGGCACCACTGGGGATGCACTGCAGTGCGTCCGGAGAGTTCACTGGCACCACTGGGGATGCAGTGCAGTGAGTCCAGAGAGTGCACTCTCACCACTGGGGATGCAGTGCAGTGAGTCCGGAGAGTGCACTGGCACCACTGGGGATGCAGTGCAGTGAGTCCGGAGAGTGCCCTGGCACCACGGGGGATGCTCCCCGGTGAGTCCGGAGAGTGCCCTGGCACCACTGGGGATACACTGCAGTGAGTCCGGAGAGTGCCCTGGCACCACTGGGGATGCAGTGCAGTGAGTCCAGAGAGTGCCCTGGCACCACTGGGGATGCAGTGCAGTGAGTCCAGAGAGTGCCCTGGCACCACTGGGGATGCAGTGCAGTGAGTCCAGAGAGTGCCCTGGCACCACTGGACATGTACTGCAGTGAGTCCAGAGAGTGCACTGGCACCACTGGGGATGCAGTGCAGTGAGTCCAGAGAGTGCCCTGGCACCACTGGGGATGCAGTGCAGTGAGTCCAGAGAGTGCACTGGCACCACTGGGGATGCACTGCAGTGAGTCCAGAGAGTGCACTGGCACCACTGGGGATGCACTGCAGTGAGTCCAGAGAGTTCACTGGCAACACAGGTGATGCAGTGCAGTGAGTCCAGAGAGTGCAGTGGCACCACTGAGGATGCAGTGCAGTGAGTCCAGAGAGTGTACTGGCACCACTGGGGGTGCACTGTAGTGACTCCAGAGAGTGCCCTGGCACCACTGGGGATGCAGTCCAGTGAGAACACAGAGTGAACTCTCACCACTGAGGATGCAGTGCAGTGAGTCCAGAGAGTGTACTGGCACCACTGGGGGTGCACTACAGTGACTCCAGAGAGTACACAGGCACCACTGGGGATGCAGTGCAGGGACTCCAGAGAGTGCACTGGCACCACTGGGGATGCACTGCAGTGAGTCCAGAGAGTGCACTGGCACTACTGGGGATGAAGTGCAGTGAGTCCAGAGAGTGAACTGGCACCACTGGGGATGCACTGCAGTGAGTCCAGAGAGTGCACTGGCACCACTGGGGATGCAGTGCAGTGAGTCCAGAGAGTGCCCTGGCACCACTGGGGGTGCACTGCAGTGAGTCCAGAGAGTGCACTGGCACCACTGGGGATGCACTGCAGTGAGTCCAGAGAGTGCACTGGCACCACTGGTAGTGCAGTGCAGTGAGTCCAGAGAGTGCACTGGCACCACTGGGGATGCAGTGCAGTGAGAACAGAGAGTGAACTCTCACCACGGAGGATGCAGTGCAGTGAGTCCAGAGAGTGTACTGGCACAACTGGGGGTGCACTGCAGTGACTCCAGAGAGTGCCCTGGCACCACTGGGGATGCAGTGCAGTGAGTCCAGAGAGTGCACTGGCACCACTGGGGATGCAGTGCAGCGAGAACAGAGAGTGCACTGTCACCACTGGGGATGCAGTGCAGTGAGTCCAGAGAGTGCACTGGCTCCACTGGGGATGCACTGCAGTGACTGCAGAGAGTGCCCTGGCACCACTGGGGATGCACTGCCGTTAGTCCAGAGAGTGCACTGGCACCACTGGGGATGCACTGCAGTGAGTCCAGAGAGTGCACTGGCACCACTGGGGATGCAGTGCAGTGAGTCCAGAGAGTGCACTGGCACCACTGGGGATGCAGTGCAGTGAGTCCAGAGAGTGCACTGGCACCACAGGGGATGCACTACAGTGAGTCCAGAGAGTGCACTGGCACCACTGGGGATGCACTGCAGTGACTCCAGAGAGTGCACTGGCACCACTTGGGATGCAGTTCAGTGAGTCCAGAGACTGCCCTGGCACCACTGGGGATGCACTGCAGTGAGTCCAGAGAGTGCACTGGCACCACTGGGAATGCAGTGCAGTGAGTCCAGAGAGTGCACTGGCACCACTGGGGATGCACTGCAGTGAGTCCGGAGAGGGCACTGTCACCACTGGAGATGCAGTGCAGTGAGTCCAGAGAGTACACTGGCACTACTGGGGATGCACTGCAGTGAGTCCAGAGAGTGCACTGGCACCACTGGGGATACAGTGCAGTGAGTCCGGAGAGTACACTGGCACCACAGGGGATACACTGCAGTGAGTCCAGAGAGTGCACTGGCACCACTGGGGATGCAGTGCAGTGAGTCCAGAGAGTGCACTGTCATCACTGGGGATGCAGTGCAGTGAGTCCAGAGAGTGCACTGGCACCACTGGGGATGCACTGCAGTGTGTCCAGAGAGTGCACTGGCACCACTTGGGATGCACTGCAGTGAGTCCAGAGAGTGCACTGGCACCACTGGGGATGCAGTGCAGATAGTCCAGAGAGTGCACTGGCACCACTGGGGATGCAGTGCAGTGACTCCAGAGAGTTTAGTAGCTCCACTGGGGATGCAGTGCAGTGAGTCCAGAGAGTTTAGTGGCACCACTGGGGTTGCAGTACAGTGAGTCCAGAGAGTGCACTGGCACCACTGGGGATGCACTGCAGTGACTCCAGAGAGTGCCCTGGCACCACTGGGAATGCACTGTAGTGACTCCACAAAGTGCACTGGCACCACTGGGGATACAGTGCAGTGAGTCCAGGGATTGCACTGGCACCACAGGGGATGCAGTGCAGTGAGTCCAGTGAGTGCACTGGCACCACTGGGGATGCACTGCAGCGAGTCCAGAGAGTGCACTGGCACCACTGGGGATGCAGTGCAGTGAGTCCGGAGAGTGCCCTGGCACAACTGGGGATGCACTGCAGTGCGTCCGGAGAGTGCACTGGCACCACTGGGGATGCAGTGCAGTGAGTCCAGAGAGTGCACTCTCACCACTGGGGATGCAGTGCAGTGAGTCCGGAGAGTGCACTGGCACCACTGGGGATGCAGTGCAGTGAGTCCGGAGAGTGCCCTGGCACCACGGGGGATGCTCCCCGGTGAGTCCGGAGAGTGCCCTGGCACCACTGGGGATACACTGCAGTGAGTCCGGAGAGTGCCCTGGCACCACTGGGGATGCAGTGCAGTGAGTCCAGAGAGTGCCCTGGCACCACTGGGGATGCAGTGCAGTGAGTCCAGAGAGTGCCCTGGCACCACTGGGGATGCAGTGCAGTGAGTCCAGAGAGTGCACTGGCACCACTGGGGATGCACTGCAGTGAGTCCAGAGAGTGCACTGGCACCACTGGGGATGCAGTGCAATGAGTCCAGAGAGAGCCCTGGCACCACTGGGGATGCAGTGCAGTGAGTCCAGAGAGTGCACTGGCACCACTGGGGATGCACTGCAGTGAGTCCAGAGAGTGCACTGGCACCACTGGGGATGCACTGCAGTGAGTCCAGAGAGTTCACTGGCAACACAGGTGATGCAGTGCAGTGAGTCCAGAGAGTGCAGTGGCACCACTGAGGATGCAGTGCAGTGAGTCCAGAGAGTGTACTGGCACCACTGGGGGTGCACTGTAGTGACTCCAGAGAGTGCCCTGGCACCACTGGGGATGCAGTCCAGTGAGAACAGAGAGTGAACTCTCACCACTGAGGATGCAGTGCAGTGAGTCCAGAGAGTGTACTGGCACCACTGGGGGTGCACTACAGTGACTCCAGAGAGTGCACAGGCACCACTGGGGATGCAGTGCAGGGACTCCAGAGAGTGCACTGGCACCACTGGGGATGCACTGCAGTGAGTCCAGAGAGTGCACTGGCACTACTGGGGATGAAGTGCAGTGAGTCCAGAGAGTGAACTGGCACCACTGGGGATGCACTGCAGTGAGTCCAGAGAGTGCACTGGCACCACTGGGGATGCAGTGCAGTGAGTCCAGAGAGTGCCCTGGCACCACTGGGGGTGCACTGCAGTGAGTCCAGAGAGTGCACTGGCACCACTGGGGATGCACTGCAGTGAGTCCAGAGAGTTCACTGGCACCACTGGTAATGCAGTGCAGTGAGTCCAGAGAGTGCACTGGCACCACTGGGGATGCAGTGCAGTGAGAACAGAGAGTGAACTCTCACCACGGAGGATGCAGTGCAGTGAGTCCAGAGAGTGTACTGGCACAACTGGGGGTGCACTGCAGTGACTCCAGAGAGTGCCCTGGCACCACTGGGGATGCAGTGCAGTGAGTCCAGAGAGTGCACTGGCACCACTGGGGATGCAGTGCAGTGACTCCAGAGATTGCCCTCGCACCACACGGGATGCAGTGCAGTGAGTCCAGAGAGTGCACTGGCACCACTGGGGATGCAGTGCAGTGAGTCCAGAGAGTGCAATGGAAATACTGGGGATGAAGTGCAGTGAGTCCAGAGAGTGCACTGGCACCACTGGGGATGCACTGCAGTGAGTCCAGAGAGTGCACTGGCACCACTGGGGATGCAGTGCAGCGAAAACAGAGAGTGCACTGGCACCACTGGGGATGCAGTGCAGTGAGTCCAAGAGTACACTGGCACCACTGGGGGTGCACTGCAGTGAGTCCAGAGAGTACACTGGCACCACTGGGGATGCAGTGCAGTGAGTCCAGAGAGTGCACTGGCACCACTGGGGATGCAGTGCAGCGAGAACAGAGAGTGCACTGTCACCACTGGGGATGCAGTGCAGTGAGTCCAGAGAGTGCACTGGCTCCACTGGGGATGCACTGCAGTGACTGCAGAGAGTGCCCTGGCACCACTGGGGATGCACTGCCGTTAGTCCAGAGAGTGCACTGGCACCACTGGGGATGCACTGCAGTGAGTCCAGAGAGTGCACTGGCACCACTGGGAATGCAGTGCAGTGAGTCCAGAGAGTGCACTGGCACCACAGGGGATGCAGTGCAGTGAGTCCAGAGAGTGCACTGGCACCACAGGGGATGCACTGCAGTGAGTCCAGAGAGTGCACTGGCACCACTGGGGATGCACTGCAGTGACTCCAGAGAGTGCACTGGCACCACTTGGGATGCAGTTCAGTGAGTCCAGAGACTGCCCTGGCACCACTGTGGATGCACTGCAGTGAGTCCGGAGAGGGCACTGTCACCACTGGAGATGCAGTGCAGTGAGTCCAGAGAGTACACTGGCACTACTGGGGATGCACTGCAGTGAGTCCAGAGAGTGCACTGGCACCACTGGGGATACAGTGCAGTGAGTCCGGAGAGTACACTGGCACCACAGGGGATACACTGCAGTGAGTCCAGAGAGTGCACTGGCACCACTGGGGATGCAGTGCAGTGAGTCCAGAGAGTGCACTGTCATCACTGGGGATGCAGTGCAGTGAGTCCAGAGAGTGCACTGGCACCACTGGGGATGCACTGCAGTGTGTCCAGAGAGTGCACTGGCACCACTTGGGATGCACTGCAGTGAGTCCAGAGAGTGCACTGGCACCACTGGGGATGCAGTGCAGATAGTCCAGAGAGTGCACTGGCACCACTGGGGATGCAGTGCAGTGACTCCAGAGAGTTTAGTAGCTCCACTGGGGATGCAGTGCAGTGAGTCCAGAGAGTTTAGTGGCACCACTGGGGTTGCAGTACAGTGAGTCCAGAGAGTGCACTGGCACCACTGGGGATGCACTGCAGTGACTCCAGAGAGTGCCCTGGCACCACTGGGAATGCACTGTAGTGACTCCACAAAGTGCACTGGCACCACTGGGGATACAGTGCAGTGAGTCCAGGGATTGCACTGGCACCACAGGGGATGCAGTGCAGTGAGTCCAGTGAGTGCACTGGCACCACTGGGGATGCACTGCAGCGAGTCCAGAGAGTGCACTGGCACCACTGGGGATGCAGTGCAGTGAGTCCGGAGAGTGCCCTGGCACAACTGGGGATGCACTGCAGTGCGTCCGGAGAGTGCACTGGCACCACTGGGGATGCAGTGCAGTGAGTCCAGAGAGTGCACTCTCACCACTGGGGATGCAGTGCAGTGAGTCCGGAGAGTGCACTGGCACCACTGGGGATGCAGTGCAGTGAGTCCGGAGAGTGCCCTGGCACCACGGGGGATGCTCCCCGGTGAGTCCGGAGAGTGCCCTGGCACCACTGGGGATACACTGCAGTGAGTCCGGAGAGTGCCCTGGCACCACTGGGGATGCAGTGCAGTGAGTCCAGAGAGTGCCCTGGCACCACTGGGGATGCAGTGCAGTGAGTCCAGAGAGTGCCCTGGCACCACTGGGGATGCAGTGCAGTGAGTCCAGAGAGTGCACTGGCACCACTGGGGATGCACTGCAGTGAGTCCAGAGAGTGCACTGGCACCACTGGGGATGCAGTGCAATGAGTCCAGAGAGAGCCCTGGCACCACTGGGGATGCAGTGCAGTGAGTCCAGAGAGTGCACTGGCACCACTGGGGATGCACTGCGGTGAGTCCAGAGAGTGCACTGGCACCACTGGGGATGCACTGCAGTGAGTCCAGAGAGTTCACTGGCAACACAGGTGATGCAGTGCAGTGAGTCCAGAGAGTGCAGTGGCACCACTGAGGATGCAGTGCAGTGAGTCCAGAGAGTGTACTGGCACCACTGGGGGTGCACTGTAGTGACTCCAGAGAGTGCCCTGGCACCACTGGGGATGCAGTCCAGTGAGAACAGAGAGTGAACTCTCACCACTGAGGATGCAGTGCAGTGAGTCCAGAGAGTGTACTGGCACCACTGGGGGTGCACTACAGTGACTCCAGAGAGTGCACAGGCACCACTGGGGATGCAGTGCAGGGACTCCAGAGAGTGCACTGGCACCACTGGGGATGCACTGCAGTGAGTCCAGAGAGTGCACTGGCACTACTGGGGATGAAGTGCAGTGAGTCCAGAGAGTGAACTGGCACCACTGGGGATGCACTGCAGTGAGTCCAGAGAGTGCACTGGCACCACTGGGGATGCAGTGCAGTGAGTCCAGAGAGTGCCCTGGCACCACTGGGGGTGCACTGCAGTGAGTCCAGAGAGTGCACTGGCACCACTGGGGATGCACTGCAGTGAGTCCAGAGAGTTCACTGGCACCACTGGTAATGCAGTGCAGTGAGTCCAGAGAGTGCACTGGCACCACTGGGGATGCAGTGCAGTGAGAACAGAGAGTGAACTCTCACCACGGAGGATGCAGTGCAGTGAGTCCAGAGAGTGTACTGGCACAACTGGGGGTGCACTGCAGTGACTCCAGAGAGTGCCCTGGCACCACTGGGGATGCAGTGCAGTGAGTCCAGAGAGTGCACTGGCACCACTGGGGATGCAGTGCAGTGACTCCAGAGATTGCCCTCGCACCACACGTGATGCAGTGCAGTGAGTCCAGAGAGTGCTCTGGCACCACTGGGGATGCAGTGCAGTGAGTCCAGAGAGTGCAATGGAAATACTGGGGATGAAGTGCAGTGAGTCCAGAGAGTGCACTGGCACCACTGGGGATGCACTGCAGTGAGTCCAGAGAGTGCACTGGCACCACTGGGGATGCAGTGCAGCGAAAACAGAGAGTGCACTGGCACCACTGGGGATGCAGTGCAGTGAGTCCAAGAGTACACTGGCACCACTGGGGGTGCACTGCAGTGAGTCCAGAGAGTACACTGGCACCACTGGGGATGCAGTGCAGTGAGTCCAGAGAGTGCACTGGCACCACTGGGGATGCAGTGCAGCGAGAACAGAGAGTGCACTGTCACCACTGGGGATGCAGTGCAGTGAGTCCAGAGAGTGCACTGGCTCCACTGGGGATGCACTGCAGTGACTGCAGAGAGTGCCCTGGCACCACTGGGGATGCACTGCCGTTAGTCCAGAGAGTGCACTGGCACCACTGGGGATGCACTGCAGTGAGTCCAGAGAGTGCACTGGCACCACTGGGAATGCAGTGCAGTGAGTCCAGAGAGTGCACTGGCACCACAGGGGATGCAGTGCAGTGAGTCCAGAGAGTGCACTGGCACCACAGGGGATGCACTGCAGTGAGTCCAGAGAGTGCACTGGCACCACTGGGGATGCACTGCAGTGACTCCAGAGAGTGCACTGGCACCACTTGGGATGCAGTTCAGTGAGTCCAGAGACTGCCCTGGCACCACTGTGGATGCACTGCAGTGAGTCCAGAGAGTGCACTGGCACCACTGGGAATGCAGTGCAGTGAGTCCAGAGAGTGCACTGGCACCACTGGGGATGCACTGCGGTGAGTCCGGAGAGGGCACTGTCACCACTGGAGATGCAGTGCAGTGAGTCCAGAGAGTACACTGGCACTACTGGGGATGCACTGCAGTGAGTCCAGAGAGTGCACTGGCACCACTCGGGATACAGTGCAGTGAGTCCGGAGAGTACACTGGCACCACAGGGGATACACTGCAGTGAGTCCAGAGAGTGCACTGGCACCACTGGGGATGCAGTGCAGTGAGTCCAGAGAGTGCACTGTCATCACTGGGGATGCAGTGCAGTGAGTCCAGAGAGTGCACTGGCACCACTGGGGATGCACTGCAGTGTGTCCAGAGAGTGCACTGGCACCACTTGGGATGCACTGCAGTGAGTCCAGAGAGTGCACTGGCACCACTGGGGATGCAGTGCAGATAGTCCAGAGAGTGCACTGGCACCACTGGGGATGCACTACAGTTAGTCCAGAGAGTTTAGTAGCTCCACTGGGGATGCAGTGCAGTGAGTCCAGAGAGTTTAGTGGCACCACTGGGGTTGCAGTACAGTGAGTCCAGAGAGTGCACTGGCACCACTGGGGATGCACTGCAGTGAGTCCAGTGAGTGCCCTGGCACCACTCGGAATGCACTGTACTGACTCCACAAAGTGCACTGGCACCACTGGGGATACAGTGCAGTGAGTCCAGGGATTGCACTGGCACCACAGGGGATGCAGTGCAGTGAGTCCAGTGAGTGCACTGGCACCACTGGGGATGCACTGCAGCGAGTCCAGAGAGTGCACTGGCACCACTGGGGATGCAGTGCAGTGAGTCCGGAGAGTGCACTGGCACCACTGGGGATGCACAGCAGTGAGTCCAGAGAGTGCACTGGCACCACTGGGGATTCACTGCAGTGAGTCCAGAGAGTGCACTGGCACCACTGGAGATGCAGTCCAGTGAGAACAGAGAGTGAACTCTCACCACTGAGGATGCAGTGCAGTGAGTCCAGAGAGTGTACTGGCACCACTGGGGATGCACTGCAGCGAGTCCAGAGAGTGCACTGGCACCACTGGGGATGCAGTGCAGTGAGTCCAGAGAGTGCACTGGCACCACTGGGGATGCACTGCAGTGAGTCCAGAGAGTGCACTGGCACCACTGGGGTGAAGTGCAGTGAGTCCAGAGAGTGCACTGGCACCACTGGGGATGCAGTGCAGTGAGTCCAGAGAGTGCACTGGCACCACTGGGGATGCACTGCAGTGAGTCCAGAGAGTGCACTGGCACCACTGGGATGAAGTGCAGTGAGTCCAGAGAGTGCACTGTCACCACTGGGGATGCACTGCAGTGAGTCCTGAGAGTGCCCTGGCACCACTGGGGATGCAGTGGTGTGAGTCCAGAGAGTGCACTGGCACCACTGGGGATGCAGTGCAGTGACTCCAGAGATTGCCCTCGCACCACACGGGATGCAGTGCAGTGAGTCCAGAGAGTGCACTGGCAGCACTTGGGATGCAGTGCAGTGAGTCCAGAGAGTGCAATGGAAATACTGGGGATGAAGTGCAGTGAGTTCAGAGAGTGCACTGGCACCACTGGGGATGCACTGCAGTGAGTCCAGAGAGTGCACTGGCACCACTGGGGATGCAGTGCAGCAAAAACAGAGAGTGCACTGGCACCACTGGGGATGCAGTGCAGTGAGTCCAAGAGTACACTGGCACCACTGGGGGTGCACTGCAGTGAGTCCAGAGAGTACACTGGCACCACTGGGGATGCAGTGCAGTGAGTCCAGAGAGTGCACTGGCACCACTGGGGATGCAGTGCAGCGAGAACAGAGAGTGCACTGTCACCACTGGGGATGCAGTGCAGTGAGTCCAGAGAGTGCACTGGCTCCACTGGGGATGCACTGCAGTGACTGCAGAGAGTGCCCTGGCACCACTGGGGATGCACTGCCGTTAGTCCAGAGAGTGCACTGGCACCACTTGGGATGCAGTTCAGTGAGTCCAGAGACTGCCCTGGCACCACTGTGGATGCACTGCAGTGAGTCCAGAGAGTGCACTGGCACCACTGGGAATGCAGTGCAGTGAGTCCAGAGAGTGCACTGGCACCACTGGGGATGCACTGCGGTGAGTCCGGAGAGGGCACTGTCACCACTGGAGATGCAGTGCAGTGAGTCCAGAGAGTACACTGGCACTACTGGGGATGCACTGCAGTGAGTCCAGAGAGTGCACTGGCACCACTCGGGATACAGTGCAGTGAGTCCGGAGAGTACACTGGCACCACAGGGGATACACTGCAGTGAGTCCAGAGAGTGCACTGGCACCACTGGGGATGCAGTGCAGTGAGTCCAGAGAGTGCACTGTCATCACTGGGGATGCAGTGCAGTGAGTCCAGAGAGTGCACTGGCACCACTGGGGATGCACTGCAGTGTGTCCAGAGAGTGCACTGGCACCACTTGGGATGCACTGCAGTGAGTCCAGAGAGTGCACTGGCACCACTGGGGATGCAGTGCAGATAGTCCAGAGAGTGCACTGGCACCACTGGGGATGCACTACAGTTAGTCCAGAGAGTTTAGTAGCTCCACTGGGGATGCAGTGCAGTGAGTCCAGAGAGTTTAGTGGCACCACTGGGGTTGCAGTACAGTGAGTCCAGAGAGTGCACTGGCACCACTGGGGATGCACTGCAGTGAGTCCAGTGAGTGCCCTGGCACCACTCGGAATGCACTGTACTGACTCCACAAAGTGCACTGGCACCACTGGGGATACAGTGCAGTGAGTCCAGGGATTGCACTGGCACCACAGGGGATGCAGTGCAGTGAGTCCAGTGAGTGCACTGGCACCACTGGGGATGCACTGCAGCGAGTCCAGAGAGTGCACTGGCACCACTGGGGATGCAGTGCAGTGAGTCCGGAGAGTGCACTGGCACCACTGGGGATGCACAGCAGTGAGTCCAGAGAGTGCACTGGCACCACTGGGGATTCACTGCAGTGAGTCCAGAGAGTGCACTGGCACCACTGGAGATGCAGTCCAGTGAGAACAGAGAGTGAACTCTCACCACTGAGGATGCAGTGCAGTGAGTCCAGAGAGTGTACTGGCACCACTGGGGATGCACTGCAGCGAGTCCAGAGAGTGCACTGGCACCACTGGGGATGCAGTGCAGTGAGTCCAGAGAGTGCACTGGCACCACTGGGGATGCACTGCAGTGAGTCCAGAGAGTGCACTGGCACCACTGGGGTTGCACTGCAGTGAGTCCAGAGAGTGCACTGGCACCACTGGGGATGCAGTGCAGTGAGTCCAGAGAGTGCACTGGCACCACTGGGGATGCACTGCAGTGAGTCCAGAGAGTGCACTGGCACCACTGGGATGAAGTGCAGTGAGTCCAGAGAGTGCACTGTCACCACTGGGGATGCACTGCAGTGAGTCCTGAGAGTGCCCTGGCACCACTGGGGATGCAGTGGTGTGAGTCCAGAGAGTGCACTGGCACCACTGGGGATGCAGTGCAGTGACTCCAGAGATTGCCCTCGCACCACACGGGATGCAGTGCAGTGAGTCCAGAGAGTGCACTGGCAGCACTTGGGATGCAGTGCAGTGAGTCCAGAGAGTGCAATGGAAATACTGGGGATGAAGTGCAGTGAGTTCAGAGAGTGCACTGGCACCACTGGGGATGCACTGCAGTGAGTCCAGAGAGTGCACTGGCACCACTGGGGATGCAGTGCAGCAAAAACAGAGAGTGCACTGGCACCACTGGGGATGCAGTGCAGTGAGTCCAAGAGTACACTGGCACCACTGGGGGTGCACTGCAGTGAGTCCAGAGAGTACACTGGCACCACTGGGGATGCAGTGCAGTGAGTCCAGAGAGTGCACTGGCACCACTGGGGATGCAGTGCAGCGAGAACAGAGAGTGCACTGTCACCACTGGGGATGCAGTGCAGTGAGTCCAGAGAGTGCACTGGCTCCACTGGGGATGCACTGCAGTGACTGCAGAGAGTGCCCTGGCACCACTGGGGATGCACTGCCGTTAGTCCAGAGAGTGCACTGGCACCACTGGGGATGCACTGCAGTGAGTCCAGAGAGTGCACTGGCACCACTGGGAATGCAGTGCAGTGAGTCCAGAGAGTGCACTGGCACCACTGGGGATGCAGTGCAGTGAGTCCAGAGAGTGCACTGGCACCACAGGGGATGCACTGCAGTGAGTCCAGAGAGTGCACTGGCACCACTGGGGATGCACTGCAGTGAGTCCAGAGAGTGCACTGGCACCACTTGGGATGCAGTTCAGTGAGTCCAGAGACTGCCCTGGCACCACTGGGGATGCACTGCAGTGAGTCCAGAGAGTGCACTGGCACCACTGGGAATGCAGTGCAGTGAGTCCAGAGAGTGCACTGGCACCACTGGGGATGCACTGCAGTGAGTCCGGAGAGGGCACTGTCACCACTGGAGATGCAGTGCAGTGAGTCCAGAGAGTACACTGGCACTACTGGGGATGCACTGCAGTGAGTCCAGAGAGTGCACTGGCACCACTGGGGATACAGTGCAGTGAGTCCGGAGAGTACACTGGCACCACAGGGGATACACTGCAGTGAGTCCAGAGAGTGCACTGGCACCACTGGGGATGCAGTGCAGTGAGTCCAGAGAGTGCACTGTCATTACTGGGGATGCAGTGCAGTGAGTCCAGAGAGTGCACTGGCACCACTGGGGATGCACTGCAGTGTGTCCAGAGAGTGCACTGGCACCACTTGGGATGCACTGCTGTGAGTCCAGAGAGTGCACTGGCACCACTGGGGATGCAGTGCAGATAGTCCAGAGAGTGCACTGGCACCACTGGGGATGCAGTGCAGTGACTCCAGAGAGTTTAGTAGCTCCACTGGGGATGCAGTGCAGTGAGTCCAGAGAGTTTAGTGGCACCACTGGGGTTGCAGTACAGTGAGTCCAGAGAGTGCACTGGCACCACTGGGGATGCACTGCAGTGAGTCCAGAGACTCCACTGGCACCACTGGGAATGCACTGTACTGACTCCACAAAGTGCACTGGCACCACTGGGGATACAGTGCAGTGAGTCCAGGGATTGCACTGGCACCACAGGGGATGCAGTGCAGTGAGTCCATTGAGTGCACTGGCACCACTGGGGATGCACTGCAGCGAGTCCAGAGAGTGCACTGGCACCACTGGGGATGCAGTGCAGTGAGTCCGGAGAGTGCACTGGCACCACTGGGGATGCACAGCAGTGAGTCCAGAGAGTGCACTGGCACCACTGGGGATTCACTGCAGTGAGTCCAGAGAGTGCACTGGCACCACTGGAGATGCAGTCCAGTGAGAACAGAGAGTGAACTCTCACCACTGAGGATGCAGTGCAGTGAGTCCAGAGAGTGTACTGGCACCACTGGGGATGCACTGCAGCGAGTTCAGAGAGTGCACTGGCACCACTGGGGATGCAGTGCAGTGAGTCCAGAGAGTGCACTGGCACCACTGGGGATGCACTGCAGTGAGTCCAGAGAGTGCACTGGCACCACTGGGGTGAAGTGCAGTGAGTCCAGAGAGTGCACTGGCACCACTGGGGATGCAGTGCAGTGAGTCCAGAGAGTGCACTGGCACCACTGGGGATGCACTGCAGTGAGTCCAGAGAGTGCACTGGCACCACTGGGATGAAGTGCAGTGAGTCCAGAGAGTGCACTGTCACCACTGGGGATGCACTGCAGTGAGTCCTGAGAGTGCCCTGGCACCACTGGGGATGCAGTGGTGTGAGTCCAGAGAGTGCACTGGCACCACTGGGGATGCAGTGCAGTGACTCCAGAGATTGCCCTCGCACCACACGGGATGCAGTGCAGTGAGTCCAGAGAGTGCACTGGCAGCACTTGGGATGCAGTGCAGTGAGTCCAGAGAGTGCAATGGAAATACTGGGGATGAAGTGCAGTGAGTTCAGAGAGTGCACTGGCACCACTGGGGATGCACTGCAGTGAGTCCAGAGAGTGCACTGGCACCACTGGGGATGCAGTGCAGCAAAAACAGAGAGTGCACTGGCACCACTGGGGATGCAGTGCAGTGAGTCCAAGAGTACACTGGCACCACTGGGGGTGCACTGCAGTGAGTCCAGAGAGTACACTGGCACCACTGGGGATGCAGTGCAGTGAGTCCAGAGAGTGCACTGGCACCACTGGGGATGCAGTGCAGCGAGAACAGAGAGTGCACTGTCACCACTGGGGATGCAGTGCAGTGAGTCCAGAGAGTGCACTGGCTCCACTGGGGATGCACTGCAGTGACTGCAGAGAGTGCCCTGGCACCACTGGGGATGCACTGCCGTTAGTCCAGAGAGTGCACTGGCACCACTGGGGATGCACTGCAGTGAGTCCAGAGAGTGCACTGGCACCACTGGGAATGCAGTGCAGTGAGTCCAGAGAGTGCACTGGCACCACTGGGGATGCAGTGCAGTGAGTCCAGAGAGTGCACTGGCACCACAGGGGATGCACTGCAGTGAGTCCAGAGAGTGCACTGGCACCACTGGGGATGCACTGCAGTGAGTCCAGAGAGTGCACTGGCACCACTTGGGATGCAGTTCAGTGAGTCCAGAGACTGCCCTGGCACCACTGGGGATGCACTGCAGTGAGTCCAGAGAGTGCACTGGCACCACTGGGAATGCAGTGCAGTGAGTCCAGAGAGTGCACTGGCACCACTGGGGATGCACTGCAGTGAGTCCGGAGAGGGCACTGTCACCACTGGAGATGCAGTGCAGTGAGTCCAGAG
Organism: Anser brachyrhynchus; assembly: GCF_964034855.1. NCBI lineage: Eukaryota > Metazoa > Chordata > Aves > Anseriformes > Anatidae > Anser > Anser brachyrhynchus. The sequence continues at coordinate 11,844,631 of NC_137696.1, read as the reverse complement.
AGTACACTGGCACTACTGGGGATGCACTGCAGTGAGTCCAGAGAGTGCACTGGCACCACTGGGGATACAGTGCAGTGAGTCCGGAGAGTACACTGGCACCACAGGGGATACACTGCAGTGAGTCCAGAGAGTGCACTGGCACCACTGGGGATGCAGTGCAGTGAGTCCAGAGAGTGCACTGTCATTACTGGGGATGCAGTGCAGTGAGTCCAGAGAGTGCACTGGCACCACTGGGGATGCACTGCAGTGTGTCCAGAGAGTGCACTGGCACCACTTGGGATGCACTGCTGTGAGTCCAGAGAGTGCACTGGCACCACTGGGGATGCAGTGCAGATAGTCCAGAGAGTGCACTGGCACCACTGGGGATGCACTGCAGTGAGTCCAGAGAGTGCACTGGCACCACTGGGGTGAAGTGCAGTGAGTCCAGAGAGTGCACTGTCACCACTGGGGATGCACTGCAGTGTGTCCTGAGAGTGCACTGGCACCACTGGGGATGCAGTGGTGTGAGTCCAGAGAGTGCACTGGCACCACTGGGGATGCGGTGCCGTGAGTCCAGAGAGTGCACTGTCACCACTGGGGATGCAGTGCAGTGAGTCCAGAGAGTGCACTGGCACCACTGGGGATGCAGTGCAGTGAGTCCACAGAGTGCCCTGGCACCACTGGGGATGCAGTGCAGTGAGTCCAGAGAGTGCACTGGCACCACTGAGGATGCAGTGCAGTGAGTCCAGAGAGTTCACTGGCACCACTGGGGATGCAGTCCAGTGTGACCAGAGAGTGAACTCTCACCACTGAGGATGCAGTGCAGTGAGTCCAGAGAGTGTACTGGCACCACTGGGGATGCAGTCCAGTGTGACCAGAGAGTGAACTCTCACCACTGGGGATGCAGTGCAGGGACTCCAGAGAGTGCACTGGCACCACTGGGGATGCAGTGCAGTGAGTCCAGAGAGTGCACTGGCACCACTGGGGATGCACTGCAGTGAGTCCAGAGAGTGCACTGGCACCACTGGGGATGCAGTCCAGTGTGACCAGAGAGTGAACTCTCACCACTGGGGATGCAGTGCAGGGACTCCAGAGAGTGCACTGGCACCACTGGGGATGCAGTGCAGTGAGTCCAGAGAGTGCACTGGCACCACTGGGGATGCACTGCAGTGAGTCCAGAGAGTGCACTGGCACCACTGGGGATGCACTTCAGTGAGTCCAGAGACTGCACTGGCACCACTGGGGATGCACTGCAGTGACTCCAGAGAGTGCCCTGGAGCCACTGGGAATACACTGTAGTGAGTCCAGAGAGTGCACTGGCACCACTGGTAATGCAGTGCAGTGAGTCCAGAGAGTGCACTGGCACCACTGGGGATGCAGTGCAGTGAGAACAGACAGTGAACTCTCACCACTGAGGATGCAGTGCAGTGAGTCCAGAGAGTGTACTGGCACAACTGGGGGTGCACTGCAGTGACTCCAGAGAGTGCCCTGGCACCACTGGGGATGCAGTGCAGTGAGTCCAGAGAGTGCACTGGCACCACTGGGGATGCACTGCAGTGACTCCAGAGAGTGCAATGGAAATACTGGGGATGAAGTGCAGTGAGTCCAGAGAGTGCACTGGCACCACTGGGGATGCACTGCAGTGAGTCCAGAGAGTGCACTGGCACCACTGGGGATGCAGTGCAGCGAGAACAGAGAGTGCACTGGCACCACTGGGGATGCAGTGCAGTGAGTCCAAGAGTACACTGGCACCACTGGGGGTGCACTGCAGTGAGTCCAGAGAGTACACTGGCACCACTGGGAATGCAGTGCAGTGAGTCCAGAGAGTGCACTGGCACCACTGGGGATGCAGTGCAGCGAGAACAGAGAGTGCACTGTCACCACTGGGGATTCAGTGAAGTGAGTCCAGAGAGTGCACTGGCACCACTGGGGATGCACTGCAGTGAGACCAGACAATGCACTGGCACCACTGGGGATGCAGTGCAGTGAGTCCAGAGAGTTCACTTGCACCACAGGGGATGCAGTGCAGTGAGTCCAGAGAGTGCACTGGCACCACTGGGGATGCAGTGCAGTTAGTCCAGAGAGTGCACTGGCACCACTGGGGATGCAGTCCAGTGTGAACAGAGAGTGAACTCTCACCACTGAGGATGCAGTACAGTGAGTCCACAGAGTGTACTGGCACCACTGGGGATGCAGTGCAGTGAGTCCAGAGAGTGCACTGGCACCACTGGGGATGCAGTGCAGTGAGTCCAGAGAGTGGACTCTCACCACTGAGGATGCAGTGCAGTTAGTCCAGAGAGTGCACTGGCACCACTGGGGATGCAGTGCAGTGAGTCCAGAGAGTGCACTGGCAGCACTTGGGATGCAGTGCAGTGAGTCCAGAGAGTGCACTGGCACCACTGGGGGTGCACTGCAGTGAGTCCAGAGAGTGCACTGGCACCACTGGGGATGCAGTGCAGCGAGTCCAGAGAGTGCACTGGCACCACTGGGGATGCAGTGCAGTGAGTCCAGAGAGTGCACTGGCACCACTGGGGATGCAGTGCAGTGAGTCCAGAGAGTGCACTGGCACCACTGGGGATGAAGTGCAGTGAGTCCAGAGACTGCACTGGCACCACTGGGGATGCACTGCAGTGAGTCCAGAGAGTGCACTGGCACCACTGGAGATGCAGTCCAGTGAGACCAGAGAGTGAAATCTCACCACTGGGGATGCAGTGCAGTGAGTCCAGAGAGTGCCCTCGCACCACAGGGGATGCAGTGCAGTGAGTCCAGAGAGTGCACTGGCACCACTGGGGATGCAGTGCAGTGAGTCCAGACAGTGCACTGGCACCACTGGGGGTGCACTGCAGTGAGTCCAGAGAGTGCACTGGCACCACTGGGGATGCACTGCAGTGACTCCAGAGAGTGCCCTGGCACCACTGGGAATGCACTGTAGTGACTCCACAGAGTGCACTGGCACCACTGGGGATACAGTACAGTGAGTCCAGGGATTGCACTGTCACCACAGGGGATGCAGTGCAGTGAGTCCAGAGAGTGCACTGACACCACAGGGGATGCAGTGCAGTGAGACCAGTGAGTGCACTGGCACCACTGGGGATGCACTGCAGCGAGTCCAGAGAGTGCACTGTCACCACTGAGGATGCAGTGCAGTGAGTCCAGAGAGTGCACTGGCACCGCTGGGGATGCACTGCAGTGAGTCCAGAGAGTGCCCTGGCACCACTGGGGATGCAGTGGTGTGAGTCCAGAGAGTGCACAGGCACCACTGGGGATGCGGTGCCGTGAGTCCAGAGAGTGCACTGGCACCACTGGGGATGCAGTGCAGTGAGTCCAGAGAGTGCACTGGCACCACTGGGGATGCAGTGCAGTGAGTCCAGAGAGTGCACTGCCACCACTGGGGATGCAGTGCAGTGAGTCCAGAGAGTGCACTGGCACCACTGGGGATGCAGTGCAGTGAGTCCAGAGAGTGCCCTGGCACCACTGGGAATGCACTGTAGTGACTCCAGAGAGTGCACTGGCACCACTGGGGATACAGTGCAGTGAGTCCAGGGATTGCACTGGCACTACAGGGGATGCAGTGCAGTGAGTCCAGAGAGTGCACTGACACCACAGGGGATGCAGTGCAGTGAGTCCAGTGAGTTCCCTGGCACCACTGGGGATGCACTGCAGCGAGTCCAGAGAGTGCACTGGCACCACTGGGGATGCAGTGCAGTGAGTCCAGAGAGTGCACTGGCACCACTGGGGATGCACTGCAGTGAGTCCAGAGAGTGCACTGGCACCACTGGGGATTCACTGTAGTGAGTCCAGAGAGTGCACTGGCACCACTGGAGATGCAGTCCATTGAGAACAGAGAGTGAACTCTCACCACTGAGGATGCAGTGCAGTGAGTCCATAGAGTGTACTGGCACCACTGGGGATGCACTGCAGCGAGTCCAGAGAGTGCCCTGGCACCACTGGGGATGCAGTGCAGTGAGTCCAGAGAGTGCACTGGCACCACTGGGGATGCACTGCAGTGACTCCAGAGAGTGCAATGGAAATACTGGGGATGAAGTGCAGTGAGTCCAGAGAGTGCACTGGCACCACTGGGGATGCACTGCAGTGAGTCCAGAGAGTGCACTGGCACCACTGGGGATGCAGTGCAGCGAGAACAGAGAGTGCACTGGCACCACTGGGGATGCAGTGCAGTGAGTCCAAGAGTACACTGGCACCACTGGGGGTGCACTGCATTGAGTCCAGAGAGTACACTGGCACCACTGGGAATGCAGTGCAGTGAGTCCAGAGCGTGCACTGGCACCACTGGGGATGCAGTGCAGCGAGAACAGAGAGTGCACTGTCACCACTGGGGATTCAGTGCAGTGAGTCCAGAGAGTGCACTGGCACCACTTGGGATGCACTGCAGTGAGACCAGACAATGCACTGGCACCACTGGGGATGCAGTGCAGTGAGTCCAGAGAGTTCACTTGCACCACAGGGGATGCAGTGCAGTGAGTCCAGAGAGTGCACTGGCACCACTGGGGATGCAGTGCAGTTAGTCCAGAGAGTGCACTGGCACCACTGGGGATGCAGTCCAGTGTGAACAGAGAGTGAACTCTCACCACTGAGGATGCAGTACAGTGAGTCCACAGAGTGTACTGGCACCACTGGGGATGCAGTGCAGTGAGTCCAGAGAGTGCACTGGCACCACTGGGGATGCAGTGCAGTGAGTCCAGAGAGTGGACTGGCACCACTGGGGGTGCACTGCAGTGAGTCCAGAGAGTGCACTGGCACCACTGGGGATGCAGTGCAGCGAGTCCAGAGAGTGCACTGGCACCACTGGGGATGCAGTGCAGTGAGTCCAGAGAGTGCACTGGCACCACTGGGGATGCAGTGCAGTGAGTCCAGAGAGTGCACTGGCACCACTGGGGATGAAGTGCAGTGAGTCCAGAGACTGCACTGGCACCACTGGGGATGCACTGCAGTGAGTCCAGAGAGTGCACTGGCACCACTGGAGATGCAGTCCAGTGAGACCAGAGAGTGAAATCTCACCACTGGGGATGCAGTGCAGTGAGTCCAGAGAGTGCCCTCGCACCACAGGGGATGCAGTGCAGTGAGTCCAGAGAGTGCACTGGCACCACTGGGGATGCAGTGCAGTGAGTCCAGACAGTGCACTGGCACCACTGGGGGTGCACTGCAGTGAGTCCAGAGAGTGCACTGGCACCACTGGGGATGCACTGCAGTGACTCCAGAGAGTGCCCTGGCACCACTGGGAATGCACTGTAGTGACTCCACAGAGTGCACTGGCACCACTGGGGATACAGTACAGTGAGTCCAGGGATTGCACTGTCACCACAGGGGATGCAGTGCAGTGAGTCCAGAGAGTGCACTGACACCACAGGGGATGCAGTGCAGTGAGTCCAGTGAGTGCACTGGCACCACTGGGGATGCACTGCAGCGAGTCCAGAGAGTGCACTGTCACCACTGAGGATGCAGTGCAGTGAGTCCAGAGAGTGCACTGGCACCGCTGGGGATGCACTGCAGTGAGTCCAGAGAGTGCCCTGGCACCACTGGGGATGCAGTGGTGTGAGTCCAGAGAGTGCACAGGCACCACTGGGGATGCGGTGCCGTGAGTCCAGAGAGTGCCTTGGCACCACTGGGGATGCAGTGCAGTGAGTCCAGAGAGTGCACTGGCACCACTGGGGATGCAGTGCAGTGAGTCCAGAGAGTGCACTGCCACCACTGGGGATGCAGTGCAGTGAGTCCAGAGAGTGCCCTGGCACCACTGGGGATGCAGTGCAGTGAGTCCAGAGAGTGCCCTGGCACCACTGGGGATGCAGTGCAGTGAGTCCAGAGAGTGCACTGGCACCACTGGGGATGCAGTGCAGTGAGTCCAGAGAGTGGACTGGCACCACTGGGGATGCACTGCAGTGAGTCCAGAGAGTGCACTGGCACCACTGGGGGTGCACTGCAGTGAGTCCGGAGAGTGCACTGGCACCACTGGGGATGCACTGCAGTGACTCCAGAGAGTGCACTGGCACCACTGGGAATGCACTGTAGTGACTCCAGAGAGTGCACTGGCACCACTGGGGATACAGTGCAGTGAGTCCAGGGATTGCACTGGCACTACAGGGGATGCAGTGCAGTGAGTCCAGAGAGTGCACTGACACCACAGGGGATGCAGTGCAGTGAGTCCAGTGAGTTCCCTGGCACCACTGGGGATGCACTGCAGCGAGTCCAGAGAGTGCACTGTCACCACTGGGGATGCAGTGCAGTGAGTCCAGAGAGTGCACTGGCACCACTGGGGATGCACTGCAGTGAGTCCAGAGAGTGCACTGGCACCACTGGGGATTCACTGTAGTGAGTCCAGAGAGTGCACTGGCACCACTGGAGATGCAGTCCATTGAGAACAGAGAGTGAACTCTCACCACTGAGGATGCAGTGCAGTGAGTCCATAGAGTGTACTGGCACCACTGGGGATGCACTGCAGCGAGTCCAGAGAGTGCACTGTCACCACTGAGGATGCAGTGCAGTGAGTCCAGAGAGTGCACTGGCACCGCTGGGGATGCACTGCAGTGAGTCCAGAGAGTGCCCTGGCACCACTGGGGATGCAGTGGTGTGAGTCCAGAGAGTGCACAGGCACCACTGGGGATGCGGTGCCGTGAGTCCAGAGAGTGCACTGGCACCACTGGGGATGCAGTGCAGTGAGTCCAGAGAGTGCACTGGCACCACTGGGGATGCAGTGCAGTGAGTCCAGAGAGTGCACTGCCACCACTGGGGATGCAGTGCAGTGAGTCCAGAGAGTGCCCTGGCACCACTGGGGATGCAGTGCAGTGAGTCCAGAGAGTGCCCTGGCACCACTGGGGATGCAGTGCAGTGAGTCCAGAGAGTGCACTGGCACCACTGGGGATGCAGTGCAGTGAGTCCAGAGAGTGGACTGGCACCACTGGGGATGCACTGCAGTGAGTCCAGAGAGTGCACTGGCACCACTGGGGGTGCACTGCAGTGAGTCCGGAGAGTGCACTGGCACCACTGGGGATGCACTGCAGTGACTCCAGAGAGTGCACTGGCACCACTGGGAATGCACTGTAGTGACTCCAGAGAGTGCACTGGCACCACTGGGGATACAGTGCAGTGAGTCCAGGGATTGCACTGGCACTACAGGGGATGCAGTGCAGTGAGTCCAGAGAGTGCACTGACACCACAGGGGATGCAGTGCAGTGAGTCCAGTGAGTTCCCTGGCACCACTGGGGATGCACTGCAGCGAGTCCAGAGAGTGCACTGTCACCACTGGGGATGCAGTGCAGTGAGTCCAGAGAGTGCACTGGCACCACTGGGGATGCACTGCAGTGAGTCCAGAGAGTGCACTGGCACCACTGGGGATTCACTGTAGTGAGTCCAGAGAGTGCACTGGCACCACTGGAGATGCAGTCCATTGAGAACAGAGAGTGAACTCTCACCACTGAGGATGCAGTGCAGTGAGTCCATAGAGTGTACTGGCACCACTGGGGATACACTGCAGCGAGTCCAGAGAGTGCACTGTCACCACTGGGGATGCAGTGCAGTGAGTCCAGAGAGTGCACTGGCACCACTGGGGATGCACTGCAGTGAGTCCAGAGAGTGCACTGTCACCACTGGGGTGAAGTGCAGTGAGTCCAGAGAGTGCACTGTCACCACTGGGGATGCACTGCAGTGAGTCCAGAGAGTGCCTTGGCACCAGTGGGGATGCAGTGGTGTGAGTCCAGAGAGTGCACTGGCACCACTGGGGATGCGCTGCCGTGAGTCCAGAGAGTGCACTGGCACCACAGGGGATGCAGTGCAGTGAGTCCACAGAGTGCACTGGCACCACTGGGGATGCAGTGCATTGAGTCCAGAGAGTTCACTGGCACCACTGGGGATGCACTGCAGTGAGTCCAGAGAGTGCACTGGCACCACTGGGGATGCAGTGCCGTGACTCCAGAGAGTGCACTGGCTCCACTGAGGATGCACTGCAGTGACTGCAGAGAGTGCCCTGGCACCACTGGGGATGCAGTGCCGTGAGTCCAGAGAGTGCACTTGCACCACTGGGGATGCAGTGCAGTGACTCCAGAGAGTGCACTGGCACCACTGGGAATGCAGTGCAGTGAGTCCAGAGAGTGCACTGGCACCACTGGGGATGCAGTGCAGTGAGTCCAGAGAGTGCACTGGCACCACTGGGGATGCAGTCCAGTGTGAACAGAGAGTGAACTCTCACCACTGAGGATGCAGTACAGTGAGTCCACAGAGTGTACTGGCACCACTGGGGATGCAGTGCAGTGAGTCCAGAGAGTGCACTGGCACCACTGGGGATGCAGTGCAGTGAGTCCAGAGAGTGGACTCTCACCACTGAGGATGCAGTGCAGTTAGTCCAGAGAGTGCACTGGCACCACTGGGGATGCAGTGCAGTGAGTCCAGAGAGTGCACTGGCAGCACTTGGGATGCAGTGCAGTGAGTCCAGAGAGTGCACTGGCACCACTGGGGGTGCACTGCAGTGAGTCCAGAGAGTGCACTGGCACCACTGGGGATGCAGTGCAGCGAGTCCAGAGAGTGCACTGGCACCACTGGGGATGCAGTGCAGCGAGTCCAGAGAGTGCACTGGCACCACTGGGGATGCAGTGCAGTGAGTCCAGAGAGTGCACTGGCACCACTGGGGATGCACTGCAGTGACTCCAGAGACTGCACTGGCACCACTGGGGATGCACTGCAGTGAGTCCAGAGAGTGCACTGGCACCACTGGAGATGCAGTCCAGTGAGACCAGAGAGTGAAATCTCACCACTGGGGATGCAGTGCAGTGAGTCCAGAGAGTGCCCTCGCACCACAGGGGATGCAGTGCAGTGAGTCCAGAGAGTGCACTGGCACCACTGGGGATGCAGTGCAGTGAGTCCAGAGAGTGCACTGGCACCACTGGGGGTGCACTGCAGTGAGTCCAGAGAGTGCACTGGCACCACTGGGGATGCACTGCAGTGACTCCAGAGAGTGCCCTGGCACCACTGGGAATGCACTGTAGTGACTCCACAGAGTGCACTGGCACCACTGGGGATACAGTACAGTGAGTCCAGGGATTGCACTGTCACCACAGGGGATGCAGTGCAGTGAGTCCAGAGAGTGCACTGACACCACAGGGGATGCAGTGCAATGAGTCCAGTGAGTGCACTGGCACCACTGGGGATGCACTGCAGCGAGTCCAGAGAGTGCACTGTCACCACTGAGGATGCAGTGCAGTGAGTCCAGAGAGTGCACTGGCACCGCTGGGGATGCACTGCAGTGAGTCCAGAGAGTGCCCTGGCACCACTGGGGATGCAGTGGTGTGAGTCCAGAGAGTGCACAGGCACCACTGGGGATGCGGTGCCGTGAGTCCAGAGAGTGCCTTGGCACCACTGGGGATGCAGTGCAGTGAGTCCAGAGAGTGCACTGGCACCACTGGGGATGCAGTGCAGTGAGTCCAGAGAGTGCACTGCCACCACTGGGGATGCAGTGCAGTGAGTCCAGAGAGTGCCCTGGCACCACTGGGGATGCAGTGCAGTGAGTCCAGAGAGTGCCCTGGCACCACTGGGGATGCAGTGCAGTGAGTCCAGAGAGTGCCCTGGCACCACTGGGGATGCAGTGCAGTGAGTCCAGAGAGTGCACTGGCACCACTGGGGATGCAGTGCAGTGAGTCCAGAGAGTGGACTGGCACCACTGGGGATGCACTGCAGTGAGTCCAGAGAGTGCACTGGCACCACTGGGGGTGCACTGCAGTGAGTCCGGAGAGTGCACTGGCACCACTGGGGATGCACTGCAGTGACTCCAGAGAGTGCACTGGCACCACTGGGAATGCACTGTAGTGACTCCAGAGAGTGCACTGGCACCACTGGGGATACAGTGCAGTGAGTCCAGGGATTGCACTGGCACTACAGGGGATGCAGTGCAGTGAGTCCAGAGAGTGCACTGACACCACAGGGGATGCAGTGCAGTGAGTCCAGTGAGTGCCCTGGCACCACTGGGGATGCACTGCAGCGAGTCCAGAGAGTGCCCTGGCACCACTGGGGATGCAGTGCAGTGAGTCCAGAGAGTGCACTGGCACCACTGGGGATGCACTGCAGTGACTCCAGAGAGTGCAATGGAAATACTGGGGATGAAGTGCAGTGAGTCCAGAGAGTGCACTGGCACCACTGGGGATGCACTGCAGTGAGTCCAGAGAGTGCACTGGCACCACTGGGGATGCAGTGCAGCGAGAACAGAGAGTGCACTGGCACCACTGGGGATGCAGTGCAGTGAGTCCAAGAGTACACTGGCACCACTGGGGGTGCACTGCAGTGAGTCCAGAGAGTACACTGGCACCACTGGGAATGCAGTGCAGTGAGTCCAGAGCGTGCACTGGCACCACTGGGGATGCAGTGCAGCGAGAACAGAGAGTGCACTGTCACCACTGGGGATTCAGTGCAGTGAGTCCAGAGAGTGCACTGGCACCACTTGGGATGCACTGCAGTGAGACCAGACAATGCACTGGCACCACTGGGGATGCAGTGCAGTGAGTCCAGAGAGTTCACTTGCACCACAGGGGATGCAGTGCAGTGAGTCCAGAGAGTGCACTGGCACCACTGGGGATGCAGTGCAGTTAGTCCAGAGAGTGCACTGGCACCACTGGGGATGCAGTCCAGTGTGAACAGAGAGTGAACTCTCACCACTGAGGATGCAGTACAGTGAGTCCACAGAGTGTACTGGCACCACTGGGGATGCAGTGCAGTGAGTCCAGAGAGTGCACTGGCACCACTGGGGATGCAGTGCAGTGAGTCCAGAGAGTGGACTCTCACCACTGAGGATGCAGTGCAGTTAGTCCAGAGAGTGCACTGGCACCACTGGGGATGCAGTGCAGTGAGTCCAGAGAGTGCACTGGCAGCACTTGGGATGCAGTGCAGTGAGTCCAGAGAGTACACTGGCACCACTGGGGGTGCACTGCAGTGAGTCCAGAGAGTGCACTGGCACCACTGGGGATGCAGTGCAGCGAGTCCAGAGAGTGCACTGGCACCACTGGGGATGCAGTGCAGTGAGTCCAGAGAGTGCACTGGCACCACTGGGGATGCAGTTCAGTGAGTCCAGAGAGTGCACTGGCACCACTGGGGATGAAGTGCAGTGAGTCCAGAGACTGCACTGGCACCACTGGGGATGCACTGCAGTGAGTCCAGAGAGTGCACTGGCACCACTGGAGATGCAGTCCAGTGAGACCAGAGAGTGAAATCTCACCACTGGGGATGCAGTGCAGTGAGTCCAGAGAGTGCCCTCGCACCACAGGGGATGCAGTGCAGTGAGTCCAGAGAGTGCACTGGCACCACTGGGGATGCAGTGCAGTGAGTCCAGACAGTGCACTGGCACCACTGGGGGTGCACTGCAGTGAGTCCAGAGAGTGCACTGGCACCACTGGGGATGCACTGCAGTGACTCCAGAGAGTGCCCTGGCACCACTGGGAATGCACTGTAGTGACTCCACAGAGTGCACTGGCACCACTGGGGATACAGTACAGTGAGTCCAGGGATTGCACTGTCACCACAGGGGATGCAGTGCAGTGAGTCCAGAGAGTGCACTGACACCACAGGGGATGCAGTGCAGTGAGTCCAGTGAGTGCACTGGCACCACTGGGGATGCACTGCAGCGAGTCCAGAGAGTGCACTGTCACCACTGAGGATGCAGTGCAGTGAGTCCAGAGAGTGCACTGGCACCGCTGGGGATGCACTGCAGTGAGTCCAGAGAGTGCCCTGGCACCACTGGGGATGCAGTGGTGTGAGTCCAGAGAGTGCACAGGCACCACTGGGGATGCGGTGCCGTGAGTCCAGAGAGTGCACTGGCACCACTGGGGATGCAGTGCAGTGAGTCCAGAGAGTGCACTGGCACCACTGGGGATGCAGTGCAGTGAGTCCAGAGAGTGCACTGCCACCACTGGGGATGCAGTGCAGTGAGTCCAGAGAGTGCCCTGGCACCACTGGGGATGCAGTGCAGTGAGTCCAGAGAGTGCCCTGGCACCACTGGGGATGCAGTGCAGTGAGTCCAGAGAGTGCACTGGCACCACTGGGGATGCAGTGCAGTGAGTCCAGAGAGTGGACTGGCACCACTGGGGATGCACTGCAGTGAGTCCAGAGAGTGCACTGGCACCACTGGGGGTGCACTGCAGTGAGTCCGGAGAGTGCACTGGCACCACTGGGGATGCACTGCAGTGACTCCAGAGAGTGCACTGGCACCACTGGGAATGCACTGTAGTGACTCCAGAGAGTGCACTGGCACCACTGGGGATACAGTGCAGTGAGTCCAGGGATTGCACTGGCACTACAGGGGATGCAGTGCAGTGAGTCCAGAGAGTGCACTGACACCACAGGGGATGCAGTGCAGTGAGTCCAGTGAGTTCCCTGGCACCACTGGGGATGCACTGCAGCGAGTCCAGAGAGTGCACTGTCACCACTGGGGTTGCAGTGCAGTGAGTCCAGAGAGTGCACTGGCACCACTGGGGATGCACTGCAGTGAGTCCAGAGAGTGCACTGGCACCACTGGGGATTCACTGTAGTGAGTCCAGAGAGTGCACTGGCACCACTGGAGATGCAGTCCATTGAGAACAGAGAGTGAACTCTCACCACTGAGGATGCAGTGCAGTGAGTCCATAGAGTGTACTGGCACCACTGGGGATGCACTGCAGCGAGTCCAGAGAGTGCACTGTCACCACTGAGGATGCAGTGCAGTGAGTCCAGAGAGTGCACTGGCACCGCTGGGGATGCACTGCAGTGAGTCCAGAGATTGCCCTCGCACCACTGGGGATGCAGTGGTGTGAGTCCAGAGAGTGCACAGGCACCACTGGGGATGCGGTGCCGTGAGTCCAGAGAGTGCACTGGCACCACTGGGGATGCAGTGCAGTGAGTCCAGAGAGTGCACTGGCACCACTGGGGATGCAGTGCAGTGAGTCCAGAGAGTGCACTGCCACCACTGGGGATGCAGTGCAGTGAGTCCAGAGAGTGCCCTGGCACCACTGGGGATGCAGTGCAGTGAGTCCAGAGAGTGCCCTGGCACCACTGGGGATGCAGTGCAGTGAGTCCAGAGAGTGCACTGGCACCACTGGGGATGCAGTGCAGTGAGTCCAGAGAGTGGACTGGCACCACTGGGGATGCACTGCAGTGAGTCCAGAGAGTGCACTGGCACCACTGGGGGTGCACTGCAGTGAGTCCGGAGAGTGCACTGGCACCACTGGGGATGCACTGCAGTGACTCCAGAGAGTGCACTGGCACCACTGGGAATGCACTGTAGTGACTCCAGAGAGTGCACTGGCACCACTGGGGATGCACTGCAGCGAGTCCAGAGAGTGCACTGTCACCACTGGGGATGCAGTGCAGTGAGTCCAGAGAGTGCACTGGCACCACTGGGGATGCACTGCAGTGAGTCCAGAGAGTGCACTGGCACCACTGGGGATTCACTGTAGTGAGTCCAGAGAGTGCACTGGCACCACTGGAGATGCAGTCCATTGAGAACAGAGAGTGAACTCTCACCACTGAGGATGCAGTGCAGTGAGTCCATAGAGTGTACTGGCACCACTGGGGATACACTGCAGCGAGTCCAGAGAGTGCACTGTCACCACTGGGGATGCAGTGCAGTGAGTCCAGAGAGTGCACTGGCACCACTGGGGATGCACTGCAGTGAGTCCAGAGAGTGCACTGTCACCACTGGGGTGAAGTGCAGTGAGTCCAGAGAGTGCACTGTCACCACTGGGGATGCACTGCAGTGAGTCCAGAGAGTGCCTTGGCACCAGTGGGGATGCAGTGGTGTGAGTCCAGAGAGTGCACTGGCACCACTGGGGATGCGCTGCCGTGAGTCCAGAGAGTGCACTGGCACCACAGGGGATGCAGTGCAGTGAGTCCACAGAGTGCACTGGCACCACTGGGGATGCAGTGCATTGAGTCCAGAGAGTTCACTGGCACCACTGGGGATGCACTGCAGTGAGTCCAGAGAGTGCACTGGCACCACTGGGGATGCACTGCAGTGACTGCAGAGAGTGCCCTGGCACCACTGGGGATGCAGTGCCGTGAGTCCAGAGAGTGCACTTGCACCACTGGGGATGCAGTGCAGTGACTGCAGAGAGTGCCCTGGCACCACTGGGGATGCAGTGCCGTGAGTCCAGAGAGTGCACTTGCACCACTGGGGATGCAGTGCAGTGACTCCAGAGAGTGCACTGGCACCACTGGGAATGCAGTGCAGTGAGTCCAGAGAGTGCACTGGCACCACTGGGGATGCAGTGCAGTGAGTCCAGAGAGTGCACTGGCACCACTGGGGATGCAGTCCAGTGTGAACAGAGAGTGAACTCTCACCACTGAGGATGCAGTACAGTGAGTCCACAGAGTGTACTGGCACCACTGGGGATGCAGTGCAGTGAGTCCAGAGAGTGCACTGTCACCACTGGGGATGCAGTGCAGTGAGTCCAGAGAGTGGACTCTCACCACTGAGGATGCAGTGCAGTTAGTCCAGAGAGTGCACTGGCACCACTGGGGATGCAGTGCAGTGAGTCCAGAGAGTGCACTGGCAGCACTTGGGATGCAGTGCAGTGAGTCCAGAGAGTGCACTGGCACCACTGGGGGTGCACTGCAGTGAGTCCAGAGAGTGCACTGGCACCACTGGGGATGCAGTGCAGCGAGTCCAGAGAGTGCACTGGCACCACTGGGGATGCAGTGCAGCGAGTCCAGAGAGTGCACTGGCACCACTGGGGATGCAGTGCAGTGAGTCCAGAGAGTGCACTGGCACCACTGGGGATGCACTGCAGTGACTCCAGAGACTGCACTGGCACCACTGGGGATGCACTGCAGTGAGTCCAGAGAGTGCACTGGCACCACTGGAGATGCAGTCCAGTGAGACCAGAGAGTGAAATCTCACCACTGGGGATGCAGTGCAGTGAGTCCAGAGAGTGCCCTCGCACCACAGGGGATGCAGTGCAGTGAGTCCAGAGAGTGCACTGGCACCACTGGGGATGCAGTGCAGTGAGTCCAGACAGTGCACTGGCACCACTGGGGGTGCACTGCAGTGAGTCCAGAGAGTGCACTGGCACCACTGGGGATGCACTGCAGTGACTCCAGAGAGTGCCCTGGCACCACTGGGGATGCACTGTAGTGACTCCACAGAGTGCACTGGCACCACTGGGGATACAGTACAGTGAGTCCAGGGATTGCACTGTCACCACAGGGGATGCAGTGCAGTGAGTCCAGAGAGTGCACTGACACCACAGGGGATGCAGTGCAATGAGTCCAGTGAGTGCACTGGCACCACTGGGGATGCACTGCAGCGAGTCCAGAGAGTGCACTGTCACCACTGAGGATGCAGTGCAGTGAGTCCAGAGAGTGCACTGGCACCGCTGGGGATGCACTGCAGTGAGTCCAGAGAGTGCCCTGGCACCACTGGGGATGCAGTGGTGTGAGTCCAGAGAGTGCACAGGCACCACTGGGGATGCGGTGCCGTGAGTCCAGAGAGTGCACTGGCACCACTGGGGATGCAGTGCAGTGAGTCCAGAGAGTGCACTGGCACCACTGGGGATGCAGTGCAGTGAGTCCAGAGAGTGCACTGCCACCACTGGGGATGCAGTGCAGTGAGTCCAGAGAGTGCCCTGGCACCACTGGGGATGCAGTGCAGTGAGTCCAGAGAGTGCCCTGGCACCACTGGGGATGCAGTGCAGTGAGTCCAGAGAGTGCCCTGGCACCACTGGGGATGCAGTGCAGTGAGTCCAGAGAGTGCACTGGCACCACTGGGGATGCACTGCAGTGAGTCCAGAGAGTGGACTGGCACCACTGGGGATGCACTGCAGTGAGTCCAGAGAGTGCACTGGCACCACTGGGGGTGCACTGCAGTGAGTCCGGAGAGTGCACTGGCACCACTGGGGATGCACTGCAGTGACTCCAGAGAGTGCACTGGCACCACTGGGAATGCACTGTAGTGACTCCAGAGAGTGCACTGGCACCACTGGGGATACAGTGCAGTGAGTCCAGGGATTGCACTGGCACTACAGGGGATGCAGTGCAGTGAGTCCAGAGAGTGCACTGACACCACAGGGGATGCAGTGCAGTGAGTCCAGTGAGTTCCCTGGCACCACTGGGGATGCACTGCAGCGAGTCCAGAGAGTGCACTGTCACCACTGGGGATGCAGTGCAGTGAGTCCAGAGAGTGCACTGGCACCACTGGGGATGCACTGCAGTGAGTCCAGAGAGTGCACTGGCACCACTGGGGATTCACTGTAGTGAGTCCAGAGAGTGCACTGGCACCACTGGAGATGCAGTCCATTGAGAACAGAGAGTGAACTCTCACCACTGAGGATGCAGTGCAGTGAGTCCATAGAGTGTACTGGCACCACTGGGGATGCACTGCAGCGAGTCCAGAGAGTGCACTGTCACCACTGGGGATTCACTGCAGTGACTCCAGAGAGTGCACTGGCACCACTGGGGTTGCACTGCTGTGAGTCCAGAGGGTTCACTGGCACCACTGGGGATGCACTGCAGTGAGTCCACAGAGTGCACTGGCACCACTGGGGATGCAGTGCAGTGAGTCCAGAGAGTGCACTGGCACCACTGGGGATGCACTGCAGTGAGTCCGGAGAGTGCACTGTCACCACTGGGGATGCAGTGCAGTGAGTCCAGAGAGTACACTGGCACCACTGGGGATGCACTGCAGTGAGTCCAGAGAGTGCACTGGCACCACTGGGGATGCAGTGCAGTGAGTCCAGAGAGTGCACTGGCACCACTGGGGATGCACTGCAGTGAGTCCAGAGAGTGCACTGGCACCACTGGGGATGCACTGCAGTGAGTCCAGAGAGTGCACTGGCACCACTTGGGATGCACTGCAGTGAGTCGAGAGAGTGCACTGGCACCACTGGGGATGCAGTGCAGATAGTCCAGAGAGTGCACTGGCACCACTGGGGATGCAGTGCAGTGACTCCAGAGAGTTTAGTGGCTCCACTGGGGATGCAGTGCAGTGAGTCCAGAGAGTTTAGTGGCACCACTGGGGTTGCAGTGCAGTGAGTCCAGAGAGTTCCCTGGCACCACTGGGGATGCAGTGCAGTGAGTCCAGAGACTGCCCTGGCACCACTGGGGATGCAGTGCAGTGAGTCCAGAGAGTGCACTGGCACCACTGGGGATGCACTGCAGTGAGTCCAGAGAGTGCACTGGCACGACTGGTGATGAAGTGCAGTGAGTCCAGAGAGTGAACTGGCACCACTGGGGATGCACTGCAGTGAGTCCAGAGAGTGCACTGGCACCACTGGGGATGCAGTGCAGTGAGTCCAGAGAGTGCACTGGCACCACTGGGGGTGCACTGCAGTGAGTCCAGAGAGTGCACTGGCACCACTGGGGATGCACTGCAGCGAGTCCAGAGAGTGCACTGGCACCACTGGGGATGCAGTGCAGTGAGTCCAGAGAGTGCACTGGCACCACTGGTGATGCAGTGCAGTGAGTCCAGAGAGTGCACTGGCACCACTGGGGATGAAGTGCAGTGAGTCCAGAGAGTGCACAGGCACCACTGGGGATGCACTGCAGTAAGTCCAGAGAGTGCACTGGCACCACTGGAGATGCAGTCCAGTGAGACCAGAGAGTGAAATCTCACCACTGAGGATGCAGTGCAGTGAGTCCAGAGAGTGCCCTCGCACCACAGGGGATGCACTGCAGTGAGTCCAGAGAGTGCACTGGCACCACTGGGGATGCAGTGCAGTGAGTCCAGAGAGTGCACTGGCACCACTGGGGTGCAGTGCAGTGAGTCCAGAGAGTGCACTGGCACCACTGGGGATGCACTGCAGTGACTCCAGAGAGTGCCCTGGCACCACTGGGAATGCACTGTAGTGACTCCACAGAGTGCACTGGCACCACCGGGGATACAGTGCAGTGAGTCCAGGGATTGCACTGGCACCACAGGGGATGCAGTGCAGTGAGTCCAGAGAGTGCACTGACACCACAGGGGATGCAGTGCAGTGAGTCCAGTGAGTGCACTGGCACCACTGGGGATGCAGTGCAGTGAGTCCAGAGAGTGCACTGTCAGCACTGGGGATGCACTGCAGTGAGTCCAGAGAGTGCACTGGCACCACTGGGGATTCACTGCAGTGAGTCCAGAGAGTGCACTGGCACCACTGGGGATGCAGTCCAGTGAGAACAGAGAGTGAACTCTCACCACTGAGGATGCAGTGCAGTTAGTCCATAGAGTGTACTGGCACCACTGGGGATGCACTGCAGCGAGTCCAGAGAGTGCACTGTCACCACTGGGGATGCAGTGCAGTGAGTCCAGAGAGTGCACTGGCACCACTGGGGATGCACTGCAGTGAGTCCAGAGAGTGCACTGGCACCACTGGGGATGCACTGCAGTGAGACCAGAGAGTGCACTGGCACCAATGGAGATGCACTGCAGTGAGTCCAGAGAGTGCACTGGCACCACTGGAGATGCACTGCAGTGAGTCCAGAGAGTGCACTGGCACCACTGGGGATGCAGTGCAGTGAGTCCAGAGAGTGCACTGGCACCACTGGGAATGCAGTGCAGTGAGTCCAGAGAGTGCAATGGCACCACTGGGGATGCACTGCAGTGACTCCAGAGAGTGCACTGGCACCACTTGGGATGCAGTGCAGTGAGTCCAGAGAGTGCACTGGCACCACTGGGGATGCACTTCAGTGACTGCAGAGAGTGCCCTGGCACCACTGGGGATGCACTGCCGTGAGTCCAGAGAGTGCACTGGCACCACTGGGGATGCACTGCCGTGAGTCCAGAGAGTGCACTGGCACCACTGGGGATGCACTGCAGTGAGTCCAGAGAGTGCACTGGCACCACTGGGGATGCAGTGCAGTGAGTCCAAAGAGTGCACTGGCACCACAGGGGATGCACTGCAGTGAGTCCAGAGAGTGCACTGGCACCACTGGGGATGCAGTGCAGTGACTCCAGAGAGTTTAGTAGCTCCACTGGGGATGCAGTGCAGTGAGTCCAGAGAGTGCACTGGCACCACTGGGGATGCAGTGCAGTGAGTCCAGAGAGTGCCCTGGCACCACTGGGGATGCAGTGCAGTGAGTCCAGAGAGTGCACTGGCACCACAGGGGATGCAGTGCAGTGAGTCCAGAGAGTGCACTGGCACCACTGGGGATGCAGTGCAGTGACTCCAGAGAGTTCACTGGCACCACTGGGGATGCAGTGCAGTGAGTCCAGAGAGTGCACTGGCACCACTGGGGATGCACTTCAGTGAGTCCAGAGACTGCACTGGCACCACTGGGGATGCACTGCAATGACTCCAGAGAGTGCCCTGGAGCCACTGGGAATACACTGTAGTGAGTCCAGAGAGTGCACTGGCACCACTGGGGATGCAGTGCAGTGAGTCCAGAGAGTGCACTGGCACCACTGGGGATGCAGTGCAGTGAGAACAGACAGTGAACTCTCACCACTGAGGATGCAGTGCAGTGAGTCCAGAGAGTGTACTGGCACAACTGGGGGTGCACTGCAGTGAGTCCAGAGAGTGCCCTGGCACCACTGGGGATGCAGTGCAGTGAGTCCAGAGAGTGCACTGGCACCACTGGGGATGCAGGGCAGTGACTCCAGAGATTGCCCTCGCACCACACGGGATGCAGTGCAGTGAGTCCAGAGTGTGCACTGGCACCACTGGGGATGCAGTGCAGTGAGTCCAGAGAGTTCACTGGCACCACTGGGGATGCAGTGCAGTGAGTCCAGAGAGTGCACTGGCACCACTGGGGATGCACTTCAGTGAGTCCAGAGACTGCACTGGCACCACTGGGGATGCACTGCAGTGACTCCAGAGAGTGCCCTGGAGCCACTGGGAATACACTGTAGTGAGTCCAGAGAGTGCACTGGCACCACTGGGGATGCAGTGCAGTGAGTCCAGAGAGTGCACTGGCACCACTGCGGATGCAGTGCAGTGAGAACAGAGAGTGAACTCTCACCACTGAGGATGCAGTGCAGTGAGTCCAGAGAGTGTACTGGCACAACTGGGGGTGCACTGCAGTGAGTCCAGAGTGTGCACTGGCACCACTGGGGATGCAGTGCAGTGAGTCCAGAGAGTGCACTGGCACCACTGGGGATGCAGTGCAGTGACTCCAGAGATTGCCCTCGCACCACACGGGATGCAGTGCAGTGAGTCCAGAGTGTGCACTGGCACCACTGGGGATGCACTGCAGTGAGTCCAGAGAGTGCACTGGCACCACTGGGAATGCAGTGCAGTGAGTCCAGAGAGTGCACTGGCACCACTGGGGATGCACTGCAGTGAGTCCGGAGAGTGCACTGTCACCACTGGAGATGCAGTGCAGTGAGTCCAGAGAGTACACTGGCACCACTGGGGATGCACTGCAGTGAGTCCAGAGAGTGCACTGGCGCCACAGGGGATGCAGTGCAGTGAGTCCAGAGAGTGCACTGGCACCACTGGGGATGCAGTGCAGTGAGTCCAGAGAGTTCACTGGCACCACTGGGGATGCACTGCAGTGTGTCCAGAGAGTGCACTGGCACCACTTGGGATGCACTGCAGTGAGTCCAGAGAGTGCCCTCGCACCACTGGGGATGCAGTGCAGATAGTCCAGAGAGTGCACTGGCACCACTGGGGATGCAGTGCAGTGACTCCAGAGAGTTTAGTAGCTCCACTGGGGATGCAGTGCAGTGAGTCCAGAGAGTGCACTGGCACCACTGGGGATGCAGTGCAGTGAGTCCAGAGAGTGCCCTGGCACCACTGGGGATGCAGTGCAGTGAGTCCAGAGAGTGCACTGGCACCACAGGGGATGCAGTGCAGTGAGTCCAGAGAGTGCACTGGCACCACTGGGGATGCAGTGCAGTGAGTCCAGAGAGTTCACTGGCACCACTGGGGATGCAGTGCAGTGAGTCCAGAGAGTGCACTGGCACCACTGGGGATGCACTTCAGTGAGTCCAGAGACTGCACTGGCACCACTAGGGATGCACTGCAGTGAGTGCAGAGAGTGCCCTGGAGCCACTGGGAATACACTGTAGTGAGTCCAGAGAGTGCACTGGCACCACTGGTAATGCAGTGCAGTGAGTCCAGAGAGTGCACTGGCACCACTGGGGATGCAGTGCTGTGAGAACAGAGAGTGAACTCTCACCACTGAGGATGCAGTGCAGTGAGTCCACAGAGTGTACTGGCACAACTGGGGGTGCACTGCAGTGAGTCCAGAGAGTTCACTGGCACCACTGGGGATGCAGTGCAGTGAGTCCAGAGAGTGCACTGGCACCACTGGGGATGCAGTGCAGTGACTCCAGAGATTGCCCTCGCACCACAGGGGATGCAGTGCAGTGAGTCCAGAGAGTGCACTGGCACCACTGGGGATGCACTGCAGTGACTCCAGAGAGTTCACTGGCGCCACTGGGGATGCACTGCAGTGAGTCCAGAGAGTGCACTGGCACCACTGGGGATGCACTTCAGTGAGTCCAGAGACTGCACTGGCACCACTGGGGATGCACTGCAGTGAGTGCAGAGAGTGCCCTGGAGCCACTGGGAATACACTGTAGTGAGTCCAGAGAGTGCACTGGCACCACTGGTAATGCAGTGCAGTGAGTCCAGAGAGTGCACTGGCACCACTGGGGATGCAGTGCAGTGAGAACAGAGAGTGAACTCTCACCACTGAGGATGCAGTGCAGTGAGTCCAGAGAGTGTACTGGCACAACTGGGGGTGCACTGCAGTGAGTCCAGAGTGTGCACTGGCACCACTGGGGATGCAGTGCAGTGAGTCCAGAGAGTGCACTGGCACCACTGGGGATGCAGTGCAGTGACTCCAGAGATTGCCCTCGCACCACACGGGATGCAGTGCAGTGAGTCCAGAGTGTGCACTGGCACCACTGGGGATGCACTGCAGTGAGTCCAGAGAGTGCACTGGCACCACTGGGAATGCAGTGCAGTGAGTCCAGAGAGTGCACTGGCACCACTGGGGATGCACTGCAGTGAGTCCGGAGAGTGCACTGTCACCACTGGAGATGCAGTGCAGTGAGTCCAGAGAGTACACTGGCACCACTGGGGATGCACTGCAGTGAGTCCAGAGAGTGCACTGGCACCACTGGGGATGCAGTGCAGTGAGTCCACAGAGTACACTGGCACCACAGGGGATGCACTGCAGTGAGTCCAGAGAGTGCACTGGCGCCACTGGGGATGCAGTGCAGTGAGTCCAGAGAGTGCACTGTCACCACTGGGGATGCAGTGCAGTGAGTCCAGAGAGTGCACTGGCACCACTGGGGATGCACTGCAGTGTGTCCAGAGAGTGCACTGGCACCACTTGGGATGCACTGCAGTGAGTCCAGAGAGTGCCCTCGCACCACTGGGGATGCAGTGCAGATAGTCCAGAGAGTGCACTGGCACCACTGGGGATGCAGTGCAGTGACTCCAGAGAGTTTAGTAGCTCCACTGGGGATGCAGTGCAGTGAGTCCAGAGAGTGCACTGGCACCACTGGGGATGCAGTGCAGTGAGTCCAGAGAGTGCCCTGGCACCACTGGGGATGCAGTGCAGTGAGTCCAGAGAGTGCACTGGCACCACAGGGGATGCAGTGCAATGAGTCCAGAGAGTGCACTGGCACCACTGGGGATGCAGTGCAGTGAGTCCAGAGAGTTCACTGGCACCACTGGGGATGCAGTGCAGTGAGTCCAGAGAGTGCACTGGCACCACTGGGGATGCACTTCAGTGAGTCCAGAGACTGCACTGGCACCACTGGGGATGCACTGCAGTGACTCCAGAGAGTGCCCTGGAGCCACTGGGAATACACTGTAGTGAGTCCAGAGAGTGCACTGGCACCACTGGTAATGCAGTGCAGTGAGTCCAGAGAGTGCACTGGCACCACTGGGGATGAAGTGCAGTGAGAACAGAGAGTGAACTCTCACCACTGAGGATGCAGTGCAGTGAGTCCAGAGAGTGTACTGGCACAACTGGGGGTGCACTGCAGTGAGTCCAGAGAGTGCCCTGGCACCACTGGGGATGCAGTGCAGTGAGTCCAGAGAGTGCACTGGCACCACTGGGGATGCAGTGCAGTGACTCCAGAGATTGCCCTCGCACCACTGGGGATGCAGTGCAGTGAGTCCAGAGAGTGCACTGGCACCACTGGGGATGCAGTGCAGTGACTCCAGAGAGTTCACTGGCACCACTGGGGATGCAGTGCAGTGAGTCCAGAGAGTGCACTGGCACCACTGGGGATGCACTTCAGTGAGTCCAGAGACTGCACTGGCACCACTGGGGATGCACTGCAGTGAGTGCAGAGAGTGCCCTGGAGCCACTGGGAATACACTGTAGTGAGTCCAGAGAGTGCACTGGCACCACTGGTAATGCAGTGCAGTGAGTCCAGAGAGTGCACTGGCACCACTGGGGATGCAGTACAGTGAGAACAGAGAGTGAACTCTCACCACTGAGGATGCAGTGCAGTGAGTCCAGAGAGTGTACTGGCACAACTGGGGGTGCACTGCAGTGAGTCCAGAGTGTGCACTGGCACCACTGGGGATGCAGTGCAGTGAGTCCAGAGAGTGCACTGGCACCACTGGGGATGCACTGCAGTGACTCCAGAGATTGCCCTCGCACCACACGGGATGCAGTGCAGTGAGTCCAGAGTGTGCACTGGCACCACTGGGGATGCAGTACAGTGACTCCAGAGAGTTTGGTAGCTCCACTGGGGATGCAGTGCAGTGAGTCCAGAGAGTGCACTGGCACCACTGGGGATGCAGTGCAGTGAGTCCAGAGAGTGCCCTGGCACCACTGGGGATGCAGTGCAGTGAGTCCAGAGAGTGCACTGGCACCACAGGGGATGCAGTGCAGTGAGTCCAGAGAGTGCACTGGCACCACTGGGGATGCAGTGCAGTGAGTCCAGAGAGTGCACTGGCACCACTGGGGATGCAGTGCAGTGAGTCCAGAGAGTGCACTGGCACCACTGGGGATGCACTTCAGTGAGTCCAGAGACTGCACTGGCACCACTGGGGATGCACTGCAGTGACTCCAGAGAGTGCCCTGGAGCCACTGGGAATACCCTGTAGTGAGTCCAGAGAGTGCACTGGCACCACTGGTAATGCAGTGCAGTGAGTCCAGAGAGTGCACTGGCACCACTGGGGATGCAGTGCAGTGAGAACAGAGAGTGAACTCTCACCACTGAGGATGCAGTGCAGTGAGTCCAGAGAGTGTACTGGCACAACTGGGGGTGCACTGCAGTGACTCCAGAGAGTGCCCTGGCACCACTGGGGATGCAGTGCAGTGAGTCCAGAGAGTGCACTGGCACCACTGGGGATGCAGTGCAGTGACTCCAGAGATTGCCCTCGCACCACACGGGATGCAGTGCAGTGAGTCCAGAGTGTGCACTGGCACCACTGGGGATGCAGTGCAGTGAGTCCAGAGAGTGCACTGGCACTACTTGGGATGCAGTGCAGTGACTCCGGAGAGTGCACTGGCACCACTGGGGATGCAGTGCAGTGAGTCCAGAGAGTGCACTGGCACCACTGGGGATGCAGTCCAGTGAGAACAGAGAGTGAACTCTCACCACTGAGGATGCAGTGCAGTTAGTCCAGAGAGTGCACTGGCACCACTGGGGATGCAGTGCAGTGAGTCCAGAGAGTGCACTGGCAGCACTTGGGATGCAGTGCAGTGAGTCCAGAGAGTGCACTGGCACCACTGGGGATGCACTACAGTTAGTCCAGAGAGTGTACTGG
The DNA here is from genome assembly GCF_964034855.1 of Anser brachyrhynchus. Classification (NCBI taxonomy): domain Eukaryota; kingdom Metazoa; phylum Chordata; class Aves; order Anseriformes; family Anatidae; genus Anser; species Anser brachyrhynchus. The sequence goes on along the minus strand of NC_137696.1, from coordinate 11,820,032 downwards.
CACCACTGGGGATGCACTGCAGTGAGTGCAGAGAGTGCACTGGAAACAAAGGGGATGCAGTGCAGTGAGTCCAGAGAATGCACTGGCACCACTGGGAATGCAGTGCAGTGAGTCCAGAGAGTGCACTGGCACCACTGGGGATGCACTGCAGTGAGAACAGAGAGTGAACTCTCACCACTGAGGATGCAGTGCAGTGAGTCCAGAGAGTGTACTGGCACACCTGGGGGTGCACTGCAGTGACTCCAGAGAGTGCACTGGCACCACTGGGGATGCACTGCTGTGACTCCAGAGGGTGCACTGGCACCACTTGGGATGCACTGCAGTGAGTCGAGAGAGTACACTGGCACCACTGGGGATGCAGTGCAGATAGTCCAGAGAGTGCACTGGCACCACTGGGGATGCAGTGCAGTGACTCCAGAGAGTTTAGTGGCTCCACTGGGGATGCAGTGCAGTGTGTCCAGAGAGTTCACTGGCACCACTGGGGATGCAGTGCAGTGACTCCAGAGAGTTTAGTGGCACCACTGGGGTTGCAGTGCAGTGAGTCCAGAGAGTTCACTGGCACCACTGGGGATGCAGTACAGTGAGTCCAGAGAGTGCCCTGGCACCACTGGGGATGCAGTGCAGTGAGTCCAGAGAGTGCACTGGCACCACTGGGGATGCACTGCAGTGAGTCCAGAGAGTGCACTGGCACTACTGGGGATGAAGTGCAGTGAGTCCAGAGAGTGAACTGGCACCACTGGGGATGCACTGCAGTGAGTCCAGAGAGTGCACTGGCACCACTGGGGATGCAGTGCAGTGAGTCCAGAGAGTGCACTGGCACCACTGGGGGTGCACTGCAGTGAGTCCAGAGAGTGCACTGGCACCACTGGGGATGCAGTGCAGCGAGTCCAGAGAGTGCACTGGCACCACTGGGGATGCAGTGCAGTGAGTCCAGAGAGTGCACTGGCACCACTGGGGATGCACTGCAGTGAGTCCAGAGAGTGCACTGGCACCACTGGGGATGCAGTGCAGTGAGTCCAGAGAGTGCACTGGCACCACTGGGGATGCACTTCAGTGACTCCAGAGAGTGCACTGGCACCACTGGGGATGCAGTGCAGTGACTCCAGAGAGTGCCCTGGAGCCACTGGGAATACACTGTAGTGACTCCACAGAGTGCACTGGCACCACTGGGGATACAGTGCAGTGAGTCCAGGGATTGCACTGCCACCACTGGGGATGCAGTGCAGTGACTCCAGAGAGTGCACTGACACCACAGGAGATGCAGTGCAGTGAGTCCAGTGAGTGCACTGGCACCACTGGGGATGCACTGCATCGAGTCCAGAGAGTGCACTGGCACCACTGGGGATGCAGTGCAGTGAGTCCAGAGAGTGCACTGGCACCACTGGGGATGCAGTGCAGTGAGTCCAGAGAGTGCACTGGCACCACTGGGGATGCAGTGCAGTGAGTCCGGAGAGTGCACTGGCACCACTGGGGATGCACTGCAGTGAGTCCAGAGAGTGCACTGGCACCACTGGGGATGCAGTCCAGTGAGAACAGAGAGTGAACTCTCACCACTGAGGATGCAGTGCAGTTAGTCCAGAGAGTGCACTGGCACCACTGGGGATGCAGTGCAGTGAGTCCAGAGAGTGCACTGGCAGCACTTGGGATGCAGTGCAGTGAGTCCAGAGAGTGCACTGGCACCACTGGGGATGCACTACGGTTAGTCCAGAGAGTGTACTGGCACCACTGGGGATGCACTGCAGTGAGTGCAGAGAGTGCACTGGCAACAAAGGGGATGCAGGGCAGTGAGTCCAGAGAATGCACAGGCACCACTGGGAATGCATTGCAGTGAGTCCAGAGAGTGCACTGGCACCACTGGGGATGCACTGCAGTGAGAACAGAGAGTGAACTCTCACCACTGAGGATGCAGTGCAGTGAGTCCAGAGAGTGTACTGGCACAACTGGGGGTGCACTGCAGTGACTCCAGAGAGTGCACTGGCACCACTGGGGATGCAGTGCAGTGAGTCCAGAGAGTGCACTGGCACCACTGGGGATGCAGTGCAGTGAGTCCAGAGAGTGCACTGGCACCACTTGGGATGCACTGCAGTGAGTCGAGAGAGTACACTGGCACCACTGGGGATGCCTTGCAGATAGTCAAGAGAGTGCACTGACACCACTGGGGATGCAGTGCAGTGACTCCAGAGAGTTTAGTGGCTCCACTGGGGATGCAGTGCAGCGTGTCCAGAGAGTTTAGTGGCACCACTGGGGTTGCAGTGCAGTGAGTCCAGAGAGTGAACTGGCACCACTGGGGATGCACTGCAGTGAGTCCAGAGAGTGCACTGGCACCACTGGGGATGCAGTGCAGTGAGTCCAGAGAGTGCACTGGCACCACTGGGGGTTCACTGCAGTGAGTCCAGAGAGTGCACTGGCACCACTGGGGATGCAGTGCAGCGAGTCCAGAGAGTGCACTGGCACCACTGGGGATGCAGTGCAGTGAGTCCAGAGAGTGCACTGGCACCACTGGGGATGCACTGCAGTGAGTCCAGAGAGTGCACTGGCACCACTGGGGATGCAGTGCAGTGAGTCCAGAGAGTGCACTGGCACCACTGGGGATGCACTTCAGTGAGTCCAGAGACTGCACTGGCACCACTGGGGATGCAGTGCAGTGAGTCCAGAGAGTGCACTGGCACCACTGGGGATGCAGTCCAGTGAGAACAGAGAGTGAACTCTCACCACTGAGGATGCAGTGCAGTTAGTCCAGAGAGTGCACTGGCACCACAGGGGATGCAGTGCAGTGAGTCCAGAGAGTGCACTGGCAGCACTTGGGATGCAGTGCAGTGAGTCCAGAGAGTGCACTGGCACCACTGGGGATGCACTACAGTTAGTCCAGAGAGTGTACTGGCACCACTGGGGATGCACTGCAGTGAGTGCAGAGAGTGCACTGGCAACAAAGGGGATGCAGTGCAGTGAGTCCAGAGAGTGCACTGGCACCACTGGGGATGCACTGCAGTGAGTCCAGAGAGTGAAATCTCACCACTGAGGATGCAGTGCAGTGAGTCCAGAGAGTGCCCTCGCACCACTGGGGATGCAGTGCAGTGAGTGCAGAGAGTGCACTGGCACCACTGGGGATGCAGTGCAGTGAGTCCAGAGAGTGCACTGGCACCACTGGGGATACAGTGCAGTGAGTCCAGAGAGTGCACTGGCACCACTGGGGATGCACTGCAGTGAGTCCAGAGAGTGCACTGGCACCACTGGGGATGCAGTGCAGTGAGTCCAGAGAGTGCACTGGCACCACTGGGGATGCACTTCAGTGAGTCCAGAGACTGCACTGGCACCACTGGGGATGCAGTGCAGTGACTCCAGAGAGTGCCCTGGAGCCACTGGGAATACACTGTAGTGACTCCACAGAGTGCACTGGCACCACTGGGGATACAGTGCAGTGAGTCCAGGGATTGCACTGGCACCACTGGGGATGCAGTGCAGTGACTCCAGAGAGTGCACTGACACCACAGGGGATGCAGTGCAGTGAGTCCAGTGAGTGCACTGGCACCACTGGGGATGCACTGCATCGAGTCCAGAGAGTGCACTGGCACCACTGGGGATGCAGTGCAGTGAGTCCAGAGAGTGCACTGGCACCACTGGGGATGCAGTGCAGTGAGTCCGGAGAGTGCACTGGCACCACTGGGGATGCACTGCAGTGAGTCCAGAGAGTGCACTGGCACCACTGGGGATGCAGTCCAGTGAGAACAGAGAGTGAACTCTCACCACTGAGGATGCAGTGCAGTTAGTCCAGAGAGTGCACTGGCACCACTGGGGATGCAGTGCAGTGAGTCCAGAGAGTGCACTGGCAGCACTTGGGATGCAGTGCAGTGAGTCCAGAGAGTGCACTGGCACCACTGGGGATGCACTACGGTTAGTCCAGAGAGTGTACTGGCACCACTGGGGATGCACTGCAGTGAGTGCAGAGAGTGCACTGGCAACAAAGGGGATGCAGGGCAGTGAGTCCAGAGAATGCACAGGCACCACTGGGAATGCATTGCAGTGAGTCCAGAGAGTACACTGGCACCACTGGGGATGCACTGCAGTGAGAACAGAGAGTGAACTCTCACCACTGAGGATGCAGTGCAGTGAGTCCAGAGAGTGTACTGGCACAACTGGGGGTGCACTGCAGTCACTCCAGAGAGTGCACTGGCACCACTGGGGATGCAGTGCAGTGAGTCCAGAGAGTGCACTGGCACCACTGGGGATGCAGTGCAGTGAGTCCAGAGAGTGCACTGGCACCACTTGGGATGCACTGCAGTGAGTCGAGAGAGTACACTGGCACCACTGGGGATGCCTTGCAGATAGTCAAGAGAGTGCACTGACACCACTGGGGATGCAGTGCAGTGACTCCAGAGAGTTTAGTGGCTCCACTGGGGATGCAGTGCAGTGTGTCCAGAGAGTTTAGTGGCACCACTGGGGTTGCAGTGCAGTGAGTCCAGAGAGTGAACTGGCACCACTGGGGATGCACTGCAGTGAGTCCAGAGAGTGCACTGGCACCACTGGGGATGCAGTGCAGTGAGTCCAGAGAGTGCACTGGCACCACTGGGGGTGCACTGCAGTGAGTCCAGAGAGTGCACTGGCACCACTGGGGATGCAGTGCAGCGAGTCCAGAGAGTGCACTGGCACCACTGGGGATGCAGTGCAGTGAGTCCAGAGAGTGCACTGGCACCACTGGGGATGCACTGCAGTGAGTCCAGAGAGTGCACTGGCACCACTGGGGATGCAGTGCAGTGAGTCCAGAGAGTGCACTGGCACCACTGGGGATGCACTTCAGTGAGTCCAGAGACTGCACTGGCACCACTGGGGATGCAGTGCAGTGAGTCCAGAGAGTGCACTGGCACCACTGGGGATGCAGTCCAGTGAGAACAGAGAGTGAACTCTCACCACTGAGGATGCAGTGCAGTTAGTCCAGAGAGTGCACTGGCACCACTGGGGATGCAGTGCAGTGAGTCCAGAGAGTGCACTGGCAGCACTTGGGATGCAGTGCAGTGAGTCCAGAGAGTGCACTGGCACCACTGGGGATGCACTACAGTTAGTCCAGAGAGTGTACTGGCACCACTGGGGATGCACTGCAGTGAGTGCAGAGAGTGCACTGGCAACAAAGGGGATGCAGTGCAGTGAGTCCAGAGAGTGCACTGGCACCACTGGGGATGCACTGCAGTGAGTCCAGAGAGTGAAATCTCACCACTGAGGATGCAGTGCAGTGAGTCCAGAGAGTGCCCTCGCACCACTGGGGATGCAGTGCAGTGAGTGCAGAGAGTGCACTGGCACCACTGGGGATGCAGTGCAGTGAGTCCAGAGAGTGCACTGGCACCACTGGGGATACAGTGCAGTGAGTCCAGGGATTGCACTGGCACCACTGGGGATGCAGTGCAGTGAGTCCAGAGAGTGCACTGACACCACTGGGGATGCAGTGCAGTGAGTCCAGTGAGTGCACTGGCACCACTGGGGATGCACTGCAGCGAGTCCAGAGAGTGCACTGTCACCACTGGGGATGCAGTGCAGTGAGTCCAGAGAGTGCACTGGCACCACTGGGGATGCAGTGCAGTGAGTCCAGAGAGTGCACTGGCACCACTGGGGATGCAGTGCAGTGAGTCCAGTGAGTGCACTGGCACCACTGGGGATGCACTGCAGCGAGTCCAGAGTGTGCACTGTCACCACTGGGGATGCACTGCAGTGAGTCCAGAGAGTGAAATCTCACCACTGAGGATGCAGTGCAGTGAGTCCAGAGAGTGCCCTCGCACCACTGGGGATGCAGTGCAGTGAGTGCAGAGAGTGCACTGGCACCACTGGGGATGCAGTGCAGTGAGTCCAGAGAGTGCACTGGCACCACTGGGGATGCAGTGCAGTGAGTCCAGAGAGTGCACTGGCACCACATGGGATGCAGTGCAATGAGTCCGGAGAGTGCACTGGCACCACTGGGGATGCAGTGCAGTGAGTCCAGAGAGTGCACTCGCACCACTGGGGATGCAGTCCAGTGAGAACAGAGAGTGAACTCTCACCACTGAGGATGCAGTGCAGTTAGTCCAGAGAGTGCACTGGCACCACTGGGGATGCAGTGCAGTGAGTCCAGAGAGTGCACTGGCACCACTGGGGATGCACTACAGTTAGTCCAGAGAGTGTACTGGCACCACTGGGGATTCACTGCAGTGAGTCCAGAGAGTGCACTGGCACCACTGGGGATGCAGTCCAGTGAGAACAGAGAGTGAACTCTCACCACTGAGGATGCAGTGCAGTGAGTCCATAGAGTGTACTGGCACCACTGGGGAAGCACTGCAGCGAGTCCAGAGAGTGCACTGGCACCACTGGGGATGCAGTGCAGTGAGTCCAGAGAGTGCACTGGCACCACTGGGGATGCACTGCAGTGAGTCCAGAGAGTGCACTGTCACCACTGGGCTGAAGTGCAGTGAGTCCAGAGAGTGCACTGTCACCACTGGGGATGCACTGCAGTGAGTCCAGTGAGTGCCCTGGCACCACTGGGGATGCAGTGGTGTGAGTCCAGAGAGTGCACTGGCACCACTGGGGATGCACTGCAGTGAGTCCAGAGAGTGCACTGGCACCACTGGGGATGCAGTGCAGTGAGTCCAGAGAGTGCACTGGCACCACTGGGGGTGCACTGCAGTGAGTCCAGAGAGTGCACTGGCACCACTGGGGATGCAGTGCAGCGAGTCCAGAGAGTGCACTGGCACCACTGGGGATGCAGTGCAGTGAGTCCAGAGAGTGCACTGGCACCACTGGGGATGCACTGCAGTGAGTCCAGAGAGTGGACTGGCACCACTGGGGATGCAGTGCAGTGAGTCCAGAGAGTGCACTGGCACCACTGGGGATGAAGTCCAGTGAGTCCAGAGACTGCACTGGCACCACTGGGGATGCACTGCAGTGAGTCCAGAGAGTGCACTGGCCCCACTGGAGATGCAGTCCAGTGAGACCAGAGAGTGAAATATCACCACTGAGGATGCAGTGCAGTGAGTCCAGAGAGTGCCCTCGCACCACAGGGGATGCAGTGCAGTGAGTCCAGAGAGTGCACTGGCACCACTGGGGATGCAGTGCAGTGAGTCCAGAGAGTGCACTGGCACCACTGGGGGTGCACTGCAGTGAGTCCAGAGAGTGCACTGGCACCACTGGGGATGCACTGCAGTGACTCCAGAGAGTGCCCTGGCACCACTGGGAATGCACTGTAGTGACTCCACAGAGTGCACTGGCACCACTGGGGATACAGTACAGTGAGTCCAGGGATTGCACTGTCACCACTGGGGATGCACTGCAGTGAGTCCAGAGAGTGCACTGACACCACAGGGGATGCAGTGCAGTGAGTCCAGTGAGTGCACTGGCACCACTGGGGATGCACTGCAGCGAGTCCAGAGTGTGCACTGTCACCACTGGGGATGCAGTGCAGTGAGTCCAGAGAGTGAAATCTCACCACTGAGGATGCAGTGCAGTGAGTCCAGAGAGTGCCCTCGCACCACTGGGGATGCAGTGCAGTGAGTCCAGAGAGTGCACTGGCACCACTGGGGATGCAGTGCAGTGAGTCCAGAGAGTGGACTGGCACCACTGGGGATGCAGTGCAGTGAGTCCAGAGAGTGCACTGGCACCACTGGGGATGCAGTGCAGTGAGTCCAGAGAGTGCACTGGCACCACTTGGGATGCAGTGCAATGAGTCCGGAGAGTGCACTGGCACCACTGGGGATGCAGTGCAGTGAGTCCAGAGAGTGCACTGGCACCACTGGGGATGCACTACAATTAGTCCAGAGAGTGTACTGGCACCACTGGGGATGCACTGCAGTGAGTGCAGAGAGTGCACTGGCAACAAAGGGGATGCAGTGCAGTGAGTCCAGAGAATGCACTGGCACCACTGGGAATGCAGTGCAGTGAGTCCAGAGAGTGCACTGGCACCACTGGGGATGCACTGCAGTGAGAACAGAGAGTGAACTCTCACCACTGAGGATGCAGTGCAGTGAGTCCAGAGAGTGTACTGGCACCACTGGGGATGCAGTGCAGTGAGTCCAGAGAGTGCACTGGCACCACTGGGGATACAGTGCAGTGAGTCCAGGGATTGCACTGGCACCACTGGGGGTGCAGTGCAGTGAGTCCAGAGAGTGCACTGACACCACTGGGGATGCAGTGCAGTGAGTCCAGTGAGTGCACTGGCACCACTGGGGATGCAGTGCAGCGAGTCCAGAGAGTGCACTGTCACCACTGGGGATGCAGTGCAGTGAGTCCAGAGAGTGCCCTGGCACCACTGGGGATGCAGTGCAGTGAGTCCAGAGAGTGCACTGGCACCACTGGGGATTCACTGCAGTGAGTCCAGAGAGTGCACTGGCACCACTGGGGATGCAGTCCAGTGAGAACAGAGAGTGAACTCTCACCACTGAGGATGCAGTGCAGTGAGTCCATAGAGTGTACTGGCACCACTGGGGATGAACTGCAGCGAGTCCAGAGAGTGCACTGGCACCACTGGGGATGCAGTGCAGTGAGTCCAGAGAGTGCACTGGCACCACTGGGGATGCACTGCAGTGAGTCCAGAGAGTGCACTGTCACCACTGGGGTGAAGTGCAGTGAGTCCAGAGAGTGCACTGGCACCACTGGGGATGCACTGCAGTGAGTCCAGAGAGTGCACTGGCCCCACTGGAGATGCAGTCCAGTGAGACCAGAGAGTGAAATCTCACCACTGGGGATGCAGTGCAGTGAGTCCAGAGAGTGCCCTGGCACCACAGGGGATGCAGTGCAGTGAGTCCAGAGAGTGCACTGGCCCCACTGGAGATGCAGTCCAGTGAGACCAGAGAGTGAACTCTCACCACTGAGGATGCAGTGCAGTTAGTCCAGAGAGTGCACTGGCACCACTGGGGATGCACTACAGTTAGTCCAGAGAGTGCACTGGCACCACTGGGGATGCACTGCAGTGAGTCCGGAGAGTGCACTGGCACCACTGGGGATGCAGTGCAGTGAGTCCAGAGAGTGCACTGGCACCACTTGGGATGCACTGTAGTGAGTCCAGAGAATGCACTGTCACCACTGGGGATGCAGTGCAGTGAGTCCAGAGAGTGCACTGGCACCACTGGGGATGCAGTGCAGTGAGTCCGGAGAGTGCACTGGCACCACTGGGGATGCAGTGCAGTGAGTCCGGAGAGTGCACTGGCACCACTGGGGATGCAGTGCAGTGAGTCCGGAGAGTGCCCTGGCACCACGGGGGATGCTCCCCGGTGAGTCCGGAGAGTGCCCTGGCACCACTGGGGATGCAGTGCAGTGAGTCCAGAGAGTGCCCTGGCACCACTGGGGATGCAGTGCAGTGAGTCCAGAGAGTGCCCTGGCACCACTGGGGATGCACTGCAATGACTCCAGAGAGTGCACTGGCACCACTGGGGATGCACTGCAGTGAAACCAGAGAGTGCACTGGCACCGCTGAGGATGCACTGCAGTGACTCCAGAGAGTGCACTGGCACCACTGGGGATGCAGTACAGTGAGTCCAGAAACTTCACAGGCACCACTGGAGATGCAGTGCAATGAGTCCAGAGAGTGCACTGGCACCACTGGGGATGCACTGCAGTGACTCTAGAGAGTGCACTGGCACCACTGGGGATGCAGTGCAGTGAGTCCAGAGAGTGCACTGGCACCACTGGGGATGCACTGCAGTGAGTCCAGAGAGTGCACTGGCACCACTGGGGATGCAGTGCAGTGACTCCAGAGAGTGCACTGGCACCACTGGGGATGCAGTGCAGTGAGTCCGGAGAGTGCACTGGCACCACTGGGGATGCACTGCAGTGAGTCCAGAGAGTGCACTGGCACCACTGGGGATGCAGTGCAGTGAGTCGAGAGAGTGCACTGGCACCACTGGGGATGCAGTGCAGTGAGTCCAGAGAGTGCACTGGCACCACTGGGGATGCACTGCAGTGACTCCAGAGAGTGCAGTGGCACCACTGGGGATGCAGTGCAGTAAGTCCAGAGAGTGCACTGGCACCACTGGGGATGCAGTGCAGTGCCTCCAGAGAGTGCACTGGCACCCCTGGGGATGCAGTGCAGTGAGTCCAGAGAGTGCACTGGCACCACCTGGGCTGCAGTGCAGTGAGTCCAGAGAGTGCACTGGCACCACTGGGGATGCACTGCAGTGACTCCAGAGAGTGCACTGGCACCACTGGTGATGCAGTGCAGTGAGTCCAGAGAGTGCACTGGCACCACTGGGGATGCAGCGCACTGAGTCCAGAGAGTGCACTGGCACCACTGGGGATGCAGCGCAGTGAGTCCAGAGAGTGCACTGGCACCACTGGGGACGCACTGCAGTGAGTCCAGAGAGTGCACTGGCACCACTGGGGATGCACTGCAGTGAGTCCAGAGAGTGCACTGACACCACAGGAGATGCACTGCAGTGAGTGCAGAGATTGCACTGGCACCACTGGTGATGCACTTCAGTGAGTCCTGAGACTGCACTGGCACCACTGGGGATGCACTGCAGTGAGTCCAGAGACTTCACAGGCACCACTGGGGATGCAGTGCAATGAGTCCAGAGAGTGCACTGGCACCACTGGGGATGCAGTGCAGTGACTCCAGAGAGTGCACTGGCACCACTGGGGATGCAGTGCAGTGAGGGCAGAGATTGCACTGACACCACCGGGGATGCACTGCAGTGAGTGCCGAGAGTGCACTGGCACCACTGGGGATGCACTGCAGTGACTCCAGAGAGTGCACAGGCACCACTGGGGATGCACTGCAGCGAGTCCAGAGACTGCACTGGCACCACTGGGGATGCAGTACAGTGAGTCCAGAGACTTCACAGGCACCACTGGGGATGCAGTGCAGTGAGTCCAGAGAGTGCACTGGCACCACTGGGGATGCAGTGCAGTAAGTCCAGAGAGTGCACTGACACCACTGGGGATGCACTGCAGTGACTCCAGAGAGTGCACAGGCACCACTGGGGATGCAGTGCAGTGAGTCCAGAGAGTGCACTGACACCACAGGAGATGCACTGCAGTGACTCCAGAGACTGCACAGGCACCACTGGGGATGCACTGCAGTGAGTCCAGAGACTGCACTGGCACCACTGGGGATGCAGTACAGTGAGTCCAGAGACTGCACTGGCACCACTGGGGATGCAGTGCAGTGAGTCCAGAGAGTGCACTGGCACCACTGGGGATGCAGTGCAGTGAGTGCAGAGATTGCACTGACACCACCGGGGATGCACTGAAGTGAGTGCAGAGAGTGCACTGGCACCACTGGGGATGCACTGCAGTGACTCCAGAGAGTGCACAGGCACCACTGGGGATGCACTGCAGCGAGTCCAGAGACTGCACTGGCACCACTGGGGATGCAGTGCAGTGAGTCCAGAGACTTCACAGGCACCACTGGGGATGCAGTGCAGTGAGTCCAGAGAGTGCACTGGCACCACTGGGGATGCACTGCAGTGAGTCCAGAGAGTGCACTGGCACCACTGGGGATGCACTGCAGTGACTCCAGAGAGTGCACAGGCACCACTGGGGATGCAGTGCAGTGAGTCCAGAGAGTGCACTGACACCACAGGAGATGCAGTACAGTGAGTCCAGAGACTGCACTGGCACCACTGGGGATGCAGTGCAGTGAGTCCAGAGAGTGCACTGGCACCACTGGGGATGCAGTACAGTGAGTCCAGAGACTTCACAGGCACCACTGGGGATGCAGTGCAGTGACTCCAGAGAGTGCACTGGCACCACTGGGGATGCACTGCAGTGAGTCCAGAGAGTGCACTGGCACCACTGGGGATGCACTGCAGTGAGTCCAGAGAGTGCACTGGCACCACTGGGGATGCAGTGCAGTGAGTCCAGAGAGTGCACTGGCACCACTGGGGATGCAGTGCAGTGAGTCCAGAGAGTGCACTGGCACCACTGGGGATGCACTGCAGTGACTCCAGAGAGTGCACTGGCACCACTGGGGATGCACTGCAGTGAGTCCAGAGAGTGCACAGGCACCACTGGGGATGCACTGCAGTGAGTCCAGAGAGTGCACAGGCACCACTGGGGATGCACTGCAGTGAGTCCAGAGCGTGCACTGGCACCACTGGGGATGCACTGCAGTGAGTCCAGAGAGTGCACTGGCACCACTGGGGATGCAGTGCAGTGAGTCCAGAGAGTGCACTTCACCACTGGGGATGCAGTGAGTCCAGAGAGTGCACTGGCACCACTGGGGATGCAGTGCAGTGAGTCCAGAGAGTGCACTGGCACCACTGGGGATGCAGTGCAGTGAGTCCAGAGAGTGCACTGGCACCACTGGGGATGCACTGCAGTGAGTCCAGAGAGTGCACTGGCACCACTGGGGATGCAGTGCAGTGAGTCCAGAGAGTGCACTGGCACCACTGGGGATGCAGTGCAGTGAGTCCAGAGAGTGCACTGGCACCACTGGGGATGCAGTGCAGTGAGTCCAGAGAGTGCACTGGCACCACTGGGGATGCAGTGCAGTGAGTCCAGAGAGTGCACTGGCACCACTGGGGATGCAGTGCAGTGAGTCCAGAGAGTGCACTGGCACCACTGGGGATGCAGTGCAGTGAGTCCAGAGAGTGCACTGGCACCACTGGGGATGCACTGCAGTGAGTCCTGTTGTGGTTTAACCCGGCTGGCAGCTAAACACCACACAGCCGTTCGCTCACCGTCCCCCCTCCCTCTCTGGAATGGGGGAGAGAAACGGGATAGTGAAGCCCGTGAGTTGAGATAAAGATAGTTTATTAAGACAGGAATATAATAATAACAATAATAATAATAATAGTGATAATGATAATAGTATTAATAATAATAATGTGTAAGAAAACAAGTGATGCACAATGCAATTGCTCACCACCCGCTGACCGATGCCCAGCCTATCCCCGAGCAGCCGGCCCCCCACCCCGGCCAGCCACCCCTATATATTGTTTAGCATGACGTCAGATGGTATGGAATACCCCTTTGGCCATTTGGGTCATCTGTCCTGGGTCTGTCCCCTCCCAGCTCCTGCTGCACCCCCAGCCTGCTCGCTGGCAGGACAGAGCGAGAAGCCGAAAAGTCCTTGGCCTGGTGTAAACACTGCTCTGCAACAATTAAAACATCAGCATATTATCAGCGCTCTTCTCACCCTAATCCAAAACATAGCACCCTACCAGCTACTATGAGGGAAAATTAACTCTGTCCTAACTGGAACCAGGACAGATATCCACCCCTTATTCCATACCATTTATGTCATTCTCAGGTTACACTCTTTCCAATACATTCTGATTAATCACCATTTTCATCTATGATATATAGCAATCATGGTAGTGATGACATACAGTATTATATAATAATTTACATACTACAATTCAACTCATAGGCTATTCTCACCCAGTATCAAATCCCCTTGAGGTACACACCGGACCTCCCCATTCTTTTGCATTACCCACCAAGTGCATCCAGGTCCCTGAGCAAAAGCAATTCCATGAATGGGTTTGCCTTTTCCTGAGGCAGGAGTAGCCCAGACTGTTTTACCCAGCATGTTTCTTACGTGCACTACAGGAACTTTATCCCCTTCTACAGTGCGTAACAGGTTTGATTGGGCAGGTCCAGCTCGGTTGGCAGATCCCCTGGTATTGACTAACCAGGTGGCCTCTGCCAAATGTGTATCCCAGTTTTTGAATGTCCCAGCACCCAGTGCTTTCAGTGTAGTCTTCAACAGTCCATTGTATCGTTCAACTTTTCCAGAGGCTGGTGCATGATAGGGGATGTGATACACCCACTCAATACCATGTTCTTTGGCCCAAGTGTCTATAAGGTTATTTCGGAAATGAGTCCCGTTGTCTGACTCAATTCTCTCTGGGGTGCCATGTCGCCATAGGACTTGCTTTTCAAGGCCCAGGATAGTGTTCCGGGCGGTGGCATGGGGCACAGGATATGTTTCCAGCCATCCGGTGGTTGCTTCCACCATTGTAAGTACGTGGCGCTTGCCGTTGCGGGTTTGAGGGAGTGTGATGTAATCAATCTGCCAGGCCTCTCCATATTTATATTTCAGCCATCGTCCTCCATACCAAAGAGGTTTTGACCGTTTGGCTTGCTTGATTGCAGCACATGTTTCACAGTCATGAATAACCTGTGCTATAGTGTCCATGGTCAGGTCCACTCCTCGATCACGAGCCCATCTGTAGGTTGCATCTCTACCTTGATGGCCTGAGGTGTCATGGGCCCATCGGGCTATAAATAATTCACCTTTATGTTGCCAGTCCAGGTCCACCTGAGCCACTTCAATCTTAGCAGCCTGATCCACCTGCTGGTTGTTTTGATGTTCTTCAGTAGCCCGATTCTTGGGCACATGAGCATCTACATGGCGTACCTTTACAACCAGGTTCTCTACCCGGGCAGCAATATCTTGCCACAATGCCGCAGCCCAGATGGGCTTGCCCCTGTGCTGCCAGTTGTTCTGCTTCCATTGCTGTAACCTCCCCCACAGGGCATTTGCTACCATCCATGAATCAGTATAGAGATAGAGAACTGGCCACTTTTCTCGTTCAGCAATATCTAAAGCCAGCTGAATGGCTTTCACTTCTGCAAACTGACTCGATTCACCTTCTCCCTCAGCAGCTTCTGCAACTCGTCGTGTAGGACTCCATACAGCAGCTTTCCATCTCCGATGCTTTCCCACAATACGACAGGACCCGTCAGTGAACAAGGCATATTTCTTCTCATTTTCCGGTAGCTTGTTGTACAGTGGGGCTTCTTCAGCACGAACCACCTCCTCCTCTGATGATATCCCAAAGTATTTTCCTTCTGGCCAGTCCATAATCACCTCCAAGATTCCTGGGCGACTGGGTTTTCCTATTCGAGCCCGCTGAGTAATCAGTGCAACCCACTTGCTCCATGTAGCATCAGTTGCATGATGTGTAGAGGGGACCCTTCCTTTGAACATCCAGCCTAGTACCGGCAGTCGGGGTGCCAGGAGGAGCTGCGCTTCAGTACCGACCACTTCCGAAGCAGATCGAACTCCTTCATATGCTGCCAATATCTCCTTTTCAGTTGGAGTATAGCGGGCTTCAGATCCTCTGTATCCCCGACTCCAAAACCCCAGGGGTCGACCTCGAGTTTCCCCAGGTTCTTTCTGCCAGAGGCTCCAGGTGGGACCATTCTCCCCGGCTGCGGTGTAGAGCACATTCTTTACATCTGGTCCTGTTCGGACTGGCCCGAGGGCTACTGCATGAACTATTTCCTGCTTAATTTGTTCAAAGGCTTGTCGTTGCTCAGGGCCCCATTCAAAAGCATTCTTCTTACGGGTTACTTGGTAGAGCGGGTTTACAATCAGACTGTAATTTGGAATATGCATTCTCCAAAACCCCATGACACCTAGGAAAGTTTGTGTTTCTTTTTTGCTAGTTGGTGGAGACATAGCTGTTATCTTGTTGATCACATCCATTGGGATTTGACGACGTCCATCTTGCCATTTTATTTCTAAAAACTGGATCTCTCGTGCAGGTCCTTTAACTTTATTCTGTTTTATGGCAAAAATGGCCTTCAGAAGGATTTGGACTATTTTCTTCCCTTTCTCGAAAACTTCTTCTGCAGTGTCACCCCACACAATGATGTCATCGATGTACTGCAGGTGTTCAGGAGCTTCCCCCTGCTCCAGCGCAGACTGGATCAGTCCATGGCAAATGGTAGGGCTGTGTTTCCACCCCTGGGGCAGCCGATTCCAAATATATTGGACTCCCCTCCAAGTGAAAGCAAACTGTGGCCTGCATTGTGCTGCTAGAGGGATGGAGAAAAATGCATTAGAAAAATGCATTAGCGATATCAATTGTGGCATACCACTTGGCTGCCTTTGATTCCAGTTCATACTGGAGTTCTAGCATGTCTGGCACTGCAGCACTCAGTGGTGGCGTGACTTCGTTCAGGCCACGGTAGTCCACTGTTAGTCTCCACTCACCATTAGACTTTCGCACTGGCCATATGGGACTATTAAAAGGTGAATGAGTCTTGCTGATCACTCCTTGGCTCTCCAGTTGACGAATTAGCTTATGGATGGGACTCAGGGAGTCTCGGTTGGTGCGATATTGCCGCCGGTGCACAGTTGTGGTAGCGATCGGCACTTGCTGTTCTTCAACCCTCAGCAACCCCACAACAGAAGGGTCCTCTGAGAGACCAGGCAAGGTAGACAACTGTTTAATGTCCTCTGTCTCCAAGGCAGCTATGCCAAAAGCCCAGCGGAACCCTTTTGGGTCCTTGAAATAGCCTCTTCTAAGATAGTCTATGCCAAGGATGCACGGAGCATCTGGGCCAGTCACAATACGGTGCTTTTGCCACTCATTGCCAGTTAGACTCACTTCAGCCTCCAATACAGTTAACTGCTGGGATCCCCCCGTCACACCATAAATACAGATGGGCTCTGGCCCTGTATAGCTTGATGGCATTAGAGTACATTGTGCACCGGTGTCTACCAAAGCCTTATACTTCTGTGCGTCTGACGTGCCAGGCCATCGAATCCACACAGTCCAATAAACTCGATTGTCCCTTTCCTCCCCCTGGCTGGAGGCAGGGCCCCTCTAGTCCTGGTCAGAATCTTCGTTTCTGTGTCTAAAGGACTGCCTGCTGGAAGTTGGAGCAGCAAACTTTTCAGAGAATTCCTTTTTCCCAATTGTTTTCCTTTGCAATTCACGTACCCGTGCCTCTAGGGTCGCAGTAGATTTTCCATCCCATTTTCTCATGTCCTCTCCATGGTCACGTAGGTAAAACCACAGGGTGGAGCGGTGTGTGTGCCCACCATATTGTCTTCCTTGCATAGATGGACGTTTACCCCTAATAGCTGAGACACTGGTTTGTACAGGTGGGGAGGAAAATAATCTCTCTTCAAGTTGGTGGATCTTTTCAGAAAGTTTCTCCAAAGTATTCTCTTTTAGCTGGTGGACACTGGTTCGTTCAGGTGGAGGGGAAGATAAATTCTCTTTAAGTTGGTGGACCTCTTCAGAGAGTTTCTCCACAGCCGAGACACAGGCCTGTAGGGAAGAGGAGAGATTTCCTTCGTACTGCCGGAGTAATTTAGCCACTTCATTCACTGGGGGATTCTCCTCCGCTTTCCAGGCTATTATTGCCAATGAGCTGGCATATGATGATGGTGCACTCCGTACAAACTTCCACCACATAGGTGGTGTACACTGGACTGCATCTGGATCTGCGGATGTTTGTGCGTCGTCTAGGGCCTTATAAATTACTTCCCGTACGGCCAATTCCCTCAGGTACTGAATTCCCTTCTCCATGGTGGTCCATTTGCCTGGTAGACATACAAGTTCTTCCTTGAAGGGATACCTTTCCTGCACAGCTGACAGGAGACGCCTCCAGAGACTGCGAGATCGTGCTCCATCTCCAATTGCTTTGTCAATGCATGCGTCCCTAGCAAGGGATCCCAGCCGCCTGGCTTCCTTGCCCTCTAATTCCACATAATCGGCTCCAGTGTCCCAGCACCGGAGCAGCCAGGTGACAAGCTGCTCACCTATACAGCAACCAAAATCTTTTCGCACATCTCGTAGCTCACGCTGGTATAGAGTCCGGGTAGTTACTGTTGATTTTTCGACATCCCCATCCTCATCTTCAGTCTCCTGCACCTTTGATGGCCCAGCCTCGTCTTCACTATGCCCAGACTTAGCAGAAGACTGTTTGCATTCTAAACGACCTGAGCCTCTATACCATTTCTTCACCTTGTCTACAGGGTCAACTTGCACTGCTACAGCTCGTTTCTCTGACCCAGACGCAGGGTCTGCCACAGGGGTTGGAATGCCCTCTGCGGGGTCAACTTGCACTGCTACAGCTCGTTTCTCTGACCCAGACGCAGGGTCTGCCACAGGGGTTGGAATGCCCTCTGCGGGGTCAACTTGCACTGCTACAGCTCGTTTCTCTGACCCAGACACAGGAGTGGGAGCGGCTGCCGCGGCTGGAGCGGCTGCCGCAGCTGGAGCTAGGTTGCTAGTAGCATCAATTGCAGCTCAATAGGCACAAGCCAGACCCCAGCACGCTACAGTGATTTGTGTCACTTTGGAACTGCCAGAGTCATGACACCTTTTTTTCAAGCATTCTGCCAGCTTTTTAGGATTTTGCAGTTGTTCAGGGGTGAATGTCCAAAACACTGGAGGTGACCACTGCTCAAGAAACCTGCCCATATCCTCCCACACTCCCTGCCACTCACAACTATCCCGCCTCAAGACAGATCTCCGGATGAGATTCCTAAGTAGTTGTTTAACCCTCAACAAAACCTGAAGCGCATTCAGGAGACATAACAACAAGAGCAGGCTGGTCTGAGTATCCCAAGGATATTCAACATCTCGGAGAACCACCGTAACTAGCTCGGGGGATAAGAGGGTGGTGGTGAAGGAGAAAGGGAGAGTGAACAGGTAGGGAAACATGTCTTCCCCGTCCCCTTCACAGATTGGCTCCCTAACGAAAACAGGCAATAGGTGTAATTGCTAATAGTTTCCGAGATATGGTTTCCAAAGTATAGAGTCGACGTCAGTGCTGAGTACAAATACCAGGTTAAAGTCGTGACCAGATATTTCATCATTTCATAAGCCATTGTTACACCGCACAGTACCATAACAATCTTAAACCAGGGCCCGGAAAGGATAAACAGTGCAACAGGGAGCACATACAGAAAGTAACGCACCATAAAACTCAATTTGGAATACAGGTACAGCAGACTGGAGATTAAGGCAATCAACATCGTGACTAGCAACTATTAAGCAGGTCCAATACTTATACCAATTTTAGTTTAACACACTCTGGTCAGATTTGTCGATATCTCAACCCTTCGTGCCCCACGTTGGGCGCCAAATGGACTGTTGTGGTTTAACCCGGCTGGCAGCTAAACACCACACAGCCGTTCGCTCACCCTCCCCCCTCCCTCTCTGGGATGGGGGAGAGAAACGGGAAAGTGAAGCCGGTGAGTTGAGATAAAGACAGTTTATTAAGACAGGAACATAATAACAATAATAATAATAATAGTGATAATGATAATAGTATTAACAATAATAATGTGTAAGAAAACAAGTGATGCACAATGCAATTGCTCACCACCCGCTGACCGATGCCCAGCCCATTCCCGAGCAGCCGGCCCCCCCACCCCGGCCAGCCACCCCTATATATTGTTTAGCATGACGTCAGATGGTATGGAATACCCCTTTGGCCAGTTTGGGTCATCTGTCCTGGGTCTGCCCCCTCCCAGCTCCTGCTGCACCCCCAGCCTGCTCGCTGGCAGGACAGAGCGAGAAGCCGAAAAGTCCTTGGCCTGGTGTAAACACTGCTCTGCAACAATTAAAACATCAGCATATTATCAGCACTCCTCTCATCCTAATCCAAAACATAGCACCCTACCAGCTACTATGAGGGAAAATTAACTCTGTCCTAACTGGAACCAGGACAGCATTAAAGCTTGCTTTCTGCATAGGAAGAAAAATCTAGGAGCACCACAGATTACACGCCAAAAAAGAAAAACCAATTCCATGAAATAACATCACTCACAGGAAAAATCACACACTTGAGCAGGGGATCTGAAAACCAAAAGGCTATGCTGATGGGTCAGCATTTCAGGAACTGGACCCGCTGACGCCCCCCAGGAACATGGCAGGAGATGCACAAAGCTGTCACAAGTGCTTGCAAAGCCTGCGCGACAGGCCAAACAGACTAACACAATGCACCCACCAACTCAGGGCCCACACTGCCATCCACTCACCCTCGTGCCTCTTTCAAGTTTCAGCTTAGTCCATGCACATGACAAGGCCTACAAGAACCAGAGAGAAGGCCACGCCCATGATGGACACGCAAACAGTACAGCTCCTTGCAGAGGTCACAAGCACAGAGACCAGAGCCAGAAAAAAACCACCCTCAGGTCCACAAAGGCCAAAAGGCCAGGAATGCACAGCAGCCCCTGCAAGGGTAATCACAGACTTATCCTCTACACATGAGGAAGCTGACCCTGCTCAGTCTCTTCCTCATACTGCCCTTATGCAGTCAAGGCCCTTGCCATGCATACTGAGGCTCTTTGGGAATCCTCTGGACAGTTACGCAAATGCCTTGATATATCTAGAGATTAAAATAGAACCCCCAAATAAGGAACCGTACCCCACCATTTCCCAAACACAAGTTAGCCAGCAACCCCTCCTCAAACATACCTCTAGGACGTGAATTCCAAGCACTTAACATCTGGAAGGCTGCAAGGTCTAAAGACTCCACAGCCAGCCAAACCACAGGCAAAAGCTCCAGAAATAGAACAAACTGCCCCTAACCCTGGAAAAGACTACACCTTACCTGCCTCCTGCTGCTCTTTTCAGATACATGCTTGCACAGGGAGCTTCCATGACCCAGTCCTCCTAAACCCTGCTCCATCAATTTACCACCACAGCTCTAACTTGGATAATATTTGACATACAGGCCAAGACTCACAGGAAGCCCCAATCAATCTGTCAAAATCCTAAGGGACCTAGAACACACAAGCTAACATCACCACCCTATCCGTAAACACGCTCTAACAATTACTCACCTGAAGAAGAGCTGCATGCAATAAGGGCACCTACTCCTACTATATAGATTGCTTTCCTCTAACAGATCCTTCTAGCCCTTACCTCAAAGAGATGTGCATTTCCATGTAGAGACCGGTACGCATCAGTCCATAGACTCCAACCCACCCAAAGAACCCTGCAACTGACAGAAGGAAAAACAAAGCACTTACCCCTAAGAGCAGCCCAGGCAGAAGGAGCTCCCCCTCAGGCCTTGCCTGGGGCTATATACCATTTGGCCCCGCCCAGCACCCAAACCCAATCACCTGGGAAAGGGGAGGGGCAAGAAACAACAAAGTAGACAGAGCAGGATAAGCAGCAGCAGTGTTTTTCTTTTTTTCTTGTCATCTGGTTTTCAGCTCAACACCATACAGAGTGCACACAAGAGAACCGGGGTGTTTCTAGAAGGAACAATCCCCAGGCTTTTGCTTCAGCTTTGAACATTGAGAGGACAATATGACCAAGCAAGTAGCTGATCATCTTCAGCTGGCATTAAACCTTTCCTTTACATATAGGAAGGAAAATCTAGGAGCACCACAGATGACACGCCAAAAAAGAAAAACCAATTCCATGAAATAACATCACTCACAGGAAAAATCACACACTTGAGTAGGCTATCTGAAAACCAAAAGGCTATGCTGATGGGTCAGCATTTCAGGAACTGGACCCGCTGACGCCCCTCGGGAACATGGCAGGAGATGCACAATGCTGTCACAAGTGCTTGCAAAGCCTGCGCGACAGGCCAAACAGACTAACACAATGCACCCACCAACTCAGGGCCCACACTGCCATCCACTCACCCTCGTGCCTCTTTCAAGTTTCAGCTTAGTCCATGCACATGACAAGGCCTACAAGAAACAAAGAGAGAAGGCCACGCCCCTGACGGACACGCAAACAGTACAGCTCCTTGCAGAGGTCTCAAGCACAGAGACCAGAGACCAGAAAAAAAACACCCTCAGGTCCACAAAGGCCAAAAGGCCATGAATGCGACCTGCTACAACACTTGGATTTGCGCAAGTCGATGGGGCCGGATGGTATCCACACGAGGGTATTGAGCAAACTGGCAGAGGAGCTGGCCAAGCCGCTTTCCATTTTTTTATCGGCTGTCCTGGCTATCAGGGGAGGTCCCAGTCAACTGGCAGCTAGCAAATGTGACGCCCATCTACAAGAATGGCCAGAGGGTAGACCTGAGGAACTATAGGCCTGTTAGCTTGACCTCAAGTGCCAGGGAAGCTCATGGAGCAGATTATCTTGAATGCCATCACACGACACTTGCAGGGCAACAAGGTGATCAGACCCTGTCAGCATGGGTTTATGAAAGGTAAGTCCTGCTTGACGAACCTGATCTCCTTCTATGACCAAGTGACACACTTGGTGGATGAGGGGAAGGCTGTAGATGTGGTCTACCTTGACTTCAGTAAGGCTTTTGACACCGTTTCCCACAACATTCTCCTCAAGAAACTGGCTGCTCGGGGCTTGGACTGGCGTACGCTTTGCTGGGTTAAAAAGTGGCTGGATGGCCGGGCCCAACGAGTAGTGGTGAATGGAGCCAAATCCAGTTGGAGGCCGGTTACTAGTGGAGTCCCCCAGGGCTCAGTGCTGGGGCCAGTCCTCTTTAATGTCTTTATCGATGACCTGGATGAGGGGATCGAGTGCACCCTCAGTAAGTTTGCAGATGACACCAAGCTAGGTGCGTGTGTCGATCTGCTCGAGGGAAGGAAGGCTCTGCAGGAGGATCTGGATAGGCTGGACCGATGGGCTGAGGTCAACTGTATGAAGTTCAACAAGGCCAAGTGCCAGGTCCTGCATCTGGGGAGTAACAACCCCAAGCAGCGCTACAGGCTGGGAGACGAGTGGTTGGAAAGCTGCCTGGCCGAGAAGGACCTGGGAGTACTGGTTGATAGTCAGCTGAATATGAGCCAGCAGTGTGCTCAGGTGGCCAAGGCGGCCAACAGCATCCTGGCCTGTATAAGAAGCAGTGCGGCCAGCAGGTCTAGGGAGGTGATTGTCCCCCTGTACTCGGCTCTGGTGAGGCCGCACCTCAAGTACTGTGTTCAGTTTTGGGCCCCTCACTACAAGAAGGACACGGAGGTGCTTGAGAGAGTCCAGAGAAGGGCAACAAAGCTGGTGAGGGGTCTGGAGAACAAGTCTTACGAGGAGCGGCTGAGGGAGCTGGGGTTGTTTAGCCTGGAGAAGAGGAGGCTCAGGGGTAACCTTATTGTTCTCTATAGGTACCTTAAAGGAGGCTGTAGAGAGGTGGGGGTTGGTCTATTCTCCCACGTGCCTGGTGACAGGACAAGGGGGAATGGGCTAAAGTTGTGCCAGGGGAGGTTTACGTTGGATGTTAGGAAGAACTTCTTTACTGAAAGGGTTGTTAGGCATTGGAATGGACTGCCCAGGGAGGTGGTTGAGTCGCCATCCCTGGAGATCTTTAAAAGACATTTAGATGTAGCCCTTAGTGATATGGTTTAGTGGAGGTCTTGTTAGTGTTAGGACAGAGGTTGGACTAGATGATCTTGGAGGTCTCTTCCAACCTAGACGATTCTGTGATTCAAAGAGATGTGCATTTCCAAGTAGAGACCGGTACGCATCAGTCCATAGACTCCAACCCACCCAAAGAACCCTGCAACTGACAGAAGGGAAAACAAAGCACTTACCCCTAAGAGCAGCCCAGACAGAAGGAGCTCCCTCATGCCTTGCCTGGGGCTCATATACCATTTGGCCCCGCCCAGCACCCAAACCCAATCACCTGGGAAAGGGGAGGGGCAAGAAACAAAAAAGTAGACAGAGCAGGACAAGCAGCAGCTGTGGTTTTCTTTTTTTATTTTTCATCTCATTTTCAGCTCAACACCATGCAGAGTGCAGACAAGAGAACTGGGGTGTTTCTAGAAGCAACAATCCCCAGGCTTTTGCTTCAGCTTTGAAAATTGAGAGGACAATATGACCAAGCAAGTAACTGATCTTTTTCATCTGGCATTGGCTTAAACCTTTCTTTTGGCATAGGAAGAAAAATCTGAACCTGATCTCCTTCTATGACCAAGTGACGCGCTTGGTGGATGAGAGGAAGGCTGTAGATGTGATCTACCTTGACTTCAGTAAGGCTTTTGACACCGTTTCTCACAGCATTCTCCTCAAGAAACTGGCCGCTCGTGGCTTGGACTGGCGTACGCTTTGTTGGGTTAAAAAGTGGCTGGATAGCCGGGCCCAAAGAGTAGTGGTGAATGGAGCCAAATCCAGTTGGAGGCCGGTTACTAGTGGAGTCCCCCAGGGCTCAGTGCTGGGGCCAGTCCTCTTTAATATCTTTATCGAGTTTTTTTCATCTGGATTTTAGCTCAACACCATGCAGAGTGCAGACAAGAGAACTGGGGTGTTTCTAGAAGCAGCAATGCCCATGCTTTTGATTCAGCTTTGAATATTGAAAGCTTCTCTCCTCTACAACCCCGTTCTCACGAACCAGGCAGCATTCAAGTGACCTGCTTTGCTCCTGTTCTGAAGACTATCACAGTCCACCTTGCCTGTGGCATCTGAGAAACAGAAGAGAAAGCAACCACAGCAGCAAAAGCCACAGCACCCTTAGGTCAGTTACTCTCATCCCCTCCTTTACCTCAGCAGCTTACCTACCCCACAGAGCAGATGCTTCCATCTGTTCTCTTTAGCCACTTACAGCACCTCGAAAAGGCAAACTGGAATTTTACTCTATTTGATGTCGTAAAATAACTGCAGTGACAACCGCACCCCAAAAGCAACTGCTACATCTCTTCATCGCCCACCAGAGTCACTCCAGAGGCAGCTCGGGTCATGACATCCTGTATCGCACACTGCATTTCCGCCTGAACAAAGAAAAACACAGAAGATAAACATTCAGCTGCCACCATTAGCACCCATCCCTCAACAACAGAAGTGACTCCATAGTTCATTTTATCATTTTATCATTTTAAAACAGCAGTTCACTTGCCTCTGTACCTGGAAATTAGATCCAAGCTCAAAAGGAGTAGACAGCATCACCCATGCCACCTGGCAACACAAAAGGACAAAATGACCACTGTGCTTGCAAGCAACCACCTGCCACACCGCTCCTCTGGCCCAAACAACCTCACCTCAGACCCTCAGAGGGAAACACCTGAACGTCTTTCCCTTCGCTTCCGATAAGGGATGACCTCGCTCACAACACTCTCACCTTCCTTCACTGCTCCGTGACATGGGGATTTCCCTGTCCAGGACTGCACTAGGCACCTGCAAAGACAAGAGAAAAGCACACCCTGAGGTGAAGGGAATGACGACACGGACTCCAAGATAGTTGAGAAATGGAGACCTTTAATTGCCCCGATGCCAGATCTTACATAGTTCTTCTGGGCCCCTACACGCACTGCACATGGCTGGCAAACATAGTTACAGGCTTCTGATTGGTGCATTCCTTTTGATCACGCATAGCCCGCTATAGGCCCATCCGAGCCTAACAACTCCTCCTTACTGGTTCCCACTGTCTCTTATTCTAGCCTGGTTACCACTCTATGCCCCTGAGTAACCTTCTTCTTAACCCTTAGTGCATCACCATATCAATCAGCTCCAGTTTGTCACCGAACACGTCACCCATAATTCCCCCTTTCTTTGTTTCTACAAGCCAAATTGTGTGCCACAAACAATTAATCATTTTTTGCAATCGTTGCAGCAGGCATGGTGTAACTATTATAATTGCAACAAACGCGATAAACAAAATAATCATTATCTTTTCCTTTCTCAAGTACTTAAATTTGTTGCTACAGGACTACAGCATCAAGCAAGGAAAGGACAGCTGAACCACATTAAGGGTTTCTTTTTTAAGCTCCAAAGCAGTTAATCAAGGAACTGACTAGCTCTATGCATAGTTAGGTTTTAAAGTGTGCTAAAAGAACTTGAACTCTTTCATTAAGACTGTGCTTGAACAACGCACAGATTAACCCCCCAGAAAGCCAAATATTCCAACTCTATACATAAGAGGTTTTTTTTTTTAAAAAGTTCTACACACTCTCAAAGAGATTTTGAAATTGATTTAAATACTTTACCTTGCAGCTCTGCTATGGCACAAGACAGCACATGTGAAATTTAAGGCTAATTTTTGGGTGCATACATGTAAAAGCTGGCCTTAAAACAAGAGCTGTTGTATTTACTTAATTCTGAGTCTGTAGTGTGAATTCACATTAAAGTAGAGCTGCCACAGCAATCAACAGAATCACAGACTTCCTTCACCTGAATGAGCCCATCTTCTGTGAATCCAGTCATACCAGTTTTAAACAACCTATCTAAAGCAGTGTATCTTAGACTTTGACTTTCTCTGCAACTGTTTCAGAACAAATTAATATCCGCAAAAACTAGAGAAGAACCATCAACTGGTCATATCACGCAAATCTGATGCACAAACCCACTACCTTTAAAACCTTCTCCCCCTCAACAATTTCTTCAGTGTAAATCAGAGCTGTTACTTGAAAACAGAGCTCTCTAGTCCCATCTGCACACATCTCTCTATTTTAATGGGAAGATAGCAAATCAAATTCTGCTCATTTACTAGTTTAACAGACCTAATATTTTAATACCTCCTGGTACATTTTTCATTTGCTGAACTTTTGCATAATGTTTTAAAGAGGGGCTCAATGCACCCTGAATGCAGGACTTGTAGAGGCCACTGTGATTTACGCTTACTTGCTCAGTTAAGTTTATTGCTATAAGACAGTTATTTACGTGGGACTTACCTGAAACACAAATTTATGATATCAACAAAAAAAGTACACCACAGACTAACACTGCTTTTTAGATACTCTTCAATTTTAAAATTTTCAAACACGTTAACTTGTCTTATTTTGTTTAGGGCTGAGGCTGTTCAGCAAGGTCACATAATTTGAGACTGCTGAAATACTTCAGCAATCCTTTGGTCCCAGTAGCTGTAAAACAGCCAAGTAAAAAGAAACTTCCCTACTAAAAAAAGTGTGTGTGGGGAAAGGGGGGAGAGAATTGTCACCAGAAAAGTGTCTTTTAAACACTATCTGCTACACACCACAAAAGTCTTTGTTATAAAATACACCTTTTCATACAAAAGACATCTTGCAAAACCATTTGATTGCCCCACGATGCTGAACGTTTGTGTGAGCTTCTCTTCTTTTCTAAATATTATTCAGCCCAGGCACTTTCAGCCTGAGTGGCTTTGTCTCACATACATGGAACAGCTTGGCCACGATTATCACGAGGCCACTGTCCAGCAAGATAGGGAGCAGCAAGTGTGTCCAACGAGGAAGTCCGGCGAATAATACTGGAAGGGCTTGATGAAGGTGGTCTTAACTTGCCAGCTCTGCAGCCCGGCGAGCGATGGCTCTTCCTCTCCGGTGAGCTCCTGCCTTGCTCCGGGGACTGCCACTGGTGCTGGACCCTGCCTGCCGCCGTGGTGCTGCCCTCTGGCAGCAGGGAGGAGCAAGGTGAGGGCCCGCAGCCCAGCAGCGTTTGTATCCCCCACTTGATGATGCCTCCCACACTTTCTCCCCCCTTGTTCCCAAGTCTTTACAAGAAACACAGCTGAGACCATCGAGGGGACCCCTTGCTTTTGCAAAAACTTCGATAGTAGCTTTATCTTAAACGGGTCATATTTTACACCCCTTTTTATTAATAATTGCGTTAATAATTTTACTATTGCCTCTTCTGCTGAGATATTGGCTCCCATTGTGAATGCCCAGCCGCTCACCTGTCCTTCAGGCCATGTCCCAGGGTTGAAGCTGCAGTCCAGCTGCAAGCTTGATTCATTCAGCTGGGTTCCCTCCGGATGCCCATACAGCATCTCTCTACCCCTTATCACGACGGGGTTACCATTTGAAGGGAATGACGACACGGACTCCAAGATAGTTGAGAAATGGAGACCCTTTATTGTCCCGATGCCAGATCTTACATAGTTCTTCTGGGCCCCTACACGCGCTGCACATGGCTGGCAAACATAGTTACAGGCTTCTGATTGGTGCATTCCTTTTGATCACGCATAGCCCGCTATAGGCCCATCCGAGCCTAACAACTCCTTCTTACTGGTTCCCACTGTCTCTTATTCTAGCCTGGTTACCACTCTATGCCCCTGAGTAACCTTCTTCTTAACCCTTCGTGCATCACCATATCAATCAGCTCCAGTTTGTCACCGAACGCGTCACCCATACTGAGGCACCTCACAGCCACAGCGTACCTGCGGCAATACCTCTCTCTTCCCAGCTCCTTTACTTCAGCTGCTCACCAGCTCTAACTGAGATTCTTCACTCACGGCGCCACAGCAAACTCTGCCTGGGCCGCACAACACACACTACACAAGCTACATTGTTTAAGACACACCACAACTGGAACATTCCTGCCCAACAATCAGTCGCATCCCACTTCAGGAAGGATGCCGCACGCTCCTAGAAACCAAACCTACCAGTCCTGAACAGCTCCCCTGCCAGACAACTCCCCACCTCCTCTTGCCAACCACACTCAGCACACAATTTGTCCTTCAAAAAAAAAGTAAGAACATACACACAAAAACAACTGAGCTCCACAAATGCCAAAAAGCCATGCACACACAACAGCCCCAGCAGGGGTAATCACAGACTTACCCTTTACAGATGAAAAAGGTACCTCTGGTATGACCCTGCTCAGTCTCTTGGTAATACTGCGCCTGTGGTCAAGCCTCTTGCAGTGTGTAAACAAGCTCTTTTTAGTCCTCTGGAGAGTTACACAAGAGGTTTGATACATCTCGAGATTAAAATAACCCCAAAACAGAAGCGTAGACCACCGTCCCAAAAACGAGCAAGCTGGCAACCTCTACTAAATAGCCCTCTATCAAGTGAATTCCAAGCACTTGCAATCTAGAAATCCAGAGACTCTGACCCACCTAAAGAACCCTGCAACTGACAGAAGGAAAAACAAAGCACTTACCCCTAAGAGCAGCCCAGGCAGAAGGAGCTCCCTCATGCCTTGCCTGGGGCCCATATACCATTTGGCCCCGCCCAGCACCCAAACCCAAGCACCTGGGAAAGGGGAGGGGCAAGAAACAACAAAGTAGACAGAGCAGGACAAGCAGCAGCTGTGTTTTTTTTTCCTTTCATTTGGATTTTAGCTCAACACCATGCAGAGTGCAGACAAGAGAACTGGGGTGTTTCTAGAAGCAGCAATGCCCATGCTTTTGCTTCATCTTTGAATATTGAAAGCTTCTCTCCTCTACAACCCCTTTCTCATGAACCAGGCAGCATTCAAGTGACCTGCTTTGCTCCTATTCTGAAGACTATCACAGTCCACCTTGCCTGTGGCACCTGAGAAACAGAAGAGAAAGCAACCACAGCAGCAATAGCCACAGCACCCTTAGGTCAGTTACTCTCATCCCCTCCTTTACCTCAGCAGCTTACCTACCCCACAGAGCAGATGCTTCCATCTGTTCTCTTTAGCCACTTACAGCACCTCGAAAAGGCAAACTGGAATTTTACTCTATTTGATGTCGTAAAATAACTGCAGTGACAACCGCACCCCAAAAGCAACTGCTACATCTCTTCATCGCCCACCAGAGTCACTCCAGAGGCAGCTCGGGTCATGACATCCTGTATCGCACACTGCATTTCCGCCTGAACAAAGAAAAACACAGAAGATAAACATTCAGCTGCCACCATTAGCACCCATCCCTCAACAACAGAAGTGACTCCATAGTTCATTTTATCATTTCAAAACAGCAGTCCACTTGCCTCTGTACCTGGAAATTAGATCCAAGCTCAAAAGGAGTAGACAGCATCACCCATGCCACCTGGCAACACAAAAGGACAAAATGACCACTGTGCTTGCAAGCAACCACTTGCCACACCGCTCCTCTGGCCCAAACAGCCTCACCTCAGACCCTCAGAGGGAAACACCTGAACATCTTCCCTTGTGGTGGTTTTACTGGGGTGGGCGACCGAGCTCCACCACAACAAAGCGCTCCCCTTTCCCCCCCCCCCCCCCTTCCCCCCCCCCCCTTCCCCCCCCCCCTCTTCCCCCCCCCTCCCCTTCCCCCCCCCCCCTTCCCCCCCCCCTCTTCCCCCCCCCTCCCCTTCCCCCCCCCCCCCTTCCCCCCCCCCCCCTTCCCCCCCCCTCCCCTTCCCCCCCCTCCCCTTCCCCCCCCCCTCCCCTTCCCCCCCCTCCCCTTCCCCCCCCTCCCCTTCCCCTCCCCTTCCCCCCCCCTCCCCTCCCCTTCCCCTCCCCTTCCCCCCCCTCCCCTCCCCTTCCCCTCCCCTTCCCCCCCCTTCCCCTCCCCTTCCCCTCCCCTCCCCCCCCTTCCCCTCCCCTTCCCCTCCCCTCCCCTTCCCCCCCCTCCCCTCCCCTTCCCCTTCCCCCCCCTCCCCTTCCCCTTCCCCTCCCCTTCCCCCCCCCTCCCCTCCCCTTCCCCTCCCCTTCCCCCCCCTTCCCCTCCCCTTCCCCTCCCCTTCCCCCCCCTTCCCCTCCCCTTCCCCTCCCCTCCCCTTCCCCCCCCTCCCCTCCCCTTCCCCTTCCCCCCCCTCCCCTTCCCCTTCCCCCCCCTCCCCTTCCCCTTCCCCCCCCTCCCCTTCCCCTTCCCCCCCCTCCCCTTCCCCTTCCCCCCCCTCCCCTTCCCCCCCCTCCCCTCCCCTTCCCCCCCCCTCCCCTCCCCTCCCCTTCCCCCCCCCCCTCCCCTCCCCTTCCCCCCCCTCCTCTCCCCTTCCCACATAAGAGCTGCTCAGGTGGAGCTCTCATATGAGCTCTCATATAGGACACCTGCTGCTCATATACCATTAGGCCCCACCCAGCACCGTGTCCCAATCACCTGGGAAGGAGGAGGGGCAAAGCACAGGAAGGGATAAAGAGAGCAGGAGGACCAGTAGCTGCATTTTTTATTTGGCTTAGCTCAATGACGTGTGGAGTGTTACTAGAAGTAACAATTCCTGTGCTTTTGCTTTGTTTCTGATTATTGAAATGACAATATGAGCAAGTAGGTAACTAAAACTTTTTTTGACTGTAATTAGCTGAAACCTTTCTTTACATAGGTAGAAATAATCTAGGAGTGTAACAGATTACAAACCACAAAAAAGCAATTCAATGTAGTAAAATAACTCACAGGCAAAGTAACATACCTTAGTAGACTATCTAAAAAACAAAAGGCTATGCAGATGGGTCCAAAAAAGCCAACCCAATCAAGATCTGAGAAGGGTACAGACATTCTCAAAAGGAGCAGGGGAAAAAACAGTGGCACAGTACAACCTGGAAAAGACACTAAGCAGATTTAAAAGATCTGTAGGACCTCAGGAGGGACCTGAGAAGAGCACATAGGTCCTTGGAAAGTGGGGGGTGGGGGTTAGGCGGGGACTAGGAATACTAAGTAGAGGAGAAAATGAGTGTTGTGAGCCTGAAGTGTGTACAAGCATCGTAAAGAGGGCACCTGAGAGGATGGGGAAACAAAGGGAAAGCTGCTTACCTCTGAGAAGTCGTCCTTGAGCTTCGTGCTACGGACATTTGTCTTGCGGGCTTGGCACACAAGTTTAGGGGTCCCCATACATTGAAGGCTTCTTACCTCTGAGAAGTCCTACATGGCTCCACCTGCGTTACTGATTTTTTCCGCCAGCAGGTGGTGGCAGAGGGCGCTACCGCCCTCATCCTGAGAACGGCAGACACAGCTTCCCAAACCGTTTTCTCAATAACGTAAGCAGTGCGAACCACGTGGAAAACCACAAATGAAAACGGCAGAAAAACGCACCCCACGTCGTCTCGGGGAGGAAATAACTGCCCTGAGCAATGTGCCCTTCCCAGCTAGGAAGCTGAACAGCAATGTGAAAAACTACGTTTCCCAGCATGCCACGGAAACCAACATGGCCGACAGGAAGCTCAAAACCCAAAGACCACGACTCCCAGCACGCTGTGGGGCAAGACCCTCAGGTCACCTGACGCTGCGGATGCCCCGCAGCCAGCCCCCGGCTTCCTGACCTGCAGCCCGACGCCCCTCCCCACCCCCCGCCCGGGGCTTTCCCTGCCCCAGCCGCTCCGCCTGCAGTATTACGTTTCCAGCAGCAGGCGGCGGCATAGGGCGACGCACCACTACTGCACATGCACACCGGCCCCTGACAGAGGTACTGCTTTTTCACCAGCTGACTCTGCGCATGCGTGGAACCAGGCACGGCTTCTCAAAACGTTTTCTCGTTAACAGAAGCAGTGGGATCCGCACAGAAAACCACACGGAAGCGGCAAAAAGAAGCACCCCGGTCCACTGGTGCGGAGGAAACAACTGCCCTTCCTACCTGTCTCCGTGTTGCTCCCGGCTTGGAAGCCGAGCGGCAACGTGGAACGACATTTCCCAGCATACCGCAGAAGCCAAAGTGGCCGACAGGAAACTCGGAGCCCAAAGACCACAACTCCCGGCATGCTCTGGGGCAAGATGCTCCCAGCCACCGCCCCAGAGCAAAATCTGTACTTTCTGACCTGCCGCCTACCCCCTGCAGCTTTCCCTACCCCAGCCGCCGATCGCGCAGGACCCAGCCTCCCCAACACCCTTCCCTCCCCCTCACCAGGGACCCCAGTCCCTCCCTCACCTGCTCCTCCACAGCAGCCGCAACCCAGGTCACTCTCGCCAATCACTCCCTCCGAGCAGACAAGCCCCACCACACCTGGCCCAGAGAGCAAAGACAGCACAGGCCTCCGCCCACCATTGCTGTCCTTACTCCCCCCCCCCCCCCCCCCCCCCAGCCTGCAGTCTCTCCAGCAGGGTGGCCCCCACACCCAGATCGCTTGTCTGTATCCATCAGCTCCTCCACGGACAATGAACACAGGGCCAACCCCCCCAGCCCCTGCCCCCTCCACACCCAGGAACCTGCAACCAGCAACACGGCCACTTACAGAGGCCACAAACACAGAGGGCAGCATAAGCCAGAAAGCGAACTTTATTAAACTCTTGCGCAGGACTCCTGGCAGGGAGACTGCAGTGGATCTCCCTGCCCAGACGTTCTCCCCTTCCCCTGGGGGACTGCATGGCTCAGGCATCGAGTAGGTCTGTCCATCCGTCTCAGCGTCCATCCCACGGGGAACGGTTGCCTCCTGCGGAAATGGGCTGTGATGTACAGAAGGAGGAAAAAAAACAAAGGAAAACGGCACAAGCGGGACACAAGCAGCAAGAGGAACTGGGTGGACGGACAGCCAGCGGGGCATAAGGCCAGAAAAACCACCCAGGGGGCAAGGAGCAGGACAGGGGTGATCAACAGGGTTGGACAGAGCCCAACAGAGGCACAACTGCGACGGCCAGGATGACCAAGAGTAATAGCAATTTTACTCTTACTGACATCAGAGAGTGTTGGTTTTGGGATGAAATCAGAGTTTTGGTTTTTGGATCAGAGATGACTCTGTTGAACAGTCTCTGCCTTTCCAGTATGCGAAAGGGAAAAGCCACGAGGATAAGCACAGAAGTATGAAGCTATTACCAACAGAGATGCTGGAAGTAGGCTTCTCAGTATCACTTTTGGTACTTGTGGAATAATTGCCTGAAGTAACTAGGCAAATTAAACTAATATTCACATTTTAAAGAAAACATACAGCATTGAAGAAGCTTTCAGGGTGATGGGTACCTGCGCTACCTAAGCGTTCCCTAGGCCTCCAACTTTACATGCTATTGCACTAGGGGAACTTGGTGTGCTGACTCTAAGGAACAGTACAGAGCAAAGAGCGGAGTGGAGACACCACAGATAGGCTCTGTGACGAGATGGGGACCCGATGCTCTTGTGCACACCGAGACCGATACGCTGCACGTTTGCTACCCTGAGCCAACGACCTGTCATGTTTTTGAAAAAACACTGTACTCTAGTGAACTTTTGCTCATTATAGCATCATTATAATATCAAAACACACCTTCATCCCAAAAGCTCCGTGCCCCCAAGGTGCGACCACCCCTCACTGAGCACGCGCTCTGAATTTCTCCTTTAAACAAAAGCAAGAAAACTTTCTACCAATCATAACCAAGATATGCCTGACTAGAGTCACTCAAGCTCCACCTAAAAGGACAGAAAATAGTCATAGAATATCCTGAGTTGGAAGGGACCCACAAGGATCATCAAGTCCAACTGCTGGCACCACACAGGTCAACCCAAAAATTCAGACCATGTGACTAAGTGCACAGTCCAAACACTTCTTAAACTCCGATAGGCTTGGTGCAGTGACTGCTTCCCTGGGGAGACTGTTCCAGTGCGTGACAACCCTCTCAGTGAAAAACCTCTTCCTGATGTCTACCCTTAACCTCTCCTGCCGCAGCTTGACACCATTCCTGCGGGTCCTATCACTGGTCACTAAAGAGAACAGATCAGCGGACAATGTAAATTGGCTTAAGTGAAAAGGGATGTTAGGGAAGATAACATCACGAAGGATACCTTTCTGACTTCCGGGATCAGTTGACGGACTGAGCCTCTCTTCCCCTTGCATTGGGATGTCATGGGGTAAGATCTGAACACTTGGTTGTACCAGGTGTCTCCATGGAAACTTAGAAATTTCTAGAGCCTTTGTGCCTTTTAACACGTTAATAGCCAGGACGAGTACCTGTATATTTCATGCGTGCTCGCTTGCTTTTGCAGACAGTGAATTTATCTCCGTCAATCCAAAGAACCTGTGTCTCTGGTTGCTGTAATAAACTGCCCTTCATTGCATTGTTCCTAGCCGTGATAGTTCTCATTGAATGCAACTAGACCAAGGACGTGCTACGTTATTGGTGAATCTATGACCGTGATAGTTCAGTAACCTGAATCCGACCACCCGTAACAGTTAGTCAGCTACACCCCTTAACACGACGGTATTTCATAGGGAAAAACATAAAGCCTAAGATTTCTCATCCTTGAGGCCTTGGGAGGCAGGCAGAGAAGGAACCCGAGACTCTCAGTGTCTCCTGAGAATCGCAGCTTACAGTTACTCCATGTCTTCTGGTCTCACAGGATGAGGCAGAGGTATAATTAATTCCTTCTCCATCTCACTGGAAAGAGCTTTTCTCCTCTCTGTGACAAAGGAAAAAAAAATGTTATGATCGTGGGAGTCATTATACAAAGCCATACTCGGTGAATTCACTATTACAGTTAAGATCGTTTTTAATCAAAAACACCTTGACAGCAATGTCACCACTGCAAACATAGCGCTGCAAAAAAAAAATCAACTCAAGATAAAGGAAAGGGTGAGCTAAAAGGACAAATAACGTGACCAAAAGCATCTGCAACAACCATCTGGTAGATGGTTGTCCACAGCCCTCGGATTTTATGGTTGTCTTTCCTGACAAACGAATCCTGGAAGAACAGAAAAGATACACGTGTCCACAAAAACTTTTGGGGAGACTACTGAAAAGAAAAACAAAAAAAAAAATAGAAACAGCAAGTGGCTAGTATGTCAGCTTTGTAAACAGAGTAACATTAACATACTAGAAATTTCCACATTATGTGTAGCCCCAAGGTGGTGCTGGGTACATCCACTGATATTAATGGGGTGGCACAATATAAGAGATAGTTAATAGACCAGGTACACCTGAGGTGCACAGATTGCATATTCCAGGCAACAAAAAAGGCACAGCTTGTCACCCAGTTTGGATCAGCTTGCATATGAGTCTGTTGATACATGAGTATATGCAACAAACAGAGAAGTCTTTTACTCCACAGACTCAGTTTCATTATATATATATATACACAAACATATACATATGTATGTATATATTTATATAGATATACACAAACATTTTGAACTTTATAACCACTTCAGTAACCATCATTAGCTACACCTACACTTAAAGCCAGGACTACACTTAAGTGATTAAGTAAACATGAAGCCTTATCTGTGAAACACTGAAAATGCCCCATAACCACCGGGCATCTTATGCACAGCGTACATAATTTTTGTACAAACGTGCATCTTAATACACAAGGAGGAGGGGCGAGGCAGACACAGGTTTTAGAGACACGTCAAGACCAGAACAACCACTGGGCAATCGCTCAGATGTGCAAAGCTCAGCTAAAACCCACACAATTCCACTGAAGGAAGGAGGCTACCTACTTGTCTGCTTAAAATAACCTCTACAAAGAACATATTACAAAATCAAAAATGAAACCATCGTCCAGCAAAGCAAACATCTGGAATACAAAGGGCTAAAAATGACAGCTGAGGTTTGATTCTTTAGCAATGTCAAAGGTCTTCAGATCCTACTTGACTTTTCGTGGATGGTGGTGTTGCAGCACAGAAATGAGGAGATCGGAAAGATCACAACAGGCCAAACGCGGTGCTGAGCTCCTAAAGGAGCTGGTGGGATAGCACTGATGAGAGTGAGACAGGCTGTCAGCCTTCTGCACGAGCTGAAGAAAAGGAGCGCAAGTGTCGGAAGAAGCTGTTTCTTCTCATACTTCATTTAATATATATCATCTTTAAATCCGGGACATCTTCTTAGGGAACAGATAAAGAGGTAGAGTTAGCGGCTCCAAGGACACTTCAGCATCTCAGTTCTTTCTATAGTTAGCTGCTACCCATAAAACCGAACCAGTTAAAATAGAGAGTTATATTAATAATTCTGGATAATAACGAAAGTATGGGATTAAAAAAAAACAACACACGCTTGCATGGAAAAGAGGTTAAATCATCTCATTCATTTCCCAATTCCCCTGCAAACTCTATGCTCAGCTCCTCTTCTCTCACTCACCTATCCAAACACAGGGCAGACGCATCAGTTCTCATCATTCTTGGTAATAAGACAACATTTTCACGCTTGCTCTCAAATATCATCTCTTTCCAGCACACTTTCCTGCAAGCTATGCTAATTCCTCCAGGCTTTTTAATATATGCTAGAAACTCCACTGTTTTATCCTAATGACCATCTCGGTGGGAGTCACCAAGCTGCTATCTTTCATTCTGCTGTCTTCACAAATACAAATAAAACAGTACTTCAGCGATGCTCTCTGACCAACTAGGCAATATGTGCATTGACCTCTTACATAAGGAAGGAAAGAATTCGTAGACAACATCCAGAAAGTATTACTTTGTTAGATATCAGAGTGGTGGGGCAGAATGACAATGCTACACAAGACTGTACCTACGCTCCTGGGATTGTACACAGTTTGCTGGAATACAAAAAAAAAAAAGTAAGGTCACTGTGTGGAACAAGTTCACTCACTCCATTATTATTGTGAATGGCAAGAATATTTTAGTAAGCGTTCTTTTAAACCTGTAGAAATTTTCAGATTTATCTCAACTTGGCTTCATGAAAACTGAAACTTGCAGTACAAAGATCATTTATAAAAGCTTTTAGCAGCTGACCTTTTTAGGCATGGATTTGGTCACCTTTCTGGTGGGTAATATTCATCTCTCTCCCCCTTCCCCACCAAAAAAAAAAGACCACAAACTGGGACTTCTTGGAGGTGTGACTCCATTTTTCACCTTACCTAGTATACACTGTTTCTTCGCTATGCTAAGCTTTCACCATGACTGCATAACAGAGTCTCACTGATATTGTTTCTGTCTGCGAGTTTCACATGACTTCCCCAAATTGAATGAAACAAGCATTTTCCGTTGTGATGGACGTCAAAACCAGCGATGTCTCTCGTCAGCTGTGGAGTCCTGCTGGCAGTATCACCAGCTCTCAGACAATCCCATCTACCTTTTGGGGTCCGCCCCATCCATCCTCAGCAGTGGGAAGTTCTTCCAGAAGCAAACAGACTGTTATTTGTTCCTCGGTGGAGCTGAGGCTCTGCAAGGCTTTGCTTTTTTTCTTCCCTCACTCCCCCTTTATTTCCAAGCTTAAACTTAACACACAAGCTCGTGGGGCTGCAGCGGCAACCCCCAAATCAAATCCCAGCCCCAGCATCCCACAGTCCCCTACTCTCAGGCCCATCAAGCTACAAATGGGCACAATGCTACAGACTGCAGTGGGCAGGTCCTTCAGGGCAGGGATGTCATCTTTTCAGGTGATGTTCAGCTCCCTGAAAGGGCTGAAATACCACGCCCATACTCACTTCCCCTACTTGATTCACACAGGTGTAGTCAGGGGAGCAGGACCACGCCAGCACTCCCAGCTCACAAAGCTGACTGCCTACCTCCAGGTTTGTGTCATTTCCCTGGATTACTGCTACTTCTGACACATTCCTGCTACGAAAGCATAGCTCAGTGGCATTAAGCAACCAAACGCGTGGATTGTGCTGTCTGCAGTATTTTGTCCCACATGCTCCTGCCCCAGGACAGTTATTTAATCAGCTGGTGAGCCCGTGCCTCGAGCAAGCATCTTGCTGGGTAACCAGCTCCTAGCCTTGAATGGACACGTGAGAACTTCCAACTTTGTTTCCTGGTAATGTTTGAAGTAAAAGCAGTAGGGAAAATCCCTGGAAGAAAAGTCTTCCTTAAGCTGAAGACATGCAATATTGCAAAACTGCTGTGAATTATTACGAAGGCAGAATGATGGCTGAGTCAGCCCACTCTGACCGAATGTCAGTGACCTCCCAAAGGTCTTTCTGTTTGCAGAGCCCGTTTTTGAGATACTTTTGTGCTGCTACCCTAGTGCATGCTGTGTGTTTCTCAGGCCACCTAAAATTCCTGAAATGCAACAGCTCTGGTTTTCCCACCTATTTATTATTATTACCATTCTTTCAAGACAGTCAAAAGAAGTAATTTATGTTTTTATTTGGTAGAGAGTGAAATCACTTTCGCTATTATGCTGTCACCAAAGTCAGCTGGAACTATTACAGAATGATAAATGAGAGATAAAATAATTTTTCTTTCTTGGATAGCGTTTGCTTCAAATACTCATGCCAGGGCCAGTTTAAGGAACCCACGGATTCCAAGGGAGGGAGGCTTGCCAAAACAGATTCTTCCTTTCTGATAATTTCTCAATGGAGCATTTCTCCCTTCGGTATTACTGGGGTAAGGACAATGACTTGGATTTCAGAGAAGCAAGGTTTGCAAGGATAGGTAGTATCTTGAGGTGGATGAGATTTCAGGGATACAACCTCTATACCTACCAAAACCTAAATTCCACAATGCTGCTTCTGCAATCTGAGGGACAAACTCTTTTGCCATAGAAGGGCAGGGATATCGGACCAGCACAGAGGATCGCTTCAGGAGTCAGCAGAAGTGGTAACGAGAGAGCTGCATCCCTCTGTGATAGATACCTGTGCCCAAACAAGCTTTCCTTCCGCTCACAGGGGAAAAAACCTGGCGTCCTACAACAGGCCTCACGTCTACCACTTTGGAGTGTTCTCAGTCAGCTTGTCTGTGCTTCAACTTCCCTTTGAAGGAAGTGGAAAAGTACATAAAAACCTCGTTCCGGTAGCTCGGCACTGACCTGCAAGCCAGCACCAGCAGCCGGGCCGAAGTGTGACAGCCCTGAGAAGAGAAGGCTCTGGGGAGACCTCATTACTACCTTTAAACACGTATAATGGACTCACAAAAAAGACAGGCAAGGACTTTTTACCAGCGCCTGTAGTGACAGGGCAAGGCAACAGCTATAAACTGAAAGAGGACAGATTTATATCGAACAAAAGGAAGAAATTCTTCACGATGAGGGTAGTAAGACACTGGAACGGGCTGCCCAGAGAAGTTGTGGAGGCCCCATTACTGGAGGTGCTCAAAGCTGGGCTAGATTGGGCTTTGAGCAACCTGACATAGCGAAAGACGCCGCTGATCAAGGCAAGGGGGATGGACTAGATGATCTTTAAGTGTCCCTTCCAACCCAAACCACTCTACGATTCTGTGAAAGGAATTGCCTCCCAAGTCTTTCTTGACCAACCACAACTAGCATTCTGGAAAGCCCTGCAAGCACTTGTTCATTATTTCTACGATAATTCTTAAAACTGAAGTGGGACAAAGTTTTGTCCACAAAGGCCTTTGGGGAGACTACTGAAAGGAAAACCAAGCCAAACCAAAACACTAGGAACAGCAAGCGGCTAGTACGTCGGCTTTGTTAACAGTGTAACACTAACGTACTAGAAATTTCCATGTTATTTGCCCTCTACCTTGAAAATGTCACCCAATTCTGTCAGTGTTCACCATCAGGTTGTTTTTTTTTTTTAATTTTCATGTGGACATCTGAGAAAAACATTTCAAGTCCCCGTCACTGAGGGAGAAGAGGAGAGAAAAAAAAAAAAGAAAAACAGAGGGGGGGAGAAGCGCAGCCATTCCTTTCCTCGGTAACATGAGCAAAAAGCTCAGGCACTCGGCAACAACATGCTTTGAAAAATAAAACACAGAAAAAACTGCACGTTATTTAATCTCAGCTGTAGAGTCACATGTATGTGTACCTGCTCATTTATTCATCTGCCAGTATATTTTGCTACAGAAAGTAGAAACTACAAGGTTACTACTGCCTTTTGTAACCGATGGGATCTTCGGTAGTGCTGGTAATAGAAGATGAAATAGGCAATATTGCTTAATATGTGTTACATTTGCGATGTACTGTGCCTGGGCTGCACTTGGAAGATACAAAATATATGTGCAAGGATAGCATGAGAATGCACTGATTCATGATGAGGAGTAAGGAAGAGGACTAAAAGAACGCCAAACAAGCAAGACATCTAGATAACAGGGGCCTCTCGGACCCCAGGAACCGGATCAAACCAACCTTACGGTTTGGACTGAGACCAAGGGCTCAGATAGCATGCACAAGAAGAAAAGGTTAAAAAGTTCAACTCTGATGAAGACATCTTACTTCATCCCAATGACCACCCGGACGACCACCACAGAATAATACGCAAGCGCAGAAGGACTGACATGATAATTAGCATATGAAGCGGGGCTAGGTGGAGCTAGGAAATGAATATGCATAGATGTGTTGTGAAACTTAATGCATATGTAATATTTTAGGAGATAAAAGAGAACTGAGTGAACAAATCGGACGAAGTTAGATTTGGGCAGGCATGCCCCTAACTTCCGGGGCCTAATAAAGCACCTTCATATAATCACTTTGTGGATTATGTGTCTTCGTGAATGCTAACAGTAGGAACAGCTATCTGAAAGAGCCAACAAAATCCCCGTCACGCTTCGATTTCACCTGAAAATCACTATGACTTACCTGGACAGTCGGGACAGACGAGCTGCTCTTTCTCCTAGGAAACCTGCAACTGCAGCACACCAGCTGCAGCTTTCCTCGGTTTACCCGGTGCGCCACCTTTGCTCGGCAACAAAACCCACAGGGGTCCTAGTGGCGGGGAGCTGCTTCTGCCCTGGTGAGCCGCAGAAAAAGGAGAGAACCGGTTGTCAGAACACAGGGAGAGGAAAACCTCCAAGGCGCAGACCAACGATCAAGCGCAGCGAGGACCTGCGCCCGGCCGCCGCAGCCCCCACCCCTCCCGGCCCGACGCTCCGGGGAGGCACCCCTGAAGGCTCTCGCTCACCTCACCGCCGGCGACCGCGCTCGCAGCCAGCGGCAACCTGCGCCTCCCGGCGCGCACAGCCCGGCGCCGGCTCGGGGAAAGACCGGCCGTGCGCCCCGGAGCCCACGTGGCCGCCCGGCACCACACAACTACAGCTCCCAGCGTGCCTCGGGACGGAGCAGCCCATCCAACCCAGAGCGGAGTCCGCCAAGCACACACAACCGCCCCCCCCCCCCCGCCGCCTCCCACCGCTCCGCCCCCCTCTCCCCCAGCCCCCCGAAGCCCCGCGCAGTGTAGACCCCGCAGCACGCCCGGCCCGGCCCGGTCCGGTCTGGTCTGGTCCGGTCCGGCGCCGCCCCCGCCCCGCAGAAGGGCCTTTTCCGCAGAAGCCGCCGACCGCGTGGCGTCCCGACCACCCACCCCGCCCCGCCCCGTCCTTTCCCGGGGCGGCACCGATCACCAACCTCATTGCGGCATCGCGTCTTGGCGTCCCGTTCCATCCCGAGCCCGTCCCGGCTCCTGCTCCGGAGAAGGGCGCCGCCATTTTGCCGGGGGTAGGGGTCCTGCGGCACCGCCCGGCTCCCCCTCCCAAGGCGAGAGCAGCAGAGTGGCAGGCAGGCCTTCCCGGAGCAGCGCTGATGTGCGAGCCACAAGAAAAAAAAAAAAAGAAAAAAAAAAAGCCACTCAGCTTTATGCGTTTACACAACTTAGGGCAGAGGTTGCCCCTGCGTTGCCCTTTTTTTTTTTTTTTTTTTAATTGAGAATGTCCGGGTGTGCTTGGTCCTCTCTCATTGCATATTGCAAGAAGAACACAAACACCTCCTCCGGAGGCTGGAATTGCTCAAAAAAAAGAGCACCCCATTAATAGCACTGTTATTCCACTGGAAATCAGTCTCGGTTAAGCACAAGAACAACCAAGTTCCCGTCTTGTCACAGAGCTTAGCCACGGCGCCTCTGCTCCGCTCTACACCCCGTACTGCTGTTCCTCTTAAGAGTCAGCACGCCAGGTTCTCCCAGGGTGATCAACATCTAAGGTTGGAGGCCTCGGGATCTTTTATGCAGAGCAGCTACACTCCACCCTGGAAGCTTCTTCAGCACTGTACCTTTTCTTTAAAATGTGAATATCAGTTTAATTTTCAGGTCACCTGAGGCAATTATTCCCCACGGCAGGGACTAGGAATGCTAAGTAGAGGAGAAAATGAGTGTTGTGGGCCTCAGGCATGTGCAAAGAGCGTAAGGAGGGCTCCTGAGAGGACGGGGGAACAAAGGGAAAGCTGATTACCTCTGAGAAGTCATCCTCGATCTTCGTGCCATGGACATTTGTCTTGCACGCTCGGCGCACGAGTTAGGGGTCCCTGTACATTCGAAGGCTTCTTACCTCTGAGAAGTTCCCCCCGGGCTTTCTTCCGCCAGATGATGGCTTTCCCAGGGACTCGCTGCCCCGCATGGAGAGATCCCTGCCCAAGCAGCTCATGGCCTGCGATGCCACGTGTGCGCAGCCATTCTCAGGAAGACGCATGCGTGGCTTTACAGCCTGAATGGGAAATGGCAAGCATTTCCTCGGGGCAGGTTTTCCATCATCATCTCCCTCTGTAGGAAAGGGAAAAGTCGCTCCTGTCAGCTGCTCCTCCTCTCTTAACATTCCTAACATCCCCCCACCTCCCCAATCCCACCTTCCCCTGCTGATTTTGGTCCTCTCGGGTCACTGCCCACCTCCACCTTCCAGAGCAGCTCCTTCTCATCAAGTTCTCCTTCCACGTCCTGTCCCCGGCTGCTCCCATCCCACGGTGCTTTCAACGGTGACATTAGCTGTCGCTCGGATCTCCTTCCCGCTCGGTACCCTCTCTGCAGCTATCCCTGTCGTGGGAATGGCAGACAACCCTGCAGGTTGTCCGTACCCAACAGGCTGAAGGATCCGTTTACCCGGAAAGTTTTGATGAGAGATTACAGAAAAAGAGTTGCACCTCTGCGCAACGCATCTTCCTTTCCAGAGGGACGCAAAGACATCACAGGCGACCTCCCTGTAACTTTGTCAAATTCGGCAATGCTTTGTGGTGAGTATTATGAAAAATTACATTAGAAAGAGAAGACCGGTAGTCCTGACAAGTTCCTGAAGTCAGGAGAACTTGTCCAGTCAACCCCAAACTGTTCGCTACAGTAATTTGTTAGTCCGTTTCCTTTTGAAAGCCAAATGAGGAGGTGCGCATTCTACTCTTTCCCATCTGTGTTCTCGTTGCAGCTTAACCCGGCAGGCGGCCAGAGCAAATGGATGAGTGGTGCTTTTCTCCCCACTGTGGGAGACTCAGGAAGAAAAAATAGTCAAAGCTCGTGGATTTGGATAAAGACAGTTTAATAGGACAAAAAAGGCAGGGAAATCATAACGATGATGAGGGAATGTTGCAAAGCAAGTGGTGTGTGATGCTATTGCTCACCACCTGCTCACTGATGCCCAGCCCTCCCCGAGCAGTGGTCCCCCCTCCGCCCCCCACCATCCCGTTCTCCACCGTTCCATGGGACAGGGGACAGGTTAAGAAAGGGGCCGGGCAGCAGGACACTCACTGCAGCTCCCGCTCTGGGTGCTGCTGGGACGATTTCACGGTTCAGGCCCTTCTCACTCGCTCTCCCCCGGCTTCTTCCTCGGTAAGGATCCGGAGGCTGAGCTGTCAACCCACCAGGAGAACACACGGGGGTGTGACACGCCTTACGCGGTAAAAGCGACAGCGACAATGGGGTCAGTCACTGCGCAACGACCGAGGCGGCTGCCCGGCAGCGCAGGACTACAGTTCCCAGCATGCCTCAGGACAGAGCAGCCCACCTCACCCCGCAGGGACTCCGGAACGTCCCCCCTCCCCGTGCCGTTCCCCGCCTCTCCTCTCCGCTCCGTGCTCTCCCTCCCTCCCCCGCCCCTTGTCTCCCAGGCTCGCCGCCGCCAGACCCCACGGCCCCGCGGAGCACGGGTCCGGCGTGGCGCGCCCCCGGCCCCACACAAGGGCCATTGCCCCAGGAACCGCCGACCGCGCGGCGCTCCGACCGACCGCCGTCTCGCCCCGCGCGCCGTCCCGGGGCGGCCCCGACCACCAAACCCGTTGTGGTGTCGCGTCCCGTCCCGTCCCGAGCTGAGGCGACGCAGCTTCTGACCGGAAGCAAGGCGCCGCCATTTTGCCGCGGGCAGGGGCACTAATGAGAATGCCGGCGGCGCTGACAGAGACTGTCGGCTCTCAGCCTGCAGTACCGCCTTTTCGCCACAGGGGGGGCGGCAGAGGGTGCCTGGGCGCCTCCTAGCATGAGCGGCACCGCCCAGCCCGCAGTACCGGCTTTTGGCCCGCAGGTGGAGGCAGAGGGCGCTACCGCGCTCGTCCCAAGGATTGCAGGCACGGCTTCCCAAACCGTTTTCCCGGAAAAAACACAAACGAAAATAAAAGGCTGAGCCTCTCTTCCCCGCTTCTCCCCCCCCCCACCTCCCCCGGCACTGGGACGCCGTGGGGTAACATTTGAACATTTGGTTGTACCAGGTGTCTCTGTGGAAACTCTCTAGAGTCTTTGTACCTTTTAACGTGTTAATAGCCAGGATGAATACCTGTGTATTTCATGCGTGCTCGCTTGCTTTTGTGAACAGTCAAAGGATGGTCTTGTCAGGGCATAGCCAACGAAGGAGTCACAGTGGGGGCCTTGTAATAACCTGAGGCAGGACAGATTCTCATCATGGGACTGTGACATCTTGGGTGGCACAGATTCACAGAGAGGCTTTGTAACATAGTAGCCAGCAGAGCATCAACAGTAGGGCCTTGTGACATCCTTTCACGGTACAGTATCATAAGAGGGCTTTTTGAGCTCCCAGCCAAGCACAGAGCTATGGTTCAATGATGTCGCATGAAGGCTCAGTACCGTGTCACAATAGTGTACTGGGACCCGCCCCCCC
This sequence comes from Anser brachyrhynchus, assembly GCF_964034855.1. Lineage (NCBI taxonomy): Eukaryota > Metazoa > Chordata > Aves > Anseriformes > Anatidae > Anser > Anser brachyrhynchus. The sequence goes on along the minus strand of NC_137696.1, from coordinate 11,775,297 downwards.
CCCCCCCAACCCCCCCCCCCCCCCGCCCCCCATGTCCTGCAAAAGGAGTCAGAATATGCTAGTCTTATAGAGTGGTGGGGGATAGCGTCACATTAGGGCTCGTACCATCCTGGCCATGCACTGAGTCACAGATGCTATTGTATCTTCCTGGCAAAGGACAGAGTCACAGCAGGGCCTTGTAAAATCACACCAAAGCAAAGAATCATGGAGGCACTTAATAACATTAGTGTCAGGCAGAGAGTCACAGGAGGGTCATGTGACATCACGGGCTAGCAGAGAATCACAGTGGGGCATTTTACCATCATGGCTCTGCAGAGAGTTTCAGCAGGGCCTACAGTCCTCACATCCGAGCACAGCGTCTCAAAAGGGAATTGTAACCTCATGTCTCTGCAGAGTGTTGTCAGGACCTGTTGACCTCACCATCCCAGGCATATCATCAAAGTGGGGTACTATGAGATAAGGACCTGGCACAAAGTTACCCTATGGTCTTCTGAGCTCATGACCCTTCACAGAGTCAGAGTTTGGCATTGTAACTTCCTGGCACAGCGTCACAGCAGAGTCTTTTGAGCTCATGGCCCAGCTGGGAGTTACAGTGAAGTGTTGGAAATGTTGGAATCATTACCTTATTCAGCGCTCCCGCATGGCCATGAGAGCTCATGGCCCAGAACATTTCACATCATATTTCTTAAAACATCATGGCACAGTATTGTCAAAGGGGGTCTTCTGAGCAGGCAAAGAGTCAAAGGATGGTCTTGTCAGGGCGTGGCCAATGAAGGAGTCACAATGGGGCCTTGTAATAAACTGAGTCAGGACAGAATCTCAGCATGGGACTGTAAGATCCTGGGTTGCACAGAGTCACAGTAAGGTTTGTAATATTCTAGCCAGCAGTGCGTCAACAGTAGGGCCTTTAGACATCGTGCTGGGGCACAGTGTCACAGGATGGCTTTTTCAGCTCCCAGCCTAACACAGAGTTACACTTTTGTGATATTTCATGAAGGCTCGCTACCTTGTCACAATAGCATATTGGGAGCTCTTGTCCTGTAAAGGAGTCAGAATATGGGTGTCGCAGCAGTGCCTGTGGTTTTCACATCCGAGCACAGAGTGTCGGAAGGGAATTGTAACCTTGTGTCTCCGCAAAGAGTCTCATCATATCCTGTTGACTTCACCATCCCAGGCATATATTCAAAGTGGAGTGGTATAAGATATGGACCCGGCACAAAGTTACCCTATGTTCTTATGAGCTCACAACCCAGCCCAGAGTCACAGATTGGCCTTGTAACTTCATGGCATGGTGTCACAGCACAGCCTTGTGAACTCATGGCCCAGCTGGGAGTTACGGTGAAGTGTTGGAATATCATCGCTCTATTCAGCATTCCAGCAGGGTCTTGTGAGCTCATGCCCCGATAGAGTGTCACTGTGGTCTCTGGTCACATTGTGGCTCAGTACTGTCAAAGAGAGTCTTTTGAGCAGGCACAGTCACAGGATGGTGTTCTCATGGTGTTGCCACGGAAGGAGTCACAGCGTGTCCTTGTAATATCAAGACGCAGCTGCGTGATGGAGCACTACATATCTGGATTGATTGTGACATCTTTTAGTGGCTTAGAGTATCTGTGATGCTTTGTAACACACTAGCCAACACAGCGTCAGCAGTAGGGCTTTGTGAAATTGTTTCGTGGCACAGAGTCACAGGAGGGCTTTGTGAGCGCCCAGCAGAGCACAGCGTCACAGTTGGGTGATGTTACATGAAGGCTTAGTACTGTGTCTAAACAGGGTATTGTGAGTCATGGAGGGGTTTAATAGCATCAGATGCAGGCAGAGAGTCACAGGAGGCCTGTGTGACTGCACCGGCCAGCAAAGAGCCCCAGTGAGGCATTTTTTTCACCCTGCAAAAAGTCACAGTTTGGCGTTGTAACTTCATGGGACACAGAGCAGAGCTTTTTGAGCTCATGCCCCGGCTGCAAGTTACAGTGCAGTGTTTTAACGTCATCGATCAACAAAGCATTGCAATAGGGCCTTTTGAGCTCTTGGACTGGAAGCTTTCATAGTAATGTATTGTCACATCATGACTGTGAAATGTTGTGTGCTCAGAAGAATGTTGGGTAACTTTGTGCCGGGCCCTTATCTTAAAGCACTCAGCTTTGACTAGGTGCCTGGGCTGGTGAAGTCAACATGACCTGACTAGCCTCTTTGCAGAGAAACGAGGTTACAATTCCATTCTGTGACGCTGTGCTCGGATGTGAAAACCACAGGCACTGCTGAGACTCTATGCAAAGGCATGATGATAAAATGCCCAACTGTTTACTCCCTGCTGACCGATCCAAGGTTGGGTCCAGGTCGGGGTCACTGGGGTTGAGGATCTTGTGTCGAGGGTCCGGGATGGGGGCTCAAGATCCAGAGTCCGTTCTGGGGGTTGGGGCTCAGGGTCAGCTCTAGCGTTGGGGTCTTGGGGTCAGCTATGGTGTCGGGGGTCAGCTCTGGGCTTGGGGGCTCAGGGTCGGGGCACTGGGTCCGGGGTCAGCTCTGGGGATTGGGGGATTGGGGTCAGCTCTAGGGTCAGGGTCTAGGGTTCAGCTCTGGGGTCAGCTCTGAGGTCAGGGCTTGGTGTTGGGGGCTCAGTTCCGGGTCCGGGTTCGGGTCTGTGTCCAGGTCCGGTCGGGGACTCCAGGGATGAGAGTCCTGTGTTGAGGGTTTGGGTTTGGGACTCTGGGGTCGAGGGTCTGGGGTCGTGGGCTCTGGGGTCGAGGTTCTGGGGTTGAGGGTCCGGATTTGGGCCTTGGGGTTAGCTCCAGGTCCCGAGTCTATTCCGGGTGTTGGGGGCTTGGGCTCAGGTCCAGAGTGGGGTCTCCGGTGTCGACAGTCCAGGCCTGGGGCTCGGGGCTGGGGTTCGGGGCTGGGGCTTGGTGTGTAGGCTCGGGGCTAGGGCTTGGGGTCAGCCCCGGGTCTGGTTCTAGGGCTCAGATCCAGGTCCAAATCTTCGTGTCGGGTCTAAGGATGGCGTTCGGGGCTAGGGCTTGGGCTGTGGGCTCGGTGTTGGGGTTTGTGGTCAGCTCCAGGTCCGTGGCTGGTGGTCAGCTGCGGGTCCAAGTCTTTGGGTCGGGTCCAGGTCTGGGGCTTCGGTTCGGGTCAGGGTGGCTGCTCCCGGATTGGGACTGGGGTGGGGCTCAGGGTTGGGGCTTGGGGTCGAGGCTTGGTGTCAGCTCCGGGGCCCGGGCTGGGGGTCACCTCCATGTTGGCCTGAGGCTCAGGGTAAACTCCATGTCTGGGTCTTTAGGTCAGGGGCTTTGATCTAGTCTGGAGTGGAGGCTCTGGGGTCGGGTCCACGGTGGAGGCACTGGGTTCAAAGGTCCAGGGTCGAGCGCCCGGCTTTGGGGCTCAGGGTTAGCTCCGGGTCCAGGGTCTATTTTGGGTGTCAGGGGCTCAAGGTAAGCTCTGGGGTGGGGGTTCCAGGGTCGAGGGTCCAGGGTTGGGGCTGGGAGCTGGGGATTGGGGTTAGCTCTGGGTTCGGGTCTGAGGTCTGCTTTGGGGGTAGGGGTCAGCCCTGGGGTCAGAGCTCAGGATCGGGTCACAGGGTCGGGGCTCTGTTCCGGGGGTTGGGGTCACCTCCAGGTCTGGGGCATGGGGTCGTGGGTCCAGTGTTGAGGGTCCCAGATCGAGGGTTCGGGGCTGGGGCTCATGGTTGTGGCTTGTGGTTGTGGCTCCAGCTTAGCTCCAGGTCCAGGATCTGTTCCTGGGGTAGGGAGCTTGAGGTCAGTTCCAGGGTGGGGCTCGGGGTCAGCTCTGGGGTGAGGACTCCGGGGTCGAGGGTCCAGTGCTTGGGCTTGGGGCTGGGGCTCAGGTCCAGGGCTCTGGGATCAAGTCCGGGTCAGGGGCTCCGGAGTTGGGTCTGGGGTGAAGGCTCCGGGGTAGATGGTTCAGGGTTGAGGGTCCGGGGCTGGGGCTTGGGGTTAGCTCCACTCCAGGGTCTGTTCCGGGGTCATTTTGCCAGGGTCAGCTCCAGTGTCAGGGTCAGCTCTAGGGTCCAGGGCTCTGGGTTTGCTCTGGGGTGGGGGGGTCAGGGTCAGGTCCGGGGTCGGCTCTGGGTTTGGGGGTCAGGGGCTTGCGGTTGGGGCTCAGGGTCAGGGTTTGGGGTCACCTCCAGGTCTGTTGCACGGGGTCGAGGGTCTGGGGTTGAGGGCTTGGGACTGGGGCTTGGGGTTGGGGCTTGGGCTTAGCTCTGGGTCCAGGATCAGTTCCGGAGGTCGGGGGCATGGGGTCAGCTCCAGGGTGGGGACTCCAGGGTCGAAGGTCCGAGGCTGGGGCTTGGGGTTAGCTCCGGGTCCAGGTCCAAGGTCTGTTTCAGGGGTCGGGGTCACCTCCGGGGCCTGAGCTCGGGTTCAGCTCTGGGTCCGGAGCTCAGGACCATCTCTGGGGTGGGGGCTCCAGGGTCGAGGGTCTGGGGCTGGAGCTCGGGGCTGGGGCTCAGGGCTCGGGCTCGGGGTTGTCTCCTGGGGGTCAGCTCCAGGTTCAGGTCTTTGGGTCAGGTTCAGGTCTGGGGCTTGGGGTCTGGTCCGGGGTGGGTGTTCTGGGGTGGAGGGTCCAGCGTTGAGGGTCCGGGGTCAAGTGTCCAGGGCTGGGGCTCAGGGTTGTGGCTCAGGGTCAGCTCCGGGGTGGGTTGAGGTTCTGGGGTCGAGGGCTGGGGGTCCGGGCACCAGGGTCAAGGGTCCAGGGTCGAGAGTTTGGGGTTGGGGCTCAGTGTTGAAGCTCAGGGCTAGTTCCAGGGGTTGGTCATTGTGGTCTGTAACTGGGGTCATTTTGTTGGGGTCAGCTCCGGGGTCAGGGACAGCTCCAGGTTCCAGGGCTCAGGTCTCAGGCTCGGGATCAGCTCTGGGGTGGGGGCTCTGGGGTCAAGGGTCTGGGGTTGGGGCTTGGGGTTAGCTCTGGGTAAGGGGTCTGTTCCAGGGGTCGGGAGTTGGGGTCAGCTTCGGGGTTGGGGTCAGCTCCAGGGTAGGGGGCTTGGGGCCAGCTCTGGGGACGGGGGCTCAGGATCGGGGCTCGGGTCTGGGGCTTGGGGTCAGGTCCAGGTCTGGGTCTGGATCTCGGGGTTGGGCCCGGGTCAGGGGCTCGCAGTCATGTCCGCTGTACGGGCTCCAGGGCCGGGTCCTGGGTCTGGGTCTGGAGCTCAGGCCCATGTCATGGTACAAGTATCAGGCCCAGTTCTGGGTCTGGGGCTTGGGGCTCCACGGTCAGGTCTGGGTCCGGGGCTCCAAGGTCGAGGGTCCGGGATCAAGGGTCTGGGTTTGGGTCTCAGGGTTGGGGCTCAGGGTTAGCTCTGAGTCTGAGGTTCGGGGGTTGGGCTCCAGTTTGGGGCTCGGGGGTGTCAGCTCTGGGGTCAGGATCACCACCTCGGTGGTGGGGGCTCAGGGTCTGAAATCGGGGTTGTTGCTCTGGGCTGGTGATGGGGGTCAGCTCCAGGGTCCAGGGTTCCGATCCAGGGCTCGGGGTCACCTCTAGGTCTGGGTCTCGCCCCCGGACCCAGAGGTGACCCAGTGTCCTGGACCCGAAGGTGACCCCAAGCCCCGGACCGAAGCCCCTGACCCTGGAGTTGACCCCGACCCCAGTGCTGATGCCGAACCCCAAACACTGCAGCTGAACTTGATCCCCGGCCCCTGGAACAGACCCCGGAAATGGAACTATCCCTGAGCCCCAACTCCAGACCCTCGAGCCTAGACCCTCGACACGTGACCCTCAACCCCGGACCTGGAGATGACCCTGAGCCCCGAATTCTGGAGCTGACCCAGACCCACGACCCCCGGAACAGACTCTGGAACTGAAGCTAACCCCAAGCCCCAACCCTGGAACCGTGAGCCCGGAACCTCAAACCCTGACCATCGACCCTGAGCCCCAACCCCAAGCTCCATCTCTGGGGTCCAGCTCCGGATCCTCAACCCCAGACCCTTGACCCTGGACCCTCAACTCAGGTCCTGATCCCAGAGCCCCTACCCTGGACCCAACTCCAAACCATGGACATGGACCTGACCCCAAACCGCTGACCCGGACCAGACCCCAAGCCCTGGAACCATACCCGACCCCAAGCCCGGAACTGACCACAACCCCCCACTCCTGGAACAGACCCAGGACCTGGAGCTAACCCTGATCCCTAACCTCAAGCCCCAAACCCAGACTCTCGACAGCAGAAACCCAACCCTGGACCCTCGATCATGGAGCTCCGACCCTGGACCCTCCATGCTGGACCCTCAACACTGGACCATTGACTCCAGAGACCCTGACCTGGACCCAACCCCGGAGCCCCTGACCCCAAGCGCCGGACCCAGACCCGGATGGAAGCCCAAGCCCCGGGCCCAAACCCAACCCTGACCCCCGCACCTGAACCTGATCCTGAGCCCCGGACACAAGCCCCAAACCTGAGCCCCGACCCAGAGCCCCCTACCCTGAGCCCCCAACCCCGGAGCTGACCCCGGACACTTGACCCTGAAGCCCCCACTCCGGAGCTAACCCTGCGCCCCAGATCCGGAGCTGACCATGGCCCCCGACCCCCGGAACAGACCCTGGAACCAGAACTAACCCCAAGACCCAACCCCAGATGGTCGACCCTGGACCCTCAACCCCAGACCCTCGACTCTGAGCCCCAACCCAGAGCCCCAGCACTGAGCATCAGCCCCAAGCCCTGGACCTGGACCCTCGACCCCGGACCTGGAGTTGACCTCAACCTCCAACCTGCGTAACAGACCTCAACCCCCGGAACAGACCCTGGACCCAGAGTTAAACACAAGCCACAAACCTGTTCCCTCGAGCACAGACCCTTGACCCTTGAAACTGGAGACCCAACCCCAGACCCTCAATCCCAGAGCGCTGACAGTGGAACCCCGATCCCAGACCCTCGACCCCGGAGCCATGAACCCAAAACCTCAACACAGGACCCTCATTCCCAGAGCCCCTGACCTGGACCCGAACCCAGAGCCCCCAACCCCAAGCCTTGGACCTGGACCCAGATTCAGACCTGGACCCAAGCCCTGGACATGGATCCACCCCCAAGCCCTGGACCCAACCCCAAGCCCCGGAACCAGACCCGACCCCAAGCCTGGAGCTGGCCTGGACCCCTGACCCCTGGAACAGACCCCTTACCCGGAGCTAACCCTGAGCCCCAACCCCAGACCCTCGACACTGGAGTCCTGACCCTGGACCCTCGACCCCGGACCCTCAACCCCAGAACCCCCAACCCAGACCCGACCCCAGAGCCTCCAGCCCCAAGCCCTGGACCCGGACCTGGACCCAAGCCCGAGCCCCGGACCTGGACCTGACTCCCAGACCCGGAACTGGGCCCGATACCCGTACCCGGACAATCGAGCCCAGACTTTTGAGGCTGGACCCTCGACCCTGAGCTCCAACCCCGAGCTCGAGCGCCAAGCCCCAGCCTCGGATTCTCGACCCTGTACCCGGAGTTAACCCAGAGCCCTGGACCTGGACGTGACCCTTGACCCCTGACCTTCGACCCTGAACCCCAAGCCCCAGCTCTGAGCCCCAGCCTCAAGTCCCAGACCCGGACACTCATGACCCAACCCCAGATGGTCGACCCCGGACCCTGAACCCCTGACTCTCGACCCCGAACCTGGAGTTGACCCAGAGCCCCAGCCCTAGAGGTGACCGGGAGCCCTGAACGTGAGCTCTGGACCCCAGATCTGACCCCCAAGCCCCCGTCCCCAGAGTTGACCCTGACCCTGGAACTAACCCCGAACCCAAGTCCCAACCGCGGTCCATCAACCCGGATGCTTGAACTGGGAACCTCAATCCCAAGCCCCAGACCTGGATGTGACCTCGAGCCCTGGACCCAAGCCCAAACCCCAAGCCCCCGACCCAAGCCCCAACCCCGAATCCTTGACCCCTGACCCTCAACCCGAGAACGGACCCCGGAACCCGTAATCTGGACCCGAACCTGAGCCCCAAACCTGGACCTGATTCCAAGCCCCAGCCCCAAGCCCCAACCCCAAGCCCTCAACCCCGGACAGGGGTCAGGTCTGGGTCTGTGGTCAGGGGCTCGGGGTCAGCTCCAGGGTCTAAGGCTTGGGGTCACCTCTGGGTCTGGGGTCGAGTATCCGGGGTTGGGGCTCGGGGTTAGTTCCGGTTCTGGGGTCTGTTCTGGGGGTTGGGGTCAGCACCAGGGTTGGGGGCTCAGTGTTAGCTCTGGAGTTGGGGTCAGCTCCGGGGTAGGGGGCTCGGGGTCAGCTCTGGGGTCACTGCTTGAGGTCATCTTTGGGTTCAGGGGCTCGGGGTCATCTCTGGGGTCTGGGGTTGGTTCCAGAATGGGGGCTCTGGAGTCAAGGGTCCAGGGTCAGCCCAGGTCTGGGGTCTGTTCCAGGGATTGGGGGTTGGTGTCCGTTCTGGGGGTCAAGGGTTGGGGTCAACTCTGGCTCCTTATCCAGGTCTGGAGCTTGGGCTCAGGCTCCTGGGGCTTGGGCTCAGGTCCGGGTTGAATTCGGGTCCGGGGCTTAGGTCCGGGACCCGTTCCGGGACTTGTGGTCAGGGTCTCTGGGGTCTGGTCCAGGTTGGGGGCTCTGGGGACATCGGTCCTGTGTCAAGGGTCTGGGGTTGGGTCTCTAGTGTCAAGGGTCCAGTCTTGGGGCTCAGGTTTGGGTCCGGTGTTGAGAGTCGGGATTGGGTCCAGGTCTGGGTTTCAGGGTCAGGTCCAGATCCGGGGCTTGGGTTGGGGTTTGAGTCCAGGTCAGGAGCTCTGGGGAAGAGAATCCCATGTCAAGGGTTTGGATTTGGGGCTCTAGGGTCAAGGGTCTGGGCTCGGGGGCTCCAGGGTTGAGGGTCTGGGGTTCGGGCTCAGCGTTAGCTCCAGGTCGGGTATGTTCCAGGGTTCCGGGGGCAGGGTCAGCTCCTGGGTCAGGGTCAGCTTTGGGATCGGGGCTCGGGTTCGGGCCTCAGGGTCTGGGTCCAGGGCTCAGGATTGGGGCCTCCAGGGTTGAGTCCAGTTTTAGGGCTCCGGGGATGAGCGTCCCATGTTGAGGGTTTGGGGCTCTGGGGTTGAGGATCTGGGGCCGGGGCTCTAGAGTTGAGGGTCCGGGGTCAAGGGTCTGGGCTCTGGGTTGGGGCTCAGGTTTAGCTCTGTGTCCAAGGTCTGTTCCAAGCATTGGGCGTTGGGGTCTGTTCCGGGGGCTGGGGGCTTGGGGTGGGTTTTCCGGTGTCGAGTGTCCAGGATCTAGGGTCCATGGTCAAGGGTCCAGGGCTGGGACTCGGGGTTGTTGTCATGGGGTTTTCTCCATGTCTGGGGTCCATTCCAGGGGTGGGGGGGCTCGGAGTCAGCTCTGGGGTCCCAGACACAAGCCTGAGCCATAGACCCGAGCCCCGGACACGGACCTGGGCCTGAGCTCTGGACCTGGACATGATCCCCCACCCCAGAGCTGACTTCAACCCCTGAACCCTGTAATGGACCCCACACCCCGAGCCCAAGACCTGGACCCAGACCCAGATCTAAGCCCAAGCCCTGGACCCGAAACTGGGCCCAATACCCGTACCCAGACATGGGCCTGATCTCTAGACCCGGACCCGACCCCAAGCCCCAGTCCCGAGCCCCAACCCCAGACTCTCAACCCCGAACCCTTGACCCTGGAACCTTCACCCCAAGACCCAGACCCAGAGGTGACTCCGAGCCCCGGACCTGAGCCCCCAACTCCAAGCCCCCAAGCCCCAGCCCCCGACCCCAGACCTGATCCTGGACCGTGGAGCTGACTGCAACCCCCGAGCCCTGATCTGACTTCGAGCCCCCGACCCCAAGCCCCCAACTCCAGAGCTGCCCCTGACCCTGAGCCCCAGCCCCGAGCCCCAACCCCAAGCCGCAACTCCAAGCCCCAACCCTGGACCCTCGACCCTGGAGCTGACCCCGAGCCCTGACCCCCAGAATGGACTCTGGACCCAGAGCTAACCCCAAGACCCAACCCCGAGCCCTGACCCCAAGTCCCAATCCTGAGCCCCGACCCTAGAGCAAGCCCTGACCCTGGAGCTAACCCCGCACCTGAATCCTGGAGTTAATTTCCTAGCCCCAAACCCAGACCTAGACCCGAACCCTAGCCCCAAACCCTAGCCCCGGACCCAAATCCTGGACTTGAAATCCAGACCTGAACCCCAGACACAAACCCCAGATCTGAAACCCGGACCCCAGAGCTGACCCCAAGCCCTGACTCTGAGCCCCGACCCCAGAGCAAGCCCTGACTGTGGAGCTAACCCCACAACTAACCCCGAACCCGAACCCTGGACCTGAACCCCGGACCCGAACCCCCGAGCTAACCCCGATCCCTGACCCCCGAACCCAGAGCTAACCTCAGACCCAAACCCCAGACCCAACCCTGAGCCCAGAGCTGACCTCGACCCCCAACCCCCGGAACAGACCCCAACCCCCGACCCCTGGAACTGACCCCATACCTGGAGCTAACCCCAAGCCCCAAGCCCAAGCCCCAAACACAGACCCTCGACCCCAGAACCTCAACACCGGAGATCCGACTCCAGACCTTCGACCACGGAGCTCCAACCATGGACCCTCGACTCCAGACTCTTGACCCTGAAGACCCCAACCCAGACCCGATGCCGGAGCCCCCGGCCCTGAGTCCTGGACCTCGACTCAAGCCCGAGCCCTGGACCTGGACCTGGACCTGACCCCCAGACCCAGAACTGAGCCAGATACCTGTACATGGGCCCGAGCTCTGGACCTGGATCTAGGAAACGACCCTGGAGCCCCTACCCTAGACATGATTCTGAGCCCCAGACCTGGACCCGACCTCGACCCCCAACCCCCAAACCCAGTTCCTTGACCCCGAGCACACAACCCAGGGGCGACCCTGAGCCCCAACCCCGAGTCCCAGCCCAGAGCCCCCACCCCAGGGGTTGACCCAGACCCCAGAGCTGACCCCGATCCCCAACCTCTGGAACAGACCCCGGAACCAGAACTAACCCCGGAACCAGAACTAACCCTGAGCCCCAATCCCAGACCCTCAACCCTGGACCCCAAGACCCTGAGACCCAACAAAGAGCCCCAGCCCCAAGCCCCAACCCCTGACCCGGAGTCAACCCCAGAGCTGACCTGGAGCCCCGACCCTGGAGCTGACCCCGACCTCCGACCCCCAGAACCAGAAACAACCCCACGCCCCAATTCTGGACCCTCAAGCCCAGACCCTCTCCCCTGGACCCTCGCACCCGGACCTGGACATGACCCAGAGCCCCGCACCCGGAGCTGACCCCAACCCCCATCCCCCGGAACTGACCCCGGAACTGCAGCTAAGCCCAAGCCCCAACCCTGAACCCCAAACCCAGACCTTCAACCCTGGAGACCCCGACCCTGAGCGCCAGACCCGGACCTAGACGAGAGCCCTGGAACTGGACCCGACCCTAAACCCGGAGCTGGCCCTGACCCCCGAACTCCAGAACAGACACTGACCCCCCCACCCCAGGAACTGACCCCGTACCCGGAACTAACCCCGAGTCCCAACCCCAGACCCTCAAGCCCAGACCCTTGACTCCGAGCCCCAATCCCAAACCGCAGCCCTGAGCCCCACCTGAGCCCCAGGCCCAGACCATTGACCCCGGACTCTCAAGTCCAGACACTCGACCCAGACCCAGAGGTATCCTGAGGCCCGGACAGGAGCCCTGGACCCCAGAGCTGACCCCGAAACCTGACCCCAAGCAATGACCACAATTTCCGACACTGAGTCCCCACTCCCGAGGTGACCCTAACCCCAGAGCTGACCCCAATCCCTGACCCCTGTAATGAACCCAAACTCCCAACCCTCAGACCCAGAGCTAAGCCCGAGCCACAACCCTGAGCCCCAAACCCAGACCCTCAACCCCAGACCCTCGACGCCGAGACCCAGACGTGGATGCGAGCCTGAGCCCCAGACCTAGACACAACCCCAACCCCCATACCCGGAACTGGGCCCAATGCCCATACCCAGACATAGGCCTGAGCTCCGTACCCAGACCCAGGCCCGAACCCTGGACCCAGACTTGACCCCAAGCCCTGGACTTAGACCCAACCCCGAGCCCCAACCCCGAGCACCAGCCCTCGACCCCGGACCCTCAAACCCAGACACTTGACCCCGAGCCCTGGACCCAATCCCCGAACCCAGGGGCTGACTCCAGACCATTGACCCCAGAGCCCCCCCCCTCCGGAGTTAACCCCAAGCTCCAGATCCAAGCCCTGGACCCCGGAAACAACCCCAAGCACTGAGACCGGAGATGACTGAGCCCCCGAACCCCAAGCTGACCCCGAACCCTGGAGCTGACCCCAACTCTCGACCCCCGGAACAGACTCTGGAACCAAATTAAAACCCAAGCCCCAACCCTGGACCCTTGAGGCCAGACCCTCAACCCTGACCCTCGACCCTGAGACCTAACCCCAAGCCCCAGCCCCTCAACCCCAGACCCAGACTTGACCCAGAGGTGACCAGGAGCCCTGGACCCGAGCTCTGGACCCTAGATCTGGTCCAAAGCCCTGAACTCAGAGCTGACTCCGAGCACAGAGCTTACACCGCAACTAACCCTGGACCCAAAACCCAGACCCAAAACCGCGGACTCGAACCCCAGACCTGAAACCTGGACCCCAGAGCTGACCCCGGAGCTCCCATTCCGGATCTAACCGCGAACACCGGACCCAGGCGCTTTTCGGTCGCCTTCTCCCAGGCTTCCTCCTCGGTAAGGATCCGGAAGTTGAGCTGCCCCCCCCCCCCCTCCCCCCCCGCAGGAGAACACACAGGTGCACGCGCGGGCAGGGGCACCAAAGCGAATGCCGGCGACGCTAGCGATACCACGCATGCGCAGCGCCGCGTCAGCCTGCAGTACCGCTTTCTCGCCAGCAGGTGGCGGCAGAGGGCGCTACCACGCTCGTCGCGAGGACGGCAGGCACGGCTTCCCAAACCGTTTTCTCAATAACGGAAGCAGGGGGAACCGCACGGAAAACCACAAATGAAAACAGCGGAAAAATGCACCCCACGTTGTCTCGAGGAGGAAGTAACTGCCCTGAGAAACGTGCCGCTCCCGGCTAGGAAGCTGAGTGGCAATGTGAAAAACTACATATTTTCCGCGCCACGCCGCGGAAACAAACGTGGCGGATAGGAAACTCCCCCCAGCCGCTCCGCCTGCAGTATCAAGTTATCGCCAGCAGGTGGCGGCAGAGGGGCGACGCGGCGCAACTGCGCATGCGTAGCACTGCTCCGCCCGCCGTACCGCTTCTTACGCCAGCAGGTGACGGCCCGCATCCCGGGCCCACGGGAGACCCGAAGCGTAACGGCGCCGTTGGGGTGCATCCGCCCCTCGACGCCCCTCAGCCCCTGGCCCCTCCGTGGCTGCAGCTCCGCCTCATCCCGCGGCTTCCTCGTGGGCGGCCGCTGGCAGCGGGGCTGCAGAGGCAGAGCAGCCTCCTGCTGGCTGCGCTCTGGGAGCCCGAGGGCTGGACCCCGGGCCCCAGCAAGGGAGCAGCGGCTCAGTGGGCTTCGTGTGAAGGCCTGCTTGCACAGCCCGAGCCCCAGGGCGCTTGGGGCAGGGGCAGCCAGGGCCCCAGCGCTTTGCCCCCCTGTCACGACCACTGTGGCAGCAGCTTCAGCTGGCAGCAGCTCTCAAGCAACCTCCACTGCCTTCTCCATGGAAGCACTCCTGGGGGATGTTTTCCCTTATCCACACATGTTGTGGAAGAGCTGTCAGCACAGCACAGCACAATAATTTCTGTGCTAACACCCAGCACTTTACCCACCACAGGCTTTGTGCACTCGTGTTTCTGGTACAGTAGAAGTAGTCTGCTCCCCCTGACCTGCCTTGTGACACTGCAACAACGGGCATGGAAGGCTGAGAGTGGAAGATGACTGCTTTTAGGATTACAAACAAGAAAAACAGCACAGAGAAACAACAGATTTGACTTAATCTACTGCAGATGGCATGTTGTCATTTTTCAATATATACTTTTTGTGAATTCACAACTCATACCCTCATATAACCTCTACTTTTATGTTAAGCCTCTTACTAGCAAGATTTAGGGATTTATTACCTCCAGCTTTATTTCCTTATGCCTTTTTTATTACTTCTCTATGACAGCACTGAGTGACCACCCCATTTAAAAGCTTTTTCTTGTTTCTCTTTTAGAATATCTAACTGTGAGAGGAGGTGGAGTAACTTATTTTTACAAGTCCAAATTCCTTCCCGAGTTTTGGTATCATCTGTTTCCTGGCATTATGAGAAGCGAGAATCGTTTTGCACAGCAAAGGGAATAAAGCATTCTACTTTTCAAAAGACACAATTGCATAAGATTAGACAGTAGAATCATCCTGAGGTGGTTTGGGCACGTGTTTCCCTTTTTGCACTCTTTCCTTTCCTTAGTTTCACACCTGAAATTCTGAGTTTCTCAGTACTTTCCACCTCTGCCCCCATCCTTCCTTCCCCTAAGAGAGCTGTCATCATATGGAGATAGTATAATTTTCTTTAGCACTGAATGTCAGACTTAACTTTGCAGTGAGTGGTTCAGCAGTCAAGCTGTCTGCACACTTCGCCTGCTGACTAAACAGTCAGCACACTAGAATGACTGGCTCAATGTAAGAAGCATCAACTTCAAGACTTTTCATCTACACATTATTATGCTGCTTAAATAGTTAACAAAACCGTGATAGTAGTTAATACTGTACTAAAAAAAAAAAGAACCACCAATGAATTGATGTCTAGCCTTGGGAGTACAACTGCTGCTATCTAACAACACAATCATTTTTCTGCTTTGGTCTTAAATTACTTCAAGCATTCAGCTTCCCACAAACTATTTTATGTAGCATCATCTTTACTTATTGCATCCTTCCTTTGCAAAGATTTTAAAGTAGGCCGAGCAGTAAAAGATAAGTAAAATAGAAACAGTATGGTCTACTGTCCTGGTTCCAGCTAGGACAGAGTTAATTTTTCCTCATAGTAGCTGGTAGGGTGCTATGTTTTGAATTAGGATGAGAAGAGCGCTGATAACATGCTGATGTTTTAATTGTTGCAGAGCAGTGTTTACACCAGGCCAAGGACTTTTCGGCTTCTCGCTCTGTCCTGCCAGCGAGCAGGCTGGGGGTGCAGCAGGAGCTGGGAGGGGACAGACCCAGGACAGCTGACCCAAACTGGCCAAAGGGGTATTCCATACCATCTGACATCACGCTAAACAATATATAGGGGTGGCTAGCCGGGGTGGGGGGGCCGGCTGCTCGGGGATAGGCTGGGTATCGGTCAGCGGGTGGTGAGCAATTCCATTGTTTTTCCACTTGTTTTCTTACACATTATTATTATTAATACTATTATCATTATCACTATTATTATTATTATTGTTATTATTATATTCCTGTCTTAATAAACTGTCTTTATCTCAACTCACCGGCTTCACTTTCCAGTTTCTCTCCCCCATCCCAGAGAGGGAGGGGGGAGGGTGAGCAAACGGCTGTGTGGTGTTTAGCTGCCAGCCGGGTTAAACCACAACATCTACTGATACACAAACATTCACATCCAAAAGTGTAAACCATTTCTAAACAAAATGAAAAAAATCACAGCACACAACATCCAAAATTATATTCAGTATTACAATGTATTACGTGCAAAACTCACCATTTACCTTTTACAAAATGCAATACAAACAGTTACTAGGGGTTTCAAATACACAGCAAACTAACATTAAAAATGCTACAGATCTTTATATGTACAATACACACTGCTCATGATGTATTTCTGCAGTCATCTGCCTTACATTTTGCTGCTCACGCTGGATTTGGAGAGAACCCTGCATCCCTCTAAAAAGAGCAGCCATACCTGACTTAAGTAGGTCAACCTGACCCACAGCACAGCACCATCTATCTTGTACAAGTGTACAGAATACACATATTAAATACCATTTTATCTTTGTATACGTAGGACTCTGATTTCATACATCATCTACTCAGTAACTTAGAATCATGAAATGCTACCACACACTCTTCAGTCCAAAGCACGTTTTGATGGTGCTGACAGACTATACAAAATGGTTAGCGTTCTCATTCACCTTATTAATACATCTAATCTTCCGCCAACACAAATAGTATCTGGGATAGGTTCCGTCAAATCCCTCTACAATAATGTTTACATAGAAGTTCCTTACCAACCTCCTTTGCTTATTTTCTGCAAGGAGCCTGAACCAGCAGACAAACATGTTTTAATCCTAAAACAGGTTCTCTAAATTCTTTCTCTGCCCCTTCCCTACATCCTTTTCTTTCAACTTCCTGTTCCATACACCTAGTTCTATCTTACACAACACATATAAACAATAAACCAGGAAACAGTACATCAAGTTCATATAAAGGCACTGAAATCACCAGTGCCAATGTTACAATCTTATACATAATAGAAATTTCATAAAAACTCTCCTGTAACAGGAAAAGAAGAGAAACCAAAGAGACTTTTAATGCAATGCTCTAAAACCAGCAAGAGATTTATTCTTGTATATTAAGTGTTAAAAATCACATGCATAATTATATAATACTTTATAGTTAAAAAAATATTTTAAAAACCAACCCTGACAGTTTACCTGCAACTGCTATAAAATTTCTAGGAAATATATATATATATATATAACAAGAAGCTTTTCTGTAATAAAAAAAATTAGAAAAGGATGCAATCATCCAGGTAATTATGAATTAATTGATGCCCTGCATCGGACAGTCTTGTTTAACTCATGCTGGTGTAACTGAGCATACAGCAGACAGTTTACTGAAGTATATGTCTAGCATACATATAGTTAAATCAAAGTGACATTTGGCTAAAGGATGAGTGTAAGAAAATAGGTTTTGGCTCACTACAACAAAAAAAATTGCAGAAGGCCAGAGTATAGTATGTTTCATTTCAAGAGAGTCTGTGGTACAAGAAATTCAGCTTTATGGACCATTTACTCAAACACGCTGGTTGAATATCCTGCACAACTGGCCATATGCATGGTTTACATGTTTGCAGGTGTGTTTTTGTTTTTTTTTTTGCAAGCAACACTAGATGTGTCTGCATGTATTTTACTAGGCATTGATGGTTTAAAACCTGCATAGACTGTTTTAGATCCTAAGGCAAGCAGCCAACAAAGATGTTTTCAACAGTTAAGCAACAGAAATTAAACTGCAAATTACTGATTTTAAGAAGCAGAGTTGTTCTGAAAAATGGCACCATAAGGATCACTGTTAATGCGTTTGTAGACAAAGTGAAAGACCTGGGGTTGTGGACGGCTATGCAACTCAGCCTTAATTTTTTGAGGGTAGGTATCTTCTGTCAGTTGCTGCCAGGTGTCATCAATGAAAAGAAACAGACTATATTCTTTTGGATTGTCCACTTTAAACTTCTCAGCACAAAGCTGACATACATCTTCTGTAGTGATATATGGCCTTACTAGTAAGGTCTTTCCTGTACATCCACTGTTAACTTCCTGGAATGCAACTCGAAGGTAGTTCTGTAGAGTAAGAAAACAGACATTGGAAAATAAAATAAAACTGACAAACAAGAACTCTGAAAACTCCAGTCAGCAATGAACACCAAATATCTAATTATGAAACACACACCAGTGGTTCCTGTAAATTCTGCCAACCCCATGAATTGCTATGTTGGTGGTGAAACTGACAAATCTGTGGTGGGCATAATCGAAACCCAGGAAGTCAACATCCCTCTTTTTCCTTGGTTTGCATTCTAGTCCTGCAACTAAGAGTAAACAGATACAGCTTTTAAAGCCAGATGGAAAGCTCTGGCAGTTTTAATAGGACTTCACGTTAAGCTTTAATAGGAAACAAAATTCTGAAAAGCAAAATAAACATCTGATGCAGCATGCCCGAGAGACATTGTTGCTGCCACTGCTAGGTCAGTACTAGAAAACAGAAGCTTCACACAATGTTAGTGAGAAGGGGAAAAAAAAAAGCTAATTTTAAGAAAACAAGGGTGTTGACCCACAAGTTACCGCATGATAAACATCTGTTTGTGCTCTCATGCTGTAGCATGCAAAAGGTAGTAATCCAGCCTCATTTATGTCATTTTCATTGAGTTAACCAGTAACTATCAAGTCACATGTCTGAGTATGATGCAACAAATTTTGTGTGGTGGCATTTTTTCTTTTTTTTTTTTTAAACAAGACATAGGGATGCCACAGAAAGAACATTTACTCTGCCACATTTGAGTAAATTTATATAATCTTGAGGCAAAAGCTGGATCTTTTTTCTCTATTGAGATTGAACATACGCCCACAGTTCTGATAACAGCGTTATATTCTAAATTTGCTTCAAGAGGAAATGCAGTTCTACCTTACAAAAAGCATTTGTAAAGAAATATGAAAAGCAACTACTAGAAAAAAAATCAGACACATGAGCAAAGCAGCCTGCTGCTGAATGCTTTTTTTCTTGTTGTTGCTTTTTCTTTGTTTTGGTGTGTTTCAACAAAAACTGGAATTGAAGACTCAAAAGTAGACTGGGAAAAGCGAGAAAGATTTGTTTACTGAGTGAGCTGGTACCTGTGTCTGTATGCTAAATAAATTAAGATTACCTCAGTTCCAAAGAGCATTCCTGTCTTTATTAAAGATATTTTTTTTTTTGATAGCTTGTAGACTGAAACACTGAAGCATTGCAAGAGCTTTTAAACCACTGGGACTGAGCACACCTGGGCAAAACTAGTCTATTTTTGTTATCCAACCTGAAGTAAAAAATATAAGCAGCCCTAAATAAGGTCAAGTATACCACAGTTCTAATTTCTAGTGCAATTAACACACAGAAGGTGCATTTTTAGATGCATGTGCTTTCAGGCAGGCAGAATTGCTTCAAGGAGAAGCTGATGGTTGCACAAATACTCATAAGTCATATAGTAAGTATCAAAATTATTTTTGTAGTATAAGAAAGTTGTGTCTAATCATCATCAACATATGGGATTTTGACTTTTCCATCCCTTTGAAGGACAGAGGATGAAGGTGTTCAGAGGCTCAAAAGCTACAAGGCTGTGAGACCATCACAGATCAGTAGGTGCATCCTGGTTTGATGTAAGACAAATTAGTATAGCTGAATTTGTGTTACAGGTTTGTCACAAGGAAGGTGCTTTATTTCAAGGACTATAGGGCACTGAGAAAAAAGATGGAAAACTGGCATTCTAAGCAGGCAGAAGAGACTCTTTTGAAAGGGACAACAGAACAAGCAGCAGTGTACACACTCCATGCCAGCTCTTCCCCCATCCCCTGCACCCTTCCAGTTCCAGCATGGCACCCAGCTGCACTTCAGCTTGTCTGAAGTTGATTTGATGAGGAAGAGGTCAGACAGAACAAGATCCTGTCAAAAGAATCTTCCATGATTTAGCCATCCAGCAGAGATACAAGAGGATGAATTTTCCTATGAATGGTGCAGTGTTTTTGCAAGAAAGAACATCAGATTTAAGTAGCTTGAGACTCCACCTAAACACAAGTAAGCACAATATAATATGTATCCTGATAAGATGGACTAGGTTTGAGCACTGATTGTAGAGTTTGGTGTTTGTTAATTGGCTGTCTTCCTAAGAGGAGAATTGCACAAGACTGCTTCTTCTCCCAGAACTTTCTCGTTCAGTGTTGCTGTGCAGTCCTTCGGGTGGACATGGATAAAGCAGAGGAAGCTTCATTCGGAAGGTTTCATGATCTTCTGATGACCCCCACACCTTCGTTTCTCAAGCTCTTAACTACATCAAAACTAACTGAAGGTTGTCATTAACTTCTCCTCAAACTTTGTGCTGTGAACTATTAACAAGTGAAAGAGTAGTAAATCCTTCCTTCTTGATTCCAACATCTTCCCTGTTTCAGTCCACAAACTGATGCATCTGAACAGCCAGTCACTGGCATCCTATGGTTTTATGTGAAAGACATACAGGCCTGTTTTTTAAAGATGAAATAGTCTCGACTTTTGTCATTCTTCAGTTGAAGTTACTGCCCTACTCTGAAAAGAGCAGCAAGAAATGGTGGGGAAAAAACAAACACACATGAAAACATTCACATTATAGAATACTACTCTTTGCATTAACTTCAAAACTGTAGGCAACTATTCTCCCACCTCTCCTCTCTGCCACCTGCTGTATGCCACCATTAGTCACTGGGGAGCTGTACCGATTTATATCACTGGAGACATGATTTGTTTTTTTCAGCAGTAGAGCACACAAAAAAACTAAATCAAAGATAGGATTCAGTTTGTCCATGCTCTGAGTGACTTAAATGGAAGGGAGGGTGGGAAATGCATATTTAGCACTTTCTTCAGACATCATAATTGAACTCTGTTATAAAGTACAAAGACTTCAGAACTGCGGAAAGTTTGCCAGCCCCTATTCTCAGCGCCGCTTCACTTCACTGACGTCATACCCCCAAGACAATCATAATGAAACATACCTCTCAAATAGACATTTTCAACAAAACAATTTCTGGTTGTGTTTGTTTTAGTTCTTAAGCCCTGGGCTCTACCTGAAAATCGTCAACGGAAGGTATCGTCCTGTTAGTTGTCCTCCTTTTGTGCCATTGCCGAAGAGTATCTCTGGCTTCGGAACTTAGCAGTCTGGCAGCTTGCTCTTCCTGAAAATTCTTGATCAGTGAAAGTGCTCCATAAGCGCTTGTCAAGTAATAGCCTCCTGTGAAGGACAGCAAGGGAGTAAGTTCTCAGAGTGGTCAAAACCACAGCACTAGTTCTTACTGGTCACAGTTTCTATATACAATTGTTATGTATTTGATGGTTGCTGTATTCAACTGTCAAAATATTTATGCTTATAAACAGCTAATTCTCCTGCTACCTATTGCATGGTATGTTAAGAGATGCAGTAGTAGTTACACGCACTCCATATTATCAAGCGGTACAGTAATATCTAACTCTGGGTCCAGTAGCACTGGGGATAGCTGGTTACTTATGTGACTCGTGTAAGATGCTCCTTTATTCCTGAACATTTTTACAAAGCTGGAACAAGAGTTTTCTCCTCAACAATTTCCAAACATTTACTCCCTTCCCAAGCTTTGAGAATTGATGCAGTAAACATAACTGTTTAAATGAAATGGAAGTCAGTCTACCACTGTTCAGGAACACAAAAGCAATTATGTTTAGTGGCAATGAAGTAATGACAGATTTAGACTCACACTCTGGAAACATCCCAGAGTGTGCTCATTTTTAAAAAGACAACTCTGTTTTTTTCACCTTTTTGCATTCCCCATAATGTCCATCTAGTTCAGCAGGTGATGTCTGCAGTCCTCCTTACATACATCACTGTCATTACAGGAGTAGAGAATACATTTAAAGACAAGATGGAGTTGCTGACATACAAAAGAAGCTGCAGGTCACAAAGGAAACAGTCTCAGCACAAGATAACAGTCCTCAACAACCACTGGAAACAAAAGACATGCCTCTCATTTGTTTTAATTTTTAATTATTTGCATGGGAGAGTACAACTATGAATCAGGACAGTCTACTGATGGAGTGATTCAAAGACATACTCTATGCTCTGCTCATACTGTATGCAATTTTCAGCATATCAGAACAGCATTCTCTTGGCCTTTAGCTTTGCAACAGAGTTTATACACAAACACATACAAGACCTATGAGCCAAACTGGACAACGCATTACATTTGAACTGCAAAACCCCAAAGCACTAAACAATTTTTCCTGCACAGCATAGTTCAGCTGGTGCTGAAGACAGGGCCAAACAACAGCTGGACTTCTTTTGCTGAATTAAAAACACCATGACTCAATAGTTTGATAACTGTAAGCGTGTTCACGATCTCCAGTTTCGCATCTCAAGTATTTTCCATGCAAACACTCCTAGACGATGCACTAGGAAGAGCTGATGGTCCTCATTGATGGGAGGAATCCTGGCAAGGCTCTTTCATACATACCAACGTATAAGAGAATACAGCAATTCCACAAAGCTGAAAGGTAGCAGGGATACTGGATTTCAGCCACAAGTCAAGAGTACCTTAGTAACCTTAGTAAATATATTCCTAGGGCTCATAAAAATGCTTTGTGAGAAATGACTATTGGGAAGAAGCGAAGACCACCAAAGGGGATGTGTTCTCAAAAGTGCTGCCCTGGCTCAGAGCTCTCCAAGAAAAAGCTCTCCACAAAGCACCAAAGCCAAGCCCCATTATGTGTCACAACTAAACTGAATGCTGCAGCCCTATAGGATATTACCCCTCAGGATATTTTCAGGCATTGAAGGATAAACACATTTGGCATCTGCACAGTGCTTGTGTTTGCTTGCCAAGTCATGAACCAAGATATTCCCTCATAAAGGAGTATATACCGGTAGCTTCCCTGATCACTGAAGCCTATACACCTCAAGCAAACCAACTCTTACTGTAAGATGGAAAGAATTAGGATGTTCTCTTGTTAAGCTATCGGCACCACTGGCTTTAGCACTCCCCTTGAAAGTACTTCTACATGAACAAGGTAACAGCAGCTACACTGTGATAGAAAGTCCCCCTTCCCTAGTTCTTTGCCCAATTCTAATAAAAATAAATAAGAACATTACCTTCTCCATGCAGCAAAGATGGGTCCAGCAATTCCATCATGTACTCAATCTCAGTATCCAGCTCCAGCATGTCACACTGGGCTAATACGTATGTCAGCACAGGCAAGAAGTCATCAGCTCCATATAGCCTCCCTGGGGTGAAAGGAGCACAGAGATAGACAACTTTTTTTTTTTTTTTTTTTACCAGTTTCGTTGTCTGAAAGCAAAGCATTGTTTTGCCGCCTTTTCTGACCAACAAGTTTATGTTGCTCTACAGCCTTCTGTTCTCAACATGTGGCAAAGAGAATGTCATCTCTCATCTTGAGGACTTGTTAGTGTTAGGTCAGAGGTTAGACTAGGTGATCTTGGAGGTCTCTTCCAACCTAGATGATTCTGTGATCTGGCACTCAATGGACAGGAGACTCACGCTAGCTTGATCCCTTATTTCCAATGAGCACAAATCTGATGATGCATGCCTTGAAGCATGCGAGGGAATGTAAAGACTGGATTCACCTTGGAATCAGTTCAACTGGTCAACTCCCAAAAGGCTGCTAATCCTGAAATCCAGACTGGCTTCCACTCCACTTTTATCACAGGCTAAGAGAAGATGAACAGACATTTTCCTTTTCAATGCAGGGGACATCTACTTTCTGGAAAGATGTAGCCACAAATACCAGTCTGAATTTCAATCTCAGCAGAGAGGCCTGAATATAAAAGCCTATTAGACTTCACATGAAAACTGAGCTCCTTTTCTTGATCTATCACAGTTAAAAATACTAGTGAGCAAAGCCTCATAAATCATCCCCAACTGGCTGGTGAAGCACCATCAGCAAAAGCAGCACATGGCTAAAGCACAGATGGCTACCTACATCTGTTTGTGCTCCCTATCACATTTACTGCATTTAAACTTTGTTTAGAAAATACTATGGGGCCAAATCGCTGAATCTGGCCAAACTACGTTAACTGCAGAACTGGTGTGATGACCACTTCAAGCCAACAAGAGCAGGAGCCACCTTAATCTTTGATGAAACTCCGGATGATTGAAGGGCTGATCTAAAGTTACGCCACCTGAAGCACACCCTCCAAATATTACACCATTCACTGTATGGGAGCACGTGGTGAAGCAGACACTCAATGCCATCTTTCACCAACTTCACAGGACAAAACAAGACAACCCAAGAACATGTGCCACACCTAGCTCAAGCCCCTCAGTGTAGGCATTAACCAGCAGCAGCCTCTTAATAATTCTACATGTTGGAAACACCTTACTCAATACGATAACAGCAAAGAGAAAGGAGTCTACAGCACTTCAGGCCAAGATTCCTACATCCATTTTAAAATGCAGGTATTTGCACAGAATATAAGCTGGGCAGGAGCTTGGACCTACATGCCACAAAAGTGCTTGTGGGTCTTTAACGACCACAAGCTTTCACTATTCATCTCAAAAGAAAGCAGACACCTTAATCAGCACCAGACCCAGCTGCAGACTCGATGACTCAGTACTCACTTAGAAAGCAAAGTACCTACCACCTGCAGCAGTTTATATTTGCTTAGGAAAAAATCTCCCCATACTACCAGCACTGCCCATCTAAACTCATGACCTACCAGAGCAGTGTACAATAAGACTCTGGGCAACAGAGTTGCACCCATGAAATCGTGCCAACCAGCACAGTACTTTAATTATTTCACTGACTACTCAGCAGTTCCTACTGGTCTGTAGTTCCATTTCATTATCTAGGTTTCAATGTCATTTTCTGACACAAGCTACAGTATATGTTATTGCTGTTCCAAAAACAGGAAAAAAGTGTCCAAATGAGAACATTCAGAGGCACAGTAAGCCAAAAATAATGGATCAGAGGGTAATTTTGACCACCTATTAACAGAGAAACTTTGTAGTTGTTTTATTGAATACACGCCACTGAATGACTATACTGAAATACTGAGTGTACCCTCAATTAAAATGTCCAGAAAAACACTCATTTTTACTCAGTGGAGAATTCAAGGCTCACATCACAGCCTGACAGTTTCAGAAGCCTACAGTGAAGCAAGTATGTTTTTTTAAGCTGCCTCACAACTGTTTCACATTGAATTTGTAGATGTGCTGCCAGACACATCAGAGATACCAGGAAAGAAGTAGAGAGGAAGAACCCCTCTGAAAATGGCAAGGAGATATGCTACAAGAATTCCAGGAGGAGAGACATATCTGCAAAATCAGGTGGTCTAATTTCCTGCATCAAAAGACAATCCCCAGTTCCAGGTTTGGAAGTTCAGTGAGCCTGAACCACGAGAAGCATCATACCTGAGTTATTCTCCATAACAGTGTAAATCAATTTGCAAACTCTCAGCAGCAGCATGACTTTCTTTTCAGGCGAATACATTTTCTGCATGGTCATGAACTTGACTTTAATCTTTTCAACATCCACAAAGTCTGGTGTTGGAACAAACACGCCCAGCTCCTGAGGATTCCTCTGGCGCACCAGCTGCAGGTTTTCCTTAAGCTGTTTCCAAGAACCATCTGCAGTATGAAACTCTTTCAACATCGCTTCAATGTGGCCCTTCAACGGCTTCAGAATGCACTTATGCATGGCCTTCTCCAAGACAACATCTGCAACAAGAAACACAAGCCCAGCTGATTCCCTCCTCTAGAGCAGAGCAAGTGTTAATACAACCATTTCCAAAAGAGACATTGTAGAGAAAAAAAATGCCAAGGTCAATTTATTACACAGGCTGAGTTTCCAGATGTTTGTTGACAAGAAAACAAGAATGCAGAGCACAATCTGTATTGCATTTTTATTTACGGCAATCTGGTAAAATACAAAACAAACCAACCACCACCAGCAATGACAAATAAACCCACAGACTGGAGTTTACAGACTGACAAAGAAGAGCTGTGGCTCCAGTTCACTTTTTTCTTTTGTTGGCCAGAAGTCTGAGTTTTATTTTACTTTGAGCTTAGTCTAACTCCCAAACTTAAAACACGGTCAAAAACATAACTTCTGTCTGCTTTGGCAAGAAGTCCTATCTTTTTTGCATTGTTTCCATCAAACTGTAACTCAAGGTCTCCTAAAAACTTGGCTCAGCTTTAAGATCTTTATGAACTTGGACAGATTATGGGCCTTAAACTATAAATGAAAACCAAGCTGTGTTTGTCCCGTTTCAGATTTCATCATGCAAGATTACATACAGCTTTGTCATCAACTTTAAAGTTCTTTCTTTGGCAATAGTGTGCACGTGGTACAGTAAACACTCTTTATTTTTAAATTCTTGTTCTACTCAAGTTTAACATTCATAACTCTGCTTTCAAAGTTATGACCACATCAATAGCAAACCCTGCAAACCTTCACTTCATAAGCTAATTTCCTCTCCCACTAAGTATCCGTATGGCAGCATAGCTCACGTTAATTATTTGCATTCATTATTTGCACCATACGCAACTCCCACAAGCATGAAAGGAACTGGGGACCTTTCAGCCTGGCCACTGCCCCAACACACCCTGACCACAGGGCAGGACAGAAACCCAGGGTAGGCAGACGTACTTGGGGAACACAGGGACCAGCGGTGGGAAGAGGAGAGGCCCGGCATCACTGCTCCATCACACATTTATATACAAGCTTGCAGTGGACATTCCTGATATTAACGGTGACTCATTAGTTTCATCAACCTTGTACCCTTTCTGGGGTCCTTTAATTTCAGATTAAACCCTTTGCTTCTTCCTATGTGTTTCTCATAGACTGCAATCTGTTCCTTCTCTCCCCTCATTTTTTCCCCCTTACTTTTAGAAATTGCAGACTATTTCTACAGCTCGAGACTTATTTCCAACAAGCAGTTACTTCTATTTTCTTTGCCTTATTCTTTCAGACAACATTTATTTTATCCTTGTTCAGCCATTTTTCTTTTTGGGTTTTCATGTCTTACCTCTCTTTTCCACACCTACTTCTCTTATGGTGCCTTTGCTCCATACATAGCCTTTATTCTGCGTTTATCTGGCATGCAATTCCCAAATTTCTGACTGTACTGCAAGTTCCCATCTCCCTTTCCCCAATTCCACTGGGACTCTTGTAGCTTTTTGTTGCTACTTTCCCTTCCTGAGACACTCATGGACATGGCAAAGCCAGGTCTGCTTTATTCCCTGATGCTTTAAAGGCGTCTGGGTTACTATCACCACGCAGATTGCAAGAGCTGCTGGAAGGGAAAAAGAGCAGACATGAGGACCAGTGTTTGCCCTCTGATTTTCCAGGTTTCCCTACAGTCACCAGTAAAGGTATGACCAGTCTGACAGATGATCACAACGGACCATCACACTGCGAAGAGCAGACCCAGCTTCCCATCCAAACAGCACCACCACCAATTGTACTGCAACAAGTGTCAACATTTCAAATGGCTCATCCTTATCTGCTGTAGTTGGTAGAGCCACACAGCTGCCACTGACAGCCATGCCAAACCCAGCCAGTAAGCCCAGCAAAGCAGAAGCACCACTTTCCCTTGCAGTGACCAAAACCACCTCTCCCTCCATCACCAAAGTTGTCCTCAGGGCCCATGGGGAAGAAATATTTTTCCACCAGGAGAAACACACAAATCTCACCTACAGGTATGCTAGCTGACTACATTTCTCCAGAGTACACACAGCTCCCTATTAGCTTCACTGATACTGAATTTTCTGGCTATTCTGTTTATTTTGTTTTTACTGCCTGTCCACAATTTTTTGAATAGCAAAAACACTAACTGCTTTGCTTGTAAGCGGAACACCTCTGCAGTCTGCATTCCAACTGCCTGGTCTCGTTTAAGTCAGAATAAAGCAGTCAGTGCTGCCATAAACATATTAAGCGAGAGAACTCTCTATCCCCATGAAATTCAGCTACCATAGGCTTTCACCCAGTTCTGCACACAGAAAGTTAGTCATCTTGATGACTTTGGTCACCACCACATTTGGTCACAGGATGCTCAAGAAACTGTGAAGAATTCAGTATGAAGACTTGGTCTGATAGCGAGGGAGCTACCCTGGGGTACGAGACCCATACGCTTCTGTGACCAATCCCTACAGGCTCTAGCCTGGGGCTGGTTCAGCTGCTGCCTGCAGTATCAGTACGGAGTGAGCTCCTTCTGCTGCCCATCTCCAGAGGCTGAAAGGGCTGGATACCGCTGGTAGGCTTTGTAGGAAAATTCCTTGGTGGGTGCCAGGCTTGTTGTTATCTGTTGGCAAGAAGTGGAAGCCTCAGATCTTCTGCCCTCAGCAAGTTAGTGCCACTCCTGCAGCTTCCAGTACAGATCAGTCGTATTTTTACAGCACTGCAAGATGGGGAGGTGGCAGTTCTTTATTATCTGCAGTTCACCACAGGCTACAAAAGCAGCGTCTAGAAACCACTTCAAATTTACCCAGTCTACATTCCACAGTTCCTCAGGGAACTCAAACCGATTTGCAGCAACCCAGAGGAAGAGAGCAGATAATTCACGCAGCTGTGCTCAAAGCTCTGCACAAGGCAGTGTGCAGCAGCTCCCTTCCTTGGTAAATAAAAGATGGAAAAGCATCCCAGTACTTGCTAAGGGATCACTGCTCAAGGCTCTTCTTGAGGGTATCTGTGCTGTTAACAGGTTGAATAGATAAAAACAGGATTGGCTATCTAGTAAAGCATCTTTCAGTACTGTTCAGCATCTGTATTACAGCTAATAGGAGACAAATGAAACCACAAAGCTGAGATTCCAAAGAGACACTAACACTGTCTCAGCTTGGTAAGGACAGAGGAAAGACTGGGAATTAATGTAGCAGGTTTGCATATAAGTAGCCAATAAATAAGGAAGTAAGACATGACAATGTATCCATGTTTTTTTTCTTTGTTGTTGGTATTTCTAGTAGTTTATATATATATATATATTCAAGGCAAAACAAACAAAAAATCCCTTTTCTTCTCCCTTATGCATTTCTGGCACAAGCGTAAGAACCACAGAGTTCTGCCTTCAAGTTAAAAAGTGGCAAACTTTAGCAAGCTGATGAGGCCAAAAGCATAGCAAGATTCATAAAGATCGGAGTGTTTTGGTTTTTCCCCCCATGGTCAATAATATCCATATTTATCCTAATTAATATTAAAACTATTAATAGATTTATTAATAGCCCAACCCGAGCCCCAGCAGGGCGCTCAGCACCACGTCCAGGCGGCTCCTGAAGGTCTCCAGGACCTGGCTTGTGCCAGGGCTGCGGCACCTGCCCAGCACAGAAGTGCTCCTGGTGTTTGAGGGGCACCTCCTGCATTCCAGTTTGTGCCTGCTGCCTCTTGTGCTGTCTCCAGGCACCACTGAGAAGAGCCTGGCTCTGCACCTCCCTTCGGGTGTTTATAAGGCATGGATGGGATGATACCCTGACCTCTTCTCCAGGCTGTGCAGCCCCCAGCCCTTTGGCCTCTCTGGCAGGAGAGGTGTTCCCGGCCCTCACTCACCTCAGTGGCCCTGCACTGGACTCTTTCCAGGTCATGTGTGTGTCTCTACTGACCTTCGGGGTGCACAACTGGACACAGTACATCAGGTAGTAATTCATTAATAACAACATTCAAATAATAATCTGTACTATTATTAAAGCCCAGAAGGACAGCATTCCTTGTGATCTGGGTCTTAGACCAATATTCACCATCACTGGACACCTATAACCATGTTTGGGATCAGACCATCCAACTATTTACCCTTTCATCTGAACTGCTGTTACTGGCCCTTTCAAAGAAAGTGGCTCCAGGATTTGATCCCACAAAATGATTCCCTGCCAGCAGCAGCTTTCACTATTTCTAATGGCCATAAAAAGTATAGGAGGGTCTCCCAGACAAATTAACGTCTACAGGTTGAGGATCGAGGACTGATCCTTTCAGTTAATAGCTCTGCATATTTCTCAGACCCAAACCAGGAACAGAACCCGCTCCTTACTACAGTAAAATCAATTTGTTTTTAAATATCAAATAATCCCAGGGTGCTCAATATTTCAAAAAACTAAACAGACAAAAGAAAAAAAATTAATAATAATTTGAGTTAGGCTCCATTTAGTGATCCTGAAATGGTAAATACCATTTATAATTAGCCTCTAGCCTCAAAATGGGAACTGGAAATGCTTTGATAAATGAATTGCAAAGCCAGCCAGCTAGTTTCGTTGTGACTTGTGGAAACACATCTGTATCCTATGCTGACATGCTGTTATTTTTTTTCACTGAAAACCACACAAATCTGAATCTAGAGAGAACAACATATTAGTCATAGTAAATGTCCTTATGCACCCTCTTTACAACCCTCACTGCCTGGAATTGTACTTGCTCACCTCTTCCAGGATGTCACCTTAAAACCTTCTCTAAACTGTGAATTTAAAGCCTTCTCTGTTCCCTGTTAACAGCTAGCATTGCTCCACTGAGATTACCTGTCAGTTTCCAGTCCCCAGATTTACACACAAGCCCTGTTTATCACTGATAATGGCCAAACCATTCTTTTGTAATAGGACTCAGTGGAGAGAGAGAACGAGCCTGGGATCCATCACAAAAAGGCACCATTCTGCATAAGCAACATCATCGCTTGGGAGTCTGAAAGCAAAAGATTGCTTTGTTACACCACAGGCATGCAAATGCAGGACATTTGACTATACTGCATTTGCTTTGTTTTAGATTTTCACTAGTACCTTGTGTGTTTGTAGGCTGACACTAATACCAACCTACAGTTTATGTCAGGATGGCCAGGTGTCTTGTTCCTGGTAGATGCCGACAAGCGACCAGGGAAGAAAGGTCTCCAAGATAAACCTCCCCCTCACTTTGCTTACATAAAGCACAGCAGTGAGTCACAGACATTGGTTTTAGGTTCGTTTTGCTTCAATCAGACAAGCCATGGGTTATTTAAAACTCACCCCATGGCTGTGTGGTGAGTGTGTGTTCTCTTCAAAAAGTAGTAATAAAGGAGCAGGGGAATAAGACACAAAGCAAACCAAATGGATGGTCAGGAAAGAACTGAACCCACTGTTTCTGCCCAGTGCTTTTACCACTGCTTCCTGCTTTCCTGACCCCCCTGCTCCACTAATGAAAGGAGAAGTACAGGGGAACAGTGGTCGGCCCCAGCTCAACACCAAAAGGTACAAAGATGAACAAATTGGGGGGAATGCAAAACAAAACAAATGCTTAAGCACCTAGAAAGTAACCCAGTGCTAAAAACCAGCTAACATGAGGATTTTCAAGAAGAAATAATGGCATTCCATTCTAATTCCTTTAGGATAATTAGCTCAAAGAAGAAGGGAGCAGTTGGTGAGCTGTATCTTGACCTTTTTAAGACCCTCAACCCTATTCCATGCAACTTTCCTATAAGCAAACAAGGTCTATATCAAATATGGTGTAGCTGTAATTATTATAAGGTGGGTACATGAATGGGTGCAAAAAATACTGCATTTGCTGGGAGCCCAATTACCAACAGCTGACTGTCAAACACACACAAAAAATGAAAATTAGTATGACCTATGGTTCTTAGCAAGAAGAACGCAAAGGCAAAAGCACAAAATGAAACATGATCAAGCAGGATGCAGTGTCGCCGAAGACAAACTGGATGTCAGTCCTTTTCCTGAAGCAAGCATTTTGACAGCAGGCTCTTAAGAAAATACACCCTCCAGTAAGATTTCCTAGCAGCAGGGTCATGCTTGAATGCCAGGAAGCAGTCCTGCTGCCGTGCTCAGAATGGGCATGGCCTGACTCTGCAGAGGCCAGCCAGCTGGAGCTGCAGAGGTCAGGCAGACCTGCACAGGGCTAGAAATCAGACCTGGGAGGCAGGATGAACAAAGCGAGCTTTTCAGTCCAAAAATGTGAATACTGAGGTGCCATATGACCACATCCTAGACATAAAAAGCTGCTGCAGTGGGGACTGCTGATTGCTTGCCTGCCCAGCAACAGGGGAGGTGGTGGTACGGGGCGGGGGGTAAACTGGCCAAGTAACCCACTGACTTTTCACAGCAGAAGTGAAACCCTTCTAGGCCTAGGAACAGCGAACAGGCTTTCCCAGGAGCCTCAGGACTCCTGGTCTACATGCAGAGGCTTTCGAGCGCTGCTCAGAGCTGCCACCACCAGAGCAGTGGGCCCATGCTCCTGAGCGCCTGCCAGCTCCTCAGGTCTGTCAGAGCCCTCCCCAGCCTGCTGCAACACGCAGTGTCAGAAAATTATGCGTTAGAAATATCAAAAGAAACAACAGGCAGCATTCTTTTCCCAGTTGACACTTTCTTGCCAAACCATTTAAACCTGACATTTCCTGGACTAGGCCCAGATTCAGGCATTGAGACTCGAGCTGCTCAGGTGTCAGGCACTGTTTGTGACACCTGATGATGGTGAGAGCCCACGTGATGCCCTTCTGCTCACAGCCAGGAAAGGAGGACACCAACACCAGCTCCCAAACATCTGCTACTTAAGCAGCTGTGGCCTGACAGGATCTGCTCTGACCAGCCCAGGTCTTTATGCTGGGGACACATATTCAGATGTTCACAACTTACTTATTTTAAGTTGTTTTGCACTCAGTCTCAAACAATAAAAAGCCAACAGCCTTAATTCAGTCCCAGCGCTAGGAATCCTACTGTTCCAGGAAGGGTTAAGAGCCTTCAGTGCTGAGATTAAGGGGCACCTGTCAGAAACCATTAGAGAGGCTGATACACATTCTCCTGATGACTTGGCAGAAATTAAATAGTTAGATAAGCTCCCTGACTGTGAAACTTAGAAGATCTCCCTACAGCATCTCTTGTCTGCAAGAGTCTGGAACTCAGTGAAGAAGCAGCTCTACAGGAAAAGCTATGCCATCACAAAGACCATTAAACAGACACAGAAATCCCAGACACCAGGGGCTTCACTAGGCCTGAGGGTCTGCTGCTCCAGCACATACTGAAATTCAGGAGACAGGGGGGATACAGTGAAGTCCAGGTGCCCCAGAGCAGGCGACTGGCAGGAGCAGTCCTGCAGGCTGGAAATGGA
Source organism: Anser brachyrhynchus (assembly GCF_964034855.1). Taxonomy (NCBI): domain Eukaryota; kingdom Metazoa; phylum Chordata; class Aves; order Anseriformes; family Anatidae; genus Anser; species Anser brachyrhynchus. The sequence goes on along the minus strand of NC_137696.1, from coordinate 11,742,871 downwards.
GGCAAGGACTGGCAGTCACCAGGCTTGACCAGAGCCTCCAAGCTCTGACATCTACTCACTACCACCATGGGACAGTACGTAGAAAAAGCAGCATTTTCCCAGCACTGCAAATCCAGCCAAAGGCTGACGCATTGAGGCAACACCTGCAGCACAAAAGCATAGGCTGACAAGAAAGGATAATTGACTACTTACAAAGTTAAAATCTCGGCTGCAGTTCTGTACTGAAATAGTCAAGAAAATACCCGGATAACAGGCAGGGCTACATTTTAAGAGTCCTCTGTTAGGGATCTCTGTTAGGGATGACTAAATCTTGCTGTCACATAGTTATCTGCTGAGATGAGCAACATCTGATGCTCCTGATCACTGTGGCTGTTTCCAGGCTCAAGCAATAGGCAGCAGACAATTCAAAAGCAAGTTCATTTGTTTAAACTACCCTGCTTTACACATTAATTGCACTTAATCACATGACCAGAGCCAGACTTTCTGTCGTTGAAGAAAACCAACGTAATTACATTTCATAACTTCAGCTACTCCAAACTACTGAAACATTTAAAAGCAGATATCATTTTGCCAATCTTCAGAGACCCAGTCTGATTTAACCACACCCTTACAACAAAAAGTACAAGTCAAATCAAGCTTTGACCAAACCACTAGTAAATACAGTTCTGTATTCCTATGACATATAGCCAGTATTCAGCATTCTGCAGAAATACAGGGGACGAGGCCTCCCCCCCCCACATTGTTCCATTTGCCTTTTTCTTCCACGTAACACACACCTAATATTCTTTAATAATCTAGCAAGAACATTACACTTCTTCAAAAGAGTCTCAGTCTGGAGGACACTCAGTGTATATTTGCTTTAGCCATGCTTTTTACTTTTCCTTGACTTTGCATAAATGAAGTTGAGATTACATGAGAATACTTCCTCTCAGTCAAGGACAGACAGAAATGTCAACATAAAATCACCCTCTACTCCCAGAGAAAGAACTATCCTGCCAGTTTTGCACTGGGTGAACTGTTGGGACACTGGGTTATAGCAGAAAAACAAGCAAATTTGGACTAAGTGAGCTCACAAGGAAAGTATTTTGCCTTGAGGGATGTTTACCTCCTTAAAGTGGCTTATAGGCTCTTTTACAAATACTGCTTAACCTCAACAAGACAGAGAGAGGGACAGTGAGATTTTACGCAGCAACAATGATTTCACTTTGGTGGATATACAAGTCTCTCCCTGTTGATAAAACATGTATTCAAGCCTATAGCTCATCTGCAACCATTTATAAGCACATACATGCAACAGAGAGGTATAAAAATCCCAAGATTAGCATCCCCTTCTCTCTTGCTCGTGTTTTTGTTTTGTTTTGTTTTGTTTGTTTGTTTTTTAAACTAACTTTTTAGTTGGCTTCAACTGTGAGGACAGTGCATTTTTGCTAGGGGTGAATGAGACTGTTGGGATGAATTAAATTTATTTTCAAAGTAAATTGCTACACAATGCCTCTCTGCTCTTAACCATCACCAGTTTCTAATAAATTCTTGTATGGCTACAATGCATACTTAACATATAGTTAAAATTGCCACAGTTTTGGTCCAAGGCATCTAGAAATGTATGAGCCCAACTGAGGAAAAAAAAAAAATACAAAATCCCTTATTTGCTGGTGCATGTATCATTAACAGTACTGCAGATTAAAAAAAAAAATCATGGGTAAAAAGTTCAACAACCACTGTTGTTATTTTATGGATTTTTTTTAATTTTTACGAATAACTTTGTAGCATAGCTCTGAGTTATGGTTTGGGGTTTTGTTCCACCTCCCCCCCCCCCCCCCCCCCCAAAGACAATTCAAATACTCACCAGCTTGAATTCTGCTAGCAGAGTCAACCTCACCTTCCCAGACCAGCACAAAACCCATCACTATAAACATAGATTATACATTTTTACCTTCCCCCAAAATACAGCACAACGTTCCTTACCTATTTGGTCCTCTGGAATCAGTGATTCGATTGGGGGATCAAGTTCGGAGCTTTGGGACAAATAATTCTTGACTTGGGTCATGAACTGCCGAATCGTTTGCAGCATATCAGTGCTCGAAACGTGGCACTCCTTGTTTTCCTGGAGAAAGCTGATATAGTCCTGCACTAGGCACCCAAAATAAGTGCGTTTATCTTGAGACATCTCTGCAATCTTCTTAATCATCCTCTTTTCGGGGGTCATGAAGGAACTGAAAACTCCACTAACTTTCCGTAGCTGAGATTTCACAATCTTGGGGAGAACAAACGAACTGTTTCTTTTCTTCTTGGGCTTCAACGGAGGTGCCATGCTCTCTTGGTCGCTTTCTCCCTCAAAATCCTCCAGGCTGCTGTTAGTGTCACCCTCATAGCCAAACAACGGCATGCTCCGATCGAAGTCCAGCGAGTCTGACGAGGAGGTGGAAATGCTCATGTCGCTCAGCCTCTGCCTGCCTCCATTCCGGGGTACGTGTGACTCAGAGCTGGTAGCTACACTCTTCTTGGAGGCTGCTAGAGCCGGCTCAGGCAGGGTTTCGCCCAGAATGCCAGCAGCTTCCGGGACAGGCACAGAGCTGCAGGCAGGTCGAATTACCGCTGCAGTCTTTGCGCTACCTTCCACCTCCACACAAACAGCCTGCTTCTTTAGCCGGGGAGGCGGAATAGGGGCTGGTTTATTCTGCAGCAAATCCAAGTCTCTCTCTTTCTTATGGTTGACTGTTTCTGGCATGCTCGCCTGCTTTATAGTCCTGGAAAGCTGTGGACTCGTGAGGATACTATTAATAGAAGGAGGTGGTGGCCGGGGTGGTGGGGAGCGAGGCCTCTCAGTGCCATTCAAGTCCTGAGATCTCAGGCTCTGCCTTTTCAGGCTTCCACTGACATCCTGGCTGTGCACTTTTAAGAAGAGTGGATTAATGAAACACAGCGCTCCGTTGGTCTGGCTGCACTCCAGCTCTGAAGGCGTTCTGGTTCGTATAGAATGCACTCCATTTATAAGGCAGAGCTGACGTGAGCCTTTACAAGCACTGTCTAAAGGCACAGGCCTACGGGGAAGTGAAGGATCCAGGGGGTTGCTGTTAGCCGGAGACCTCCAAAAGTCTAAAAATCATCATTGTGTTAATGTAAGAATGCAAAAAAGCACACAGATGGCTTTCAAAACATTCAGCTCAACACAAACAGCTTCAAGTAATATGAAATTCAGACAAGCTTTTATTAAGTCAAGAAAAAAATATCCCAGTGAGCCTCTAGAAGCACTACCAGACATAACTGTATGCTATACTCCTGGTGCTGCTCTTACTCATTTATATATTTCATGACCAATGCATAGTTTCAAATCAGACCAGAGAATTAGGCTTAAAATAAGCTGAGCATCACAGAAAGGAACAGAGACTAACACAGCAATCCTTAGCAATTTGAGGCTAAAATGGAGTAAAAACCAATTACTAGCATCTCAATCAGGAGGAATAAGCCTAGGTTCTCAGCTGGTATTAATTCACTCCATTAAACAGAACAGAATTGGGCTGATCTACACCAGCTGACAGCCACTTACAACAACAACAGAAATTTTCCATTTTGTTTCCTCTTAAAGTGAGCAAACAAAACTACAAATGAAAAGACAGCTCGCTTTTTCCTGCATTGGGTGCAACATAGTCTTTAGCTATGCAGAACAAATGCTGGTGTCTCCTTAGGAGTGCTGGCCTGCAGCCCTGTTTGCAATGGTGACACAGTTTGTCTGAGGTTTTAGATACTCAGCAGCACAGAAATAGACCGAATGTGCCATCCCAGAACAGCACAGGGTGGAAAACCTCTGCTAAACCAGCAAGTTTCAGCTGCTGCCTCTTGTCCCAGCAAAGCATCAGCATGTTTGTGAAACTGAGTCAACAGTAAAGCCCATCAGTTCATGAAACTAAAAAGACTGAAACCAGACAAGCCCTTGAGGACAACAACCACACTGAAACAAGTGAAGAATACCAAAGGCAGACTTTGCTCAAGTTTGCCAGTCTTGACACAGCCTCTTTTCCTCTAGTGCCAAGATACCTTATGTTGATTGTTGAGCAAAAGTAGGCCCAACTGCATGAACGCCAAATGCTCCTTGGCAGGATCCATGCCTGACAAGTGGGGCCTTGCCTACAGGGCAGAAGACAGGGAACAGCCCCTGGTGATAGGCTGCTGCCAGAGAACATATGTAAGGACAGACATATTTCTCTACGGAGTCATGCAATGCCCCTGTTTTTTCCTGCTCCATGACTCCACATCCTGCTTGCAGCATGCCTACCGCATGGGCTGTTACAAACATGTGCGAGGTAAGCACCACTGCAGGCCAAACAAGAATAGAGGCAGAAAGAGGGAACCTTATGCTTAGCATGTGAAATCTGACAGGTTAACAACAGTCTCAAGTCTTTTACCACCAGTTCTACCTCCTGTGCTTTGCTGGGCTCTGTGCTGTTGACCTGCCTTGTGTAGTTCTCCTTCTGAGCCTAGAGCATGAAAGAGCGCTGACAGGAGCTAAGGCTCTTGGTGTTCAGAGCAGGATGTTTTGTGCCTTCTTGTTGCTTAAGGAAAGCTCACGCTTAACAGGAAGGGCCCCTTGAAGTTCTTACGCATCTCTTGGGTCCACAGCATTGCAGGACTGACTTCCTGGTGTGTTCCTTTGCATGTGGACATCCAGAACTCCATCAAAATCCCAACTTTGCTGCCTAGCTTTTGCTTACAGAAGCTGTGAGCTTAATCTGGTAGACAGTATATAACTTATCCCAAATGCAACCACCACAAAGTTGGAAGCTGATCCATCAGTCTCTCCTCCTCAGCTTTCAAAGGCATTATCTTAAAGAAACAACACACAAGACACACAGAGATGGTTCAAGAGCAAGCAAAGCATGGTGCTTTCAAGTACCAAGGACAAAGAGTGTGGTTCATCCGGACAACCATTATGATGTCCTATGGAGATAATCTCCTATGGAAAAGACTTGCCTAAATGGTCCTTCAAGGCCTCCAGGTGTCACAAGGAGACCATCTTCATCACCTTGCATCCCAATCAGACCTTTTTCCCTAAAAATTTATCTAATGAACAGTTAAACATTACTCTGTATTCCCATGAAAATTCACACTTCCATTTAAATATCTAACCTTGCAGATGAGCAGTGTGGGAGACTTTAGTCTACTCTCTAAAACCAATCCCTGTCAGAGCTACTGCAGCAAAACTAAATGCAAAGCAATGCAACACTTCCCCAGTGTATAGCTTAGCTGCCAAGTCCCACCAAACAGTGCTAGAGAGTCTTGTGTTAACCCTGAGTTACTGAGGATCCATTTTTAAATTAAAGATGACTCAAAAATCTACTGGGACAAAAGACTGCCCTCAGCTAACCCTCCCTTCCTGCAAAAGGAAATGAAGCCATTCAGCACTTTGCAGGAGTTGCTCAATGATTCATCTGGGTTGAGCCTATGGTTCAAATCTTGCCAGGCTTTATATCTGCTGCAAGCTCAGGGTGTATTTTACACTGAGCCTGTATTTGGTTGAAGCAGTCACAGTATTTTCCACCAAACCAATGTGTTCCACCAAACCAAAGTCTGCAGATGCTATGTATACACCCCCTCCTTTTATTAACATGCTACTGCTTTAAGCCACAGATGTCAAAATCATCACTGTAAGATAAATAATCACATATTAATCTGAATAGAGTTTTATTAATAGTGAATTTCAGTTCCTATACTCTCCTGGCAGCTACAGCCAATTACCAAGCTAGTGCTTGCTCTGTGAGCCTGCAGCCAACATTTACCCTCCAAGGACAAGCTGCATCGAAACTTTGCGTGGGGATGTGAGGCTTGCTTTACATCAGTCTGAGGGCTGCACAGAGAAGGAAGGAAGGAAACAGTACTAACGCGGAAAAGAATATCACCGAAGACACAGAAGGAAGGAAAACCACCAAGGTAACTGTTTGGCAAGTACACGGTTTGGCCTTCCCAGTAAGAGAAGCTTGCTTTTCCAAATGAAATTTGGATCATCAATGACCAATACGAGCTATTTACTGATATAGCCTATTTTTTCAAGCTTACAGCAATGCTGCAGGGAATGACATCTGTGTAGATAACTACTTACTCAGTCCAAGCTGAGCAATCTCTTCAAGTTCAACTTCTGTCTTTGCTGCAGCAATAGCATGAGGCAACTTCAGGGTGAACGGAAGGACATCCCTGTTGTGGAAGAGAAAAATAACAATAATTTTCAAAACAATATCCAAAGTTTTAAACGCCTTTGTTTTCAACACATGCTATGGCTAAGCTCTGATTCCTGCTTTCTTCTTGAGCTATGGCTGGTAGTAAGAGCCTTAAATACACAACAAAAACATTACCAGCCCCAGGGTTCCTTTACATTGGAAAGGAGTGTGAAATACAAATGAGTTTCAAGTCCCCAGGACTCTCGTGGGGCTCATTTCCACTGCCCCACCCTATATTTTCTCCCATTACAGCATATATTTTTACACCTGGTTTTTTTTACAAGCACACCAGTGAGATGCAAATTGTCATCTGCCTTTAATTCTTCAACTAAGCTTCTTATCTTCTGAATACACTGTTAATTGTTCTCAACGTTGAATTCAATTTTCTCAGAATAAAAAAAATAAATGAATACTTTGGCAGCTACCCTAAACAGTTCTCAGCTAGGATGTATTGATCCTATTCTGTCCCAGGCTGAAAACACACCTCATTTGAACAAGTCTTAGTAACTCATTCTCACATGCAGTTTTTCACTGCATACAAGATGGTCAATGGATGTTTAAAGGGAGATGCATGAAAGGTGATCAACAACATAAGCCAAATCTAGTGTAAAAAGTTTTTCAGACAGTTTTTAAGGGACAAAGCTACTTAACCATATGTACGTTGTGTGAGTACTACCATCAACCAACAGCATACCTCTTGTCCACCCCACTGGTACCATTACATCATCAAGCAATAGTACCTGCTGAACTGCAAAATCTGTAGGTATAAGTACCTATATAATTAAGAGTAAATGACAGCAAACAGAGCACAGGAATCCTACATACGGCTGATGCTGGAATAATTTTTATTACTATTTTTAAGGCTGCAAACAAGTCAACCATCTGTTGTAGCAAAGACATCATTTTTTATCACAAATATTCTTTTCGTTATATGTTTAATTGTTTAAAAAACAACAGCAAACAATACCAGGTTCTTGGAGCTTCAAGCAAATTCAAATCAAGCACATGAAGAAGACTGATTGGCAAGCTAAAAAGTATTTGAAGAGACACTGCCCACATCATACTACAGACAATTCAGTCTAGATCATCATCATAGACAAAATATGCAGACATAATATTTGACTCCTTGTACCGACATTGTGTACCTACTGCAAGAAATTCCCACAAAACATAACACCATCTTACCTGCTAATACAGTAGAAAGCAATGAGCCTGAATAGATCAGCAAAACTTATTCCAGAGCCCTCCAAGGAAAATGCTGCAAAGAAAGTTACAAAAAGGTACTGAGTCACACATCCACCCAGTCTTTCTTAGAAAAAGCTTAATTAAATTCATCTCTGATTTTTGCATAAAATTAGTAAGCTTGCACCATCAAACTAGCCACTGTATGGTTAACATAGAACAACTGTTTGGAGGAGTACATGTCTCTGCTAAAGCCCTTTTCAAAAATATAGTCTTGCTGGTGGGTTTGTTTTATCATTCAAAACATATGGTCTGATTTTTGGGAAACAGATCAGTTAACAGAATAGTTATTAGAATTGCACGAGTTTTTGCCAACAGACAACAAATCAACAACTGAGGCTTTGTTTTACCCTGTGTACTAATATGCCTAATTTTAAGTCTCGTTGATTACACTGACAAACCTCGCCCAAGGACTACAAGATATCAAGCAGAAGAAGCTCCTGCCATGACACAATCTAGATCTTCTACCTCAGCACATGACAGAGACCAGGACAACAGAAGGCCATTTATGAAATACAATGGCAGCATAAGACGGGTTCCTTAAGTACACAAATGCTGGTCTCTTGTAGCCTCAGATGACTTCTACAAAGGGGTGAATGTAGAGTCTGACTGCTCCAGCCCATCTTTACGTCAAAAAAGCCAAGTCACTGTGGGGGGAGGGGGGAAGATGAGGCAGATCCCCTCATTTCAGTCTAGATGGCTTGCTAGGGAAAGCCAAAAGCCATGCAAGAGCTTCAGTTACATCAGCAATACCTCTTGGTGAGTAGCAGCAATGTAATTTTGTCAGTACTCCATGTTACAAAGTCAGCTCCTAAAGCAAGGTCCCAGTGCTACCGATTATAAAGTCTGCACACAAACCAGAGCAAAACTTAAGTCAGGTACATTTTTTACCTAAACCTTACACTGAAAGACAGGTCAAGCTGGCCATTCATGTGCCTAGAAAAAGGTATTTCTTTAAGAGATGTATTAACAGTTCAGATAGTCAACACGCAAGTGACCTTGGCAGTTGGGAAGGTTGTTAAGAGGAGATGTATGTTCAGATCCCAGACTACAGTGAAAACCTCAAACAGGAATGGTGAGTAAAAAGTATCAGAAGATACTTCCCCCTTGTGGTAAAATGTTACTCATGAAAGAATTCACTAGTATAACACATGCCTAAGGACTCAACCATAGATCTCACAGATTAAATACATCTGTACTACTGCCAGTCAAGCAGCTTTCCACAAATAATAATTCACTTATGTGAGAGCGCCTACTTTGTATCTGGATAAAAACAAACAAAACAAAACAAAACCAAAAAGGACAACCCTATCACTGACAGCTTTCTCTTCTCTTTGTCATTCCTTGTTTGTAACTGGAACCAAAACCAGGCACGCAATTTTTTGTTGCTGGAGAAAGAAGGGATAGGAAGAAAGGAAAAACTCAGATGAAATTAACTTACGTCACTAATAGAAGTCAATTACAGACCCTTTGACTCAGGGCAGTTTAACTGAAATTGTCAGTGATTGTCTGCAGTTTTCACTGTCTTGTTAAAATAAACCCCTTTGCTCCATTTGCAGTTTCTGCACCACTACACTCACCACTTGCAGCTTCCTTTTTCATTTCTACATCTACAACATTTTTTTCACATCCTCTCTCAAAAGAGATGAGTGCAGTATTGTTTTGAAACTGACTGAATTCTAACATTTCTATTAGAAAACCGTGAATAAACATCAAGTCATTATTGATCTCACATCACAAGCAGTTCTAGCAAAGAGTTAAAATCCACCTATTCGTTGCATTTTAAAAGAGAACAAAAATTATAGACAAAAATTTATAGATATAAGAACAGTCACCTCAGTACAATGAAGAAATGTGAGGACAATTCATTGATAGCAGACAGGATTACAGCCTGTGTTTCTACACAAGTCGGTAACTAGACAATTACCAACTAATCCCTGAATAAGCAAGGCATAGGAGAGAAATATTCTAACCAGGTCCAACACAGACTTCAGAATATCTTCCCTTCCCCTGGGTATGCCTGACCCACTTGCAGAGTTGCCCATACAATCCTTCTTGACCTCAGCAGATGGCATGGCAGGCAGTCTGAGACACAATTTTTGTGACTGGATATCTTCTGCTGTAGGTTTCACCAACGCAGACTGCTATTGGCTTATGCAGGGTGACAAATAGCTGAAAGTTCTATAACTTAAAACTTACTGTATGTGCTTTCTTTTATTGCAAATTCTTTTAGGCAGGACCCACAGTCTCTGGGCAGACGCAGAGATATGACCTTCTTCTGTAGTCTTGCAGATTTCCGAACCAGAAATATCTGTTGTAGAGAAGGGAAAGAGATGTGGTTTTAATTTTACCCCATATGCCTTAAAAGAGATAGATAGTATAGACAAAAGGAACCATAACAACCTCAGGATCTCTGATTCCCTATACAACATCTCAGAATTTCATTCAATCATTCCTCTATCACATCCAACAGCTTGGTGTAATGCAGTAGCAGAACATTTAGAAAAGTGTTTCATCCTTTAGTAACACAGACGTAACACCAGGTCCATTATGTCCTTCTGTAAGCTCTCTATTTTAAACACAAAGCAAATCCCAGTTTTGAGTCAAGCTACGAAGTCCTGGGGAGACTGATAGTGGAGTACTCCTGTGTTGAACAAGCGCATTTGTGCAATCCTTCTACATGAGGATGGAGGCAGTGGCAGGGTGCAGAGAGAGTCCACCAGCCTTAGCTGAGCAGAGAGGGCTTGTTTTCCCCATTACAGAAACTTCAACGCAGGTACCACAAAATACTGATCTATTTCCCATTTAGTACTGCTGTTCCCACATGGAAAAATGCATCTGTTACAACCCTGTGTAGCAAGGTCCAGCTCTGGTGCTCTAATTGTAGCAGTCTAGTTCTCAGCTGCAGAAGACCCAAAACTAGTCCCCAGACATATCAGCCCAGATAAAGGGTCAAACTCCAGCTTGTCCAGCTGCCAAACACTCAGGAAGCTCTCACTTGGACTATCCAAAGCACACGCTGAAATAGTTTTGTAGGTGTTGGTTTCACTGGGTTTTGTTTGTTTGTTTTAATGGAATATATTTATGTGCCTGTGTGTGTTAATTTTATTTTATGACAAACAGTTGCATCAATAAGCTGAAATTAACTTCTTACCCCAGCAGGCTGGGCACGCAGAATTTCCATGGCTTCAGCATCATTCAGGCCAAGCTGCAGCCACACAGGATGAGTATGAAGGAGTTTGTCCAATATGCTTAGCTTGTTGGATAGGCTGTCATATCCAGAGTCACGGGGGCAGCCTTTTACAACCTTTTTCTCTGGAGAGACATTATCCATGTCTTTTACTAAACTACGATGAATACAAAACAGTGAAGTTAGATATGTTAGTCACCTATAAATAGTTGCTTAGTTCAGCAAACAGAGTTATCACAAGACTAATGGTACTGCTGGCACCCTAGGTGGGTATTTCTTCTATTAAGAATTCATATAATTAGTATACACAAGTTCTGTTATCTGTATGATTTCTCTCCTTCACTTTCCCTCAATTTAACAGTTAATTTCAAGATAAGCCTTAGCACTTAACTCTTAGCTTACTGCAGTTCAGTAATTCCTTCAAACAGATAAATATATATATTTAATCTTATTTCTTGTGCGTGTGTTGAAAACCCTAGTAACCCTCTCTTCTCCAGCACAAATAACCCGCCCTAAGGCACAACTTCACTAAGAAATCACCTACAATCGGAACATTTTTTTCAGTCTGTACTCCAAATTCTCAGCGTATTCACATTTTTCCAAGTAACGGACTTTTCCTCACAATTCAGTACTACACTTCCCACAATAAACAAGCAGGGAATAGTGAGTATATTTATACTCCCGATTCCTTTGGCTCTGGATTGACTGCTATGTAAGCAATGAAGGCAAAAGCCAAGCTAAGTGTGAATGTGTCAAACTAAGGTCATTTTTTTTTTCTCTCTGGTGTCAGGTCAGTTAAAGTTACTGCTAAATTCAGCAATAAAGGCTGCAGATGCTTGTAATGCACTAAAAATCCAATGAAACGCACTACTTCAGGAACCGTTCTTGTTATGCAAAGTTTCCTCACCATTCACGCACTGCACAACACCCAGTACAATTGTATGTGTGTCACTGGCTCAAATTCCTCATTTTTGAGCTAAAGTATATCCTGCTATTCTTTCAGAGCTAAAAATCACCACAGAACAGTTACTCCAGTAACAACACTCCTGATGCCGATATTAGCACACAGACAAAGACCAGCCCGGCTCAGGATCTGACTCAGTAAGATGTCAGGTGCAGAGGCTCTGTTTTTCCTTCTGCCATCAGAAGAGGCCCTGAACAGCAGAGGGCAATGCAGATGCATTTCCGCACTGCAAACTACTTTGCAACAATTCTGGACTGCCTTTTAGATGGGCAGTAAGTGTCACTGACAGCAAGTACTATCTTTATTATGCCAGATCCGGTAGCCAGAGCAAGTGAGGTAGAGACTTCAGCACAGGAACGCTGAATAATAAAGAAATAAAAACAAACAACAAGAACAACAACAACAAAAAAAACAATGAATCAAACGTTTCCCCCCCAGCTTTGGTCAGCACCTTACAGTGTCTCTGGACAGGGCTAAAAAGGAAAATAAACGGGGTGGAAAAGTGCTTGATCTTTCTTTCCTTGCATGGTTATATGAGAACAGTCACTATTATTCAAATTTCTCATTACCTGGATCAATTATCACTACCAGATCACCTACATGACTTCTCCCTTCTGTCCTCGTTCTCTGTTTACTTGTTTATGATGTAATAATACCTTTTAGATTTGCAAGGCATCTATAATACATGTAATACCTTACATCCTCAAGTGTCAAAAGGTGACAATATGCCTTCCAGAGACACAGAATACACAAGAAATGCTGTGTGCAGAAGAGTAGTAGTATTTACATAAGTTATGACAGGGCTCTGAATCTGCTGCAGTACAGATTCTAGGTTCCCTTTTTCTACCATGGTCCCAGCAAAACCTAGTATTGTAGCATATGAATCTCCACAAAAGTCAAATCACGAATCACAACAGTGTTTTCATGAGCTGTTCCTCCAGGCAATTTTATGCAAAAAGCTTTCCACTCCCCTTCAGAGCCAGTAACATCAAGCTATGTTACAAACCAGAGATAGATAGAGCAAAATGAGTTACAGACACTGGCTGCAGGCTTAACTAGATACGACTTGTTTCTGTTCCTTGCTCTAGAGGTGGGCACTAAACACACTGCTGAGGGAAATGACTTCGCCTACAAAAGAAAGTTAAATCACATGCGGAAGAAGGTTAATGACTGTATCAGCTACAAGGTCAGGCACTGCTTGATACCAACAAATGACATGAAGTTAGTAAGAATTTGCAGACATACCTGGGTCACAGCACTCCTCTGCTGTATGGGTGGCTAATTGTTGTCAAACATACTCCAAGTGTTATAAATCAGAAGATGAATTTGAATGAGGACTTGCCAGATTCTTTGGAAATCCCTGGTACTTACATGCACAACCCATCCCATGTGGTCCCATCCAAGAAGGGACGCAACTCGCAAGTCCATACCTTACTGACCTATGTAAGGAATGGTCCAGCAATTCGTGCCACTAAGGGATTTGAAGGGTTAACATTGAGGCCTGGGTTCAGGTGAGAAGAGAACAAAGGGATTTCTTCAGAGAAAAACTGCTGACTCTGCACAGACGTGCAGTAACTTCTGACATCCGGCCAAGAGACCACTAGATAAGGAGGAAGAATATGAGCCTGCCCGTCCGAGCGGCCCCCGAGAGGCTAACAGACTGATAAGCAGGCGCACCTGGGAGGACTTCGGATTCGGGAAACCAATTATAATAACCCTGCCTCTTCTAGAAGTAGTAATGAATATGTATTAGCCTAGGAGCATAAAAACCAGCCGCCTTACGTAACAGGTGTGCGTCCTGGTGGAGCAGAGACTCCTGGCGCACCCAGCGCTGTTTGCTTGCCTCTATTCATTTAATAAATTGTAAACTTTGATTGTAATCCTATTTGGGACTCAGTCATTTATAACACCTAGATACACATGCAGCACTAAAGCAGCACCTGCTCCCGCCCCCCAAGAAATAAGCCAAAGATTACAAGCATCTGATCAGGACGAGACTTTTTGCTGCTCCTAAACACAACCAATTCATGTGGCTCTGATGTATCGTAGCTAGATCAGTACTAGCATGTTACTGCAATCCCCAGGAAGGTGAACTAGGAACAAGCAGTGTTCAAACAAATATTTCCTATCCAGACAGTAAAGAATAACACTACTGAGCACCACAGTCTTTTTTTTTTTTTTTTTTGAAATTTTTCAAAGTATTTTGATTATCAATCCAGGCACAGCTAAATCTTGACACATGGAAATTCCCGAAATTTGTTATCGCTTAGTTTGTAAAATTATTTGGGACTGGGATTTGTGTGTTGCTTCTTTGGAAACAATATAGCATGGAAAGAAGAACCATACAAATTCCTCATAATCACCTGATTAATTTAAGCAAACAGAAGTTGCTGTAACCTTTGCACTAGCAAAATAAGCTGCATATTATGCAACAATTAATTTTTTCCTCTCGGTTTTTCTTTTTCATTGCTGTTTTTGCTTGGGGAGGGGGAAGTGTTGCTTGTGGGTTTTTTTTTCTTTTTTTTTTTTTTTTTAAGGCTAACTCCCAGTAAAAGACAATAAAAAGGATAAAGAAGAGGTTGAGGCCTGTAATCAGAATGATCTTCTCCCTCATACCCACAGGGCTGTAACACATCTTGATCACATAACTACAACACAAGTGCTCCTGTCCAGCCCCATGTGAGATTTTCTTTTGGTCTCCATCTGTGTGTCTTGCTCTGACCTCGTAAAATCTAAGCTTTCAACATTTCTCCCATTTTTTGTGGGACCTGGGACAATTACATGATCTGCTCCTTACCCCTCTGTACCTTCTGCGTCTGCATTGACAGACGCTGACCTGGGGAAGAGATTTCTCTCTTTGGGAGTCAAGGTGCATCCAGCTAATGTGCCCATCCTACGAGGATGATCAATGCTGTTCCATAGGTTCACAGTGTTGCATGAAAACTGCTCTAGGATTCCCCCCCCTCTCCCCAGTGAACAGTCGAAGAATTTACCTGCACTTCTAAGAGCGTGAGAGGTGCCGTGAGAAGGACCCAGATGACCACATCTGCTCCCTTGTTATGGAGAAAGCTGGATATCAGCCCACATGAGAGAGCAGCCTTGGGTTTAGCACATCATCCCTGATGCACTCGCTAGCCAGGAAGAAAGGGTTTGTGCCTAGTCAGGAGGAAGGGCAGGGTCAGATACTAGGTTTGATGCTATAATGAAGATAAGGACTTGTACTTGAACACGCAGCAATACAACTTAACAAGCCTTGCACAACACCACTTTGCGTCCAGATTCATTGTTCTCTCACCCCACTGTTACTCAGCAGCAAGGAATATTCCTCCTGTTTGTTTCCATCTCAGTCACAAGGGCAAAGAGTGAGGCAGATGAAGTGAATCTTCATAGAACTGCAAAGGGATGAGTGTGAACGTTGCTCCAGTCCCAACAAAGGCCCAACCCACACTTAATTCAGTATGACTCCCTACTGCAGAAGCGTCTGGATTTCTGTAAATCCTGCACTCTAGCAGGTCTTAATTTCACCAGCCAAGTCAATACAGTCATCTCAAACATCAGCTGAGAGAGGGCATAAAGTCTCTGAAGATTA
Organism: Anser brachyrhynchus; assembly: GCF_964034855.1. Taxonomy (NCBI): domain Eukaryota; kingdom Metazoa; phylum Chordata; class Aves; order Anseriformes; family Anatidae; genus Anser; species Anser brachyrhynchus. Next base: position 11,727,677 of record NC_137696.1, on the reverse strand, counting down.
CCTCTGTGCCTCAGAAACTGGACTGTCACATTCTTCTCCATCCTGCTGAAGGGACAGGACAAAGCTGCTGAGAAGGCTGCTGAATACCTACCTACCTGCAGACTGTAACTATCTACACCTGTCAACGTTAGAGGAATCCAATGCAGAACTGCCAAGATGGTTAAGGGACTGAAACACCTATGGGGAAAGGCTGAGAGAGTTGGGACTTTTTAGCAGGCTCGGGGGGATCCCATCTGTGCCTTATAAACACCCGAAGGGAGGTGCAGAGCCAGGCTCTTCTCAGTGGTGCCTGGAGACAGCACGAGAGGCAGCAGGCACAAACTGGAATGCAGGAGGTGCCCCTCAAACACCAGGAGCACTTCTGTGCTGGGCAGGTGCCGCAGCCCTGGCACAGGCTGCCCAGAGGCGGTGGGGTCTCCTCCCTGGAGACCTTCAGGAGCCGCCTGGACGTGGTGCTGAGCACCCTGCTTGGTGGCCTGGCTGGGCCTGGGGTTGGGCCAGGTAGACACAGAGCTCTCTTCCAACCTCAACCATTTCATGGTAACAGAAGCAAGTCACTGTGCAAGACACAGAAGAAAACTACTTAAATTAATAACTGATGTGGAAAAGACGTAGAAGATTTATGCATGTAGGCTGTCCATTGCAAAACAAGTGAGGAACAAGGTTCTGCCCACATTCCCGTCACAACACCAGAGCAGGAAAGAATAAGCTGCAGCAGCTGATAGCAAAATATCCCTGAACCATTTAACAGGCACCAAATGGTACATACAAACTGGGGCTTTAGGGACTTCCCTACACAGGAAGGGCAGCAAGCTTTTTCCCCCTCACCTTGTTTACAAAGGCAACAGACACACAAGAGATTTAGAGCCCTCGAGAGAGGATGAATGCACCCTACAAGACCATCTGAATGGCCACCACCCATGGCACATTTACTCCCCTGGCTGCCCAAAGGAATGCTTAAACTCCCATCCTACATGGACCTGGGCTGCCATGCCACGCAGAAACTCTCTAGCTACCCTTTCAAAGGCCACCAGTATGGTGCCGATCAGAAAATTATCCTATTTATGCCCTTTTTCTGACAACTTCACTCACTTGCATTACTGAGATACGCGTCTGCATTGGGAAAAAGTCCAGGCATCAAACACCATGGTACCATGGAATATTGAAAATGATGACATGAGTATCCCATTTCCAACATTTTAACAAGCTTTGTTTTTTTTGCAGGGCATTTACACACTTACAACCAAAAGCTGTAGGCCCCAGTTACTTGAATCATTCTCAGTATTACTTGGGCTACAGGTGTCAAAAGAGACGTCTCCAAATATAATCAGGGAAATCAAGTGTGAAAGTCACCACACAGCCACAAAATTCACTGAAGCTGTAGACATGCATCTTCATACACTTATTTTTCTGAACACAACTGAGACCTCTTGCAAATACTGCCTTTCTAGAACTAACTACCCCGGGTGCATGTGGATATAGGCAAAGATGGAAAACTAGCAAGAATAATACATATTCCTTTTAGCTCAGATTTCTCTAGACTCAAATCCAATGCGACATTAAGATACCAACTTCTGAACAACAGCATACACAGTAATAAAAGCATCTTATATTAATTACAGTTTTTAAATAATTACGATGAAACAAAGTTATAATAGCAAACATCCTTTAGTGGAGTCTAGTTTTCACGAAGCTCTCTGGAAAACCTTAGTTGAAATGACAAATCTTGCTTTGTAGCTCTACATAACGAAGAGGTATCAGCATACTACTAATTATATAATTTCCACCACCTTTTTTCTTACATAGAAGTATGCACTTCAGAATCACATACTCATAAAAATTGACTAATTCATTTATTCAGATTCCATATTTTACATTATTTTAAAAAAATAAAATTATTGGATGGCTACTGTTTCAATAGGAAACAACTGTTCATGGAAACTGCATTATTCACTTTCTGAAGTTAACTTTACTTGCGTATTTTAATCAAAATATATTTTGTATTCCAAACTAAGAGATTTAGTTTAAAGAAAATATAAAATACTATCAGTAAAAATCAGAGAATTTAATTTGACTGATTCCAGCTAAGTGCTTCCATCAAGATCTTAGAACTAGTAAATCTTAGTCTTTTAAGTTTATGGTGCATCCGAGAACACACGAAGCTTTTTCTTAACTCAAAATTAGCTAATGATCATTGACATTAATTAGGTGAATCCACTGAAATCCAGAAAGTATCCTTTCTGCCGTTGTAAAAGAAGTGCATTGTCAAAACCTTTAAAACAAAAATAATGTGCAATCTGGTCCATAGCCAAGGACTTTAATGAGCTCATCCGTCTGATACTCTTTACCACTTGTCAACAAAGGTGCTGCTCAATGTTTTATGTTACATGAGTAACTGAAATGCAATGCAGTAAGTTTTGCAATGCAGTAAGTTTTATCACACTTCAAAGGTATTTACAGAAATAAAAGGGAAAAAATAATACACCACAGATGTAATTCCACATAACTATCTACTTTGTTAACTCACTGCCTTGTAGAAGAGCAAAACCCACCAGCTCCAGGGCTGGCCTTGACTGTGCAGTCAGGTAAGACAGAACACTTGCGTCAGCATCTCCTCTTGCAACTAGTATTTGAGTAGTAAGTTAAAAAAAAAACTTCTTAACACAATAGTTACAATTTCAAATATCCTCTGGATATAAATTTATCAGACGTTAACTACCAAGAATAACAAAACCAAACCAAAATGCTAAGGTCCCCAGTATGCCCACTTAAAGTCAAATGTTTACATAACAAATTTACACAATCCACACCTACGTGACATCAGCTATTTCAAAAAGCCCAAGCTTACATCTGCACTATAATATGCATCTCAATTTTGAAGTTAACAAAATGCATCCATCTACTGTTTTTGTGTTTTAAAACTTGCAATAGACATGTAAATGAGCTAGAATATATTCCACAAAAATGTGAGCTCATAACAGTCCATATTTTCCTTGCTAGACTGAAAAGATAAATTTTATTCTGGGTTGAACCTTCACAAAGACATCTCGAGCAATGTACATTTTTAGTCTTTACAATGTGAAAGCAAAGCTCATTGCCATAAACAATAGGAACAACATTAGTAGTTTCCTCCTTTAGACATTCATCTTTGTCCTAGGTTTGTAACAAGGAAGCAGAAGTAAAGTTCAGTTGCTTTTTAGAAGGTATTAGAGCAAATACACAGAACAACTAACCTCTGGGCATTTCTCCAACACAATGGCAAATTCCTTTAACTAAGAGCAAGATTACCTACACCCTCTGTTCGCAGTATGAAAAGTGCTAGGACATAAACCACCCAAGAGATCAGCACAATAAAAACATTCCTGCCATGGCGCACCTCCAGGAACTTTGAGAATAAGCATTTTAATCACCTTTGCAAATCTGCAGATTCATCTTCCACTGCGAGATCTGTCTGTACCATCTCGTGTTTCAGTTCTCCGATTTCTGAGGCAATTGTGTCAATGAGCTAGAAAGGGACAAAAATAATATGACGTCAAGTGAGTGGAAGAGGTGTGGAAAAGAAGCCTGGGCAAGTTTAGTCACCAGAGATTATAAACTGTTTTTTAATCATTTCCTATTTGGACTTCCCCTTGCAAAGGAAAAAGTAAGGGTTGGGAACACTTATAATTGTTCTTGGAGAAAGAATAATTCCTGTTTTGTACCTATACAAAACCTTCTTCCAGGCTGGTCAGCTTTGTGGATTTTTTTTGGGGGGGTTTTTGTTGTTGTTGTTAACATATTAAATCTGCTGCCTCAACAAACAATCAGACTACACAATAGCCTAAAAAGTAAATGATTTGATCAATTGTAGCAGTAGCTTTCTCAAATAAAAAGACAGTTTGAAGAGTTTCAGTTGCATGAGTTATTTCAGAAGGTACACTAAGCCAGCATTACAGTATTTCAGTGGATGAAAAGTAACAAAAACGACAAGGAAATGGGAGCTGCTTTTCACATTAGGCCTTGGATTGCACTTGAACAGAAGGACTTAATTAAAAGAAAACTGCACTGTAACACTTCAGCGCATGTGGAACACAATCCTAGCTCTGGACACTAGGGCAGGAAACTCATTTTAAAGTAGGCAAGATTAGCAATAAGGCTGCATACCGAGAACTGTAGCACTGGCTAGCCAGATGTCTGGGAGATGCTTTGTTGAGAACATGGCAGAAATTAACTGTGAAGCTCACAAGACTCGCTGCCTTGAACATTCTTTGCAGCAACTGCATAAAGTTCGCCCATCAGGCAGCACAGTGACAGCATATACATAAAGCCTGGTGCAGCGTTCATCATTCCTGCTCAGAGTGGACCCTGATGTAAGGTTCCCAGTGATGTAAGCTCCACCACCACCCCAGCACCTCACAGCAAGCAAACTAAAATCCTGGCAGATGAAGCAAAACCAGCTTTCCACTCCAGTTAAAACAGTTGTCCTCTTGTCACCCATGATGCAGCTCAGTATAGGAGCTCTTTCCAAGGCTTCTCATCATCAAGCAAGTTTTTTGATACCGTTTTACATATTTTCTTCTACCTCAGAAATTCACACCCTCCTTTATCACGCAGCTTTACTCTGATTAATTCAAAGCTGCAGGCTCTATTTACACTAGGCCAACTCCAATCTGTTTATTTTAAGTGAGAATTAATACATGCTACGTTGACACCACAGGCCTCTTTCTTTCAAGGTCATCACTCCCCACAGTGCTGTACCACCATTGATACAGCTTACAGAGATCTTCCTCCTGCTGCCTCTCAAACACCCCGTGAGTCACTGCTGCGAGGTGTGAGCAATGCCTTCCTGACCACAAGGAGCAGCTGCGAAGGAACCCGTGCTGCTCTGACAGACCAGAGCAGCTCCATGCAGGACTCAGCACCTCACAGGACACACTCCCACCAGCACGGCACCTCAAAAACAAGCTGCGCTGATGGAGGGGGAGGAAGGACCAACCTCATGCTATGGTGTGCTGCCCCCAAACACGGAGGCTCTGCTCCATTCCTCAGGCTGGTGTGGCTGTTTGGCCAGCCCTCAGGAAGGAGGTGGTTCAGTTTGCTGAACGGCAGGAGGGTTGCCGCTTCGACATCGGGCTAGTTTTCCACTGGTGTCTTGATCTGAACCTGCTCTCAGAGGGTGTGAGACAAGCTCCAGAGCAGGCTGCAGGAAACAGAGCCTCAGGCTGGGAGGAAGCCTGCTCCTTTCAGCAGGTCACTAGATACCATCAGCCCCAGGGTGCTGCCACGTCCCATTTCACAACCAGCCTGGGCCTTTGGGCTCGTTGTGCTGCCTCAGAACAGAGACTTATGCCCCTGCTTAGGCATCCCAAACTGGTAATGACATCAGACACCCCAAACTCAGGAATCTGACCAGGATGTGTCTGCAATTCAGACCATTCAGCTTTTTCAGCCATCTACTCACTAACAGGAAACATGCTTTTGGACTGACAATCACCACAAGAAAATTAACTACCAACCTCCGCAGGGAATAAGAAACCGCACACTCCTATCGTGTACTGTATTCAGAGAGTGTGTATGGGCATATGACAACTCCCAGGTTATTTTAAAAAGAAAAATATTTGATCAGACTAACACCTGAAATTATGACAAGCTATGCCAAGATTTCAAGTCAAACATTTAAAGAATGAAATTTATGTAAAATTTTTAATAACCTGATTGTTTTGTAGCCAAAGACTTCCGTAGATCTGTACTTTTTCTTTAAAACAGGAAGAACAAACTAGAGATGATGCGTACTTAACCAGTTTTTGGTTTCTCAGCAGCAATCCTTTTGTACCTGTAAGCAGAGAACACTGTTCTCCCACTTTGCTTCATCCACTAATTGAGCTCATAGTTAACTTAATTCAAAACACAGAAGCTGATCAGAAGTCTAACAAGACAGAAAAATGCATTTTTCTTTCAAGCTGTGATTAAATAGTAGAAGCGGAAGGATCACCTCTATTAGGTCTCAGTCAAGAATGATCTGTTGCGACCTGTAGCTGCAGTAAACACTCACATTGTTCCATTAGTTTCAAACCCAAGTGTTTTCATAAACTTTCTTACAGTTAGTTTTAAATAACTAAGAGCACTCTAAAACATTGACACAATGTATTTCTTGTTATTGTTATCAAGATATATGAAATACAAGTAAAAAAATGCTAATAAATGTATGTTGTGAAAAATATACAGTACAAAGATATGATTTGCCATTTTTACATAATGAGTAACAAGTATACAGAAAAAGCAGAACATTCTTTTGGTGAACAAAATCCGTTCCAGGTCTAATTACAGCCTACCAGTTACCTAAAAATTTTCCTCTTCCATTTTAAAATCACATTTCATAAGTGACTGAACTGTAATACGTATAGACAAAGGGTTTGCTTTACTTCAATAAATAGATTTGTTTTTAAGTATCTGCTATGCTTCCCCAGTCTTCATTTATAGTTAGATTTGTTCTAGTGCAATGAGGTAGACAAATGCTCATACAAGCTGCTACTGCTAAATAAGATACACCAATGAAGCAAGTCTCACTATGTTACCTACAGCTTTTGTAGTCTTATCCCCTCCAGTTCTCCTCCAGCTTTTCATTTCAGTTCATTTAAAACAGCTCTGTTTTAGCACCATTTAACTCTTTAGCACCACTTTGTGTTTTTTGTTCCTCACACCTTTACCTACATCTTGGCACATACCTACATCTTCCCTGCTCCAGATTTTCTGTCCTCCATTCAGGAGGAACATGTTTTTAACCTATTCCCTTTTAGAAGTATGCAAACAAAACACTTGCAAACTTTAACTTCAGAGCCACGAAACCAAACTTTTAGGTGAAGTAGACAGACTTAACTAAGGCAGTATCCTTTTTGCAATAGAGAAAGGCATTAGGTTTCCACTTTCCATCCTACTCACAAAACAGTGGGTTTGCTGAATGAAACCCTTCCAGTCTTTCGGGCAGCTGTAGAGGCATTCCTTCTTTCTGTCTACTATGAAGCTTTCAGTATTTTCATTTCTCCTGACCTCACACCTGCTGCAATAAGACAGCATGAAGCACTTAGTGCAGCAATTTTCTGTTGTTGCTAAAATATCCCCCAAATTGTACCTGAACACAACTGACAGTTATGTTACTATTCAAACTGATGAGATTATAGCCTACTCTCCTTTCTACCAAGCAGCCACAAAAGCTTTAAGGCTGGCTGTGGAGTCACGAAGGCAACCATGTCAAGAACATTCTTCCCGCAATAACAGCTAAAAATTTTCTAATGAATGAAGCAAGCCTCAGATTTTAAATCATGGCATTTCCTGAAGACACTTCATATTCACACTATGAGAGAGTGAAGTTTTTCAATCACAAGCAGTTGTGAATATGAGCAATGTAGCTACCTCTAAATAAGTAAGTTAGGGCTTCCTGGTACGGCTTGTCAGGAGTCACCCTGGAAGGAAGGTGCCTCTGGCTGGCTACCAGCACACAACACAAGTCAGAGCCCCAGGTCTTGTTCTAGATGGCAACTGATTCAGAAAGATCAGAAGCTGTATTCGGCCTTTAAAACACGAAGTCATGATGTCAACCACTACGAATCTCACTGTATTACTGAATGCTACTTGAGGATTTGATGTTAATGGAACAGACCAGCTGTAGGTATGAGCTTCTGCAACATGCAGCCTTGAATAAGGTTGAAGAACAGACTTTGCTGAATTAGCAGTGTGACTCTGATCCCTGTGGCAGAGCCTGACTAGGGAATCATGAAGGACCTTAGGAGGGTGTGAAACCAGGGCAGTTGCCCCCAGCTCCTTGCACTGTATGGAGCCTGTCAGAACCCAAGGCTGATTACACCAATGTCTTAAAGAAGGTCAGTCTTAGAATAATCAAGCTAGGATTGACCAGCTGTTCATTTTCAAAGGATTATCATCATCACCAAATCGCCCAAAGGGATTATGACAGTTTTACCTTGCAACAGATGGGTTTCTTTCAATATGGTCTGACTTCAGATTTCAATTGTTTACTTAAAACCCCGGCAGAGTGCATGGCAACCCCCTGGCTTCTTCAAAGAAGTCAGCCATCTGTGGAGAGAAGCTGATCCGGAATCACAGGGGGTAGTCATGCTCCACCATCCTCCCCATGTCTTCTCTGGATCTGCAGACATGGAAAGGCAGGGAGCTCAGATGCCTCAGGAACAGCCATGGACAGCAGCTGACAGGCCAGGCCCACCTGGCCCCGATCACACACCTCTCCATGGGAGCAACCACCTGTACCCAACAGCCCACAGAAAGTGCAAAGATGGCACGGAGTGGGTGGCAGCTCCTTGGAGGCATGGAAGCGCCAGGCATGGCGATAAGTAGCATGGGCAACACATACTTCAGCTTCAAACACAGGAGAGGGAAATGGTAAGCAAAGTGGAGTACCCCTCTGTCCCACTAGCTTTCAAATTGCAGGCTTTCAGCACCACAGCCCAGACTTCTTTCCCCACAAAACTTCCTATGCTGGCAACTGCACAGAGCTGCTATTCCCCACAAACCAGCTGCTGGTGCATGACATAAAGGAGGGCAGGATCGATCGGAGGTAGCTCTTCCTCAAAGAGGAGGCTTCCTAACTTTTTACACCCACAAGACCAGCAGTAGCCACAAAAAAACATCACAGCAGCAAATAGGCACTGTTCTCTGACAAATCGGAACAGAGCAAGTGGCTCCTACACCAAGAGCTCACAAAACAGAAAATTTTTTCAGCATTTTTCCCTTGAAGCATACAGCAGGAGGAACGATGCACAGAAACATCCATGGGTTTTCAGCCACCACCTCAACACTTGCCTTGCTGTGTTAACTAGCTGTTAACTGCTTAGTTGTACTAACAATCCTCAATCGGAGTTGAAAAAAAATCTCTTGAAATAACTCCCTCTCCCAAAAAACCAAACTTCTTTGGGGCCTCTGGAAAAGAATTCTAACCTAACCTGTACTAACAGCATGATAACACAAAAAGTAAGGCCGACACTTCACAGAAACATTTCATCTATCAGTTTGACCCCAGAAGACAGAACTCATCCATAATGCAAAGGCAGAGTTTAAATACTGCATAACACTGCCGTTGTTTGGTTAGTTCTTTAATTCACTTGTTCCTATTATTCTGATGCTTACCAATATACACTTCATCTTTGCAAGTTATTTGTAGTTGTTTTTGCATGTTTGCAATGCTTTGCTAACTGCCTTATTAATATTTTTTTTGTCTGGAAAAAGTACTTGTTTAAGATTTAAGTTACTGAAAACAAATGTTTTTTTGGAGTTGTAACTTGTAACAACAAATCTGAACAGCAAAAAAACAAGCATTGCAGACATCTTGAATTTTCTCTGTATCTTGAACATACTGTTTTCTTGATGCGTTTTAATTTGCATGTCTGCCTTAAAGAGAACTCATCAGAAGCCACTTTCCCCAAAGGAATTTTTCTGTCTCTAGTGATTTTTTTAAATTTTATTTTACCTTTTTTTTTTTTTAAAGAGCTCTTTAAACAGCATGCTTCAAGCAGTCTTATGCTCATGCCTTCTTCCACAGGCTCTATTTCTGTGTACACCATGTATTGCTCATGACAGAAGGGAGTGCATCCTGGAGAAGCAGACAAGCTGAAGTGCTGAGATCAAACCTCATCAAGCCTGAACCTGATCTATGGTCTCCTAGAACATGGGACACTGCAATCAAAGTGACTCATCAGCAACCAGCAGGTACCACACTTGAACTGAAAAATTAATTTTTTGTTCCTAAATATATTATATAAACAGCCAATATTTTCTGCAAATGACACTCAATGTTTCCTTAAATCATTTCTCATTAAAAAGTGTTTTTAATCAGGAGAAGAGTAACCATCTTTTGCAGTTGCATCATTTGGGGTATTCTTGCAATTAACTGATGTACCAGCACCTGACAAGTATTTCCCATCAAATGCTGTAAAGTCCACTCATGAATGTATGACATCATTTCTGGAGTATTTAGGATCAACAAAGCTGCTGGTCATTATAAAATGTATGTGACGTTTGCATGACTTGCATTATACAAGATGAGCTTTTAATTACACATTTCTACAAAATGCAGGAAGGATCCTGGGTGTGTAATAGTATTAGAAAACAGGCATTTCTGCTGCCTTCGTTTTAGTAGAAGGCTCAGACTGAATTCTTTAAACAGATCTCTGTTCATAAATTGTGTGATGCCTATTTTGCTGAAAATAATGGGAAAACTCACCCACTGGTTTCAACAGACTTGAAATCAAGACCATAAGAGGCAATGAAACATGACTGAAGCAGGCAGAAATACGTTAGAGTCCCCTGTCAGTGTAAAACAACATAGATAAGACCTATGTGATATATAGAGTAATAATTCGTGTCAAGAAGATGGTTGATATTAATAAGGAAGGGGGAGATGTGGGAGGGTGGTCATGGGGGTCAACAAGCCCCATGGTTGGTGACAACATCAGACTCTTAACGATTCCTTAACATCAGGAATGTAAAGAGTTTAGAGGGAACAAAAAAAGGTGATTCAGGAGACGCCATGCCGTCTCGGGTTGCTTGTTCTCCCACCGTTAAGGCATGGAAGTTGCTGGGAGTTTGCTGGTTGCCGGGCAAAGTTGTTTGACCAATGAAGAGTTAGTGGAAAAGGACTGCTGTGGGGCGAATAGTATAAGAAGGGAGCCTGTACTCAATATGGGATGCAACACGATATGATGAAGTTCTGTCGTCAATGAAGTAGTAGCAGTTACTGATCCTAAAAGAACCCTGGTGTCCGTGTGGTCATTACGCCACAAATGGCACCCAAACAGGGACCTGAAGAAAACAGGAACAGGGACATGAACAACAGGAACAGGCTAACAGAACAGGGACCAGGACAGGAACAGGGACATTGATCGCCTAATGAAGAAGGGTTCAGCCAAACTCGGCAAACCATTCTAAGAAGCTCGTATAGAAAGTCGCTGGAAATAGGCATATCGGAGCTGGAAGGAAGCTCAAGCTGAGAAGCGGACCCGCGCACACAACTGCCCCTCGCTGGCCGAAGGTAAGCAGTTGTGCATTATGGGGAATCATACGTCCTTAGAAACAAAGACTGTCCTGGTAACCTTACAGCTTATTCAGACAGTTTATGATCCTGAAACATGGCACCAAACTGAGGTCAAGGTGTGGGACTCTGCTACTAAAAACGACAACGTTGCGGTGGGATTGCTCGGCACCTGGCGAGCAATCTCTGAGGCCTTAAAGAGACATGTGTGACCACAATCAGAAACGTATGGTTTGCGAGATAGTGAGGGAGCTGCGGGCTCGTCCACCGATCCTTCTGCTACACCATAGCCCCCCCCCCCGCCGCTACCGCCATCGCAGGCCTTTGCTGTTACGCCCCCTGGTGACCCGGATGTTCCTTTTGATCCAGGCCCGACAGGCCCTGAAAAGGAGCCGGGTCTGTTTCCCTTCGATCCGGGAGGAATAGGATACATAAGGCCCAAAGGCCGAGTTGCTTAACAACTTAAAGCGAGACATTGTTCCCACGACTAGCCCTGGAATTCTCCGGTGTTTGTAATCAAGAAAAGGAATGGAAAATTGAGACTGTTACATGATCTGAGAAAAATTAATGAAGATATGGGAGCTCTTCAACCAGGATTACCAACTCCAACTATGCTCCCCCAGTCATGGACATTAATAGTAATAGACTTAAAGGATTGTTTGTTAAACGCTTGCCAGAATTCGGAAAACTTTGCCATGTTTATGTTTCAATTGATACCTTTTCTGATTGTACATATGTATAGGCGTACTCGGGTTTCTTATGATGTAAAAGTAATGTTCTATATATTTAGAAAGTTCGACAGTTGTGTGTGCATGTTGGTAGAGCGTAGACTCCCCGTGCACCCAGCGCTGTTTACTTGCCTTTTATAAATATTACTAAATTCAGATTGAGTTGTATCTTCATTTATAACACGTAAGTCTTAAAAATCTGCCTGTGACTGATTCCTTCAGAAACATGAAATAAGCATCACCTTGCTTTGCTACAGAAACAAGCGGCTTTATAAATGGAAACCTATCTGGAAGGATGACATCATCTCAGGTGGTAAGGTAGTTAAAAGTAAAACAGAAACAAAATTAAAAATAACTTGTGTAACAATAACTAGCCACTTTTGTATCTAATGTTTTCTCTTTTTGGTTTATTTCTGACAAAACACTGTTATGTAAGTTGAAAAGAAACAACAAAACCACTACTGTAAACCCAAATAATTATTATGACTCAGACAGCATGAATTCACAGAGCAGCCCAGCATGATATTCCCTAACCAAACCTACCCTTAACATCAGATTGCCACAAATACCCATGTACTAACTGTTTACATTCTTAAAATCCATGAATAACGAAATGCAAACATCTTAAACTACGTTTCCTTTCATAATGCATCAGGCCATGTTTATTGTCAACTGATGCCTCCTTCAATAAGACTGGTGCCAGCTTTAGAAACTGGCAGGGGTGACAACGTAACTCCTATACACAGACCGCAAACATAATTATCCACAGCTCTCCAGTGTTCTGTCACTGAACACATGCATCTCAATTCTACATCTTTCAGAATGTGACATAAGCAGCAAAAATCAGAGCAACCTCCGAGCTGCTCTCTAACATGTTCATGAGAAGCAATGAGCTCTCGAGGTGCTACAGGCACCTTTATGAAGCTACTCTGTCTACACACATCGTTGTTGTGCAGTGGGAAGTACAGGACAGAGACAGGGCAGGGCCTCACTCAGGAGCTCAGCATAGCTACAGGTTGCTTTACTCATTCAGCTCTTTTAAGAGTTTCTCAACTGAAAGCAGAAACCACCACTTTGTGGCAAACTCCTGTCTTCGGTATTGAAACATAAATAATCTTGTAAAAGCATTAATGAAACTGCAATTTTTCTTAGAGCACATTAAGAGAGTCAACCAAGGTGACCACTGTAGAATGTTTCCAAGCTCTATGCTTACAACAGCTAACAAGGAAAGTGTAAGATCAGCATTTCTAATCTGGCAAGGGAATACAGGCTAAAGACAACAAGGATCATCATCAGAAAGGACAAATGAGCCCCAGCACTTATCCAGCATCTCATTTTTCATTCTTGTTGGAGACCTGGAGACCTGAGTCCTCTTTAGCATTTCATCTTTTCCTTCCTGTTTTGATGAGCAGAGCGTAGCAACCCTCAAAAAGCACTCTATGTGATGAGATGGTGAAGTGCTAGAGATGAACCAAAACGGGAATGCTATTTCTGGGCTCGTCTCTACATGTACACAATTAGATATTTTGCTATGCGGCTGCAATTGCTGGTTATTTTGCACAGTGAGCCATGGATTTCTGAGACCACTAACACTATTCAGTGTCTCATTCATCTGTAAGCAACGAAGTTTTAACTGATACTTGATTTTGGTACAGAATTCAGTGGTGTAAAGTTTCTGATACCAGTTCAGTACTGCTTGCAACTCAATATTTTGATGAGAAGGTTGATTCAGTAAAAAGGATGTTTGTCAGAGGCACATATTCTGTTCCTTGTTTTACCACAGGCTCCCTCTGTAGCCACTGGCAAGCTTTCCAGGCCCCGAATTATCCAGCCTAACTCCATCTTGGCTTCCCTTTTCCGGTTTGCTGGCTGAGCCTTCATCAATTGTGAGTACTAGGAATAACGACTTGGAAGAATTTACCCTATAAGGCACACAGACCTTCACTCTTCGTAAGGTGGGGACAGTACTGTTTTCCTGGTGTAGTAACAGCTGGGAGAACGAATGCGAAAAAAGTAAGAGATGGTTAGAAGCTACAGCAATGGGAACTATTTAAGAACCAAACAGAAAAGGAAAGGTGGAGTTGCCTACTGGTAGCTGCCAATAACCTTTCTCATAAAAGTTACTGAGAACAGTAAGATACTCTTTTTGAGGATTTAAGTGTCCTGAGAAACTGTATGCCAGCATGCTAAAGTGTTTTTTTTTGGCAACTGTAAATGAACAGGTGCAACACGAGAGCCATGTGTGGAAGTACACTATGCAATCCGGGCACCTGGGAGAGCATTGTGAGTAGAGGGCAGATTGGGTAAAAGCCGTATCTTAACCAGCAGGTCTCCTAAACACAGCAATACAGGGCAAATTAAATTAAACTCAAAAATCGCTACTCAAAATTAGCTGTTCTAATAATTTTATAAATGCAGGAGAGGGAAAGGATAAAGGTAATCTACTTGTACAAGTGCACAAACGTACATGATGTGTACAATGCACAGGCGATGGATACACTGATTGCCTGCAGTTTCCAATTTGACATCAGAGGTTTCAAGCACAAATACAGCCTGGGTGGAAAATGGATCAAGAGCAGCCCTGAGAAGAAAGACCTGAAAGACCTGGGGGTGTTGGTTGATGAGAAGTGCAACATGAGCCAGCAATGTGTGCTTGCAGCCCAGAAAGGCACCCATACCCTGGGCTGCACCAAAAGCAGCGTGGCAGCAGGGCAAGGGAGGGGATTGTCCCCCTCTGCTCTGCTCTTGTGAGACGCCCCTTGGAGCCCTGCGTTCAGCCCTGGGGCCCCAGCACAAGAAGGATGTGAACCTATTAGAACGAGTCCAGAGGAAGGCCACAAAGATGATGAAGGGGCTGGAGCACCTCTGTTTTGAAGCCAGGCTGAGGGAGTTGGGGTTGTTCAGCCTGGAGAGGAGAAGGCTCCAGGCAGACCTTACAGCGGCCTGCCAGTGCCTAAAGAGGGCTGCAGGAGAGCTGGGGAGGGACTCTTAGTCAGGGAGTGTAGGGCCTGGACAAAGGATAATGGCTTTAAACTAAAAGAGGGTGGATTTAGATTACATATAAGGAAGAAATTCTTTACTGTGAGAGTGGTGAGGCACTGGAACAGGCTGCCCAGAGAAGCTGTGGATGCCCCATCCCTGGAAGCATTTAAGGCCAGGTTGGATGGGGCTTTGAGCAACCTGGTCTGGTGGGAGGTGTCCCTGCCCATGGTGGGGGGTTGGAATTAGATGATCTTTAAAGTCCCTTCTAACTCAAACCATTCTGTGATTCTATAATAAATTTAGGATTTTTTGGTCAAACAAAGCAAGTTCCCAGGGATGATGAGAGATCTGAAAAGGTAGCTTTGCAGCAGCTTTTATTCTTGCTGTTCATCAGGCCACTGTCTTGCCAGCCTGTACTTAGCACAGTTTAGTCCAACCTTAGTTTCTCAATTGACATTGCTTATCATAGCCTTAAAACAGTCTAGTATCTTCAAGTTGATCAGGCATACTGCTTTCCCAATCAGAGTAACTGCATCCATGGCATTACAAACAGAAGGTACACAAAATACCTACTTCAGTGTCCATTTTCTCCCCAAGAGTTAATTACACAAGGAGGTATCAATGCACTGCAAAAAGCTATTTGAGGATTTGCTTACAGTCCTACTGACATTATTCCTTGAGCACACACCTAAGTGACAACCTAGAAATATTCCTCCTAGCTGAGACCATTTCTTGTGATGAAAATACAACCATTCACTGAGAATTCACTCAACAAAACCAAGAAGTAGTTCCTGTCCCCAGATGAATCCTGACTCTTGCTGACCACACGAAGCCCTGAGTGAGCCAAAGAGCAAAATATGCTGTCACTGCAGTGCTGATCACTGGCTTGTTAGAGATTGGCCTCGTAAGATTGCCTTAAGATAAAGAAAGCACAGAAGACACAAAACAAACATTTCTATGTGTCTGTGGTAGTACAACAGCACTATGAAGCTGCTGACATAGAAACCAGTCCTGCACACTGCACTGGTGATCATTGAAGCTCTGTGGGCTAATGGCACCAGCCACCACAACCATGTGGTTCCCCCGTGCCTATAGCCTATTGTGAATTTATTTTTATTTATTTATTTCCATCCTGTTTGCTAGAACTGCCCCCAACCATTAGGGTCCAATGCAAGCAGTAAAATAAAACACATTCATCTCAGAGGAACCCAGGAAACATCTGAAACATGCGGCACATGACTGTGAGGGGAGCGCAGTGCACTGGGAACAAGAGGCCGTAGAAGCTACGAACAGTCAGTGAATTGGCGGCCACTTGCCAATACTTAAAGCTTTGGCTGTTCAATCACATTTGCTGCAATACTAGAAGAAAAGCAGTATGCTTTAATACAAGCTGAGATGGCTGCATCTTTCACAGGAAGAAGCTACAGCAGGCACAGATATTCTACAGGAAATAACTGAGATAAGTTAATTCAGTGCTCAGAAGCACCTGCTGATTTTTGCTCTATCAAAAAGCTAAGAGCAAACCTTTGCTCAGTAAGGCAGCAACTGTGACCCTGGCATTATGCAAACAGCAAAATTCTATTGCAGAACAGACAAGTTCAGCTTTGCTGTATCTAACCCTGACCCCAAGCTGGTCTATGCGACACCTTACTCTGTTTCCTCACATCAGAAAAACACGCATATCTTCCTAGCCAGCAGCAGGACACCATGGATTGATGGGTGAACATGCTTTCAGTATAGTGGTGTTGTTTGGACAACATTTTCCCTGTCCTGCTCTCTTGGAGCATATGGTGTTTGCAGCTGCACCCACAGGGTACATGAAGGTTTTGTTAACTACACTTCAGATCACCTAATCCTTTTCTCTAGAAGAAAATGTTAACTGCAGCCATCTCTGCAATTAACTCCAGCACTGCCTCCACACCTCCTGCATTATACATAAATAAAACAAATGGGATTCAGTGGTGCATTGAAAACCACACTGGCAACTCCTACTCCACCTCTGCTTTTTGTAGCGGAGATGCAGACTTAAAAGCTGACAGCTCTCCAAGGTCTCTCCACCTTGCTGCATAAAAGGACTAAAACGTGTTCCCTCATTCCCCTATAAAACAATTAGCTCACCACAGCACAGAAAGCCCTCGACTGATGATCCCCCCAAGACCTCAAAAAACCTCACAGAGAGCATGAGGCTGAACAAGGCCACAGTGAGACAGTGTTTACTTTTGCACTGTGATTGTTCATGCCTGAGCTACACTCCTACAGCTGAGCAAACGTGGGGCCAATTACACAGGTTAACTCCACAGGGAGCACTGGGAAAAAGCAAGAGAAGTCACCACACTTAATCCCTGACAGAAGTTCCCAGAGATACAACTCATTTGTAACTACGCAAGAAGCAAAGAGGACCACAGAGGACAAACAGAACCTAATGGCTGCAGGCAGCCAACCCGAAGTACATCCTTCCTTCCTCACTGTCCTATTTTCCAGCTGCAGTGAGGTGCCAGGGAGTATCTGAAGGAAAGAAGCTGCTTCAGCTGAGGGCTCTATCCATGCCTGTACTCCCAGGTGCTTCCCAAGGACACTGAGAAAGGAGCATATATGTTGCATCCTTTTCTTCCTGGCACATTTCACACATTCCCAGGCTTTAGCTCTATTCTGTGATGGAAAGGAATCGGGGGAAGACAGAAGGTCTCTCACCTGAAACTTACTTCTCACTGGAATATGTTGTAATAAGTGTGTTGTAAGCCACATGACATCTCAAAACAGCACCCACAACATCAAAAGACTCAATACCATTATTTCTGTTTTCTCTCTATTGATACAATATCAAAAGCCAGAACAGAACAACTAACTCTCATTGCCTGCATCATAAAGGAAAAGCTGGGCTTCCTCTTGAGAGAAAGGATTAGATTCCTCTAAAGTACATAGGCACCTGAAGACAAAGATGCACATGTTGTTGGATTTTTCAGAACACTGTGGTGAGCTAAGCACCAGCTTCTTGTTTGTTTCAAACAAGATGCACTTAGGCTTTAAAAAAAAACAAAACACAACGCAAAAATGACTGAAAAACACATTGAGAATGTGAAGGTAGTATTTTTGTGATTGTTCAGATTACACACATGAGGAGCTCCACAAGTTTTTTCTTAAAATAGGCTATGAAACTAATTTTCAATCCAATAATGGAAATCATAAACCCATATTGTAACTTCAAACTACACAAATCCAATTCATGAAAGCTCTAACAATGTTATGCCTGCATATAATAAAGCTTAAGTTCATTGGCAAAGAATGCCACAAGCTGTTTTACACCAAATACTCTATTCAGTGTACAGGAAAACATACACATGAAATAAATGGGTGGTAATTCAACTACAACTAATACTTGTAAGAGGAGATCCTCAAAGAATGCTTCTAATTTTATAGAAAAGGCTTTCTACATACCACAGATTGTACTGCACATTCTGCAACAGTAGTTTCACTTAAAACCATGCACTTTTTGTTTTGTATTGGTCTATTAAGTTACAAAACTCAGACAGTGAATAATAATGTAAACTAAGGCAAGTTTTCTCAGGAAAGGGGTGTTCGTGTTGTTTCTTTTGTCAAAGAAAAAAAAAGACTTCACTGCAACCTAGAAAATATGCAACCTAGTGCTTCCAAGCAAATGCATCTCTTCCTATCGGAATAAATGAAATATCGTATTTACCTTAAAGAAACTTCCCCTTTTGTCCAAACAATGAGCTTTCATCGTCAAAGACGACATCGTCCCTGGGAAGACTCCACTGAATGCCTTGAACTCCTAAAAGCAGAGACATTTTTAATGGTCAGTCCAGTCTGTAGGAAATTCCTTTGTAAGCCACAGAAACAGTAACAACAAGCCTTCTGCCAAAACCCTTTCTGTCAACAACATGGTGCCATTTATTCCGTACCAATGCCATTACATGTCCTTTTAGTCTCTTCTTTTTCAATAAATTGCTTCAAAAAGACAGTACTACTTGAAGTTTCACGTTTCTCCCATCTCTTCACAGCTGATCCTGTAGATCTAGGATGATGTTTAATGTGCTCATTAGAAAAGAATGCTAAAATGTAACAATTGCTTTGTTTGTTTGCTTGACCTTAGCCTGAAGTACAAATATAACAAAATGTTAGATGTCACTACAATCCACTCTGAAATATCATAGTATTAGTGGGGCTGGCTGAGAGGGAGAAAAGGAAAAAAAAAATCACCCGCAGGGGAAAAAACACATTATCATAAGGTAGAAAAATACCCCATCCCCCCCATCCCAAAAAAAAAAAATCCTGCTTGAAGTTATTAAAACGCAATTAACTCTTCTGAGAGTCATGTCCAAACCAGAAATTGAAGATGCAGTTAGGAAGAAGCTAAACTGGATGAACAGTTTAATATCTGGAAGAGTATTACAACATGTAAGCAGCCCGTATGCACATAGTGAGAAATATCACAATGGTGATCTCTAGCTGACTAGCAGAGCTCCTCTCAAGTCACAACCAATTCACATCAGTAACTTGTAGGTAAATGTCAAGTTAAACAGAAACCAAATTCCACGGCTAAGAAGTCCTTCTAGGATTTTTAACAGCAAGCATCAAACTAGCCGACTCACCTGTCCACTGACAACACGGCAGTAGTTACACTGGAAGTTCCAGTTACCCAGGGGGAAAGTATTACATACAGAAGGCATTACAGGTGAAGGTAGGACTGTTGATTCAATACAAACATCAATGAAAATAACTGGCAGGGAGCAGCAGTGAAAAACAAGTTCAGTGGCATGGCTGCAGATGAAACATGAGCAAGCAGCAGCAGCTGGGCAAGAGAATTCTGGGTGTAAAAAACCAAACCTACACCCCTCCTGCTAATTATGAGAGGGCATCAACAGAGGTGAACAGGACCAAGCAGGAAGGAGGAGCTTGAAAGACAGAGAGTTTAATTGGAAAGCCCTGGCAAGCACACACACTGGAAAAGGGTGAGAGGTAGAAGCAAGAGAAAAACATTTACCCTTGGTTTTAATATGTAGCAGAAAGTTTAACACTGTGCACCCCCCTTTCCAGAGGTCAGACCACAAGAGCACTAGAAAAGCTTATGTTTTACCACTGTCTCCTTTGCAAGCAGCCATGCTGGGAATGTTGGGAGCCAACCTGTTTTCCAGGCAGAGTTAGCAGACTTTAAAGGTCAGAAGAAAAACCCAGAACACTGCATTCTTGTGAAAGCCAAATGCTAGAGGATGACCCAGAAAGAACAAAAATCAGCTAAAAACATTTAAAAAATCCAGATCTTCCTTTTAAAAATCAATGTATTTAAAGGAACACATTCCTGATGAGGCTCTAAAGCACTGCCATCTGGGTTGCTTTATTAAAAGTCTGTCTATATAACTTGATAGAGCCAATCCTACAGAAGACTTAAGTCCAGCAAAGTGGGTGGGACTGCAGGTGCTGTTAAATAGCTGAGACACAAACTGTGTCCTTGTCTGTCACAAGCAACAGGGCCAAGGAAAGCCAGGTACACAACAGTCGTTCCACTCTGGGGAATACCAGACATTTCATAGACTTCTCCGATTTGATATTGGGTATTCTAAACAACACGAAGCTTGGCATACAAGAGGTTTTTAATTATACAATGATTATGTTTTCTTTTAATTAATTCTGCAATTCTGAAATTTGCACCTGAAAGGCTGAAGGTAGAGTGAGACCCATGAAACCCCAAAAGGAAGGAATTACAACAAAAATTTGATTTTCTAAGTGCATGCTATCCTCTTAATGACAACATTAAAATCAGCTCTGTGGGTGTGGATTTCAAATGAGTTACATTAAGGGGTTATGAGCAAGACCATGCATCTGTTTTGGCACCTCTATTCTCAGTCGTTCATCAACTCATTTGCAAACAATGTCTCCTTCACAGGATTTTTTTTTTTTTTAATTTACCACAAGGATGTCTATGTGCAATCTCATTACCAAAATAAGACCATGCCAAGACTTCTACAGATATTTCAAAACAGATTGAAGTTTCCAAACTCAAACCTACAGAAGAATGCAAGCACACAAACTCAGTTTTCCCTTCCGAGAATGCTGTGTCTCTAGGTCAGAAGAAAGCCTTTGAGGACATCACTGCTGATTTTGCTTGCTGAGGTTCTGAGGCTCTACACTCTTCCATAGTCGTTAACATCTATGTAATACTGTTACTGTCCCTATGACTGTAACTCTGAGCCTCGGCTGTGCTCAAGGCCCTGCCCTTCTCAGCTCTCTAGAGCCAGTGAATGGATTCCACACCAAGAGCTGGCATTGCAGCCAGATAAATAGATTTGCCTGGCCACATCCCTCAAGAGTACAAGGGGGAAAACTGCAAACAAACTAAGCCTAAACTGAATTACAACAGTTTTGCTAGACAACAGCCTCACAAATCAGAAGGTACATTGGGCTAAACCCACACGACATAGTGTGCTAAAGCCATAAGAGCACAGAATAACACTGCATTACACTAACTCTCCCAACTAGTCAGATAATCACAACCTTTCTCTCAAAATAGTTTCAGCTTTCCTACAGGCACTGATGAAACTGATAGGAGGAGGAAGCTTCCCAAGAGGTTACCCAGAGACCCTGGGAGAAGCACTCTGTTGCAGTGAGCAGACTCTGGCAGTTTGTTTGCTCCTTCTGAAGGACACGCTTGGACACAGCCCCTTAAGGTAACACGCAAGCACGCACCTCCGCACCACCATCTTCCTGGCTGCAGAGTGCTTTTGAACTACTTCAGGTAACCTAAATACTGGTCGGGTGGCTTTCAGTACTTCCGATTAGAACCCTTTGTTCCCCCACCAGGCAAACAGATGCTACACCCAACAGTGGGATGGGTGGCCAGAGGCGGGTGGACAGCTGCCCGCAGTGAGGGTGGCCACAGCCCCCTCCTGCCCCAGGGCTCAGAGGGCACATCCGAAGCGGATGTAGAAACAACTACGGATGGACAAACCATCCAGAGGCTGCATTTTTCCACTTGGTCCTGCCTCTTGCACTTCTGCAGGTCAGCCCGGGCAACACACCACTGCCTGGAAGCTGTCTTTGCTGAGCCTGGGCACCATGAGTCCGTCAGAAAGGAGGGATCTCCTTCCTGTGACTGCAAAGCTGGGTGGAGAAAAGTGGCAAAGCATGTCTACTTCTGTATGTGCCTGAGATGGGCGTTTTCTCCTTCTGTGCTTTAAGGACTAAGGCAGAGTCTGAATAGATTTGCTTAGACATTGCCTGGGTGAGTGCTCAGAAACTCATCTGAAAATGCCATCAAGCTGCAGGAGCCAAGTCACCATACGATGTGTGACTTTTCTCTGAGCTGCCTGGAAGGCAGCACTTTCTGCACGTGTTTAAGCTGTCGGTGCTGCACCTGCTTAGTAGTCTTGTCAGCTCATTGCTCTGAGAGGGCAGCAGGTGCTGGGCTCCTGCCGGTGGCCCTAAGCTCAGGTGGCTACCCCACAGCAGCACAAGCCTGTTTGGCGAGGAGCACTGTCTGTCTTCCCACAGCACCGCTAACTCTGGTCAAAGCCCACATGTGCCAATGACAAGGCAGGACAGAGCAGAGGAGCAAGCAGGATGCTTGGGTAACTCCTCCGAAATGTGGTGCTGTCTACAACACCTCTCCGTGGATGCTGACACCTGTGCAAGCTGTACGTTTAAAGGAAATAAATGCTGCCTTTCATCTTCCTTCCCCTGCGTCCTTCTCCTCCGGCTTTTCATTTACATAGGAATGCCAGAGCACTATTCAGGCACCTTAATGCAACAGAGACTTTTGACTTCTTGTCAAAACAGCTCCTTCTTGGCTCCCTCTCATGAAATTTTATTTGGCATTTTATGCATTGTTACACTTAGCCACCCAAACTCTGATCACCACCTGTCCGTACTTCTCAGAATCCTTCTTCCCTCCCTTCAGCTAATCTGCTGCCTAGACATACCTCTGGAAACCTTGTTCATGTTTTGTTTTTTCCCCCCTCATTCTAATTCTGCTTTTCTTGGACAAAACATCCCATTTGCTTTAGCTAAAAGCTGCAACAAAGATACAGACAACCCGTATTCCTCCCTCAGAGCCAGAAAACAAAGGAGTCTGGGGAACTTAAATCGCTGCCTGTCATTCCCCACCTGCTCCCCCAGCTCAGTTTCCTAAGGAATGAGGGCTACGTAACCACACTGACTTTGGTAGCCACCATGTTTGATTCTCTGGGCAACCCAACATGATCCCACAGAGAAGGAGAATTCCTGCTTGCAAGCACTGACAGAGGGAATAAAGGGGGAAGACTCTGGTAATAGGGGGAATACTGCGGTAATGCCACTGATGAAGAGGAGAGATCTGCAGCCTTCCTCTCGCTGGTTGATCAGGTCAGAAGCTCCCAAAGCTGCTGCTCAGCTGGCCATCAGGTGAGGGAGATGGCTCCAACCCAAGGATGCCATGCTGCAGAGAGGCAGAGCATTGCCAAAGGTGTGATAGGCAGTTCAAAGCATGCCGAGATGGGGGCAGCACTCAGGGAGGCAGTGTTGCTGCTGGGGACACTGCAGTCTGTGTGCTTCAGTGTTCTTTTGGTTACCTTCTTGCTCTCCTTGTGTTTCTTTCCACCTGATTCCCTATTGTTGCCCTTCCTGTGCCCTTCCCAAATCAAAACAGCTCCTGTCCATCAACTTTTTCTCTCCTCCTATTCCACCACTCTTAAGAAGCATGCCAGCAAAACATCCAACATGAATTTCTTCCTGGAAGAACTCCTCCCGCTATGTGCATGCTCATGTCTGTTTTACACACATATCAGAAGCACTTGGATCAGAGATTAGAGGTGTTAGAGCAGATCCCTTGATCCATCACAGACATATCCTACACACAAGTACAGAACTTACAACATCCCTAGAATAGATGGCCAAGTCATTTTACTCACAATAACGAAAGCAGAAGAATATATGTAATACACTTTTTTTCCCCCCTTCAAACTTGCTTCAGATTTTTATTACATTCCTAAAAAGTAAGTTTTCATCAACAAGGTATCTTAAAAACATAACACAGCTTTTATGATAATTTTGGCACCACTTTGAAATCTTAGTGTTGTCTTACTCATATTTAAACAACTACATAATAAATGTAATGCTCAGATTTTTTTGTCATTTTATGTTTAAAAAGCGAATTGTTTTTCATATTTCACTCAGTATTAGTTTGTACCTTTTATGTCTTTCCGTATTGCATTTGATTAGGACATTTTATGGTAGTTAATTGAACTTAAACCTATTAGAGGACAGAATGGGAAAATTGGTTAAACTAAAACTCATTTTGCATTTAAGTCTAACTCACGTATCAAGGAGTGCTGTCCAATGGGAGAACCAAAGAGATGGTACTGAGGAACAACCACCTTCAGTATTTAGAACTACTGGATTGCATTTATAGTTACCATCATCATGCTCCTTCTCTTATTATCACCTTAATCCTAAAAGCTGCTATGAAGAGAACAGCCTCTCCACACCACTGGAAGACGCTACCACTGTCAAAAGCTAACAGCCAGCTGCAGACTTTCCCTCAACCAATGTCCTATCTGGTCTAGCAGCATGGGATAAAATAGCAAGCAATGGGTCCTCACTTGGAAACCAAGACACCTCCCCACATCACGCCGCTGCTCCTTGGAGCAAGGTGGACAGCAGCAGACTGGTCACATCCCCTTCAGACTACCAAGTGGCCTCTGAAGGCATCACTGCCAGGCATATACCATCTTGGAAGCACACTGTGCAAATCTGTCACACAACACAGATGCAGCCTGAGAAAGAAGTGCCTGCTGCGAGCCCATGGACATAAGCAATGGCAGGGGGAGATAAAAATCAATGCAATACATTAGAGACTTTTTTTTCCGACTTAAATGATTTTTACTAGGAAACAACTGAATTATTTAGGAGGTCATTATGACCCAACTTTTCCAATTCAAGTCCATGACAACAAACCCTGAGGACCAAATTGATGCTGAAACACCCTCCCTAAATTCATCAGCAGGATTCCACCCCCCCCCTTTTTTTTTGTATTTTAAACACAAGTTATCCCAATGAAAACTGGCTGTCCTCTTCTGTTCTCAGTTTGTAAAGGCCATGCAACCATTGAGCGTTGCACTCAAGCTATTTTCAACAAACCAAAAAGGTTTTACCATTTTGCAGCCAAGGAACAATGGAGAAAATATAAATCCAGACCTACTTCAGTATAAACTGGCAAAGGTCAGCTGCTGTCAGAAGAGTAACACTCATTTACAGCTGTCAATATAGTCCCTATGCTGCCCACTTTGCCAGTACCAGGGTTCAGTGGAGAAGCAGAAATATGATCCTAGTCTCACACGAGAAATACATAGAAGCTAAGTACACCCTACGACACACATACTTGACAGCCTATGGCAAATTACCATGGCAATCAAATTATAACAGCAATTTATAAATATATGATATTAAAACATTCTAGAAAACAAGACAAAAGTTACATAATTTCAGTGAACCTATTTTCTGAGTAAAACTGAAAGCAAGAACAAGGAGGACAGGTATATTTTATTTTGTGATAGTTTTTTTTCCACAGAATCACACAGTACACAGATTGGTTTTTAATGTGGAAGAATACTTCTAAAACACAATCCCATACCCAAGAAAATGGTAAGAGATACACACAAACTCAAATTTTCAGCAAATTTAGTATTTTGTCTTCCTGTTCTCCTAACGCATTTGCACTTCCCCACAGAAAGCTGAGTTTATTTATTACCCACAAAGCTCTGGTTTGTTTAATTACTCTGGCCTTATCTGGCTCTTGGCAAAATTGAACTTTTCCTTTTGAAAGTGTTTCCTTTGAGGAGTTAACTGAAAGCCTACTTCCAAGGACACACAGATACGACTGAGCACAGTATTGCTTTGAAAACCTATCAAATAAGAGCCTCAGTTTGAAAGCTATCATTGGTGCCAGGATTTTGCAGACCTCTGGACTCAAATGTTGCATTGTGTTAGCACAGCTGTATCCACAAGCAAAAAGTGAGGGGATTATGCAGAAAGGAGTGTAACTTCCGTCATTCTTCTGACTGCAGAAAGGGTTTACAGTCATTTCTCTTTTCAGATGGTGCAAGAGCACATTATTTATGCTTGTAAAAAACAAATAGTGCATACAGCAAAAATGACAAGTCAGTATTTACACAGTGTCACATTTTTGTACTTTGTCATTTCAGTTGAAGTGTTGGAAAAAATGGAAATAACAAACATTCCCTGATCAACCTCTTTTTGTTTCAAGCACTGTTTTTACTTTTATGTCTGCTACCTGAACGTGAGTTTGTGTGAGCTACTCCCCTGAAAAGATTCTGCTTGTCACCAGTACGCTGGCAGCGAGCAACGGCATTTCTGCCCACAATGAGCTAAAAGTATATTACAAAAGTTAGACATACACTATACATGTAGGCAGAAGGGCTCGTGACTACTTGCAGTAAACAAAACTCTCCAAAAAACTAAAGAGGAAGCTGAAATATGCAATGGTCCCACTACCTTTTTGAAAAAGTGAGATGATCACCAGCGAACAATGCTTCTCACTCCCCAACTTGTATCCCAAAATGCATTTTGCAAAATTCAAAGTGCAATACCTTCAAATTAATATCTCCAACTCCAATGAAGTTGCATACCTCAATAAATTGTTCTAAGGAAGTTACAACTCTCCCCTCGAAGAAAGGAGAATATATGAGGTAGTTAAAGGAAAAAAGCAGAATTAAATGACGTGCAAATACTTTAATCTGCAAAATAAGGTTCCATTATTTCACACCTGCTGACATACCATTTTATGTTTCTAACCTTAAGTTGCTGTATCATGCACCTTCATTCTTAAGTTTCATTTCTTGATACAGATAGAACAAGGCACTGTATACCCCAACAGCAATAATTCTTCCTCTCAGGCAGTTCACAGCATTGGGCAATTTCATTGCAAAATAAAGCTTCCTCTGCCGGGATGCCTTGCCTTTTGCTCTGTTTTGTTCAAGATCTGTAGCAGGGCAGTCACTCAGACAGTTTACATATGAAACAGAAATTACAGAAAAGCAGCCAAGTCAAGGACTTCACTATAGTTCCATCTTTCAAAAAGAAAAAATCCTAGACTCTTATTTCACTTACAGCTTTAATCTGAGATCTGAATTTCTGTGGGCTGAGAGAAGATAGGACTGAAGATCACTAAACCTTTCAATGTTTTCTGACTCCGGACATTACTCATATAGAGATCAGCTGGAGCCTGGGAGAGTAAATCCTATTCTTACTGTTCCACAGGCATCCAGTTAGGGTCACTGTCCTATGGCTCGCAACACGGACAAGCGGCAAACACCAGATGTGCCTGCTCTGCTTGGTGAGCTCTGGGCTCCAGCAGCATTCTGGGAGGCAGACAGCATGGGAAATCAGCTGAGGAACGATAAGCTGAGACCCAACCAGGGGATCCACATACTTCACAGAATCATAATGGCTAGAAAAGACCTCCAAGATCATCTGGTCCAACCATCACCCTACCACCAATGTCACCAACTAAACCACCAATGTCACCAACTAAACCACGTCCCTAAGTACCACATCCAACCTTTCCTTGAACACCCCCAGGGACAGTGAATTCACCACCTCCCTAGGCAACCTGTTCCAATACCTGACTGCTCTTTCTGAGAAGAAATGTCTCAGAATTTCCAACCTAAACCTCCCCTGGCACAACTTGAGGCCATTCCCTCTAGTACTATCACTAGTTATCTGCAAGAAAAGTCCAACCCCCAGCTCCCCACACATTCCATGCAAAGGTTACCCTTCTGCTTCCAACATTGCCGACTGGCTCATTCATCATAGGTCACGGCTGCTCTCGGTTCCCCTGGCTGATTGTTTCCAATGCCTGTATTTGCATCACGAAGTATCAATGCACCTCATCCTGGCTAACGTAACAATGCTGTTAAGATCACAGACATCTTTCCAAGGAGTCCTTCACCTCACTATGCTTTAAGCCATTAAATATCAGCAACTGCTTAAGAAATTACTATCCAGACAGGCTCAGATACGCAGGGGCTGAGACTCAGTCCGTGCACCAGGGCTTAAGTTATTCTGACTAACCTGAAAAGGAAACAGTCATTGCCAAATTTATAAACTGATATTTACACATCTGGTTTCAGCTAGCCATCGCTCCTGCCCCCAAACAACTTTTTGCCTACAGACTTATTTTTTCCTTTCATTCAAGATCCTGCCCATTGGCAGCCTTTTAAGACATTAAAGGACAAGGAGGTACTACTTTGAACAAATTTCAGCATGGCACTCTGAGGAGAGGTTTTATGACCCCTTAGATTTTGGATAGATCTACTGTCCCACTCACAGATCTCTACCTGCTTATCTGTGCTGCAGTCAAATGTTCGAAGGAGAGCACTCAAACACTACTCCAGAGCTGGCCTGATCACTCCCACTGAAAAAAACAGGCTGCATCACTCTTTCCAACAGGAGCGTACACTTAGGCAAACACTCACATCCTCAGAAAATCCTACCCTTAAGCTTTGTTGGACGTGGCACACTATCAAAGGGACTGTGTTTGCTGCTAGTGCTCTCTCTTTGCACCCTTTCCAAAAAATTTCCTCAACCTTCTTTTCCACTAGAGAGGCTCTTCCTGTTTGCTCCCATGGCATACTTTCCACATTACTGAAAAGGATTAAAAACCAAGGTCATTTCCTTTGGCACAGCGCTTAATGGTGAAGAATATTACCAGGTCTCTTATAAGAGAATGATTATATGCCAATGCGTTCATGTCTTGTTTTGCTTGTAGAGATGTCAGAGGAATACATTTGTATGATTGGCTTAGGTCTGGACAACCTTTCAGAAGATTCACATTCATCTCAAAATTCCCCACCCTGACTATCTCACAGAATTAAAATTTCTTGAAGTATTTTGGTAATTTCCCTTTGTTATTTCTGCCAGAAGCAGGAAATATTAAAGCAAAGACATTCAGAAATATGTTTTAAAACCTTTTAGAAGTGTTTAACATTGAGCTGCAGTTACTGCAAGAAGCAAGAAAAGGTAACTGCTTGAATTGCAACAGAGCACCAAAGTCTAGAGGAAACGCAGAATTCACGACAAAGCACTGAGTCACAAGCAGAGGGAGACAGCTACAGCGCCTGCACCTGGGCAGGCAGGCACGAGGCAACCACCTGCTGGACTCGGCCTGTGAAAAGCACCCCTTGGTGCCTCCCATCCTGTGAAGCTTTGACAAGTGCGAGGCTTTCTGTGGCCAAGCTGTAACTACATACCACCTGCTTTCCCAGACTAGCACCAAGCCAAGCTTGGAGCACACCGCTGCCACAGGCGGCATCCCTCCAGTTTGTGAGGGGGAGCATGTGCGTGACCTACTTTGGGTCCGGTGAGCTCGAACACCACTACCTGCTGGAGTAGCTCTGTGGCCTAGCATTAGGTGATTGGGTATGCTTAGTCTGTTATTAGACAGCAGTACCTTGTACATCACCTTCTTCTACAATTTGCTTTTGTGCACCTCACAATTACCTACATACACGATAAATTTCCATACTGTTAAGTCTGAAAAAAAAAATACAGGCATGTAAGTTACATGGAAAGCCAAGTCCGGACACCGTAGAGTGCTTTTGAAAATCAGTACTTGAAGTTGTTTATTAAATGCAAACATAGTATCTGTGAGACAGGCAAAACTCTAGAAGACATAGGGAACCTGCTTTGAGCAACCTGGTCTAGTAGAAGGTGTCCCTGCCCATGGCAGGGGGGTTGGAATCAGAACCCAAACCATTCTGTGATCCTATGATTCTAAGGAAAAGCATGAATAGGATTTTTCTGCTAAAATAAACAGCCAATGGTTTAAAATTAAAAAAAAAAAAAACACACAATGGAAGGGAGGAAGGGGATCCCTTCACCTGCATTTTTAAGATCTTGCCAAAATAGATATCAACATTTTTCAAATTGCTGTGTGATATTTGTCTCTTTTCCAGAACCATAAACATTTAAGGCTATTTTACAGAATCACAGAATCATTTAGGTTGGAAGAGACCTCCAAGATCACCTAGTCCAACCTATGACCTAACACTAACAAGTCCTCCACTAAATCATATCACTAAGGGCTACATCTAAACGTCTCTTAAAGACCTCCAGGGATGGTGACTCAACCACTTCCCTAGGCAGCCCATTCCAATGCCTAACAACCCTTTCGGTAAAGAAGTTCTGCCTAATATCCAACCTAAACCTCCCCTGGCACAACTTTAGCCCATTCCCCCTCGTCCTATCACTGAGCACGTGGAAGAATAGACCAACCCCTACCTCGCTACAGCCTCCTTTAAGGTACCTATAGAGAGTGATAAGGTCACCCCTGAGCCTCCTCTTCTCCAGGCTAAACAACCCCAGCTCCCTCATAAGACTTGTTCTCCAGACCCCTCACCAGCTTCATTGCCCTTCTCTGGACATGGTTGAGCACCTCAATGTCCTTCCTGTAGTGAGGGGCCCAAAGCTGAACACAGTACTTGAGGTGTGGCCTCACCAGAACCGAGTACAGGGGGACAATCACCTCCCTAGAGCTGCTGGCCACACTGCTTCTTATACAGGCCAGGATGCTGTTGGCCTTCCTGGCCACCTGAGCACACTGCTGGCTCATATTCAGCTGCCTATCAACCAGTATTCCCAGGTCCTTCTCGGCCAGGCAGCTTTCCAGCCACTCATCTCCCAGCCTGTAGCGCTGCTTGAGGTTGCGCCCCAGATGCAGGACCCGGCACTTGGCCCTGTTGAACTGCATACAGTTGGCCTCAGCCCATCGGTCCAGCCTACCCAGATCCTCCTGCAGAGCCTTCCTTCCCTCGAGCAGATCGACACATGCACCTAAGTTGGTGTCGTCTGCAAACTTACTGAGGGTACACTCGATCCCCTCATCCAGATCATCAATAAAGGTAGTAAAGAGAACTGGCCCTAATACTAAGCCCTGGGGGACACCACTAGTGACCAGCCTCCAACGGGATTTAACTCCATTCACCACTACTCTTTGGGCCCAGCTACCCAGCCAACTTTCAACCCAATGAAGCGTACGCCAGTCCAAGCCACGAGCAGCCAGTTTCTTCAGGAGAATGCTGTGGGAAATGGTGTCAAAAGCCTTACTGAAGTCAAGGTAGACCACATCCACAGTCTTTCCCTTATCCACTAAGCGTGTCACTTTGTCACAGAAGGAGATCAGGTTCATCAAGCAGGACCTGCCTTTCATAAACCCATGCTGACTGGGCCTGATGGTCTGGTTGCCCTGCAAGTGCCGAGTGAAGACACTCAAGATAATCTGCTCCATGAGCCTCCCCGGCACCGAAGTCAGACTGACAGGCCTATAGTCCAAGTGCCAGGTCCACCCTCCGGCCCTTCTTGTAGATGGGCGTCACGTTTGCTAGCCGCCAGTCGACTGGGACCTCCCCCGATAGCCAGGACTGCTGATAAATGATGGAAAGTGGCTTGGCCAGCTCTTTTGTCAGTTCTCTCAGTTCTCTCGGGTGGATCCCATCCGGCCCCATTGACTTGCGTACATGCAAGTGCTGTAGCAGGTCGCCAACCATTTCCTCATGGATTATGAGGGCCACATTCTGCTCCCCATCCCCTTCCACCAGCTCAGGGGGCTGGGTACCCAGAGAACAACTGGTCTTGACGCTGAAGACTGAGGCAAAGAAGGCATTAAGCACCTCAGCCTTTTCCTCATCTCTTGTCACTAAGTTCCGCCCCCATCCAGTAAAGGATGGAGATTCTCCTTAGTCCTCCTTTTCGTGTTTATGTTTTTATAAATACGTTTTTTTATCTTTAACGGCAGTAGCCAGATTGAGCTCCAGATGAGCTTTGGCCTTTCTAATTTTGTCCCTGCACAGCTTCGCAACATCCTTATTGTCATCCTGAGTGGCCCGCCCTCTTTTCCAAAGGTCATAAACCCTCTTTTTCTTCCTAAGCTCTAGCCACAACTCTCTGTTCAGCCAGGCCAGTCGTCTTCTGCGCCAGCTCGTCTTTGGGCACATGGGGACGGTCTGCTCCCGAGCCTTTAAGATTTCCTCCTTGAGTGCCCAGCCTTCCTGGACTCCTCTGCCCTTCAGGACTGCCTCCCAAGGGACTCTGCCAACCAGTGTCCTGAACAGCTCAAAGTCTGCTCTCCAGAAGTCCACGGTAGCAGTTTTACTGATCCCCCTCCTGACTTTGCCAAGAGTAGAGAACTCTACCATTTTATGGTCACTGCCTAAGACAGCTCTCGACCACCACATTTCCCACCAGTCCTTCTCTGTTTGTGAACAACAAGTCTAGCGGGGCACCTCCCCTGGTAGGCTCACTAACCAGCTGTGTCAGGAAGCTGTCCTCCACACTCTCCAGGAACCTCCTAGACTGCTTCTCTCTGAGCCATATTGTATTTCTAGGATATGTCTGGGAAGTTGAAGTCCCCCACGAGAACAAGTGCTGGTGATTGCGCGACTTCTGCCAGGCGCTTGTAAAACGCCTCATCCGTCTCCTCATCCTGGTTTGGCAGTCTATAACAGAACCCCACCAGGATGCCTGCTTTATTGGCCTAATGCAAGCCATTATCACCATTCTGTGACTGTAACAAACAGGAGAAGAAATCCCACGATGCCATTATGTAAGGGATCAGACTCAAACTCACACCCATGCTATGGCAAAAGGGTTCTTGCATACAAGGGATCTTTACCTAACAGTTGAGGTACACATGTTTGAAGTGATGATGAATTCACTACTAGACATGGGAAGGTATCTCCTAGTTCATCATTTATTTGCCAAATTTTGCGTGTCTTCTGTCTTGATGTGTGAATGCCATACCTTACCTTCTCTTCCTTGATTGCAGAGCTTTACATTGCACCAGCAGATGACAGCAAGGACCACATCTAGTTCAGAGAGGCCCAGTCTCTCTTGGGTCCCCCTCAGTTAGTGGGGAGAGCGCGGCAGCTCCAGGGTGTAGGACAGAGCATGGACACTTTGCAGGTCTCCTGACCTGGCTGCAGGGAGAGCCCAGGGACACAGCTGCCCCAGCTGAAGCATGCCTTTGCCTGTTCTTCCATTAAACCACAACAATGCCTTTTAGAATGATTAGTAGGTTTCCATCAAGGCTCTTCAAATTGAGTGGAATAAGCCAGGCCATGCAGACACAAAAACCAGGACTGTGGCTGATGCTCCATCTTATAACTATTTTTAAACCAGAATTGAATTCTGGTGCCATAAGTTCACTAGGCCACTTGAAGCCTCCTGAAACATGTACAAAGTCACACACTCACCTGCCCCAAGAACAAACACCACACTCCTCCTACATTAGACATCAACAGTTCACACACAAGATGTTCCTTTCTGTAGATAATTGCAATCCTAACATGCTGCCCAAGTATCTCAGACTTGTGAGCAACAACCAGATAGAGAAAAACTCATTCTTTAGTCTGACAACAGAAACATGACTTCTCTGCATGGTCAAGTGCGCAAGCGGTGGCGCTGCATAGCCTCCTCCCAGGCCCAGCGTGTAGAAGCAGAGCAGGCACTGCAGGCCGCCCACAGTCCCTGCTCCCAGGCTGGCGGGAGCAGCAATGACTGCACATCTCGCCCTCATCATCAGACCCCACTGTCCTGTAAACACCAGGCACTCAGTTTCCCAACACTTTAGAACACGCACAACTCCCATTTTAAAACATCCTCCAGTACGGCAGAGCATTAAGTACACCTGGGCTCCTGCTCATTTGCTCAGTGTTTTCAGAAACACCAAGCAGCCTGTTTCAGTTGATTTCCAGTTAGAGCAATTCCCTTTCCAGAGAAAGGGCAAAACAAATCCTGTTTGAAAAACTCTTCATGATGTAATTGGTTGTAAAGGATTTCACTTGTTTACGCAAAGCAGCACACAGAAGGAAAAAAAATGAAAGGCAGACAGAACTAGAAGATGTTTGACTTTAAAAGCAAGAAGTAGACATGGATTGCAATGTAGTAAAGCAACCTGAAAATAACTGCAAAGGTTGTATTCCCTTCCCAATGAACACATAACCCACTGTATCTTTTAGATGCTTCGCTATTTAATAATAATAAAGCAACTGCATGTTAAAGTTTGTACTCCACAGAAAAATTACAAAATGTGGCTCTTCAATTATAATGCAATAGCACTTTATAGGTGTGTTTGTTGTAACACTACCTACTTAACAAATATTGTTCTGTAAGAAAATTTTCTAATTGCAAGCAACTGTTTTTTTTCTAATACTTAAAAAATGTTTTGCAAAGAGTATTTTTTGCTCATCTCTGTAGTTAAAAGGAGTAAACTGTCATTCAGGAGGTAGCTAATGCCTAAAAAAATGACATGCAGTGTCTCAAAAATCTGTGGAAAAATTTCCTTTGATGCCTGTAAGTATTGGTATGAGGTTCAGTATATGGCACACTAAATGTCATGCAGGAAGAATCAGGACAAAACCCATACGTCACTGAGCATACCTGCTATTCCAAGGTCTACATAAAAGCTTGTACTGCTTGCCCCAAGACTGCTGAATACAAACACCTGAAGCGTTATTTGCTGTGCACCTCAACTTCAACACAGCATAAAACATCAAGGCAATGATTCAGTGGAAAGCAAACAGCCTTTTCTTATTCTGACATAGATGTCGAGCTCATCATCCATGTGACACATTCAAATGAAAAACATGTTAGTTGTGCCAGTGGGCCTCCACCAATCTAATATTTTACCTATTAGCAATAGGAATTAGGAATAGGAATCAGGTCATCAGAAAGCCACTGTGCTCAAGATCTCATTTTTCAGATGTCCCCAGTGACAGTAGCCACAACTCTTCATTACGCAGGTTGTTCTTCCTCTGAGTGCAATAGATTCAGGCAGTTACCAGACCAAAACTTTATTTCAGTCAAGTCAGTGGCAAGGGTTAATATTCAACCTTCTGGTAAAAACTGTTAAGACACACAACCACCTACAACACTTCTCAATTTAGTCCTCAGCAGTAGTGAAGAACAATCTCATACTTTTTGCCCCCCTTTAATCAAGTTAAGTATTACATGAAATAGGAATTTTGCGGACCACATAGACTCAAGCTGTATATCAAAAGCTGTGTTCACAGCATCAAGGAGCTGCACAACAACACATCCCAAGACAACCACTCACAGAATACCATAGCTGTGCAAACCCATGCTAAGTACTGGTGCTTTCATTCTCCTCACTTACATGATTTCATATTAGTCAGCAGGTTAAGTTACCTCAATGATACAAACACTTGCACCAGTGTCAGAGTGACAGCATTCTTTGCTTGCAGTTGTGTAGAAAGTTGCCACCATCTCCTGCCCTGTTGGGTAGGGCTCACAGCACCAGCACCCGCGCCCCAGAGCAGCTTGCTCTGTAAACCCTGCCAGACAACCAGTCTTCAAGCCACTTTTAGAGGTCAGTCCAATAGCGAAGGAAGCATTTGATATTTTGTATTATGCATATCTAAAACGAGACAAATCTAAACAGTATGGCATCAATACCAAGAATTATCAGAGAAAAACATTTTTTTTCTTAAAAATTACGCCTCTTCCCTCCAGAACCCATTTCTCATCACACAAATTATTATACTCGTATTATGAAGTGTAAAATCAAAGAGTATCACATCAGCTTAAACGATCAATAAATAAGATTTTTAGCTTTGTTTTTAATCAGCAAATGAAACATATCTAAGGGTATACAAACCCAAGCTAGATGAGAAAAAACTCCAGGTGCAGAAGACAAAATCTGAGCAAACAAAGTGATGTACTTTTGGAGCTACACATCAACAAAGGCAAGAAAAATTTGGTGGTCCACTGCCTGCAGGGACAGCATTATTGAAAAAACTACTTAATTACCCGCCCCTGGAAAACATGTACAAAAATGTGAGTAATATACGAACATCTACCTAACTTTAAATAAATGAGAAAAAAAAAGACTGAACTTCATTTTCCCCTCTGAAAACAAGCAGAAGAAACATTCTGGGTCAGCTAGTGTAAACGTGCAGAAATCCTTGGATCTTGGAGGATCAATTTTCATCCTGCCTGTTGAAGAATGCAAAGGTTCCTACATACTGAATTGAACCAGGTCAGCAACAACCAACTAACCTGAGCAGACTCAAGCCATGCTATTGTAGATGTGCTTCGTGTCCAAGAACATTGCATGTCACTGGCTGTATCTCCGCTATTGCTTTCTGACCAAAAGGTTAATGTTATCAAATAGCCTATATGAAGAAAATCACAATCTTTTTTATTTTTTTAACCGTTCATCTTTTCCATTCTAATCAGTGTTGGTGAGGCCACACCTGAGTACTGTATCCAGTTGTGCACCCCCAAGGTCAAGAGACACGCACAAGAACTGGGAAGAGTCCAGCGCAGGGCCACTGAGATGAGCAAGGGCCAGGAGCACCTCTCCTGTCAGGAGAGGCCTACTTAAGAACTAAATAGAAGATGTATTTATCAATGAACGAGTATGTTTTCACTGAAAAAAATAAGAAGTATAGCACTTATCTTTATTTTACCTAGCACACAAAAAAAGACTGCAAGAAAGTCTTCTACTTATTTAAACCAAACTCGTTCCCCAAAGACCTCCCATGTAAGCATACCAGAGAGCGAAACATTTACACCTATACCAGTCTTCAATGGCCTAACCTAGCTAAGATCCATTAGCACTGAATGGATAAGCTACTTGGTGCAGAAAGCTTGTATTGTTGGTCCTCCTGGCTTTAGGAAGGAGGGAGCACAGAGACTTCTCACCTTCCACAATATTACAAAACAGTACTCCTAACCTGTATTATGGAGAGGGAAAGTTGCTGCAAAGCTGAGAATGTGTGATATTGTTCCTGAATCACTGACTGTACAGAGCATAAAACACAGACTGAGCCATGTCTGTGAGTGCCAACAACAGGATAATCCCCAAAGCACAGCGCTCTCTCTTTCAGCTATGTCATATACACATCATAGGAGATGAAATGCCTAGACTTGTTTCATAAAGTTAGGAGAAAAAACCCACACACAACACACACACAAGAGCCCAGAAAAAACAAACCAAGTTATTGTTCCTTGTCTGTTTGAGGAACCAACAGGTCAGGACAGGGGCAGGAATAGGGCACATTGACAGTTTTGGAGAACCAAGCCTGCAGATGGCAGCAGGGTTGGAACTGATGATCCTTACGGTCTTTTCCAACACAAAACATTCTATGATTCTTTTATGCTAACTGGTATATTTGGAAAAATTAGGCTTTCAGTTATATAATCCCCTTTTCAGTACTAAAATCAAAGTAAGATTTTTCAAACTAACTAGAAGTTAAGTAAAACTTAAAGTAAAAAAAAAGTTTTATGTCTGAATGTCTTCCCTAAAGTACATATGAACATAATCTCCTCTGAAAGAGCAGGTGACCAGGTATCTGAAGAGTGAATTGGATTCTAGCTGTAGGAGAGGCATATGTTTGCAGGGGAATAGATTTAACAAGTCATAAAGTGCTTATTTAAGGAAATGAGAAAGACAAATAGTAACTATTCTATACGCCAGAAACTAGTAGCAGAAGGGGAAGGGAAATCATAATATGCAACCAAGCTAGCATCTCTACTGGTACAATCTATGGGATTTGGTATAGAGTATGAAAATTAGCAAGTAAATTTAAGCCTCAACATCATTTCTAAGACGCTCATAATTTCCCTTAAAGGCTAAG
Source organism: Anser brachyrhynchus (assembly GCF_964034855.1). Lineage (NCBI taxonomy): Eukaryota > Metazoa > Chordata > Aves > Anseriformes > Anatidae > Anser > Anser brachyrhynchus. Next base: position 11,690,268 of record NC_137696.1, on the reverse strand, counting down.
GCTATGACTACATAAAGAGTGATTGTTTTATGAGAAAAGTCACCCACAACTTCAACCAACACCTGTGTTCTAAAACATTTTCAACACAATTTCTCATACAACTCACACTCTCATACTTCTTACTTGGGGAATTGGGGGGGGGGGGGGGCGGTGAAGTCATCCAGGAGATGTTTTCTTTTTGACAGACAAGGGAATTTCAGACCCTCAAATATTCAGAATCTACAATTTAGTTTCTAAGTATACTTTTACCAACAAAATGTGAGAGAAACCAAAGATGACATACTATTCTGACAAATACTGCTTATTGTTTCCTCTTCTGTTCAACTTCTTGACAGCAAAAAGAAAAATAAAATAGAGCAAAAACAAAAAGGTTATGACACATGGCAATGAAACCCAGGAAATTCAAAGCTTAAGGCTGCTGAAGTATCTGTCCCAAACCAATTCAATTCCTCTTCCTTTCTTAGTAATATACGCTGTGTGACTGACAATGTTAGCCTCCCTGGCTTGGGTTTCAGTCTGCACAACTTCTAAGTCATGTAAATACAGGCCACCCTTCCTGTCCTCACGTTGCTCCTCTTGCCCCTCCTTCCGAGGAGGACTGTTCCCTCTGACCTCGCCCTATACACTTCCTCTCTGGTAACTACCCTGGGCAACCCCTTCATCTTCATGCACCTTCTTCTGCCACTGCAGACTTGGCAGTTCTCTTCACTTTTTGCAGTTTTTGTTATTTCCTGCCTCCAGCTAAGACTCTTCTCCTTTTCTCCCCCTTTTTCCCTAACATCTGCACAAGGATCCTAGAAAGCCAGATTAATTTCATTTTGTATGACATCTCCAAGACCTTGCATTTTTTTTTCAGAAGTCTGAGCTGCCTTTCCAACCCCCTCCCCTTCCTCCAACAATATGCTTGTATTGAGGTGGTGGTCCAAGATCATAGCCCCAACAACTCACCTAGCTGCTTCTTTCCTCAAGTCCCTCAAAGGACTGGGACATACTCACTCCCCTTCACAAAGAGCAAGGAATTGATGCAACGGCCACCAACGGCTTAAAACCTCTCCCAGACTGCCTTCATCTGGACAAGGGAGGAATAAAGGTACGACCCCCTCTCCAGATTCTGGGATCAGCAGTTTTCCTTTCTCTGTCCTGCCTAGTTTTGACCCCCCAGGGGTACAGAGAAGATTATCACCGTTAGAGTTTGCTTCCCCAGCATCACCAGCACCCACATCAAGACCTATTTGATTACTAAAAGCTTCTGTTTCCCTGCTGGATTCACAAGTTCGTAAAAACTACTGCAAGAGGAACTCCTAAAGAAGGAAGCGTGGGTGTTTAATTCTCCACTCTTCGTTTGCTTGAGTAAACAATTTGTTTTCTCTTCTCTCTCCCGGGACAGAGTTTCGAAATAAGTGCTTTAGAAGAAAATAAGCCTCATTCAGTGAAATGGTGAAACTGGGTTAAAGTACCAACAACAGGAGACCATTCTAAACTAAAACACACTGGTGACTCCACAAGTTTCATATACTTAACATAAACCTCTAGTGTAGGAGTTAGGTAAAGAAATACAAATGAGTGAAATTAACAAATGCTAACCTGGATTAAACGTGATGAAACCCAGAAAATGAAGTACCAGTCATACGACAAGATATTTTCTAGGTTTAATTCCTGCTGGCACACTGGCACCAGAAGATTTCCATGACTGCTAGCAACAAACACTGGCAATTGTTGTGCATAGAGAGCTGGGGCTAACCATACAGGAATGTTTACTTTCTGCTTTTACAAATGAGAAAAATAGTTTGAATAACACAGCTAACAGAAACAAATAATTCTTTCTGCAGATAGTAACAAATCTGCCAATGACTAAAAATAGTTCTGTGGTTATATACCACAGTTTCAAGACCTTGCATGGCATTATGTTATTGCTTCTATATCTGATACAAGCTACTCCTGTACAGTTTCTTTGTACCAATTCTGTACGGTGCAAAAACATATCATCAATAAAGCCTATTAACTGCTCTTAAAATGAACACCAAGTTTGTCTCTATTCCTCTGCAACTCAGCTGCAATGCGTCCTCCCCACAAATATAAGCTCACATCTCTGAGGAGTCAAAAATCTCCGGAGTAACTTGACCTATAGCAACGGAGTGAGGGGAACTCAATCCACCCTCAAAAACTCATCACTTCTTTCCCATTCTGCATTCCTTCGAAAACCAAAACACAGAAAAGGCAAGTCAAGGAGGAACTAAGTATCTTTCTTTTTAGTTAATTCCTTCTAGTTAATTCTTTTACAGTTCATGGACCATGACCTCACTTGCAGGATCACTGCTTCCACTGAGTCCTGTCACCTCCTACATGCAAGGTTCTACGCAGCCCTTACTGGAGAAGGTGAATCTTTACGATGCCCAGCAAGTGGTTACCAGCCTCAGTGCACTCTTCCATCTCCTTCTTCATCAGCCCAGAGGCGTGGCTGCATTCAGCTGGGCTCCTTAATGCCCCCATAGGGTTCAAAAGCAGGAGCAAAGCTCTCCTGTTTTCTTTTGCAGCCCAAAGCATAACAGAAGCAGCTGCTGTCAGCTGCCAGCCTGACTGCATTCAGCTCATGGTTTCAGCATTTATCCTTAGCTCAGAGGGATAGAACCATTTGTTTTTCCTCTTTTCCCCTTCAGACAAAAGTTATATTCCGCAGAATACAACTGCAGTGCTCCTTCCTGTCTGGGGAATCTATTATTCAGCAGCACACAGTGGAAAGAGATCCAGACCATAACCCATTACTGTACTTGTGGGCAAATCACTTTCCACTCTTTGATTTCATTTCTCCTGTGCTTTGCCCGTCTTACCTGTGACATTAGCATAAGCTTTCTACCATTGCAGCTTCATGCAGCACCAGACAATCCCATTCTATCACCACTGCAGAGTTAAGCACCAATAGCCTTTTGTCAGAACCCTGCATTCAGTGCACTTTTGACAACTTTGGCTTCTTAATCTCTTGATCAGAAACGCATTCCGAGCCCACAAGCAGCTTCAAGCAGCTGCCACGCTTCTTAGCAACTTGCCACAAAAAAGCATCTCTCCAGTCTCTTCAGACATGTAAACTCCCAAAGAACCTATCTCTTTGCTAGCCACCAGACAGTAGACGAGTAGAAGCAAAGAGTTCTACAAAATGATCAAAGAGTCACCCTACAGGCAGAAATACCTTTTACCCCAGCATCAGCACCTAATCAAGCATATTCTTCATTCCTGTATGAATAATACACCCTTCCTCTTCTCAACAGATCTCAAGAGAAAATACTGGTAGGAGTCAACACATGACATATCAACATCTCAGGAAGCTTCTTCATGCTATGAAATACAACATTATATCTGACTATTAGTTTTAAGCTTAAAAAAAAAATCAAAGCATGTGAATTAATACTGCTTCTCTGTTAACAGTCTTCAAGTTAAAGACTAAGAGATTGGTAGTAACAACACTTCCAGAACTCATGCAGCACTACGACAGACTACCAGGTAATGCAATGGAAACATGATGCAATGGAAGATTGGGATTCACAGCACAAACAACTGAAAAGCATCATATGCTCTACTAAAATACACTTCTTGTTCAGAAATCCTTTGCTGTGCAAAGTTCAATTATCATCTAGATAAAAAAGCACAGTAACAGGCACAGATGATTTGGGGAGGAATATTAAGGCTACAGCTATATATCTTAGATGTTTCCAAGGCTGTATATTTAACTGAGATGACTTACCTCTTATTTCACTGGTATTCCATGAAAAGTATGACAAAAAAAAACACACAAGTGTCAGGTAAAAGAGACAGATCTAGTTCCTACCTTGTTTCCCTTTTTTCTTAGCACTGGAAAGTCATTGCAGAGCTGGCTCTAAAACTAAGCAACAGCTCTACAGCTTAAGCTTATAAGTGCATTATTTTCTTCATGATGTCAGGAAAACTGTAGATGAAAAGTAATTTTTAAAAAGCCAATACTGTCAGCTGACAGTTCTCCTTACATATGACACAATAACGCACATTACTGTGGGACCCTAGTGCTGGCTTGCCAAAGGAGCCTCAGGTTTCTGGAACACAGCTCATGCTTATTTCATTGTCACAGGCACTCCCTAGTCTGATTTTCACACAACTTTGCTATATTCTGTTCAGTTTTGGATGCTAACCACACAACTTGTTTAAAAAAAAGCCTACTACACATCAGCCTCATGTTAACCTCAAACTAGTTCCATTTAATTAGCGTTTGCCTGCCAGAATAGCTTTATGTAAGTATTTAAAGTCATTAAGCTAACTGTCTGATAGCTGTAGACAATTCTATGCCTAGAAATAAAAAGGAGTTCAAACAACACTGACGATTTAAAAGATATGCATGGTTTGCTCTCTGGCTGTTCTTCCACAAAGTTTTCTCCCAAAACCCAATCAAATCCTGTCCTGAACACAGAAAACACTTGACCAGAGGACTACTTTATCTCTTTCCTAAGTGACAGCCTCCAGAAAAACTGCTCATGATGCCACCTCAAAGCAGGGAAACAGTTTGTAAGAAGTCTCCTCAGACTGCCTATCCTGGCCCAGTCCATTTAAGGGTGTTATATCATCCACACTAAACTCAGAAACATGGATAATGCTGAAAGTTTTCAAGACTGGATGTCACAGTTAAGATACTTTATTAAAAGTTACATGATTTTAAGTACCAAATAGTAACATTTCAGCTCCTGTATCAAATCATATCACTGTTTATTAATAGATCCAGTTTTGCTAAATATTTATCTAACAGTTTAGAGGCCACAGATAAAGACAGAAATGTCTGATTTCCATTAACTGTAAATAGTATTTGGGCACTACTGCTAGCTAACGGAACGTCTAAACTTGGGCTGTTACAGCCCTGCCTGGAGCGGTAAACTTGCAGATGTTTTTTAAGAACTGTTGCACACCCCGCTCACTATTGGTATTGCTGCAACTGCAGAACATCCGGTGCTGCTGGAAGCTTGGCAAGTACTTAGTGGGGCCTTAGCAATCAACTGTACCCAAACTAACTCTTCCAAAAGCTTAGGTCAGAATCTTCTAGAAAGGCTGGAACTGATTCACTTGCTCACTCCGAGTTTGAATACTAAGCGGTGTAGCTGCTAGTGGGAGACAGAAAATATGTTCACATACGTAAGCTTGTTGGGCTACTGGCATAGAAGTGGGAAGGTTAGAAGGCAAGACAGCAGATACACTCGGAGCCACAGGGACCTGTCTCTTAGTTGCACAGTTTGCAGTGATATCTCTATCTGGTAGCACTTAAGGCCATACATTCAGGTCCAGTTAGCTAGTAATAAAACTAAACTGTCTTCCTCCCCAGATTCACAGCGGTATGGTCCTGCTTCCTCAGTTGAGGAGAAAAGTTGCATTACTTAGATATCATACATAATTAACTTTTCCAAAAATTCACACGGGATATCTTGTTTTGGATATTGTACACTCAGAACAAATAACACTCTACAGATGCCAGGAACAACCTATATAACCTGAAAGTCACAGAATCACAGAATTGAAGGGATTGGACAGGACCTCTAGAGATCATCGGGTCCAACCCCCCTGCCAAAGCAGGTTCCCCACATCAGGTTGCCCAGGCAGGCGTCCAGATGGGCCTTGAATATCACCAGAGAAGGAGACTCCACAACCTCCCTGGGCAGCCTGTTCATCACCCTCATCGTGAAGAAGTTCTTTCGCATGTTGGTGCAGAACTTCCTGTGCTCCATTTTGTAGACATTGCCCCTTGTCCTATCCCCACAAACCACCGAAGAGGTTGGCCAAATCCCTCTGTCTCCCACACTTAAGATATTTGTAAACATTGATAAGACCCCCTCTGTCTTCTCTTCTCAAGGCTGAACTGACCCAGGTCTCTCAGTCGTTCCTCACAGGGAAAGACCCCCTCATATGGGGCTCCAGGCCCCATATCATCTTTGTTGCCCTCCACTGGAGTCTTTCCAGGAGATCCCTGTCTTTTTCATACTGGGGAGTGCAGAATTGGACACAGGCCTGACCAGGGCAGAGTAAAGTGGGAGGATCACCTCCCTTGACCTGCTGGCCACACTCCTTTTAATGCACGCCAGGATCCCACCGGCCCTCTTGGCCACCAGGGCACACTGCTGGCTCATGGTCAACCTGTCGTCCGCCAGGACCCCCAGGTCCTTCTCTGCAGAGCTCGTCTCCAGCAGGTCATCCCCCAACCTGTACAGATACATGCGGTTGTTCCTTCCCAGGTGCAGGACTCTATACTTGCTCTTGTTAAACTTCATTTGTCACTAAGTCACTAGACTTAGTGTTTTATTTGCTTACAATCTTCACCACAGTTTTAAGAGTTAAATGCAATCTAATGGCCTACACTGCATTAGAGCTCATTTAACAAATTGCATCAGTTAAGAAAATTATGAACAGAGAAAAACTAATGGACCATACATAGCTAGGTATAAATATACACAGCAGTATAAAGTATACACACCTGGCTGAGTGGAAAGTTTGCTGAGCATAAACTGTACCACTGATCTAACTTTCTTAAATTCACTGGACTTTTCAAGCATCACATTTCAGCGAAGTGCTCCAAGTGAGCTAGTGAATTTGCTAGTGAAATAAATGGTATCTTCCCATTCTGATGGTCTCAAAGGGCACAAAGAGCCTTGACACAGGAAATGCTTGTAGCCAGTCTGTCCCTACCTTGAAGGGAAGCCTCCTTATCAACAGAATCCTTATCAATGGGGAATGAAATGTCCATCCACATTTGGAAACTGCAAGGTTCAACAAAGGAAAAAAAAAACAAACCAAGGAATTTTCCTATCATGGCCAAGATGTTGCTCGCCAGCACAAGTTTTAACTACACTGATAAAAAAACATGCTTTTAGTTGTGACACAAAAGGTTGTAAGTAACAGCGTGTTGATATTTTAAGACTACCTTCTTCAATTCTTTATCCAAATCAATTCATGTCTGTGCCCAACAATGCAGTTAAACTGAGTAGTGTGTTTATTCCAAAGCCAAGACTTTTCCTTAGTTTTGCATTCTGCATTCCTGTGGTACGATTAAAAACCTGCACTGAACTTTGTTAGGTGGTCAATGCTAGAACTAAGAATGACTAGAGCATTTTTAGAACATTATCATCAACTACTGAAAGACAACTATTACCTACTTTCCATTCTTAAAACACGTAATATAACTCTAAGCCTTAAGCAAAACACACATTATACAAGCAACACACAGAACATCAGTGAAAGCAGACATAATATTATGTATTCCTTGTCTTGAAGTCAAGCATAAATTTAAAAAGCTTCAAAGCGGCTCTCAGGCTGTCATATTTAAAAACAAAGCATGCCTCCAACTCACTGTGGAGTAGTGAATGACATGGTTCACAAGATTAAACTGTGGCATGACAGAAAATAACCATCAGCAAAGCAGGATGCCCGGTATGTCTGCTAAAAGGGCATGCATGTGTTAACATACTAACGTTAGCAAGGAACAAGACATGCAAGAGAGCCAAAACAAACTTCTTGACTTCTAGAGTTGTTGTTAACCGTAAGGGAAAGACACTATAAGCAATAGCTAACATGTGCCATCACTCATGAAATACCAAAGGGTGAAACAACATATTTCATACAGATGATGAAAAAAATGAATCCACGCTTTAACAAACTAATATTTTTCTTGGCAGTCCATACCTTCTAGAAAAAAATTGCAATAAAGTACTTTAAGGGACATGTTGCAAAACAAATGATGAGAGTATCTTTGTAGGGAATCCCTGCCAAAATGGATGAGCTGTGCATTTACCAAAGTAAAACAACTTAATTATTAATTAAAATTTTTATGGAACCATTACACAAAGTTTGAATTAAGCAAAGGAAGTTTTACTGCTGTCTTGATGGCGATTTTGTTTTGAATTGGTCAGATAATCCGAACATTCCAAGCAATGCAGTTTGTAAAGCATTTACTATGCAAAACAAAGACCACTGATTTGAGTTAGAACCAAGGCTTTCCATGTAGCTCCTCGCGATAAGCTGGCAACACTCAAACTTTGCTGCTGTTCACTAAGTATTCGTTGTTTTTGTCATAATAAAGTTTCTGGGATTCTACCCCAGTTTAAACTAAAGCCAAGGCCCATTTCTCATGTGGCAGGGGAGGCACAGATGGAATCTTTCCATGCCATTGGAGAGGGTCCGGCAGTCTTGACCCACATACGCGAACAACTTAACTGAACAGCTTTATAAGTTTAACATATTTAACTAGTGGAAAGATTTACTCATGGCTCAAAGATAATTCTCTAGCTTGTCAAGTATTTATAACCAGTTTGCAAGGACTTCAGCAGGAACTCCCTGCTCTAACAGCACGGAGAAACACTTCAGGATATGAGTTTTACCACAGCTATTAAGTCAGTCAAGTTCAAACTACCAGCAGTAAAAGTCACAGGACTGAAAATTTATATTTTCTAATCACACCTTCCAAAACTCAACTCTCATTGAACACTTACTAACTTCCAAAACCACCACTTTAAAGAGCTGTCTCTAGACCCTTATAAAAGCAGTGTATGAAGCAGGGTTTATACTGTGGCACACATGCAGACAATTTAAATCACCTGCAGCACCCCAAAGGTTTCCAGACAGACAAACCAAACAGGTGTGGCCCTTAGCAAACACAGCACACAGACCCTGGCTTCCTCCTTCGAAGCTATGTGAAGCATTCAAATTATGGTCTTCCATCTTCAATTAACTACTCTGAACACTGAAGCAATTAAAAAAAAATCCACAATCAGCCATAGCTAAAATAGCTTACCATGACAGCTTACCAAATACTGGCATCTCAGTGTTGCCAACATCTAACTTTTCATAAGGAATTGCAGTCTTGGGAAGTTATACATAAAGGCATGCCAAGGCCCCAGCTGGCAGGAGGAGTACATATTTATTGTTGTGAAGATTATGTTATGTTTTTAGAAAAACACAACCAGGAGAAATTCAGTTTAGAAATCGAACTTCTCTGCAAAAATTGGTGAGCAGTTTCTTCCACATGCAGGTCCAGACCAGTCAGCAAGCATACTCAAACTTTAGTCCGCGCCTTTTTCCTAAACGAAAGCTATTACAAGGCTTAGTTATGGAATTAACGTGAAGCCAGCGTAAAAGGCGGCCCCTTGCCACACTGGCCCAGGGGCACAGATTGAACTGGGAAATAACAGCTGGCAAACCTATCTTTTGCTCTGCATCAGGCAAGCAATATTGTGCCAGAACATTTAACTTTTGCTTTAAGCACCTGACCAGGCATCTGCAGGGTAGGAAGATGAAAGAGGACACTATACTATAGCAAATAGGGTTTCTCTACGCACTCACTACTGTCTGCTCTTGCCACTCATTCAGATCAGCCCTTCAGATCTGCTTATGTGCTCCACAGCTTGGAGTCTTCATCTGAACCAGTAAGCTCTGCAAGGAACACAATCAAGACAGTCAAGCAAGCATTTCCATTGCCTTCCACACATTCAATCTTAAATGTGCTTAAATATATTTTAAGCATATGCTCAAAAAGCATCATCCATTATGAGAAAATTTTAAGTGAAGGATTAACAGGAAAACAAGGCTACAGATCTGCACGCAAGTTAAGAAAGGGAATGTTAACATAGGTAATGCAAGCCACACGCAAAAGGAAAACTCTTTGGGTTGTTCTCATGCTGGAAGTATGTTTCAACAAAGTCAGGGTCAAAGAACCCTGGGAGTTAATTACTGGAAAACATGGATCTGTATACAGCAAATATAAAGCAGAAGTCACAGACATCACTTTGGATGCAAAAACTGTAAAGAAAACCACTCAGAAAGTCCCAGAAGTTTTGTTTTTTCTTTTCCATTACAAGCCACTTGTGCGACCATGTTCAGAGCACTGTTCAGTGCTGGGCACTTGGCCAGAGACATTCATGTTCTGGAGCTAGTGGAGTAGGAGCAAGAACTGCTCTCATTTGAGGGAAGCCCCTCAAAAATTAAGTTGTTTCTGCCTCTAAGCCTTTAAGCTTGAGCCTGGGGATGGAAGCTAACAGTTACCTCATTGTCAACGTACAGGGTTCTACTGGTTGGAATAGAGCAACAATAATCTGCAGTTAATGAATTGTCCCTTAGTATTTAAATATCTTACCAATAATTCAGTGATTTCAGCAGACTTGTCAGAACTCAGGAAGAAGACACTGTCTGCTCACGTGCAAAGTAGGGCTTTTACTCCTCAGAGACAAGTCACAGGTAAGAGATCTTCCAAGAACTTTTATTTACAAGGCTATCTAAAAAACCCTGGTCCAAGAATGGGAGAAAATGCAGTTCCTTTGTCTCATACTAGCCTCCTGTCACACATCATCTTCATGTACCGGAATCCTCCATGATGCAGCTGCATTTTATATAACATGCAACACAAAGAGGGTCACTGCTGGCAAATCATATATGATAAAATAATTACACATCACAAAATACCTTTGATTCCTGTCAGAGGATTGGTTAGACCCTGATAATTTCCTTTTGCTACTTTCACTGTCATGGCAAGATCTCCGTACTTCTCTCTCATATTCACACTGATGGTAGAATCCCTACCTACATACAAACATTTAAAAGAATCAAATACAATGCCTACAGGTCATACTGAACCACTAAAATTCACTCCTCAGCCTTTCAAGAGGAAAGCACTGAAGTCCACATACTATTACAACTGGAGCAAGACATTCTGTATTGTGAGTACTATGTTCAAGTAACTGCAAATCAAATTAACTTGGATTGTATAGTAGTTTAATATTCTCCAAGTTCTACTAAGCAACACTATGAACGGGTAAACCATCAATCTTACAAGACATCCAGCGTTAGTAACTTCTCTTTGAGAATACACATACATCTTTCAGCAAGCTTTCAACAAACGATATATGAGGGAAAAAAAACCAACGTAGGCAGAAGTACGCTTTTAGCCTTCCTGCAAAACAATTTTCAACTTGATTTGAAAAAATGAAGTGTGGCCTCTACATATGCAGGCTCATAAAAATTACAATCGGCAACACGTTACAAGGATAACACCAAACTCTTAGGACCAATTCAGCACTCACAACTGACAGCATAAATTCATGAGCAACTCCCTTGAAGTTGATAGAACTATGTGAATATAAAAATTAATGTAAAGAGAAGAATTAGGCCCATCCTCTTTTGATTCAAGAACCATTCTTATAAGTAATGAACTTTCCAAGTATTAGAAATTATTGGATTTTTAGGCTACATTACTCTGCCTTTTGCTTTATATATTTAAAAAAAGAGAAACATTTGGTTGAAAAAATGCAATTACACTTCAGTCCTAAAACTCCTACCACACTTTTCCACTGTATCCTTGGGCACCAGATGCAGGATTTGGTTAACACCCTACTCTACCTACACACTGTGGAACCAAAGAACTCCCTCCTCAGCCACCAGCCCCTTCATACGTCTCCTCCTTGCCCAACTCTCACACAAGCACTCTCCCCAGCCACACTACCCTACGGATAGGAAAAAGCAGGTCAGCTCTGCTTCGAGGAAAGGGGCAACAAAAGGGTGACCAGACCAGGCCCGCTGGCACGATCAGGCTGCCTGTTGGAGGCACAGACAGCAGCTGAGGAAGGCAGAGGCTGTCACTGCCACTATCAGCCAGCACCCACAGCTGCAAGCCCTGTCCTCTCAGCTAGGCAGTCCAGAGGAGCACACCTACCGGGACAATGCTTGCTGCCTGAGAAGTCATTTCTTGTCCTCTCTGATGAGGCACAGGCCATAGGGTAACATTACTCAGAATGACCTGTGCTGCCAGAACACTTCCCTATTGCTGTAGTATTACCATGTTGGTTCCATGGACACCACATGTTACAACTGTTAACAAAGGACACCTGTTAACAAAGAAGTATACATTTTAAGCACGCTTTTCACAAGGGATGCTGTGACTAGGTCAAACAGTACAGCAGCTACAGTTGAGGAAAGGACTTGTGCTTCCACACTGTGCTAACTAACCTTTGTCTTTCCAACCAAAGCAGGCCCTTTCCAGCATGGAAACAGTCAGGGGCTCAGAGTCACCGTGATATCTGAAAGGCCCTTTATCACCTTTCATTTCTTCTGCAACTTTAGGGAACAGGAAGGCAGAGGGAAGTCTGTACATGTTTGTCTTAGCCCACCTAAAAAGAGGTCCTTGGCTTAAGCCAAATTAAAACAGACTGATATCATGTGGGGACTAGACCAAAAGCAGGACCAGGCCACATCAGCACTTCAGATTCACCAGCCAAGAATGTGAAGCAGTAGCAGCTGCCGTTCCACAAACAAACCATGCTACAGCTCATGGCAGCTGAGACACAGAAAATTCCATGTTCCTGCCAGTCTTTCCTCCTTGTCCTGCTCAAACTGTAAATACTCAGATTCCCAAACAACTATGGTAGGTTGAACCATAATGTCATTTAGGATTGGGTAACTAATCAGGTGGTAGAATATCAGATAGAACTAATGACAATAATAGTCCTAGTCTAGGTCATAAGCGCCATAAATGATAACAAGTGGACATAGCATCCTTTCCAGCTCTCAGTAACGTGCTCTGTAAGACTATACTGCTTCAACAGTATGTGATAACTGTATTGCATTAAGCGTCTTGCTGTAGCACTTTGCATGTCAGGAGGCATTTATTTGCTATGTTCTAAACAGACACGTATTGGAAATAAGAGTCTCATATCCATCCAATTCCTTCTACACGACCTCTGTGTTTCATTACCAAATGACTAAATCTAACACAGAGTACCAAATATTTACAGTACTGTCCCCTCTCCCAGTGCGCACCAATTGAACGATAAATGACTTGAACAAAACAAATGCTTTAACTGGCAACACTTGACTCTGCTTAGCATTCTTCCCTTTCAGTAAGAAATTTTTAACAGTTTTTTTTTGTTATTGTTTGTTTTTTTCAATACACGTATCTTGATACATTCTTATTACAGATGAGAGGTATCAAATCTCATTTTGGAGACCTACATGGTATGCCAAGTATTTAGATCCATGGGTGAATGCTGTTTACCCATGGAGCCTACAGTGCACATGACCACAGTGCCAGTTTCCTGCATGTTATTCACTGACACGCCTCGCTCTCTGCTATGGAAGGCAGGGCCACAACTTTGCTGTTCAACCCCTTTCAGCTCCTGATCTGAAGCCACTCAGTAATCATGTAGGCTCGGAAGCAGTGACTGCAGCTTGGTAGCACTTGTTAAGAAAAGGACTGAGACCATGCCTGCTACAAATACCACTACATCCATTCCCTCCCACTGATGGGAGATAAATTACATTACTGATCACTACAACGCAATGGCTACACTAGTCTGCTAGACAACAGAAGCTCTTTAGCTTCTGTATTGGAAGAACTGTTTTGCCTTCATGTTTTTTAAAATAAGCACTAGCTCCTTGGGGAAAATTTCAATAACCACAGTATCCATTTGCTGCCTCAGTAATTACTGTATTTTGATCCATCTTTATCATATAATTAAAAAAAAAAGTCCCTCAAATCCCCTTAAGTAAACAAACCTAATTGTCTTCTACTTTAGACATATTTCAGAGCAACAGGAGCCAACTTTCCTAGTTTTGTTAGCCACATACCAAAATCTTCATGTGGCTGATCACAGGCTATATGATTCAGAGAACTAGGAAAAAGGATGCAGTAGCAGAGTTTCACAGAGGTGATGGCCACATAACCCCCACTGGTTTGCTGTTAGACTGAAGGACACAAAGCTGATGGGCTGTGCAAAGAACACTGGAGCAATGTGCTTAAGTCAAGAGACCCTCTGGCATGCCTTGTCAAACTGAGTCAGGGACACGTTACCAGCATAGCCTCACGCCACTGACATGACACGGCCCTGACACAAGGGAATCCAAACTGTTCAAAAAACAAGAAAAAACACCAAACCCACACCTTAACCACCAGAACTCTCACTAGCAGTGATTACACTTTCTTGGATTTCCAAGATGTTCAACACAAGTTTCTCAAGCAAATGTGAATTCCTGCAGCTTAATGTGATTAATTTCTCAGTAGGCTAATATTTATATTACTTGTCCTTTCAAAGCCTTAGCCTAAGAGGAAACCTATATTACTGCTACTGCACAAACAAATCCTCACAGACTGACTTATCAGACTTACCTTACCCTGGAAGCCCATTTCCAACAGCACAGTCTGATCCTTAAACCCAGCGGGAAGTGACACCAGCAAACAAAAGATTTAAATGCTTACAAGCTTACCAAACAGAAACAAACTGATCTACTGATAATCCCTTTAAGAAAATATTCCACACCAGCCTCAAAAGCAACTCAGTGAGTGGATTCCTAGCAACATTCGGGAATCTTGTTTCACGTAGCTGTTCCACCATCATTCTGAGAAAAGTCAGTGTTGCTGGAATTCTTGGTAATTATTACTTAGTTGATGTTCTTAATTAATACAAAGAATAAGGCAGCAGGTTTACTACAAATCCTCTCAGTGAAATTAAATGCATCCTAGGATTACACACAGCAGAATACAAAAGACTGTTCCACATGAGTGTCCTCAGAATCAGAGTACAGCCTTCCTGCTTAGCTGTATGATTAACAGACAATTTATCATAGTCTTTCTATGTCAGCTTATTGTAGTCTTTCTTTCCTTGGCTTAGTGTAAGCACGGCTTTGCAACAATTAAAACATGAGTGTGACATCAACATTACTCTCATCCTAAATCCCAAACACAGCACCATACCAGCTACTAGGAGGAAAATTAACTCTATCCTAGCCGAAATCAGGACACTGCTCAACTAACTCAATACACAGACCCCAACAATTAAGTATTTTTAGAGCTAAATAGAACATTAAATCTAATGAAAATTTACATAAAACCAATCTGGCCTAAAAAAATTATAAGAGCTTTGCTCCGCAGCTATAGTGGCATGTTTCATCTCAACAAAACACAGAAATACTCACAAAGCCAGCACAGACGTAGCCAAACTGAACATGGAGTTGCTGCAGAGTCGTATGGCCTGCAACTCCGTTTAACTGCTCTTCTAAGCACTGCCTCACCAGCCATATAGCCTGCACCTAGACAAATGGGTGGTTCTGCAAAGAAAATTAATTCCAGTCACTTTACAAGCCTCTCAGCTGTTCTCCGTAAACGATCTTCTAATGGCAAAAGGACACCTCTCCAAGCCCTGTCACATTTATCAAGGCTGCTTTTGCCTGCACAGAAATACCAGGTGGAAACCATACTCTGCCCACCCCTCATGAACACAGGCACATAAAGATGTGTCCTAGGTAGAGGGGATAATGTGTAGAGGGGCTTAAGTATTATTGCCTAAAGAGGCATCAGGTGAGCAGAGCACAGGAGAGCTGAGCATGCTGAAAAGATGAGAAGACAAAGCTGCACTGACAGAGGCCAGTACACCACCTGCTTTTCTACACCTCTGCAGTCAGACCTGGGGGATTCGATATGCATTAGCACAATAACACTTATGAGGAAGTAATTAAGGAGAGGAACTGCCGAAACTGAGGCTTCGAGCCGTCCTTCTGGGCGACAGGAGCCCCCGTTCCAGTCAGGGGCGCGCCACAGACGCCCAGGCCGGTGGCTCTGACTGCAGCCGGCACCGCGGGCCTGCTCCGCTGGGGCTCGCGTGACCCGACCGCTGCGCCCCGGCCCGCAGCGCCCCCCAGCCCCACGGTAGCCCCGGAGACCCCCGGGCGCCCTTCCCCCGCCAGAGAGCCGGCGCGGCCCCGGGCGGGCCGGGGGCGACGCTTCCCCCACGCCCACGGGGAGCCACCGCCCACTCACCTCTCGAGGCCGGCCCGGATCGAGCGCAGCCCGCAGCCGGCCAGGCCGGGGCGCGGGGAGGAGCTGCGGCTTTGTGCCTGCCGCAGGGCCCGGCCCGACCCGGCCCGTGCTGCCGTGGCCCCTCCCCCCAGCTGGAGCCGGCTCCCTCGGACTATGCGCCTGCACCTTACCACCGCCCTCCTCCCGCCCCCGCCGAGCCCGGGGAGCTCGGCACGGCCGGCGGGGGCCGCTCGGTGCCGCGTTCCTCGTCTCTTGGCCGGGCCGAGCTAGGCCGCGGGGGACGGGGAGGCCGCGCCGTTCATTGCCCCCGCCTCGACGGGCACCTGAGGCGGCGGGGCCGGGGTTCGGCAGCGGCCTGCAGCGCTCAGTGGGTCCGGGCGGCCACTGGAGGCCCGGCCTGGGCCACTCCCCTGCCCGGCGGGGCGCCGCCACGGCCGGCACCCGCTCGCCGGCCCCCGCCTCCGGCCGGCCGAGGGTTCGCCCGGCCCCGCGGTGGGCCCTGCCGCGCTGCCGTACCTGTGTGCGTGCCGGCGGGACGGGCCCGGAGAGCTCCTCCTCGCGGGCTTCAACAGGCGCGCTGGGAAAACAGCGTCCGAGCGGTTTGGATGTGCGCATTCCCCAGGTCGTTCCAGGGTCCTAACACCCAGTCTTTCACAAGGTTATCATGCTTACTGCAGGGCGAGTTACTTCAGTAACAAAACAACGAGCGCGAGATTTTCCTTCCCGTTTGGCAGCTGCTTTCTCCATAAATAGAATACCGGTTAAATGCCAGCAACCGCACTGAAGATAGCAGCTGATAGGTCGAACGTGATTAGGAACATACTCGAGGACCCACACGGGTGGAAAATCACATTTAAAGGAGGTACTGCAATTCCAAAATCCAGATTATTAAAGCAAAAGGTAGCTTTGGGGAAATACCACAAAGCAGTACTGTCTTAGTTACAAGGTGATGACATTTGCATTAATCCAAGGCTTCCATAAAAATGGCCATTAATCCTCAGGCATTGGAAGAGACGTGCCTGGCTCATATTGATGCAACCACGAGCGGTTTCTCTTGCTGCAGCTTTGATGTAATCTATATCTGTCCTTTGACAGAGTGGTGTGAAACTTCTGGTGCAAGCTGGAGACAGCTGAAGTAATCCTGCTTGCAGGTTGTAAAAGCTGCTGCATGTTCTACAATCCATCTTGAGCGCTACTGAAACCTTTCTGCTCCAGATGCCATGCATACCACTCTGAACTTCAACATTAAAAAACTTTTCAGGCAGCCTTGCAAATGGTACTAACATGCAGTTTTGCAGTGCCTGGCTTCGCATAACTCATTGGAGCCCCAGCTTTCCTCACAAAGTGTGGCGAGACACCACTGCCCCTAAAAAGCAATTGAGAGCAGTGCAATGAGGCACCTGCCAGCCAACAAGAAAAATTGACCCACCTCAGTAAGAGTGGCAGAGGAGCAGGTATGGGAGAGATCCAGCCCAGGGATGCACACAGGCATGCCTCTTCCCTTGGGATTCACAAAGCCCACCGGCCCCCTGGCAAAAGAGAACAGGGTCACCATAATAAACATGCTCTTCTCATAGATCTCTCACGTCTGCTACCATGGGACAGCCACCTGCTGAATTCACCTATCAGATCAGGTCCCATGTCACCCCTACTCACTGGAGTGGGGACAACAAAGTTGCTTACCTTGCACACAGCAAGCAAGAGGCAGTAAATGAAAGGCAGGTATTGACATACATGGCCCTGCCAAACTGGAGCAGTGCTGAGCTCCAAAGACTGGAGGCAATTTACTGGCAAAAACTTTGCCACACACAGTCTTCCAAGTACCTGAGAAGATACCAGGTGAAGTTTCATGGCTTGTGTTTCTTATTTATCCCTAATTGAGACACTCTAAATCCAACTGCAGTCATGAGTTTGGCACAGTCTTCTAACAAATACAGTAAGCCTGCAGAAAGGTTGATTTTTTCCTGAGTCCTGAGCTACTGGGCTGTATTTGTCATCATGTGGGCATGGGGCAGAGACCAACATGTAGGCCAAAGGCTCTAAGCATTGTTGGGATGCCCCACAGGGCTTGACTAGTCTGGACAAGAAATGGCACTGTGCCTTGCCAGTGTTGCTGCACTGCTGCAGACACCCCTGCGAGGTGAGGTAAGGTAAGATTTCCCATGTAGCTTGGTTTTGACAGAGCCTGGGCAGCATGTACTTTAGCTCTGTAAAAATCAAAATGCCTGTTTCCTATTTCCATCACAATTACAGAGCAAAACAGTGTTACTGGTGTTTTGAGTGCATACTGAGGAGATGGGAAATGCACTTGCTTATCTGCTGTCACACCCTGGCAATTGCAGAAAGGAGCAGCAATTATATCCTTCAGCTAGCTTCTCTCATGGTGGCCAGAATTTGTGTGTCAAGAGACTGCATGCTTCCACTGGCTCCTGTCCTAGAAGCCTGACATATCACCGTGAGCTTTGCAGGAGGAAGGAGAGAAACAAGCACTTTGCAGAAAAGGCAGATGAGTCACTGGGACCTACCTCCTGCGCACTCAGCACATTGCTGCTGCCCCACGGGAAGGCCTGTGCGGTCTCCCAGCCATGGGTTTGCATCCCCCCAACCTCTGGTCACGTCCACTGACAGCTTCAGAATAATCTTTTTTCACCTTAGAACATGATTTGTGTTTCAGTTGTATGTGACAGTGATGTCCTGGTTTCAGTCAGGACAGAGTTAATTTTCCTCCTAGTAGCTGGTAGGGTGCTATGTTTTGGATTAGGATGAGAAGAGTGTTGATAATATGCTGATGTTTTAATTGTTGCAGAGCAGTGCTTACACTAAGCCAAGGACTTTTCAGCTTCTCGCTCTGTCCTGCCAGCGGGCAGGCTGGGGGCGCAGCAGGAGCTGGGAGGGGACAGACCCAGGACAGCTGACCCAAACTGGCCAAAGGGGTATTCCATACCATCTGACATCACGCTAAAAAATATATAGGGGTGGCTAGCCGGGGTGGGGGGCTGGCTGCTTGGGGATAGGCTGGGCATCGGTCAGCGGGTGGTGAGCAATTGCATTGTGCATCACTTGTTTCGTACACATTATTATTAGTAGTACTATTACCATTATTATTATTTTCCTGTCTTAATAAACTGTCTTCATCTCAACCCACAGGCTTCACTTTCCCGTTTCTCTCCCCTATCCTAGAGAGGGAGGGGGGAGAGTGAGCGAACAGCTGTGTGGTGCTTATCTGCCGGCCGGCCGGGTTAAACCACAACACTTCAGTACATTCAAAATCTTATCTCTTAGCAGTATTTTGTGTATTACACTTCAGGCTGTAAGTCAGATTTCTTGCTCTGATTTGTAAAACAATGCTAACGCTCAGCTATTTGTTACAACAAAGGGAGGAGGGATGTGAGAATCAAACTGCATGAAGAAGGCACAACAAAAACTGCTTAAAAGCAAAACTAGCTGTTCTGCTCAGTTTTCCCAATGACTTTTTCATACAGTGAGCAGAGAGAACATGGATACTTACACACAGGTGAGCCTAACATAGTCACCCATGTCATACTTGACTGCTATCTGCTTGCTGTCTGCTAAAAGCTTGTTAATGATATTAGAGAATGTTTCCTGAAAGAAATGGTATCTTGTGGATTAACCTGGTTTTCAAGATATTTTGGTTCCCTTCCCAGCTCTGCCTGCACAATTCTGAACAACTAACTCTTTCTGCTGGTCACACCATTAACTGCAGGGCACGAGCACACATATATTAAAGATTACAGTGCTCTTGTACTTACTGAACTAAAGGCTACACGAGTAGGACAAAAATGAGGCTAGGCAAATATGGGAAAAAAAGGGTTGTTTCTGCTTCTTCATAGGGCCTTTTCAATATGGAAAAAGAAAACTGTCCGTCTTCCATTTTCTGTACAAATGGCAGACACACTCTTTACAATTCCTCAGTCCTGTTTCTCTTCTGTAAGACTGATAGCAAAGGACTGGAATCAAATTGTTTATGATTGCTACTCTCTACATCCATGGGAGGAGATTACTCTTTTATTATTTTATGGCACTGTGCTCTCAAGTTCATCTCTCTCAGCATTGTCCCATTAAGGGAGATCTGGCCAACAGCTTTTCAACACTCCCCTACATCAAAGCAAATTTTCATCATGGAATTCTGATGAGAGATCCAACAACCAGTTCATCTTCACACTCCACTGAAGAAAACAAGTAAGTGCAAATGCTGCATAACTGCATTTCCAGCTCAGTAGCACGTTTTGCCTTCCCGCTCTTCAAGTGGAAACACTGGGTTGAAAACAGTATTCAGATAAAATGTATACCTGTGCAGGGACTCGGGAGCACTTTGACACACCAGCTCTTTAAGAAGGTATGGACCAGAACCCTAACGTTCTCAGAAAGCCCCCACAGAGTGCATGCCAAGAACAACCCAGGGCACTACGCACATTCTGCCCTCTCAGAGGACTCATGCAGGCAACCCTCTCTGATCCTGTGTAAGGAAGGATCAGGTGCCACAGCCCCCACACCTGCTCTTGCAGCAGCCTTGCTGGATTAGGGATCAAGGCAGGAAGGAGCAGTAATGAGCCTCTGGCTGCCAACGAAGGCTCATTCCAGCTGCGTACATGCCAAAAACTATTCCTCGCTCTACAGTCCGAGCCAAAGTGATGTGAGAGTAAGGATGAAATCTCTGCCCAGAGAGACGACTGCCAGACACTAGCTGTGATTAATCCCAATGAATTTGGGAAGAGTCAGAGCCATATTCTAATCACACTACTGAACACTTCTCTTTTCTTTGTGGCAGCATGTGGGGAAGAGGTAGTAAGATCTGTGTTTGGGTAACTGTCTCCTTGCTTCACCTCAATTTGGAATTGCTGATGTTGTTGCAGACACACTGCAGAAGCACAGCAACATGAGCTGACTCCAGCTTGGACATCAGTTTTAAAGTGCTCAGAACTACCAGCTACAGAGGAAACTAGTCTCTACCTTCATTATGGTAGTGGAGGTACTGGCAAAGGGGAACACACTCTCATTGTTGTCCAAAAATAGATGCTGGCATTTCCAGTCCTTCTTCTAAGACTGTCTTATCTTGCAGGAAGGTAACGATTGAGAGTCATCCTTTCATCTTTCCAACACTACTGGAGAAGAAAAAAAGGGGAAAAAATGATAGTGTTTGTAGTCAGGCCATAAAATTGTTTGCTAAATAAAGTCAACTGTGCTTCAAATCTCCAGTTACAATGAGAACTGGTATATAATACCAATCTAAGAGAAAACAGATCACGGGAGAGCACTGTTAACAACTAATTTTCTGTCACTTCTGCAGGATGTTATTATACCAGTGCACTGTTGAGCTAAGCCCAACAAAAACGTATTAATACAATTTCAGCTTCTTAATTAGTACCGTCAACTTCTGCCTATTGCTTCCCAAGACTTCCACTGCTGCAGCATGCCTATGTGCATGCGCTTTTTTGTGCCTGTAGTCAGTGGCATTCTAAGGTGGCAGCAGGCATTTGCTTTTATCAGACAGACCAGACCAGAACAAGTCTAGAAAAAAATCAGGCCCTTTGCTTTGGTACCACCAAGAGTGCCACTATTCAAGGAGGGAAAAAAAAATGCCTGTAGCTATGTTAAAAGCTCTTGCCTTTATTAGTAGAAGTATTAATGTTTATCAACATGCTTTCAAACTGTAGTTAAATATTTTGCCAGTGGTTTGCAGTTGTTTGTAAAAGCTGCCTGTTCCAGAAGCTAGTATGCAGTCCTGCAGTTTGAGAGATTTCCTCAGACTAATTTGAGTTAAAGCCCTTGCTTTCCTCTAGTGCCGAGCAAATTCAGCTGTGTGGAATAAGGAAAACTACTACAGAGATGAACAAAGTTGACTTATGTGTAACTAAATATTGTTACTATTCCTCAGAAAGGCCAAGCACAATGAAGCCAAATAGTAGGAGGTAAGAGGACTAGATCATGCCTAAGATGCAATACATGTGAGATCAAGTTCATAACCAGTTATAGCCAAAGACCTCCATCAAGTTCAGCAGATTGCTACCTACTTGTATGGGGTGTGCACTCTTCAGGCTAGAGAGAGCTGCGATAGCCAGGAGTGAGGACAGAGCTGCAACTGGCCCATGTTCTTGATTTTCCATTAAATCAGATCCATAGTCTACTGGCAGCCAGATCTGAACATAAAGATCAGAATAACAAGAGTAAGTAGTTCTGTGATTAAGGATACTGAGATCTGGCCTACTAGATTTAATATTTTAATCTGCTAAGTGTATCACTGCTCTAATCACAGTCACATGCAGTAGCTGAAGATTAGAGAGACAATTGATAACCCCAGCTGTGCCACACAGATGAAAGGTATCAGGTGGACTTACAGAGGAAATAAGGTATATAGAAACTCATTATTTTCCTACTGAGACAAAAATATCCCTTAGTATATGACAGAGAGTATACTCTGGAAAATTGGAAGCAGATATTGAAAATGAGCAAATCCTGGCAGTCCTAATGCATATGTGATGAAACAGTTATTAATACTCAATCCACCAAGCTCTGTCACTAAAGAATACCACTCCTGATGGTGTTTGTAAGTCTATGTGCCCTAGATGGCATTGCTCTGCAGCGTTAGAAAATGCAACTCTAGAATCCATGCTTTCACTGCAGTCAACACAAATTTTAGGCAGAAAAGTGTTGATTTAAGTTCGCACACACAAAAACAATAGCAGAGCTCCTTTTCAAATGTTATTTGAGACTTTTCCACTGCAGCTGATATATTAATTATACTACATTTTTTATTCATTCTTTAAAGGCTCACTTGTAAAATCTTCTTGTGTGAACAGTTATAGTAAGCAACTGCTCTGGTTTGAAGTGGTTTCATTGCACCTGCTCTCTCCAGGCTGTAGTATTTAATTGTTTTTGTTTATTCCATCCTACTCTTCTCTAGCGATTTGCTTGGCACCATGAAGGAGGTTATACCAATTACAGAGCGCTGTTTGTTCCCAACAGTTGGAGGCTGAAGACAAGACTCCTTCTCCCTCACTACTAGCTGCAGCCCACTTACAGCAGCTGGAGGGGAAGTAGGCAGCTGCTCAGCTGTGCTAAGAGGTGTGATTACCATCACCGCAGGGAGGAAAAACAAACACAAAAAATCAACATACCTGCAGTTTGTCCTGAGTCCTGTGCCTGCATATTTCCCTTTCAGAAGCATAGCCATGTCTCCTCTTTGCTTTAGGAGCTTTTCAGAAAGCACAATGGGTTGGGAGTTCCTGTGTGCACTTCCCAGCACCAGGGATGAGGAAATGCTGACTAATAATGGGTTTTGGCACTGAAACCCCTAACCATTAAGCACCTTCTCTCTAGGGTGCAGTTGACATGTCTAGGCACCCCATGCAAGGACAGGGAGAAGCCCCAGCTGGGATGTCTGACTGGCCAGCCCACTGAGCTGGCAGATGCTGCAGCCATCCACTGAGATCTGTGACTGAGAGCTGCAGGGAAATGCCTCAGCCCTTCTGGGATGCATAACCCCATCGCTTCTCTCAAGAGGTGGGTCTGTCCAGGGCCTGTTCCAACTGAATGGGTGCTGACTGCACTTCTTTTTGGATGCCAAGCAGAGGCGGTGGTATCTCCTACTCTGCAAGCACATGCTCTTTTTATTTCCTGTGTCCCAGAAAGCTATAAAACACTTTGGGTGAGGGTTGTCTCGAAGCTCTCCTTTGTTCAAAAGATGAACAGAAAGAAAGGAAAATGCTTCAATTCTGCCAGTATGAGGTAAAATTCCTGATACCATGGTCTGTCCCACAACCACATTCTAGTTTTCCAAACTGTAAATTACATGGAATTTTTCTAAAGTAAAGTAATCATAAGGCTGAATCAAAAAAGATGCATATTTGGCATATCACTCTGTCAGGGAGTAGGGAGTGGGAATATCTTCAGAGTGCAACAGACAGCTGGAACAGCTTCAAATTGTGACGAAAAGCAAGATTATCTTTGAACCAGTAAACTTGTCATGGGGAAGTCTCTACAGTGATACAGCATCCTTACGGATTCCAACATACCTTTTAGGTTGCCAGCACACAGAGTCAGAATGCAAACAATCGAACCAATGGAAAATATTTTCATGACAACTGTTGGGCTTGCAGCAATGAAAGACATTTTCTGCGCTAACATCAAAGGCTGTACCTCATCCCTTCACTCATGGACAGAGATAAGGGATCAGTATGCATATCTTTTCTGCACGCGGAAATAACTGCATATGGGTAATAAATAATCAATCCCTTCTGCCTAGGACATACCACTATTTTTGTGGATGTGGCAGGTACAGAAGAAAGATGTCATTTTGGCAGTGGCTGTTACAAAGACCTGAGCAAAGGCACTTCAGCTGAGGTAGCTGGTCCCAGTTACTTGCCTTTTCATTCATAGATCTCAACACTGCTCTCAGAGAAAAGATGGAGGGGGCGGGGAGGAGTTGTCAGATGAAGGGTCCCAACCTTCTTATCAGGTTAGGTAGAAGCAATGAGAATCCTGCCACCAGGTCAGGCTCAGATTGAGCAGGGAAGCTTAGCAGTCTCTTTTCTGCTGGCACAGAGTATAAAAATGGCCCAAGTATTTTGCTACTTGAGAGCTATGCCTTCTAACAAGCCCTCTCCACAAGTTTCCTGCAACTTTCTGTAGTGGAAACTGGATGCAACAGAACCTCTTATAAAACACTTAGTCCTCATTACTATTCTGAGCATTACTGAAAGTATCACTTCAGGAATGACTTCAGAGGACTGGACCTTGTAACCACAGCTGGCCTGGGCTTAATGGTCACAGGTACAGAATCCTGCCAGCTGGGAGAGTGACAATTAACTCATACTATCCTATGGCTTCAAAAATTAATTTACTTCAGTGCAGTAATTTCAGACCTATACTGTTGTAACCTAACAGAAATTAGCTCATTAACTAATAGCAAATACAATTCCCTCAGTGTTTGTTTCTATAGAGGAGTCTGACATGTACAGTTCACATGAGCCAGCTAGCTTCTGCATGAACTACTGTGGTGCACACAGCTTTACAGCAAATGTATGTTAAGTGGTGAAGGAAATATGAGGTATAAAAACCCTCTTTTGTTCTTTCTTTGCTTCCTCTCCAGCTCAATGCTCAGGTCAAAAGAGTGGTACCAAATATTCTCACAATTATGCCAAAAAATGAATAAATCGCTGGTATTGTGACCTACAGGGGTGTTCAATGCCTATGTCCAAGCATGCCCTGAAGTGTTAAGTTAGTACAAAGAGAGGATATTTTTATTGATAAACATTATATTGTCTTAGTGTAGATGTCTGACACATTATTAAATCAAATGACAAAACATTTAAAGTAATTCATTCTAATAAAACTTTTTGATATTCCATAGACAATAGTGCTGTGAATTTTGTTTATAGTATAACACATTAAAAACACAGAAATACAAGTTTCTAATTTCATAGGTTACCAGCAAACAGAGAAAAATGCATGCTTTCTTTTCTGTTAAATTTGTAATTTACACAGGCAAGTGGAACAACTATGCATAAAAGACTATTCTACAACAAGCTGTAAAACAAACATACAGAAAGACTGACCTTATAATACTCGTACAAGTATGACAAAACCATTGTAACTCATTTCAAAAGGTAACAAATATTTTGTCTGTGGCTCCACCATGTTAACATTTCTAAGCTGACTTAACAAAAAGCTATTTTGAATAGAACTGTATTACTATAAACCACTGATTTTATTTTTTTTTTCTGGCTGACTGCAAATAAACATATGCATTATGTGCATTCACACTCAGTTCCACCTACATTTTCTTCCTTATGGTTAGAAGTATCACACAATCTTTGCATTCAGATAACATTGTTTGATCCTGAATTGAACAAAAGGTGCTTGTATCAGTTGCATTTTTTTTGCTGTGCTTCCTGCAGCTTCACTGCACCATCAAGTAGAAAACTTATCATGCATGCAATTCAACAAAATCTGTATGGTTTCATCACAGTTAGAACAAGCCACAGTAGGGATTGCATTCAACGGTTTAAGACTCCAGTAATGTTACCAAAACAAGTTTTCCACAAGAGCCCCAAGCAGTTACCAGATCCCAAGTGGCTAGCTGCTGGGCCAGCAGATACCTGAGCCCCACTGTGCCCACAGAGGGCCAAGAAGCACCAGGCCTGTCCGCCTGCTGTACTGGCCACAGCAACACTGGACCACAGCCGAATCTTACCAAGGGATTCCAGGCACACGCTACTTTGGCAGACAGCAAACAAAAACAAACAAGCAAAAACCACAAAACAACCAAATGAAAAACCAGAAACATCTCACTTTGATTTCAGTCTTGAAACCAAACATTTAATGTGAGGATGAACATAATTTATCATTCTGCTAATCATCTTTTGCAAATACTGCCTGCATTAAGGGCCTAGTAATGACTCCCAGCTTTAAAAGGACAGGCAACAAAGACAATAGAACTGCTCCTCAAGGGAACATTAAGCAAAATCCATTCCTAAATCTTCATTGCATGGCAAAGACCCAGTCCCTCTCTCAGGCATGTAGACTGCTACAGGCGTGTTTGCTCAAGCGTTTATGTAAAAGATAAAATGCACGCTTGTGAAGCTAGGATAAGAACTGAGTGAGAGACATTATTCCTGGCATATCTCTCCCCCTCTCCCTGATAAAGGGATGCCATGTTTCTCCCTGGGAAGAAACCCCTTTCATCAGGAGGACGAATTGTAAAGATCAAATAGTATTCGCGTAAAGCACTGCATAAAAGCAATCCCTGCAAGGCTTGCCAGCATCCCAGCTAAACAGCAACCAGCTGTTTGTGATGCCATAGTACTGTCATTTGCACTTGCTCTCCCTGTGTGCAGTATAAATATGGATTCACACTTGTGTCTTGTGCTTGTCACATGTGTAAAAAAGTCCTAAGAACCAAGTTATTCCACAAACTTCCTGCTTTGGCTTCTTTCATGAACTCATCATATCATAGTTTGAGTTCTGTGCTTGCTCAAGCATTGTATAATTTCGTAACACAATTTTGAGATAAAGAAATGTATGTTACAATCAGACATTTTGATTCACCAGTGAGATTACTGAAAGAAAAGGATTGTTTTCTGAAAATCCAGGAGGACAACTCATCTGAAGTCTGTCCTTGACAGTATGTGGAAGTTCACTTTATGCAAATCTTGACAAATATATGAATAATTATGAAAGATTTATGCAATACTTTATGCAATCAGCCTTTATCTTGTTTTGTTTGTTTGTTTGTTTATTTGTTTGTTTTTTTTTTTCCTAATCTGAGAAATCCCCAAGTCTTTAAGAGGTGCTGAAGTACAGGCTTCCAGCTTCCCCCCCCCCAAGTAAATTTTTGTCTGTAAAATGACTCCACCATTGTTCTTTTATTTCTCAGCACTGAGCCCTACTGTAATTCATATTGACAGCAATGACACGTGATATATTTTTCTACAACGGAGATCTACTGACCTACCTGAAACCAAAGCAACACAGCAGAAACAGGGAAGTACCACATCTGTGAGTGGTGGGCTCATATTACTGCAGGATTTCAAGGGGGAGATCCTTGCCTGCTGTAAACGGTAATCACTATTATGAAGCTGGGACAATATATGTCAGCTTCACCCAAGCACTTGCTGGTACATGAAAACTGTTTTAATGAGAAATCATTACATTTAACCAGAGCTGAATTAATATTAATTGTTAAAATGACCTGTGAAACCTGGGCAAGGGAGGATTATTTAAAAACAACAACAACAACAACAACAACAAAACCAACAAAAACAAGAAACAACAACAAAAAAACAACTAAACAAAAAGATCCACCCTACTTGTTGGTATCTTAAGAAATGTGAATTTTAATTGCTGAAAATGGTACCTCGTGACAGTGGTATTACAAACATGACAGAGCGAAATAAGTATTTGCTATTTATATATTTCTACTCTTGTGTTCAAGCCGTGAGCATTGCAGAAGCACCTTTGGGTCTCTCAGTGTCCCCCAGCTTCTCTAGTAAACTAAGTTACGTGAAGCAGCTGAGAAGGTCTTGACATTTTTTGTGGCCACTCAGAAAAATGTTACAATGCTTTCAATGGTTTAATCTGCCTTGTTCAGGAAAACCTGCTTTAGCTTTACGTGGGAACTGAAATTAAGTTCCTAATACTCCTGCCAGCATCTTGATCTGGAGGCTCAACACTCAGTGAAAGATAAATAAATAAATAAATCATATAAATACTTCAGTGCAGAATTTCCTAGCCTTCTCAATGTCTCATGCATACTGTTTTTTCCTTTTGTTTTTTAAACCTGTATTTACATTCAGAATATGCAACTCGAATTTTGAATGAGTAATAATATTATTATATTATTGAATGTACATTTTTATTATTATATTACTGGATGTACAAAGATAAGCAGTTTAAGCTTTTGACCTGCTGTATTGTAGATATATAGCTGCCATGCACCATTAAAAACACCTTGCTAATACAATGCAGAAACAAATAAAAACTCATAACCATCTTTTGTATTTATAAATAGATACATGTGAAACTACTTTAAATACTGATATAATTTAGCATCTTAGTAATTGCCATGAGAGGGCTTCATTCCTAAGCAAATGGCAGCCAGTTACTACAAGGCTTTATTTTAACAACAGTAGACATACTAGATAAAGCTTATGTGTATATATATATGTATGTTACTTGAATACAAATCCATGTTTATACATTAAAAGAAAAATAAGGCCAAAAACCTGCCAACAAAATTATATGAACTTATGACTGATTCTCTTAGTAAAAACAGTACAGCAGAGTTTGGCTCCATAAAGCTTAAAGCGCCCAGGTCAGATATAGAATCACCTAATTAGATCAATTATGTTTATTGCATAATGAGTGCCTTTGCATAACCAAAACTGCAAACAGGGTTGTATCCATATTGTTCATTTTGCAGTAGACAGAATAAATATACAGTGTATTTGTAAATGAGTCAGGAACAAGGCCACTGAAGATATAAAATATCGTTATGTACAAAGTTCCCTTTGAAGAGTCTTAAAAGACCTCCTATGAAAACTCTTCCCCTGTACTGTGTAATTACTGGTTATTTCAGTGGTTTGGGGCATTTTAAAGGCAGACGGTAGGCATACACTGCCTTAGAGTCTGGTGGTTTGAGATCAATGTGTCAAGCAAAGATATCCTTGCACTTCATCCCCTCAATTTAATGGGTTAAAAATTATATCCTATTTCTATTAGCCCAGTGCATGGATCTTGTGTTAAGGAGGGAGGTTTAGGTCAGCCTTCAAAGCCAGTGTTTCAGGTTGTGAGAGAGTGGAAGCAAAACCTTGCATCTTTGTAACAGAAGGAGAAAATTAAAATCCTAAGCAAACTAGCAGGCTGTTGGGTGTACAGGCGCGTCTGCTTTTGAAAAAGATTTCATTATGCCTTCCAACGCTTTTACAGTATCTGTGTATTTCATTTCTATCATAGGTCCTCCTATATACAGTGTCTTTATCCCAGACAGATGTGCCCTCCTGAAACAAATGTGCTCCTAGAACTGTTCACTGCACTGCTTAAACAAACTCTCATTGTTCTGACCAGGGTACCATTGTGCAAGCACCTCTGCTAGACAGCATGTTGTCTTCAGCAACAGGACAAGAGAGCTGGTTGCAGAGGGTGGACAAGGGTCACTGCCTCTTCATCTGGCACAGCTCCAGACGTAACACATCTGTCCACAGGCTGGTGCCCCTGATGCAGCATGAGAGGGTGCACTGTATTTGTACGTAACATGAGGCAAAGTCAAGCCTTCATCATTCAAATGATCACAAATGACAGTATTACAGCGTGTATCTTCTCCCTCGCCTTCCCCCAGCTTCCCATTCCCTTCTCCCTTTGCTGTACAGCATAGCTGTCATTATCTTAGCAGTCGCTAAGAAAATTACAAGACATAATTCTAAGTCTGTAACAGCCAGGAAGTTTGCCTTCTGCTGAAGAGTGGATTTGTTTCTATAGCCGCAGCGTGGCATCCTAATTAGCCATCCTACAGAAAATTCACCCTTCTCAACAAAGACTGTCCTCAACAAAGTGAAATCAAGAAGTGACATGGATGCTAATACAGGATCTAGTCCTGTAAAGCATCTTCACTACCATAGTCCTGCCAAGAGCAACTAACCCTATTTACACATAAATTGCACCAGGACTCAAAGTCAGGATGTAAATCATGTTTTTGCAACATGACTTTCAACTTAAAGTGTTGGCTCAAGAGCAGTCAAATAGCACAATTCTGTTGACTTCTGAGGGGCCTGGAGACAACCCTTCATACTTCATAGTCTTCGTGCCTACAGATGCGGTTGCATGAAGCTGGAACACTAGAAAAAACTACTGCTGTGGTATTTTAGCCCAAAGGTTGAATGCAAAGTTCTTTTTCTATCTCTTCCAAAAGCAAACCAGACCCTCCAATTCAAAAAAATAAATAAATAAATAAATAAATAAATTAAAATTCAAGCCCCATGCATGCTTTAGAAGCGCAACAAAGAACACCAGCTGAGTTCACTAGCATATGGCGTGCAGAGGAACTGCCCAGCTCTCCTTTCTGTGCTAGCAGGAGCTGCTGATCAGACACCCACAGGGTGCCACGGAAGGTATGCTGCTTGCACCTCACCTGCAGGCTGCCCCAGGCTTGATCCAAAGCCCGTCTAGTTTGGTGAAGAAACTATGCTTTAACTTCAGTAAGCCCAGCAACAGGTCCTGTTTGCAGAGGAGAGCTGCTAACATGGGCTACTGCCTCCTTAGAGACCCACACAGGAAAGTACCACCTCAAACTGAGATCTGTAAATCTAAATCTATTTTCCTAAACTGCATCAGTAGTAAAAACCTTCTCAGTAGCTGACTCCTGGTGAACAGTTTATAAAACTTTGACAAAGACTTTTAGAAGTCACTTTCCTTATTTAAACCCAAGGCACATTTGGTATGGGCTCTCCTCATTGGAGTTATTTGCTCATTAATCATACAGTATTTCCTCCCTGCCTCTTCCAGTGGGAACACTTTGCTGTAGCTGTTCCCTACAAGAGCCTACACTCTTTGACTTCAAGTGCTGCTTTTGTTGAGCACTTAAATAAAGCCTGGTGATGCCAAAGAGCTGGATTCACTAAAGTGAGCTTTTCAGCAAAGCACCTAAGCATGTTCTTAACTTTCAATGCACTGACTTGTGCACAACAAGGTATGAGCTCCAAGTTAAGCAAGGGCTCTGGTACTTCGTGGACTTGGAGCTTAGGAGCCCAGCCATTCGCAGCCTAACCAAGCATGCCGGGACGAGAATCAGGCCAAGGAAGAGGTGTAAATACCCCTGTGCCCCTGCACTGGCAGGGTATGACCCCAGGAACAGTGGCACTGCACTCCCACCACCATGCTGCAGGAATATGCACTTTGTGTTACCCCCTGGACCCTGAGAGCGCAGGGCTGTGAGAAATGAACCCGAGCTGAGCACTGCAGGCCGTGCCCATCCTGGCTGAGAGCAAGTCAGTCTGTGGCTACCCCGACACCCTCGCCCCGTGTGCCACTGTTGGCCAGTGGATGTTATTACAGGGAGATGGAGAAGACATGGTCTGGGACAAGAGCTGCATGGTGCTCAAGATTTCCCACAGACCAACCCAGTCATGGAAATCAGTAGCTGCACAGAATGAGAAACATCCCAGAGGACAAAAGCAAATCAGTGCTCCTGTTGTCCCATGGTTATTTACCTTTGAAAACTTTAAGTCTAGCATACACTAACTAAAAGTGATTGTAC
The DNA here is from genome assembly GCF_964034855.1 of Anser brachyrhynchus. Lineage (NCBI taxonomy): Eukaryota > Metazoa > Chordata > Aves > Anseriformes > Anatidae > Anser > Anser brachyrhynchus. Next base: position 11,658,706 of record NC_137696.1, on the reverse strand, counting down.
AGGAGATACTCCACTGATAAAACTCTTTTTCACAGGAACTATTATAACAGGTCTCCTTCAAAGTTCTGGTGGTTTGCCTACCTCAAGGACTGATTTACCCAAATGACCTCATCTGTTATATATAGACATCAGTGAATGAGTGAAGAGGTTTTTATTTTTCAGTCCTAAGAGCAGAATTTCCTACTGGTAATATCCCTATGATTACTAAAGAATGCTTACATTACAGGTCCTTCTCCACAAGACATTTCTGCAGTAAACTCCTTCCATGATGAAATCTCTGTCTCTACATGCACAAAGTGAACGGAGCTTGTTTCTTCCTTTGCTCAAATGTCTATCTGCTAGGAGACAACACTTATCAGAATTAAGGTTAGGACTTGGACCTATGGGAAATCTGTGTCTCTGCTATGAAAAAGGAGTAAGTGTTATTCCAAGCTAGCAGGGAAATATCAGTGACAAAGAGGTGTTGTGTACCAGCAGCCCCTTCTTCCATTACAGTACGAGATCAAAAAACATTCAGCAATAGGGATTACTCCTCTGGGAATCCCAGCTGTCTGCTTTGTCTGCCAGACGTGCTCATGGGAAACCTACAAGGCAAATACTCTGAGTAAATCTGTAATCAGCTACAACTGTCCTCATACGTTCAGTCATTTCCCTCAACTGACAATAAAAAGCGTTATGTGAAATTGTTGTTTTAAAGTTACTACATTGAGTTTTAGCACCATTCAAACTCTACCTGGTGAATGAATATTATGTTGACAGGATTTCTGTCTGATTATTTTGGTGTGGAAATTTTAAAAATTGTTCTGCAAGGCAATTAGAAAAAGTGAAATAAAAAACTACCTAAAATATACCAGGATATAGTCATCTTAACTATATAAATACATTACAAAATCTGAAGCTTTACACAAGTTGTGCTTTTAAAGAAGCTTTCCTGCAATTAGATGTTTCTGCCCAAATTTCCCAGAATCATAGAATCATTTAGATTCGAAATGACCTGTAAGATCATCAAATCCAACCATCACCTAACACTGCAAGTCCACCGCTAAACCATGTTCCTAAGTGCCATGTCCACACCTCTCTTAAATACCTCTTGGGATGGTGACTCCACCATCTCCCTGAGCAGCCCGTTCCATTGCCTGACCACTCTTTTCATAAAAGAACTCTTCCTGACCCCCAGCCTAAACCTCTCCTAGCACAACTTGAACCTGTTTCCTCTTGTCCTATCACTTGTCACTTGAGACATGAGACCAAAACCCACCTTGCTATAACCCCCTTTCAGGTAGCTATGGAGAACAATGAGGTTTGCTCAGCCTTCTTTTCTCCAGAATGAACAGCCCCAGTTCCCTCAGACCCTCACATGTCTTGTTTTCTAGTCCTTTCATATTCAGGAATATTCAGCCTGGATAACTTGGCCTAAATCTTTAGCTATTTCAGGGTAGCAAATGATAGATTTCACAGCCAAGCTATATCTTCCGGTTTGCAATGAAAGGAATTGCCATTTTCTTCCCTGACTGCTTTCCTGCTAATAAAGAAACCTTTTCCACCAGGCATGGATTTGTCCACGGCTGAGATGGATTCTGGAGATTCAGACCAACAGCTCAGAGCAGGTTATGTGGAAGTAGATGCATTTATGAAATATGCTTCAGGTTTGAGGCCACTAAGCGCTCACTACTAACAGAATATTTATGTAAAGCTCCTTAGAGGTGCTTAGTCACATTAATAGGAATTCATTTATCTATTCTGAAAAGAAAATAAAGAGTTAACTCATCCTTAAAAAAATACAGAACAACAGTCCTTATCAGGAATCACTGCTGCAAAGATGTATATATACTGACCTTGCAAAAAAACAAAGGAGTTTTACTGCTAATTTTGAGAGAGGTCAATTTTCACTCAAATTAATAAATACTAAAAACTCTCTTCCTTTAAGCCTTGCATGATATTTGGTACACTCATTTAGTTTATTCAAACTGTAGTTCTAATTTGAAGCAAAGTCACTGAGGTCTTGTGTATATTCAAACTTCCACCACTCTCCTTAAAAACACGGCTTTGAACTGATTCATTTAAAGTTGTACAAAACCTAACATGGACAGTCTTACCTGGGTTTAAGTCTGTTATAGAGTAACTTAAGTTGGTTACCAATCAAGTGAAACTTCATGATTACAGGGTGGATTTAAATCCAGCTAAGCAGTGTCCATCGAGATTGATTTTTAAAGTACATATTTAAGCAGTTTAAAATTTCCAATGCTGAAATGTTGAAATAGATAAACCTGACACTATTGCATCTCTGTGAGATTATTTTGAAAGGATTAGGGCTTTCAAAAATCCTGATACAAGAAACATTTGTCAATCAGCAGAAAGTTATGGTTTTCTAAAAAGTTATTCAACAATATTAAGTTTACATTTTATTTTACAAGTATTAATGTGGTTATTTGGAAAAGTCATATAAAAATACTGTTCTGTCAGCAGGATATTAAATGTTACCCTCAGGTTGTTCCACCTACATTGAATGTAGAGTTTCTAAAACTAGATTGCTGTTCTTCCCGATCTGTTTCGTCAAGGAAAAAAAAGCCAGTCATACATCTGAAAGTTCAGAATGAGCATTCGTTTTCACAGGCACAGACATCACAAATCCAAAGTATGCTAATTAATTTCAATGACACAGCTGAAGACAAAAAGCTAAAAACAAGGCAGGAAGTATAAACATAGAGGAAAAAAACCCAACAATTACATGAGTGAAAATCTCTTCTCGTGCACGCATTTCAGATTGGTGTTCCTACAGCAGAAACAATCTACAAAAAAAGTGCAGTACATCAAAAAAAAATAAAAAACAAAATAAAATAAAATAAAATAATAAAATAAAACAAAATTCAGCTGTGGTAGGGACAAAAGCAGTTTTTGCAGCATGACTTAAGACCTTCTCATGTCATTTCACTCCACCTTTGAAATGGTGTCGAAGGAGGGCTACTTGCACGCCAAGCAGAGCTGCTGGTAGCCAGGGACAACATATTTAACACCAATCAAGACAAAATCAGGTCAGAGCAAGAGCTGCAGTGAAGCGCTCTCCACTGAGGAAAAAGCTCTTTCATCCCCCTTTGAAATGCTCATTAAGGATTGTCTGAAACTGCCAGGAATGGAAACAACAACACTCGACTGGTCCCAAGACCAGAGCAGCCTCAAGTGTGAAGGTGACCCTTGCTTTCAGAACAGCAAAAACCCAAATGAGTCACAGTCACATCCTGAGCCCAGCCCAACTCTGACCCCCTGGCCTCCTGCAGGTGGGAGCAGAGGCACCGTGAGCAGTGGGGCACTGTGAGCAGTGGGGCACTGTGAGCAGTGGGGCACCATGCCCCAGGCAGCGCTGGGCGCCGTGGCCCTCACACCAGCAGACAAGGCCCAGACGCCCTCACGCACAGCCTGCAACTCTCAGAACTGAATGCCCGAAGGAAAAGAACCCCTAAGCTCTGCAAGGTAAAGCTGTTAGCATGTTCTATACTTGCATATACCTGTCTGTTCAAGTTCTGGAGATGTCACACAGGAAGGATGCTAAAAATTGCTTAGGTTTTTGCTGTGGGGACTTTTCCATGAGCTTTGATTATGCTAACAAACTTGACAGGCTCTCATTTTGGGAGACAAAACATTCAGTTGGTCTATTCTGTTCCAGACCAGGTCTGCACTGGTTGATTTGGCTGCAAATCACAAGCACAACTCACTGAAACTGTCAACACAGGAAGCGCTTATCAAGTCATACATGGCACAGATAATGGCAGTTCAACGTACCTTTTGCTTCTGCTTAGAACAAACAACTTGCAGAATATTCTTGCACAACACACACATTTCAGAACAAGGTATTTCAGGTTTCACATACAATGCAAAGCTACAATATACTACAGTATTTAATGCACACCAATAAGAAAGGTTCCTAAAAAAATAGTCATGCAGTTTTTGTGCCATGGGATAGGTAACAGCTATTTCGTAGAAATAGATCCAACTGGCTCCATTGGAGCAGCAGTATAAATATTCAAAATAGAAGTAATAATAGGCCCTGGATGTGTGACTTTGTTCTTTGTTTTTTTGTTTTGTTTTTTCCTTCCCCAAATCTGTCCCTTCTGCCAGCAAGGAAACACTGCTTCGGAGTGACTACATCTTGCTACAGAGAGTATAGCTGTGTGTCTGTGGGGTGGATTTTATTGAAATGTGCCACATTGCTGCTAACATTGCTTGATTTAAGGAAGTATTTTAGGCATTTTAGTGGTTATTATTAATCTCATTAACAAAGAAAGAAAGAAACAACAACAAAAAAAAGCAACAAGAAGGTACAATGGGCTTCCTAATGTGGGCACAGTTAGGAGAAGGCTGCTTCAACAACAGGCTGCATAGCTCAACAGGTAGCAAGACAACTGCTTTCCGGAATGAAAAATGACGATGCAGACGTCATTGACTCTCTGTTCTCTGTCCCTCGGCCCTTCCTTCTTCTTGCCAGGGATCCACAAGCACGCTTTATTCACCAAGGCCAGCAGGGCATGGCTTTTTCCGATGGACTTCCCCAACATGCACAGTGCAACGGCTGCCAAAGCCTCCACACATTTAGTGTAACAAAGAAAGAAAATAGGGTGCAGAGCTGAATGGAAACCACAGGGTGTAAATATTTTGATTTACATCATTTTGTCCAAAGAAAAGTATGCCAAAATAAACACGTCCAAAAATGCAAATGGATTGAAAATTGGATGTCTGTAAATAGGATTTTTTTTTTTTAGTTGGAGGGTTCTTTCCTGCTATGGTTTAGGCATTTTTGTTGTTGGTAGTGGTGCTTTTTTTGCCCTTTTTTTTTTTTTCTGAGACCTAGGGTTTGCTGTACTTTCACTACCAATATTTGCCACTGTTTGTACCATAGACGAAAACATTCACCTAGCTGGTACTATCTTAACACACTTCATAGTAGAACGTATACAAGAAAGAAGAAAAACATACCAAATGAATCAGAAGTGATCAGTGCTTAAAGTAAATACAACAGCCAGCACTGGCAAGAATCCACAGTATCAATACATACAAATGTAGTTGTGATAGCATTTCTGATGGGGTGGAATCTGCCTGCGTATTAATACAGAATTATACAAAATTTAGCAAGGATACTGGAACAATGAATAGTTAAATTTCCACAATAACTTAAGATCTGTGAGCGAGTCTGCATTGGAGATATTCCACATTTTAAAAGTGCCATTTCTCTTTCCATCTTCCTCCCTCCCAAAGGAGATGTGATGAATCCACACGATTTGTTATCAGGTAAGTTCAACTGTTTACAAAAAAAGACAAATATCTGGCCAGGTCCAGTGTATTCTTTAAAGAGTGGCAAATTATGACTTCAGTAACTATGTCTGTGCAAAATATGCCTCTTTCCTTTTAAAGAAACCAGTGTCTGTAACTCATTTAGAAAAGTTTTGACACATACTTATGTCCTTCTCAGAACAAATAAGACATAAACTATAGAATCCCCCCTAAACTACAAGAAATCTGATGAAGCAAATAAAGTTCTGACCTTCCATGTCCAGGTGTAGATCACTAAAAAACAGGATGCCTCCTTGGTAGCCCTCCTGGGCTGGCAATCAAACTATTGCTTGGAAATACCATAAACACCCTATTAATAAAACACCAACATTAATAGTAAAATGGTAGCAGTGTTTATCCTTTGAATCCACATTTACCTCACAATCCTCATCACACCTGTACAGGATTCATTATTTATGGTAAAGAGTCTGTCTGTTGCCTTGACAATCTTCTTTTAATAAACAGTAAGTCCACTCATATGCTGAGTACCTTGGATTAAATTCCCATATTACACTGCGCTGTGACTTTTGGACTGTTACAGGAGACCCAGAGCTCAGAAGGAGAAGCTGAAAGAGAGGACGTTGATCTCAGGCAATAAAAAACCACAACCAAAACAAGCAACAACAACAAAAAAAAAAGAAAAAGGGAAAAAAAAAAGCAACCAAAAAATCCCAGAATTCTCCTTGAAAATCAGCCCCTGTACGATGTACCCTCTTAAGCATTGTAGCAATAGTCTTAAGTCATAAATTAGATTAGTCTTCCATCAAATAACTTAAAAAGGAATTGTAGCAGACCAGTTTTGCCTGGCTTGATGCCAGTTAGCAGCCAGTTCACCTAGAGTCCCAGTCACTGTTCAAAAACTGAGCTAGGAAATTACATGAACGTTGAAAAAATAATCTTCACATCGATGCAGGATTCTTCCAGGTTGTGGGGGTCAGGGAGAGGGTAAACCGAGATGGGGCTACAGGTCCTATGAACAGTGAACAGGATATACTTCACGACTTGGAGGTGCACCGCATTCAGGAGATGCCAGCCGTGGTTTGTATTGCACAGGTAAGAAGGAAGTTCCTCCTGAGTCTGCCACCTGCATTAGTGATCTCTGCACATTGGCAAGTTCACAAAAGTGAAAACATTGAATTCTGTCATGATGGAGAAACACAGGAAGATGCCATAAAGGGAAAGGCACACACACCCTAGCTTCTTATCCAGTTTCCATTTGTTCATGTGGACGCCAAAAACCTAAAATAAACACAGAGTAAGCCACCACAGCAGGATAATTTTGAATAAAGTGGTAAATCCCTTTCTCAATTACAGGAGCATGAAAATGACTGTCCCCACACTGAACATGATCAACTGGAAGCAATCACAATGTAAGTACTGCAACAAGTAAGCTGAAGAAAATCTGAGTAGCTCCCCCGCAGTCACTGGAGCCACACTGACTTGCACCACGTTGATTGCTGGCCTAATGGCCTTAAGTTTCTGCAATGAATTTCACTTTGGCAAGAACAATCCCATTTAATTCAACAGAAGTGCCTTCAAGTATTCGCTTCTCCTCATTTGAAATACTTCAAGTGCCTCTCTGCATCTCAATCTAGAGCTGAACAGGCTAAGGCTGTGCCTGAATTTGCTTAGTTTGCTACAACACAAACCTCTTGTAGTTCAAGTCTTGTGTACATGGGAATTGTGCTGGTGTGCAATATGGAGGGCTGCTCCCCTATAGCAGCTGGTCTTAGGAGTTGGAAGATGTCACAAGGGTCTGCTAATCCTCTTCTCTTTATCTGTTCTAGTCTACTTTTACGCTGGACTTGGACAGGTCTGGGAACGTAAGCCACCAATTTCAATAAATGTTGTCACATCCAGGCAATATTTGTTCTGGCCTGTGTTGTATCTCTGAAAGTTTTTACACAGGGCCAAAGCAAACCATACAATATTTTGTGTAGCTGTTCAACAGGAAAATGGATCTTGTTATACATCGAAGGATCTGCTTCAACACTATCATGAAAAATGATTAGTGATTACTAATGGACCACCCAGAGGTTATCCCATGGAAAGTACGCAAATATAAGAGCCATCTTGTGACAGTGATAGCTTCTGCCAAGAGCCAGACTAAGGTCTTGGAAAGTTTACAATAGGAGTGACCATTCCTATCCCTTAACAACAGACTTGAAATTGCTATTGCACCTAGAGGTGAGAAAAGAACAAGTGAAGGAAATGTCTATAAAATCACTCTTTTGGAAATGAAGAACAAAAGACTATATACATACTGTGACAAAAACAGATGCCAGCAAGAGACCAACAGAATAGATAAGTCCTCTGCTGTTTAACCGAATCTGGAAGAGAAGGAAGTTTATAAAACTATGTCACAATTGCAAGCAACGATATTTCTCTCTGCTGATGATTCTGTAATCCTAAATTGCTGAATTGCTAAACACTGCTAAACAAGCTGTTAAAGCTAAGTCAGACCATTACATCACAGATTTTTTTTGCCTACTCTCTATTCCCAAAGAATAAAATATTACTAAAGAGCAGCGTTATTAGGACCTGGTAGCATTTCAAACTGTTCCACTGCCACACACACTTTGTCTCCCTCATACTGTTACGTCACAGAAATAAATAGTCTTTTTGCCAATTAACTCCTATTTAAATCATGTAAGAACAAGTGGGGGAAAGGAATTTTTTCATTCAGTCATCAATTAGTGCTTCACAGTGGGGGAAACAAGCAAGGTCACGCACAAACATTTAATTTCTTCCCCACTCTCACCTTGGTGAAGGATGCAAGTCAGCCACCTCAAGGCCTCAGCCTCAGCTGCTGAAGGTCATCAATGCTGACGCACTGTGGCACAAAGCCACAAGCCAAAGGTTACTTAGTGCTGAGGCAATTAAGGCAGAGAGATCAGGTCCTCAAAGCTGTGGAGCTATTTACCTGCTATTTTTAAGGTGTGCATTCTAAACCAAGGCACTCACCTGCATCTTTAAGCCCTAGATATGTTTAAACGCATGACTTTACATGACACAAACCTACAACTATGAATTAAAGCTACAGGGAGTAAGGCCACCTCTCCTACCCCATTCCCCATCTAGGATCACGTTTCTCCTCCATTTCCCTATCTTCTCTTTGAAGCTCGACCTCCGTCCCTCTGGGCATTCCTGTTATTATCTCGAGTAGTATCGCTGGCAGCCTCCTCAAGGGAGCTCTCAGGGGAGTCTCTCAGGGCACTGCTGCAGGGGCTGCCTCCTAGGGAGGGCCACCTTCTCCAGCAGGCAGTAGGGAGGCTGCGTGCTGCCAGCTGGGCGGTGCGGCTGGCTGAATTTTAAACTTGCAGACCACCAAGTATCGACCATTATCTTGAGGCTGTTGTCAGGTAATGCAGCCCGATGTGCTTCTCCCCGCTCATTCCATGCAACAAAGCCACATGTGAAGCTGAGTTTCAACTGACAGTTACCATAACTGATTCCAATAGACATTTCTGTTCACTTAAGTTTCCAGGCTAGAGATCAGTCTTAGCTAGAAATGGTGTATGAGTTATTTTCCTAAGGTGTTTTAGATAAGGACATTGCTATTGCTTGTCTAGGAGTTTTTGAAGTTTAGTGCCGGTATATTATCAGTCAAACCACTCTGTGGCTGAGGTCGATCAACAAAGCTAAGCGCAGAGATCTTCCTTAAACAGGCTGGTGGCCAATTCTTAATTGCTCATCTTGTTCTATATCTGTGTATAAGGAAAAGCAAAAGCCTCAGTCTATTCCTGCAAATGATCTGCAGACGAGAAGAGAGTTCCGAGAATGAAAGTTCATCCACCTCAAACAACACGTTTTTCTTCCTAACAGATGGATTTCTGTCTCATTCCTGAAACTGTTTTAGTCCAATAAACAATTCAAACTAGAATTTTATGCTACAATGTTATTTTCTCAAAAGTCAACACAGAGAATAAGGGTACACAGTGTATCACTGGGCACTTCTCAGTGCTGGCATCCTTTCAGTCAGACTGCTACCGCAGTCATTTGCAAGAGAAGCATGCATTGCTGATGTAATGATAAGCAGCACTACAATTTCCTGAATGACACTGTGCAAGACTGCTAAGGCACTCATATCATTTTGCCTCACAGTCAGGAGAAACTGTTCACCCGGTGAGCTAAATATTACTTCCAAATCCTAAGTAATTATTTAGCTTCATTCCCCAAGTGCAACTGAGGGGAGAATCTGACTTCCAGAGTCACGGAAAGGATTATCGGTTCTGACATTTTGCAAACCTGTGCCTGCAATGAACTCCATACACCCAGGATCCTCCTGAAGGTCCATACTGGAGACAGGGGCAAACATGCTGCAAAAAGGCAGTTCTGGGAGGACTTCCCTCTTTACCTCTACATGCTCGAGATTCAGCATGATGAAGCATTGCTGTACTTCTAATACACCATGATAAACATGGATCTATCCTGTACAGACACTATACACTGGAATTGTTAGAGCATTTGTACTCCCAAGAATCCCACCAACTTGCAGAGATATGTTGCTGGCTTAGATTTGCTGTTACTTTTTCGCACATTAAAATACTGGCTTAAACAAATAGAATATTTTGCTTCACTGATTTTTGCCATCATATAAATGGCCACTGCCACGAAGACCATTTGTTATTAAAGGTATTGCAGTGCATCTTCAAGTCATAAGCTCTAAGCATATGTATGCTCAGAGGGACCATTACATTCACGTGGTCATTACATGTAACATACATACAATACTCTCACTAGACTGACTGTCCAAAGAAATCAAAGATTTGGATGGCTTCAAAACATGAAGGCCAATTTTGCCACTAACTACCTAACTGAAGGTGAAAAATGTAATGAGCCTACGGATAATGTAAATTGCAGGCTGTATGTGGCAGACAGGAAGAAGCCTATTTTTGTAGCTATGGAAGAAGTCTCTAAGGCAACTTCTACTTGCAGCTTCTATTACCAGTTCCAAGCAAAACTCAAAGTTTTGCTGAAATAAGAGCTGTTCTTGAGATGAGACATACATCACATTCTGACCCAGAAGACCTTTTTGTTTGATACCCTATAGTATAAATCTTTTAACACTAAGGAGCCACAGAACCCCAAACATATCTTCTGCCTGCACTTCATCCACTCCCATGCATCCACTCCTTTTCTCCTGCTTCCACTAATATGAATGGTCCATACAGGACACCTAACCTGAATTTCCATTTTAGTTATTCTGAAGTGCAAAAGAAAACCACCCCAAAGACATCAATTAAATTCACTTTGTATAACTAAAAGAAAAATTTAAACCCAGCTCCCTCCTACCCCAAATGAACAGCAGGAAAGCAGGAAAGACAGATGCTATTTTACAACAAATTCCTGTCTGGATTTTGGTCAGAAATTTAGTTTGACCAGGGCCAATATCTGTAAAAACTGTCAGTATGCAATACATCAGTTGGAAAGGAATCTACAGGAAAAGGAAGCAAATGAAGCAGCTGGGATTATTTAAGAATAAAAAATGTCTGAATTCAACCTGAAGTGCAGACACCACTTCTCAATTACATCACTATCCTCCATAAAAAGAACAGCCATTTGGAAAGACAAACAGTTAGTAAGGCCTGTGTCTATAGTTTGCTGAAGACAGTGCTTCCAAAGATGTTTAGGGCTGCTTTCTTTGGGCTATCTGTAAGGCCCTTCTTTGGAGGTCTTTCACAGGAATAGGAGTTGCTGTTAAGGATTATTCAAAATTAGAAAGTGTATGCTAATTATGTATGACAGGTTTATGAATGTACCAGTAACACACGTCATGCTGCTAGACACCGTGAAGGCAAAGCAAATGCAGCGACTCCATCAGCAGCATGAGCACCAATTTCCCCTTGTGGAATTGCACTGCAAGACTTCAGTTTTACTGCAGGTTAACAGTTAACAGTTTACAGTTAACAGTTTTACCGCAGGTTAACAGTTTACCGCAGGTTAACAGTTCCAGCTTTAGTTAACTAGCAATACTCCTGGCCTGGGATCAAGCCCAGCTCTCACTGTTGACCAAAAGTATTAGCTATTAATTAACGTAAATTACAACAACTTTCCTTTATGAGGTTTGCCTAGTCCTACATAAATAAAGGATTTCCTGTGATGAATGAAAAGGTGTTTTCTAATGCAGTTTTCACTTTCTGCAGGGCAAAAGTCAGACAATTTATTAAGATCATTGCCTTTTTTCAGATTACCTCACTCTGCCACTGGACAGCAGGATTAAAACCCTTCCACATACATAGTAGAGGGTAGTTTCCTTGAGGGGGAAAAATGCTAGCTGTGGAAAGCACTTTGACAGGAAATTCATTTGGCTGAAGTAGATACATATTACAGCTGTACTTTCTGGAAGAAAAAGTGCAACTCTTTGGGTACAAAACCTTGTTGGTGAGCTCACAGGGTGATAAAAGCTGTGCAGAACTCTAGTTGCTTCCGCACTGGCTCAGGGGGTGGTGCACACATGGCATCTCCCTGTTATGCCATGGAATGGGCAGAAAGGGGACAGAAGAAGACAGACAGCAGGTGATACAGGTTATAAAGCAATGAAAAATGAATGAAAAACAGCAGAAAGATAGCTGGAGCAAACTGACATTGATATAAGGGCCCGCCCTCACAGCAGATTTGCCCTGGGAGGGCTGTGAGATGGTATCCATGGATGGGCGCTGGGTGCAACTCCAGATGTGCTGGACTTGCAGTACACATACGGTGCAGTGTTACTTTCTGAACCAACAAATCTCCAATTAATCTGGCTTGCCACCTGTGTGCAGAGCACCTCTGCATGGTGTGTGCAGAGAATCCAACAGCATACGGTTCACTGCTCTTCTGGCACATGCAGTAGGTCTGACCTCACTGGACTTTTGCACATGTGGAGAATGGCACAATTCAGGCCCTGTGCCCAGGGGCTCTTGCTTATTTAAGGCAGCCCTGGAGCAAGCTGATTCACACCAGTATCATAGAATGGTTAGAATCATAGAATGGTTTGGGTTGGAAGGGACCTTAAAGATCATCTAATTCCAACCCCAAACCTCCCTCAAAGTATGAAACTTCCCTCAAAGTAGATACAATTCCTGTTTAAGCCTGTTGCTGTAAAGGTTTCTTGGAGCAATACGGTTCTTTGAGATTCTTGCAGACTTTATAGCACATACAGAGGAGAGAACGAAAGCTGTCTGGGTCTGATCAGGTCCAACATGAAATGATAGTCTGGTCTTTGAGGGATGTTTTTTGCTAAATATACTAATTCCAACAAATAAAGATCTTCTGGGAGCCAGCTGAAACTCACTGCCAAGTTTTTTGAGGGCTGCAGCCAGAGAATTTGGAGATGTTCTCTAGTAAGTCTTGCACTGGTAGTTTGAGGGATTTCCAGTGTCAGCTCTCCACTCTGCCAGCACTGACTTCCCTGACACACAGGTGACAGAAGTATGCCCTCACTTTAGAGCAGTCCCCACTTACCATAGCTGAGGGAGAAATGCTTGAGCAAATAGCCCACACTGTTCAGGGTATGGGCACGTATTCCCTTCTATCAAATCTGCTACTGGGCATTGAGGTATTTAATTCTTGCATGAAGAATAACTAGAGGACCTCTGCCAAAGCTGTTGGCTAGGCATAGGCTAGCTCGGGAAATGGAAAAATAATGGAAAGCATCAAATTTTAAGAAAAACAGTATTTAATTTCAACATACACTGTTGTTACTCATCTAATGCCAAAAAAGAGAGCATACACTTTCAAACGAGCCAGGTTCAGATTTGCTCCAAGTCTGCTATGACTCTGGAAAGTATTGCACTAATTGGCGCATAGCTGGGGTGGCTCATCAGAGCAAGAAGGCAGGTATAACAGCTTCCAACTGTTTTCTCCTACCTGATGACATGCTAAAGGTTTTCCTGCAATCCCCTTCTGTTTAGGCCTACATTAATGCCATCTGTCCACAGCAAGAGCTGCAATCACAAAAGTCATACAAGTAAGTGTGCTGCTTTTTTAACTCCCTCTCCAGCTCCGGTAGCCTCTCACCATTTTCTAATCTAATGCCCATCTATCCATTTCAAAAAGAAACCAAACGGAACTATGAACTGCTTTATACTGTATTGCTTAGTGGTTTTGAGACAGTTAAATCCAAATTAGGCTGAATGGCCACTGTTCACTTATTTCTTCTTTCTCTCATTTTAGTTCTATGTTTGCCTAAAGGGTCTCTTCTTTTTCTGTGATTGACTTTGGAGTACCTGCTCCTGTTTTACAAACCTCCCATAAGCCTACAGCTCTGAAAATACCATTTTAACTGATGAACTATTCCCACATCACTGATTATCAGTGCAACCTTTTAACTGTGAGCTCAGAGACCCTGAAATCTGGTACAAAAGCTTAAGAAAAATATTTCCTTGAGCTGTCAAATTAGGCTACAAATCAATCAAGCAGCCTTCTCATGAGACAAGTAATATTTCCTGCAAGAGGCAATGGGATAGCTTTTCTCAGGGTACATGACAATGTGTGAGCTCAGGAAAAACAAGGCTAGCAAAACTTTCAAAACTCACAGTAAGTATAAAAGGACTTAACTGCAGGTTTTAGCAAAGAGCAGAAAAATGGCCTCAGATGGAATCGTCTTAATTATGGAAGAGAAGGCTCAATTCTCTGTTTAAAAATAGGAAATGTTTCTTCCCCAGGAGAAAACTATCTGCAAGTGAAGCATTTGCTTGTACTGCAAGCAGGAAAAATCAACATTCCCAAACTCTCCTTTGAGGTTTGGCTTGTATCTAGCAGCTAAAGCAGACCAGAAGAACTCTCTGTTTTGACTGATCACACACAGAAGGCTTGCAAGTTCAAAACCTACTCTGTTTGAATTTATATGGAGGCTATCTCTTCTGTAGCAAACATGAAGACGTTGCCACCAATTCCAGCCATTCCCAGACAGCATTTGTAGGCAACAAGGAACTGAGGCTGAAGCTAAACAGTGGAGGAGAAACAATGGAAATAAAATCAATGTAATTCCATTCTTCAGTTTCCATTCAGTTCCTGGCAATTGTTGAAGGGAAAACAAGGAACTAGTGCCAAAATCCAAAATGGTTTTGCTCCACGGTCCAAATATGAGAGAGATTACCTCATTCAGGAATATTAAAAGGACTCTACTACGTTTCCAGTACCTCAGCTGCAAAAAACACAGGTCCTAAATCTGTTTGAGGATCCTTTTCCTGCAGTGTCCTTGCCTGACAGTGGAAATTCAGTGTAAAATCCTGCATTCCTCACATCTTGCCATAAGACGAAACTGGAACTTCGCAAACTGGAACTTCAGACAGGTGCTGCATTCCTTTGTGTTTGAATGGTGTTTCCTTCCTGGAGCTCTTCTGAGACACCTGAGAAAGCATTTTTGCTTTGCTCTGTATCACACAATTCACTTTGCAGAGGGTATACACCCTGGAGTATGCGACACTGAGTGCTGCACATAGACACTCAATATATTAAGCAAGAAATGCATGAGTTACAGTCAGAGGAAATTCCTCTGTTGTTAGGAGCTTTGTAAGGGATCAGATACTTCTGCTCTGATACAGTATCATCATCCTAGACTCCCTATCTGGGGAGCAACGGGATTCAATACATGAAAACTATTACAGGAAGTTGGAGAGATTAGTTACAAGCCTCAGTCTGCACATGGTGCTATGCCCATCTACAGGCTTTTGGGATCTGACAATAAATTAATCCATTAATACCTGCTGAGCTGCATACTGCTGCTGGAGTGGTACCATCACGTTGCAGAGTCTACTGTGAAAGCTAGAAAGAGCCTGGCATTGCAGTCAGGTGTGCACATGGCACCCCAGCACAGGGGGAGGAGGAGTAACAAGCACTGCAGTGCAGGGTAATGCTGGGGGGAAGCAGGGACCCCTGCTGATACTGAGCATCACCACGTTAGTGGTTGCCCCAATGACTGACAGAGACATTGAACCTATCCTCCCTCCTTTCTCCAAGGATTCAACGTGGTCTATATGCAGACACCTAGGCAAGAATGGGGCAGGGAACAGATACACAGATATTTGCTGTGAAGAGGTGAAGGCCAGCTTGGTTTTAATTTCCTATGATTCATCACTGTGCCCTGGAATTAAAACAATGAATAGCAAACTGGTCAGCGAGTAGCAAACCAGTAAAGTTCGCTTACTTGCTCAATGTGTTTCTCTCAAGTGTCCATTTACCTCTGGATTCTCTGATTTCTAACAAGGCTCACACTGGGATTACTCCTCCTCTTTTTATGGATAGACATATGAGCATACTCACAAATGCAGATGTGAGCAAATGAACCTGGCTGTTTATCCTTAAGCTAAAATTCCCACTCCCTAAAATACTCCTGGCTCGTGTCTGTTTAATGGCTTTGCATCCAAAAAAAGAAAAATCCAGAGGAAAGCAATTGGATAGAAGACACAGAGCAAATGTCCCTCCACAGGATTACAGACTCAGCAACATGTCCAGGACTCAGAGCTGGAAGAGATGAGAAAGTGAACTTTTCAAAGGTCTGTCTAGGTCTAGAGGGATGCTGCTTTTTCTCCGAAAGCCCTGCTGGCATGCTAGATGAGCTACGGTAGATAACATCAGGTCAGAGCTGCAGCAGGAGGGTGGCCAAGTGACCTCCGAGTAGCAGAGATGGAAGCTCCAGTGGGAAGCACACAGGGAAGGCAGAATTATTGCCTGGACATCAGTGGGTGTCCAGAAAAAACTAGGACTCTTTAAAATATAAATATATTGATGGATTAGAGACTAGACATCAGAGAAACAGAAGGGATCTGATGTGGAAGCTGTTTGAGACTGTCCAGATCTGCCCTTTGGTGGAAAGAGGCCAGAGGCCTGGTCCAGTTCTAGAACTGTTGTACTGACACCTGAGTTGAAGGCGAAGGCATGGGAGGATCTTCTCTTCTCCTTATAAACACTAACACTTTCCTGGAGAAGCATGAGATGGAGTATTCTGTTTCTTGGGTTTGGACTGACTCCAGTCAGCACTGGAAGGAGAAGAATGAAAATCCAGTATTGTACATTGATGATCACACTGAGAGATCTGGTTCCTGCTAAATGATGCACACAGGTGAGGCAGAGAGAATGACATCAGAGACCACTGCCCTGTCTGTTTTGAGACACTGATTTTGCAAAATGCTGCCCAGTGTGCTGGCTTCCCACATGGCATCACATGGGGCAGCCCCTCTGTTCAGACTGGGGCTGACTGCCCTGCAGTCTCCACTCACGGGCTACCCACATCCTACAGTAAGATGTTTCATTTCAAGTAGGAAAACAGAAGAAGGGGAACTTCCTTCTCTAAAACAGTCATCAGATACTTCCAGATGCAGCCTTAAAAAACAGAAGAAGGTTGTCCATTCCTTTCTTCTAATACTAAAGGAAGAATAAAATGAACAATACACCGAAACATCTGATAACAACAGTCTGGGGAAAGGAGCAGTCAGTACTGGGACAGGCACTTAAAATGATTGCAATTTAGCAACCTAGTACCAGGCTGTGTCTCTGGGGATTCACAGTCTATTTGCAGTTCTGCCACTTACCTACTGTGTGACCTCCAGCAAGTCCATTAATCTCCCTTTAACAGGTCGCCTCTGGCACTTCTCCTATCTTTTCTGTTAGATCACAATCTGTATTTTTCCCCCTCAGCCACTATCTCATGGAGCACACTTACAACAGTAAGTCCTGATTCTGCATGGGGCTTACTGTCACAGCTGCGGGGTACATGGCAGAACTAAGCAGTGACTGAGCCTTTGTAGAACAATGCTTTCAACATACGGATGTGCCACAACCAGCTACAAGCTTGCAGGCTGCACCTCATCTAAAGCTCTCTGCTTGCCTCAAATCAAAATGCACCATCTGTACAATGGGCTCTGAAACCCCCACCTGCCCTTGGGCAGTAATAAGGAAGGCTCAAACACAAGGGTGCTACAGCAGCTGCAAGCACCATTAGCAGTGAGACCACTCTCCATGTTCATAACGAAATCCCGTAAATCTCCTCCTGGTTCTGAGCAGCTGCTTGTCTGGTCATGGTGTGAAGCCACTTTGCCGCATGTGGCTGAGAAAGGTCAGGATGTGCACAAACACATGACACTACACTGTGATGTGCATGTGCACACTACAGCACGCAGACAAAGGGAAAGAAAAAGAGAACAGATCCTGCTCTCCCTTTCAGCACAGTAACGTGGTAACAGAGTTCTGGCTTTATGCCAGCATAACAGGGAACACAATTTGGCCACAAGGGATTCTGAATCAGGCAGCCTGAAACAAGAGATACATTGAGATTTTACAGAGTATGATGTTCAAGAGAGCCCTGAGTGTTTAGACTTTTAGAAAAATAAGGTTAAAGGAGGCTCCTCTGCTTTAGAGCTTAACTTTGAAATGATGCAGTCTACTTTTTTATGGCTTACACAAAAGGTATTACTGTCATAACAGCTTGTCTATAAAAATGCATTTACTCTTTACTTACGGCAAAAGCTTAACTTTGACTTCACCACAGTTCTCTTGGATTAAACATTCTGGAGAGGAAAGGATTTTTTTATTTTTTATTTTTTTCCCTTTAGAAATCTGTTTCACTCTGTATACAAGAATACAAGACAGGAGAATCATGATGGCTTTGAGGAGTTCCTCTTTTGGAAGAGATGCTACAAAGACAAATTTGGGATCCTTCCAAATAACAAATGAGCAGTATTAAATTGTGATTATTTGCTGAGATCACCCAGTGCTTCAGACTTGCAGTCACATCCAGCTGGCCTGAGCCTTGAGATCTCCGTGAACCTGTTGAGCAGCCCTTGCTCATGCAAGCAGCCCAAGGCTTGGCCCTAAGAAACTCAGGATGTACGAGCAATCTGTGTGCTGCCCCTGCCGACCTCAGTGTGGGCACATCAGCAAGGCAGCTCCCTGAATAATAAACAACACCTTGCAGCTCTTAATGCTGGCACCAGGCTATACCGAACCTGACTGAATTCTAGCCTTTTGTGGCAACTCAATAATACTTAAATATAATTAATTACTATTACTGTGTATGGGTGTGTGTGAGGGGGTGCTGTTTTGTTCTGAAGTCTACTTTTTCAAGGATTTGGAGAGAAATATAAAAACTGTAAGTAAAAACCAAGAGAACCCTCTTTGCTAATTGTGGGGCTGTTTCCAAGGCTCTTTTTTTCTAACCATGTGATCACAGTGTACAATGAACATTTTGGGTGAGCAAAACAGTAGCGACATTGTTGTGCCCCCATGAAAGCTGGCTGCTTCTGTCCAGTCACTTGTTTTCATTCTTATCAAGGAAAAAAAATGTAACAAGTATAGATGAGCTGTGGATAAGTAGGTAAGTTACTTGTTAGAGGAAAGGATTTTATTCCTACAGCATTGCTTCCTTTTGTCATTCCTATGTTCAGGAAGAGAAAGGGGGGAGATCCAAGGAACTAGATGCTAGTCAGCCTCACCTTGATCCCTGGGAAGGGGATGGAGCAAATAATCCTGGGAAACATTTCTAAACATATGAAGGACAAGAAGGTGACTGTGAGTAGACAGAGATTTATGAAGGGAAAATCATATTTACCCAGACTGATAGCCTTTTATGCCAAGATGGTTGAGGTGGACTTGAACGAGGGGAGAACAACAGACGGTGTTTGTGTTGACTTCAGTGAGGCTTTTGACACTGCCTCTCATAGATTCTCATAGACAAACAGAGGAAGAACAGACTAAATAAATGGATGGTGGAGTGGACTGATAACTAGATGAACTTCTGTGCTCAAAGGGTTGTGCTCAGCAGCACAACGTCCTGCTGGAAGCCAGAGCCTAGTGGTATACCCCAAGGGTCAGCACCACTTATCATCTTCATTAATGACATGGACAATGGGGCAAAGGGCACCCTCAGCAAGTTTGCAGCTAATACAAAACTGGGAGGAGTGGCTGATGCACCAGAAGTTGCGTTGCCATTCAGAGGTACCTGAACAGGCTGGGAAAGCGGGCTGGCAGAAACCTCACGAACGTCAACAAAGGGAAATGAAAAGTCCTGCATGTGGGAAGGAACAACCCCATGCACCAGTATGCACTGGGGCCAACCAGCTGGAAAGCAGCCTGGCAGAGTAAGACCGCGGACACCAACTTCAAGTCCACGATGCACCCTTGTGGCAAGGAGCACCAACAGCATTCTGGGCTGCATTAGAAGAAGCAGAATTAGAATTAGATCCTTCCTTTCTTCTCAGCATTAGTGAGACACATTTGTGAGGCATTAGTGAGGCATTAGTGAGACACATTTGCTGTGCTGGGTCCAGTTCTCAGTTCCCAAGGACAAGGAAGATAAGGACTTACTGGAGAGCATCTAGTGAAGGGTTGCAAGGATGATTTAAGGGACTGTAGCATCAGATACACAAAGAAAGAATGAGAGAGCTAGGACTGTTTAGCCTGAAGAAGGCTCAGAGGCATCTTATCAGTGTGTATAAAAACCTGATGGAAGAGTATAAAAAAGGTGCAGCCAGACTCTTCTGAGTTTTATCTATTCAAAGGACAATAGGCAATGCATACAACTTGAAATACAAGAGAAATAAAAGAAATCATTAAAAGATTTTTTAATTTTTTTTTTTTACATGAAGGTGGTTAAACACTGGAACAGGCTGCTGAGAGGGGCATTGGATTCTCTGTCCTTGGAGGTATTAAAGACGCAAATGGATATGGTCCTAAGCATCCTGTTCTAGCTGGCCATTCTTTGAGCAGAGGTTTGGGGACTAGATAATTTCCAGAAGTATCCGTCAACCCCAACAATTCTGTGATTCTACAGTCTTAACTTTGCAATTGCTCAGTGATTGTAAAGAAGAATCTCTCCCACACTGCTGCATGAGAGTGGTCCAGCTTAACAGCAATAGCAACAGCGACTTCCCTCTGGGATTTCATGGCATCTCTTGCTCTTCTCTCTCAGAAGGGAGCTTTCAACAGCATTGTGCTTGGTGGTTGTCTGTTTCATTATTTGGGAACTACCAGGAGGTTTCACTGGTGTTGGGTAGATTTTCTCATACAGAAAAGCTCTGCAGTGTTTCCTGATGATGGTCAGACTCTGAAATAGCCCAGTTATTTAACAGCTTCCTTCATCTTTCAGTGTGTTAATGGCTTAGGAACACTAGCATTTTTCTTACTAAAGGCCCTAAAGGTTTCCTCTATCCTTTACATCCCACCTATGTATTTACCCTGTCTTATTAAAACAGTAGCATTCTCCTTATTTGGAATATATTCAAGAGCATAAAAACACCATATGCTCTAGTAAGCTAGCTTATTTCAGCACAGGCTGCTGCCTTTAAGGAGGAAATGGAAATACCTGTCCTCCAACAGATATGGAATGTATATTCACAAGTAATTGCCATTACCCCCAAATCAAAACAAAGCAAAACTACTTGTTTCTTCAAATCCAAACCACAGAATGTGGTGTGGGTTGTGTTTTTTTTTTTGATAAATCTAGTCAGTCTATATAAAAGCCTGTGATAAAAAAACAGATATGTGTACAAATAAATAAAAGTAATGCAAACAAATGTAGGACTTACGTATGATCCGTAATTCACTGCTAAGGTCTGCAAAGCCCATGGGAGACCTAGGCCAATTAAAATATCAAAAACATTGCTTCCAATGGAGTTGGACACAGCCATATCCCCCATACCTGCAAGCATGGAAACAATAGAAAATCAGACATGTCTCAGAAAGACCCTTAGGCCATCTTCTACACAATTCTACAACACAGGTATTTAGATCCTATAAAACAACAACAACACACCCCTGCTTTTTTGGGAAGCTTTGGAAGTTGGCAATGGTGCCAAAACTTGTTCCACATGGTCATTAAGAATCTGTTAGCTGCTTTGCAATAGCAACAAAATTCTTTTCCTCCTTTGAGCTTGTTTTAAAGTTCAGCCTCAGGGAAAGAGCTATGAAAGTTTTCACATCCAGGACACACCTTTGCTACCTAGAGAGGATAAAGACACACAGAAACAACTCAACAGTAGCCTGACATCTGTGTGACGAACATACCTTGCCTTGCTACGATAAGGCTTGCCATGCAGTCCGGCACACTGGTTCCAGCTGCCAAGAAAGTGATGCCCATTATCACATCTGGAATTCCCAGTGTGTAGCCAATGATTGTCACCTAAGGAGCAGAATTAAACTGTCAGGTGGTTTACAAAGCTTAAAATCAGAGGCCAGCTTGGCCTAATTCTGCAAGATGCTGTGAGACAATGTTTATTGCCCAGTGCAAACTGACACTTTCTCTAAAGAGAAGCAATGACAGGCTTTTTTTTTTTTTTTTTTGGTATATTCATCATCTAGCAGAGGATGGCACTGACCTGCTACGTACTCTCTTTGATTAGGTGACTAGGTGCTTTACACCTTTCATCCACAATTTTCCTAACGCTAACCTGGAGAAGAGGCTATATAGTGGGCAACTACCCTGTGTAACAGTCTCCTGATCTTGTCTGAAGCTCACTGACATTATTACATACAAATAATAGCTAAGATGACACCAAAACAACCCCAAGGTTCATTACATTATGAAAACGGTATATACAAAAACATATACCCAAGCCACTGCCAAAAAATTCCTATTGGCAGAGAGGAGATACCTTTAATTTCCTTTGTTCCTTTGCAACGGAGTCTATGACAGATTAGCACTCTTTGATCTGACCCACATTTTAAAAATTTTGGATGCTTTTTAATGATACCACATTTTCTATTAGCCATGTTTAATTGCACAGCAGAAAGAGAAAAGCTTAATCACAGATAATGTTTACTCTTCTGAACATGCATACTTCAAGAAATGTGAACCATATGTTAGAAGCAGAACAGTGACCCTGTGGGTTCTGGTATTTCAGCTATGGAAAGCAGGGATAGCTTTTTCTTGAAAAACATCTCATCCTCACAGATGAAAAGCAGAAGAAAGCATTTAACTTTCTATTTACTGTCCAGGGTAGCACGGGTTATTGAAAACAAAACCAAATAAACTCTCTTCTGTAACCGGTTTGATTAGTTCCTAGGGAAAACCCTGGCGTTCATTTTTGCACTTAGTACAAGAATGAATTGTGAAGGCAGAGGAAAAGTTTTATTGTTTCCCTCCTCCCAGTGGGAAAGCTGTGGCCACTGCTTTAGTGAGGTATCTCCATACTCCTCAGGTCCCACGCTGAGACAGATCGTGAGTTGTGCACTCCATCACAAGAGCAGCAGCCCAAATCCAGGCTTCCCTTTCTTTCCTGATGCCAGTGCCCCACCATTGTCTAATTCTTCTTAAGAGTACAGACCACCTAATTTCTCTAAGCTGACAAAAATCAATTATGTCGCCTTTCTCAGGCTGTGCTTTCTGCTTTACTGGGTACATACCATCCACACCATCATGTACGAGAAAGCTGCAATCCAGAGGGTAGAAGAAGCAAAGGTAACCATGAACCATTTTTCCAAGTGGGGTTTGTTACAGTTGGGCACTGTGAAATACAGGACAAAACTCAGTGGCCATGTGAAGAGCCATTTCAAGACTTCTATTTTGCCAGCTGTAAAACAAAAATGTGAAAGAATCATGATTCTAGCCTGTTTTAGTTAATTGTAACAAACAAGAAGCCAGAGCTGCCTCAACCCAAGGTCCAATCAAACAGATAATGACATTTCATGTTTAGAAGACCACAGCATGAGATCAAAGATGGGAGATAGGAGGGTAAAGGAGGGCACAAGGAAGGATTATGCAGTGCATGCCCATGAAATCCAGTGAGTGTGATAGGCCATGGGTCAGAACAAACCTGCTACACTTTCTGTTTAAAGTTCTTACAGGTGCCACATAAGAACCAAGTTCTAGAAAGAGATACGATCCATCTTCAACTACTAAATAGGAAGGTACAGAAAAGATGGAACCAGGCCCTTCTTATGAGTGTACAAGGAAATAGTGAGAGGCAACGGACCCAACTTGCAACAAGGGAAATTCTGAATAGTTACTACCATAGTAGTACTACTGAGATAGGAGCACACCTTATTTCCCAGCAAAGATAAAGCCTAGGCTGAGATGCATCTGACCTGTTTTCAGGCAACTTGCCAGTGGCCCCACCGTCCTTGGCTTCCTCTGCAGCCAGCGGGGAGAGATGGTCCTCTCCAGAGGGTGACATCGATTTTGGGTCAGAAACCCCCTGGCAGAGGTTGCTGCCTCTCACCGCTGACTGCAGCAGCAGCACTGGACAACTGCAGGGCCAACACATAAGCTGCGACCAAGGTACACCTGAGCCCAGCGGTCTGCATCCTGAGAAGTTCCTGCTACTTTCCAATTCATCTGTTACCTGTGACCAGGAACTAAACTGCAAGGTGAAGGCTGATGGGAGCTGTCACAGAGACACTTCTACCCCAACATGCGCCTGTAATGTTTTCTGGCACAGTCAAAGCGAGTGTTGCTTTCTGGAACAACACAACACATGAGCTTCTTACTGGGTAGGTCAAAAGGTGTGTATGGCCCTTCATGGTCATCATCGTCATCATCTTCGTCCTCTTCCTCATCATTTTCATTGTTCTC
This sequence comes from Anser brachyrhynchus, assembly GCF_964034855.1. Taxonomy (NCBI): domain Eukaryota; kingdom Metazoa; phylum Chordata; class Aves; order Anseriformes; family Anatidae; genus Anser; species Anser brachyrhynchus. The sequence continues at coordinate 11,634,894 of NC_137696.1, read as the reverse complement.
ATTATCCTCATTCTCATTTTCTGTTTCAGTGCCAGCCTCAGCCATGTCCTCCTCTCGCCGTGTGCTGTTCATGCCTCGCTCGGCTGAGTTGCTTGGGCCTGTTCCATTCTCTACCACATGCTTGATTGGTATTTTGATTGCTACTTCTGATTCACCATTGGTGTAAGTCCTGCTGTTTATCAGTCTTTGTCTCTGTAGATACAGGAAAAAAATCTCACTCAAAGACAGATTCTTTTTAATTAATTTATTTATTTATTTAAAGAGAAAGAAACAGAGAGATGTGCAGAGTTTTTTAAAAATTGGTTTTAAAAGGGATGAATTTTGATCACACGTAATGAAATGGTTACTTGAAGAAAAATCTCACACAGATACAACTTTTAGAAGAGAAGGAGCAGCAGATGTAGAATTGACTACAGGTGTACAACAAGACCAGGGTCAGATTCAGTGCAGTACTATGTTACAAAATAAGTGTAAGTGATGCTAACATCAGATCAATGCTGGGGACATCTGCAGTGAGCAACAGGTAGCATAACCACATAACAACCACATAACTTTCCTAGAATCTCCACGTGTACAGATATCAAAGGATGATTTAATCATTGTCAGAAGGATGAAATCTAGAAAAATGCTATCAGGGATCCAGAAAGCTACTGAGGTCCATTTTGACCTGAACAGTGTCAGAGGAAAGGGAAAATAAAGAATGAGAAAGAGAGAAAGTGGGGGAAAAAGATAACAGACATACCTCATTGATTAGCATGCGGCTAGCCATGGAGAGACGTGTTTTTGGGGGAAAGTGGCTGGTTATCATGATCCGGAGCCCAGCCTCAGAAAATGAAAGCTGGTGTGGGTAAGCAGACAGCAGCTCATCCACCATGATCACCGAGGCTTTACGGTGGAAATTCCCTGCAGCCAAGAAATGAACAGAAGCTGAGGTCTTTGTTCACCACCAGCCTCTCTCTCTACCCTATGTGGCTCTTGGCAGAATAAATCTGCGGGTTCCAGAGGTCCTTTCTAAGAACCATTTCTTTAGCTACTGCCATAGCTGTAGCTTCTACTGCCTCCTCTAATTTTAATTTCTGTCTTTACATGGCAGGTTTTATAAATAAATCACCAACATGGTACCACCATGCATGATGTTACTAGAAAAGTAAATCTACTCTGCACAGTTCGTCATAGGCTTCTGTGAAGTGGATTGTTGCTTCCACAACATTGAGGTGGAGGTGGTGCTGCAGTAAGGCTGCATTAATTCCACTATTAAAGTCTGCACTTGTGCAAGGATATTGGCCTCATCCACCACTGACTGTACACTGGGTAAGAAAACTGTCACTGTGTTCTTGCAGAGTACCAGTGTAAATAAAAGCAGGGTCCTGCATCCCTGCTCGCAGTTCATTTCTTAGAGCTGTCATCAAATCTGGCAGCAAACACAGGTGCCAGTCCGTGGGGTGCAACCCACAGCATGAGAGCAAAGAGCAGACCTCTGAAATGCACTCCAGCTGGGGCACAGCGCCAGCATCTGCCACCTCTGTGTGACAGGCCCAGACTCCTTGGGTTGTAAATCCTGGGCCAGGACTGGGACTCAGCAGCAGGGAAACCCAAGATCTTCCCCGCACAACTGTGCTCAGCACTGGCAAGTGTTTGATGGTGTCAAACACTTGGTGATTTGTCACTTGGATGGTGATTGCTTATCACCACCTGTTAGTCTTAGAGCAGAGTATCTCCTCAGCCTCAGTGCCACTTTCTTTTTCTGAGGAGGTTTCCATGGATGGTAACAGACATGTGGGGCCACCTATATTCATAAAAACAAAAATAGCCAGATAGCTTTTCCTTATGACTTTATCACACTGGCATGTCCTATGTGGTACAGAAACCCTTCTACTTGATTCTTTTTGTCCTCTGTTCAGAAAATTAGGAGCTCAGAAAGCAAACAGTACTAGTGGAAACCCTCAACACTCCAGCCTGCTGAAATCAGGGCTGTTTGCAACCCCTTGCTACTGCTGGTGTGCACAGCAGCACCACCCGCCTATCTGAGCCTGGTGGCCTGCTGCCAAGTAAACACAGGAACAATCCGCAAGAAAATGAAGCAATTCTTTGGTCTTCCTTCCTCAGCCAGTTTGAGTAAACACAAATGTTCAAAACAAAAATTTACCAGCAGCTGAGCAAAGAAACAGTCTGGTAAGATTTAAACAAAATCCCACAATCAGAAATGCCTCATTTGTGTGTGATCCTGAGGTCACTGGGTAAACCCGAGTTTATGCTTCTGTTTTATCAGTCTAGCTCTACTGGTACAGTGCAGCTTTGCTGTTGAGACCCCAAGACTACAGACTGCCATTCCAGTAAGAGCAGCTTCCCCAAACCACAGTACACCACACTCACAGAAGCTTTCCCTCCGCTCAGCAACAGGGCAGTAACATGATAGCTGGCATCTGGTAGACTCACCAAAGGGTTTCAGGTCAGCAAGAAAAAACATCTACATTTCATGCTTACTGTATATGGACTGTATCTTTCAATCACTGTTCATGGGAAAACAGCTATTTTTGTTAGTTTTTTTGAGTCCAGCAGAACAAAAAGGGCAGCTCATCTGCACTCAGAGACCAGGACTGCTTTAGACAAGAAAACAGCTCCTTCCCAAGTGAAACCAGCGACACAGGGCAGGGGCAGCTGTTATTGCTGAGAATAGGTGCAGAAAAATCCCAGGCAGTTACTGCACATGCTTGTTGCTGGTTGCATAGACAAAGTATGACTTAGTATCCTCTGTACATGCAGTTTAACCCATGCTCACCAATGCATACACAGAGCTACTGCACCTGAGCTATGGAGTGGGTGATTTTTTAAGCTAAGGACACAAAATATTTTTTTTAATGTGATCACAACTGAATTCAAGTGGAAGAGGATTTCAGACAAAGTGAAATCATCCACTTAATAGATCATTTATATGGAAAAGTCGTGCAAGTTCAAGGCACCATGCACATTAAAAAGCATGTTATCTGGACCAACATAGATTTCCCTTCCCCCCTGAGGAGGCACGCACCCTAGTTTAAATACGGCCTTTTTTCCTGTTCAGTTTATGTTGCTTTGGAATGAAACTAAATTTATTGATGATGCCAAATGTGAACGAACATCTTCAGTCAAGAATAACCACCTCCACAGGAGGACTTGCACTGGTGTGGCTGGACAGTCTAAATAAGAAGCTTCTGTGCAAGTCAGGCTCGAAGCTGAGGGGGTGCTTTCAGCCAGGTACTTGTCCAGCAGCAACAATTACCCCAAGGAGGCCTGAGCTGCCTCCGCTGCCAAGGATGCAGTGGCTGGGGTCACTGTTTGCTCCCAGGCACAAGAGCCATGGCCATCCGGTGGAGCTTACGAAGGGCCACCTCCCTGCCTATGTCAGTGCTGATCAGACAAGACCAGCCCACACCACAGGACCAGCAGACAAATTTGTAAACATTCTGAACGATGCAAGCAAGTGGGGTGACTTACTGGAACAGTTACCTTTCTTTAGTAACACCACTGTAGCATCACAGTTGCTGTTATCATCCATTTCTGTGTTGTTTGCTAATCCATTCACCATATTTGCAGCATTTTTCGTCTTCCTTTCAAAACAGTGATGTATGGTAGAGTTGTACCTGCACAAATGAAACAAACTCTAGATGTACCTTTTTGCTGCTTCTTTGTGGATTTCTTGACACTGCCTTTCCTACACTCAGATCCTGGTTTTAAGGAAATCTAGGTATAACATGCCACAAATCTAACTGAACTGAATGCAGTGCAACCTCTCTGATTTATCATATTTCAAAGCCTTGTGGGCACAATCTCTAATACTGTGCTTTTTTATAAGTAGGCAATATTCCCATAGCAAATAATGATTATACATCATTGTGCTTTTTTTTTTTTTTTTTTTTAATCACAGTCACTCCTGAGTATGAGTGCTATGAGTGCTATTTTACCCGTGGAGGCATACTAGAGAAACACAAGACCACCTGCTAAATTCTGGTCTCAACTTTGAATATTTTTTTTTAATCTGTTTCTTATCATGTTTTGAGTAGCCAGGTGCTGACACAAACATGAGCTAGGGATCTTCCCACAAGACTCAAAGGCAAGGGTGGACCACTGTGAGCTCCTGGCCAGGGTCCCTAACCAGGCTGACAACCTCGCCAGCTCTCTCCAGACACATCTGAAACATCTGTTCAAACTACAGCATCACTTTTGGGAAAACAAAACAAAACAGAACAAAAACAAAAAACAAACAAACAAAAACAGAAAAAAAAACAATTCTAGATTCAACAGTAAAATTACCTGCTTTGCTGGCCAGTGAATTGTTGCAAGGGTGAACTTACTCCCCACATTAATTAAGTTTCTAATTACTAGAAGTGAGATGAATTCTGACTTTGTTCCCTTTAATCCAGCCTGACGGCTTTGCTGTTCTGAGAATTGCTCTCATAATATTTACTCTGTTCATCATTTCAAAACAAATCTCTACTCTTACTTGTTGAGACAAGACCACTGGTGTGTTTGGCAGCTGGTAGGTTTTGTTTAATGTTCCAGTTTAAATCTGGGTTTCTTTTCCACTGGCTTTTAAAAACAAGGCAGGAGGAGGGGAACCAAACAGCAGAACAGACTTCCCTAGCATCAACTTATGTGAAAGCAGCTACACAGGACAGATGCTCGAAAAATCAGTGTGGGTTGTGCTTCAGTTTTATCACAGGTGTCAAAGGAAGGAATAATGAATCACTGTGGGGTTTTGTGCCCCAAAAAAAAAGTACAGGGGAATTTTCCACACGTTTGTTTCTGAGCAGGGGTGCTAAAGCAAAGAATGAAGAGTTTGTTTTGGTGGGAGTCGGGGATGGATTCAGGCCTCTGCTCTGCCACAGGCTCACTGTGTTAGCCTTGGTCAGTTCACACAGGGTGAGATCCAGACAGCATCATCTACCTGTAGATGTCTGATACTTTGAGCTGTACTATGGGGATAAGCAGCCCCTCCCTGCCTCATCAGGATCCATGACAAATAGATACATGACAGGGCAAGATGCTTTGTCCCCTGCTGCTGGAGGTGCTGTTGGCATGCAAGCTGAGCAGTGCAACAGAAGCCCTGCCTACAGCATGCTCTAACCGCCTTTGCAGCCTCTGCAAAAGCACCGGAGCTGGGAACCTTCCAATCTAAACAAGCCAGGGATGCATTTGACTTACTTCATAATAACGATGTAGATGGCATACATCAGCACCAAGACTAAGGACTCCCACCTGCAAATAAAAGTGACACAGAAAGTGCATCAGAGCAGGGCCCAGTGCCCGCTCCCATCACGCCACAGGCACGCAGAAAAGCTCGACCCTCCCGGCACATCTAAATGCCACCCTGGAAGAGGAGATGGGTGAAGAAACAGCTCGCGTGCCTGAACGCCTGTGTTGTTGCTTTAACTTCTGCTCTGGTTTTACTTGGCCAGATCAGTCTGCCAGCTAGAACAGATGACTGAAACCAAGAGTTCTGAGAACAAGTGTGCATCCAAGGAAGATCGACACTTCTGTAAGGACAACACGTGTGGGACTGTAGCAGAGGGAGGGCAGAGGTTGTCCTGCTCAGCAGGCGTGAAGCAGGCTGTGGGGGCCTTCTGAGCATGCTAAAGCGCTCTGGTCGTGATGAGATGACCTGAAGAAGGGCTGGCTGCTCTTTACTGCTGCTGCACAACCACGGAGCAGGCAGCAGGTAGCAGTTTAAACAACCCATCAGACAGTGATGGTTTCTTCTGCTGCTTCTACATCAAACTAAAGAAATTTGTGTAAAAAAAAATAGATTATGACTTTACACTTGTTCCTGGCCAACGTGGTTTTTTTTTTCTGTCCTTTTTCATTGACCAAAATGCTGTATTCTGCATAGATCACTATGGCAAACTGCTAGTCCTTGTGGAAATAATCCATTATCACACTGCCATGTACTAAAACTCATGGGTTACTTTCTTTTTAATGATTTTGAAACATTGCACTAACCATACCAATATCTCATTCCTGACAGTTCACCACAGCTTCCTCATTAATGTGTTTTGAGTAGAAGGACAGTCAAACACAATTGGGCCTCAAGTCAATTTTAGTTAAACAAAACAAAACAAAGAAAAAACATTGCAAAACTCAGTGTTTCAGAAATCCCCCTCTGAAATTAAACATAAATCCCCCAGTGAGAAGGAGTTTAAGAAAACACACAACACAAGAAGCCTGACTCCCCCTAGTGCTTGTAATCTAAATAATGCGGTCTGTGAGTGAAATCAAAGCTACCACTCACTATCCAAGCCCTAAGATGTGCTGAAAATACAACGATCTAAGCAAAACTTTTGATTCCCTCCTTCTCATGAACCCTGTTTATTGCAGCTTTTGTGGGGTAAACAGGAAAATGAACAAGAAAGAAATGGGATCCACAGCTGGATGTACTTACCAAGAAACTTTTTCATCATAAATAAACTGTGGAGGAAAGATTTTAAAAGAGGCATGTTAGACAAGAAATGTGACAGCGTGCATCAGAGCTGAAAACAGCCCACCACCTGAACAAAGGGTATGGGGTACAGAGCAACCCAGGGCCTGGGCAACGGGATTAGGATCTGGTCTGTTTTCCTCTGAACATTTCAGCTCCCAGTTTCTCCCCCCTAGAAAAGCAGGGTGGTACTTCTTTCCAAATACCACGGGGTCCTGCAGAACTGGCACTGTTGCAGCACTGAGCAGAAGTGCTTACAGAGAAAACAGAGGTGACCTGGAGGAGGGGCAGCATCAGCTGGTCTCGACAGATACTGCCTCTCCTTTTGAGCTGCTCTTAGGTGGCAACCGGGCAGCAAACACGCAGATTTACAGCCACTTCTACAGCCGGTGTGTATGACAGGTGCTCCAAAAAAAAAATCGGGCGAAAACTGGCCATGGAACATGATTTCCTAAGAGCTAAGCTATCACCACAGGAGCTGGATTTAACTGCTGTTATAGTCATTTTAGTACATCTGCAGACCAGTGTTGAAGCCTCCCTCATGATGCTGTGCAAACCTCTTCAGGAAAGAAATGTGTCTTTCTCCTGCATATATAAGATGCTGTGTGCTGGGGAAAAAACAATTCTGCGGCAGAGAAGTGCAGGGGTATTTGCCCATCTTCGCTTGTCTCCAGTGTTTGAGTAGGCAGGTGTTAGGAGCTCACCGGTAGATGGCTGCAGTGTTCCACGGCTGGGTACTCTCCCAGCATACACCCATCACCACCAGCATCTAGGAGGTCCCCTGGGAGGACAGGGGACTTCCATGGTTGCCTTGCCGGTAGCACCCCTCTCTGCTTCCCCTTCCAGCTCAAGCGGACACCTGCGTGAGAGCTGCTCCTGCTGCCAGTCCCAGAGCCAGGGACACCCAGCCTGGCTCGCCCGACATGTGGGGAGGCCACGGTGGGGAGGCCGGGATGCCCGGCGGGCAGGACAGAGGCAAGGAGCAGCCGGGCAGTGCCAGGATACCTGCTGCTTGCCACTTGGTCCTGCTGAAGCACCTTTGCCTGCCTGAAGAGGTGGGAAGGCTGTATTTCCACTAGAAAAACACATCTGTGGAAGCGGCACCAGGGAACACCAAGGAAAAGGAAATGAGCTTCTGGAAGTATGGTGAAACACTTCCCTTAGGCTACAGGGCTTGTAAACAGCAACTCCTGTTTGACAGCACACACCAAACAATAGCTGTATTTGTTACTGGAAAAACGACAGCAAAACATTATGCATGTTATGTCACAGTGCCCAGTCACCATGATCCAACCTGACAACAGCTATTTTAGGTTACAGCATTTTGGTGTGATAGGACACAAAAGTGTGTTGACCTCTGTGATTAAAAATAGCACCGATCACACTTTTTTCACAAATGACAATGATCACGTCCCTTCAAGTTAAGAAACAGTGGGATCTTTATCCTTTTGAGGGAAATAAGGAGTAACAGTTTTGCCAAGATCTAAAAGAAGGCAAGGCTACTTTGTAATATAACAAAAATCATACTGCTAACTCATCATGAGGTAGATGTGATAAGCAGAGTTTATCTACTTCTAATCTCTGTGATTTAGAGTTCACTCATTCTTTTCAACTAGCATGGAGCACCAAACAGGTGAGTTTGCTGCTTTGCCATTTATTACTGCAGCACTGCAATTCCTTTGCTGGTGGAAATGGAAGGAAACAAACTCACATGGATTTACCCAGCAGAATGTTAAACCGTTGAATCTCAATGTTGGCAGGGATGTATTTATTTCCCCTCAGGTATATTTCTGGTTAGCTTAGACACCCATGGAGCGCAACTCATATTAGAGCACCACAAGTTGCTGTTGAAAGTAATATGTGAGCAACCTTCTACAAGCAGTATCACTGCTCACGTAAGACAACTGTATTTTGGCTGCAGCAAAGTCTCAATGCCCTGGCACGGTAAATTATCCCTATATAGAAAAGCATTTAAGTGCCTCCTAAAATTTAAGGCCCATACAAGTCTAACAAGTGTTAGACTGTAAGCGAAGTCCCACTGCAAAGAATGGTCACTGTAAGCAAAGGGCAGGTTTGAGACCACCTCATGAAACTGAACAGCTACAAGCCTATGGGGCCTGATGAGATGCGTCCCAGGGTCTTGAAGGAACTGAGTTGCCAAGCCTCTCTCCATCATACTTGAAAAGTCCTGGCAGTCAGGTAAAGTCCCTGGTGACTGGAAAAAAGGAATCATCACTCCCATTTTTAAAAAGGGTAGAAAGGAGGACCCAGGGAACTACAGACTGGTGAGCCTCATGTGAGATGTGAGGACAGAATGGGAGAAGAGTTCATTAAGAACAGCCCTGCAGAGAAGGACTTGGGGGTTCTGGCGGACGAAAAGCTTGACATGAGGCAGCAGTGCACACTAGAAGCCCAGAAGGGCAACTGCATCCTGGGCTGCATCAAGAGAGGAGTGGTCAGCAGGTGAAGAGAGGTGATTGTGCCCCTCTGCTCTGCCCTTGTGAGGCCCCTCCTGGAGTACTGCATCCAGGTCTGGGGCCCCCAGCACAAGAAGGATGTGGGGCTGTTAGAATGGGTCCAGGGGAGGGGCCAGAAAGATGATAGGAGGGCTGGGGAACCTTTCCTATTAAGAAAGACTGAGAGAGCTGGGGCTGTTCTGCCTGCAGAAGAGAGGGCTCTGGGGAGACCTCATTGCAGCCTTTCAGTACTTAATGGGAGCTGATTAAAAATATAGTGACTTTTTACATGGGCAGACAGTGAGAGGAAAAGGAGGAATGGTTTTAAACTAAAAGAGGGGAGATTTAGATTAGCTGTTAGGAAGAAATTCTTTACTCAGAGGATGGTGAGGCACTGGAACGGGCTGCCCAGAGAAGCTGTGGATGTTCCATCTCTGGAGGTGTTCAAGGCCAGGCTGGAAGAGGCCCTGGGCAACCTGATATAGTGGGTGGCATCCCTGCCTGTGGCAGGGGGTTGGAACTAGGTGATCTTTAAGGTCCCTTCCAACCCAAGCCGTTCTATGATTCTATGAAATGAGAAAAATGAGTGAAAGTTGTGCTACACTCTGCTGTGAGCCAGCAGCATGTCTCCTAGTGGAGACATCAGGGCCTGGAGAGTCAGTATTTGAATAACAATGTGTTGCCACCTAAATTTGATTCTACCTTGAAAGGACATATAAGGTCTGAGCTACTGCAAAGCCAGGGGTCCTTGAGTGAATGACGGGGAAGAGAGAAAAATTCTTAAACTGAAGCAGTGTTTAGACTCTGAAAGGAAAAATCCGCATTTGCCATCAATTGGGGAACAATACTGCATACAGTAGGGGTGGTATATCAGTCGAGTCTTTAACCATACAAAATGTTTTCCCTTCCTCTCATTTTACTCTGTTTTTCTTTAACAGGTGTTTAAAGGACACATGCAATGACTTCTGTTGAGTACCAGTGAAGAGATGTGGGGACCATTCTGCATCTCCCAAGCCACAGCTGGCCATGAAGTGCTCTAACATCCAAATAAGAGTTCTGGCAATACCTCCAAGTCTCAAATTGCACAGTCCTGTCCTGGCTGCATGAAGGACTTTGAATCTCACAGTGTAAGATGAGCACAAGAGTGGGCACACATCTGGAGAGAAATCCGAGGCTTAAGAAAAAAATAACAGTACTCTGATATAATGGGGTACAGTTCCATGAGAAAAGGATTTCTGCGGTTTTGTAACTATGAAGAACACCTCACACCGAAATAAACTATAGGAGAAAAGTTTTAAGGATAACAGAGACGGGTGTTCAATGAATAGTATAACTTACTCATTACGTAGGATATGTAGCTAAGAATTTCAGGGACGCACTGGACATGATAAAGAATGGTTCACAGTGTCCTGAAGCAGCTGACAGCCATGAGGATGAACCAGATACAAAGAAAAAAATCTGCCCTGCTTTAAGAACTTAAAAGCCAATGACAGGTTCAACAACAGATTTTTAACTCACCTGCACGCACTATATGATGCACCCAACACAGACAACAAGAGGCTAAATAAATGCCAGGTAGCTGCCCACATCTGTGCTTCCCTTGGAGTAAACTAAGAGAATACCTGCTAGATGTCTTTATGCTCGTGCACTGTAATTTATTACAATTAGTAGGTGTGGTTGAGTTTATTGGTTAGGAACACTTTTTGGTATGATGCTACTTGCCAAGCTGTCAAAGCAAAAAAAAAAAAAAGTGTTTTGTTTTGCAGCCCATTACTAACAATTATGTAGCTTTTATTCTAGCAACCATATTGATGCATGCATTAGATTGAAGACAAGTTACTTTTCATCGGGTGCAAAACGGCTGACCTTGCAGTAAGCAGAATAAAAGTACAAGCAGGTTAAGGCAAACCCTCTGAGATTAAAGACAGATATAGGCCTTAGTACCTACAGAATACATACGTGGCACACATACATGATGAGTGAAGGCAAAACAAAGCACACTGTTAAAACTGTGACTAAGAAACATTGCATGAACTTCAGGAATGCAAAGTGTCCATCTTCTGACTCTAAAATTCCCTTCTTCTTGTTTACATAGGGAAGTTAACTTCACAAAATCACTTTCTTTCTTAGGGAATGTATGGCCCTAGACTATATGCCCAAACAAATAAACAACAAAGAAAAGTAGTAACTGTTAACAAGAAAGTCGATTTTTGCACTTCCTACTTTGGTATTTATTGCAAAGGTAATGCTAAACTCATGGCACTGTCTTGTACATGCATTTTTCATTGTATAGCCCAGCTTTCAGAGTTGCAGGGTATTTACTGAACTTGGCGGAAGCTGAAATCAGAGTAGCACTATGAGTTACTGGAACTGTAGCCTTCATTACAGGATTTGCTGTTAGCATGCACTGTACAAGACCTTGTCCCCAGTTACATATTAATGTTTTGTAGTTGTTGAGGATCTCTGTCCTCTGGGCACAAACGCTGCCTCCTTACAGGTCAGTTAGATATGTCTTGCAGCAGAGCCAGAAGGAAGTTGTGAGGGTCACTGCCTGCAGAGGACAGAGCAACACATCTTCTTCAGTGGGACTGCAGCATGCGTTTTCAGCTCTGCGGCCCACCACTGTACTAGGACTGGGACACGCTTCCCCCAGCTGTTGCTGCAGCCTCTATGGACATTTCTCCATCTCTTACGCTTGGTCCATGCTTTTCTACAGAATGAGAGAGACCACAAGTACATTTTTCCATAAGAAGAAAACCACATGGCTCCTGGAGCTACGATCTCAGCTACAAGACTATGGTTTCTTAGTGGGTTCCCTTTACAAGCAGCAGTAGACATGTGGGCTCCCATAGAAGAATGACATGTACAATTGCCTTCAAAAACTTACCACAATGAGTGCAACAACAGACAGTGTATAGTAGATTGAATCTCTCAGGAGACTCCATGACGACAGTGCAACAACCTGGGAAAACAGGCAAAGAAAGGATGTCAGCCAGGCTCTTACCAGCACAACTGCCACGTCAACAGCGAGTGCCAAGGTCAAGCCTGTCATTTGGTGCGAGCTGTCCCCATGCATGCTGGGACACGGTGAGGAGATCGCAGGTATGAGACGAACTGGCTTTCTGAGGCTGCTTGAGGAATAGATGCTAGGGTAGGATGGCCAAACCTGAAGAGCAGAAAGTGCAAGGTCACAGACACACAAAATCAAAGAAGTGGTGTCAAACCAATGGAAAGGGGAATCAAATCCCATATATTTATGGATGACGGAAAAGATATTCATGAGCCCGGGAGGCTACAGACACCCTTCTCCTCTGAAAGCCCTGCCCTGCACCAGTGCAGCTCCCACTGCTGAGCCAGCAGTAGCAGTCCCTGCAGGCTGAGCTGCCACCAGGGCTGGCGCACTGTGCCGCAGAGGAGGCTGCACATGCTGCTGCTGCTGCTCAGGCAGCAGAAGGGGCTCAGCTCTACCAGCAGGGCAAAGAAAGTCAGCACTGTGTCAGTGTCACTGTGTCAGTGCCAACGTCCAGCAGCGAGCATCCCACCTGAGAATGGTCAAAGAGATGAATAGCCCAGCCAGGCCTACAGGACAGGATGTCCACTCTTTCCACTCCCACCACCATGTTTCTATTAATTTTCCCCAGCCTGGGATTCCTGCCTTCCTTGAGAGGAAACCATTCTGAAATGCTGAGCAAGAGCTCCAGGTATGTGACGGTGCGGTACACAGGGCAGCTCCCAGGCACTGCCCAGCAGCACGCGCACTCCCCACCAAACCCCTACCCCACACGCCGAGAGTCCAGCTGCTGGAGCCTCCTATGCTGGGTTTCCAGGAAACTGCAGGCTTCTGGGTTTTACACTGGGCTCGTCCTTGTGAAAAATAATAATTGAACCCACGCCAACTCATTCAGGGGAAGGAACAGAATTGGCACTGCAGAATGGCTATCTGACAGTATGGAGCAGCCAGACCCCCAGCACAGCGCTAGCCTGAGCCTCTGCAGAGCCATGGCTTTGCCTGCTGGTCACGGGCATCACTGCAGTTCTGCACGTTTGCACAGTATTTGGGACAAATACTCAATCGTCCAGCAAATCAGCACCTTAAGAACAAAATCCAAGTGATTTATAGGCAACAGAGGATAAAACAGGATTGCTGTGCAGTTCATTTCATTTGACACCTTTCAGAATCAAAGAAATGAGGAAGAACTCAAAGAACCAAAGAAATGAGGAAGAACTCTCATTGTAAGCTGAACGAGACTGGAATTCAGATATTAGAAGACATAACACCAGTGAGTCAGTTAGCCTTTAACTTCGTTACTGGCATTTGAAAGGGCCAATGAAAAGCAGTCATGTGGTGGTAACATCTTCAGTATGCCAAAACTCTGATTACAGTTTTGGCAGTGCTGGGAAGTCCCCCACTCTCAGTACAAAATTATCCTCAAATCTTTATTTTTAATTTCCAGAGTGCATTTCAAACAACATCAGTCACATTCTTCCCAGGTGTAAACCACAAAGAGGCAGATGGGAGGTGGCTAAATTACACTGTTCTGGTTTGATCTCTAAATGTAAAAATGAGTTTTCTGACAGCATTCTCCAGTCTTGTTCATGCATGAAATCAGCCAAACAAACAACAAGTTCATTCTCATTTCTATCTATAGAAAGATGCTACTTCAGAGTGCTTGCAAAAAGTAGTTTCCCAGATTTCTCTGCTTATCAACTCTTACAGTAGTGGAACTTTCCTGATTGCTAGCAAAATAAATACTTAAGATACCTACCATCATACTTTAAAATCTCTGTGACCTCTTAACACTTAAAGTAAGTGTAATTTATGTGAAGAGTAAAGTTTCTTTATGGAAACATTGACAGTAAGAAACTCTTACTCACAAAAATCACAAACCAAACCAACCAACCAATAAAAAAAAAAAGACAACAACAACAAAAAACAGGCCTTTAAAGTCCTTGAGTCAGGTTACTTTTATACCAGCTGACAATGAATATCTATTCATGTAAGGATAGATGAATGGCAATGATTTATCATGGAAATTTCCAAATGTAGAAACCTGGAGTTTGGTGCATAATTCTGTTCAGAGACCCTTAATAAAACATTATGGACAGTTGGACTCCTTCCTTTTGATTGAGTAATTTTTGTAAGAGAGTTTATGAAATGATTTGATATTATTCCAGTCAGCTTTACGATCCTATTTAAGGTCCTGTGTGCCTTTCTGAGCACAGATGCTGGTGGAGCTTTGATAGCTACAAACTTAATCTGTGCATAATAGAAGTTTTAACATTTCTGAAACAAATGAATATGGGACAGTAAATCCCGAATGAGCAGGTTTGCTGGTAACCGTATCTATTTATCTAATTAAATACTCCCTTGGGTATAAGGGGTGTCACCATGCAGCAGAGCATACCACTAAAAGCAAGATGTTGCAGTTACCATTAGGTAAGCTAGAATCTCTCCTGTTCTTTGACATTCTACAATAGTCTTGAAGGCAGTCTGTATTTTTCTCCCAGGGATTTTTCCTCAGACACCTGAGTGAACGCATTAACACCCAGGCCCTTAAATGCAGCTATCATTCAGATTTGAGTGAAGGCACTTGTACAAACTGCTCACATTTCACAGACATCCTAGAAGCTCTCCCTGATGCAGTAAATATGGGCAATTAAATCTCAGGTCTCCTTAGGGTGAGCCATTTAACTGAAGCCTTTGAACCATTTGATCACAGGGAAGAACAATCTGATATAGGGAAGCTGTGTGCATAGGGTATCCACACACCCAGGGTAAAAGGAGCTAATTAGTTAGCATTGAGAGAAATGGCAGCACTTTCAGCCTGCTGACAGGGATCTCGTAGTTTCATTATAACTGTCAAGACCTTGAACGTACGAGTCGTGCTATATATTCTTGCTGCAGCCAAGGACTGTATGTAAATCTTAATGCACTGGAACCCTCTTAACTCACAGTTTAGCAGATCATGACTAAGACAGAAAGGAAATCAGGGAAGCAATCAGCTTGGGTAAAAACATGATGAGATTTAGAGTTTTAAATCCGAAATACTGTAAGCCAGAGGAGAGCTGGTCTTCTGGGAGCTGAGCACCAACAGCCAGCTGTAGAAAAGCACTGACTGTCACGTTGCACATTTCCTCCATTCAAAGGAAGCACCTGAAATTCAAATCCCAGACAAGAGCCAAGTAGCCTTCACTTAACTACGACACTGGGGACTAAATGTGGCATCTCCAGAGCAGAAAGGAAGAGCTCTTCTGTTCAGGCTACAATGAGGGCAACCGCCTGTGATCCAGGCACAGAGAAGGACCTATGGCGTGCACTCACTCACCTGCATGCTGCAGTACCGCTCCGAAGGGTAAAACACATCCTGTATTAGAAACTGGGTTTCTCATTGCTAAACTCTCATCCTGCACACTCTCATGTATGACATTTACTACTCAAATGTTTATTTCCCTTTCTGAAGGGCTGGAGAGCAGAAAAATCATAATTTGATCGGTTCCAGTTTGACTTCTGCAATTCTTAATTCCTGAACCAGCAGCCCCATGCAGCACACATAATTTCCTCCATTTAGTGCACACGCAGAGATAACCAACCAGGGAGAAAAATCACTGAAGTCAGAACACTGACAGCTGCTGTGCTTGGCACCTAAGTTAGTGCAGAGTGCCCAGAGCCTCAGTGGCAATATACCCCAGCTCAGGACTTCCCCAGTCACCCTCTATGAAACTGACCGTTCTCCTCTGCTCTTCCAAATTACTTCCCTCCCCTTAACAGAACAGAGGCTCCTCTCACTGCATTTCCCATCCAGGAAAGACCTGGCAACAGAGGCCATCCAGTTGGCTCTTTCAAAGCCTATGTGCCTGCCCTCCCCATTATCTATGACAGGCCTGAGAGGAAGCATGTGATGCCAAACACGGGCACTGCTACCTTGCCGTTTCCTGCAGGACAGATAAGGGAGTGAAAAGACAGAGAACTCAAGGCTGCAATTCAGCATTGCAGCATGCTCTAGAGAGAGCTCCACCTGGGTACAGACACTGCAAGCTGACCTGCAGCAAGGGGAGGTACCTGGGCATGTTTTCGATGTCACCTGCTGTGCAATGCTCCGAGGAGATGAGCACAGTATAGACTGCAAATATGTACAGACATCATATGTATAGGCTGTTGGATGTATACATTATCATTCCAGTGGGTCATTTCAGGAAGAGAATTAGCTGCAATCCACTGTGAAATCCTCATCTATTAATGGGCTTCAGTGTCATTAATTGCATTGGTAACAATAGTGATATTAGTTGAGGTTTAATTTTACTTTCTCTACATGAATATAAATGGCAGATGAACTAGTAATAAACATCATTTTTGGGTCTGAATGGCCTTATGCAAATCCAGCACATCATCCTGAAATCACAGCTGCTCAGCCATGCCAAGCAGAAAATTAAAATATCCTCCATGAAACAACCAACAATTTCTCCACCAGGTAGTTGTGAGAGAGGGAAATGACTTGACTAGACACAGCAAAACCTGCCTAATCTGTCTTCAGACAGATCCTTGTATGCCAGACATTTATGTTAATGACTAGACTGTGCTACATTTACAAAATTCTAGTTATGAGCCATCATATGTCATTTGTGTCAGTTCTGGGTAGATATAACAAGAAAATCTATTTCACCATGCTCAGGTAAAATGTAGTATTTGGGAGTATCGCCATGGGGGTTGACAAGCTCCATGGTTGGTGATAACATTGGACTCATGACAATGAAACCATGAGGAATGTAAACAAGTTAGAAGGAACAAAATATGGGTGATCCACGAGACGCCTTGCTGTCTCAAACTGCTTGTTCTCCAACCGTTCAGACATGGAAGTTGCTAAATGTTTGCTGTTGCTGGGCAAAGTTGTTAGCCAATGAATAGCTAGTGGGAAAGCACCGCTTGTAGAGCTAATGGTACAAGAAGGGAGCCTGTCCTCAATAAAGTTGTTCAAGTTATTGATCCCTAAACTTACCCTGGTGTCCATGTGGTCATTACGCCACAGTAGTAGGTTTCGCTGCGTTTTATTCGGTTAAATACAGATTAACGCTCATTAGGTTCATTCAAATCTCAAAAGGCATAGCGGTTATGGAGATATGTACGTGAATGAGACAGAAGTAAAGAGATTCTTACAGTTCCTACAAACAGTAGCATTTAAAATCTTGGAGCTTTTCCAGACAGGAACAAACCTCTGGGGCAGTTCCTCAAAGCCCATACGTCATCACGGAGATTGGCACCAACTAGACAAGGCCACCATCTGCCACGGAGATGATGTCTCTCTTAGAGACAGAGCTCTTCCATCCTCCCAGGTACGTACACCCCATGCAGACAGCGCCCAGCCTCCCTCACCAGATACACCAATGAGCCTCCTCCAGCACAAGCAGAGCACCGTATGCCAGAGCTTGTGCCTGGTCTCGCTCATTATGGCTCATGTGCCCCTGTGTGGGTATATCTGCAGCTGAAGAGCTGCTCCTGGATGTGTTGGGTGATGGCAGTAAGGTCTCTGAGCATTTGGAAATTGGTCCAAGACCACAGTGGGCTAGCGACCTCTGGGCCTGCTCATGCTTCCAGGGACAGCTCTGCTGACGACCACAGCAGACTGCTCAGGACAGTCCAGACCTTGGGGCACCCCCTCCTGTCCTGTGACCGAAGCACTATGCTGAAGCACTATGCCCTCATAAGATGGCACCTCAAACTGGAGAAGTTAAAAAGACCCCTCAGATTTCATGCTGCCCTGGCACCTGTCAATCTGTAGGGAAAAACAACAAAAACAAAAACACCAAAAAAAAAAATACTTATTTCTGCCTATCCTGACAGTGGCCTGGGGAATTCTGACTTCTGAGAAGCTGAATATCACTGACTGTCTTTGGTGAATCTGTCACAGGTCTTGCCTTCTGGGACAGCCCTGGGGGAAGCTTCATCTCCCAAGGCTAAACTTCCCTTGACAAAGCATAGGCTCTGCCTTTTAACTTTGCAAATGTATTATTTCAGGAACTTCTTTCTCAGCTCAAGTAATTACAAGGATCCTGCCATCCGCCTGTTCACCCTCACTGGTCATGACATCAATGAAGCATCACATATTAAAATGAGATATTGGCACTGCCTTATTTATATTCATCTTTATATTAAAATAGGCTATACATTCATTTATGACTTTCAATGAGAAGCCACTGGAGAACCTCTGTGCATTTCCTGGGAGATAGCTCCCCCCCATCTGTTATACTGAAGAGCAGTGTCAGTCTGGAGGGGGAGGTATTCACTTGGGATGAAGCAATGTAGGAGTGATTCCTTATTCTGCTCCCAGCCCTATAGCTTAAGCTTGGATGAATTAAGTAAGCACTATCCCTTCTTTGTACAAGGGGGCATAAAGGAACATTTTGTACCCAGCAGCAGCACTGGAGAACAAACGCACATGGGACTGTACAAGGTTGAGATCCTGCAGTAACAGGGGATCCACAAACATCACGGACACACACTTATGGAGTTGTTGAACCACATTAATTTCTCACTGTCACCCACCTTTAGGCATGCATTTCTGTTTTGATAGATTTTCTCTCTGATTAGCTCTTTTTTTTTTGCCCTAGTGTAAAGCAGCTTACCAGCATCCACTTGCTATGGTTGCCTGGGCAAGCAGTTCATTAGGTTGCCAAAACAATACCGGAGGCCTCAACTTCACCAGCATCATTCCCGCAGCAAAACACAGAGTTGTGCCGGAACCAGGAGGCATGGGCTAAAAATCCCATGGCCAGGCGGTGCTATGGTTCCGAGGGTTGCCCAGCTGCTGCTAGCACTTTGACCCAGTCTACAGTCCAGAGAGAGGAAGCAGTGCAGGTGCAGCAGGGGCCTCAGGGGCTGCCCATGTGTCCTCCCACCTCAGTGGCTCCTGGACCTCCCCGGAGTATGTTTTTCCTATCACCTCAGTTGCATCTTCCCAGCAGCAGTCTTCATCTGCAGTCTGCCTTGTGACTTCTGGCCACAAGTGCTCCCTCCACAAGGCCTTTGCAAATGGCCTTTTGGGGATACTTTTCCACATTTTGAACCTTCTCTGAGGGAATTTCATCTCAACAGCATCTCTCTCATCTGCCTAGTAAAATGTCCCATGAACTAGTCTCACAACCTCTCCTGTTACAGGACAGGACAAATCCTGCCAGATGGGACAGCGACATCTCTGCTGGCTCCGTTCAGCTCTGGAGGCAGCCCTGCTCCAGGATGCAGCCGAGGGTGGCAGCAGGTACCCCCTGCCCAAAGGCAGCCTGAAGGCACCTGGCAGCATTCAGCCACCAGGAAAATCAGCAAAGGGAGCACTAAAGGTTACATCTGTGATTCAAAGGTGGCAGACTGTGTGCTCTTTGAAAGGTCATGGCCAAAAATAAGATGGGAAGTAGCAACTGTGTGTTTAATACTCTGCACATGCTTTCTCTCTCTCTTGCTCTTAAATGTATCAGTCCTACAGCAATTGTAATGAAGATATAAGGCAGGAAAGAACTTCATAAGATAATTACTGCCGTCTTCCAGTAGAACATACAAGAGAGGAACTGCCTGACCATCAGGACCTGCGAGTTAATTTTCACAAAACCTGCCTCATTTGGGGAGTTATTACATCCCACCTGCAATGAGCAATAAGTCAATCAGAAGCTTATAATCACAGAATCACAGAATCACAGAATCGTCTAGGTTGGAAGAGACCTCCAAGATCATCTAGTCCAACCTCTGTCCTAACACTAACAAGACCTCCACTAAACCATATCACTAAGGGCTACATCTAAATGTCTTTTAAAGATCTCCAGGGATGGCGACTCAACCACCTCCCTGGGCAGTCCATTCCAATGCCTAACAACCCTTTCAGTAAAGAAGTTCTTCCTAACATCCAACCTAAACCTCCCCTGGCGCAACTTTAGCCCATTCCCCCTCGTCCTGTCACCAGGCATGTGGGAGAACAGACCAACCCCCACCCCTCTACAGCCTCCTTTAAGGTACCTGTAGAGAGCGATGAGGTCTCCCCTGAGCCTCCTCTTCTCCAGGCTAAACAACCCCAGCTCCCTCAGCTGCTCCTCGTAAGCCTTGTTCTCCAGACCCCTCACCAGCTTCTTTGCCCTTCTCTGGACTCTCTCGAGCACCTCCGTGTCCTTCTTGTAGCGAGGGGCCCAAAACTGAACACAGTACTCGAGGTGCGGCCTCACCAGAGCCGAGTACAGGGGGACAATCACCTCCCTAGACCTGCTGGCCGCACTGCTTCTTATACAGGCCAGGATGCTGTTGGCCTTCTTGGCCACCCGAGCACACTGCTGGCTCATATTCAGCTGACTATCAACCAGTACTCCCAGGTCCTTCTCGGCCAGGAAGCTTTCCAACCACTCGTCTCCCAGCCTGTAGCGCTGCTTGGGGTTGTTACGCCCCAGATGCAGGACCTGGCACTTGGCCCTGTTGAACTTCATACAGTTGGCCTCAGCCCATCGTTCCAGCCTATCCAGATCCTCCTGCAGAGCCTTCCTTCCCTCGAGCAGATCAACACACGCACCTAACTTGGTGTCATCTGCAAACTTACTGAGGGTGCACTCGATCCCCTCATCCAGGTCATTGACAAAGATATTAAAGAGGACTGGCCCCAGCACTGAGCCCTGGGGGACTCCACTAGTAACCGGCCTCCAACTGGATTTGGCTTCATTCACCACTACTCTTTGGGCCCGGCCATCCAGCCAGTTTTTAACCTAACAAAGCGTATGCCAGTCCAAGTTAATCATTAGCTGCAAAACAAACACAGCAGAGATCACAGGGTGTAAGCTTCCCCTGGCCACCCCCAGGCAACCATCTGCCAGAACCAAACAGACCCAAACCTGTGAGTCAGTGCCACCTATTCCCACTTTAAGGTCCCTGGGGAGAACGGACACATCAGTGAGAGCAGGGTCCAAACAACTCTGGGTATTTTGCAAGGCGCTGGGGTCAGAGAGCCACAGAGGCATGAGAAACCACAGTAAAGAAAGGCATAGCTTGCTGTGCTGGACAGCCCCATTTTGCAGGTGAAGGAAGGTGAAACTGACTGCCAAACCACTAGGCAAATGCACGAGGGCCCGTCTCATGACAGCGCAGCAGAAATCCCTGACCCCACCCACGTCCCTTTGTAGCATCAAACCACTCTGCTGTCCTGCAACAGCTGAGGCTGAAACTTTAGACGGCTTTGCACACAGCCAGCCACTGCCGCCTGTACAGCCTCCTGGGAACACCAGGAGGCAGCTGACAGCCCCTGTGCGGGGACACGCGGCACATGAGCATGTCCTGGACCAAATCCTGGGCAGCAGGCAGAGATGTTCCTTTCTATACTCCACCATGATGTCTCCCTGCTGCTGACACACAGAGATCACAGCTATCCCAACACCCAGGACACGCTGAGCATCCAGCTGAGTCCCTTGATCATAACCTCTACCTCCTGGCAAGGACACCCACGTCCTGTGATGCAGCATTTGGTCTTGCGCAGGGCTTTGACTGATAGTAAACAACCCTACCCCTCCCCACAGAAATTAAGCAAAACAAAATATGAGCAATTGCCAGGCCCCAAAAAATCCAGGCCTTAAAAATACATATCTCTAAGACAGTAATTGCTGAGCTGCTCTGATCTACCGGGCTCACTGGAACAAAAGCTTCTTCTATTTACCAGGCCCCTAATTTTACTGCTGGTTAGCTATTCTCTGCAGAGTTCAACCATCACTCCAGATCCCAGTTCGTACACTGCAGACCAACTAAATCTATTCTCATTATTTCCCCAAGAATATTTACTTTTTTAAGCAGCTCTTAGTATTTTCATTACTGTGGCAGCAATTTGTCTCTGTGACATTCTCAGAATGGAAACAGTGGACACTATCCAAACCTCAGGACAAAGCCAAAAATATTTCCCTGCTCTGCTGGTACTCAAAATCATCCATGAGATGTTCAAACCAGCATGTCTTTTCAGCCAGATTCCCGCAGAGCCAAGGCAACCAGATCCCAAGGACTTGCATTCACAGACGCCTCCGACCGCAGACAGATCCTGTGGAGGATTAGCAGCAGGGCTCAAAGACAGATCTCGACGTGGTACAGGAAGGTGCACTCAGGGTGACGCTGCCCAGGCTCTTCACACCGGCAAGCCCTTGTTAGACATACAAAGAGACTTTGTGATTTCCCCTGCTTTTGCAGTAGAAATGACTGTAAAACAACTGCATCAATGGTAAGTCTGCAGTATTGATTTGTGTGTGAATTTTGACAGAGAAAACTTGACCTCATCAGGCAATGGTGTTTAGTGGCCATTAGGAACTGATTTGTTTTGGTACTGAAGGGAATCTATTTTCAACTCTTCTGATTGCATCCTCTACTTCTGTCCTATGACTGAGTGTAATTCTGTGATGAGGGTGATTTCCTGTCTGCCCGCCTGAACCCTTGCTGTCAGCTCACACTGCACACTCTGGTCACCAGTTTCCAGGCTCAAGAGCTATGTTCTGGCTCTGTATTTGCAAAATGCACACTACAGAGGAGTCTTAATCCATGACTGCGGCTGCTAGGTGTTGTTGCAACACAAGGACCTTACAAGAAAATAAAAACCATCATCAGGTCCAATCTCACTGGCCTCACCATGCAGTTTCTGGTTCAACTTAGACGCAGGAACCAGGCCCCTGACACCACAAAGCCTAGGCTTACTTGCCTCTCTCCAGAGAAATGATGCAAGCCGCCCTGCTTTAAGACACTTTGCTGAACTGGCACCCACTGCAGCAATACTGAGCTCATGCACACTGCTGGCATAGTTCTGGGAAATAAAGTGACTTTTGGAACAACAAAAGGCTTTTAGAGTTATCGGACATCTCCAAAAGGAGACCAAAAGGCTCATGGTGTGACAGATACCTCCGACAGAGCTCATTCACCATGCACAGACTGATGTGCATGCAGCATCATGAAAGACAAGGCATGACCCACAGGACAAAGGACCTTTTTCAGTGTTTTCTGGGTAGCAAATGAAGTATCAGCTTGGACAATGGCTACAAATTTGCTTTAAATCCACAAGTCCCTGATTCCCAAGCCAACACTGTTTTTGTTAAAGGGGGAGCTGGAAAGGAATCTAATCAGCTTTATCACTCAGAGTTGGTCTGCTATCTGCCAGTGCCAAACATCCCAGCAGGAAAACCCCAGGGAAAAGGAGCAGTTTGCTGCATTTACAGTGGGTGAGCATTCTCCCTGATTGCCCCTTCAGGGAGCAGTACGGGTAACATACAAGTAAGGACGTGAGAGGCAGAGGAGTCTGTTCAGCAGCATGCCCAGGAGCTGTGCAGCAGCTTACTTCTGCTGATGGCCCAGCTGCTGGGCACACCCTCTTTGTTCTGGGGTGTGCAGGGGCTTTACCAGGGTGTTCAGAAAGGCTGCAGCCTCTGAACTGTGAGGACCCTTTGGCAGCACCTCTACAGAAACTGATGCCTCCCTCTTCTGAAACCCCAGCAATTCCTTTTTGTTCTGCCTGCAGTCTGCTTATTGATGGCCTGACTTTCTGCAGGACAGGGAGTGACTCTACCAGCTTCTTCCCTCTGCTCTTCTGATGCTTGGGGTTTCGTTCACACATGGCCATTCCCACAGCTGTGTGTTCCTGTTATGTTTCTGTTAGGAATGTGGATCTTGTTTGATTTGTTATCAGGTCCCTTCTTTGCTTTCAAGTCTGCAACAGACATCAGTGAAAGAGCAGGCCTACAGCCACTAAAAACCACTGGCAGAACAAAATTTCTTAGTGTACGGGGCTACAAGAGCAGCATACAGACCCAACAGTTGGCACTAAGTTCTCCTTAAACTACTGCTTCACTAGCTAACATGTTTTCCGTTTTTGGTCACTGAACAAAGAAGAGTAACAAAAAACATTCCAATTCCCACTGCCCAAAACTCCTCTGCAATCCAGAAGAAAAAAAAGCTCATGAATACGATCTTAAAACCAAAGGTCAGTAATGACCCCAGTCTGAATTACTCGTTGTCTGAGAAATTAAAGCTTAAAAGATTAAGATGCATGCAAGTGAACCGTATGACACAAATAGCTTAAAAATAGATTACGAAAGTCCCAGCCTCTTCAATAAAAAGGGTTCTACCTGGTTATTAAACCTCTGTTCATAGTTTTCTCTACTCAGCTCTTCACTATTTGTAACATTGGTATCTTAGATATATTTACACACCCTGAAATAAAGCTGAGTGCATATCAGCTCATGATCTTGAGAGGCATTCTTAGTTTACACAATGGCTTACCATGACTTGGACAGAGGAAGAAACTTCTGAATTCTACTTTCTCAGGTAAAATACCACTGAAGCAGAAGAAAGCAGAGAAGATTGCCAAAGTAGTCCTTTTTTTTTTTACTCCAGTATAGGAGTATACATGAGGAATGACATATGACCACCAGATAGACTCCTTGACTGAAGAATTAACCAGAAAGGCCCCTAAAAAGACTGTTTCCAGCACAAGAAGTCTCTGGCACAACCCAGCATCGAGGTACACCGCAACCAGAACAGCCAGTCCCAACCTAGGGAAGGGTGAAACAGGGAAACTAGAACTCAATTGCCAAACACAGCTATTTAGATGGTAATTAACAAATCCAAGTTATGCAGATTAAAAATGACTGCTTAATGCTTGCAACTCATGCGGCTGTATTGCTTTCACTTATGCACTTTTCACTAACCTCTCCTAATCCCTCATCCTCTTCTGTGCAAGAGGCTGCAGTACAGTGTTGGATGAGGACAGAGAAGGACTGGATAGAGCAGCAGAGCTGCAAAAAGCAAGAAGAATGTAGATGGAGGAATTTTTAAAACTGAACAAACTCTGCTTGGACTGGCTTGAATGTGAACTGAATTAAGCAAGCATTGCCTGCTTCCAAGAATCCCACATCCTTGCCACCAAGGATGACGAGAAGGCAGTGGAAGGAGATGGAAGAATTTGTGAAACATAAATATGAGAGTGAGAGAAAAGAGGACAGAGAGACTGAGGCTTGGATGGGACCCTGGGCTAAGGTCAACCTCCCCATGCCTCTCCAGGGCTGTACTGTTGATTTGCAGTCATGGAAAAATCCTAATGCAAACTGTCACAACACAGGCTGCAGCCTCCATGCCTGAATCTCTGCCCTGCTATGCAGCACTCACTACCACAAAGCACTGATGAACTTCTATTTGAAGGGCTGCATTTTATAGCATTGCAACTCTTGCAGCATTCTCTCACTTTCTTGTACCTTCTCTTTGCCAATGGAAAGCAAATAAAACAGACACGACAGTCAAACAGATGGTGTTTAGGATATGTGACTTAGCTGTACAATTGAAAGATTAGCATCCCAGGTATACTGACAACAGAAGAAACAGCTATAGAGATGTCTGTTCTGCAGCACATTAGCATTTGGGGAAGCAAGGACAGTATTAAAGTATTCAAAGTATTTTATCTTAAAGTATTTCCATACACTAAAACCATCTACAGCTTAAAAATTGCACCTACTGACTAGATTAAATTACTCAAATCTTCCTCTGTGTATGCGTGTATGTGCATGTAAGACAGAATCAGAATATTACCACAGGATTCAAGAAGAAAGAAAGAAAAGCTTCTAAGGCTCCCAGTCACAGTCAGGTAGGCTGCACTCAGCCATCCACATGGGTAAACTTTATCTTTCTCTCTAAGTATGATTTGGTTGGGGATTTCAAAACGAATCAGAGGTTTAGTTTCTCAGCTTCCAGAGGCCCAGTTTAAGATACTGTAAAAGTCTGATTTTCAGAGTGTGCATGCTAGTTTAGAAAATCCAGCCTTTGCATGTAGTTTTGATTTGGCCATCCAAAAATGGAGGCAGCTTGAATCAATTGTCACTTTTTGAAAACTAGTCCTTGTGTGCCAAGGATAAAGACCTTGGGAGATTTCATTGCTCTTATCAGTAAGAATAGACAGAAAAATCCCTGCAGTCCAGAATCCTCACTGGTGACCTGCAAAGTGTCATCAACACTAATTGGAAGAGAAAATCAACCCACTTTCAGGCTACTGAATCACACTTTCCTATTTTTTAGTAGCAAACCATGGCACGAATATTTACAATTTAGAAGCGCCTCAGTTTCAAAATCAGTAAGAAGCCAGCCAATTCTGAGGGTGTGATGGGTAGAGGTGTCTCTGACTTGTACTCTTGTACTACATTTTAAACTTTTTCACATTTTCTGTATTGCTTAAAGACAAGCAAGGGAGACAAGAGGGTTTGTAATACTTAACACTAACAGAAATGTCTTCATGGTTGCTTAAAGCAATTTTGCTTGCATTTATTAATCCTTCCCTAGAGTTTGCAACACAAAATTTCAGCTCTGGGCTGGCGCAAGACAGCCACATGGTTAATCTCCCCAGTCTGTTGACATTATTCAAACCAATCCAATTTCCATCTCAACTCTGTCCATTCTGTCTGGGCCACAAAGAAAAAAGGAGCACAGCAGTACATCAAAGCTGATTTTCATCTACATCAATTGTTTTTTAGCATGACAGCAGCTCTTCAGGAGACTTACAACACTACCACAGTTATTTGGAAACCCTAAAACAAGGCGTAACAGCAGACGGTATAAACAAGTTGTGTGGTTTTCAGACACCCATCCTGCAAGCAGATCACTGTGCAGAAATGAATTTGGCTGCAATTACTTGCAGGACTGGGGCTCTAGCTACCAAGCTGACAAATTCTTTAAAATTTCAAAATTAAATACATAAATAAAGAAATGAAGTGGAAGCTTTTCTAATTACTGCCTTGCCTGAGGGCCTCTGGCAGCCTGCTCCCAAGCTATTTTAGACCAGCTGCTAAGCATGAAGCACTTCTCCCTGCTCCTCCTTTTTTCCCTTTGCACTGCATTGGCTCCCAGCAGCTTCTTCCCACATGGGCAGTGCACAAGACACAAGGCTCGGTGTTGGACAAGTGAAGCCTGAGCAGGTGCCTGTAGCCCAGGTGGCCATGATCTCCACAGCCCCTACCACCTATCTCCAGCAGGCTCTGAGCATGGAGCAGGAAGCCTCCTACCTGGAAGGCAGACATCAAAAGCAACATACACGTGTTGGACTGAGACGTAGCCTGAGACCTGCAGGGGGCCTGGAGCAAGGACAGCATGTGGGCACAGGGCAGAGGGTGTCCATCCCTTTTAGACTTGCTGTGCTGGATGAGGGAGCCTTGCTACAGGCCCTTTAAGGACTTCAGAGATTCATCCTGTAAGGAAAGCTCTTCACTAGGCTTTAGGAGCCTCTTGGGGAAGCTCTTTTTCTGCTGCAATTACAAAGCAGGGGCCGTGTGGTCCTCTGGCCACATGCCGCTTGCAGGCAGAGTAAGGGCTGTGCAAGATGTGTCGCAGGCTCCAGCATGAACTGCCTGCGAGGTACACCAAGTCTCCAGCTGGTGGAGGAGATTAAACCAACAGAAAACGTGATTGCCTTGGCTCTCAAGCAGGCTCCTGTGCTTTCCAAGGTGCCTCCTCAGGATGAATGAGGTTAGCTGGGAAGAAAGAATCAGACCAAAGAGCCACAGGGAAGAGGAGTGGGGAGAGGAGAAGAGACCTAGACCTCTGTGGGGCTGGGGGGAAAGACAGGCACTTGAGAAACAGGTAAAGGGTGGATCAATGATCTGGGGGGGAACCTGGAGAAAGTTCTTCTCTCGAGCCTCAAGAAATGGATAGAGGAGGAGTAGAGAGACAGATCGCACAGAAAGAAACCTGGAGTGGCTGGTTGCTTAGCAGGAACATGATTATACTAGTGAAACCAAGCACTAAATGTGACATGATGAGGTACTTAAGTCACTTCCTAATTCAGCCAAGAATGGTTCTAGAGATGAAACCTGGGTTCATGATGACTGAGGTGTTTAGTGCGTGCCCTTGTAGAAAGTAAAGCGTATGTTGGGACCTCAGAGAAGAAAAGGGTTCACACTACTAAAGCAGCTGAAAGCTCACTGGGAGAGCTGGGCTATGAGCAGCCACTGCCACCATGCTCAGCCGAGCAAGGAAACTCTTGAGCAATGCTGAGCTGGAGCAGCAAGAGCAATGGCAGCAGCATCCAGAGCCAGAGGGAGCTGCTCTTTGAGTAAAATTAAGGTTGTGCAAGGAACCTTAATGCTGCTATTTTATAACTTTTCAGTGTTTGACTTTCAACCTTAATAATGCTCTTTTAATGCAGTTTTTAGGTGCGTAGTGTCATACAGAGGTGTGGGCATCACACTTTCCTCTCCAGTTCCAGCAGTGGGATGTCTATTCTGATTTACTGAGAAGTGTGCACTTACTAGCCATTAAAGGCTTAGAAAAATAATCAGAGTTGCATACCAACTTTTTGCATACCAACCAATGCATACCAACTTTTTGGGGCTGCACATTTCTTTTTTTTTTTTTTTTTTTTTTTTTACAACAAGATGCATGTAGCCAAACCCAGTATTTTCTTAAGCCAAAGAATAACACGTACAACATAGCACATGCAGACTATGGACTAATGTAAAAATAAAACATATCCTGGATAGAGATATTTTTGAATTCATTTTTTTACTGGTCAAAAAAATAGGCTTTCCTATGATACTGAATACTTCTGCAAAAATAAAGAGTGTTTACAGAAACGCTAAAGATGTCCCCTACAAGTTTTAGCTCTGGGTATTCCAGACCATGGGCATTGCACACTCCCAAGCACTCTGCCACCCATCAGTCACCCTATAATCCGGATCCAGCACAGAGATATTTCTCCCAGCTCCAAGCCACACACCATGAGTGGGGACAAAGCAGCACTGCCACAGTGTTGTGGCTTACTGAGATCTGTGGCATGCGCAGCTCCCTGTGCACCTCCTGGGCTTTCAGCATCTCCTAGCAACCCAGCAAACCAACAGAGTGCTGTCAGGTACTGACTCCTAGCAGGGTCCCAACACCCTTCCACAACTGCAGTTGCAAATTGCCCTGATCAGCACACAAACGCTCCCACTGGCACATTCCAGCCACTGCTGGTGGACGATACAGGAAAGCAGCAGTAGGACTGCATCCTACCCTCTGCAGTTCCCTGTGCAGAAATCAGCACTGCGATCATCTTGAAACTGTCCCTCGCTGCCATTGGGATCCCACCTGTAAACCAGACACAGGGGAGAGCATCAGCCCTTCTTGTCCGCCCTGGCAATTCTGAGCAACCACCACCCGACTGCAGAGCATCCAATGACAAGTTTTGAGGAATATGAAGGGTACCTAAGCACCATCGGATTGGAACTGCCATAGCATGGGATTAATTCTCCACTTATCTCACTTCACCTGACAAACCTGAAAGCATTCCAGCCTCAAGCAGAGATGCTTTAACACAGCTTTCCAGGATGATGGGAGTCCCAGAAAACTGTGACTTTGTGAGCCTCAGGGCAGGCTCAGAAGACAGCAAAGTCTGGCTGTTAAATCCCTGCCCATTGACGCACTGGTCTCACCTGAAAAACAGAGGACTCTGCCTGCTAACTTCTCAGATCTGAGCTCTGAAGAGAAAACCCTGCCCTGCCCAAGCTGGAGCACAGCAAGCAGCTGAGACCAACAACCTGTTTCCAGACTCACCTGGCCGTTACAAGGCAACTCAAATCTGGCATCCAGGTCCATTAATTATGTTAGAGCATGTATAGAGAAATTACTGATAAAAAAATTCCTCTCAGTAATAACAAAAGATGCACTGAATCACACCAATAAAAGCAAATGACTTTTTGATGAAGCGCTGGGAGTGGACAAACTGAAGATCACAAAATAAAACAGAGTTTTGTTTAGAGTATCAGAATTATTTAAACTGAGGTTTCCTATCTGCTCACTTAAATCATGATTCCAAACAGTGATTTAAATAATTCCAATTCTCACGAATCCATTCCAGGTTAAACTGCACCAAACAAGCAAAATGACCTGATGAAATCACACAACCATCACTACTGGAGCCAGGGAAAAACAAAATCAGGACAAACCAGTCCAAATCTCAATTCTCTGCTTGAAAAAGGACTCACAGACCGTGCTTAGGATGATTAGGACAGCCAATCCTTTTCTGAACTTCTGAAAGATACCATGCCTGGAAGGCCGAAGGCATTTACGAGAACATTTTGGCTGTGTTGTGCCCTCCAGAAAGAAACACCTCCCACCCGCCGACGAAGATGACTGACATTCTCTGTCAACCCCCAAACTCCATCAAGCCTTTTCCACTAAAAGCTGTCATTTCTAGCTAGTTTTTTTAGCATGTTTCGGACTTGCAGTTAATATTGTGAAGAACAAAAATTGGAAGAATTAGCTCCTCTGTCATCGTGCTAAACAGTTAATCTTCTTCATTTGATTGAAAAAAGCAACCTGAGGAGACAGTCCTACTGATTACAGGAGAACACCTCTGGGGAACACAGCTTCAAGCGCTGGGAAAGCTTTGGTAATTAAAAACTAGCCTGAATCAATTAGGCTTTCGCAGTAAGAGTTACAGTAGAACGACTAACGTATTGAGCAAGTGTGTGTAGCTTTCAGCTGCATGTTCCCATGCAAATCAGGGAGCCTAGGTGGCTGAAAAGTACCTCTGTGGATTCTTCCCCACGCCTCCCCATAATGAAAATGTTTATCTTCATCCTGAAAAACCTTCACGGTTAAGGCAAATAAAACCGGATTACAAAATTTCCTAGGAAAGCCCAAGCTCTCTGCTTGTTTTCTTGACCAAGTCATAGAGGCCCCTTCTTTTAGGCTTTTCTTCCAGAGCTAGTTATCCTCTTGCTCTTTATTGATTCTGTTATCCTGCCTAGCCTCTTTGCAAAAAAAAGTCTGTACAGTAAGATTTCAAAGAACATTTTACAAGATCATAAAAATACTGGGCATGTTGGCAAGTGTTAAGGTGACTGCAGATTTAGATATTTAATTATACAGAGTCAATCATGTCTGCAAATCAGACAGCAGCTCAGATCTCACAACTTAATTACTTTAATTTCACATGAATAACTCGTTGTCATATTTAGTTTGACATACTGGAAAACAGAAATTATACTAGGGGTGGATAGCCTTAATGCTAGTAAGGTAAGATTTCTGGCATCCTTGGTATTATTCAAAATCTGACTGGACAAGGCCCTGAACAACCAGATCCAACTCTGAAATTAGCCCTGATTTGAGTTGGGGCTGGTGGGGGTAGTCAGGGGCTCTGGATCAGAGACCTCCAGGTGTCTCTCCCCATGTAAACCATCCTGTGAATCTGAGGACATAAATAAGAGTTAAACTACAAGCAAAGACTGAATCTTTCTTGTATAATTTCCCAAGTCAAGTCAGTTGCCAACAACATCTCACACAAAAGGCAGCATCTTTTATGATGCTCCAGAAGTGTCATGATTCCTTTGGAGGCATCTTTCACAGTTCATTGAACTGCATTTTTACCAGCCAGGGGCACACACATTTTCTGGCTCCTTTGGTCTGAAAGAACCAGATACAAACATCACAACACATCTTTCAATAGCTAGCAAGAGGATCTGTTAAATAACCGTCCTTTATTCCTTTGACCACCCACATATCTTGGGCAGCTTAAAACGTCCAAGCTGACATTTGCTATTCTGCCTTTCATTTCAAAAAATGCAAGAGGAACAGTACAGGACTCTATTAAAAAGAACAAAACCAGAGAACTTTGTGGTAAGGTTGCAAACCTGGCAACTGATTTCACAGTAGAGCCAAGGCATGCAATAACTGTTAGGAATTATTAAATGTCTCTTACCTGTCCTGCAAAAAGCCCACACACACCAATAATACAGAGAATGTTAAATACAGCAGAGCCCACGATGGTTCCAACACCTACATCTCCTTTTGTGATAAAAACACCTGAAAAACAAGTTCAAGGCAAGCTGTGTAAATTGGAAAGTACAGAGTTTTTCCTCTAAAATTGCCCCATTAATTAATAAAAAGGCATGCACCAGTTCTGTTACTTTTACTCATATTTAATAGGGCAACTTGCAGAGAAAGGTACTAGGGTGAATAAAGGTGGTAGAACTTGATGTGGGAATTCAGATGTATTGTCTAATGAAAATCAAATACCTTAGACATTTCTAAGTCACCAACCTCCTGGTCTTGCAAACCAATGTTATGGCAATACACATTATAAAAGACAGTAAGCTCCATGAGAGCATCTTACAGGACACAAATCTGCAAGAAACTATCTCCTGTAAGACACTCCCTTACCAGTGCTCTGTTCTTCCCCATATCCCCACCTCTACTGACTACAACAATAAGGGAAGTAGGAGCATGAGCTGGAACAGAATCAGAACTGTCTGGCCACTTATTATTTGCAAGCTGAAAATGATGCTGGTCAGAATAGGTTATGGGGCTATGTTACAAGCTCCTTTCAGAGCTCTTCTGTCATATTTGGTTAAAATTGGCCAAGGAGGTTAACGGTGAGGGAGATGAACTGACAGACACATGCACTGTGGTACTACACAATCTTTTTTTCCTTAGGAAGTCAGCCTAAAAATAACACTCCATCTCCTGCTAGTTGTCAGTCTGTTTAAATTCACCACTTGCTTTTAAGTTTCCAGCAGTATTTTTCTGGCCAGTGCAGTTTAGATTTTTTTTCTCCACTTTTCCCTTTTCTGAGAAATGTGTTACCCAGAAGTAGGCATACCTCAAGTGACATTCAGTATCTGGTGGATTACACCACAGCAAGACTGTTAGGGCTTCTCTAAGCTGCCTGAAGGAGTCTGATTTTATTTTCACCTTGCTAGTGTGCTGCCCTTAACTGTAATACAAGCCCAACTCCATAGGCTTCCATTTTAGCTTCCTAGGTTTTGAAGCTTTGATCATCTCTCTCTGCAGAGTATGCAGCTTGGTGTGAATTAATTTGTGCTCTGCCTCTGGTAGATGTGACTGAAATAGAAGGATCTTCTAGAGAAAGCGTCTAAGCTCAGAAGAGTTCAATCACTTCTCCTCAGTGATGGAGAGGCCACCTTAACCTCCCATCCATTGTTCTAATGATTACCTACCACTGGAGATGAGGGTGTATAATACTGCAAGAACACTTTCACCTTACGCCTGGTAGCATACATATAGAATCATTTTATAGCTGCTCTCTTGACTGAAGTCCCCTCATAGCTCAAGGCTGTTAAAGGAACACGCGAGTCTCCTCAAGCTACACACACCCAAGTACTGCTGAATCTCTTGATCACACTTCCCATAAGCAGAGTGCTGCAATGGTAGTGCGATGATCTCACCAACCTGTTGCTGTGAATAAGGGTCTCAAATTCTCTCTTCCTCCTGCTGTGGCTTTCCCTGAAGGAAGCGGTGTTAGACAACTAACTAGAGCAGAGGTGATGGCAGAGAATGTGCATCTCAGGACACTGAGAGTTTGCCTGGGGACCAACCCAGGAGGCTGAAGGCGCTAAGCTGTAGAGGTGGTGCAGCAGATAGCATAGGAAGGTGAATAGGAAAGCTGCACGTGCAGAGATCAGTGCTCTGCAGTTTGGCAGTGCTACAGCAAGGGAAGGCTAATAGATAGTTAAGGTGAGCTGCCTGCATTTCTGACCTTGGTTTGACTGGTCAAATTGAACTACTTCCAGCGTAGCTCTGTTGTGAAATAACAGTACATTTTTAAAGCCTCTACATCTAGTGAGGATTTCCCACAATTAATCCCATGAGTGTCCATGAGGAAAGGGGTCAGGCATTATGACAAACATTATAGGTGCTTAGCAATCCCATTTCAACTCTGAAAAACACTGAGGGAAAAGAGGAGGTTTCAAGAAGCAGTAGGTTAGTTACCTATGACAGATGTAAACAACTCAGGAGCAGAGCTGCCAGCTGCCATGAAAGTTGCCCCAGCCACATCTTCGCTAAGATGCAAGCGCTGCAGAAAAACACATCAGAGTCACTGATTACAACACTGACAGGTTGATGGAATTCAACTAGAAACATTACACTGTCTGCGAAGAGTGGGAAACTGCCAATTTACATTTAAAAGTTCAGCATGGGGGAGAAAGTCATCAAAGGCATATATACAAGTTGTGCTATACACAGTTTATCTCATCTACTTTGGCCTGTAATGGGCAGGGCTGGAGCTCAGGCTCAGTCCAACCCCTGACCTTCTTCCCTGAATACCATTTCAGCCTTGTGAGATTTAACCTCTCCTCACACCCCTTTTGCATGGGTCATCATCAAAGATACTTAACTCCTACAGCCTTCCACTAGATGTGCCCAGGGACTGTTCTTATTTAAAACAGTGGTTTCTGGAAGGAAAAGGACCCTCTACTCTGAAATTTTTGACATATGCTGTTTCCAAAGATTTACTTGGTTAATTGCTTCCTTTATGTTTTCTGCATTCCCACTGCTCCATCTGTACAAGCCACTGTTCAGCAAATGCGACAAAGCTGTTAAAGACCACATGACTTGCTGGCACCTTCCACAGTTTAATATGAGTAGCTAAAAAAAGCCACCCCCTGCGATACGGTCATAAACTGCTGAGTTGTTACTACACAAAGCTGGCTTACTCACATGCGTGCGAGTCAGCAGCTGCCATTTTACAAGCAAGGGCAAGAGAGCTGAAAGTGGTGGAAATGTTTCCCTAGCAGAACCGATGGTTTGAAACACCACAGCCAACCTGACAGGCCAGAGGAAGCCTTCCTCTCCCCTCTGCCTTTCCTGGCTATGCAGGGTTTCTCTGAAGGTCTTTCATTATTAAAGTATATTTACAGAGAGACAAGGCTGCTCCCAAACGTTGCAGAAATCCCCCATCTCAAATCTTACCTTGACTGAAGATCCCATCACAGATACTTTAAACTCGTAAGAAAACTTAACTCTGCCCACTGACCATACTCACATAATAAAGAATTTTGTGTATGCTTCAGGGATAAGGGAAAAGAAGAAGAACTGCCCTAATCAGGAATGCTTTTTAAACAAGAGACCACTGCATTGCTAGACTGTTATAAAAGCTTATGGAACCTGATAAAACATGGCTTTACGGAGGATGATTTTAGATAGATTATATTTTATATATATATATATAGATATATATAACTATTATAAAAGAAGCTCATAGCAACAGAAGTAGATCCCTACAGACTGAATTCTTCTGCAGGGTTCTCAACGGATGTACAGAAATGGTCACCCTACAATAGTCAGTCCACACCTAGATGGTACCTTTTGAAAAGAACACCAGTCAAAGAAACCATCAGTGTTTTCTGTGGGGATGGTTAAATTTAAAGCCATCATAAGTTCCTTTGAGGATAATTTATTGCAATACATATGATAATTAAGCTAATATAATAGACCAGAAAATACTGCCCACTGCGCAGAGTCAAAAACGTATTCTCTGGTATTTGTAGACTGCATTTGCAGTTGATGCTACGATGTTAGTTGTGTCATGTAAACACACTGACACATTGTAACACCAATAACAGAGAGTAACTGGACAAATATAAGTACAAATTGTTTTAGAAAACAAATGAAAGTCAGGGCTTTGGTTGCAAGTACATCTGAACTAAGACACAACATGAATGTCTATCATAACAAGTGTTCTTGAACAAATTCTAATCTCTATGCACATATTTGGGAGCATAAATGCCTAGTTGATTTAACTTAACAACCACTTTCCAAACTAGATGGAGCTAAGCCAGAAAAAGGGCATTTATTTCAAAAATAGTGCATCTAACCTGGAAGCAACTATAAAATAACTATTGATGGATCTCCAAGGCCAAAAAAGTCCTCAGATAGGGTGGTCTGAATTCTTTTTCCGGAATATGACAGTATGTGGTAGTAGAATTACTGATGGTCAATCTTCAGATCAGCAGCAAGTCATTACTGTTTAGTTTGTTTGCATGCTATGCAGATTACCCGTACTGCAATACCCAGTATTGCTGTACAATCTGTGTTCCTGACAAGGGGCTCGCTCTCTTATGATTCTTTTTTGTGAGTTAACGACCAAGAGAATCCCCTTGAAAATTTCACGTCTCATCTCATCAGGCGATGCAGGAGGACTCTGGTGGTCTCCCTCGCAAAGAACCCCTGGATCCCTGAGTCAGCCCACTCACTGTACTGGGTCTTTTTGTGGGGGATTGTATACAGTAGCGTGAGCAATGGTGGTAGCATCTGCTGTCATCGGGCAGGGATGAAACCTTCCCATTCCTAGAAAAACAGGCAAGAGTGACTACTACCAAAGAACCACAGAGGCCTTTGCGAAGTGACCCAAGCATTTTCCCATACATTCTTGAGTGCTAGCATCAAGGACCAACCATGAAAAGCTGGATGTTTTGAAGGTGAGCCACTCCGGACTGAAAAAATGAAAAGTTGGTTGGAGCAGGAAACAAGAATGCTTATGTCTTTTGCTATCATATAATTGCAGAACTGCTCAATTATGCATAAAATACATAAATAACAAGACTTGAATGCCCCCAAGGGTTAGCTATAGGGTTAGTTTTCTTTTTTTTTTTTTTCTGAGGGGAAAATGAAGTCGGAGCAATAGAAAAAATAAAAATCTGATACGCTTATATGACCTGTTTTGATAATCTCTAAAGACACAGTATCTTCTGAACAGTAACTTCTTAACAGAAGTATGCCAGATGTACTATTCTTTTGCTATGCTTTTTTTTTCTTTCACACACAATTAAATAAAACTTATTATCACCTTATTTTACTGGTGGTGTTGGGTAACACAGTGGTTCATAACTGTTAAAGCATATGAAGAGTTGTTCCATAACATTGCGACAATAACAAATGAAAGAACAACTGACATGTAAAGATATAGTCAACTGAAAGTAGCATTCTAGGACCAGGGGGTTGTAAATATTATGTTAAAGTCACATGGGGAGGGTGTTTGCTTTTTAGATATTATATGCCCATGCAAAACCAAACACTCTGAAAACCTGTTAGGAGAACAAATGGTGCTGTAAATTCTGCCACTTGCACCTTTATCACTGACCCGTGTTTAAGCCTACAGACCTTCTGGGGCAGGTAGAGAGATGTAGAAATCTTGCACCTAGAGAGGCTAATGATGGTAAAAGGAGAGGGACTCCTCCAGTCTCTGAACCTCTGGTTTATAACTAAGCTCGCCACCATCAAAGTTAGGAACTGTGAACACTGTATATGGTGTTTCCTATCACTATTTGTAAATGCAGCTGAGAAACAACGTTTCTATTGAGCACTGCAGGAAATAGAGGTATGGAGAAGTGACATAGCTCATCCTAGGCCACATGGAGAGTCAGTGGCGGAGTTATTACAGGAGCTAGCTCTCTCTAGACCCAGACCAGACCTCTGCCGTAAGCAAGGCCACATGATCAAAATGTATGTGTAGATGGGATTTAATGAATGCTCAGTAGGGAAAAAAAAATAATTTCCCACAATCTTCTGGCTCTACCTGTCTCTCTGCACAGCAGGCCTATAGATGGCACCCCAAAATGCAAGCCTGTCCTGGACACTACCTCCTCAGCTCAGGTTTCATCCATCTACAGTGGCCTGAACTGGCCTTCTGGACCCAAGTTTCCTGGTAGGGCTTCCTTGCTCTGGAGAAGGGAGGTTAAATAACTCAGCATGTCTGCATCTCCAGCATCTCAAATCCCCACTTTCACTTCCCTGTCTACTTTCCTGGTAACAGCAGGCTCCCTTCCCCTAAATCTCACAGACTGGCTGTGTTCAGATTCAGCCCTAGAGAGCTCAGGAACTTCTCAGGGCAGAACATCCTGCCACATGTTGTCATCCTTCAGTCACCTGAATATTTGTGCACCAAAGTAGTGGGAGTTCCTGGGGACTTATTTTTGATGACGCAAACCAGGCAGTGTGGTAGGGTGCTGAACTACAAATATCAGGTTAGTTTAGAGTCAGATTCAATTAGAGCTGTCATCGCAAATGATTTCTCCGGTCATCTCCCATGCCCCCTCCCGATGCCCAGTTACAGCTGTGCTGAGCAACACTTACTAGTGGGCAGACCAGCAGGCATCTCCTCCAGATGATGGAGACGTCACACTGGCAAGAATGAACCACATTGTCTACACGCTGCAGAGATTTCTTTGCCTGAGACTGACATTGGGGAGGGCTTGCTTCATGTGTCACTTCAGGCACATGGTCTGTGTTTTTCCTGCCGCTGTCTGAGCTGATCCAGGCTAAAACACAGTCCCTGTCTCCTAAAATTTCTGCATGCCAGCCTTAGGAAAAGAAGGACAGAGCCCCTTGCAGTTGCTGGAAGTGCTGAAGATCTTCTTTACAGCTGACCTGAACCTAATGCTCTGCAGCATCCTGAACCTAAGCCAAGCCTTCATTTCTGTCC
This sequence comes from Anser brachyrhynchus, assembly GCF_964034855.1. Classification (NCBI taxonomy): domain Eukaryota; kingdom Metazoa; phylum Chordata; class Aves; order Anseriformes; family Anatidae; genus Anser; species Anser brachyrhynchus. The sequence goes on along the minus strand of NC_137696.1, from coordinate 11,596,768 downwards.
AAAGCCAAAGCAGTCAAGCCGAGCTCCGCAGCAAGTCAGCTCAAAGCAGGCCTGCCTTGGCTGGGCAGTGGGAGGGAGGTACAGCTCCCTAGTCCCACGGGCAGTGTGGGGCAGGACGCGGCTCTCAGGCCACCAGCTAGGAGCTCTGCACCTCTCCCTTCCCCTCCATTTTTGTGCATTCTTTTCTTTCCAAGTCTGATGCTTGGGAGGTTTCTAAGTTCTAAGTTAATGCTGTATGAAACTCAGAAACACCCCGTAGATCAGTATTTCCTTGCAAAAGTCAACAGATAAAATGTTATTATCCTCCAAGTCATGGGAGAACTGAGCACCATGCCCGAAGCCATAACTGAACTGAACTGCTGCTCCTTACATGGGCAACGCACACCTTCACAACCCTCTCCCAGCCCCTAATGGTTCGTCCTTACCTCCAGGGCACAGTTCCATCCACAGAGAGGGCAGAGCACAGGACAAGCTAGCAGGCTCTGCTGGGCTCACTGCCTGGAAACCTGCACTGCAGCCAGCATTGTCACAGGAGCCTGCAGGGTCAGGGTGAGGTGGAGTTTGGGAATTGCTGCTACAGAGAACATGTTTTTTCTATGTTATGCATTGTCTCAATTTTTCAAGAAGCAGTAAGATGCATACATAGGAATTGTTATTTAAGAGGAAGGAGACTGCTACTTTTATGAGGGAGTATCAACCAAGTTCACCCACCAGGAGACATGCAGCCCATCTCCTGCGAGCGAGACCTATGAAGCTGAGCCAACTGACACAGCCAGTGCAGAGCAACTAAACAAAAAGCATGGGGAACACTCTAAGACAACAGTAAATACACCATCATCACATGTTGGGGCTCTCAAGGAGAGCTGATGCTAAAACAGCACACAAGCTCAAGTACAAATTTCTAACACTTACTTCACAAATCTTTTCCAATGAAGGGACGAAGAAATCATCGCAGACAATTGCCAAAGCATAAAACATATACATGGCCTGCAAAAGAGAAAAGAAAATGTTGAGTTTGGAGACTGTCAAGCAAAGAAACTGAACTGCAGTGTCCCAACTTATCTTGGGCTTGTTTTGATATACATTTGTAAAAAAGATTCTCTTGTACGAAAACTTCATGGGGCCCTCTGGGATTTAACAGAAAGATCATTAAGTATTTATCTAAAAGTTCTACCAAGCCATCAGAAACTGCCAGCACTTTATCATAACGACATTAAAAAAATAAAATCTCTGGATATTGCTTAGTTGCCCTTAACTTTTCTCTCTGTTGTGTAGTGCAAAGCTTTTTTATGATTATATTCTGTGAAAATCTGGATTATTGAGGAGCAGCAGCTTTTGAAATGCTAGTGTTCTGAAAAAGAGGAAAGGAGCTTGTTTTCTGCACATCACCTGGGACAAACTAGCAGAGTTTTAAAGCCAAGTGTTCTGCACAACAGGGGAAGTGGGAAAGAGGAGAGGACAACTGTACCCTTGGACGACCTGTAAGACAGGCCAGCACTTGTCCCTTACAGCACTCCTTGGTGCGAGGCCTGAAGCATATCTATTTTATTTGGCACTCCCGTGAGGAACCAGAAACAATCTATCTGCACAAGCTGCCAAAAAAACTGTTGCAAGAGATGCTACCTCACCATCTTGGATCTCATTCCTAGCAGACTGTGGTATCAGCAAAGGTCTATTTATTGCTGCATGCATGTAAAAGCGCATGCGTGTGAGAGATCCTTAAATTGTGTGCATGTAAACAGAGAGGTGAGGCCCCGGACATAAGCCTGGAACAGACTGCGCAGCAGCAGCCAGATGTGTCTGGAACAAGGAGTACGAAGTGCTGTGCGTGGTGAGGCAGGAGAAATTGACATTTGAGCTCCTTCTTCATTCTCCTGCTGCAATCTCACCGCCCACTTCTGGTAGGGAAGCACCCCACTAGGAGCTGTGCCCTGTGCACACAGCCCTTCGTCGCAATTCATTTCTGATCTCGTTACAATTTTCCAGGAACAGGTTTAAATACCCACTCCCCACCAAAAAAAAAAATAAAATAATCAACTTGCTAGAACTTAATTATTTAATTATTACTCTACTGCAAAAAGTCAATAATTTCTATGAAAATCTCTGCCAAACAATCTTTTCAAGCTCAAAAATAATTCAAATATACTTGTTCAGGATTAGAGCTAGGAATTTCATCACAATGGATGATTTTGATGCCATTTTGAAGATTCGGTGCTAGACAGTTAATTAGGTAAAGGAAGCAAATGCCTCACAAACCTTGTGCATCACAGGAAGCATGATCAGAAGCAGCCTGTGAGAGTTAAGTGGCCAAGTCCCATTGAAATACAATGGATAGCAGGTGCCCAACTTCAGCCTGGATTTTTTAATCTGCTAATCATATTAATCTGCGTGGGCCATGCTGTCATTTTCCTTTCCCAAATGCACAACAATGCCTTTCAAGAACACTAATCTGTACACCATCATCCCTCTAAATTGAGTGCACTCTCTATATTTGATATATATCTGATAATCTACAGTCACAGAGTGCTGGGCATCATATGGTTGCTTGGGATTCCTGCAATCAGCTATGGTTGTGGTAGCCAAGTTCTCCTGAACAAAGACAGGTAGATAGAAAACAGACAGCCAAAACCAGACAGCATGCCCCCCCCCAGATCAGGTCATTTCATCATCTACCTCAATACATGGTGCACAGTCTTTTTCTCTGTGCTCCTACTATTTTTTCAGATAGTGAAAAACTCCCGCACACGACGTGGTATGCAGCAGGTAGCTTCAGCCTGGACAGACACCAGGTGCAAGGTGTCCATCAGTTTAAGTTCAGGCAAATGCTTCTGAGAGTTTTTAAATGAGTGCTCAAACGATGTGACAGGTGATTTTGCATCATCTCCAATGCAAACAATAACAGGAAAGCATACCCATGTCCCAGTAACCATACATGTGTCAAAAAAGCTACGTTTCATGGCATTCTAATGATTTTTAGAGTGTACAATCACAAGCCAAAAAGGTGACAATGGAATTTTCTTTTGTCCACTCCGTCTTATGCATTTGTAGGATCAGGTACAAGAGGAAAGGTAAAAAAGGGGGACTGAAATCAGGAAGGAGTGGAAAAATGAATGTGAAGAAACTACTGCCACACTTTCTCTAATCCTTTTGGAGGTGCTGGGGAACACCAAGCTGCCATGCCTGCTGAAAGCACTGACCAAAGCCTGCTAAGTCAGGAAGACTGCTGTGGGCGACTTCAGCAAGTTTTACACCAGGCTGATGGAACATATCAGGCTGAAACCATACTGACTTACATGCTTCAGCATTTATTTTTAATGACCTCATTGTTGTCACAATTCTGGTTCTGGCTGGGAGTCTTTCCTAATTTAACTGGCTTGAATGCAATACAGTATGAAGAGTCCAAATCTATGGAGTATCTTGTGAGAAAACAACTTGGTTCACAAGCTAAAATACTGGCAATTACCTTTGGTAAGTGAACACGTGATGACAATAAACACTACTTCCTTGAAAGTGTTTTTGTTTGTTTGTTTTTTAATAAACAAAAAGAAAGTTTAGAGTTTGGGCCAGCAGGAACACACCCAAAAAATTAAATTTTATTGCAAGTCAGACTCGTAAAGATATAGCTCAGACACCAGTCCAGGCTACTTAATGTGGAAAGAAGGAAGAGAGCCAGCATCAGGGCAGGCAACTCTGTTCCATATGTCAAATGTGGACAAATGCAAACAGCACGGCTTTAAGCTTTTGCAGCCAATTAGGTGGTTTGAGCTTCCACCCAAGTTCAGCTGTGGCTCTGTTACTGCGCCAACTGCTTGCTCCTCTGCTGGCCAGCCTCTCTCAGCTTCATGTGACTACGCAGCGCTCCCAGCTGGCGCATACAGGCACACCTGCACTCACCTGGGGTGCGGGGTGACGCCGAGCCACAGCTTCCCTGTGCCAGCCAGCACTGGTGGCACCTAGGAGCACTCACCTGGACTGTGTCTGCGATGACACTGGGTGACACAGGGAGGTGAGCACTGCAGTGCCAACTGTACATCAATGAACTCGTCTCTTTCCCCTACAAGCAAAGGGGCAAACCCCCACAGCTTCCCTAAATCCTAAACACAACTAGGGCTTCAGTGAGCCAGCTGGCTGTGAACCTGGCTGGGCAGAGCCAAAGGAAGAGCTCACATTGCAAAGAAGCTGGAAACAATGCGAATCCAAGGGGTCGCATTGCCTCAGCCTTCAACAAACACAAGCAAGCTTCGCATGGCTCAGGAAGGCAGCAGGGCAGCACTGCTGAAGTCAGCTCCACCTGCAAGCAGCTACTGGGGACAAAGGCAGGGCCTGAGGGAATGTGGATGGGCTGGGGCAGAGCTGAGGCGAGAGGTGTAATGGCAATGGAGCGAGGTGATGGGGAGGACAAGAAGCACGTCTCAGCCCAAGCACTGCTTGGTCGCATTCGGCTAAAGAGAAGACATTAAAATCTTTGAATAGGCAACCTTATTAACAGACACTTCTCCTCATCAAAAGGCCATTAAAAAAATGACGGAAATATAATGACCCTGTATTAAAAGATTATAAATTCCAGATTAAGTATTACATTAGGATTGGTTTTAAAATGATGCTTCAAATAAACAAGCATCAGAGAAGTAATTGCAATTTCTACATGAAAGTAGATTAAACATCTTACTCAAAAAACGTGTTCTGCTGCTCAGGACATAGGTGATTATTGCTCCTGTTTGTCCAGCATCCCTTTGAATTTCCTGCACCAGTCTCCATTAGAGCTTCCTTTACTGAGCGAAAGCCAGGAACATTCCACAGGAACGTCTAAGCGCTGCAGAGGGCAGCAGCTTCGCTCCGAGAGTAGGGGGGGATCAAAAGGAAACAATAAAATTTTGGTTGGTATGATATGTAATTATGCTGACCACCTCTTCAATCACAGCCAAATATATTTTAGGGCACTGTGGTACAGGAACACTGAGGGTTTAGAGGGTAATGAGGTAGCACTGAGGATTTAGAGGGTAATGAGGTAGCAATGAGGCAGTTCAGCAGATGTTTGGAGAACAATCTCCCAAGCCAGAGAAGCTGCTATGGACAGACTGAAGGTGCCTGCCAGAAGATTTACAGAATGGGAGCAAAAGCCTTGGGATGAGCAGTGGTGAAAGCACCTTCCTGACTCCTCCTGGCAGCTGAGCTGTGCCAAGGGACAGAGGATGAAGGACCTGTCCTGCCTCACAGCTGATCTCTTCCACTCCCATCCAAGCCCCGTATGACTGCAAGCTCTGTCAGCCACGTGCCAAGTCACCTTCCAGCTGAAGGACCGAACCACGCTAGCCTAATTACCCAACCCTCCCCAGGCAGCCAGTGCTAGCAGCCATTGCCCACCCCAACACAATTCCATCTCTGTTCCATCCAATGGGTGCTGAAAAGGCAAGGATAGACTTCCAGCCTGAAGCAGCATTAAATTGAAGAAAGATCTGTATATATTTTCCAGACACAGCACGTGATTGGAGGTACCAAACACAGGTCCCCTACCTACAAGGCTCAGATACGTACCTACGTTTCTACTTAAAAGTTTGTTCTGAACAGTTAAAGATGTCACAACTGAGAGATATTCATCCCTACATCTTTGTTTTGGGAAATCTGCTTTATATCACATTACTTCATGAAATAGCCAGGACAGCTTACACAGACTTGGCCTATATAAAGATCTATTCTGTGTTTTTTTTTGTTTTTGTTTTTTAGCAGCTTGTCTATCATAAAAATAGTATCTGTACATAATTCTTGTTCATATTTTTCCTATATTCTCATGATCAGGCTGAATTTAGGATCAATTTAGCTACAGTTCTAGAGATTATTCTAAAATGGAGTAATACTCATCCTCAGTAAAGGAATCAAGTTTGACAGAAAACGTCACAAGCAGAGCACCACTGTGTCGCTGTTCTTGTAGCTCAAACTTCAGGTCTTTTGTGTCCCCCAATACTAGTTGCTTGGATGAGTTGAGCTTTATTATTTTTTCCGTCAACGGGTTCTGTATTTCTCTGGGAAAGAATGTATAGGGCATGGTTCTCCTGAGAAGTTAACTAGAGTTAACTAGTGTTGTTTTTTTTTGTTGTTTTTTTTTTTTTTAATATGAAATTTGTTTGCCAATCTGACCTGCTTCACCTCCAAAATGACAACCTGTCATAAATAATGCACATGCCACCTTGCACCATAGTGCTTCACTGGAACCACTGCAACCAAGCACAGAGCTTTCCTTAATTCTGACTACATACAAAAACCACCTAGAAGTCCACTAATGAACAGAAATTAAAAAACAACAACAATAACAAAACAACACAACACAAAAACACAACCAAACAAGAAACCCACACAGTCCAAGCTCACTCGTAGCACTGGGCTGTGGTACCACGATGTGATAAGCAGCAAGCTGTGTATAACTATCGCTTTGTATTGCATGTTATCAGTAAAATAAGTATGTTTAGGGCACCACAAAATCATCAGCAGGAGGAGACATCTCTGTGCCAGAGAAACACGACCTGGCCGGTCTCTGACTCAGCAACAAGGCAAGACAGGACAGGTACAGAGCGACCTGAATTTTCTGAGCTGCTCGCAGCCATTGGTGGAAGCCCTGTTTGTGCAGCCCGTTCCCAGAGCTGTTCCCCCGACAAACCTCTGCAGGTGCAGGCAGGAAGCATCCCTGCAGCCACTCATGCCTGGGCTCTGGCAGGAGCTCACCTGCTGCTGCACACCAACACACACACCCATGCAGGCACATGCAGACGGCTCGTGTTCTGGCACTGCAGAGCACTGGGAAAAGGGGAAGTCACACTGCACCATGCACAAGACTGCGATGAAATGGGGATCAGTGCGTTCTGGGACCAGTCTGCAGCTGGGAGGAAAGGTAGTGCCCATCCCCCTGGGCTCTTCCAGGGGAACCCGCAGCGACACCCAAACCCTCCTTCTGCTGCCAGCACTCACCTTACAAGTGCCTGGGTGATACCATCTCCCGCCCCTGGCTCTGGAGGTACTGGGTGCCTATCACTGAGTGTCCACACAGGCATCAGCATGAATCCACCAGAACAAATCAAAAAAGGTCAAATGCTATGAGAACATCTAGAAACCTGCATCCCTTTGGGGACAACGTTAAGATTTCAAAATGAAGCTCTCAAGTACTGGGACACTCCCAGATTGCAGGCTTTATGTTTAATCCTTTAGTAACGAACAGCAATGGACTCTAAAAAGCCAGACCCTGGTTCCCTCCCATTTGAACATCGCAAATGAGTGATTTAGTGGGGATTTTTTTGTTTGTGATAACATGCCCTCTTCTCAGAGAGGACATGACAATCATTAAATAGCAGTGAAGCAATCAGCTGATGAGCTCTGAAGAACTACCTAGGGGAAAATTAAACATTTTAGCTCCAAACCAGAAGTACATTTTCATTGGCCCACTTTCCTCTTGAAGTGTTTTACATTTCTACTGACTAAAACTATTGCTAAATTGCTCCTGCCCAGTTGCTCTTAGGTTTTTAAAGTGTTTAGTGAGTTACTATCATCTTTGTGAAGCATCAGATCATGTTAAGTAATTCTTCACAGCCTCACTGCAGGATGTGCTGAGGTGTAAGACTTTCTGTTTTCACTGTCATTAAACAACAGGGGGAAGATGCCTTGGGAATCCCCTGAAAGGCTATTTAATGCATCCCCCAAAATTCCCAGTTCATACAATTTGACCCCTGGTTCTCTGTTTTTTTGATAAACAAGTTTTACCTTGATGTCTTTTAGAAAGTAATATAAAAATGTTGGCAAAAGGGGATTGAGAGAAAGAGAACAAGGTTTTAGTAAAATAAATAAAAACAGTTTAACAAAGTCCCTTTGATTTTATAGCCCGGTCTCCTCAAACTTGCAGAGACAGTTAGCTCTGTCTGCATCTTTTCCTACAAAGTGCAGTTCTGTGCATGCTCTAATTTGATCAGACATTTGGTAACTGAATTGCTGGAGGGTAAAATCAGAATTAGAGATTGATTACCCCAATACAATGACAACCCCTTTCAATCAAGACTAAAGAGGCAGGTTGCTAAAAGTTGACAGTCGTCTTTTTTCAAAATATCAGTTCTCTCTTTGATGATAGGTTACAGATACTCCACAGTAAGAGGAGACAAAGCATTTGACATTGTTCTTTCTGCTTCTTATTGCATCCAACAGGCTGGACCAGGGCCAAAGACAGCAAAGTTTGTCCTGGGGATTCACAAGTTCACGGCTCACGGCAGAAAGACACCGGGAAAATTCTCAGCTGACGCCCGCGGTCACGAGCTGTATGCCTTCCAACAGCCTCAGCAGCTGAGGGCTTGCCTGGAGCCGCGTGGTCGCGGAGCATGCCCGACTGAATGCGGACTTGTCTGTGGTGGGGTTCTGGACAGGACAGCCCATGGGCAGTCCTGCTAGCTGGGCAGGGATCATCCATTCCACCCGCCGCATTATTCAGAGCCAATAAAGCTGCTGAGGGGAACCAGAGCGCACTGAGGGACTGAAGCATCTGCTTGCTAGAGGGGAAGTGACTGGACATGGTTCTGTTGGGACAACAGATGCTTACATCTAGTTCTTACTAAAAACAGATTTTTCCTTTTATTCTGAAGCAGGTAGTTCACCTTTGATTTTCAGTCCTCAAAAATCTGTTTTGTTATATGTTAAAGTATGTTCAGCTTGTTCAGAGCTGACAAAAAGGCCGTGGAAAAATAAACTATCTTGAGAGCAATTATGAAGCCGAAATCATAATTTGAAACAGACTGGAAAACAGCCCAATTCACAGTTCATGTACTCAACTGTATGAGAATACTGTGTGATTTCACTGCTACTAATACTGAAAAAATACAGTCCAGGTCTTGCCTCTTTTAAAAAGCCTGGAAAAACACATGTTGAGGAACAGATTCCACTGAGATTAAGATTGACTTTAGCAACCCTCATTTTTAATGGTCTCATTATAAACTTATTCCTGTAACTCGTTTTTTTTTTAATAATTTTTGTGTTGAAATCTAAGAAACACAAGTTTACAAGGCAACAGCATGCTACTATAATCATCATATTTTGCTTAGAGTGGCTACACAAGAGTCTGCTAGCTGTTTTTCATATACAAAGATGAATTTAACTATAAGCACTTAAGCCTTTTCTTAAAAACTCTCGTAACACTTTTCTGTATTACCCACAGTAGAGTTACAAGGGGACAAACTGTGTACCAGTATTTTCCAAGACCTCATGATGTGGTTTACACATTTGCCATACAGATTAAGAGCAGATAATACAGCTTCTTGCATTAACAACCAATCAAGAGTGACCTTTCCATGTCAAAACACAAAAACCGTGTGAGGCTACGAGCACTGCAAGAGAAACAAATAATCAGCATCCAGCATGCAAACAAACAAATAAAACCCATCGGCCAAGATGCACGTTACATCGTGTGTGAAGTACCACACAAGGCGCAGCGCAACATGCTGACTGTGACAGTAAAACTGACAAACGTTCTGAAATTAGGAAACAGCAGGCCAAGGCTGCCTGGGACACATGGACGTTTCTCCATGGCTGTTCACTGAGAACCACTTAATCCCAGGAGTACTGTTTCCCATGCCATTTAAACACAACCGCAAGCTCCGCACCAGGCCCTTGGAGAAGGGCACCAGTCTGGCAGTTGGCACCAGGAGGGCACAGAGCCCGCACAATGCGGAAGCCTGATCCCGGTGGCGCAGGGCTTTTCAAGCTGCCCATGCATGGTGGCCGTGGTGGTTTAGAAGCCGGTGGTCCTGCGGCTCACAGCTGAAGTGGGGCACGCACAGGGGTAGGGGAGGACCTGTGGAGTGGACCACAGACAGGCAGGTGAAACCCAACCTGTGGCCTTTACCCCACACCTACAGCGGGGCAGCTGAAGATCCACTGAAGATGTCTTTCTCTCCACTGAACACAGAGCAGCTCCGGGTGACTAGCTGCAGCAGGGCACAACTCTGAGAGATGGTTTATCTGGATTTTTTGGGAGTATTCTTGTGGGTGCTAAAAAATCCAGCTTAGGTCCAGGGTTTGCTTTCCAAAACATCCAAAAGCTAACTGTTCCCACAGAACCTTGAAAGCCTTTGGCTTGCCAAAGTCAATAGTGATGTTACTCAACAATTTATTGTAGCCGTTTAGCCGAAATAAGATCATAACAGAGCACTCACATTACATGATGCAATACAATCTAATTTATCTTTAAAGAGAAACCATGAATCACTGCACATAGTTAATGGTGACTGCTCATTTAAGTTGACTAAAAATTATAAGATAAGATATAAATATTCATTACAAGCAGGTATTTTCTTTGCTGCTTAAGAATGTCTTTTCCCCCTTGAGGAGTACCAAGCTGGCAGCTCTTCGTAAATTTAGGAGACATTAAAGAAAAGAATTGTCTTTATCTACCTAACAAAAGTTGAAAAAATGATCTGGAGGGAAAGTGCTTCCTTCTGTGAGATTACTGCAGCTGCCTGTATGGACTTGTAACAGTGTCTTGTGAACTAACACACCATGGTTACGTCCAAGTAAATTTATTTCCAGTACCTTGAATTTTGACCTTGCCCATACACCCCATTTAAAATGACTTACTTGGAGCAGAGATCACACAACTCCAAGCCTGAAACTGCACACCTTTTTGACTAGTAAGATTTTAAAAATAGCATTTATTAAAATCTTGCTGGCACATTTCTGAACTTTGAAGCCCAACATTTTCTAGAATTCCCAAATGAATCCAGGACCACTGTGCAGCTAGCAAATGTGAAGTTATGATCACTTCTTTGATATATTCAGGAAGAAAAAACTCACCTCAGCAACTTAACTACTTGGGGTAGTTCTGGAGGTTCAAACTACAGACTGACTAGAGTATTTTTCCAGCTATATTACAATATTACTCAAGCTCCACGTATACAGTTCTTCTACAGGCACCATCCCTGTCAGGAAAAATGAGAAGTTTTGCAGTGTCCTTCCAGGCCCATCAAACCATGCTGGCATCTCAGTCTCGCTCACTGAGATGACATCTACCTTGCTGCTGGGAGAATCCTTGGCCCTTTGGGTCTTAAACTGAAAAAAAACCTTTCTGGCTCTCAGATATTTTGAGAGAGTTTTTTTTGGGGGGGGGGGGCCTGTTGTTTAACTTAGCATGTCTCTAAGCTCTGCATTTGGCCAAGTATAATAAAGACAAGTGAAAGGGTCAAAAATCAGCGAGACGGCAGTGCAGTGGGGCACACTTGTTTGATGCCACCCTCTGGAGAGTGCCCGAGAAAGCCAGCAGCCAGGACTTGATAACATCACCAAGCTGTCCCACCATGTCCCATGTGCCAGAGAACGTTCTCCTTTGTCCCACCAACCTGGGAGCATCCCCTTGCACAGCAGTGGCTGGCAGAGGAGTTGGCAGCATGGGGTTGCACTGCTCCGCTGGCAACACTGCACAGCTGCCCAATAGCTTCGGCAAAGCCCTTTGCATGAGTTCATTCAGCTGACAGCACGCGTTCAGGGGCTGCAGTTGGTTGGCCTTTTAGGAGTTAGTGAAAAAACTAAGAAGAGAGCATTAAACACTATACTCAGATGAGTCACTAAAACTCACTCTCAACCATGACTGAGAACAGAAGGGGAATGTCTGTGTGCAAGAGCAGAAAACCCTGTGGGTAGGGAGCGGTATCAACTGTCAGCAAACATACCAAATCCAGTCCAAACTGATAGGAAAAGAAATGCAGTCACAAAACTTACACAAAGGACGTGCAGGATGACAGCTCCATGCCTCCTGTCCTCGTTTGTAAAGATGTCATTGGGGAATTCATGGAGAGCTGCAAAAAGGAAAAAAAAAAAAAAAAAAAAGCCCAGATGCTTTATCAAGTACTCAAAACTGCCACAAGTACTGTTAAGAAACATAATGAAAAAAACACAGGAATCCTTCTGTGGGGCAAGGGCTCAGCAATCTCACAACAATCACGCCTATGGGCCCTTATGCACAGGCTCTTTGTTCTGTGTTAGCTTAGCATAACTTGTCCTCTGTCAGTTATATGCCTTGCTCCAAGTGTTTGTGTGTAATTTGCTTCTGTGGCAACTGCAACTGCATACCTAAAGACACCTTGCAGAGAGCAGATAAACCCCAAGAACACATCACCATGCTCTTTTGGAAAAGTTCAAGGGGAAACAGCTTATTCTAGCGCAAGTGCTAACAGGTCACTCTCAGAAAGCATTTCTAGCTTATGGCTTTGCACCTGAAAATGGATGGGTGAAAGCAGAGGGCAGGTACTAGAAATATTTCAAATAAACCTCATTTACTGACCAAAAAGTCTGTTGCTAACACACCATTGGCCTGTACCCACAGTGAGGCAAGACACAGCGCACCTCCAAGCACCAGGACTCTGCCTCTGGGTACTCGGCTGCCGCTTTTACCAGGATGACAACGCATACACACAGAGAGACACCATGAAATCATTAGCTAGGAAACAGGGACTGGGTCTCAGATCCCTCATGAAATAAGCGAAGGGAGCTGCAATTAGCACTGCGGGAAAGCAGCGCCTGTCTCATCTGAATGCATGCTGGCTTGATGCCTTCCCCTCTCATCTGCACACAGAAAATGCTTATTTTGAAGAGGCCACCAGCAGCTGCCGTGATTCGGTGTCGTGCTCTTGCAGAAGCTGTTTCCCCTGCGCATGTGATGGGGGGCATCGCGTGCGTGCCCCTTGGCATCCTGAGGTGCTGGGGTGGCCAGGGACAGGCAGCTGCTTCGCCCAAGCCGCAGCCCAAACACGACTGGGTCTCCAGGGGCTGCCGCGTGGTCTCCGCACGTTGGGGCTCCGTCCCCTCAGCCAGCCGTGTTCCTCCCTCCTTCCAGCTATTCTAGTTGATACAACGCAGGCACTGCTCCTTTTCACCTCGTGTGAAACCTCTCCTGCAGTTTAAGCCTGTAACTTGTTGCTCCAAACACTGCAAACTCAGAGGGCGGTTCATTTTGCTCCTCTACAGCCCTGCTTCCCATGCTGCAGGAGTTACGTCTTCCCTCTGGCTTCTCTGCTTGTGAATTCCCAGCACCAAGTTCTCCAACGTTATTGCGCAGCTAACATTTCCCAGTCCCTGGAAATACTTAATGCTCTCCACAAGGGCAGCAGCTTCCTTCAGGTGCTGCCCCCAACAGCAGACACATTAGTCTTCTGGGACCTTGCAACAACCCACCTTTCAGCTGTTCTGGCTGGTTTGCCTGCACAGCTATCTCTGATTGCCCTCGCTGAACGAATAACAATGTCAAGATGCTGGAATTTCCTCTACAGTAAGTGTTTTGATGATAACCTGCTGTATTAGATAATTAGCTAGGGTCTGAAAGGGGATGCAGCCCAAGACAGCAGTAGATAGACCATGCCATTTACAGAGGAAAAAATGTTTTACTTTACCTGCTTCTTAGCTCATTTGTGCATTTCAGATCAAAACGAATCATTTCTCTGCCTTCAAATTTCACTCTGCCTCCTCAGAGAGGTCTTCAACATGAACGAGACCTTTGATGTATGGCACCAGTGATGCACAGGTTTTGACAAAGGCATGTCAAATATTTTGAAAAACAGCGAGTGTGCAAAAGCCTTTGGAGTTTTAAGGAAGGCTTAGCATTACCATGATGCCCCATGAGCTGTAACACTACATACATGGATGGAGAAAGGCAGGCCAGAGACCTCCTGGAGACCACAGTTCATCAGAGCAACACATCTGAAACATTGGAAGCGATTTTTCTGTGAAGCTGCTGTTCTCTGTGCCACAACAACTGGCAAGAGCTCCCATTTTCTCGGCATACTCTCATCATGCCCGACCAGAGATGGTCAATTAGTTTGTGTAAGATTGCCAAGCCTCAGGTCCTGGCCTCAGCCTCACACCCCCACAAACAGAGCCATGGCAAGGCAACAGCTATTTTCCCCAGAAGTCCAAGGACAGTATTCAAGGATTCCCCTGGCACGGCCTCTACACATTCCCAATAGCAGTCATTTCCTTGCAGCAAACGAAAAGGCAAAGTCATTATTGTTCTGAATGAAGGATGAAAGTGTTTACTCTGCAGTAATGCTGTACGATTCAGGCATACTCCATGGTCTAATTAGCTTCAGAAACAGCATCTGTTAGTAGAAGTGAACCATGAAGAGACTTCATGCAGAAACATAATTATTTCAAATAACAATATGATAGAGCGAGAGAAAAAAACACCACTGTCTATATCAGATGCTGTTTCATTCAGGATAAGTGGATCCTGTTTCTGACCTCAAGAGTCTCACCATAAATTTAGGCTAAGTTTCTTGGAAAAAAGAGGTTTACCTTGCTTCTCTGTGACCATGTTATCAGCACCCAAGGTCTCTGCTTCAATACAACTATACTGCCAGACTGTGGCCTTACTAATTGATGTGATCTTCAGAGTTTCTTTATATACTTCTCACCACTAAGATAAGTTTAAGACTTTCAATTCTCAAAAAAATTTTTTTTTTGAAATCGTCTTCCTGTGACTATGATATATCCCCAGTGTTCTACAACACCTTGCAGTCATCAGCTGCCCTCAGGTGGCCAAGCTCACACAAAGGAAAAAAGAAGGCAGTCTACATGGTCAGAAGGTGATGTGCTAAAGGTGTCAACTCCAAGTCCTTCCATGTTTTGAAACTTCAAGGTGGCACACTTTGCAAACAAGCAGGATACGTTATAAAATGGAGGTATTCACTCACTGAGGATGCTGTGATGGGTAACAACGTAGGACAGGCCCAGAAGAAGATACTCCCTTGATTGCCTGTCAGCAATAATACCCACAGTAATCTAAATGTGAAATCCAGCTGCTGTAAACCCTGTCTTGAGCAATCAGCAAGGGTATGCACAGGTAGAAGAACTGAACTGTACACGCTCTGGTGCTTGTATTTCTCCCTAAGCATCCCCTCCCGCTCACTTCTACAAATGGGGTGCTAGGATAGGTGGCTGTCACACCTGTTTCCTAGTTTAGGCAGTTTTCTAAATGACAAGGGGAGAAGAAAGGGACATTCTGGAGATTGCAGGGAGAGGTGATGGAGGTAGAACTATGACCTCTTGGTTCCTCAAGCATTCATGCTTCTGCTCCCTTCCTCCTTACCGCAGAGAAAAATACCAGCTCCAAAGTAACAAGCTTACACCTAAAGGAGGTTTGCAGTTCACCTGGTAGTATCACCAGGATTAAATCCTGCACAGTCATAAAGCCTTGGAAACGACACAGCAACAAGCATCCAGGAAAGCTGATGGCCCGCTATGCCAATCCAGAAAATGGCTCAGCAATTTAGTTTGTTCAATGTATCTTCACTACGAGCAATATATTTTTGTTAGATTAGCAGTGTTCTTTCCAAAGTCAAGTAATTGATGTAACAGTCAAAAAGAACGTACAATACAGTTGCATAACCTTTTGCGAATACGGTGTTGCAAGTCACTTGAAGAAAAATTACTTTCATTTACTCAAATGCTTTATTACAGTTCTGGATGTTAATTAAATTATAAAACACTTAAAGACAGTCTGCCAACTAGGTTGCGCGAATGGCTTTTGGTAATAAACTGAAAAGCAAGTGTGAGGAGGATGTTGTGGCATTCCAAATGCTTCTTGGTAATTCCAGATCTGAATTGCTCAATAACGCTGAAATAATAGTTTTCTTCTAATGGTCAGTTCCACACATTCAGCCTTGAGTCAGAAAAATAAAGCTGCTTTTTTTTTCCTGGCTTTTACATCATTATCATTAATAAAGCTTCAGCAATTGGAATTTAATTAGCAATTCCATAAATGATTAAATGGAAAAATAACCCAGCTAACTCTCACAGCTCTGCTGTCTGTGAAGCAATAACTGAGCAAAAAGTAGTTACATCAATTTTATTACAAATGCAATAAGCAAGGATGCTACCCAGGCACTGAATCCGAGGAAAACGTTCTTGTTTGCATAAGCAGTCTTTTGACCGAAGACTCAGTTTACTACTTTTCCCTGTATCCTTAAAGCAGTGGTAAATGTAAGGGGTCCTAACTGACTGGTGGGAGCTACAGGTGAAGTACAGAGGGTGACTTCAACCTGCTGACAACGGAAGAGCATCCGAACACCCTCTAACCTGTAGCAAACGCCATCCCAGACGCAGGCAAGGCCACGAAAACACAGCAGTAGCACCAGGTGGGAGGGCTGAGCCCAGGGGGTCCCCAGGAGCCCGACTCAGAAATGCTGGACTAATGCCTGGCTCTGACTCGCCCCCCGTGCTGGGACACCCCCTCACCTTGCCTTGGTGCTGGTGATGTCCCACCACACAGCAGGACTCCTCGGCCAGGGCTTTAACTCTCTTCGGAAACAGAGCTAGTGCAGCCGGGATGCCCTTCAGCCTCCAGCCCCAGCACATGTACTGTGCCAGCCGCACACAAAGCTGTCAAAAACTTGCTCAGGATGTGATGTGCAACCTGAGGCAACTGTTCAGACAGGTACCAACACAAAGGCAAGAGTTTAAAAAACAAAGAAAAACCATGGAAGATGCAAGACAATGAAGTTAAAAGAGCAGGAAAGGAGTCACATTTCCTCTGCACAATATTATGATGTGAAAACCAAACGTTTTCATTATAGTTTTGTTTAAGAAACGTTCCTGATTGTTCACCAGACCTAAGACATTGCAAAAGAAACATGGGGAGGTACGCTTTTAGCCCTGTGCAGAACGGTTTGCTAACACACACACATATGCTTCCCTCTCTCTCCTGCAGCTGCCAAGGAAAATTTAGCATGGCAATTCTTAACAGACATGATGAAAACCCTATCCCTTCATTAAGAGTCTGTGCTTGTCCAAGGAGACTGAAGTGCACCTAAGGTAAAAGCATGCAGAAAAAAACAGTGTAAAAATAGAATAGGCTTGTAGCTATGGGAAGGAGATGGGGAATCCTAGCCATCCTTTCTGTGGACAGTAGAAAGATTTAATCTTCGCTCATGTTCAGGTTCCCACCCCCATGCTGTAAAGAAATGCACCTCCTCATCTCAGAAAATCTCTTGTGACTGTCACTGCATTCTCTAAGACACCATCTGAACACAAATGTTTTTAGCGGCTTAGACTTGGACACATGCAATTATAAAATAATATATGTAAATTTGAAATCTGCTGCATTTTTATGAGATGCATCAGGTGCAGATGAGCACAGATAAGAGGAGAGCTCTGCGAAACACAGGAGCTCCTTTCTGAGAAGAAATAAAGGATGTTGCTGGTACACCACTCCAACAACAGCTGCCCTATTTAGTTAGTATAGAAGCTCATAGTTTGTTATTTTGTTTAACAGAGCACTCAGCTTTTGTACAGAAAATAGGGGCAGATTTTGCCAGGCTTATTTTGATTGCACCGGAAAAAAAGCAACTCTGTCAATGAACCTAAACTCAAAGAACTAAAAATTTCTGCCTAATTGATCCACTCTTGTCCTGCAGACTTTGTGGGTGTTTGTCCTGAAAACTGCAGAAGAGCAAAGTCTTTATACAAACTCTGCACCAACACCAACACCGCCTGCGTGGTATGATGCTAGCTGCCAGGACAGGGCCCTGGCCCTTACAGCAGCAGCACAGCACCCAGTACATGCCAATTCCTGCCTTCAAATGCCCACAACTCACCTTTGGTTTTTGGGTAACGAGAGGTACATTCTCAGAAAACACAGCTAACGAGTCCACAGCTCAACATGCCTTTTTTTGTTGTTAAGGTGCAGTTCAATCTTGCAGTGGCAACGTAGCATTCCTAGTACATACAAGGGTTATTAGAATTTGGCAGTAACCGGAACTAGGTGACTCCATCAGCAAGTTATGGATGAACTTTGTCAAGGAGCCCAAGTAATAGCGGTGCAGACTGGCACAGGTGTAATGAGCTTTGCTCCTCTGCATCGGGGATCCTGCTCTGTGGGACACCACAGCCCCCGAGCACAAGGCACTTCTGGACAGCACCCATGAGGACATGGCGATACATGCTTCCCATCCAGACTCAGAAGATTTTGTATCTGGGCTTGATAGAGGAAAAGTTAGTTTAGTCATAATATAATGAGTTGGAATAAATTCTTGTCTTTTTATTCTAAATCAGCCTGCAATTCATTAGAATTGGAATCCTGTTCAGCCTTGGCGCTAGATGACTTACAAAACGATCCACATTTCCACTCTGTTCAGAGGATTTGCTGGCGCAATACAAATTTGCCTCTGTCCGAGTCAAGCTCCTTCAAGGCAGCTCACATGCTGTGCCAGGGACATGCACAGAGAAGATGCTGCTGTATCCTTCTTCTGAATATCAGCAGGAAACGTTGCCCTTTCAAAACCCTTTTCCCTGCAACTCCTTTCCCTCTCCTACCTGATGTTTCCACCTCTGAAGTGTTTCAGTGCCGCTCCCAAGGCTATGGGAAGGTAACGTGGCTCCCAGAGAAAATCCTGGGTTTCCATTGAAGTGAAGGGGGGCTACTGAAGTAAACGCCTATCCCTCTGTAGCACAGGTTTCATGTAACAGTGAACCACTCCTGCTTTAGCGACAAGCAAGTTGCTAGCAGAACAACTCCGGGGACTGTTGAGATCAAGTAGACACCATGGGACAAGGCCATTCAAGCAGTATGTGAGAAGTACATGGAAGAGTAACCTCCTAGAGCTTTCAAGATTTGGAAAACATACGTACTGTTGTCACCTTTCCCTTCAATGGGAAATTAAAAAAAATAAATAAAAAAATAAAAATTAAACATTTATGATGGATGTTCAGGCAGCAATGAATTTAAGCACTCATCCACTTCCTTTGGTTACTGCGTGCAGATTTGCTTGCGCAGGATCAGAGGGCCTGCGCCTAACACAAAGGTTGCTGACAGCACACATACCAAACAAAAGCACTGTAAAATTTTTCCAGGCTGGCTCTCCAGCAGCCATCAGCAATTCACACCGAGCTGTAGCATCATGACAGGGAGCCTCGCTGCAAGCCAATGCAGGGAGCCCATCGCAGACCAGTGCTGACTAACAGTCAAGATCCTTTCTGCAGCACATGTGGGTGGGTGCTGGGTTGCCCTTGGAGCGAGGGGGAAAAAAGGACACAGTGTGGGTCGCCCTGCTCCCCAGAAAGCCCGTGCTGAAAAAGCAAAGCTGTGTAAAACAGCAAAAAGCTCCAGCGCAAGTACATGCAACAGCTTGGAGGTGTCCTGCAACTTGCGAATGCGCAGGACTGCCAACCGCCACCCCAAGCCCATGGGGTAGCACTGCTGGGGTGCTTGAGCCCCACGCCCAGCTCAGTGCCATCATCGCAGCACGACAGGAGACACCGTAGGGCAACTGCTTTCCCAAAATGTTTTCAGGTAAGTGCAGCTTCCTGACACTACCGGACCAAGAAAAACAAGCAATAACCCCACATGCTTAATGCAGGGACACACCTAACTTCTGACTTCAGTACAAGCGAGTGATGGGCTGAAGTGTTTTTCCTAAATTAAAGTCCTTCCCCAGTCTTGTGCAACGAACTTTATTCCCCTGGAGAAAGCAACAAGCCCAGCCTCGCAGTGCTAGGCCATGTCATAACTGACACTGAAGGATCCCAGCCCAAGCAGATGTTTGCAGGCATGCAAAGACCTGCCCATTTCACAGCTACAAAGGCAAGGTCTGTCTGTTTCTTTGCTTCTAACACAGGGAGTGCACGCTGAATCTGATTTTTGTGAAATGAAAATTTCATGACATTGGGCAAAAAAAGGAAAAAAATAGTTAATTTCCTTCTCTTTCAAACAAAGAAAAAATCAGTACTATGACAGGGAACTTCCTCAGAGATACAAATCTAATCTCTGGGAAACTGAAGGGAGATCATGAAGAAGGCTGTGAGGAGTGTTTAGAAGAGGTAGGGGACCAGACTTGGGGCCAATAAGCCGTGCTGGCAGCAGCCCCACTCTCCTGCTTAGTGAGCAGGGCTGCAGAGCGGGCACCACGCAGAACCGAGCAGCACTCGCGGTAGAAGTGGTATGAGCAAGACAAAGCAGACATGGTGTGACTAAAATGGGGAAGGTCTGCATTTTCCTTAAGAATGCTAAGTTATGTTTGGGCTGGAGGACAGAAAGGAGGGAGTGATGGAGGAATAGGAGAATGATGATGAACCACATGCAGCATGGGGAGTTCAGAACTGGCAGCTCACGTGCATGGGAAGTGAGAAGGAACATCGCTCCTTCCCCTTCTGGAGGAAGTGCTCACGAAAAATGGCTGACTGAGAACACTAGGCGCGGCAAGCTCCCCATCCGCCACCTATACGGGCACCCTTTATCAAATCTCTAGCAAAGTCTCATTTCTGCCTGAGAGCACCAGTTTATGAGGGGAAGGTTTGTGATTTTACAACGTGGTGGTGCTTTACCTATGTATAAAACAAGCACAGGTATAAACATGCGCGGTTTTATCAGTGTACCTAGATGGCTTGGCTGCTTGTAACTCTAGACGCACCTGATTTTTCCACGTTCAACACTTCAGATGTTCAGGGCTGTGCACAAATTGTGAAATGCATTTGCCTTGAAATGAGGCACCTACGAAGTGCTTTACCTTGGGCACCCATATTCTGTCCCCCTCTTCTTCTGACTCCCTTGGTTGTACTTTGTATTGTTGTGTGCCCCCAGGCTTGAATCCCGCTCCATCATGTGGCTTCCCCATT
Organism: Anser brachyrhynchus; assembly: GCF_964034855.1. NCBI lineage: Eukaryota > Metazoa > Chordata > Aves > Anseriformes > Anatidae > Anser > Anser brachyrhynchus. The sequence continues at coordinate 11,576,149 of NC_137696.1, read as the reverse complement.
ATCCCAAAAGGCGTACCCAAAACAACAGCAAGATGCAGAAGAGGTTTCCCTGAAACAGACGCTTTCCCCAGATGTGTAAAGCCAGCAATTAAAAGCCTTGAAGGAATAAACCTCTATGCATAAGCAGAGCCCCAGAAGTCAAAAAGGTTCTGTCTTGGCCTCAGTGCAAACAGATGGCTTGTGGGGTTAGAGACTCAGCTGAGATCTGAGAACAAGTAAACATATCTAAACACAAATGGTGAAGAAATCAGAAATAATAAATACTATGGAGCAGTAAATGGTCGAGCAAGAGTTTATGTTACATATAACAGCAAGTGACCATTAAAGAGAAGGTCATCATTTCTTTTTTTCCAGGGGGTGACTTATTTCTGTCATAGCAAGATTCTGGCAAATATTTTCAGCTTTTGTATTTCATTTGAAAATGCTATAGTGTTGTTTTTGTTTTGTTTTGTTGTGGGAGGTTGTTCCACACATGCATACACACCCATCACTAGCAGTAATTGCTGCTTGTAGAAGGAAATGCATTGAGGCATTGGCAGAACTTGCTGCAGGTTATAACTTTTGCAGACCTAAGCACAGCTGGCCTTGGATCAAGATATTTCCTTTGACAAATGCAACACTTGTGCAAAGTTATCCATTATCTGCCACACTCTGGTCAGAAATAACTGGCACAAGGAAGGTTCTTAGCAAAACCACAGCAAGAAAAGAACAGATCTCTGGCTAGTTCCTGTCCTCGGATGAACTGCCAGAAATTCCTAATAACTTATTGGCCTAATTACAGCTATTCTAGACTTACTGAACTCATTTTGAATGGAAACAGCTCTTTCGTTAGCTTTGTTTTGGGGAACCAGCATGTATATTACCTTCACACTGATGGAAAGGTTAATGAAAAAAGGCTATTTTTTGCAAGAAGCACATGTATTCCTGGAAAGGAATAGATGCTCCATCACATCTAGGGGAGAATTTTTATTTGTTCTCTTGGGAAGAAAAGGGAGGGACTTTGTCATCTCAAGCACAGGACATAGGGATGTCATGAGCTTAAAGGAGAGAAGCAACCTCCCCCCTGTATGTTTCAGCCATATCGCTATTACGGGGCAGCTGGGAACTGAGGTTAGCACAAGCAAAAAATAGCCACCTGCCAACAAGGGCAAAGCCTGCCTTGCCCGATGCCATGAGCCCACTGTCCCTGGGGGATCCTGGTGCCAATCACCTCCAGGTGTCCCTCAACAAGCACCACGAAGGCCTGGGCCACTGCTGCTGCGCTCAGCGTGCTTTATATATAACGATTCCTGTTTGTGCACAACTGGTCTGCACAGGCATGAGCAATTCCAAACCACTTGATGCTTCTAGTTTGTTGCAGAAGTGGGCATAATGAAGCTTAATAACAGGCTGCATGACAGATAAATGCCTAGTTCAAGCCCATTTATCTCACAGTGTGACACAGCCGGGACCTCACTCACCTGCTTTGCTATGTTCTTGGCAGAATTTTCTGTGTCTCTTGCACAAAGCTCCAGGAACACCTCCCAGCACAGCCTCACCCTCACAGTGCTCTTCACCTGGTCCTTGCTTTTAACCCTGCCTTCAAGTCATAAGCTTCAAGTCAACAGCAGAAGTGACCTTAGTTGGGATATTAATCCTGGCTGCTCTGCCGTGCGGAGCTGACACCAGCAGCGCAAATCCAGGGCACCACTGGCAGTGTCACTATGCTTTCTGTAAACCTGAGCGCATGTCCCCACTCGGCGCCAACGCCCCCAGCCAGTGCCGCGTGCCACTCTGGGGGCCAAACATGAACAACCCTGCCGTGGGTTGGGGGACATCCGGATGCTTCAGTCCAGAGGTGATCTGACCAAAAAGAAGGGTACACTGCGCTTTTTCACACAGATGTGGTACTTCAGATGTCTCCTCAGCATAACTGTACTTGCGATATTTCTTTCAGCAAGCTGGCACAGCTGAACTGGAAACAAGAGAGAGGCTGACGTCTCTGCATTCTTTGTGACTGAAGGAAACCACACAAGTCTCTTGCTTCCACTTCCATTAAATCTCATTTGTGAAACTGCCATCTGTTGTTCTGCTTCAAACCCGAACTGCTGCCACCTGGCAATCAGCCACCCTTTTCCTCGGCACTCACTGTGCCCTCTGATGATTCCAGCCACTGCGCCCTGGGAGGGTCTGCATAGAAATAAGTGTGAGTGATGTGTGCTGCTTTGGAATAACACCATAGTGTTGTGAGGTGTTCAGACTGCAAGTCTCTAAGCTCTTCCAGTGAACAAGAAGCCCTGGTATTTGACGTTTAACCTCACAGGAACGAAGGCTCCCGCTTTGCCTATTTATTCTCATGCCTTCACCAAAATCTCCTATTTAAGCAGGAAAGATGGACAGAAAGACAGAAATGGAAACTCTCTCAGCTGTTTCCTTGCTACTGGTTCAGACTTTTTAGTGGACACAGAGTGCTGAAGTCTCAGCCTTGTCCTTTCTCATTTGCATCCGAGCAGGGAACGGGGTCAGCAAGAGCCTAGAGCCAAAAATTACTTTGGACAACTCTGAAATATTTCTTGCCTTCTAACCATTTGTTTACTCTCTCCTCTCCCCAGGAGGCAGCTTCAGCTTGAGTTAGCCAAAGCCAGTACTGCCAGGTAGAGAGCACGGCCAGCAAGGGGACCGGCTTTTGCAGAGAGATGCAGGGCCAGCACCCGGGCTGGGAGACACATAAGCAGGCAGTGAGACCCTGCAAGGGGAGCGGCGGTGTGGGGCCCACTCCAGGCCTGAGGCCCGCTGCATCCCGGCTGGGCATGTCAGCATTGCAGCACACCATCGGCAGGTGCGGGTGCCTGCCTGCCCCTGAGTCCCCAGGCAGAGACGCGCATCCTCACTCACCCGGAGCTCCTCTAGCCCACCCTCAGCCTGGTGCCTCCCTGCCTCCGCAGCCCTCCACAGCCGCCTGTGCTTCTGACCCCCACTTTACCCCAAGGACTTGGGGCCACATGTGGGTTTGACACAGACAGGACGCTTCAGTGTGGTCCAGAGCATGGACTGCCCGCGGCTCACGCTGCCCTTCCGCCACTCCTCCTTGCAATGCTGCCCGAACCATGACGCTTTCTGCCCAGTGCCAGGTGCCACTGCCATTATGGCAGGCTGCGGGCAGCAGGATGGTCCTGCACCCACCCTGCCCTCCACCTGGCCTCCGCTCCCTGAGGATAGCCTGACCTGCAGTGGTGCAGCTGCCACAAGCTCTGACGTACGCATGCCGTCACTGCGGGGATTTGTAGCCTGCAAATGAATCTCTGTGTTTAAACTGTCCCGGCGCATCTACGCAGCAACTCTAGTACTCTTTAAGCTCTCTCAAATTTCTAAATGCATGAAGCTATTACAATCTCTCTGTTTTTTTTTACATTAGGCATCCCATTAACTATTTTCTTACTTTGATGTAATCAGCGTTTTACATTATGTGGAGATTAATCCTCGACAATGAGGCCAAATGGCCTGTCCTTTCCACAGCAGACTGGCTTTGAGCGCAGGAGCCCCGTGTGTGAGGCGTGACAGCCATCGTCCCCTTTGTGATGGGGAGCAGCCCCGACCGACCAGGCCCAGCCTCCTGCTCTCATCCGCTGTGGCACGGCCATCTGCCAGCTCCCCGTAGCAGCTGCTGATACACATGGACAGGTAACAGCTCCTCAGGGCTGACAGAACCTGCCTTCCACCCTGGCCGCTTGTCTCTCTGCTCCTCTGTCTCCACTTCAAACACGCTGTCTGAGGCACAGGTTGCACGGGTGCAGACGGGGTAATTTATTTGCCTTGGTGCCAGTGGTTTGAGTCTACTCTGGCTGCCTTTGAACCCAGTCCTTTGCAGAGCAAAAATTTGCAAACCATGTATGAGACCACCTTACGGAACAACCTTTTAGAGCTGCTTCTTTCTGTTCAGCCCACCTCCTTGCCACACGCAGCGCATCTATGCGGGATGAAAGACTGATTGTTTTTCTAAGTATAGGACCCCAAATTTTGTTAAGGTTTTTCCTTTAAGTTTACATTCTAGACACACAAGGTATCTGCACCCTTCCCCATCTCAGTCAAAACAGAAGCAAAGCTATTGTTTCATTTTTCCATCTCAACAGTATCATCAGCAAGGCACTTAAGTGCTTAGGCTGCCTTGTCTTAAGTAAATATATTTAGCAAATCAGAGTGAGTTACATACTGCAGACATCCATCTTTTTGCTCTTTGCATATAAAACTGAAACTATAAATTTACATTCCAAGATTGCAAAGTGAAAATGATATACATAACTAATGAGAGGGAAATTAGAGTAATCCTTTACTCTGATAGATTAATGAATGTACACTAATAGGAAATATTTGGGGATGTAAACAAGTAGCATTCACTCAAATGAAAAAGATGATTGCTGCAATCTATCTTGCAACCCGTGCCCAGTAGCAGCAATACTGCCGAAGTAAACCACCACTGAAATTAGCCAATGAAAACCTATCTGAAGACAACCTGATTCTCCGTAAACACATTCACCAAAATGTGAACAAGCATTTTTGTGGAAACCAGATATCCATCTGCATGTGCCCCCAAGAGAAAATTGTTTGCACACATTGCAGAAATTTTTGTGGGCTCAGTCTTTAACAACAACCTTTAATAAAGAAACAGGTGGGGAGAGATTTTCAGGCGACAAATAATGCAGCTCCCCAAATTCCTGTGGTGCTTTTACAGCCGATAGGTTTGTTTGTTTGTTTTTTGATGGCTTGTTTTTTTACCAATACCTTCAGGACTTAAGTGCAGTTCCTTTGCAAATCAGAACAATGTAGAAAAAATGGCTAAAACAGACTGGTGTCACCTCAAGACACAGTCAGCTCTGCATATGCACAATATAAACTCTACATGTGTTAAAAAGAATCATTTTCACTGTTCTCCTAAGCTGTATTCCTGCTTGTGCCTCGTGGGATGGTACTTTGGCTCTCTGAGACACCACGACACTTCTGGCGTGAACTCAGCCATGATCAGCAACAGCCCCGGTTGCCTCTGGCAGACAAAGCTGCAGTCAGCTCTCCCCATCTGGTTACACCACAGTGCAGAGAACCTTTACTGGTTCCCCTTCAGATTTCATCCTTTTTCAGACCATTTCTCCAGTTTATCAAGATACCAGATTAACACTTGGCTACTTCAAACATAACCAAGGACCTTCAAAGCTTCATGTTTCCTGCACAGCCACCAGGTCCTCAGTCTTATCTGCTAATGGCTGGAAGACTATTTAATCCAATTCTTCAGCTACCACACCATGAAGTTCATCACATCCAGGCTTAATTTGGAGGCTTCTAAGTCATCTAATTACTGTCACTAGTTCTTTCCCTACTTCATGCTGAGATTTAGCCATTTTTCTTCATATTATATGCATTAATCATGGTGCTTGCCAACGACCATTTTTGTGAAGACTGATATGCATGCTGTCCCAAGAAGCTCAATAAATCACCTTCTAAAAACAGTCAGGGCTCCCATTTACAGGGATTAAGTAAATCTCCTGAGCCTCCCAACTGCAACCTTACGCTGCTTCTGCTTTGCTCCTGGGGAGAAGATGAAACCAGGCCTGTTCCAGGGCTGAGCACCGACATTTCACCTCTGGCTGCATGACCCAGAGCAGCACCGCCTCCAGCCAGCCCTGCTGAGTCCTGCAGTCCTGGCACTCGCAGTCCTCCCACACCTCCTGCTTGAGGGGTGGCCTGGCCAGGCTGCCCAACCCGAGGCGTCACCACAAAAATGCCCTCTTGTAGCATGCTCATTGTCACCAGTTACAGCATGAAAATATTTAGGTGTCTCCAGCAATTGCAAGCCTTACACTGAACCGGCTGAAAACCAGCAATGACTGGACAGAACTAGATGCAGCAAGCTAGATCCTCTGCTGATGAAAACCATCATGGCTCTGATTAAACTAATGGCACTCCAGCAATTAGCACTGAGGATCTCTAATCAACTTCAGTGGCCTGCTACAAACTGACAGCAGCAGCAAGTCTGTCACAATGCTTCTCTGAAATTGAATGCTGAGGGCTAAGACCAGTGACTGAAATTTCTGGCTATCCAGCACTGCCTACATAGAAGGGATGCTTTGTTGTTCCCCACGTCTCAACTTGAATTTCACAGGAAGAAGCTCAGCAGAGTTTTATCTCTCAGTTACCTATATAGTGCCGTTCTTCAGTCTTTCTCCTTTTGTCCATCTTTGTTAGAAGAGCTCAGTGCTGTTTAGGGTGATTCAGCTGGAAAGTACGAGCTGTCAGTGCCCAGATCCTTGGAAAATCCATGCACAAACTTTGCTCTGAGCAGCCATCAGCCTGGCAGGATGGAGGGCTGAGGACTGCTCCCTGACGTGTGGAGCAGCTGGAGCACAGCGGGCTGTGCGCTGCCCTTTCCTCTTGACCTTTGCTTATGGATTTCAACTTTGCTCATCCATTTTTGTTCTAGCTGGTTTCCACACAGAAAAGATACTTAAAGACTTCTGTGGTTTGGCTGCTGGTTAGTTGTTTTTACTCACTGATGAACTCACTCAGCTGGAGGACCACCATAAAACCTGCAATCCAGCTAGCTGACACCACGGCACGTAATAATGTTGTGATGAGCGCTTTCACCTCGTGTCCTGGTTCCAGTTAGGACAGAGTTAAGTAGCTCATAGTAGCTGGTAGGGTGCTATGTTTTGGATTAGGATGAGAAGAGCGCTGATAACATGCTGATGTTTTAATTGTTGCAGAGCAGTGTTTACACCAGGCCAAGGACTTTTCGGCTTCTCGCTCTGTCCTGCCAGCGAGCAGGCTGGGGGTGCAGCAGGAGCTGGGAGGTGACAGACCCAGGACAGCTGACCCAAACTGGCCAAAGGGGTATTCCATACCATCTGACGTCATGCTAAACAATATATAGGGGTGGCTGGCCGGGGTGGGGGGCCGGCTGCTCGGGGATAGGCTGGGCATCGGTCAGCGGGTGGTGAGCAATTGCATTGTGCATCACTTGTTTCTTACACATTATTATTGTTAATACTATTATCATTATCACTATTATTATTATTATTGTTATTATTATATTCCTGTCTTAATAAACTGTCTTTATCTCAACTCACCGGCTTCACTTTCCCGTTTCTCTCCCCCATCCCAGAGAGGGAGGGGGGAGGGTGAGTGAACGGCTGTGTGGTGTTTAGCTGCCAGCCGGGTTAAACCACAACAACCTCCATGCACACACTCTGTACATGTGCATACTGCTTTACTGGCTGACAGTGGAATACAAACTGACACATGAGTTTCATTTATGTGGCTATAAAAAGGTCTTACAGAGGCTACATACATATATGTATGCACAGACCTGTATTTATCTGCATGCACTCCCCCCATGCAATGCTACATCTATCCATCTTTATGTGTCCAAAGCAGGGAGCCTTATCATAAAGGAGAATCTGTCTGCTTGGTTTTATGCTGTGATTATCAGGAAAAAGTGAACAAGCATCACATGCACATGAAGCAAAGCACACAGCACAGTCCTTTGCAGGTACATATTTTGCTTTATATTGACAGCCAGGCTTAGAGCCTAATCTCCGGCACAAAAATCATGTCAATCAATGTCACCATAATATTCGTACATCACAAGGACAACACTGGCTTTACATAGGTACCAGCAGTTGCAGAAGATGAAGTGCTTCCAGAACTCCATCTCCGAAGGGCCTTTTATCTCTCTCAGAAACTGAAAGCCCCTAAATATAGGACTACTATTAAAAATTCATGAGCTTCAGTAGCTATTTATCAAAGCCATGAAAATAGGACATTTCCATGATGGTGAATGGCTTGACATTCATTACTAATAAGCAAATGTGCACTTTATTACCATGTTAGAACAGAACATTGCTACCGATGCTCAAGGAACATAGCATTATCACCAGGAGTTAGCATTAGGCTTTGCTACAATACACACATTATTTCTGCCATCTGGATGCCTCATGCTTATTAGTTCACAAATGATAATGCTGATGCCAGCTTTGTGGAGTACATCTGCACAAGTCTCCTAAAAAGGTTTGGGCGCTGCTTCGCAGAGCTGGAATATCGCTTTGGTACTCCTCTTGACCAACTGTGTCCCACACAACACTTCTAATATGAATTCTACGAATTCACTCAAAGCTCTTCCCAGAGTAAAGCTACGCTGCAGAATAGAAAAGACTGCCGCAGAGTCACAGTTCCTCAGTGGCAGAACCCACTGCAAATATGCAACACCATCCTGCTAATTGCACTGTAGCAAATCAGCAGGTAACAAGTGTATCACAAGTGCTCGTACAGTCTCATTGCAGACGATGACACTGATTGGGATGCTGCCTTCATTATCAAAGGCAGATCCTTTTACTCCCACTTGCAGTCTCCTACTGTAACAACTTGATCTTAAAGGTTTATCACAATACAGCCTTACTTTTCATACAAAGAGGTAGAAGAACAGTTCCTTTATCTGTGATGTTTTTGTTCTTTTATATCTTCTCTATGCACAAACTTTTAGACACCTTCTACACTGACATGGAAGAAGCATTTTCTGCTACCTGCTGTGATGGCTGAAAACAGCTGCAGAAAGGAAGGAGTAACTCTTTCACTTTCCCTTGTACACAGAAAAAAAACGGACACAAAAATCAGGTGGTTTGATTTCAACGAATCTCTGAGGCTTTGATAACTTGACCAACAGCTGTCATCCTGCAAGTGCTTACTTGTCGCTAAACACTTCAGACACAAGTAAAGAAGCTTCGACTAAAATAAAGTAGTAAATCACCTGTGGTCAATCTGGCTTTGAAATCCAAGCAAAAATTGGCAATTCGATCATAGTGGAAAGTATTGCTAAGGCATAGCTGAACATTTAGGAAGAAGGCAAGGCCAGAATTAAAACGGACTGACCAACCTCGGATCTGTTCCTGCTGATACCCTTACCACAACACTACTGACCATGCTATGCATGAGGTTTGGGGCACAGCTGGGAAGCACAGGACCGAACGCCAGGCCACAATATCGGCTGCAATAGCAAAGTCTGCAAAATTCAGGACAAACTCATAACCATCCTATCGTAACAAAAGAAAAAATTGTAAAGGGAGACTGCCAGCTGTTAACTCTGATGCCACTGTCCTGAGGAGATGTTACTATGCCAAGACTGTGAAGGACTTGGGCAACAACTGTATTTCAGGATCGCTGCTAGTCTCCTGGCGCTACAGGAACGCATGGGAAATGGCTTCCTGCAGCCCGGTGCCCCTGCATCCCACAGCAGCACCTCAGGAGGTGGCCACGTCCAGGCAGGGCCACCCAGGGCAGGCTGCTCAGGGCTGTGCCCCGCCAGACTGCGAGTAGCTCCAAGGACGGGGACGCTACAGCCCCTCTGAAATATACCGAAGGGAGGATTTTGCCAAAGATTGATATTATGGCAAAAGAACAACTGCCCAGCCTTCTGAAAGTCAACCCCAGCAAACTGGGGAAAGCCAAGCATGCTTTGCTGCTTGTTTCTAAGTTTGAAAAAGAAAAAGAGCAACACCCCTTTCTTGCTCATAAATGAACTATTCCCTCAACACCATTTCTCCCTTTCTTTAATTTGTACATCCTTTGCAGATCACACACTGCAAATATTGTTTCAAAACAACACACAAAGTTCACCAAAAAACTTTATGTTCTGGTAGCCATGGTTGTCATTTGAAAGATATTATTTAAAATGTTTAGTCTTTTCCCTTGTAGGCATTTTTGAGGCATCCAAGGAAAAGCTTTTTGTGACTGGTGATAACAAAAGTACGGTTCTGTTCATAGAAATATTTTATTTTTGGTATTATTCCCTCCAGGCACCTACTTCCTTCCAAAAGAGCTATAGTTAAAGGGAAGAACCTCAGCTGGCATAAATGAAGCCCTTACTACGGACTTCAGGAGATTGGGAAGAAAAGCTCTGGGTCAATAGTTGTGTGCCTCCCATGTCATTTCTCTTTGGCTAAAATGTTTAATTCAAATGATAAAACCCTAATCAAGATTACAAAATCAGAGTTGGGGGTTTGAAAAGTCGCTCGATCAATTCCTCTGTCCTGCAAGCCCCACATCTGCCAAAAGTCCGTATATCTTAGCAGCAAAGAACAACATAAATCATCATTATTGTCAGCAAGAGAAAGAGGGAAAAAAAACTGCACAAGTGCCAAGAGCAACTGCACACAAAGCCCCTTGCTCCAAGTGCCTGCATTGAGATGGTTGGTGCAGCGTGTAGCACGGGCTGTGCTTTTCTACTGCTGCTTGTTTGTGTGCAAACATGAGGAAACTCAGGAGGGAAAGTGGAGAAGCTGAGAGAAACATCGGTGCAATGAACTTGTATCACTTACGAGCGCCATGAAATGAGGCAGTTGAGCTGGAAAGTTTTCTGAACAAAACCATGTGTAATTATCTGAGCTCTTAACCAGCTATATCTGCATCACCATGCATTTAAACCCATTCAGCAATGTGCTGCGGCCTGTGCTTACTTTTAAGTACTCTGGGACTGCTCCCAGGCTTACGGACAGCAAAAGATGAAAGGTGTTTCTAAAGCACAGCTGTAGAGGATGCGCAGGATATGGTGACATGCTCTTCTAGGCTTCTACGAGGTTTGGCTTACAAAGAGGCAAGGATAACCTCCTGGAAACAGGAGGAAGGGTGATCTGGAGACAGGCGGCACCCGGAGGCACGGTCCTGGGGCACCCAGCTGCCCACCAGCGACCCTCAGGCCTGGCTCCTCCGCCAGCCCCTCGGACAGGTGAGGTGCGGTGCTGACTGCTGTTGCCAACGGGGCGCCTCAAAGCTGTGAGACAACACTAGTCCGCCACATCGGCCAGCCCCACAAGTGGTCTTCAGGCCTGCCCAAGGCACAGCCCAGGCTAATGCCTGACCAACAGGATTTTGGTCTGTTTGGTGATAGTTACAGGGAGCCATGCTTCAGGCTCCTGCCCCATAAAGGAATCTCAGCCATGTGTGGCTGTGCATATCCAGGAAGGGGTTTTCCTCTTCGGTGCCTTTTCCTGGCTGGATTTCAGTGAAAGCACAAGAAATCCTTGGAGATGAATGCACAACATCAGAAAGCTTTGTGCACGGCGAGGCCCACAGACCTTTAAATCCCAAGAGGGATGACTACATACAGAATTTGCTTCCTCCTTCTTTAGAGAAAATAAAAAAAAAGAGGAAACTACAAGGGCAGCTGTAATTACATGTAAATCCCCACATGGGCAGGACTCTATTTTACATGTAGCTAGAGAAAGGACCATCTGTTTTACGAAGATACTAAGCTCTTTTTTTATTCCAATTATATTCTTTTCCTCCCCCCTTCCCCCTAAATGGAAGCATTGCTGTGGTAATATCAAGAGTCTTAAAACAAGATTATGTTTTTAAACGAGAGAGTCTTTAAAGTGGGATTATACCTTACAACAGCCAACTAGGCTTTCAATCAGTTTCAGAAGATATGCTTACAACTTCATTACTCTGCAAGAGGCTGCATTCATGGAGCAACAAATGAGAAGCGCTCACTGATGGCAGACAAGCTTAGAGAAAGCCTTCTCCTCCAACTCCTTTCCTTGTGCACACCCACAAAAGCACTCCAGTCTTCTTCCAGTGCTTTGTCCAGCGTGCGCTTTACCAGTGCTAGTGATACTAGCCCTTCGGCAGGTATCCCTGTCATTTCCCCGAGAGATAAAGCTGTGCTTCTTCCTCACCCTTTGCCTACTGTTCTTCTGTCCTGGAGGATAACGGAGGCTCCAGCAGGAGTAACTTACAGCTCACCCACAGAGAGGTGGCAGAGCTGGATGGAGCTGCTTAGGCATGGCAGAGGAGGAAGAAGGGTGGCCTCAGCTTCAGAGGTACAACCAACCTGAGGGGCAGTTGAGAAAGGAAAAGCCAGCTGGCAAGAAGGGTACCCTGGCACACCACAGAAATCCGTAAGGGGGCTATAAACTATTCCTCCAATCGTGTCAAAGCTTCAAACACAAGGCCAAAATCTCTTCCAAGCAGTTTCTGTCTCAACACAAGGCTCATCAGCATAAACATAAAAGACTGCACAAAGTCGTCCAGATTCGTAAAATTATATTCCTCTGGTAAGACAACCTTAGCTCAATAAAGACATAAGGAAAGTTGTCATCAGCTTCACAGGCACCCTGATTTCCTCCTCACTAGTTGTCTGATTGTACAAAATACCTCGAGTTTCAGGGGACAGACCATCTTGCTTTGTCAGGACTGATTCAGTCTAACAAGTTTCTTCATCCAAAACTGGGACTTCCAGGCTCCAGCAGAGCAATAAGCAACAGCACCGTGGCTCAGTGGCTGCCTCATGAGGGATGTGACCTTTTTAGACAGTACTGCTAATGATGAGACAAGATAGCAAGAACAGCAATCCGCACACATGAACCCCAATGGAGATAACTTCACCACTCCTCCATTCACCTGCAGTTCATACACCAGCAGATCACTTGATCCAAACAGGGATCGACTGGTTTCATACTACCAGAAGTTCTCCTCACCTGTGAAGGCCACTGCTAAGCATTACTGAGCTGCAGGAGGTCACAAAGACAGTGGTGACAACACTCATTGGGTCTGCTGTCCACTGCTGGGTGCATGCTGAAACACGACCTGAGCCTCTTCTCAGAATCACTCATTCTGTTTTGTACAGCAAAACCCTGTTGTGAGGAGGTCTGCCTGTCAGGGTGGTGCTTGCAGTGCTGAGGGATCACAACTGCAGCTGGAGACAGAAGATCATCACAGAGGTGTTCTCCTATCACAGCCTTATTTCATATCTTCTGCTTTTACCTCAAACATCACACGCCTTGCCACCCTACCCTTCCTTCTGCTGTCCTGTCTTGCAAAATAAAAAACAAGCAGAACAGCTCTGATTCCTCGGATCTGCTGTGGAAATTTACAACAGCACTCTTCCTAAGCTATGTTTAGGACCTTCCAGATCCACGGTAAAGATGCAAGTGTTTAAACTTCATGTGTTTCAAATTGCAAATTCACTGAATACCACAATTGCTACTCCGTTTCTTTATAATGTAGCCACATGCTGTAATAAGTAGTGGACTATGGCTCCTGAAAGCATTAATGCAGAGAAAATCCACTTGCGTAACGTGGCTTTCAGTTTTAACGGCTATAAAGAGATAAAGCATATTTAAAGCAAAGCCAAGAAGGAAGCTAAGCATCCCCATCCATTTTATTGGGCTGGGGACAAGGTGAGACCCTGGCGCTACACCACTACGGATGCTGGGCCAGAAGCATTGCCCCATGCGAAGGCACCGAGAGGAGAAATGGAAATGGCTGAGGCAGCCCAGCACAGGAGGACGTACATGAGGAACATCTCAGGATGTGAGCTGTTCAAAGCTAAGTGCTGCATAAGCAGCTGTAGCAAATGAGCCAGGCTGTGAGTCTTCTCTAGAGATTCAGCACCTGAAAAAGAGACTTTCCTCAGCTCCTGAACAGTGCAGGCACCAGAGAGGTGACTGCACAGGCTAATTCCCTGATCTGACCTATATGTCTCTGTATCACACTTGAGGAACAAATGCTAGGCATTTCCAAAATGCTTCAGGGAGGTTTAGCTCAAAGGGCACTGGATTTCAGTGGCAACCACACATCTAGATATCGTGTCCCCCTTGGTGGCGTAACCTTTGTGTAACTGTTGCACTTTTCTGCAGTGAATAATCTGCAGGCAGCCTTACAAAGCCCTCTCGCCCCACTCTGAGCAAACACTTCATCCTAGGGGTGCCTGGTAGGAAAGGCTGCACGTCCCAAGGCCACCTCTGGCAGACTCGCTGCCAAGCCTCATTCCAGAAGTTCAGAAGCACAAGCACAGCATCTGCTGCCTTTTGCTGTGCTACCAGTCAAAGCTGGGGTGGGCAGCCTCATGGGAGCAGGCCCACCTCCTGCTGCATGCTTCACACTCGTCTCAAGCGACCACATCCCTCCAGAGAACAAGGCTTGTAAAGCGTGAACCAGAAGGAGACTGACCCGCAGGCTGTGCTTGTGCAAGGGGCGCTTGCAGAGACTCGTGCATGCAGGCACGGGAACCCTTCCAGCAGGGGGAACTCTGGGCGTTTGTAAAAGACAGAGGGCATAATGCCAAACTAAACCCTGCCAGCTCCATGGCGCAAGGCTGCTGAGTGCTCAGCTGTCACCAAGATCTCTAGGAAATGGGCACAAAACAGTGAGGAACACTGTGGCTGAAGCTGTCTTGGGAAACAGGATTGCTTATGGCCAGGCAAGTCGCTCCTGTGCATGCTAACAACCCCACTCTAGGTAGGGTCCTCTGAAGCGACAGGGAGGCTTAAAAGAAGAAGTGTTACCAACAGCCACTACAGCTTCTTGGGAGCCCAGAGCCGATTCACCTTGCGGAGCTCCAGACAGGCGGTTTGGTTTTTCTGGAGCTGTGGGAAGCGCAGCACCTCCAGAGCTGTCTCCATCCCTCAGGAGAAACACGGTGCCATGTGGCACGCAACCATGTACCTGCAAGCTGGGGTGCCGGGAGAGACCCCTCTTAGCCACCAGCAGCTTGTAACTTTTCACTGAGGAAAGCTTGCTGATCGTATGGCTAACTTCAGATCTAAGGTTCTTCCTTCAGCTGTACACCCCTCTCACCCCTGCTGCCAAAGGAAGCAGAGGGCAAGACACATCAAGCACAGATGTGTTATCAAAGACGAGAATTAGATATTAACCAAATAGGTCCCGACTCACAAATTCTGTTGATCAAGGAGGGAATAAAAAAAATGCAATGTTTTATATATAGTGCTGCTACTGACGTCTCTGGTGATAGGCTCTAAACCCATATTTCCTAAGACACAATGGGGTAGCATGACAGCTCACTGCTGCACAGGTGGGTGGGAAAGAGGGACACTGTGTTGCGTGGCAGAGTATCCTGCAGTGTCTTAGAAACAGTGAGTATTTTTAAAGGCTTAAAAAGCCAGTGGGTTAACACTGTATGTCCAATCAGCCATTCAGTTCACCATGGATCAGCTGGATGCAAACATGAAGAAGAGGCAGTGAACTGTGAGCAGTGAGGCAGCTTTTTCTTGCTGTAAGCAGACTGAGGTGCCAGTGCACAAATCAGGCCTGGCTGAAATTAATGCATGCATTAGCATCTTCTAACGTCTCCTCCTGCAAGCTCTGAGTCATTTCTAATTCTGTAAGGTCCCTCCGAGGTCAAAAGTTAGACATTGTTTTCCCTTAAAAACCTAGACGTCAAGAGACATTTAAAATGCAGCTGACTTCCTTCCCCCAGTTATCATTTCACATCAGTCAGAAGAAAAAAAAAGGGTATGGGCTAGTAAGGTTGAAAACAGAATTGGTAGGAAGGAGACTAACATACTAATTGCATCACTCTGCATGAACCACAAGCACAGTTTTCTCCTGCGTTTCTGCAGATGGCTCGTTACACCTCACAGGGGGATCTGTGTTATCTGAGTGCTTGGACAAGCCTCTGGGTGGACACCTGTACATCATAACCATCTGTGCCCTCTGTGCACCACAAGCCTTGCCCTTCCTGTAACGGAGGCAGAAAGAAAATGAAACTCTTTTCCCTCCCCTCTTCTGCCACTTTCTTCTTCCTCACAGCTTCGGGATGCCTATTCCCTTCAAGCTCCCCTTGCTCACAGCAGGGGACTGTGAGCATCCCCACTGATACCTCCTCCCAGCGGCTGCCTCCGGCCGCCCATCTGCTTCTGCTGCCCACACAGCCTCCGCTGCCCACACAGCCTCCACTGCCCTTGCTCGAGCCTCCTGCCCAGTCTCTGGGCTCGGGACGGCTGCAGAAGGTGCCGCATAGGGAAGTGCTGTGACCACGAGGGCTGGGCAGCACCACCAGTGTGAGGACCACTGGGAATCATGGCCACCGCTGGCACCCATGGAAGCCGAGCCAGGAAATGCACCACTCGTGGCCATGTCTAAAGCTATTTACATTCGTCTATATATAAAATATTTTTCATATGATGTTCCTGAAGTATGCATGCTTTTCCTCAGCCATTATATATGAGGTCTTCTCATCAGATTATTAAAAAAAGGAAAAAAGGAAAAAAAGGAAAGACCTGCCATGTGAAGATACAGAGAATATTTTATTAAAAACAAAACTCCCTTTGCTATGCAAAAAATGAATCTAAGGATTTCAGAAGAAAGGTAATGTTGTCATTTTATTGTACTGGTTCACTAAAATTCAGCTGTCAATAACTGTCTTTTTTTCTCTTTAAATGGGAAAAAGCAACGCAGAAGTGCCTGACCCTGAGGATGAGACAGCCAGGCGTGCTGCACTAAAATCAGCATTACCTCAGTCCAGAAGGGGTCTGAACAAGGGGACAAGCGGCCCCTTGCAAACCCAAAGATTTCCCCAGAAGCTTAGCGTGCACCACCATCAGGTGCAGGGCTGCAGGTGCCAACGGGGGCCAGCCGGAGGCAGTGGCACTGCCAGTGCCACTCCCAAGAGGCTTAGGGAGGACCTGGCCCCAGGACAGGCGGGTGTGTGGGAGCCAGGCACAAACCGCTCTGGACCCCTCCCCTTGGTCGCGTGTGCCATTGAGCATGAGGCGCTGCATCTGTGTACGGGGCAAAGCCTAACGTTTGCATTTTTTGGCTGCTTTCAACAGCAGCCACGACAACTTTGCTCAGGGCAAAAAAAAACTTTTGGAAAGTTCGCATGGTAAGAAACTCTTGTCATCCCAAATAAACTAAAAATTGCATTTGCAATGAAAGGCTTTGATTAAAATTGGCATCTCTGAATCTCCGTTTGCCAGCAACCACATTACTTCAGAGATGCTTTATGACAAACACAATATGGAAACCTCAGCAAGGAGACTGCAAATTGGATCCATGCTGCTGTAATCCAAGATGAATGCAAAACTACTTAGAAAGGTCTCTGTTAAAGAAATAATTATTGAAACGAACTGGGGACAAAATCTGCAGGAAAGCTTTTCTCCACCACCACGACCTAAGACTACATTTTTCAATGAACACAGAGGCTCTCACATCTTACCTCAAGATTCCTGGAGTAACAACTTTTGGGGGAAAAAGCAAACACTGCAAAATCAGGAAAGCCATTGCCAAAGCAGCAGCATTGTTACCAGCATGCAGACAACAACAACAAGAAGTTCAACTAGGTTGTTGAAGCCAACGCAGCCCCATGCGATTGCCCCATGTAGTATTACTGGCAATCCCTTTGATTTGTTTGCCTTCCTGGTCACGTTGCTAAAACCATAAACACTTTAAGAGCAGAGATTTATTAGGGGAAAGAACTCCATTCTTCAGGGTGACATAACCATAAAATCAGATGTCTGTCTAATCAACACCCAATAATCAGCCACAGTGAAGGTGTTTTTTATGGCTTGGTTAGAAAGCAAAATATTGCAGGGATGTTGTCAGTCACTTAATATTAGAGATTTACAGCGTTTCTGCTACAGACCCTGATAGAAGAACCAGTAGTATTTCTAAGGCAGGTCTCAGTGAAACAAAATACCACCAAAGAGCAACCAAATATTAATAAGACTAAAAGGCGCAGCTCTTTACTCAGGAAAATACTCTGCTGGAGTATCTGCATTTGCTCTTCCCCAGCTTCCCAGTAGCCAGGCTACTCTGCTCTCAGTTGGACTTCCAGACCGCACATGTGCAAGGGCAAGACTTCCAAGGGCTCCATGGGTCTGCCATGGACGCAACAGAAAGGTCCCAGTAGCTCTGGGTGTGGCCTTTGACCCCTCACTTGCTATCCCAGGAGGGATTTTGTTGTTTTTTAGCCAGGCAGGAGACAGATGAAGTCATAGATGCGCTTGTTGGAGGCAGCCTGAGTCCTGAGGGTAGCTCCAACTCAGCTAGGGCTCCAGCGTGGTCCCTGCATGGACAACTCCAGGGATCCTGGAGAGTGACAGTAGAAACCCAAGAACTGCAATGCTAGTCGAGATCAATACACCTCAAAATTATTTTGCAAAAATAATTCCAAAACGATTGCTCTGTCATGCACTGGGTAACACAGTAACTAAAGGTAGGACATGAGTTCAGAATTGGCTAAGAGGGTACCAAATATTTGGATGACAAATAGTAATTTCTTCCACTTTTAGAGGATCCTTTCCACTGAGATTTCCCAAAAGTATTGCAAAGGATTTACTAATCCCTACATCACCATCACAGAACAGGCATTATTATTCTCACTTTACTGAGCAGTAAAGTAAGATACAGAGAGGTTAAGTAACTCGCCAGATATCGTAACAGCAAGGAATAAGGCAGACTTGGAAATACGATTTGAAGACCTGTTTCCTGTTCCCTTGTTCTTAACTCCACATTTAAATAAACGCTCCTTCCTTAGACTGCAATTTCCAATTAACATTTGCTAATTATTAGTCATCTGAAAGAAGACTAAACAATATCATCCTTTTACGCTGCAGAACTCAATAAAAGGAGCTCACAAATGCTGACTCACAGTCGAACATGGGCAGCCCATTTTGCAAATTCCTATTCCTTCACTTCTCCAACACCACCACCTCTTGCAACTTCATCATAAATACAACATTTTGCTTTGAGTGGCATTCCCGCACCTCCCCTTGGCTGCATTTATTTCCAAGATCTTCATTTCCCTCCCTGCTCACCGAGGGCAGTGCAAATTTCAAGGTTCCCACACCCACAGAACATTATTCCAGTGAGCAAACTGGCTGCATGACAAGGGCTGCAGCCTTCCTCTCATCCTCTGTCGCCCTGACACACTACTACCATGTAAAGATGCCAAAACCAGACAAAAACATAAAGCTGAAAGACTCAAGGCTGGGGGACAGCATCGAGAGCATCCCCAAAAACCTGAACAAGCAGATGGGTTGTGACAGCACCTGCCCTGGCAGCAATGCTGGCTATAAAGCTGTTACGAGCCCACATACAGGCAGGTGATAGCAGGCAGTGTGTGCCAAATAACAATAACAATAATAACAATGCCCTGATTCCCTCGCTTGTTGTGTGTAGCCTAGGTGACTGCTTGCACTTCAGACGCGCAGACCGTAACAGCTTCCCCTGTTCCCTCTGGGCTCAGCACCCCAACAGAAACCACCCCACCCTTCCCGAACCCCAGTAAAATCCCTCAGAACCTAATTTCATGAGACTCAAGCCACACTGCTTTTATGGAAAAGTAAATGACTTTGTTTCATGCCTCCCTCCCCTCTCTCGAGCTGCCCTCCTGTAGCTGGGCTTGGCCAGAGCTCACCGATACCGAACGAGGTTTTTTGCTGGCTGCTGAGGGGCTCGGAGTCGGCCTCGCACAAACCTCGAACACTTGCTCTCCAGTAGCTCGGAGTAGGTTTGTACCCACTGGTCCTGCCACCACCACCTCTGCTGCTGCAGCCCAGCGGCGCCAGGAGCCTGAGGAACCCTCACCAGGCACTAGTCCTGTGGGTGGGCCAGGAAGAAAGGAGAAGGTCTCGAGTCTTTAAGAGGCTGGGGCTTCCGCAGCATGGCAACAGGCAAAAATAGCTCCCTACAAACGAGGAGGATTTAAGACATCTCAATTCCCAAATATACATCTTGTTGTGGACACTAATGATCAGGTTGTCATTCCCAGGTATTCACTCCCTGCATGAACTCCCTGGTAAACGAAGTAACCACCAGCATACTGACACCGGAGAGCATCTCCTCATCAGCTGATCTGCTTTTGAAAAAAATAGCAAAAAGGTAATTTCTGCTGGACAGCTGTCTGCTGGAGGGCATGGATGGGGGAAGGAGTAGCTGGGAATGGTGCTCTCTCCCTCAGGACCAGTTACAGCCAGAGCAATAAGGATGGTGTCACACAGGGCAAGACAGGGTGGGCTCCAGGGTGATCAGCTAAGAACACCAGGGCTCTGTGCCCCCTAGAGATGACCTGGAACAAGGATCCAAATCACAAAAGTAAAGGAGGGAAGATACATCCCCATCTCGGTTCTCAATCACCCTGATGGAAATCTGGGAACAACACTTTGGCTTTCTGTCATAATGTAAGTTGGCATTGAGACCAAGAACAAGTTTTGGCTCCCAACAACTACTGAAATTCACCTAAATTTGTATGCTTTGACTTTACTAAAAAAAGATCCTTGCTGCATTTTTAATCAAACAGGAACAAGAACATATCCTGGTACAAGGCATAAATTCTAGTTGGCACTCTTGCACATACTGAAGGGAATGCAAGCTGCAGTACTACCGTGAACACCAAGCGTTTCAAAACTTTACCAACTTCACAGGATTTCTTTCAAACTTTCTGGAGGCAAGCTCTCCCTCTAAGAGCGCTCTGTGGGTACACTGAAGCAGCTGTCAGTATTGTCTGTTGAGACAGCAATAGCTGTTTTAGTCAGATCATAAACTGCTGCAGAGATACAAACCACTATTGTTAAGCATGGTGCAAAGCTTAGGCTGCTCTTTCAGAATGGCCATCCCTCCATTTGCCATTTGAGTTGCTACTAAGCAACGCACCCACCGCTCGTGCAGGGTAGCATGTTTTCTTTTCCCTTATCATACCAGATTTTTTCTCCTGACCCAATGTGCAGGTTTCTCTGGTTAGCTGCAATGGAGTGATGCCAACTTGTGCTAGCATGGATCTGGCACCACAGACAATGTTCCTTCCAAAATACATTACCACATTGTGTCACAGGCTATGAAAACAGTGTTTTCCCATAGCAAGGCTGAATCGATCAGTAAAGCAGAATATTCTTGCAAGAGCCTGAGGGAGGGTATTAATCTGTAGAGCAGAATATTCTTGCAAGATGCATAGGGAAAGTATTACTATCCCCACCTAATGTATTTTCCTATTAGCTTCCTGAAAGGCTTCCTGACTCGTGATTGGGTCAGCCCAGCACAGCAGTGGCTTTTCCTGTGCTGTGCTGGATGAATCTTTCTGGCACTCCATTGCAGCCTGCTTTCTCTCCGTCCAAGAGCTACAGTTGCCAAGTTTTCCTTTTTGAACTGTTTGATATATGCAGTTAGAGCTCTCTAAAACGTGGATATGATCCCTGGGGAGGGTTTGTGGTTGTCTGGGAACATTTCCTAAGGTGTTTCTGAAATCTCTTTTAACTCTGATATTTTCCCTCTTCCCCATCATTCCTCTTATTGCTGCCAAGCTGGAACATAATGAGTTCATTTAAACTGGGACTGGAAACACTTTGAAGGGATCCATGAAGTTTTAGCCATTCCCATTTCAGGGACTTTGGAGAGCATGTCTGGCTGAAACTTCTCTTATAACAGATCTGTTTAAAAAAAGCAAAACAAACAAACAAAAACAGCAAACAAATAAACAAAACCCCTGCCTAACATCAACATTTGCCCTTAAGCAGTACTTGAACGTTTGTCAGGCTGTCTAATGAGGCAATACACAAGCTGACACGCAAAGAACTCACTGATACCAGACCAGTGAGCGGATCCCCAAAGTCTTTGTTAAGGTCTTTTCACCCAAGGTAAAAAAGCAACAGCTCTTAAAAAATACCAGTGATTCTGCACAGAAATCTGATTCTGACCAGAAATCTGCCCGTGATTCCCTCAGAGCTAGCCACATCTGCTGCCTTAAGGCTTTCAGCATTGAAGGGTACACCTTCCAATGTTCAGGGCAGGCTGCAATGCTCCAGTGAGGACAGAAAGGCCACACAGTCAACAGACTCATCTCTCAGTAAAGAATCAAGAGGCTTCATCCAAGGCCCAGACCTCCCTGTGTTGGGTCCTGCACAGACGGACAGTAAGATCAGCTTGTATTTTCCTAGTGAATAAAATGCTTGTGCAAGAGGATTCTCCCAGTTTTACCCAGCTGACTGGTGGCAGAGCTGGGATGAGGAGCCACAAACTTCATGCTCTGCTCACTGCTTTCAGCTGCTAGGCCGGTAGCTGACATACCCTATGCAACATCTAACACCACCCAGGATCCCCACTATTCAGCAGCTTACAGATTGGTAATACCAATTATCTTGTTATTTAACTTCAGTGGACTGTGGAGACCAAAAAGTCTAAACTCCTTTAGACAGTGGATTAGTCTAATTCACTGAAGATAGGTCCTGTCAGTGCCTTATAAAAACCACAATCTGGATGCAACTGCTGAAGAGCCATTGGTTATATTGGAGCTGGGACAGCAGGTAAAATAAATCTGCAGTTTGGCCCACTGCAAAAGCTCATCTTATATACTTCCTAAATATACTAATTAGGAACATGGCACAGACTTCATAGTAAACTCTGTTGCTGTGACTCAGGTCTTAAACCTGAAGAAAAAGACAGACATTTGTGGTGAAGAGACACTGGGACACTACTGGAGAAGACCAATCTGTGGAAAGAGCTGGCAGAGACCTATGGCTTTACAACCCGTGACACTCACCTGTAGAACCCACTCTGGGGGGCATAAGCCGAAAATAACTGGATTTTGCACTCAGTGCCACTTCAACTGGCATCAAGAGATGGCAAAGGTCACATGTGTTTCATTTTGGCACTGCTCAAACACAAGCACCCCTTTCTACAGAGGGCAGCCAGACCAAAGGTCCTATTTCCAACACCAGTTACAAACTTTATATTTCACCTCCATCCTCAGCAGCTGTTTTCAATTTCTATTGTTTACCCTCATATTTATTCCTAAAACAATACAACATGCTCAACAGAGATATGTCAGGAGAATGCAGCGCACACAATAATATCAGCAAGCAGGTCACTAGAATTTTAATGGCTAGATGCAAATCAGATAATAACTTGCAAGCTGTTATTCAACACGTGGGTGAGCACATTGGACCCTGAACTGCATGCAAAAGGAATGTTTTTTTTCTTAGAGATTAAACAAAAGCAGCATACAAAATGATCAATCTACACGGGGATGGGGGTCACTAAGCTACACTCATCTTTATTTTCCTGCGGTACCTGGATGGGAAACGTGTTCCCATCCAAGCATTAAGATCCCAGCTCGCTCTTCTACCCCAGGGACATCATACAGCTCTGTGGTGGTTTTCACAGAATCACAGAATCGTCTAGGTTGGAAGAGACCTCCAAGATCATCTACTCCAACCTCAGCCCTAACACTAACAAGTCATACACTAAACCATATCACTAAGGGCTACATCTAAATGTCTTTTAAAGATCTCCAGGGATGGCGACTCAACCACCTCCCTGGGCAGTCCATTCCAATGCCTAACAACCCTTTCAGTAAAGAAGTTCTTCCTAACATCCAACCTAAACCTCCCCTGGCGCAACTTTAGCCCATTCCCCCTCGTCCTGTCACCAGGCACGTGGGAGAACAGACCAACCCCCACCCCTCTACAGCCTCCTTTAAGGTACCTATAGAGAGCGATGAGGTCTCCCCTGAGCCTCCTCTTCTCCAGGCTAAACAACCCCAGTTTTAACTTGCTAGGCAGCTGAACTCCACCACAGCCACTCTCTCACTCCCCTTCCTCAGAAGAGGAGGGGAAGAAGAAAAGGAAAGAAACAACTCACGGGTTGAGATAACGATAATTAAAGGAAAAAAATTATTAATGAGAAATTATTATTAATTAAACAATTTAACTAAAGGGAAAAGAAGGGGAAAGGAAAAAAAAAAAACAACAAGCAAAGGCTACGTGGAAGTGCAGAAGAAAGAAATTACTCTCTGCTTCCCACAAATGAGCGATGCTTGACCACGTCCTTGAAGCAGGGCCTCAACACACATAGCCGTTGTTTGGGAAGACAGATGTTTTCACAACAAGAGCCCACCCCTCCTCTCTTTTTCCTTTTTCCACCTTTTATTGCTGAGTGTGACATCATATGGTATGGAATATCCCTTTGGTTGGGTTAGGTCAGCTGCCCTGGTGATGTTCCTTTCTCACTTTTTTCCCATCCCCAGCCTGCTGGCTCAGGGCGGGGGGTTAGAGGCAGTCCTGATGCTGTGCCAGCATTGCTCAGCAGTAGACACAACACTGGTGTGATACCAGTGCTGTTCTAGCTACAAGTGCAGAGCACAGCACTGTATGGGCTGCTGCAGGGAAAGTTAACATCCCAGCCAGACCCGGTAGAAGCTCAGATACAAAACACAAAACAAAGCCCATGCAGTCACTGAGACCATCAGCTTGTCAAGGCAGGGAGTCTTTCAGGCATGTCTGTGCTGGCAGTGGGGCTCTGGTCCCCAGGTACCTAAGAACAACTAGTAAAGAGTGAGGGAGCCAGTCCTGCAGAGCGCTCCTGTGCGGCACAGGAAATGAGCTGGGACCTTGCTGGTTTTCTAAGCCAATCCTCCATAATCCCAGAAATCATGTTCTTTCATCCCCTTCACAAATTGATCATGCTCCTTCTTACAATTTGGTATGCTTTTTTCCCCACAGCTCTTTCTGGGATGCTCTTCCAGAACGCTGCTCATCCACTGGCTAGAAACAGGACTAAGGTATTATCTTCGAGGCTTCACAGTCCCCTGAAATCCTGTGAAATCCTACTGTTGTCCTATTTACCCACTCCTGTTTTGATTATTCTTAGTGTGATGACACTGTGGGAATAAAAATGTTGTTTTTGCAGAGTTATATTGTTTAGAGGGAAGGATTGAGATAAGCTTGCAGTGATAAGAAAGCTTAACAGACAACCTTGTAAAATGCAGACAACCGGACTCCTTAGAGCAATTAGGTGAAAATCACGGTGTTAAGTCAGATAAGTGAAGAAACATTACCACTTCAAACAGTAAAAAAGTCAAAAGAAATTTGAAATTTAACAGGCTGGCAACTGAAGGCCATGTATTGTCTGTAAAGCATTGGATAGGTTGTGAACCTGGATTACCCAGTGAATGGGAGAACAGGGGAGGGTCCCGGTCGTCGAGAAAGAAAGTATATAAACTGTACTATGTCACTAGTAGATGCGCTCCTGCTTGTGGGATGCCCGCCATTGCAATCACGAATAAAATTGCTACTTCACTGAGATCCTCGCCTAAGCCTAAGTTATTGGCTACAGAGTGTTTCTCACAACACCACTGTACAGAGTAATACTAACGAGGTCTCACTACAGTTGTGGGTTGGAGCACAAACACTTCCTGATCGCTGCTGGAAACGCTTTGCGTTAGTCTCACAATAACTCACTTCCCCTCTTGCAGAAGCTGTGCTTTGGGCCTCCTCTCAGAATCATGGCTGTTTTGCTCTTCCTTATGAAAACCCAGTCTTCCTCTGATTTTATGACACCTCCCAGCTGCCTGCCTTCTGACTTTGAGCACAAAAGCCACTAACAAATGCATGAAAAAGACCATTCCAGAACAACCCAAACTTGGTGACATGGACGTGGTCTCAAAAGCTAACTGTGCATCGGGTACTTCTTTCTCTTGCTTATCCAACTCATTCTGTTTACCCATAAAAACAAGACTGATGTCTACATGCCTGAAGAACTAGCTCAGCCCATATCTCAAAGTTAAGCTGGCTTCTCTTTGCTCGATCACTAACAAAATCGTGAGGATTATGAAATCACCAGAGACCAGACAATATTGTTGAGGATGTCCAGGCTATAATACAATCCATCTGGCTCTTTCCCAGTTTACTCCTTCTTATGTCCCCGTCAGGAGTGAAAAACCGTTGCTGATGTCAGTAAATACAAGCGGACAGACTACATGAATGAAAGAATATCAGATAAAAGCTGTAAGTGAAATTACAATAGCAAGTTGCATATGAGCCAGCAGTGTGCCCTGGCAGCCAGGAGGGCCAACCGTATCCTGGGGTGCATCGAGCACAGCATCGCTAGTCAGTCAAGGGAAGGGATTGTCCCGCTCTACTCTGCGCTGGTGCGGCCTCACCTCGAGTACTGTGTGCAGTTCGGGGCACCACAGTACAAAAAGGATGTAAAACTGTTGGAGAGTGTCCAGAGGAGGGCGACAAAGATGGTGAAGGGCCTAGAGGGGAAGACAGATGAGGAGCGGCTGAGGTCACTTGGCCTGTTCAGCCTGGAAAAGAGGGGGCTGAGGGGAGACCTCATCGCAGTCTACAACTTCCTCTCGAGGGGGAGTGGAGGGGAAGGCGCCAACCTATTCTCCTTAATCACCAGTGATAGGACCCGTGGCAATGGTGTCAAGCTGAGGCAGGGGAGGTTTAGGCTAGACATCAGAAAGAGGTTCTTCACTGAGAGGGTGGTCGCACACTGGAACAGGCTCCCCAGGGAAGTAGTTGCTGCACCAAGCCTGTTGGAATTTAGGAAGCGTTTGGACTGTGCACTTAGTCACATGGTCTAAAATTTTGGGTAGATCTGCGTGGTGCCAGGAGTTGGACTCGATGATGCTTATGGGTCCCTTCCAACTCGGGATATTCTATGATTCTATGGTACACCGAAGAAGTGATCTCTGGCAACACGCACCCACTAAGTTCAGGGTAGTTTAAAGAGAAGCAGCACACAGTATTAACCCAGAAAGGACATGAGGGACAGGGGTCCAGGGCAAGGTAAAGCCCTGCTCTGCCCTTGTGAGGCCCCTCCTGGAGTGCATCCAGGTCTGGGGCCCCCAGAACAAGAATAATGTGGGGCTGTTAGAACAGATTCAGGGGAGGGCCACAAAGATGATCTGAGGGCTGGAGCACCTCTCCTATGAAGAAAGGCTGAAAGAGCTGCTGATGTTCAGTCTGGAGAATAGAAGGCACTGGGGAGACCTCATTGTAGCCTTTCAGTACTTAAAGGGGTCTTATAAAAAGGGTGGAGAGGGACTCTTTACTCGTGTAGATAATGATAGGACAAGGAGGAATGGTTTTAAACTGAAAGAGGGGAGATTTAGATTGGATGTTAGGAAGAAATTCTTTACGCAGAGGGTGGTGAGGCAATGGAACAGGTGGCTGCCCCATCCCTGGAGGTGTTCAAGACCAGGCTGAATGAAGCCCTGAGCAACCTGATCCAGTGGGTGGCATCCCTGCCTATGGCAGGAGGATTGGAACTAGATGATCTTTAAGATGCCTTCCAACCCAAGCCATTCTACTATTCTATGTTTCTATGATTTCCAGAACAGACTGGATTTCCAGGACAGACTGGACCCACGCATTCGGTTGTACTGCTGCCTGGAGCGCAGCGAAGCCACGGGGGGACGTGGAGTCCCCGGCCCAGCTGGGACCTGCTCCAGGCTCCGGACATTCTCCAGGCCCACGGGACCATGCTGTCAGGGGAAGGCAGGGTGACGCTGGCTCCCAGGAGGGGCAGCCTCGACAGGTAAGAACTCGCATCCATGCTGGTAAAGCATGCATATCATTATGTTCAAATCGAGGCAGGTGCAATTATTCAGTTGCAACCCTCTTCACTCCTAGAAAAATGGTATTTTTTTTCAGACTGATCATCCGTAACAATAAGCTTCTGTTGGAGAAATGAATAGTTGCAGACTTCTAGTTATCTGCATTGACGCCTTTCTAAAAAAGGGTGTCAGAGGCAGTTACAGGAATTTCTTGTTTAGCAAATCAAAGTCTTATACATGGACTCTAATAATATTAGTCAAGTAAAAATGTTTTGTTTTTGTTTTTTTTTTTTATGTTTTTTCCTGAAAATAACAGTTGCCTTTCATACACAACCACAGGTAAAAGACAAACAGATTATGAGATTAAACTCTCCTTAGGCAGTAAAATGCCATCTGGTTTATGAATCATTCTAGGTAGAACACTCTTCTTCCAGATGAAATGTCTTTTTATGCACACAAATAAATGTGCTTTGCTTAAAAAAAGGCTTAAAAGCCACCTTCCCTCGGGTAACATACCATAAACCCCACAGTGCTGCAACACTACTTTTCATTCTTTCTTGACAAAGGACAAATGCTTTTGTATTTATCACCCCAATCGTTTTGTCTTTAAACGAAGCTGTTTAATGACGCATCCCTGGCAAGCTAAGGCTATGCTAAACAGCAATTAAAGCACAGCAGAATAGGACAGTCTGGAGGGTGGGGGACCAGCCTCAGTGGAAGCCCCTGAAGCACAGCCGAGGCCAGGCGACCTCCAGCAGGCAACTACAGGATGGCTTGGTGGTTGTGCCGACCCATCTGCTTCCTCAGGTGACCTCTAAAACAAACTCATTATCATTACTGCAAAAGGTGTCTGTTGTTCACAGAAAACCTCATTTTTTCAGGAAACCCGTATTAACTTTTAAGTCCTTGGGCTTCTTTAGCCATAGCATGAAGCAACACTCAAATGTTGGACTTGATGATCTTAGAGGTCTTCTCCAACCTAAACAATTCTATGAAGAAAGCAGCACCCTACAGTGCCTGAGAGAGATCCCACTCAGTTTCCCCTGCTCCTGTCCTGCTGTCTCTTGCACAGGTGACATCTCTGGCATTGCATTGCCGTCTCAGCATCTCTCAGACCAAGTTCCTCCTTCTCTCAGGAGGGCCAGTGACCCTCTCCCAAAACAGCAGGGCCACAGCAACGATCCCCACACAACTGCCAAGTGTTCCAGCAGCAGTAATTCGTATTTTGGTTGTGATGAAAAATCAAACAACTTCTACAGAGAGTTTGGGTCTGATAGATCATCACAGCATCAGCTGATTGTCAACAAATCAGTAAAACTGAACCAGAAGATGCTTAACTAGACTTATTCAGGAGGTGCTGGAGATGTCCTGCCCCATGCTGCCTCCTGTGCCCCCCAAGACCAAGAAGATGCTGCACAGCTCCTCGCTGGAGCGCAGGCTGGGAACAAATGTGGAAACTTTCTCCAGATTTCCTACGGCTAGACACAAATGAACAGAGCCTGACGGTCTGCGCTGAGGAGCTGAATCCTCTGCTCTCCTCATCAGTTCGTTGCAGCTCAGACCTGTGGTGCTTTACCCAACAACCAGGACTGAGATACGAGTAGATCTGTATTTTTTTTAATACTTCAGAAGTATTAGAAATAAATCTTTCTTTGCTCCCCAAACTGTTACGTGTTTATTTCACAAAATTGTTTTTAAACCTTTTTCTGCACATTTTCTGAGATGTTAAAGGCAGGTTTTGCTAAAAAAAAAAAAAAAAAGCATTTTTGTTCTTTTCTAGAATGCTTTGCTTCCAGTTTTGCAAGAGAATAATACTTCAACACAAGACAGGCAGCCAATTCACTGGGGCAGTGGCTGAAAATATCTCTGGCAAAAGCTAGCATTAGATAAAGCTGACAAAATCCAGTCAAATATCAAACACAAAGAAACCCCCAAAGATTCTCTGCCAGTTAACCCTGGCGTTGCCAAAGGCAGCGCTGCGCTTTTCACATGAGTCCTGGTGTTCCTGGTGACCCGACAGGATGAGGGGCTGCAGCTGCCCCCCAGCTTCATTCACCACGCATGGGGAGCTCCTCACTGATGCAGGCTACACCCACACTGTGAAAAGGGCGGCTGGCATCAGCTAGCGCAGGGCAGACAGCTGGGGGACTGAGGAATGCCACGCACAACAGCAAGCTTCAGAGAGCCTGCAGAGTGCCGTGGGAATTGAGCCTGGCGGTAAACGACTCCATCTATCTGGGGCTCATCTGGGTGCTGGAAAGGTGCCACACGGAGCAGGCTTTCAGAGGCCTGCAGGGACACCAGCACCCCAGTGCAAGGGAGGACAACCTGTCCACGGAGACCGACGCTGCTGGGAGGAAGAAACCTGCAGAAAGCACAGCAGCTTTGAGGAAGCATCTGAAAGCTGAAGGCTGATAGGGTTTCTACCTGAGGAGTGCTCAGCAAGGTGTCAGACAATGCTTTGCAAGGGAGGAGGAGCGCAAAGCACGACAGAGGCAGCTACGAACAGCCTCCAACTCCACGGCCTTTCCCCCGGCAGTGAAGGTGGCAGCAGGGGAAGCGAAGGAGCACTGGAATCCCATCTGCCACAAGGCAGGGGAAGACACGGCACAGAAGTGATGCTGACAGGAGGAGCAAACACCTAGGTCACTCCCCCCACATTCAATTCTGAGTCACACTGGTGGGGTCTACTTAACATGTTCCAGTTAAGTAGACACCAATGTTTTTTGTTTAGTCCCAGGATCCATCTGCAAGGCAAGAAGATTGGCCAAACCCCCACCACAGGAAAAAGGATGTCCTGGCCAGGTTTTGTATTTATTTGCATATTTTGCTGGACAGCCGCAATCCGGCACACAGACCACAGCCACATCCCTCTGTGCAGCCTAAAAGTTTATGAACAAAAAAACTGTACGCACAAAGTGGTTTGCTTCACTAGGGCTTTCCATACTGACTCCTGTTGAAAATATTCCTATGAAATACATGGGGTGTTGAGACATTTCCATGCCTGTGGGCACAGAGCGTCCCCATCTGCCTGCGGGCTCCACACACACCTTGGCAGCATTCCTGCTGCTGCCGCGGCACAACCCTGCAGGCGGACACTGGCGGCAGGCAGGCAAGGCAGCAACCTGGAGATGAGTGCAGAGACAGCCTATGCAACTGCAGAGCTTCTTCAGCAGGGGATTTTTCCTGCCCTTGTTACAAGCACTCAACTTCCTTTGCAGCAACAGACATTTCTCTTACAAAACAGAGGGCTTAAGAGAGTCGGAAGAGCTTATGGATGCAGCAGGTAGAAACTATGTTGAGAGAGGTCTTTAACGCCCTCCTCTCTCCTGCCAAGCGAGCACCTCATTATGATCATGGTGTTGCACACTGACTCCAAGAGGCTCGTGCATCTGCTGCAGAGATGCTGAGATGTAGGTGATTTTAGCAAATACTTTCCACTGAAAACAAAAAGAGTGAAGCAAGAACCCAGTTTCAGAATGGAAAGCAGCCAGGTGGGCTAGGCATACTTCTCCTGAGAGCATCACCAGGAAATCATCCACTTGGCCTGGTCACTACCTCTGTGTTATTCCATAGCGTGGCTGCGAACGTACGAGCAAACCACACAGCCATGGACTGCCAGGAAGATTAATGTGCACTGCTTGCTTTCTGCTGCTAATGGCTATGAATCCTTTTCGGAGCTGGGCAGCTGTCAAATGCTAGCAGAGACTGTTGGAGACTGCTTACACGCAGCATGAAGAGAAACCATACAGGAGCAGAAAACTCCCAAGTGCCTCTTTCAAGCAGCGTTTCATGCAGATGTGAGGAAAGCCTCTGGAGCCGCGTGCTCAGCTCCTACAGCAGCGGCTGGGCTGAAAACCCGCATGCAGCAGGGTACACGGGTGGCCTGGAGCCTGTGAGAGCAAGCCGATGGGCAGCCAGCTGCCTCTCTGCAGAGGGCAGGGCAGGGCTCGGCTCTGTCCCACCACACTGCTCACAGCTCTCAAGGCTTGTGCAGCCCGCACATGGGATTTGGGTGCTGATGCCCATCCCACACTGAACACACCAGCTTTCAGCAGCTGCAGCTCAATTTTGCAGCGTCTCACCCCAAGGACCATGCAGCCATGCCAGCTGAGAGCTGTGTAATACCCCAGGAAAGCCTTCCAGCCACTGCAAAGGATTGGACATACTGGTTTACAATGGATTTCATTTTTCCCCCTCATTTCCATGCTGTACATCCACTCAGTTAGATTTCAAGATAAGTCACTCATTTCAGACCCAGACAATGTTTTGTTCCATAGAAACCTAGAACTAACTTGCCATTTAGTACTGTAAATCATTAACATCAAGAGTGCTTGATCATGAACCCTAGGTTTGGAGCACTTATACCATGTTTAAAAATACATGTAGCCTTTCTAAGACTTTCTCTGCATTATCTGTAAGATTTATCTCCTCACCAGTCATTACTACATTATTTCAAAATCTTCTGCATGACATTTTCAGTCTTGAAGGTCCCAGAAAAATTAATGGTTGCATTTGACTTAGAAAACCGCACATGCATTTTCTTTAAGGACACATATATGAAAAAATATTTGGCAGAAATGTGAACACAAACAACTATTAGGAAAGAATTACAAAAACTTAGAAACAAGATGGAGTTTTGTTTTTTTTTTTTTTTGCTTGAAGCAAAAGAGAGAAAAAAAAAGGCTTGACTCAGCAGCCAGCTGTCATCCAATTCAGAAATTACAGAACCAGCTGAACTGAGTTCTTCATTAGTGCTCATAGTGCTCTCCCAGCCACTGTGAGGACTGAGGGAACCACAGGGAGGCAAAGACAGACAGAAAAACCTGCCAAGGAAAGAAAGGTGGACAGGACAAACCCCCCTATTCTAGAAGGACAGACTCTAGCATCCAGCCTGCCCCAGCCATGTGTGAAAAACACTGTCGTGACCAGGACAGCAAAACCACCACTGTTACACACCTGGACAACTTGCCATGGCTGGACAAAGCCAGGAAAAACAAATCTCCTTTCCCCTTGCAGTGGCGAGTACCCGGGGTGTAAGTTTTGATTGCCCACAGCTTAGCATGAATGGTGAAAAAGCAGTGAATAGCATGAGGTTTCTTGACCCATGCTTCAGCACCCAAGTCTCCTCTGCCCTGAGCACCGAGGAGCTGCTCTGTACCGAGCTGACAAAGCAAGAACCCCATGTATTTGAAAGTTGGCCTGTCAATTTTCAGGCATATCTGGCACTTCAGAAGATGAAGTTTAAGGCCTTGATTTTGCAAACCCGTGCTAGTGCTTGTGAGGACCATGAAATGATGCGAGCTGTGGAACCACTCCTGCACAAACGCTGAACAAGTATGTATCAAGCAGGTAACAGAGAAAAGGGGCTAGGAAGCAGGAGCTGTATGGCTATGGGAAACACGAACAGTAAGACACGCTAAGGAAGCCACTTTGTCTCAAACAGAAGGAAAAGGCAAGGATGAACAGTTTATTTTCCTCTGTGACAGTCACACTGAAAGGGTTCTTGAAGTATTCAGCTAAATGACTGAAGGCAATACAAGGGTTGAACAGCAAGCAGGCAAATGCACCAGCTATTCTCCTCCAAAGCATTACATTCTCACCCTGACTTTGATGGCACTTAAGTGCATCTCCAGCCTTGGAAATTGCTTAAGTAAGCGCTGAAGTCCTGCAAAAAAAACTTTTTCTCTTCCCTCACCCATCTCAGCTGGCACCCCTGGCTCCCTCTCCATGTCCTGGGGAAGCTCTGCAGGAACTCCGAGCCTCCGCTGAGTCCCCCAGCCTGTGGCTGGGTTTTTGGGAAATTTAATTCAAGTGAGACCTCAAATGCTGATTAGATCCGAGCCCCAGTCTAACCCCTCCAAAGTTATGTAATCCCAAAATCCAAAAAGCCTTGCAGAGCTTACATGTGACAGCGCTGGTGATGTCACACTGCTGAAAGGTCACCATGGAAACCGCTCCGTTCCCCTGCCATATGCCTGTAGCTCTCAGCACTGGAGCCCAGCGTCACTTGCTGAGCGAGCGCACCATCCCCACCACCACCCAAACGTGGGACAATGACAAGAACACGGCTAACAGGACAGGAGGGTGCCCCATGCTCCTTGCAGCTGCAATCGCCGAGCCGCCAGCTCTGCTCCTTGTCCCCAGCAGAGTAAAAGCAGCCAGCACCTAATGAACTTTCCCTGCTGAACAGAAATCCCACAGCCAGCTGATCCCAGCACAAACTGGGTGCTAATGCACAGCCACCATAGAGCACTTCCTCCAGGAACGGATAAATGCAGCATTACCTTCCTGCTGGTAACGCTGACACCAAGGGTTGAGGCACCGTTTAAACAGCTTTCCATGGCTCCTTAGGGGGTGCGGGGCAGGGTCCCCCCTGGCTTCCCACCCAAACATGCTCGTGGTGCCTGGCAGGCGCATTGGGATCTGCTTGGCCACAGGAGTACAGCGCGTTCATTACACAGGTGTTACAAAACCAACATACGAACCGTGCCCAAGTCCCTACAGCTGGAGGGGAGACCACGAAAATGTTACCCAGACCTGAAAGCAAATAAAAAGAACGAAGATACTGGCTTTAAAAACCTCTGCTGCCTCCCCACCCCCTTAGCCAATCTAGTAATTCCTGCGCAAAGGCAGCAGTAAGTTGTTTTTTTAATGGGTAAAGTTTAATTTCCTGACATCTCTCCACCTTGGTCCACTCCCACCTACCTTATGAACTAAAAGGAATGCCCAAATTAAACGTTGGACTAATTAAAATCCAAGCAAAGGGAATGCCCTTGTAGTTTTATTTCCCTCAAAGAATGGAGAAATTCCCCATATTATGGGGTTCTGCATTTTTAATCTTTCTCTGCTTCCAGGGCATTTATGACACATTCTTATGTGAGGGCTATAAACTGATTTTGTGTGCTCAAAGACACAAAATGATTTTGTTTG
Organism: Anser brachyrhynchus; assembly: GCF_964034855.1. NCBI lineage: Eukaryota > Metazoa > Chordata > Aves > Anseriformes > Anatidae > Anser > Anser brachyrhynchus. Next base: position 11,542,119 of record NC_137696.1, on the reverse strand, counting down.
GATTTACTATCCATGTGTAAAAGTAACAAAATGCTAGGAGTGTTTAGCTCAGCCCTAATTTTGAAGACCACCCAATGTAGCCATGACTTAACAGTAGATCATAAAAATTATGTCCCTCGAAGCACCATAGACAGACCTTTTTTTTTTTTTCCCCCTCCTTGAAGTGCAAGGACTAGCTTAGCAGTGGAGTAACTCCTTTCTTAATCGATGTAATCTGCAGCTCTTCACCTTGGTTTTCGAGGCAAGTCTTCAGCACCATGGCATTAACTCCCTGGCACAGCCCTGGTGAGTGGAGAGCCACCGCACAGGCACCTGAACCTTGCTCTCTGCAGCACTGGGTGAATGACAACCACTGCCTCCTGAACGTACTCACTGCTTTGCAATTAACCTTGTGCTGTTGCCTGGCCACGACCTGCGAATGCTGTCTGCCCCTCCAGGGTGCGAGCAGCTCTTAAGAGGCCAGTGCAGGCCTCTTAAGGCAGAAGAGGGGGCAAGCTGGGACCACCTGGGACAGGGGGATGATGCCATGCGCAGTGGGCCAGCTCGGGGTGCCCCTCCTTGGGTGCCCATGCGGGTGGCCCTGGCACCCCAAGCATGCCTCTCCATCAGTGCCTGTCCAGGGACACAGGGAAGCGGCCAGGCGGGTGCTCCGGAGATGTGGACTCCCACCTGCCTCCCTTGCTGTCCTGCCCTGTCCCACAGCCTGCGAGAGCAGTGTCCCTGCTCGGCACCAGCAGCTGGGGGGTACAGACTCCCCCAGCAGCGTGCTGAACTGCCAGTCACCCATCGCTTGGAGATGCACAGGTCTGGCTTGTCACGCTTAACCTCCGGAGCAGTTCCCACAGTTTCCACTGTGGGGCTGAAGAGCCCAGAATGGATTTCTGAAGAATGCATCACATATACTTTGGCAAAACCAAGAGAATAGTCTCAAAAAGGCCTGAGGGAACCGTCTCACTAAATGGACCACTGTTTCCTCGTCTCCCACGAAATCTTTGCCAAAAAGCCTATAGCACAAGGCAACAAAAACAAATTACAATGGTAACATTTATTCAAATTAAATGATGAGCCCATACTTTTGAGCTTAGCATGGATTCCCTTTTTTGGCATTCATAATTTTAATAGTTATACACATGTTCCAGCTTAGTTACCCCAAAACACTATCAAAACATTACTATTTCAGGACATGATGCTGGTCTTTCTGGAGGCACAATCACGAAACCTTCTGAATTCTGGGCTTGCAGCTTTCAGCCTCATCAGATGTTATTCACTTCAGTCTTTCTCCAAGAACTGAAAAATATCCTGTATTTCACACTTGGGCAAAAGGCTCAAGGTGATTTTGCTTTATTTTCTCCCCCATGTTCTCTGCTCCACTGCTTCCAGACCAAGTGCAGCTCCACCTCTGCTTTTTTTATTATTCAGTGTGAGAATACGACAAACAAAGCCACAATCAGAGACAAAATGGCAAAAAGCAGCCACCTCATGGAAACTGCGTGGAGATGAAGTGCAATGGGCAAACACCACCAAACAGAACGCCAACATCCCCAGCGACAACCTCACGTATGCCACGCAGCCTCTGAAAATCTGCCATGTGCAATAGCTCTGCCAAGGGGGGACAGACGTTTGCTTGGATGCCACCTCTTTGCTAGCACCCTGTCTCATTTCTTCCGCATGTACAACCACCTGACCCTGCAGAGTGCCCATGCTTTTTCAGGAGTGCTGCAGCAGCACTGCAAGACCTTGACAAATATCTGTATTTTCAATGAGTGCTTTTCCATCCTTATTTATCGCTGCTTAGTGAGTGTTCCTGCAGTACTTCCAGGGAACAGGGATGTATGTGTTATTGCTCAATACCACTGTTCAGTCTGCTAAACGTCAGCCCTTATTTCCACTGCAATGCTATTCAGGAAGGTTTGCAACTTATCTATTTAATACAAATCAGGCTGAAACACTGCTCCCAGGTCTCACAGCTTGGTTTGCTTGGTGGTAGATGTATTTCATTTAAACTAATTTTGTAATTTCCAGCCAAGTCCTGAGGTTCCATTCTTTTCTTTTTTTTTTTTTTCTGGGCATCTGTGGAGGAACACTGTTGCCTTTTTAAACAAACAAATTTTAGAAACTTTTGTTTGTGATGAAAAAAAGTGGTGAGGGAAGTCCTGAGCTGAGAGCCCAGTTGCCTGCTATTGCAACTGACCCTGAATTTATTCAGCTCCATTTTAACAGCAGATAGCATTTGGGATTTTCTCCCCATGACACGTTTCTCCTGTCAGCTCCGGCTCACAATGACATGCAAGCACCTCCTACCATGAGGGCAGTCTCCTAAGTCAGTGTGCACTCATCCCTAGCAGGAAGGGTGAATTCCTGTATTTGCTCCTTCCTTCAAGTGCTCTCACAGGACTGAAGCGAAACTTTGCAAACAACCACTGGATGCTTCAGGTGAAATACCACCCATCTCCTATGAAATCCATGGCAAAACAGCCAGGGTTTTCACAATGGCACTGCGGTGCTGTACATCTCATGGTATTTTCAGAGCCAGGAACTAAATCGCGAGCTGCCGAAGCAGTTTAGGCATCAGCATCAGGCGAGCCCCTGTGGCCAGCCACGCGAGACGGACCGTGCCAGTCAGCAAGCAGCTTGGCAGGCGGCCAGGCCTCTCTGGCCGCGAGCCGGGCACTGACGTCTTCCCTGGGCCAGAGAGGAGCTGTTTCCCAACAACCCCCATTCAAAAGCAGATCCTCTGCCATACAGATTTATTTTCCCCTGCCTTGTTTATTTTTTTACAATCCCACATGCACCATTTGTTCCTAAGATAGTCCAACTACCATAAACTATCATTTGGCGGTAATTTTTTTGCAATCAGCAGGCAATATAATTAACTTCTTCAAGTCCAAGGCCTCCTTCTATAGCAGTATTATTCCTATGGCGTGCCTCATGCAAAACAACGACATGCTGCTTACCAAGAGCTCTAATCAAAATTCTTTCATTGCAAGCAAAAAGAAAAGGGAACGGCATAAAGAGCTACATACTTCTCAGAACAGTGCTTTATAAAAGAAATCTCAGAAAATGCCATTCAGCATGCCTAAGCCAAGAAAGCTCCCTCACTCATCCTGTTGTGTTTCTTCCAAACATAGTCAACACAGTTACAATTACAAAATGTTCAACATCTCCCTTCTCTTTTTGGGCTCCACAAAACCAGCTCCTCTGGCCACAGAGGGATTACAGAACCACAGATAGTGCTGGCAACCCAGGAAAAAGGAATTTGGGACTTTCAGTCTCCTTGTGCAGCAGCCCCTCAGGCCCAGAGAGCAATAGAAGGCCGTGTAAGCAGGGCAGTGACCCAGGCACAGGTGGGAGCTCAACCACGGCTCCTCTCCCATCCCAGCCCTCCCAGGCAGAACAGCCGGACCCTGCCTCAGAGAAGCCTGTGCGTGCTCCCTTGGCTACCACCAGCTGACGACAAGGCGGGGAAGCACCGTACAGTGGTCCAGGGAAGGAGGTGGAAAGACCCTGGCAGATACCACAGGCTGTGCAATGCGGGGCAAGAGGTGTGGGGACAGGCAGGAGGCAGCTGCTGCAGCTCCAGAGTTGGCAGCAAAGGGAAGCAACCGAAGTCATCCGTGCTGTGCACAAAGCCTTACCGAGGTGCTGCAGGACCTTGCTGAAGCAGGTCCTTCTCTTCAGGCTTCAGCTGCTAGGTGGGGATACTTAACTGGTTAAATAGACTTTTGTTAACTGCAACTGAGTAAGTGGTTTTAAGGCCTCTTTATTGTCTTAGACTTCCCCGAAAATTTAACTTTTACCACGATTCTAATACTGGTAATGTTCTTCTGGATCTGGACAAACTACTCACATATGCTTTTCACCAATTCCCATTCCTTCCTTGCTCTAAATACTCAAGCTGGTAAACAAATATTTTGCCTTCCAGTGCTAATGCATAATGTATAAATCAGCCCCAAACACAAAGAAACCTAAAAACAGTTCCCATAGAAAGGATTTAGATTTTTTCTTTCATAAACAACAGCTGGCAAAGTATCTCAAAAAAAAAAATCCTGCTTTGCTGATACATTTAATTGCTTCAGGATTTAATGCTCCTCCAAAGTCGTTAGCTGCAGCCAGTGTCGGAAGCCCAGCATTTCCGTCTCAAAACCATGATGGAGCTACCCCCATCTCCTGCTTTAGAAACTCACTACCCGCCCAACCACCCTTCTGCTGTGCTTCAGCAGTCCCTACAAAGAGTTCAAATAACCCAGCCTTCTGTCCCTCGGCTGGGCTGAAAGGCCAGCCTTGAGCACCCTGTAGGGTTGTATCTCAGAGACAACAATGAGATGGGCCCCAATGCTGTGCTGGTGTAGCACAAAGCTGCCAGAACTGCAGCGGCCCACTCGTCCTCCGCTGAAGCATCCTGCCAGCAAGCAGGGAACCCGGGGGCCCATGGATCAGGGGTTCCCTCCGAGCAGAGTGGCATTGGCGGTGTTGTAATGCCCTTGGCTGCTTCACTGAGGTTTCCAAGCAATGCAAAAGACAACTTAGACTAAAAGCCAAAAGACAATTGTCAGTGGTCCGAAAATAAAATTCAAATTCTAAAAGGCCCAAGCTTTTCACAACTTTTAAAAGGGAGGGGGTGGGCGGAATGAACAAGATGATAGAGGGAAATACTTTGACTTTTCTGTAATTATTTTTGCCTCTACAGAAGCAGTTTACTGAAATTCCCACAACACCCGGCTATGTTTGTTTGCTTGTGCCTGCATTCTGATTTAGAAGACCAGGGCTGCTATATTGTGTCTGCCATCAAGCACACCCAAAAGCAGATACATTTGCACTGGCAACAGCACCTGAGATTCCACTAACCGAATCACTTTGCAGGAAGCCGGCTCGTTTTCTGGTAGGTTGCTTTCTACCCTGACACTCAACCGGCGTGCCTCCTCTATGGAGCCAAGTGCCCCAGACCTTGCCACAAAGCAGCACAGCTTGTCACACATGCTGCACAATCCCAGCGCACCCTGAGCCTCCCACTGCCTCTCCTTTTAGAGCAGGTACACGTCACAGGACTTTATTCTATATGACCTCCCTCTGCCACAATTTATAGCACCTACGTAACAATCAAAAGAGTAACAAACTTGACAAGGAATTCAACCTATTACCTTCAAAATAGCAAGCACAAACCTCTTCTTTCTTTCGGTTTCCCCTACATCACACAGCTCACAGAAACATCACGTGAACTGTTCACACTTCTCTCCCCCAAATTACAGATAAACTACATGGGAAGCGTTTCTTCCACTAGTCCTGTGGAAGCAGTAAATCAGACTGTAAATTAAGTCTGATTTGCTGGCATGTATCTCCCTAAAACTAGGCAACAGACCCTGCTTTAACACATCCACCCCTCTGTTCAGCTGGGATTTAGTGGGTATTTGCAGCATCATATTTCCACTGAACTCACAGGCAGGGTGCCCAGAAGGGGCAGCTGCGTCACCCAGTCCCTTGCAAGTAACACCCGGACTTCACCCCACTCCTGGGCTCCTGCTGGAACCGGTGCTTTGGCTGCCGGCAGTTTGTGCTCTGCTGGCAGTGGAGGTCTCTGCAGGACCACAGGCTGCTTTAACAGGGGAAAGGAGCAAAAGCAAAGCAAGCCTTCTTCTAGCTGAATTTGCTGCAGAAAAGCCTGTATCTCCACTGGGAATATTTCAGGGATCTGCAAAATCAAAATAGGATGGGGAACGCTGAATGACAGCACATTCCCTTAAAAGGCCATCTGATCCCGATTTATAGACTAAACAGTAGGGAACTTCCTACATGGACAAACCTGCCAGGAAGCTGTCAATCTGGTCCTTACTGGCACTGTCACTTAATGGGCAAAGCATTTCAATTTGCTCTTCAGAGGAAATTTGACATATGCACTCATACTGTGTGCACATGTTTGTGAATACAGATGCATGCATGCATGTGCACCAAACTCTCCTGCAGCGATCCCAACCAGTTTCAAGGAAACTTAACAAAGCAGGTTATTAATAATGACATATGCACATACTTAGCTCTGGATTGCTGGGCTCTCTCTCCCTTTCCTGCGTGATAACCTGTTTATTAATCCTTCACCGAAGGAAAAGTTAAATATCCCTTCAAGTCTTTCCCAGGAGACATTGATTCAATCCAAACACCTCCAGTATGGATGCAGTGTAGGTAGGGCAGATGATGTGCTGGCTTGTAACAGAGGCTTCACTTAGAAAAATTTTAAAAATAAAAAAATTTAAAAAAGAAAAGGAGGGGGTTGAAAGACATGTCAAAAAGGAGGAACCCAAGTGCAAGCAGAACATAAAATTAATTCAATGGAGGCTTCACGAACAGCCTAATTTCCCTGTTGCTGGCTTCCCCACCCCCAGCACATGAGAGGTGGTGGCTCAGTGGAACTTTCCATTGCCTGGTCCAAGTATTTGTCTACTCCTGCATCCTGATTAAATCTGTAATCCTGGTTACCAGGGAAGGGGTCAGGGAAAAGGGAAGGCTTAGCATTACCTGCCAGAGCCTCATGCTCAGTAGGTATTCAACAATCCCATTTTAAGATGCAGCTGACGTGGTGGCATTTATTGGCACCCCTATGCCCCCTGTTGCTCTAAGGCCCCCTTGCCGATCTGCACCCACCCACCTTGGAGGGGCTGCCAGAGGATTTATAGAGCCCAGTGCTGCTGGCAGCACAGCCTTCCAGAGCTTGCTCCAGCACGCTGCCCACTTGGGGGAGGCCCCCTCATCCCATATGAACCAGGCAAGACAAGAGCCAAAGGTCTTGCCTTCGCAAAAGAGATTTCTGAACCGCACATGGCGAGTTGTAAGGAGCCTGATCGACTCAGGAAAGGGCACATCTTACCATGAACACAGGCAGGGGTCCCCTAAGGCACCCAGTTTGCAGCTGAGTTTTGCGATGTGGTTGGTTTAGTTTCTGCTGGCACTTGCCCCTACAGCCCCCAAAACAGCATCCTTCTGAGGGATGCTGCAACTGGGCAGCAAAGAGCAGCGTTCCTAGTGACCAGAGGCAAACGCTCCACAGCAGCCCTACAGTAACTCAGTGAACCGCGGCTCAGCCGATTCCCATTTCAGTTTTAATGATGAATAATTAATTGCTGCTTTGTTTTCTAGTGAAACTCTATAGCAGTAATTATCCTTGTTTTAACACAAAACAATTATCACCTCCTCCTCTCCTTTTCTTTTCCCATCAATTAAGAGAAGGGAAGACAGCATCTCTTGCTCATAACTAGTAACAGGCATTTACTAGATGAAGCTGGCGTCGTGGGTAATTACCAGGACGCCACTGCAGGTCACTCAGCCAGGACATGGTAGCTTGTCAGGCTGCAAAGGGACAGAAGCATTGCAGTCACCTAGAAATCGCAGTCATCAGCGCAAAAGCTAACTCTCCAGTAGCTTGCTTCTGATACTGTTAATGAGTGCTAATTGGAAGTGGTCATTCAGCCTGTCAACTCCTGCCTGTCCATCACCAGAAGCCCGTGTTAACACTAATTCTGTATTCATCAGGCTACAGACTTGGACTGCCCTAAGTTACAAGTACACTGGTCATGAACGCTGATTTTTTTTTTAAACCTCTCTTTATCTTTTAACATATGCATATACATATAGAACTGAGGAAAGGTTGTGTTCCAAAGCATTTCCCCCTCCAGCAGAAATGCACAACCACTGCTGTGAAAATGACCTCTACGGCTGTCCGTGGATTCCTCACCTGGCCTTCTGCCTGCAGACAACTTCTGCCACCAGGACTGCTAGTGGGGACAGAAAGCTGCAGTGCAGCCTGGCCGACCAACTTCTGCCACCAATGTGGTGACATGATCAGTCCAGGGGAAACACACAGGGCAGGGGAAGGCTCAGCCTTGCAGGGTGTTCCTGAGTCTTCTGTCGGTATCCGACAGCAGCAGCGGTGGGTATGCCTGTGGGAGGTGTGCCCAGGTTGAAGAGCTGCTCAGCCAGGTAGTGGAGCTTCTGGAGGAGGTGAGCAGGCTCAGGAGCATAAGGGAGTCAGAGAGGGAAACTGACCGGTGGAGGTGCACTCTATCCTCTCTGAAACAGACTCACGAGCCTGCCACAGCACAAGTGTCATCCTCTACACGGAAGACAAAAGTTCCCTCATCCCGCCAGGCAGTAGGAGGGGACCTAGGCCAAGGATGGGAATGGAGGCAGGTTCCTGCTCGGGGTGGTAGGCGAGCCCTGTCCCTGCCCACCTCACCTTCCCATCTACCCTTATATAACAGGTATGAGGGTCTGGAACACGACAGTCAAAACAACAATGTAAACGAAAGCCCGTCCCAGTTGGAGAGGATGCCTAAGGCAAGGCAACCTATCCCCCGCATCGCTACATCTTCTGTCAAGAAAGAAAGAAGGGTTATCATCATGGGGGACTCCCTTCTGAAAGGGACTGAGAGCCCGATATGCCGACCGGACCCAACCCACAGAGAAGTTTGTTGCCTCCCTGGGGCTCAGGTGAGAGACTTTGCTAAGAAAGTCACGTGCCTGGTACAGCACACTGACTACTACCCACTACTGGTCTTTCCGGCTAGTAATGACGAGGTAGCAACAAGAAGTCAGAGGGCAACCAAAAGGGACTTTACAGTGACTACTTAAAGGATAAGGGGCACAGGTTGTGTTTGCCTCTGTCCTTCCGATAGGGGGATCGATGTTGACGAGCAAACTCATCACATTAATACGTGGCTTCGGGACTGGTGCAACTGGCAGAATTCTGGGTTTTTCTACGTGACTCCGGGCCTGCTGGCACCAGATGGAATGCGCCTCTCTCAGAGATGGATAAGGATTTTTGCTCAGGAGTTGGCAGGGCTGATAGGTAGGGCTTTAAACTAGAGTCAAAGGGGGAAAGGGATAAAACCAGGCACGACGGTGATGAGCTAAGGGATGGTGCGCTAGAATCAGATGGACTGTGTGCTACTGAGGTCCTTTGGTCTGCTCCACAAGGTGCTGCATGTAGGGAGGTGCATTTGAAGTGCTTCTACACAAACGCATGCAGTATGAGGAATAAAATGGATGAGCTAGAAGTCTTGGCCCAGTCCCACAGCTACAACATCATCGGCATAAGCAAAACCTGGTGGGATGAGTCCTGTGGCTGGTGTGTTGCATTAGATGGTTACAGGCTCTTCAGGAGGGACAGGCAGGGTAGACGAGGTGGGTGGGTGGCGATGTATGTGAAGCGGCTGGACTACACGGAACTTCAAGTTGGCAATGGCAAAGTTGAGAGCCTCTGGGTAAGGATTAATGGACAAACAAATAAAGGGGATGTCACTGTGGGAGTCTGTTACAGACCACCTGGCCAGGACGACAACGCCGATGAATTATTCTTTGCAGAACTAAGAGATGCCTCAAGATCAACTCCCCTTGTCCTTATGGGGGACTTCAACTTGCTAGACATCAACTGGGATCACCATACGGCCGACATGAGCAAGTCCAGGAGGTTCATAAAGCACCTAGATGATAACTTCTTGGTGCAGGTGCTAAGGGAGCCAACTAGGAAAGGTGCCCTCCTAGATCTGTTGCTGAAGAACAGAGAGGGTCCTGTGGGGGACGTGGCAATTGGCGGCCGTCTCGGTCATAGTGACAATGAAGCAGTTGAGTTTAAAATTTATAGCGACAGAAGGAAAACTGCCACCAAAACTTCAGCCCTGGATATGGGGAAAGCAGACTTCAGGCTGCTCAGGGAACTAGTCAGCAAGGTTCCCTGGGAAACTGCTTTTGAAGGCATTGGTGTCCATCAGTGCTGGTCAGTCTTTAAGCACTGCCTCCTAAAAGCACAGGATCAGGCAATTCCAAAATATCGGAAGTCAAGCAGGCGGGGCAGAAGGCCGGCCTGGCTGACCAGGGATCTTGTACTGGAACTTAGGCGAAAAAAGAAAATGTACGACTGCTGGAAGGAGGGTCAGGTGACGGAAGGAATACAGGGACACTGTTCGCATTTGTAGGGAGAAAATTCGTGTGGCCAAAGCCCAACTAGAGTTGAAGCTGGCCAAGTCTGTGGGAGACAATAAAAAGGGTTTTTTTAGATATGTGAACAGAAAAAGGAGAACCAAAGAAACATAGGTCCACTACTTGATGGGAAGGTCACCTCACAGACAAGGACATAGGCAAAGCAGAGACATTTAATGCCTTCTTTGCCTCTGTCTTCAACACCGATGATGGGCTTCGGGACCCAGGGTGCCCTGAGCTGGAGGACCATGACAGTGGGAATGATAAACTCCCAACCAACCCTGAATGTGTGCGGGATTTGCTGCTCCACCTGGATCCATACAAGTCCATGGGTCCGGATGGAATTCATCCCAGGGTGCTTAAAGAGCTGGCTGATGTCATCGCAGGACCTCTCTCAATTATTTTTCAATGGTCTTGGGAATCCGGAGAGGTCCCAGTAGACTGGAAGTTGGCAAATGTTGTTCCAATTTTCAAGAAGGGCAAGAAAGAAGACCCTAGCAATTACAGGCCTGTCGGTCTCACGTCAGTGCCTGGTAAAATTATGAAGAGGATGATCCTTGAAGTTATTGAAGCGCACCTGGGGGACAATGCAGTCATTGGTCCCAGCCAACATGAGTTCACGAGGGGTAGGTCCTGCCTAACAAATTTGATTTCCTTTTATGATAAGATCACCCATCTAGTCAATTAAGGGAAACCAGCTGATGTGATCTTTATGGACTTCAGCAAAGCTTTTGATATAGTTTCCCATAGGATCCTACTGGGGTCCCTCAAGGCTCCGTTTTAGGGCCAGTCCTCTTCAATGTTTTTATAAACGATTTGGATGTAGGACTAGAAGGTGTTTTGAGCAAATTTGCTGACGACACCAAACTTGGAGGAGTTGTAGACTCGGATGAGGGTGGAAAGGCCTTGCAGAGAGATCTGGACAGACTGGAGAGCTGGGCGGTCACCAACTGCATGAAGTTTAACAAGAGCAAGTGCCGGGTCCTGCACCTGGGACAGGGCAACCCTGGCTATACGTACAGACTGGACGACGAGACGTTGGAGAGCAGCCCCACAGAGAGGGATCTGAGGGTTGTGGTTGACAGCAAGTTGAATATGAGCCAGCAGTGTGCCCTGGCAGCCAGGAGGGCCAACCGTATCCTGGGGTGCATCGAGCACAGCATCGCTAGTCAGTCAAGGGAAGGGATTGTCCCGCTCTACTCTGCGCTGGTGCGGCCTCACCTCGAGTACTGTGTGCAGTTCTGGACACCACAGTACAAAAAGGACATTAAACTGTTGGAGAGTGTCCAGAGGAGGGCGACAAAGATGGTGAAGGGCCTAGAGGGGAAGACAGATGAGGAGCGGCTGAGGTCACTTGGCCTGTTCAGCCTGGAAAAGAGGGGGCTGAGGGGAGACCTCATCGCAGTCTACAACTTCCTCTCGAGGGGGAGTGGAGGGGAAGGCGCCAACCTATTCTCCTTAATCACCAGTGATAGGACCCGTGGCAATGGTGTCAAGCTGAGGCAGGGGAGGTTTAGGCTAGACATCAGAAAGAGGTTCTTCACTGAGAGGGTGGTCGCACACTGGAACAGGCTCCCCAGGGAAGTAGTTGCTGCACCAAGCCTGTTGGAATTTAGGAAGCGTTTGGACTGTGCACTTAATCACATGGTCTAAAATTTTGGGTAGATCTGCGTGGTGCCAGGAGTTGGACTCGATGATGCTTATGGGTCCCTTCCAACTCGGGATAATCTATGATTCTATGATTCAACCTGACAGAGAGGCAGCCGGACATCTGGTGCAACCCTCTGCATGGTGACAACTCCCCAGAAACACTACTGTTTTTACAGAAGCACCAGCACTTTTTGGCCTTTGAAGGATATTTATCACTATCCCAACATTGTAGCATAAATGGCAATATCCTAAACCCCTGAAATTTGGGGTGGAAATGAAAACAAATACGAAAACCAACCATTAACTTTGCATAAGCAAACATGAAATGCAGAGAGGCTTTTCCATGCTGCAAATTGCAACAAAGCCCACAACAAAGCAGATGAATATGGTACACATAGGCATTTACCTGGTTTGAAAGGACAAAGCAGCTGTCATCCTTTATTATTACTTTTGTTTAGAGTATGCTTAGCCTTTACAGACAGTTCCATATTTGTAATGCTAACTCTTCAAGCAGACAAGAAGTGCTGGGCTACCCAAGCTTTAGCACATGGCTCCTATTCATCACACACAAGATTTTGGAAGCAGAAGAGGAAGGCTGCTGCAAATAGACTTAGCAAGGATAACAGCTATCATCTCTTCTGTGGATGAGGTTTTGTGGCAGAACAGCTGAAGGGCTAAAGCACTGACTTAAGAAACAGAACAGTGCTTCTCTCCCTGGCTTCTCAAGAGACCCAGGGGATCATTTGTGTTAGAGGTTACCTTAAGCCTCATTGACTCAGACTGTAAGAACAGCATAGAAAATTCCTCTTACTGTGTGGTTTTATAACACCTGGCACGAAAGACTTTGATCTGATCATGACTGTGAACCTCTCTGAAAAACCTAAACAGGAGATCTGTTCCTTAACCCAGTATGACAGCTAACCACCAAGGGAGCTGCCCACTATAGCTGTCTGAGCTATCAGAGTGAAGGAAAGGAAAAGAGCTCTTTTCTCCTCTTCCTAACAGGGACAGCAAGGAAGTAACAAAGACTTTGCACATATGGGTAACCAGTATCTGGAAAATTCTTTACGCAGTCCATGAAAAAAAAATCCATTTTAATTAAATACTTTCATTTTACCCACTGCTGTGCACTAAATTAAACTGCTTCAACATTAATACATAAAACCATTATTCTGAGCATGCATAAGTAAGTCAATGCACGCATGTGTGTATAAAAACTATACAATTAAGCACTGTTTAAAATGCAAATGACACATGATAAAGACTCCATCCTGATCGTATTAAATCTTGACTTTGGATGTTGTACTACATCCTCAGTTGTTTAAAACTAGTGTAAACAAAATGAAATCAATGGAACTAGTAATAATTTACATCAGTGGAAAATCTGGACCTTTGATTTTTAAATACTACTAGCAAGAATTGCAAAAAACAAGCAACAGAAATCCAGTTTGTGATATGTGGCCAGATGTTATTTTTCTTCTTTTACAGTAATAGCTCAAAAATAACAAATTTAAAACAGAAACTCTAATAAGACTTCTTCTGGGATGGATCTTGGAGTTACATCAGCTTTCACCCCTGAAGGCAGTGAAATTTAAATTACAACTTGAGGCCCTCGTTTACACGTTCATGTGTAATTTGTAAAATTCCAGAACACACTGAAATATAAAGCATGTGCATATAACTATTCGCTCTGATTTTCTTCATTATCAGCCTTACTCTCTCCACCCTTCTAGCAGCACAAAGGGACTTTAAAAGAGGAGAAAATTGTATTTGTATTGCTGAAGGCTCCTCTCTATAGGTGTAAGCTTGTAGAAACGGTCTTAGCAGAAGTATGAACAAAACCCTTTCATCTGGAAGCTTCACACTTCAGTGTTTCACTAAATAAAAATAACTTAAACAAATGTTTAGTTAGGGCTCAGACGAGTCGAAATTTCCATGCCTGGCCTCCTTTTTTCTCTTTGGGATAGTACTAAAGCACTAAAGGCCACAAGATCTTTCAGAACAACGGAACAACAACAGCTCTATTACTGTTCCACCTCCAGGTCAGACCCTTTTACATGGGGTAGTGCAGTCACATCACACAGAGCAGATTCTGAAGTACATCACAGCTGGGTGACAGAAGGACCAGGCAACACCTCTGCGAGCCACGCCCTGCTGCCGCAGCTGCCACCTCAGCCCCAGCAGGACAGCTGCTGTGACTGCTGCCTGGCCTCTGGGAAGACGTGGGGCACCCTGCTGCTCCTCCTCACCTGGCCTTAACCCCCATGAAGGCTGTTCTCCGAGCAGGAGGTGGCCCTGTCCTCTGCTGGCAGAGCTGGCCCTAACAGTGGATGTCAGCCCACCAGGCTGGCAGTCCCACATCCTCTTCTTTCCCATATTATGCCTGCTTTGCTGGTGTGCTGGCAACTACAGAAGGACAATTTTGGCAGGGGAAGAGCAGAAGTGATCTACATTACTTTCTAGCTGTGAGGAAGCAATTTAGGTTGTAACAGATGCATATGCTCCCACTAGCCCCATGCTGGTCTGAGAAGCATCAGCACAGAGAAGGCTAGGGCACCCGCAGCCTCTCAGCAGGCTGTGATGAGGCGCCCGTGCCTCAGCCCCAGACCTTTCAACTGCCTCCATTTTAACCGACCTGCTCTCTTGTCAGCAGTGACATTTTGCAAATTACAACTCAACCCACACAACACGATGGTTGCAGCTATATTTTAAACAAAAGACTGTATAGCGTGAACAACTCCTTTATTAAGCGGCGTCAACCTTTTTTAAAGCCTACCTGGAATGATGCTGACAGATCCCACGCTGGGCCCCATGTCAGGGTAACGCGCTCCCTGCACCAGGGCTGGATGCCTGGGGCCTGCAGGATGCCCTCCCCGAGCACACCTCTGCAGGGTCTCTGGGGATTTTAGGGGGATTGGCACCATGCTGGCAACAAACCTGAGCAACCACATGACTGCACTTTGGACCTACAGATCCTTTAATTTGGCACGATCAACTTGGAGCATTGCCCCACCAATGTTTACATGGTGCTTCGTACAGACCTTGCTTAAGAGAGCCAGAAGCACACACTGAGCCCGCCCTCATGTTGGGTAGCTCTCACATTTTACCTACAGCCCTGCACCATCATCCCAAATTCTGTCTCTGTTATCAGTGATCTCTCCTCGGGGGGACAGAACTAGGATTTAGGAAGTTTTCTGTTGCTTTGGCTTAAGCTTAATGACCCCTGCTGCGGCGCAACCCCCCCAGCAAGTTTGCTCTCTCATGCTGCCTCTCGCCGCAAGCCTACGGCACCCCTCTGCAGTGAGGCCCAGGGTCACGGCACAAGTATAATTTGCTGCATTCACTGCAGCAACAGCGAGGCCATCGGCTTGTCCAGCAGCAGAGGTGCCCGGTACTGGGCCCACTACTCTGAATTCCTCCAGCATATACTGCAGGCAATGGGTTCATTTGGTGCTCACGTGGCTCTCACACCTCTGTCCATAAGCACTCAACTATAATTTGCCATAGGTTAAATATTAGTGGACACTTGAAGCTTGGACCAGCTTGGGGCCAGGTCAAAAAGCCTCAAACCTCAGGCTCTGCTAAAACGTTGCTTTGAGTTAACATGCAGCTTCTCAGCCTGTAAGCAAGATGGAAAGCTGCATACATGCAGGGATAACACAGGCATGCTACACACAAAGGCAAGAGCCACTGCAGATGTCAACTCAAGAGCTCAGCCCAAGAGACAAACTATATGGACAAAAAAAAAAAAATCAGCCTATCATCAAAGACCACCAAGATTTAAAAGTAAAAATAAAAGGCAATGCCTCCCATCCCCTCCCCAACTCAAATGGAGTAATTCTCTGATCTATGCAGAAACTCACAAAAACTGAGAATCCTTTGAAACATTTTACATTTCAGTGCATGCCCTCTAAAGTTATCCTTTAAAACAGCACTTGTGCATAAGCTCACACAAAACCACCTCAGCAACAGAACTTGCTGTAGCTACGACTGGATTTCAAACTCCGTGTCAAGCCGCCCTTTTCAATTACTTCTATGAAACACACTTCTTCAGAGCTGGTATTTTGCATAGCCTCCTTCACCCCTATTCATTGTGAATTTTTCTCCTCTAAAGTTTGAGCAAAGGAAGCTTACTCATTATTTGGGTTAGGAAAGATACTGTTCTCCATGTGCTTTGATCAGAAACTTTATTCGAACAAAAACAAGGCACTGAAATCAGAAATTTCTGTTCAGGCTCTTTTGTAGATCTTGCTGAACCTGGAATTGCTAACCCTGCATAATCTGTCTAATCCAGAATTTGAGGAGCTTAAGTCTTTGACATACCAATCTAATCTGCAAAGAAAGCCAAATTTGAACATTATAATTCAAGATACGTAACCGCATGTAATATTTTTAATGAGAAGAGCGAATACAGAGTCAGAGAGAACAGTGGATTTTACAAGACCTGGATTCAACAAACACTAAGACAAGTGACTACATTCCCTAACTCCTTGATATCACAAGTCCAAAAAATTAACAACCAAAAAATTAGAGTAGCTTAGATTTATTTTTTTTATTTCTTCTTTAAAATCACCAATCTGTTATGGGTTCACTAATGGCCATACCAATATGGCTTCAATAAAATTAGTGAATTAGTAAAAACAATGACCTTACTGCTTAAGCCTAAAATCTAAAAGTGGCAATTTCTACCTCTGCCTTAATATAAGTAATGTTTTTTATGGTACTGCAAAACCACACGTATTCTTTTGTTTTGACAAGTGTGAAACAAAGTGAAAGCCAGCATACGGATTTCCATAAGCTGCACTTTGTCTCTTGATGTCACAGGGACCACAAGCTGGGGGAGCTGCTGGAAGGCACACGGGGCGAGCAGGCCACAGAAACCCAACCAGGAGCTCATCGTCTGTGAGATGCCAAAGAATAGTTTTGCAGTCTGCAGTTGTGCGCCACTCAGTGCTTTCGGTTCAGTTAATGACAGAGCAAGAACAGGAGGACAGTCTGGTTACGCACAACCCCACCATGCTGGTGTTATCACGTGCCAAAGCTGCAGATGCTGCTGCCGTATTCCTCCCTGCTATATAGAGCAGGAATAACCTGTTGGTCAGGAATATCTGGTGCAGTCCTACAGAAAATCCTCCTTGCTCCCACTTTTGGGCAAGGGACAGGTATCTGTCCTACCTGCTCAAATGAATGTTGAAAATAATGTGTTGTTGAGGGCTAAACCATCAGTTGATGTCAACCAACGGAGCCTCTCGGACTTACATCTGTATCTGTCCAGAGTTTGCCTACAGGTTGTCAACTTAATCTACTGTCAACAACAGGAAACAATTTGAATTACTCACAAGTCCTCCTCCCAAAATCTGTTTGTGCTATAGAATAGCCATGGCTTGCAGACTTTTGCAGCCCTGTGAGAACTTGCATCTGTTCTGAGCTCCAAAATAGTTTAAAAAGCCAGCTGTCATTCGCTCTGGGAGAAACCAGCAGCATAATAAAATGCTGCAGGAAATATGTTCACAAAAGAGGAGCGTGGTAGAAATAGGATGCTGGGGAGAATTATGACATTTTACAAAAATGCAGCAATATTTTCAAATGCTTAAGTGGACAATTTGCATTTACCATGACAGAAGTATATCTCAGGTATGTAAAAAAAACAAACCACACTATCCTGGTATCTGGCCAAACTAGGACATCTACATCTGAAACACATTTACTTTTATTACAGCTGTGAGCTGTTATTTTTATTTGAGTAATGTCTTGAGGCTATGATAGGCTGAGCAGCTTGCATCTGCTAACTAAGTGTCAATCTCTGATTCCATCAGAAAGATGGTCAAAAAAGCATCACGAACACAGTCACTTGCACAGATTTTGAAGTGGTAGTAATTCCTTATAGTGCACTTACAGTGCACATCAGCACAGTTCAACTGTGCCCTGCAGCACCAGTCAGTATTAGCTGGGCTGTCGTGCCACTGAGGCAGCGAGGAGACCTGACCAGCACCTCCCAACATATCCATGCCTTAGCAGGGAGGGGAAAACAGGAGCAGGGCTGGGAGCAAGGCAGTGTCCCACCTTTCCCCTGAGCACCTGCAGCAGGCATGCAGGGTGAGAGGCAACTGCCAGCATTCACCAGGAATATCTGAGAGGACCTCAGTGGTTCTTTCCAGCTAACAGCCCGCAAACCTACAATAGTTCAACTTTCCATGCTTGGTATACAGAAACCCAAGTTTGTTTTCTTCCAAGAGAAACAGGTATCTCAATTTTTTTTCACCTCCCTAGAAATTGAGGTCTCAGGCTTCATATAAAACTCTTAGATTCCCAGAGCAATGCACCACAGCAATGCAGCCTGGCAGCCTCAGGTATCAGAGAAGTTTAAAAACCACTTCAGGAGGGTAAGATGTAATATTTATTAATCCGTCTGAAGTACTGCTTTGTTTCTTCATACCTTTTAAATTCAACGATTTGGAAGCAACAATTCCTCTTCAGCATTTTAAACCTATCTGAATGTAGTGGAAAAGGCAGCAGCACAATCACAAAAGGAATAACCCAAGCTCAGTAAAAGTTACAGAAAGAAAGTCTTATTTCTCTAGATATTAAGAACAAGCGGGGAAAAAGGGGGGGGGGGGGGGAAGAGTTCTGGGAATTTTCAAGTCATTTTGGAGGGGAAAAAAAAATCATAAAAAAGAGATACATTCCTCCCCCCCCCCCCCCCCCATTGATGTCACTTTAAACATGCATTCTTACTACGTAACTGTAATAATTGATTGGTGATATACTTGGGAAAGTATTTTCCTCCTCGTTGTTCTGAAGAATGTTGATATTTTCTACCTGCATTTTTCTCTGGAGATAACGTAGGCAGCTCCTTTAGAGGTGATGTAACTGGAAAAAAATGCATCTATCCCTCATGAAGTCGTGTGCGCAAACACAATCCATCAGATCTTCCACAGAATACCCAAGTTCCATTGCAAAACAGTTTCCTTTCTTAAAAACACATTTATTTTTACTGTGGCCCACTCCATCAAGTACGACTGGAATCCCATGAGCCCATAACTTAAAAGCCGTTTTATCCCGACTCATCATCATCTTTGAAAAGGAAACAAGAACTTAAGACAGGGATAAAAGATACCAGCTTTACACTGGATAAGCACTCTGTCATGCCTATTTTTTATTTTCTTGCCAAGTCTACGTGAACAGCAAAACCAGTTTGAAACTTTGCACACTTCAGAGCAGACAGCAACCATGATACCTGCTCCTAGAGCATATCGGTGTGTAGGTCCTCAGGCGCTGGAGGCCTGAGGAGGAACGACCACAAGGGCTTTCTTGGTCCCTGACAAGCAAGGGAAGAAGCTGCTCCTGCAGGCACAGGCCACCGAGGCTCCACATTTTCAGCAGAGAAACCAGCCTGCCAGCTCAGCACCTTCCTGCCTTCGCTCTCCCACACAGCAGGCCCTGCACATGTTTATCAACACACCTCCTCCTCCCCTCCACCAGCCCCCCAGGTTATGTGGGCATGCAGGAAGCCTCCCTTGTGATTGCTCAGCTTTTCCTCAGAGCAGCAACGCAGCTCAATGTCTGCCCTGCACTGGTCACGCTTGAGTCACAGGCTGAGAGCATCTTTAGTAAAAGAACATATGAGGAGAAGCTTTCTCACCATGACTGATAGCTTCAGGGCCAGTATTTAACATCTAGACAATATTTAACAGCAGCCAAAGGCTGCCCGATTAACAATCCCTACAGAACAAGTTTAAATGATGACTAGTAGGTTGCAGGTGGGTCGCTTTACTACAGTCCAAATGAAGACTAAAAAGATTTAAAAAGTTGTAGCCCTCTCTTACATGGCCCCTAGGTAATATATAAACTCAGCTAAGAATTAACTCCTTGCACAGTCCTTCAAAAGCTAAGTAACTGTACAGCCTATTATTAGCCAAACATTCTGAAATACAGAAAATTAAGATGTGGATTTTGGCAAATCCACCTGGCTGTGGATGCTTCCATGTCACCAGGGGGACAGGAATAAAAATGGGGAGCAAGGGGTGGGAGCAGCACGAACTGCTCTGTCCCAAGTGACCAGGGCTGCAGCCCTCGCGAGGGTACTGCAGCTGTGCACTCCTCACTGCTAGGATTGCCACGTTCCCTGGCTGCCAATTCCTCACCTAGCACTCCTGGTTTCAGGTTTTGCGTAAAGCTAATCAGCAGCCTAAAGCAGATACATGGATTTAGTAAGTGTGATACAGGGAAGAGTTACCATGCAAATGGTGTTGAATTTCTGACTGGCTCTCAGATTATGTCCTGCCTGTGTCTTTGATAGCCACAGGTTTGCAGGTTGAGATCTGCACCTTGTTCCCAACAGGAGAATTCTTTTCTTTCTTCTAGTCATCAATTCTTGAGACTATTAACATTCTTCTGGGGTAGCAACAGCCAATTATCCTTTGGCATTCTTTGCTATAACACCCAGCATGTCATACAACCCTTCCATAAACACTCTGCAAGGCCCTTATTGCATAGCTAGCATCTGACAATATAGTAATTTCCACTGGAAACAAAAATTACAATGGGAACATGCTAATCACAAGTATCACCAATTAAGCAAATGAGTCCCAGTAGGTGAGAATTTGCAGATTACCACTGCACATTCTGGCCATGTTGTGATGCAGAAGGCTGGAGGCTGAACACACATAAGCCAGGAGCCGATGGGTCTAATGAGATTTGTTTCTAATAGAAAAAGTAGTGGTTTAATTACAACAGTTTGATACATATGCAACAATGTATTCTGTAAAAATAAACAGCTTTCTGACAAGGGCACTATGTGCTCACAGGAGTTCATTACTCTGCCTACAGGCTGCTGGTTTCGGGATTTGGTTTTTGCTTTGCTGTTCCGTCACTCAGCTCTGCTCCCTTTTCTAATTCCTTTGTTTCATCAATGCAAGAGAGCACACTGAGTACAAACAGGGAAATACCACTGACACCTCTTGATTTTAATCACAGATCTTGTATTATTTCTCTTCCTAAAGCTTCAGCTCCTGAGTCACACACACAATCACATGGGGATACTGGCAAAATTTCAGCGTAAAGAAAGCTATTTGCTTCCTGTGTGCTCAGAGAGGTCCCTATTTTCCAGGGAACTGCATGACTTTGAGGATCAGTTCAGTGTTTTTAAAGTACTCAGCAAAAAGCATCTGTTCCGAGCTTCTTCTTCAACACATGGTCCAGGTACTATACAGAGCTCTAAGTACACAACAGTTCCTGCCTGCAAGTGAGTAATACATACATGCTTTATGAACTTAAATTTACATGCTGTGTTGGGCTGGAGATGATTTTTGTAATCCAAAGAACAAAGATAAACCACAGCCAAAATATTTCTCTCCAAGCGTAACTGAATTTAAAGGCTTTCCTTGAAAGGCCTTCTTTCTCAAAATCTCCCCACACATACTTCTGGCTCTAAAGTATTGCAAGTCCTCTGGTATTCAGGCTGGACTCAACTCTCCATGCAGAGGGCAGGTACTTTATTCAGTGTAAGAAGCTGAGCCTTATCCACCACACTTTCCTAGATTTTGCCACATTTAAAGCAGAAAGTTTGGATCTGCTGCCTTCTTGTATCAGCTCATCTGCATGTGCAAAATTAAGCACTGAGCTGTCAGGGAAGGTGAAGAAGGGCTAGGGAAGTGAGGGGTGGGGGCAAGGACATGCACAGATTTTGCAGGTGGGGCTGGCTGCCAAGGCAGGGAGCTATTCCTCTAAAAAATAGATTTATTTGTGTTCAAACTGCAGCTCAGCTGTGCAGCCAAGGAAGCAAATGACTTCCCTCCTAATGACTAGTGGAGACAGTGATGGATGCCTCTAAACACTGTGGTTCAATTCTTCTGTCAATTAAACCCTAGCTATTCTTTGGCATTGTCCATGTGACTCAATTCCTCCTCAGTGTTGCTCCATTTGGACAAGCGTGTCTGTTTATAGAAACATGGAAATGTTTACCCATTTTTGCCCCTCAAATCTGTAGGGGAGTTAAATGCCTACTGGCAAATGCATATGAATACGGTTGTTGCATTACTCTGAAACAGATCATCAGCTCAGCCATTGAAAAAGAGGATTTTCCAAGGAATCTGCTCACCTACATGACAATATAACTCAGCAACACTTTGGCTGTCATAAACTTACACAACAGGAAAATCCCAAAGAGTGCTTCTGACCATCTCTTACTGCAAAAAGATCCTGCAATTCCCCAGACCAAGGCCCTGCAAAATACAACCTACAAAGCTACCTGCAGCGAATGCACAACACAGCTGGAACAGAGGTCGATTCAAATACTCGCTTCACTCAAATTCAGCTTCAGAGCAGCTGAACATGTTTATAAATAAAGCAGCAAAACAAAGTCACAAAGTAACTCCAGAGCTAAAAGCTTCTCACTGCCAAATCTCAGCCTGAGGATAATTGCTCTGATGCTGCGTGCACGTGTACATGGCCGAGCCAGGCGCAGGCGGCACTGCCAGCACCCTCGGTGTGCTCTGAGCGCTCCCACTGCTGCGTTGGCCGCCGAGTGCAGGAGGACACCTCTCCAGCAAGCAGCCCAGTACTCTGAGCAGCCTGGCACGAGCCCACGAGAACATAAGGCTTCCCAAGGCTCCTGCACACAACTTGCCAACCACTGCCTCATGGCTGGTGTCCTCCACACGACCGAGGAGTACTACTGAGCATGACAGCCTTCTTCTCTTTCCTTCAGAAAAGAGAAAGAAAGAGATGCTGTATTTTCCACTCTCCTGGCCAGCTATTGCAATGGTGAATGGTTCCTCCCTGTAAAAAATATTTATTGGCATCACCCTTTCCTTCCAGGTTCAGGGGTCCATCAGTCTCTGCAAGTTCCTCCCAATGCCACCCACTTGGTGACACATTGATACCAGAAGATTAAATGCTTTCCCAGTAAGGAAAATAAATTCCCATTCTAGCTCACTGTGAAATAAATCTAACTGCACCGAGAGAAGAGAAGGATGGTATTCAGAAGCTTGCAGAAAACGTCTGGCACCTGAGAAACCATTCCTTCCTGCACCAAGGACCAGATGGTTGGAAGATACCGTCCGAAAAACCAACAGTGTTGAGTAACCAAGCAGCAGAACACTTTCTACCACCTGCAAATTATCTTCGTGTATCCCTTGTAGCATTTTATAACCCATAGGCCAACTTCTCTGACATAGGCCAATGAGAACACATGGTCAAAGCAAAGTTGAGTTCTCCCCTACGTCCAACAAGGCCCATCCTAACTGAAATGTATGATGTGAGGCTTGTAAATAGCAGAGATGTGCACGCATCTCTGCTGACCCAGTTTCACCTGAATCTGAACTTGGCTCCAGATACACACTCTGGCTGCCAGAAATAGATGCAGACAATTACTGGTGAGCAAGCTGGGTGTAGCCATTTTCAGATAAGCACTATAACAGCTTGTACTTAGCGCATTTGTGCCAAGCCCATGGAAACCAGGGGTGAAAAGGAAAATCATTCACAATATTTCTAACAGACCAAGACGACAGGCTCGTCAAAGAACTCTTCCAAGCCCAGCAGTTGCTTCAGGTATTCCCCTGGGCAAAGAGTATATGCCGGTGGGACAGATGGCCTACTTAAAAATGATATTTATTTCAAAAAACAGGTGGCACACGTGGAGCTTGCCAGTGTCAACATCCCATCATCTCAGCTCTTGGGACCAGGCTTGACAACTTCAGATCTTGTTCCCACAAAAAGAACATTTCTTCTTCCTGACTGTAGGAAAAGATAACCTAATCCCATCCCAGCACACAAACCTAGAAGAAAAAATCATGTTTTTCTCTCCTGAATTTTTAACCCCACCTTCGCTGTATTCTAGTATGTTAGCTTTGGTGTTGAAGCCTCCCTTTCTTGTACCACCCAGCTGGAGAGACACAGCAGCTCTCCAAGGCAACAGTACATCACTTGAGAACCACTGCTCTCAAAACAAGAGACCTGATGGCCTGCGCTGTTACTGCACGAGAAAACACCACTTCAACCTGTTTCCTGGGGAGTCTCAGCACTGCAGACTCCAAGCCACCAAAACAGGACTCCCCAAATCAGAGGACAACACTAGTTTGCAAACCACCAAAGAAAAAAGTAAAGGTGCATGACAGTACACCACACCACATTCCTCAAAACTGGAACTCACTTGACCGTTGTGATGTCAGGCACCAAAAAAAAACAACCTTCAACCTAGGTAAGAGACAGGACATAGAATGGGAAGATGTCTACGCCTGCTTTCAGAGCATGTACAGACAATAAATACACCGCTGCAGACTGTAAGGGTGCATCCCCAGAGAGTGAGCAATACCCTCTGAACACCGAGGAGAGGACACTATCTGGCAAGCGTTACTTGCTCCCCTTTCAGCCTTCACTCCAGAGCTATCACACTGTCTTCAGAGAAGCTGGCTCATGCTTTCTGCCAAGTCTTCCCCTTTTTTGAGGGGAAGGGAGGAAGAGAGCAATCAACAGACAAAAGCAGAGTGTGGGAGCGGAAAGTCTGAGCAAATTTCTGTCTAATTCACAGAACTGTTACAGCTAGGGGAGAGAAGAATGTATTTTTTATATTCCTCAAGGATGTTTTGTTATTAGAAAAATAAACTGCTGTGAGTTTAACGTTTCCACAAGCAAAAGCAAGGTTATGCAACTTGTGAGGCAGAAACAAGTTTTTATTTTTTGTTTTGCAAGAACAGAAGTGATTTTGCTTGAGGAAAAGTGATTTTTTTTAATTGCATTTTGGTTCAGACAGGAGAGAGAAAAAGAAATCACTCTTCGCAAAGCCTATTGTATATGATTCTGAAGGTGGCCTTCCTGAACTCAGCAGCGATGAGCCAAGTGCTGTCTTGCTTGCTCTGTCAGCAGGTGCCTCCAG
Source organism: Anser brachyrhynchus (assembly GCF_964034855.1). Lineage (NCBI taxonomy): Eukaryota > Metazoa > Chordata > Aves > Anseriformes > Anatidae > Anser > Anser brachyrhynchus. Next base: position 11,517,635 of record NC_137696.1, on the reverse strand, counting down.
TACCTCCGCTATTGCTCAGCATTCCTGGTGCTGCACTTGGGTTATATAGCACATACATACTGAACCTGCCAAAAGCAGATAAAAAATTCAAAATTTCTTTTGAAATATAATTACACAATAGCAAGAGTAATGTAATGAAAGTTATAAAAGAAGGTAAAAATGCCACTAGAAATGAGAGTATTTGATCAAAAATGTGGGAATTAAGGGTAGATTTTTTTTGAATACTAAAAAAATATTTTTTTTGTGTGGCTGCACATCAGTCACACTCATAGGTATATTAAAAGCTGACTGGAAAAGACAAATTGCAACAGTGTTACATACACTGTGGAACTAAAAACCCAGAGTTCATCCCAGCTACAGAAGATACGACTTCTGCCAGACTCTATAGATAGGTCAGAAAACGTCTGCCAAGTCCATGAAGTCAACCCTCAATAATTGAAGGAGTTCCTGGTAAAAACAATGATGAATGCTGGAGAAAACAGCACCAGGAAGGGAGCACCAGCTAGCTCTGCTGAACAGCCTTCCTGCTGGCCTTGACAGGGGTGGGAAGACATGAAAAGTCAGTGAGGAATCTCATTTTCTGTGTCTTCTCTATTCCCATCCACCAGCCCACCCTGCTAAATCAGACCACAGGCTTGTAAAGATACCACACCTTGACTTCTGCTTTTGTAAAATGCCAAGGATGCTTAGATGGGATGGAGCCCAAGCCTGGCAGTGTATCTCCACATATGCATACCAAGAGACAAGGAATCTGTGTCACCTACATAGATACAGGAGCCATTGTCAACCTCTACACCCAAGTATCAAGGCTCCACTAAAAGGGTTTTCTGGTTCTGGTAAAGGTGGAAACCCAGCATGATCTTCCAACACTCAATTTCTATGACCTCTCCAGCCCTGATGCAAAGGCATGTCAATCCCACAGCTCATACTCTACCGCTCAGATTCACATAACCCCAAGTAGTGATGGACAGTGCTGTACATCTGTAAGCACGAAAATGAGCCGGCATCTCAGGAAAACTCCATTCATTAAAATACTCCAACGTTTGAATATTTCATTCAATACAACTTTTTTTCTAGCATACAAGCCCACCTTAGACTGTACTGAAGTTCTGGAATTTAATAGGCACTTCTGCCACTGCCATGATCTCCTGTGCCGTTTTATCCGTACGATGCAGACAGTCCACCAACAGAGGATATAACCCAAAGGAAAACAGAGAGCATCAAAAGCCATACATATCATCCTGTTGCAGTAAGTCTTACAGCTGAACAAACATACCAGCTTTTCTAGCATTCCTGTCCTTATTCTAACACTAAATGTCTTCAGGGCAGGGACTTTTCCTCTATAGTTCCTTTTCCAGCATGGGCAATGTGTTTATAGGTAAAAATGAAAAACCACCACACGTCTCGTCTGCTGTGTGTGTTGTCCTGTGATTGTGCCCAGAACAATGTCCAGACATCTCTGAGCACCTAAAGGTGACAACACGTAAATCTTTGCGCATGATGATGAAGAAATGTTGTTCAACAAGGCCAAGTGCCAGGTCCTGCACCTGGGGCGCAACAACCCCAAGCAGTGCTACAGGGTGGGAGATGAGTGGCTGTAAATCTGCCTGGCCGAGAAGGACCTGGGAGTACTGGTTGATAGTTGGCTGAATATGAGCCAGCAGTGTGCTCGGGTGGCCAGGAAGCACAACAGCATCCTGGCTTGTATAAGAAGCAGTGTGGCCAGCAGGTCTAGGGAGGTGATTGTCCCCCTGTACTCGGCTCTGGTGAGGCCGCACCTCGAGTACTGTGTTCAGTTTTGGGCCCCTCGCTACAAGAAGGACACGGAGGTGCTTGAGAGAGTCCAGAGAAGGGCAACGAAGCTGGTGAGGGGTCTGGAGAACAAGTCTTACGAGGAGCGGCTGAGGGAGCTGGGGTTGTTTAGCCTGGAGAAGAGGAGGCTCAGGGGAGACCTCATCGCTCTCTACAGGTACCTTAAAGGAGGCTGCAGCGAGGTGGGGGTTGGTCTATTCTCCCGCGTGCCCAGTGATAGGACAAGGGGAAATGGGCTAAAGTTGTGCCAGGGGATGTATAGGTTGGATATTAGGAAAAACTTTACTGAAAGGGTTGTTAGGCATTGGAATGGGCTGCCCAGGGAAGTGGTTGAGTCACCATCCCTGGAGGTATTCAGAAGACATTTAAATGTAGAGCTTAGTGATATGATTTAGTGGAGGACTTGTTAGTGTTAGGTCATAGGTTGGACTAGATGATCTTGGAGGTCTCTTCCAACCTAAATGATTCTGTGAAATCATTTCCTTTTCAGCATAGAGACAGTTTTGGCTGTAAACTGTCCACTTGGGCTGTGCTTCAGCACATCCATACCCAAAGGTATGTTCAAGGGAAGAGGACTGTGCTGTTCTGTTTTCATACAGAGGAAACAACATTTCAGAGATGACATATCAGCCAGGAGAACACTTACTAAGTACAGAATGCCTGCGCAGGAACCCAAGTACAATTGCAAAACTCCTCTCCCACGGCAAGAGAAAGTGGTATAACAACGGACCACATTTTTTCCTCCTCCTGTCTTCAAGCCACACCATGTATCAAGGAGAGCTTGGTTACCAAACTCTATTCACCAAGAAGACCCATGCTGGATAATCTCACTGCCTCATTTGAAAAATAAAGATGAGCAAATCTTTAAATGAAAAGAATTCAGAGAATTAAAGGAAAAGGACTTCAGAGCCTTGGGGAAACTGGTCAAGGGCTTGGGAGCACAAGTTGTGTTCTCCTCTATCCCTCCAGTTATAGGAAATAATGAGGGACTGGACATGATGAGCCAGCGGGTTAATTGGCTCCGAGCCTGGTGTCACCGGCAGGGTTTTGTTTTTTTTTTTTGACCTTGGGTCGATTTACATGAGACCAGGCCTGCTGACAACAGACAGGAATAGCTTTTTCCTCTGGCAGAAAAGGGTTTTAGGATGGGAGTTGACAGGGTTCATTGACAGAGCTTTAAAGTAGGTATGAATGGGGGTGGAATCGGGGACACTATAAAGGAGCCTGAATGTAACATGCCAGTTCTTGTGGGTGAGGAATGTGCTAGCAAGACCTCACAGTCTTGTGTCTTGGTGAAGGTTGGTGAAGGATGAGGATGACATAACATTTTGCAGGAAGGACACAAGGGTTGGTGAGAGGTTGGTAACTATGGAAACACCTGACTACGGTCAAGAGGGTATCAGGGCTTCTCCCGCCCAAAACGTGGCCCAGCTGAGGTACATTTACACTCATGCATGCAGTATGGGTAACAAACAGGAGGAACTGGAGGCCACCATGCTAGTAGGGAACTATGATGTAGTTGCCATCACGGAAACCTGGTGGGATGATTCCCATGACTGGAGTGTGGTCGTTGATGGCTACAAACTGTTCAGAAGGGATAGGCAAGGAAGGAGGGGGGGAGGAGTTGCCCTCTATGTTCGGAAGTGGATAGATTGTGAAGAGCTGTGCCTGAGAAACAGCCATGACCAGGCTGAGAGCTTGTGGGTGAAAATCAGGGATCGGTCCGGTAAAGGACACCTAGTGGTTGGGGTCTGCTACAAGCCACCTGATCAGCAGGAGTTCTTGACAAGGCCTTCTTGCTTCAGCTGCAAGAACTGTCACGCTCACAAGCTCTTGTCCTGATGGGGGATTTCAACCACCTGGATACCTGCTGGGGTAGAGGCATGGCGGGTTCCAGGCAATCCAGGAGATTCTGGGAGTCTGTTGAGGATAACTTCCTGGTCCAGGTAATAGACGGGCCGACCCAAGATGAAACCTTACTAGACCTGGTGCTCACCGATGTGGAAGAGAGCGTTAGAGAGGTTAAGATTGGAGGCTGCCTGGGCTGTAGCGACCATGCCCTGGTGGAGTTTGTGATCTTGAGGAATACGGGTCTGGCAAAAAGCAGAGTCAGCACCCTGAACTTCAGGAGAGCAAGCTTCCGGCTGCTCAAGGAATTACTGGCTGGGATCCCCTGGGAAACTGTCCTTGAGGGCACAGGAAGAGAACAGAGCTGGCAGCTCTTTATGGACACCCTTCTGAGAGCACAAGAGCTCTCCATCCGCCAGCAGAAGAAATCAAGCAGAGGAGGCGGGCAACCGGTATGGCTGAGCAAGGACCTGCAGCTTAAACTGAGGGGAAAGAGGGAAATGTACAGGAAGTGTAGGCTGGGAGGAATACTGGGGTGTCATCTGGATGTGTAGAGACGGGATGAGGAAAGCCAAGGCGCAGATGGAGCTGAACTTAGCAAGGGACGTGAAGAATACCAAGAAGGGGTTCTACAGATACAAAGGCAGGAGGAGACAGGCCAAGGAGAGTGTTCCCCCTCTGATAAACAAGAAGGGAGAACTGGCTTCCTCAGACATGGAAAAAGCTGAGGTACTCAATAAGTGCTTTGCCTCAGTCTTCACTGGTGGTCAAGTTTCCTAAGTCTGTCAGGATCCTGAACCTCGAGGAGAGGGTGAGAGGAGCAGATTCCATCCCACTGTGACAGTGGAACAAGTCCAGGTCCGCCTAAGGATTGGATGTGTGTAAGTCCATGGGGCCAGATGATATACATCCTAGGGTGCTGAAAGAGATGGCTGATGTGGTTGCCGAGCCGCTCTCCACCATATTTAAAAAATCATGGCTGTCAGGTGAAGTCCCCAGTGACTGGAAAAAGGGAAACATTACTCCCATTTTTAAGAAAGGGAGAAAGGAAGACCTGGGGAACTACAGGCCGGTGAGCCTCACCTCTATGCCTGGGAAGATCATGGAGCAGATCCTCCTGGAAGACATGTTAAGGCATGCAAGAGATAAAGAGGTGATCCGAGACAGCCAGCACACCAAAGGCAGATCTTGCCTAACCAATCTGGTGGCCTTCTATGATGGAGTGATGGCATCAGTGGACAAAGGAAGGGCAATGGATATTACCTACCTGGACTTGAGCAAAGCCTTTGATATGGTCCCTCACCACATTCTTCTCTCTAAATTGGAGAGGTATGGATTTGAAGGATGGACTGTTAGGTGGATAAAGAATTGGTTGGCTGGTCGCAGCCAAAGGGTTGTGGTCAACAGTTCTGTCTGGGTGAAGGCTGGTCACAAGTAGTGTCTCTCAGGGGTCAGTCTCAGGACTGGTGCTCTTCAACATCTTTATCAATGACATAGATGATGGAACAAGTGCACCTGCAGCAAGTTTGCAGGTGACACCAACCTGAGTGGTGCAGTCGATACAATAGAGGGAAGGGATGCCATCCAGAGGGAACTGGACAGGCTGGAGAAGTGGGCCCATGAGAATCAAATGAGGTTCAACAAGGCTAAATGCAAGGTGTTGCGCTTGGGCTGGGGCAGTCCCAGGTATGTATATAGACTGGGCAAAGAAGAACTTGAGAGCAGCCCTGTGGAGAAGGACTTGGGGGTCCTGATGGACAAGAAGCTGGACATGAGCCAGCAGTGCACACTTGCAGCCCAGAAGGCTAACTGTGTCCTGGGCTGCATTAAAAAAGGGGCGGCCAGCAGGGAGAGGGAGGTGATTGTCCCCCTCTACTCTGCTCTTGTGAGACCCCACCCAGAGTGCTGCGTGCCGGCCTGGAGCCCACACCACAAGAAGGACGTGGAGCTCTTGGAACAGGCCAGAGGAGGGCCACTAAGATGATCAGAGGGCTGGAGCACCTCTCCTATGAAGAAAGGTAGAGGAAACTGGGGTTGATAGCTTGGAGAAGAGAAGGCTCCGAGACTCCATTGCGGCCTTCCAGTACTTGAAAGGAGCGTATAAACAGGAGGGGGAATGCCTGTTTGTGTGTGTTGACAGTGATAGTTTAAAACCATTTCCCCTTGTCCTAAGACAGGGGAGATTTAGGTTAGAAATTAGGAGAAAGTTTTTCACTCGGAGGGAGGTGAGGCACTGGAACAGGCTGCCCAAAGAGGTTGTAGATGCCCCATCCCTGAAGGCATTCAAGGCCAGGCTGGATGCAGCTCTGGGCAGCCTGCTCTAGTGACTGGCAACCCTGCCCAGAGCAGGGATGTTGAAACTAGACAATCTTTAAGGTCCTTTTCAACACAGGCCATTCTATGATTCTACGAATTCAGAAAACAAATTTACACAAGGTGGTTCAAGTTTTGTTTTGGCTTAAAAACAAACAAAACACCACACCGCATACTTGCGGGTTAAGGTTTGCAGTTCAAACCAAAAAGTGCTTTCTAAATAAACAGTAACAAGCATAAGCAAGCAATATGGAAGAGTTACTCACTTCATAGCCAAGCACTACAAGTTACATTATCATAATCCATGACTCACTGGAGAAATATGGATAAAAGGAAAAGTTGCTGTTGAAATAAGCAAAGGAAACAAAAGAAATAGTTGCATAAAAACTTACTTGGCTATTTAAACGCTTTTGTGCCTGAGGGTATAAATGAATCTACCAAGCTCTTATAGTTTCTGTAGGAATCACATATTTCCTGCTATTACTGATAATGACTTTTAAATGGCACACTTAAGTAGGACTGTTATTTTATTTGCAGCCTTTTCAGCACAGGAGCAGCAACTAAGCACATGGCAAGCGGTAACACTGGGGGAGGAACATGATGACAGCTTGTCAGCAGAAACATATGTCAGCCCAGTGAAGAGCTAACTGGCGGTGGCACCAGGACCTCGGCTTGCCGCGAACAGTTACTCCTCAGCTGGCAGGCTCTGCCTGCTCCCCGCAGCTCTCCAGCAGGTAGGCAGGCAGACCAATCTTTGCCTCAGCCCTGCGGCTGCCAGGTGCTCCTGCTGCATAAGGGGACCCGTCCCCTCTGTCCCTTTGACCACGTTCTCAGTGCTATGCAAGCTTTGCAGTGCTGCAGACCTGTTAGTGACTCCAGCTAACACCCATCTGACCCTCCTCCACTTCGTTTCTTGTGCTGTCATCATCTACAGGAGGTCTCTGCAATAGGCCAAATGCAGTAAATGGCCAACATAAGCAAGTGACCAGACTGTGGTCACTTTCCCGTACTGCAATACAGCTCGACTCCCTCAGAGACTTCTCTCCTATTCTCAGAGGGCAGATCGCCTCTGGGAGCCTATCACATTTTTCTGGTTGTCCAGAGGGACATTGTAGGATCCCCCTGAAAGGGATCAAGCAGCTTCCAATGCAAGTTTCTAGACACATCACACCCCATCCCAGTACAGTCTGTGAGCTTCTCCCCACCCTACAGGAACAAGGCCTTAGCACAGCTCTCCTGTTAAGACTTAAAAATTAAGTCTTGACTTACAGCAACTTCCTCTGAATTTCTCAAGTACAAGCCAAGCTCCAAATTTGGTAGCACGTGGACCTGACCCAAAGCTCAAGATTAAATCAGCTGAAGCTTTTTTTTTTTTTTCGGCTTCCAGTGGGTCAGTCACACTTTTATACAGGACTACATGGTTAAGTGATACTTTGCCTGTAGTAACATGAATATTTCTGACTCTTTCCTCATAATTTTTTATTAAGAAACTTTTGCCAAGCCTAACCCCAAATCACAAGTGTTTAAACAATATCACCATTTTTTTAAGAATAAAACTTATCCACTCTTTTCTCCATCTGTAGTTCCATACACCTTCACACAGACACTGCAAGGACAAGATGGCATGAGAGGCCAGAACATTTGCTGCACGGTAGCTGTCAGATACTCCCATGAACAGCCACCAGGGAGCCAAGAGGGAAGGACTGAGCAGGTATGACTACAGGATTGGAAAATAAGGAAGCAGAAGACAAGACTACAGAGACTCTTTACTAAAAAAATCTATATATATATGTGTGTGTGTGTGTATTTTTTTTCCTGTTCTGCCTCCAGAAGCACTTAACACAATCAAATGCTACAGAAGAATCAGGGCGGAGCAAATATTGAACATTTCTTTTTTTCTTTCAGCAGGGCTCACAGCAGTAAGGCTGAAATTGACATTTACAAGCATGATTGAAGATCCTTAGATCCCACAGCAACAAGTAGCATAGTAGACTTGCAAAATAGGGGGTCATCTTTTGAGGGTAGGATCTCACCCTGGATTAGGGGATGCGTGCCCTGCCACCCACACCACCCATAGCGGAGCACCAGCCCTCAGAGACGGGCCCTCAGCGAGCCGTGCATGCAGCCTCCTACCCGTTCCGTATGCACTGACTGAGCACGGGAGCTAGCAGGAAGGCTGCTGTGCCATCACCACTCAGCTACCTCCAACAGATTTTTCAAAAGGAAACATAGTGGTCTCTTAATTGACATTTATTTCCAAGTGCCATATTGCTGGGCCCAAAAACTCCAGGGGTTCTGTGAATCAAGGCTATGTAGCACAGAACAAGTGGTGCATTTTAAATGTAACTGCTTGAAACAACCATGCTATCACGCCAATTGTAACAGCTTCACAGAGTGAAAAATTACAAGAGGAGGACCAAAAATTACAAAATACAGTCTTTAGGCTGGATTACGTCCATTTCGGCCCCTTAATATTTCTACAACATATGTTTCAAGTGAAAAGTCAGAAAAAAAAAAAACTCAAACCACTATTTGGAGCAGTTCTCATGATAAAATGCTAGTAGATAGTCCATTCAATAAACTACTAGAAAATAAAAATAGCAGCTGGCAAAAGTCATGCTAGGGTTTTAAGTGAGCCTGAAAACATATACGCAGTTAAAGAAAAAAAAAAAAGAAAGATGTTTCTTTTAGCATTGTGTTTACTGCCACCAAACTACAGTACCCAAGCAATGCAATATATAAAGCACAGTACACTTCAAAATAAGGCATTTTATCCTCGGCTCCACACACCCCAACATGATGCAAAACTGCCTTTTTTAAACCCTCCTTTTTGCCTAGCTGTACGTTTTCATAGACCTCAATTTTGAAAACATACAGGAGGAAAAAAAAAGAAGTCTTTTTACACGGCTTTTTCCTTCAAACCCCCACCAAAGGGAAGAAGCAGCACCTGAAGACCAAATGGACGTAAGTGAAACTCCTGTGGGGATGCTAAGGAGGATTAAGCTATGCCAATTCACAAATAACAAAAGACACCCAGGTTATGCATCCCACGTTGTATTATTCTCAGCAATACCACAATTTTAGCAATTGCCTCAATTTCCTTAAGCAGCACTGTAAAGGCAATCCCTAAGAAAAGGCAAAGAAAAACAAGTTTGGTGAATTGTTATGCTCATCTCTATGCTAATTCAGGTCTGTTGAATAATTGCCTAAAGTGACTAGGAAAATTAAACTAATAGTCAAATGTTAAATGTCACAGCACTGAAGAGGCTTTCAGGGTGAACTGAGGCGTAGCTGCATTACTTGAGCGTTCCCTAGGCTTCCAGCCATGGATAGGCTCTGTGACAAGAGGGGGACTCGATCGTTCTTGTGCACACCGAGACTGATAGGCTGCACATTTGCTACCCTAAGCCAACGACCTGTCATGTTTTTGACAAAACACTGTACTCTAGTGAACTTTTGCCCATTACAATATTATAATACCAAAACACACCTCCATCCCAAAAGCTACCCACCTCTAAGGTGAGACCAACCCTCACTGAGCATGTGCTCTGAATTTCTCGGAGCCTATACCTTTAAACAAAAACGAGAAAACTTTTTACCAATCATTCTGTGATAACCAAGATATGCTTGACTGGAGTCACTCAAGCTCCACCTAAAAGATAGAAAGTAATATAAATTGGCTCAAGAGAGAGGGGATGTCAGAGAAGATACCATCCTGACTCCTGGCATCAGTCGATAGGCTGAGCCTCTCTTCCGCCCCCACTGGGATGCCTTTGGGTGAGATTTGAACACTTGGTTATACTAGGTGTCTCTGTGGAAACCTAGAAATCTCTAGAGTCTTTGTGCCATTTAATGCATTAATAGTCAGGATGAGTACCTGTGTATTTCATGCATGCTAGCTTGCTTTTGCAGACAGTGAATTTATCACCAGCAATCTAAAGAACCTGTGTACCTGTTGCTGTAATAAATTGCACTTAATTGCTTTGTTCCTAGCCATGACAGTTCTCATTGAATGCAACTAGAGCGTTACGTTGTTGGAGAATCCGTGACCGTTATAGTTCAGTACCCGGAATCTGACCAGACCCATAACAGTTAATCATCTACGCCCCTTAACGCGACAAGGTCTCTATTTTCACTTCAGAGCTAGACCCTGGGCTTCAGGGCCTGATCTATCACCAATATCTAACACTAACACTGAGCCAGTGAAGGAAGGTCTTTAATGCCCTCAAAGAGTATTGAATCAAGCCTTCGATCAGCTTTGGTTAACAACAAGTACTAGTATCAAAATTGTACACTGATTTGAACCACTCCTACTCCTAACTATACTTTTACACATGAAAACTGTTGGAAACAGATGAAGTCTTCTCTTCGTAAAACAGAAGCCAGCAAACTAGCCAAAAAATGCTTTTCTACCCCCTGTAAAAAAAATCTGGAGAAGTGAGGGTGTGAAGGGAAAGGAAAGGAGGGCTTTCGCCCAGGAATCAGCTCTGGAAATAAGCGGCTCTCCTGCCCCAGCTGAGCCCATGTGTACGTGGAAGGAGTTATATGGGCCAAACAACAATATTGGGAACCAAGGAGATCAAATCAGCAAGGAGTGTTTAAAAAGAAACCTTTGATTCTATTGAATCAGTAAACTTTTAATACCAGCTCCAACCACATAGCTCACTGGGACAGCTAAAGGTGTCAACAAACACCAGCTAACAAGAAGTACTCAACAAACAAAACCCTCCTTTATTCTCTTTCTTCCATTTAGACAACTACAAATAATCAACGAGTAAAATAAAACAAGAAAATAAATCTGTCAGCTAGTGATGCAGTTAGTTTAAGAATACGATTTTCATCAGAAATGTTTTACCTCATCTTATTGCTAGTACTAAGCCAAAATCAATGACACAAGGGCAGGGCAGACAGGATCTCTGCTTGCTTTCTCATGCTCTAGGTCTAAACCTTCAAGTATCAGTGCATGTTAACTGCTCAGATGACAGATAAAGCTGCGTTTGACTAGAGCAAACCCAGCAGCCTATTTCCATCACCGGGTCCCATTTCAATTTACTGAATGGCTGTTTCTCTCCTTTGCATCAGGAAGAGAGAAACAGGACGACGTTGTATGGGCTCATGACTAGTGGCCCATTTTGTGCAAGATTCAGAAGTCTGGCATCACTGTGAGTCGCAGGGAAAATGGAGAATTTTGAAATTCTTCGCAAAGTACAACTAAGAACACTTTGCTTTTTTATGTTACCATACACAGCACAACAAACATTCAGAACAAGAAGACTTTTCTAAGCTATTAACAGCATTTCTTCTACCAGTTCTTCTTTCACTTACTTCATTAGCTGAAAAAACAGAACTGAAACATTTTGTGTGTGGCTTGAAGTCCACTGGAGTCAACAGATACCCTTCACAGACACTTCAGTAGAATCCTGCCCACATTCAACGCAATACAACTTGAACACTTCTGAATGCCATCCGGTATAGCAAATTAGTAAATCATTAAAGCTAATGTTCCAAAAGAAAACTGAAACAACATGTGGACCCCAAACTTTGTTACTTCTGTTTTCTTTCCTACAGTAATTCTAACGGGTTTGCCATTAGAGAATGTATTCTGTAGCAATTCCATGACAATTCAAAGAAAAAACAGTAACTCACATCAGTGTTTCTACTTTCTCACTCCTGAACACTATATAATGCACTCAGTAATTATTGTTTTATCTTCTGGGAAGGGGGGAGAAACACAACAAATAAAATCCCACACATTTCATACAGTCCATTTTATTTGGCAAAGACAGTAGAAATGGCTGAGGATGGTGGGACAGCAGACACATACTTGGGGAGGGGATTATTATACACATTGATGTGAGGCTGTAAGACAGAATCTGCACTACTCTGGAGATATGCAAATAAGTGAAGAGTGGAACAAGAAGAATTTTTGTACTAGTTTCTGCTAAAAAAATATGATCATCCATTTCTCCAGAAATGTTAATAAGGCTTACAGGAGAGAAAAAATTATATGCAGAGAAATGCAGCAAGAACTGTATTTATTAGAATTTTTCCTGGGGCACATAACCCACATAAGCCCTGAAAACCCTTCCACCTCCCCTATCTGAACTTTGGGGAAATGATGCCCAAGCTCCTCTGTGAAAAGGAAAAAGACTGAACAGCTTATGAAGCTTCCCCTTTTTACTAGTGATACACTACGATGACTTCTATTTGCATAAAGATAAAAACAACACAATCAGTTGGATGTAAATCAGAAAGATACCCCATCTTGTTCTTTTCCCTAACGTCCACAGAAAGATTTCTTTTTGTACAGGGTTTTAAATGATTTCTTCTTTTAATCAAGGGAAAAGAAAATAGCCTCTAAATAGAAGGGGACTCTAAGAATACTTAAAATACATTGAAAAAGGGTCCAAATAGCTCAGAAAATGCAAGCTGAAAGAACACATCATCTCATCTCCTACAGCTCAATAATCCCACTGACCCAAACAGTTGTGGTTCTAGCTGTATTTGGACCCCTGCGGCAGTGGGACACATGAAGCACATGAATATAGACAATACATGTTTGTGGCCACCTCCCCAGAAAGCTTCTGAATAAGTCAACCAACTTCAACCAAGCGTAGCAGAGCAGTAGAGTTTCAATGCCATCAAGTTCCTATGAGTTTCATAAAAACAGGAGTCATAGAGATGAGGACAACCCCGGTAAGGTCCTTCTCTGAGGAAAAATCTATGTTATGATCTAAGCTCTATTTCACATCAGCTAATCAACACGGAATTTCAACTGTGAAACTTTAATCTACAAACTAAATTTCTTTGGGTCCACTGCTTGCTGGAACCACAAGTACTAAAGATATGACTACATACTAATATCACAAATAATACTCCTACTAACACATATATTCATTATGTAAATCCCACCGCAAAAACTGCATGTAGTGTTTATGCAATAAACACAGACGGCATTCCTCTTCAGATCTCAGCACTGAGCTTTTTGCACAAGTCTCAAGATTTGACTGTCAGCATATGTTAAATGTTGTCTTGTACTCTAGCTGACAGCAGGCCCTCTTCTTATCCCCACCCACAGAGGGGGGTACAAGATCCATATGGTGCACAAGGAAAACAACAAGGATGTTTATAGACCTAAAAATAAGGAAAAGCTTTTGGCAGTATAGGTGAAACTAGTACAGACATCTGGAAGTAAGAAAGCCAACCGTAAGACCGAGGGGCTGGAAGCAACTTTCACTCCTACCTGGTTCAGTGCAATTTCTGACATAGAGCTGCCCCCCATCCTCTGGGACCTCAGTTGTGTTGTCCTCATTTGCTTGCAGTAGCTGTCTCCCACTCCATTTGTCATTGATTTCCACAGAATAGCTCAAAGCATCATAACCTAAAACAAACAAACAAAAAAACCCAGCAGATACATGAAACTGCACAGGAAAGGTGACTTGTAATTCTGTTCCCAGATGTTTAGAGCACCCAAAATATTTGCATTTCAGACTCAGTGCCCCTTGCATTAAAAACAGAGGCATTTCAAACCCCACTGGAAAGGTATGCTGCTGCTAGCTCTACATTCCAGCTAGTCCCAAAAACACGAGGAGTGTAGGGTGTTTACGTGGCAAGGTTTTGGTAAGGGGGCCATAGGGGTGGCTTCTGCGAGAAGAATCCAGAAGCTGCCCCATATTAGATAAGGGCCCTGCCGCTGGCCAGAGGCAGGCCAATAAGCAATATTGTTTGCGCCTCTGTGAGAGCGTATTTAAGACAGTGAAAAAACTGCTGCGGTACAGCAGCTAGGAGAGGGAGAGGAGTGAGAAACAGCCTTGCAGGTGCCAAGGTCAGTGAAGAAGGAGGGGGAGAGGTGCTCCAAGCACTGGAGCAGAAGTCCCCTGCAGCCTGTGGTGAGGCCCATGGTGAAGCAGGCTGTCCCCTGCAGCCCATGGAGTACCACAGTGGAGCAGGGTTCCACGCTGCAGCCCTTGGAGGAAACCACAGCGGAGCAGGTGGACCTGCACAGAAGGAGGCTGCAGCCTGTGGAGGAGCCCCACCAGAGCAGATTCTGGGCTGGAGCTATAGCCCGTGGAGAGGAGACCACGCAGGAGCAAGCAGTCTGGGGGAGCTGCCACCTGTGGGGGACCCAGGTTGGAGCAGTTTGCTCCTGATGGATGGACCCCGTGGTACAGACCCATATCTGGAGCAGTTCCTGAAGAACTGCTGCCTGTGGGAAGCCCACACAGGATCAGTTCGGGAAGGACTGCATCCCGTGGGAGGGACCCCACGTTGGAGCAGGAAAAGAGAGTGACTGAGAAGGAGCAGCAGAGACGAAGTGCTATAGACTGACCATAACCCCCATTCCCCGTTCCCCTGCACCACTCGGGGGGAGGAGGTGGAAGAGGGTGGATGGGGGGAAGGCATCTTTGGTTTCTTTCCTTTGTTTCTCACTTCTCTAGCTTGTTAGTAATAGGCAATAAATCTTACGATCTCCCTACTCTGAGTCTGTTTTGCCCATTACAATAATTGTTGAGTGATCTCCCCATCCTTATCTCAACCCTTGAGCCCTTTGTGTTGTATTTTCTCCCCCTTCCCCTTTGAGAAGGGGGAGTGAGAGAGCGGCCATGGTGGAACTCGGCTGTCCATCTGAGTAAAACCACAAGGAGTCAGGTCCATTCCTTCACAACTTCACTTATTGAAAATGTTCATAGTAAAAGTGCATCTAAAATCTCACAAGGAGTTTTAAGTGCAAAATCAGTTTAAAATTGAAGTATCATCCACTGTTGCCTGGAAAAAAAAGAAAAAAAAAAAATCCATGAACACCTACACAGTTCATTAGCTCTGTAGGCATCTCACTGCTCTTCAGTACCACAGTACCAGCAAAAGTCTACTGAATTTTGCACATGGTGAGAAAACACTTCAGCCACTTCTGTTTAGGATTGAGATCAAGCTGGCTGCTGAATGAGGCCTAAGAGAGGCAGGCTTTGACACAGAAGACAGGTAGGCTTCTCTGTGATCAATAACATGCTCAGCAGGTGCTAGGAAAGCTCTGCCTGCACAGAGCATGTGGATTCTTGTACCTGCAGAGGCACAGCTCAGCTACTTGCACCATGCCAGGGAACAGGAGAGGGAGACTGCAAGGGAGAGGGTACTGAGGTGCAGGAGCAATCACCGTTTAAAATTATGCCTTGTAATAAAGGTTGGAACAGCTATTTTGACCAAACTGGTCAACAGGGACCCATTTCAATATCTTCTGTCCAATGCAATGTCTTATTTCCATGTCAGTGGAAAGGCTCCTGAACCTGCTCCCCATGGGCCAGCCAGCAGCTTTTCAATGCATTATGAAGCATTCATTCATAAACATGAAGTGTACAGCTTCCTTCAGGTTCTGCTCACAGAGCAGAAAACAACTGAAAAAATGTCTTTACGAGAATATGGCCATATCTACCCTCAGAACAGTTATTAAGCCCAAATGCAAAGTTATTCCCAACACAGCCTCACTTCAGCCACTCAGATCACAGGGTATGGGGCCAGAGCATGCCTCTGAGCCACTTCAGAAGCCTTCCCTACTTCAAATTGTCACGTAATACCTACAGATATCAGGGAGGCACTTTATGGAAAAAGGGATAAACCTCAGCCCAGCTGGTGTTAGGCATTTTAGACCAGGGGGTCTGAGTTTACTCTCTACCATGCCCTCGTATGTAAAGTCCTTCAAACACAAAGCATGTGTACATTAATGACTTCACATTTTCCAAACATCTGCCATCTTGCTTTTGTTTGCCAGTTTCCTTGCTAGTGAGACCCAGACTGGACTGCAAAACCACTGCATGCCATCAAACATGTTTTCAGCACTACACACAATTGCTGCTGAGAATGCTAAAAACCAATCCCAAAAGTCTATTCCTAGGCCATCAGCCAGTGAAACAAGAATCACTACCTCGAAGGCAAGTAGCAGAGTAGTAAAATGGGGAGACTGGAGCAACACATCTTCAACTCCAGCAAAAGATGAATGAAGCTGGCATTGGGACTTTGCTGCAGAGAAGCCAGAAAGAACTGAAGAGCAGATGTTGAGAAGCAAGTGTATGCAATTACAGCTGGGCAAGAGACAGACTGAAAGGTTGACTGACTGGGTACCAAAGCCAATTTGTGTGCAATAAACCTGAAGACGCATCACGCCACGCCGCCGGCTCCCATCTGCAGTACAGTGTATCAAACTGCAGTTGTTCTAGGGCAGCTTCATGACCCGAACTCATTGACTGGTTGCAGCTGAACACTTCACTCTGCATTCTCCTGCCAGGCTTACAAGGTATGGGATGATTTCTGAAAACAGTATGTAACAAGTAACCCCACAAATGTAACATACAATTACTTTGCCCCATTACTTCTGACCCTTTCCTTGCTTTATTCCCATCTTCAGCTTTGCAAGGTGCCATAAAACAAAGCTGTATTTTAGCAACGTCAACAAAAACAAAGGGCTGTTTTCCATGGCATTCTTAGTACAACGCTGGTCAGCTTTGGACATGTCATGTCTACCTGTTTAACTGAAGGGACATACTCATGTATCGGTTCCGTGTTTCCTATATAGCTCTCAATTCAAATGAGGAAAAAAATATATTTTTTTAAAGAAGCCAAGGCACCCACTTCAAGCAGGCACCTATATCGACCATCTTGCAGCAGAGACCTTGAGCCTGACAACAAACAACATGTGAAAGATCTCTACCCACCCATCCATCCTTCTGCCAAGCAGAACTGGGGCTCTCTCACAAGGACTTTGCTACTCAAGTTACCCTTCAAGTGCCTATCACTGATGACGTCCATGGCCCTTCTCCTGAACATGCTCAGGCTGTAGCAAAGTCTGGCTCTCCTGCCAACTGGCAAGAATGTGCAGTTGTTTGTCCAAAATATAGGGCATCTTGAAGTGAGCCAGAAACAGCAGGCTTGACTCTACAGAGGCTGCAGTCTGCACCCTGTAGCTGGAGACTTAAAGCCACCACTAAAACTTCACCCTTCCCAGTTCTGTTCAGTCTGAAGGATGCTCTGAAGAAAGACCACAGAGCACTGGAAGTGAGACTCAAGATGACATGCCTCAGAGGATGCCTAAGGATAACAGAAAATGTTCCTTGTGGGTCCCAACCCCTTCTCTACTTTTCTAACTCATCCCATTGAGATGAAGGTGGCCAACCTGAGACTTTCCTGTCTTGCCCACATCAAAGCCTGGTCATGGAAGCTCCCAAGTCACAAGGGGAAAATCACACATTGCACAGGCAGCCTTAAGTACCTTGTGTCCTAAGCAAAATAAATAAACAAATAACACACTATTCTCCGCTTGCTATGCTTTACAAACTTTAGAGAATGTTCTTTACTATTTGTTTAGTCTGTGAGCATGGGTGAGAGCTTAAGCTGTGAGTTAAACATAGACAAACATCACTGATAGAAGTGGACTGCATTTCTCAAAATGAGCGCACCCAATAATGCAACATCAGGCATCTTCCTTAATAATAAACATGCTCTGGTAATCTGAGCTAAGCAACTTCAGTTCCACATGCTAGCTGTTTTCAAAGGCTTCTCTCCCAGCAGTCAGAGTTTCACTGCACATTGCTACAGGGATGAAAGGTACGAGGAGAACCCACAAGGACTGCAGCAACCCAGAGGTTCCTGCAGAAACCTCTCCTGCTTCCTCCCAGCCCTAAACAGCTTTCAGCCTCCAACTGAAAGCTTTTCCAAAAGAGGGAGAGAGGGGAGGGAAAAAAAAAAATAGCCATCTGAGATTGATTGGGGGGCAGAGGGAGGATTAGTTTAGCAGTACCTGTTTATAACGGCTTCATTCAGTATTCACACAAATCGCAACTAGCAGCAGAATCTGTCTGCAGCCGAACTCGAGGGGACGACCACAGCTCGCACCAGCAAAAGCTTTCCTCCCACCACACCAGGTTTATGCAGGCCAGCTGTCCCATGGCAGGACTCACTCCCCACTGACCCCAAAAGCCCATAAACCAGGGACCTCACCCAATCTCATCTCCATGACAGTTTCAAAAAGGCAGCACAACAATCACAAACAGTCTTTGAGAGCAAATCTTTTGCAACACGTGCTTTTGGCTCCCCATTTCTGACTGCATCTTGCAATCCTTTATTCATCTGCCCTAATGCAAAACTTATGCTGACATGAAGCTTCCCATCAGCTGCCAGAAGTTGTGGGGCCCGAGCCCCTACTTTGCTGAACAAGAGCCCAATCCATTGATTGCAATATATGCTAAATCATAGCCAGCAAAACGTAGAACAAAAATCCTATCTTCTGCAGAAGGACAGTGAAAACAGCAAAGAGTAAGCAAAAATTCTTCTTTTCAAGGACAAATAACAAAGGTTAGAAAAAGGAAGCCAATAGTTTTCTTTCTGAAGACACAGTTATTCATAATTGGATGACTTTTAATGGGAAACATGTCAAAGCCATTTGTTTCAATTTCTCAGGCTAGTTAAGAACTATTAAACATCTTGCGTTAGCTATATTGTCATTTTGTTCAGGCCTGTATCTATGTTAGACATTTTTCTTATTAATGTGTTAGTTGCTGGATTTATAATAAAATAATACTGGGACATCTTTAAAAACTTTGCTACAGTAGAGACATTTTTTTCCCCCAACCTTCTGTCCCATGGCATATTCCAAAGTGGGAGAATTTTTTTTTTGAACAATGATCATTGCCACAAGGTATTTTCCACAACTCCAACGATCCGGCACCAGTTTTGAATTAATGCCTCTGAAGCCAGGTTCTAGAGAGCTTTATTTTTGCTTACTCCCAGAGATATTTCCATGGAGAACTGGCACCCGGATCACTGTTCCCTGTTTTTGTGCCTGTACTACCTTTCATAATACATGTAAGACAATGCAGACGGTGCACTTCCACTGGTCTTGCCTCTTCCAATAACACAGCGAGCACAGTAGCGTTTGCTTGCTGCAAACCCTTGTAGCTGCCAGGTTGGGGTGACAGTCCTATGGAACAGGCTCTCCAGCAAGACCGCTGATCTGCTGTACTTATGATCATAAAAATGAAATAGAGAAAGAAGAACTGATCAAGTCGACCAAAGCTTCTAAAAATGCTCAGCATCTGACCCTAAGCTCCACGTGGGAACTCCAGAGCTCCTTAAGCTGTTCCAGATGGCTCTGCCTGCCGTTCACTGCTTCCAGTGCTGCAGAAATGCAACAAGGCACATCCTCATTGGCATTTTTCAGCACAAAGAGCACTATGTTATAACGAGGCACAGCACGCCGGTGCTCCTCCATTAGGCGCTGATCTCAGAGGCGTCTTGGCTCTCAGCATCGAGCCACGGGACCTCATCAGGCCAGAAGCGCAGCTGGACCTTGGCAGGGGCAATGTGATGCGGCGCGGGCTGCGGGTCCCTGCGGCAGTAAAGGTTCCCAGCTCGCCTACAACCACGTGGCTCCCCAGCAAAGTACATTTTCACACAGGTTTCACCAATGCTCCCACAGAGTGCATTGTCCTTTTACTCCCATAAAAATGAGCACAGTTGTCCCCCTCACTAGGGGCGTTAATTACTTCTGGTCCAGTATCACTGAGGAGCTCTAGATGGAAGGAGGTGCCGACGCCACTCTGCTGGGCACTGCATGCAAGCAGCACCCGTCCCAAACACAGCACTGCCCTAGTGCGAGACCAGCACATATTGCAAGTTCACACCTATCGCGAGGCCCAGTAACTAACACATACATACAGTCCCTGCTCTAAGTGCCTGCCACCACAAGAGGGGAGCTATTAGCAGCTTTCTTTTCAGGCTGTTGGTTTCAAACACTCCTCACCCCAATGCCATCATCAGATCAGAAGGCCACTGCATGGACCTGGCCACGAAACAGTGCTCATTTCACCCAATCCACAAAAAATATCTGTTACCCATAACTAGAGGGAAAAGAGAAGAAAAAAGTTCAGAGGAAGATGAGGGGATAAATCGGGTCTTGAAAAGCTCTCCTGAATCACGCTCATGTACAGACACGATTCTACTTGAGTGTATCATAGCACTTCTTATTCAGCGTGGGGCTGAGTCAGCAGACAAGACAGCCTTAGGTTAATGGGAGGATTAGAAAGCACTCAGGCACGATGTTCAGCTGAGATAACTCCTTGAGCTTCAGCGTATAAACTGATCTACAGCAGCGGAGGATTTGTGCTGCGGCTCAGCACCAACGCCGGGGCGCAAAAGCACAGTGGCAATGAAAGGCGCTGGTAGGCAGCGAGGAGCTGACAGAGCAGTGGCTGGCCAGCCAAACTGACGAAGGGACAGATCTGTCACGGTGGCCTTTTAGAAGCACAATGCATTACTGCCAACGCCTTAGCAGCACTGGCAGGTATCCTCGTCTCTCACTGACAATAAACTACTTTCTATGCAAACTTCTAGGTCCTGCTAGCTGAAGCCAAAAACAGCACAGCTTTTCTGGAATATGTTTGCCGTCCCTCCTCTCTCATCTGTCCCCTTTATCTATTGTTTGGATGGTGGCAGTTTCAGTTTTTTGAAGGTTTGTTGGTTTTTGTTTTTGTTTTTTTTTTTGAACCAGCTGAATTATCTCCCTTCCCCTGAAGTTCCCCTACAGCGAATACAACAGGGAAATATTTCTGGGGAAGAAAAGACCTGGAAGATCCAGCTGCCTGCTGGCCCCGGCAGGTGAGCACCCGGCCAGCCCACATCCCCACGTCTCGTCTCCCCGGCGCAACAGATCTACTGCAGATTTTCACAGGGTAATCTGAGCTCAGGATTGCATAAGCGTTTCAGAAATGGATTATCTTTCTTTCCAGTCTGATCTGGGAGATCTGGGAGAAGTTCCTTTCAAAACTATCAGCAGCAAAGACCATAAATAGAGCATCCTCAGGGAAAAAGCAAAAATGAAAAAACTACACCTGGCTTTGAAGAGCAGCCTGTTCCCTCTATCTGATTTCAAGGCTGTATTTCTGTATCAGTCTAGGTGGAAAGGGTAGGGGAGGCGCTTTGGCCAGGCCACCGTCATTATTAATACTTGCATAGAGCGAGCAGAGCAGAGAGGCCAGAGAGAAGTTATAGGCACACGATAAATACGCCAGGACCCTGCACGGAAGGCCTAGCCAGATGGCATGCCACAAGGCAAGGAAGGTGCAGAGCAGAGAAGCAGCTTGCCCTGGAAGATCACGCTGCCAGCCACGCAGCACAAAGGGAGGTGGCCGCTCATAGGCCAGCATGCCGGGAAGAGCTCCCGGGGGCCTGCAGAATACACCCGTTTGGATGGTGAAATCCTCCATTAAGGCACGGGCAGCTGCTGAGGAAGACCACGACACCACCACAGCCATCACTGAGTGCCCGGAGCAGCAGCTGTGGCCCCCCCAGGCAATGTGGGCAGGAACGCGCTGTGACTGTCCCCCTTGCATGGGACAGGGCTACCCACTGCGACCAGATTTCCCCACGGACGCTGCTCTGTGGGAGAGATGGTTTTGTTTCACCTAGAGCAGGGAGCAGCATGCAGATGTCCCCCTGCCAGGCAAAGCATCAGTCACTGCTCTGCAAAGTTGCTCTCCGGCCTTTTCCGCCCTCATTGCTCCTTTAGGCAGGGCTGGAGAGCTCCAGGGGAGACAGTGACCCCCGCCCCAAACAACTTCACTTTTCTGCTGTCAGACAAGGCAACAACACCCATGCTCCTGAACACAGCCAAAAAGGGGCAGAACCAGGGTCAAAACTCTCAAGCCCTGCAGCACCATGTCTGTACATAATCACTAGTGGAAAAAAAGAGTACCCACAAAACTCCCAGATGCACTTATATCCCAAATGCCTCTTGCTCTCTATTGCAAAGGTAAACACAACTGAAGTTAGAGATCCAGCCTGGCGTCAGGGCTGCTAGGGGGAACCAGCGGTCTGGCTTTTCCCCTACCAGCAGCTGCCCCAGTGAGGGTCTTCGTCCAAACCAATCCTCCTCTCCTCCAGCAAGAAGACTCCTTCACAGATACCAGATGGGCTGACTCTCCGTGCCCAAAGACCCGTCTCAGTCCCAACACACAGCATGGTATCAGCAAAGCATTGCATTTGCACCCTCAGAGGAGCAGAACCCACCTGGGAAAACCACAGGCGCTGGCCCTGGCACCACACAGCCTCTGCTCTCAAGCCTGCCTGGATGGGCTCCAGGCAGAGGCTCGGCAGCTGGTACCAGCAGAGCATGTTGGAGCCTATGTGCCCCCCAAAGCAGCTTCTGGCCCTCCCAGCCGCTGTGGAGCCCACAAGCAGCAGCTGGGAAGCGGCACACTCAACGCAGCTCAGCTGCAGGCCATGAGGCTGAGCATGCTCTGAAGGCTAGGTGACAACTCCACAGCTACCACAGCAGTGTGAAGAATGGCAAAAAATGTAACTTCAGACTTATTTTAACTCAGGAAAGTTATCTATTGTCTGAAAACGAGATTTCCACATGCACTCTGCTCAAGTCTCCCTCTATTCCCATCTTGGAGGCAAAGAAAACTTCAAGGTTTTCTGCAGAGGCAGGCAGATGGAGAAGGCCCATGCAGAGAACAACACCTGGCACAGGTGTCCTGCTGGGGGACACTTTGAAAACATGGGGGAACTCCTCTGCGGCACCTGCCCTGCCCATCAGCAAGGTCAGTACCAGGCTGCTGGAGAGTGAAGCTTGCCCATCCTTTAATTTAAAAGTGTTTCATCCTGTGGTTTACCTCAGACCAACCTCTTCCACACCTTCACGTCCAATCTAGCTGGGAAGCGCAAGCAGCTCAGGCAGACGGCAATAGGACAAGGGGAAACAGTTTTAAACTAAACAAGGGGAGATTTAGCTTAGATGTTAAGAGGAAATTCTTCACTCAGAGGGTGGAGAGGCACTCGAACAGGTTGCCCAGAGGAGCTGTGGATACCCCATCTCTGGAGGTGTTCAAGGCCAGGCTGGATGGGGCTTTGAGCAGCCTGGTCTGGTGGGAGGTGTCCCTGCCCATGGCAGGGGGGTGGAACTGAGTGGTCTTCAACATTTTTTCCAACCCAAACCATTCTGTGATATACGATTACCTTCAGTGCTTTATACAGCAAAGCTCAGATGATGGACACGCATCTGCAAGAGATGAAATCTACTGTTCACTGCACCATTTAAAGAGAAATACCACCAAAACCTGCTCCTAAATGGAAAAACCAAAGGTAAAATGAACAATGGGGATGCAATAACTAAAGGCAATCATAGCATAGGCAGTAAGACTGAGGAAGGCATTGCCATAATCTGGAGCACAGACCGAAACCTAGATGCTGCACAATGCAAACCTGCAGTTTTACTGCATTCTCTCATGTTCGCTAATTAAATGGGTATAAAAGAGTCTCCTTCTTTTCCCTCCAGAGCGGTAGCACTCCTTGTCACTGCTGCGGAAGCTATGAGGACCTGAGCTTGCTCAGCTGGGGGAGACATCAGAGGGGTGCAGCACTCCTCCTCTGGGCAGTGTGCAGATTCACAAGAACCTGGAGATTCCTGCAGGTGCTTCTTCACCATCCTCTCAACAATGTTAGTTTTAAGCATGATAACTGAAGATGAAGCTTCTTGTTTGCTGTCTCATGCCAAACATTGTCACAGCATATCAGATTATCCTAGGTTGCCTTGAGTGTTCATTGCACAGTTCGTGCAGAAATTTGCCTTTATTATTCTATCAGTTTGACTATTAAATTAGCCATTCCCTTCTTCTTGCCTTACATCTAAGTACAAAAGAAACAGCTGAGCACTTAAAAAATACCACTTGTAAAATTTCCCTTCACATTTCCTGTGATTCAAATCCTCTAAACACTCTTCTTTCTTCTTATGATAATCTTTTCGTGCCCCTAATCATTTTCATCATTTTTCTTTGGACTTTCCTCTCTGCCCTCGCTGAAGCCACACGTGACACTCAAAGTGACAGTTTCTCAGTGATCTATACAGCAGTGCTCTGTATTTTTAGTCTGATTCTCCATTAGTTTCATTTCTCTGGGGTATCGTAACTCTTCTGCCAGCCGTTTCATTTCATTAACATTTCACCTTTTACAAATGCAGGGTCTGAACGGTGGTGATATTATCTCTGCTGCCTGGCAGCTGCTGACTGCCAGGCATGATTTCTGCTGCACCCCAGCACAGTACATCTTTCTTGACAGAGCTGGTGCCTGTTTCTTCTACCCTGAGACATTCCAAAACTGGTACAATGCCCTAATACCAGCCAGCAACACGTGCTGTTTGCCTCCCACTGCTTCTCTGGCTCATGTTGGGATGAATGATAGGGGTAGATAAAGCAGCATCCTTTGCATTGCCCTGCTGCAGAGGCCAGCACTTTTTCTTCCCCAATAAACAGAGAAGATGATTTTAGGAAGGAAAAACACACAAGGAAGACAGGCATTAAATCTCCCCTGCCAACACGACCTCAGAGCAGTTCTCTCCCCTGGCCCATGCTCCCTCCCAGCCATGCTCCTTGACCTGCTCCCCGCAAGGCACACCGGACAATCCTAAAATGCAGTCAAACTCCCCGCTGACTCCTTTGTTCTGCATTTCACTAAAACTCCCGCCGAATCCCTTCTTGTGTCAGTAACATTCTTGACTCAATTTACCAACTCTCCCTGTTGCTGGCAAGCCAAAAGCACTGTTCAGAATCTTCCCAGGACACTATCCAAAATGTGGGCTCCATACAAAGCCCAGTGAAGCCAGAATAAAAGGTCCCTATAACTTCAGAGCACAAGCAAAGAAACAAAGGGCAAGAATCACAGCAGTAGTACATTTTACTGGAGTTACTTTATGGGTGGTTACACCACAAGTCACCCAGGTCAACCCTGACTGCTGTATCAATTAAGTTACGCATCATGGTTTTCTTCATTCAGAGTAGGCAGCAGGGAAAAATTAGCAATAATGAATTAAAAATAACCTAAAATTGATTTCCCATCAGTTACAGTGCTACTTTTTATACAGTTCCAAGACTGCGTGGCTGCTTGAACCTAGATATCAAAGCCTTGCATGGTTGAAAAAGCAGTAATTGGGAGCCTCACTGTTATCAAACAGATCCTTTTTTCTTGGAAGACTTGGACAATGTCACACAGTGAGAGTGTAATTATCTGGAGGAGACACATCTTTTAAAAGCAGTGGAAAATCAGTTGTATTCCAAGCCTATATAACAAGAACAAATAGCTGATGTTTTTGGGGGGATTTTTTTTTGTTTCTTTAGGAGATGAACACTCACAGTTTCCTCCTCCATATTTATGTATTTCTCACCTAATTCTTATCTGACACAGTGGAAGGAAAGACAGTTTGGGGTGAGGTGAAATGTATTAGTTGACTTGGAATAAAGAACTTTATTTTGTTTTGGCTGTTTCTCTGTAGAACTAAAATTTAGTCTGAAAATATAATAAAGAACACACTGGGCAGAGAAAGTTGCAGCACTTCAAAAAAAAGAGGGAGGAGAGGAGAGGAGAGGAGAGGAGAGGAGAGGAGAGGAGAGGAGAGGAGAGGAGAGGAGAGGAGAGGAGAGGAGAGGAGAGGAGAGGAGAGGAGAGGAGAGGAGAGGAGAGGAGAGGAGAGGAGAGGAGAGGAGAGGAGAGGAGAGGAGAGGAGAGGAGAGGAGAGGAGAGGAGAGGAGAGGAGAGGAGAGGAGAGGAGAGGAGAGGAGAGGAGAGGAGAGGAGAGGAGAGGAGAGGAGAGGAGAGGAGAGGAGAGGAGAGGAGAGGAGAGGAGAGGAGAGGAGAGGAGAGGAGAGGAGAGGAGAGGAGAGGAGAGGAGAGGAGAGGAGAGGAGAGGAGAGGAGAGGAGAGGAGAGGAGAGGAGAGGAGAGGAGAGGAGAGGAGAGGAGAGGAGAGGAGAGGAGAGGAGAGGAGAGGAGAGGAGAGGAGAGGAGAGGAGAGGAGAGGAGAGGAGAGGAGAGGAGAGGAGAGGAGAGGAGAGGAGAGGAGAGGAGAGGAGAGGAGAGGAGAGGAGAGGAGAGGAGAGGAGAGGAGAGGAGAGGAGAGGAGAGGAGAGGAGAGGAGAGGAGAGGAGAGGAGAGGAGAGGAGAGGAGAGGAGAGGAGAGGAGAGGAGAGGAGAGGAGAGGAGAGGAGAGGAGAGGAGAGGAGACTTTTTCCCCACTTTAATTCTGGACTATACCAGAAGTGTCACCATAGCAGCTCTGCTTGCACAATCAGCACTGAATTCACCCTGCAGTTCAGGTGCCTTGCTCAGGCCTCGTGCAGCAGTCGAGGCTGGAACCGGCAGCCCTGGCACCTCCCTGTCTGATGGGACGAGCCAGAAAGATGCAGTGAGCAGGAGCAGAGCCTGTTCCCCAGGGGGAAGGGACCCTCGCACCAATGGAGCAGGCCTGCTGTGGCCCTTCCAGTGAGCTGCATGCTGCAAGCACCAAAAAGAAGCCAGCTCTTTCAGTAGGGAAAAAAAAAAAAGGTGTGTGTGGGGGAAACAAGTCATGAGCCCTGGCTCCTGGTCTGGTAACCAAACATCAGGATGCTCCGATGATAGGGCAGCCATCAGGAGGGAAAAAAATAAAAAAAAAAAGGGCAGACAAGGGTTTTTTCATGCTTTTCTCCACAAAAGATAAAGAAAAAAAGGACCTCGCAAAAAATGAACAAGCAAGAGGGAAAAGCGAGCTTTTGTGTCCAATTTCAATGCAAACACATTTTTCATGTTAAAAAGATTATTTTTCCCTTCCCTCAGCCTTACAGCTCCTTTCCCCGTGTGCTTCTCTGCAACTGTGCTACATAAATCTGGAACTGTTATTTGTTTAATCATTATTATTTACTGCCTATATACTGCTGGAATCATGCTAGGCATTTCACAACATGGAGACGAGGTCTCAGCCCCAGAGAATACGTCAGCTCATCTAACTCCACTGTACAACACTGGAACTGGATTTGCTCTCTAAAAGCTCTCTATACAACATGATAACTTGCTGATAGCTAGATAACGAAGTCCAAAGCAAGAAATGGCACACAGAGGCCTGGAGATATGTGTAGGAGGACACAGTGGGCTTTGGCAACCATCACAAATCACTCAGGCCTCACGCTGAGATCCCTCGTTTAAGTACCCGCTGCATTGGCAGAGGTAAAACTGCAACAGAGCTAGTGCAAGAGCCAGGACAAAACATAATGAAATGACAGCATGGAGGAGATGGGAAATGTGAACCTACACTTAGACACAGAAGTGCGAAGCTAGGGCTTAGGATGGGCAATACCCACCAGACTCAACTTTTACCACAGATAAGAGCATGCTGAAGGGCAGCCGGCTGGCCTCACAATTGATGCTTTGTCACCTTCCCTGCAAAATTTAATTCCCTGCACTAATGTATTTCATTCCCTGCGTGCGGGGCAAAAATTAACACAGGAGAGCCACAGAAAGAATCAGCACAAAGAGCTCAGAGAAAGGCCATGAAAACCCACACGCAATGTTTTAGATGTTTCAGGGTCCTTCCCTCAACCCTCCTCGCTGCCACTTGCCAGCAAGTGAATCTGGTCTGAAGCTCCCTCCAAAAGCTATCTGCAAGCAAACAGCCTCCAGGACCAGAGGGAATCTCTGACAGAGTCCTCTTGGAAAACCTGGTTCTTCCACAGAGCAGACCCAAGCACAATGTGCTGCTAGATCAGTAACTCAATTAAAAAAAAAAAAAAAAAAAGGAACGAAGCACTAGTTCCAATACATCTTCCAGTTGCTATCAGCATCTCCTCTCTCATCAGCCCTCGACATTATCCCTTCTTGCCAGTTCTCCAGCCAACAAATATCTCCCTATGAATACCATCAGCCATGACTACTTGGGGTCCCAGCTGCATGCAGGTTTCTCATTCAGACTAATCTGTGTCACTAAGCCAGGCTGAAAATTACCTTAGTGCCATATAGCATTTTCCCTATGGCACCTGCTTAATTAAATATTGAAAGAGCTATTACCTTTCAGGGATGCCTGTGCATTGGCTGTGTCCATTATTTATAACATAATGTATTCATTATGCATTTTATCCATTGCTCCTGTCTGCCGATCTCGTAACAGTCCCTTAAAAACAATTTTGAGCAATTAATCCTACCTTAATTACAGACAAATATATACAGAAGCCCCAGAACATCTCTTTCTTACATTTATTAAAAGTAAGTAAACATATCTAAAAATAAATCTGGTAATCGGGAAAGAAAGGGACGAAGTGCCATGGTAGAAGCCACCCATAACAATGAACAGAGGTGGGCTGGGACAGTTAACAACCCTTTAAAAAGCAGACTAGGAACAGGCCAAGTATGTGCTCTCAGAATCACAGCTTGACAGGACACAGGGTGACAGCAGACCTTCCAAGCAAACAGGGTTGTCCTCTGTGTTAATCCCACTCCTCACAGCAAAACCGGGACCAGATTTGAGTCTTAGGAGCTGGCTGAGATAGATTCACAGCAGCAAAGCTAAGGGAAGAAACCCCAAGGAAGGCAGATTCTTGTGTTTTTCCAAGTTTATTTGGATTTTACAACTGCCAGTTGAAGGAAGAGACCATAGACATTGAGACAACATTTGCTGAGAATCTAGGGTGACTTTTTGCTTCCTTTCCAGCTCCTCACTGCTACACTGCAGTTACTTCCTAGCGCAGTGAGAGGGGCCCAGAGCGTGTACCTTCTCCATGTGAGCCCTTCCCCATGATCTGCTCAGCCCTGGGACAGCAGGAAGAAGCACGGCAAAGGAAAAGTTAATTCCTACATCCCTTTGGTGGCCCAGAGCTGCCTGTCCTGGCCAGCCTGTCCTAGTGCTGGGGCTCTCACTGGTGTCACGGCTAAGGCTCCTTCCCTCATCAGGCAAAGCTCAACAGCAGTCAGCACAACCAGGGAGGAGAGAGTCTCTGCAGACAGCGCTGACCTGCCATGCCAACCTGGAGCGCAAGCCCCTCTTTCTCCACATGCAGGACTTCCCCTGAGCTGTCATTCATGCTGTGTAAATTATGCCCTGGTCTTGCAATGCTACCAAACATCAGGCTGCGGACACCAGCAGTAGGGTAAAGCTCTGGCTTTTACCACATCCCCACCAATGCTCACAGGAAGGCCACCACAGACAGCCCACAGCTCACAAAGGAAGACAGAGAGACTTGAAGCCCTAGGATAAATTACGACAACTAAACAACTTTTTACCCCCCAAAAGGTATTTACTTTTAGGGAGGGAGAAGGGACCAGAGCACCCCCCAGAGATGGTGCCAGAATACAGATCTCAGAAAGCTTCTGCCTGTGTCAGAGCACAACAGCACAATTACAGGGACACTTGTCTGATGAGGAACTTGGGAAAAAGGACAGAAGGCCAAGTTTAGACAACAGCTCTACAAGAAGCTTTATTTTTCCCAATAAGATAGTCCTGTACAGTTTATTGGTGAGGCACACTTGAATGCAGCCAACCTCAGTTTCAAGGTGCAGTTACACTGCAAAGGAAAATAACAGAATAAGAAGGGTTTATGTTAGTTCTACCAGAAAAATAACGCTCTTGTTGAGCCAAGCTACAACTACACGAGCAGCATTTAACAGCATAGAGGCAGGCTTTCTCTAGCTGCAATAAATATAGCCTTTGCTAGGGTGTACTTTTCAGGGAGAGTTCACTCAGGAGGGGGAAAAAAATACACTAATCCCCTCCCCAAACTCCCAAAATAGGAGGGCTCCCCTATGTGTAGCCCTCTATGCGTCTGTGAATTCAAGAAGCTTCGGCATAAACTGAATCTGCAGGAGATGGGGCAGCCAGGTCATCGTCAGGAGCACTGGTACAGATGACCAGCACTGCCATTCTCCCAGTCAACAGGTGTCACCACTGAGCTATCTCAGGTTGCCCCTTTTTCCTCCCCCAGCTAAGAACTAGTCAGTCCTCATTCCTGCAGGCAAACCTGGCTGTGAAGCTCAAGCTCATCTTAGCACAGGGGTGCTAGCTGCCTCCCACACCTGGGGAGGATGTGTGTGCTGATCCTCGTAAACAGGGCAGGGAGGACACAGCCAGTGTCCTTCTGGCTTGTTTCTGATCTGTGCCATCAGGGTCACTTTCCACATCAGGAAATCAACTGCAGGACTCCCTCCAGCAAGAACCAAGCCGTTAAGTCCTGCACATCTCTGCTGGCAGACCCTGCATTTTATTGCAGTCTTATTCTCTCTTATAGTCTTTTATTCTCTCTCCCACTTTCATACTAATATATTGTTTATTGAAAAACTATTCAAAGGTTGAAAAAAAGAAAAAAGGAAAAAAAAAAGGAAACTAATCTCTAGAAACAATGAGGAAGCACCTTGTAAATTCTCACATCAGCTTGTCTAGATGCAAACTAGGAAAACCCCCCTGCAATTTTGGAAACACTACTTTCAGCTCTTTTCTGATGAGCCCTGGTAATGCACAGGAAGACACACAGTCATAATATCTATATTTTGGGCAACTTCACTGGCTTAACAGAACTAACACGTATGTTTATCACTCAACACTGGTAAGTCACACCTTAGAAGATTTTATCTTCTGATCAGACTCAGCAATCACAAGTTTTCTGCTGCTGAGCACACGGGTCAGCTCTTTCACCAAGGCATACAACAGAGCACATTCCCAGGGAGAACCATGCCTGAGCTGGGAGCCACACTCCCTCTGCCCCACCGCAGGGGCATGGAGGGCATCAGAAGTCAGATTCCCACCTGGGATCTGTGAGTGGTACGGGTCCAGCGCAGACTTGTAACCACCTCAGAAGTCTCTGAGCAAGGGATGGAGAAGAAAATGGTATGATGGTGTAGACGTATGTGGCAACCCACTCATGAAAGTCTAACCAAACAGACCTTAAGGAATAACTCCAGATAGCAAAAGCTAGAACAGCCCTGTCTTTTCTGATCTTTCCCCTTCCACCACTGAGAAAACAGCACAAGAAAGAGAATGGTCTCTGATGCCATCTAAATATTCAGAAACACGGAAAGCAGAGAACAAAAAACATGTCATGTCAATCCTTGAAAAAAGCTTTCTGAAAACTTCACCCCAAAAACAAGTGAGGACTCAATACAATCTTTGTCACCTTTGAAATCAAGAGAACACCATCACTGATTTTAGTAGATTTTAGACTAGCCCTGAGATGTACTTACAGTGTGATAGTAACATTAACTTCCTACAAAGTTTCTGAAAGGTTTTCTGCACCAAGCTTTGACTGAGGTTTGCAGAGTTTCATTTGCAGACCAACGAAAAGGCTACCTATCCCTGCAAGGGGGTGATGTGAATGGACACTCCCTGTCCAAATGGCTCTCTACATTCTTGCTCTTTTCACCTTGGGAATGATTCCCTACATGCAAAATGAGGCAGACACAAAAGGCAGATGCAAAGCACTTGCAGGAACCAATTGTGAGCAGTACAGCAGTATCTCAGCCTCTGAGAGATGAGCCTGGCCCAGCTCAATTCGGGCACCTATTCTCGTAGAGGAAGAGCATCTTTGTAGTAAAATCCCAAACTGGAACTTTCCACAGTATTTTCAGGGAAAGAAATAATACTATAAAAAGTTTCTGTTTTTAACCAGAGATGCTGGCACAAAAAGGAGATACTCTACATCATACCAGAATCAAGTGTTTGACACACTCCTTTCTTTATAAGGCTTTAAGAAGTGCAGGACCCTTCAAGATGTGATATGCATTCCTTATTTACCCTGAAGTGAGATTCTGCAGACCCGAGTTTAATCCACTGCTTTGCTGCGTGAGGTCACCTTGGACAAGTTGTTCTGTCCAGATTCTCAGCTGGTGTCAACTGGCACTGTGCCACCAAAGTCAATTTAAACAATTTGAGACTCCAGTCCTACAGTCCCTTGGTCCTCAGCCTCCCTATTCAAACAGCACTGCCAACTGATAGCAGCTTGGCTTCTAGGATGCCTTGGAAATGTGCAAGTGGTACTGTAAGAGACAGGTAGTTAAATTCACACAACTCACACTGCCCTTGGAAATTACGTATGTTTTTCACTATGATGAAACAAAAAGCTTTTGGTATTTTTGAAAAATAACCTTACGATCAAGGCTTTAAAAGCAAAACCACCAATGCTGTAGTTTTATTTCACAGTCTGTTATACATTAGCTGATGCAAAATCCCTAAGGATTTTAATTTTAGCATACAGCAATGGGTGATGATTGGTACTTTTTTTCATTCCTCTCCTTTTAAGTTTCATTGTCTTTCCAAAATCTTCTCAAATTTCTCTCTCAACCTGCTTTCATCACCAGTGGCATGCAGGAGCGCTTGTCCCTTGTACCTGATGCCAAATACCTGATAATCCCCTGCAGAAATTCTGGACTTCAGGGGGGACTTGGGATTCACCAAGACAGACTTTCCTCCCTGCCCCACTAGGAGGTGAACCTCTCCCCAGCGCCCAGACATCTTCTTGTCCTCCTCACGGACAGCCTGAGCTACCCCACACACTGCCCAGCAGCCTCCTCTCCTGTCCTGGAGAGCCCTTCCCCTACCCCTGTCCCCACCCAGGCCTCATGTCCCCCAGGGACGAGCTGCAGCGACAACATCAAACACTGACGCCTTTGCAGGGCGCCGGGACATGCCTGGCAGCACGGGGAGGCACCTCAGCTCTAACAGCCCTGACCAATCTCACTGGGGCCTCCGCCCTCACCCCACGTCTGAGTGGCTTCATGGCGCTCAGCCCCTGGGCTCCCTGCCCCTCCCAGGCCACGCTGAGGGAGATCCGCCGCCCGCTCCACAGCACGGATGCCGTGGCAGGCAGCACGCTCAGACACCCTGCTGGTCAGGCGTGCAACCAATGCTCAGAAGGGATCCTTAAGGAAGCACCTCTCACATACAGCCCCGCACAGGTCTCTCCCACCCTGGATGCGGCACCAGCTCTGCCTCAAGGTGCAGCTGCAGCACTGGCTGAAGCCTGTAGGACAGCTCCTGAGGCCACATGCCTTCCCCCTCAAGCACAATGAGCTTGGACATGGCTGTGAAACTTACCGACTGTGTCAATAGTGTGTACAGGAAGGACAGCTGTGAGCAACAGCAAGACCACACTCCTGCAACCCCTCTTTGGATTGCTTTTTGATTTAAGAGGCTTAGTTATGTTCTCGGAAAACTCTTCCACTTCTAAACAAGCTTGATTTGTAGCCTTCTTTGATTTAGTGCAAGAATAAATCCATTTATTTGCCTTTGCAGTCAGCAGTCAAATTAACTTTTTTTTTTTTTTTTTAAAGAATCACCTCTTCTTCCTCTCCCTCCCCTCCTATGACACTACTGTCTGAGGAGGAGTCCATAGCTAGTAATACCTTGCTGTGGGTACGACTGATTTAACCTGTTGAACAAGCATATCGACAACAAGCTGTATATAACATTTCCTTGGGCTGGAAGCCCTTTGAGATAAGGGTCTTTTTAGCTCATTTTTCGTAACAGGGTTTGTGATAACCCCAGTAGAAGCCAGTACACAGACTGTGGCAGGATGGCCTCTGCCCAACCAGACCTGAGACACAATGCATGTTCAGCTGAAAAACCGTAACCATGGTACCATATGTTGGCTACATCAAGTGACCAGTCCAACCAGCTGTCCAGCACACTACGTGGGAAGACTTTATGCCACCCCACCACTGATCTCTCCCAACTGTGCAGTTTGGCAAGGCTCCACAGCGTCCTCTGTACTGAGCACAGCACCTCAATATCCGAGAAGGGAGCAGAGCATACATGTCAAGCGGGATTGTAGCCAGAATCCTCACCAGCTCCTGCACGGCCTGGTATTTACCGAGCACAAAAGCATTTAGCAATCCTGTTTGCCACCACCCTGTGGAGTTGCACATCATACACACCTACTCTTCTTTAACAATAGAAATCAAATGCCATGAGCCTTTTAGTACACACTTCACTTTGTGCACTGTCAATTGGAATGGCCTTCTTCTGTCGCTAAAAATAAACTGTTGTGCTCTGTTGGTGCATTCAGTGCTCATTTTAAAAAGTTCCTTTCTGTCCCATTCTGTGAGCTGGTGAAATAAAAACTGACTACTGCAATGAGGTGCACTAAGAACTGGAGGGCAGATCTTCTCAGAGGAGAAAGGAATGTCCATGTAAGGCTCATTTTTCCCCCTGCTTTATGTTGCAGGATGTTCTGGCCATCTTAGGGAAAAAAAGCTGCCGAGTCCATCTCTGAAAGAGAATTATTTTAATAGCAGACCTTTTGGTTGTTTGTAGTTCAGTTAGCATGTTTTTGGCTTGCATATCAAAAAGACGATTTCCTGTTTTTTAGCAGGCTCTTTCACAATTGAGCTATTAAAATTTGTTTGCAGTTTTTGTTTAATAGGTGATGCCTGCTGCAGGAGCGAACACTGAGGACAAGGCTTGGCATCCCACAGTTTCTTTAGAAGAGCATGCTCAGCACCATCCAAACACACGTCCTTCCCCTCTTCCACCATCGTAATAGATAAGATATACTACGTTTACACAGAGCATTCTGGCTGCGTGCTTCTTCCTCAGCCACCATGGGGCCACAAGAGACTTCTAGCAGCTGATTTGTAAGGATGTGTCAATGCGCTGTGGATGAGGCATAAATCTGCAGATCTGCACTCCATCGGGGCTTGTGTCATTCCTCTGCTGGGAGTACTCTGGTAACTCCTCTTGCCTCTCAGTTTCCCCGCTTTATAATTTGAGGCTACACTTACTTGCCTTATTCCTGAGAAAAGGCTGTGGACCAAGGAACAGATCAAGTGAGCAAGGATCTGGTTAACCTTACATACACATGAGCCTGCTTCAAGTCAACCACATTACTTTGCATGCTGCAAGTTAAGCACTTGCCTCCTGGATCAGGGCCTAACTGCCTATGGACACACAAACATGGCTGTTATCCAAAGTACTGCACACACTACTGGAGGTATAGAAAGGTCAGACCAGACTGTGAATCTCAGCCACTTAGCACAGCTGTTCAGTTCACAGCTCAGCAAAGGAATGTTTCAAAACAACTAAATCTGCGCCTCCAAATGAGTCCTGACACTCCCTTGTGCATATGAGCGTTTTTCCTCTGTGTAAGGTATATGCCCTTCTCTATACACAAACTCACATCCACCAACACAGCACCCGTGACCCGGCGCTGCCAAAGGCAGCCTACAAAGCTGAGCGAGAGGATGGTGTGGGGCAGCATGCAAGACTCAAGACATGCTCCTTATCCCCTCTCTCTGGGCCTGCAGGCAGTTTTCAGGTCCCGAGCAGGACTTGGGGACCAGCTGCTTCCCACAGGCAAGGCCTGTAGGCAGATGACATTCAATCCCACCTTTTTAATAGTCCCCGTTAGCCAAAAAAGTCCATATAAGGCAACCCAAGACCCAGCAAGTACTGTCCCACACAGCCTTCTCCCTGGACACCACATCTGGACTCCTCTTCAACGCCCCCCTTTTTACAGAAGAACAGGACCCAGGACTCCTCCCTGGAGCCCCTGTGTAGAGCTCCCAGTCTCAGAGATACTGCGCAAAAAAATTCCACTTAAACATCTTCAGTCCACATCAAGCTGCAGCTTTTAATCCAGCCTGAGGTTGTCTCCAGTTGGCGGGGGCTTCTATTCATCAGCCCTTTGTGCTGGATGCAGTGGCCCGTTCTGCTCACTTTCCCCCCTTGTCCTTCCTTACCCACCGAGACAATTAAACACAAAGAAACACCCTCATTTCCAGTCTTCTCAGCCTGCTTCCAAAGAAAAGCTTAACATCTGGAGATTGTACCCATTTCATTTTTAAATGTGAGCGTTATGCTGAAATCCAGCCATGCTTAGTATGAACACATTCACTGCATACACCTAATGTCTCATGGAGGTACAGATGCTCCTTTGATCTAGCTGGCTCCATTGCCAAAGCAATGGAAGCCTCCACAAGCTGCAAAAACACGAGTACAGTCTGGCGGTCTGATTCCATGGCCACGCCCATATCAAGGCAGCTTCACTGCTATCAGTTTCCAAGCCGGAAAAATCAAATCTAAGCCTAGCCTGAAAAGACACTCTTCCTACTGCTGTAGAGTCGTAACCATCTGTGGAAGACAAGGCAAGGAAAGATAATGTAAACTTTGCTGGGAGATAAGTAAAGGGAGATGGAACTGCACCTCAGAGGTTTCAAGTAGCTAACTGCAAAAACCCTACTCAGGATGCCCTTGGCAGTAAATAACACAAGGACAAGCTGTTGAAAGCCAGAGGAGTCTAACAGTCCAGCAACAATCCCATAGAATGGTGGAGGCAAGACACCTTAATCCCTTTAGGAATCCATTCATGAACTGCAAATTACACACACTTACTGCTTTCAATTTCAGAGGAGTTCCCTTTGATGCTGTGAGTAATTCCACTTTGGTGCAGACCAGCCACAAGGATTTACTCATTGAGAAACCTTATTTTTCCCAAAGCGTGTCTACAGGACATGATGAATAAAGCAGCAGGATTATAAACATCCTGCCCACACTAGGGCACACCCACTGCCTCTTCCCATAAAGCCACAGTAGTGGAAAAAAATTAGGATGAGGTTACCGGAGGCTCCTGGGCACTGCTCTGACTTGACTCTTGGTGATATTAAAGGTAAGACCTAGAGCAGAACAAAGCTTTTGAAAATCCCCAGTGCTTTTTAAAATCTGATGCTTAAAGATTCTTCTAGAGAAGGGCATGGAGGAAAAGAGCAAAGTGGTTTTTTTTCCTCCAAAAGTGCAGCACTGTAACAACTGTCTTTTTGCCAGCTGTAAAAAACAAAACAAAACAAAACAAAAACAAAAAAACACAACACTGTTGTGGTGTGCCTTACAACAGATAGCAAAACATAGCCCTGTGGCAGCAAGATGCAGGTTCCAAAGGCAGCTCAGCAGACACTCATTGTGCCTGTGGAAGAAACCTACATTTCTGCAGAAACTGGCTGAAGGAGTTGCACTGGCTTCTAAGTAATAGAAGTAACCAGATGTGTCCCTCAGGCTTATTGCTCCATGAACCCCATGTGGTTTCCATTTGAAAAAAAAAAAAAAAAAAAAAACACTCCAAAGTTTTCCGTGACAGGTTTAATGAGATCTGGCTCTTTTCTTTAAAAAAAGAAGCCTCTATGAAAACTACATTTGCTATGCTTCTTGTAGACTGGAAAGCTAGAATGGATAACTTATTTCACTCCAAAGTCAGAGAAATGGGGAAAAAAAAAGCAAAGTAAAAAAATTTAAAACGCGGGGGGAGGGGGCAGGGATTATTTCTCTTGCTACTGTGCAGTTGGCATCAATTTAAAGAAAGAAGGACAGAGACAAACCAGAGAAAAATGCCCTTGGAAGCAGGGCCACCTTGAGGGGCAAGGCACGTTCCCCAGCTGCAGGGCTGGTGGCTGATCTCAACAACGTTCTCCCATCCCAGGGCAGATTTTTTCCCTCCCTCGCTCCCAGGAGGCTACAGCCATGAGTACCTCCTGTATATATTCGACAGGTCCAACTGAGTCCTTCCTTCTGACAGTGTGACCAAAAACGGTCAGTGCGACCAGGCAACCTTCTCCACATTAAGGACCATTTAAGATTAGCTGCAGGAGGGATCTCCTGAAACAGGGCTTAGAGAAAAATAGCATAACAGGCAACCTTACCATATGCCAGGCCACCCTGACCTTGGGCACCACCCAAGGACTCTCGTTCAGCCCTGAATTGTTAAATCCTCACCGTGTCATTTCAGTGTGCTGATTTGGCATCAGACCTCCTTTATTTATCCTGGGCTATTTTTCTGCTGGGTTATCTTGCTGAAAAGACTCAGACAAGGGACACAGAAATGACAGACGCCACGTAAAAGAAGGCTCCGAGGGAAGGAGCAGCCACCAGCAGCACACGGCAGGACTGAGCATTTGCAGTTAGATCAGCACGGGCAGACAAGGAGCAAGCAGCCGACCTTCCTTCACAGGCACTGAGGAAATAACAGCTGCTGAGGCATTCTGCTGTTCCTGGCCTCGCAGCCTTGCATTCACTCCATTACGAACTGCTGGGGAGGCCAGCAACCATTTGCCTTCATGCCCCACTGAAGCCAAGGAACCACCCATTCCCAAGCATCCTGCATCCACATCCCGAGAACCATGATCCCGCGATTGTAGGCAGTGCGGTGTGTTTACTTCAAACACAGCTCTGGCAAGGTGTCCAGCCCAGCACGCATCCCCATGCTTCCGCAGCAGTTTCACCAAGAGGCTCCAAAAGCTGGCAGGTATGGAGATTTGGACATTTTCAGGGCACTTTGTGGAGACCCCGAAACAAGACTAAGGCTCAGTCCAGCATACGAGCCCCACTGTGCCAGTGCCACAGGCACGGGCTGAGGGCTGAGCCCACCTTCCGACACATCCCCCCAGGCGCTCCCAACACACACCTGCCCTGCCAGCCCCCGAGTTGCCAGCTGGCCACATAGGAGACTTTGCTCTGCCTGCCGCTGGTGTGAGACCGCGAATAAGAACTAAAAAAATGAACAAGTCATTTCCTGCGAAGCCAAACAAGCTCCCTGCCAAAGAGGTCAAATACCATGCTCTGGCCTGACACCTCTCCCTAGTTTATGAGGGTAAATTC
Organism: Anser brachyrhynchus; assembly: GCF_964034855.1. Classification (NCBI taxonomy): domain Eukaryota; kingdom Metazoa; phylum Chordata; class Aves; order Anseriformes; family Anatidae; genus Anser; species Anser brachyrhynchus. The sequence goes on along the minus strand of NC_137696.1, from coordinate 11,479,256 downwards.
CCATATCCAGGGGTCCAGCGATTACAGCATTACATCTGGGCTAGGATTACTCTCATGCAGTTCCCGCATCACTGAAGATGTGAGGAAAACAACTGCTCTTGTGCTTTCATTGCATGACCTCTAAAGTTTGGTTTGGGTTTCTTGGTTTGAGCAAACCTAAACATTCAAATGAAATCTGGGAGTTTTCACTTAACTCCCAGCTAAAGGACCAGGATCTGTCACACCAAGGGTCTTCAATGCTATTTTGGCAGTAAAGAGATCTGCAAGGAAAAGCCCTGTGAGGCAGGGCCCGTGACAAAGCAGTCAGAAGGGAACAGCCTACGTGGCTCATCCCTGTCCTACGAGCTTCTCCAACCAGTGCAGAGATGGAATGAGGACGCACCAGGGCATTTGCTCCCCACCTTCCCCACAGTGCACAGGATCGCACAGAGGCTGGCTGTAAGCCTGCTGTTGTGACATGGATACTCACAGCTGCTCATAGCCCACAAAGACTGAGCAACTGCCATCCTGGGAGAACAGTCTGAGCTCTGGATTCGGAATAAGTCCCAGGGCTAGTCAAAACGCACCCAGCAGGCCTTGCCTCACCGTTGTGAGTGCTTCACTCCTGTCAAGTTAGAACAAGACTTAAAAGCAACCCAAATCTTCCATGCTTGAATCACGCAGGCAATTCCGTTTGCTTGGATATGCCTATCCCCATGAGTAAGGGCTGCAGAATCAGACCCATCTTTTCCTTACCATCCTGCCAAAAACAAGCATGGACAGAAAGAAGAAAAAAATCCCACTGACTGTTGCCCCTGTTGCTTATCCTGCCTGTGAGAGCAACCTGGCAAAAGGCCTGACTCAGAAGCTTCCCTTGAAAAACTTGAATCATTGCAGTTTGAAAGATGGTCTTACAAAATGGAAGATCCTCTCCACTCACACCTCTCTTTACAAGTGACATCTTAAGAGTCAGACTGATGTATGTGGGGAAAAAAAACAGAAAAAAAAACTCATACTGGCTCTTGGCTCTTTCTGCAAGGATGGCAGAGTTGGGTAGAGTTTTGGAAGCCACTTATACTGTTCAAGTTAATGAGATGGTTTTTAGAATTTGCCTTCAGCTCTAGTCCCATTTAGCAGACTGAAAAGCATAAGGCATTCCAGTGGTTGGCTACTGCGTTTTGGGTCTGTAGAGCTGGATTTACTCTCAGTTACACCTCTGACTTACCAGTGTGACTTCCTTGAAGCCAAAGCACAACCACAGAGTTACACTGTGCCTGGAAGAGAGAAAGAGGCAATCCAGCTGTACTTTTACTGCTACGATGAACTTTGTGAACTTGGATTTCTTCTTAATTTGCACTTTATACGTTTTTGGAATGCCCGAGCCTTGTAGAACATAAAGGCCTCTGGAATGACCTTCATATAAACATTACAACATTACAGCACTTTGCTATTACACGTCGTTTAGCACCAGGAGATCTCAAAGCAGCTTAAAAAGCAGGCTTCATTTTAGAGACCTGGCCAAACAAGACCCAGCGAGACCAAGTCACATAGAGAAGCAGCAGAGCCACCAGAAAAGAAACCCAGAGCTTGTGCTCTGTCCTCCAGAGCCACCTGCTCCCGACAGCACACCCACCAGACACTGCAGTTACCTGCCTCCGCAGGAAGAGCCTCAGCCTACTCCTTGCAGGCAGACGCAGGCATGTCTGCCTTTGGAGAAGGGCTCGGCACCTCACAGCCCTCAGCAAACACGGGTTACCCGTGACTTCAAAAGCTGCACTCCTCTGGATCCAGGCTGTGGCTGCCTCAGCTGGCACAGAGATGGCAACCAAGGGGAAGGAGACCAACCAAGAAAAACAGAAGCATTAAAAGCAAGAATATATCATCTAAAAGGTGATTCAAATGCGGGGTTGCTGAGCTGGCTGGCACCTGGACGCAAAACTTTCACAGGACCGCTCGTGCCTCACCACACCCCAGCGAATCCCACGACCAGCTTCACGGCACCATCAGACTCTGAAGACCATGTCCTCAATCTGCTGAGCACTGCCCCAGGAGCAGAGGCTGAGCCTGCTGCTCCCTGCAATCCAGCTTCAGGGATAGGAAGGGTGATGCGATGTGACACAAAGGCATTGAACTCCAGACAAAAGTTTGCATTCCCTCCTAAATCACATTGTTTTAGAGGAGAGAATTTCAAATCGCTAAATTAAAATGCATCTTTCCACCCCCCAGCATGACACAAGCTCTAGAGCATGCAGGCTGCAGGCTGTGACCACCGCTCCTATAGAGCCCAGCGACCTCAACCTAGGTCCCGGTGACAAGGCAGCAGACCCAGAGGGTGCTGTTCAAAACTTCCACCTGCGCGACCATTCCTCTCACTGCCCTTTTGGTTCTATGCAGCCACCAGCACACGGGGGGCCACATCGATTGCACCAAATGTTACCTTTCATCTACGATTTATTCTGAGCTAGCTCCGGTCACAGACAACGTGAGATGCTCTCATGAACTGAATCAAAACAGAGAGAGCCCTGACAAGGGCTAGCAGTGCCTGCTGGAGAACGCTTTGGGCAATTTTAGTAAAGTGGTGAAAAAATTTATCTGCAGTATGGATCTCTACATTCTCTGCCGCGTTCACTCAATGGACAGAGCTCCCTTTCACATCAGCAGGAATACCATGCTCAAGAAGAGCAAAGCAGAGGATGGGAATTCACACCACCCTTCAGAAAGATGAGCGCTCCCTGTGCCCAGTTTAGAGCAGGTCTGAATTTTGCATTGCTGCACCACCTAAAAGTGCATCACACCGTGCAGGCAAGCAGTGGGCGGCTGGACTGCAGCTGACTCCTGGCCTTCGCGCGGAGCATATCAGGCAGGCACGCTGCCACCGGCAGCCTTCGCAGGGCTGGCATGCGCATCACACGCCGGTGTACATTGCATGTGTGCCGGCAAAAGTGTACCTCAGCGCACACATACACTGCTGTTTGCTCACGACGAGCTGACATTTACCTTTCCTGACCTCACTTGCAGAAGCAACCAACCACCACCTTTGAGAAAAACACGGATAACTTTCAGAACACACACATAAAAACCAAAGAGAAAAATCTGATTAATTGAAGGCATTAAAGCCCAAAAATTTAGAAACCCATCCAGGCATTGTTTCGCTCCATAAAACACCGTGCTCGGGTCCCAGATAGCGTTTGCGCTCTTTCCTAAACATCAGCACAGCACTCCTCGCAGCACGCTGGACAACCTTTAAGACGCGTCTGTTTATTTAAAAAGCAAATTCGAGCCGCGGAGAGGGACGCGCTGCTCCGCCGCGGGGAAACGAGCCTGGCGTGAGGGCTGCTCCGCGACCGCGAGGCCGGCGGGGCAGGACTCGCACCAGGACCGGAACCGGGACCCGCCGCCTCGTGCCGCCCGCACCGCGGGACTCCGCGTCCCGGCGGCACCGCGGGCACCGAGCGCGCCCCGGCCCCGGCCCCGCTGCCGGGAAGTGCTGTGTCCACCCCCCTCCTCCGCCAGCCCCCGGGGAACCCCTCGCGGTCTCGCCAAACGCCCCCAGGCGCCACCCGCCGCCGCCGCTTCCGGGGCAGCCGAGGGGCCGCGGCAGGAGGAGGAAGAGGAAGAGGAGAAGAAGGAGGAAGAGGAGGAGGAGGAGAACGAGGAGGCGGCGGCGAGGCCCGGCCGCTCCCCGGAGGCAGCCCCCGGCCCCGCCGCTACTCACCACCGCGGCCGGCCGCGCAGCCGGCCAGGAGCAGAGCCAGGGCGGCCAGGGCGCCCAGCTGCCCCCGCAGCAGCTCCCCGCGCCGCCGCCGCCGCCGCTCCGCCGCCGAGGTGCCCATCGCGGCCAACCCGCTCCGCTCCGCTCCGCTCCCCAGCGCCGCGCCGCGCCGCGCCGAGCCGGGCGCCGCAGCACCGCCCCTGCCCGCCCCCCGCCGCCGCCCGCCCCTGCGCGGCACGGGCAGCGGGCGCGGCCCGGCGTGACGGGAGGGATGGCGAGGCACGGGAGCAGCGCGGCGCGGTATCGCCCGGCCCCCTCCGCCGCTCGGGGCGGTTTCCTGGGCGGGCAGGGGTGGGAGCTGGGCCCGCCGCCCCCCGCCGCGGCTCCCGGTGCGCCGGGTCATGGGTGCCACGTTGCCCGCGGCTGACCCCCGGCGTCGCGTCCTCACCCTTCGCCCATCACCCGCTGCGGCTCGGCGACAGCCCCGAGCGGCCCGGAGCCCCCCGAACTCCCGCCGGGGTGCACCGGCCTGGCCCCGCGGCAGCCCCGGCCCGTGGTGCGGCGGGTCCCGGCCGAGCACCGCGGCGGGGAGGGGGACGGGACGGCCCCCTCGGTGCTCCGCTCAACCTGTGGAGCCGGCTCCGACCCGCCCTCCCTCCTCTCCTTCCCGCACCGCCGCAGCAAGCGCCCGGTGGCCGCGCTCGGACCGGAGGATCGCACACATTTGAGGAAACGCCATCATCCCTGCTCCTCAGGAAGGGCACCGAGGCTGCGTGACACGGCTGTCTGCGGGCGCACAGCGAACCTCTGGCAGCGCCCCGGTTCAGCCCAGCGTCCCCGAAACTGGAGTCACTGCGAGGGACCTCCAGGGCACCCAGCCCCGGCATCCCGATGAGTGAGCTGCAGACATAAACAAGCAACGGCTGCAATCGACTGGAGGAGAGAGCACAAAGGAATGGGCAGCACTGTCTTCAGTGTGAACATGCTGAATTAAATCAAAGGAGACTGATGCAATGACAGAACAGAAACCCTCCAAAAATATTTCAAATGTTTCATCATTTCAAGTTAGAATGCTTCTGACAAGAACTTAGGCTGCAGGCAGCAGCATGGAGAACACTTTCTGGTGGTGGCCTGGCCTGTCTCAGCAGTTCCATGGCTCCCAGTGGTGCTCACAAGTTGCTCGCGGAGCCCAGAAGGCTGCAGGGCGACCCTCCTGCACCCTGAATGTCCAGAGCCCACACCCGACAGGGCCACTGTGCACCACATATTGCCCTGCCCGACAGCGAAACGCTTTTTGGCTGGAGATCCACCTTTAGATCAGAGGAATGTACAAGAAGACTGTTCCTATGGTCTAAGTATTAACCAACAGTTGCTATGGCTAGATGCACTCAGATTCAGAAATAACACATCAGCCTCATTCATCTTGACTAGTTACTAAACACTCATTAATGGGGCCACACTTTGGGGTTGGCCTCCCATTATGCACTCGTCAGTGCATAATGTTGTCAGTTTTTAACGCTGCTCCTAAAGATTTATCGATTGTGCCCAGACACACAACTTTGGAAATGCTGCTGCCCCCATTGGCTCTGGGTAAGCCAGATCTGGTTCCCATCCAGACAGTAAATACAGTGAGTTAACAGATGTCCTAGGATGTAACTGTGGAAGTCACGTTCTGCTTGGTTTGTTGGTTTTGTTTTGTTTTGTTTTTCCAGGTAGGAAACACTCCCTTTCCACTGGCAGGGCAGGTTTTATCCTATGGTGCACAGCCTTAAATACCCTGAAACCTATAGCTCTATCAAACACTAAAATAAATCACCACAATTTATGAAAGATTGTGCCTGTCTCATTGTTTGCTCTTGGTCGATACCATGTAATAGTAATCATCCAGCTTTGGGGGGAGAGGAGGTTTGGGGTGAAAGTCATTCTCGATGACATCCAGGAGTACTATGAGCGTACTCCCAAGGTATTCCTTTTACATCTGCACCCTTTTGAAGTCTGTAACTACTTGAAAACATTACCCTGAGAGTCACCACAAAATCATTGGTCACCCTCACCCTTCTGTTCCACTGCAGAGCTGCTGGAAATACAGAGGTGTGGGTGAAAAAGAAGACCATGCTGAAAAAGAAGACCAGGAATATCTATCTGGGAAGCCTCTGTCATTTGGGAACAAATTTCCCACTCGAACACAAAATCATTTAGGAAATTCCTTACTAGTGTAGTAGACCCAATGTGCTACCTGACAGCTTGTGAAACATTTCCATTCCTGTGCAGCGTAAGACAGTGGAGAATTCCCTCTTCTCTCCCAGTGATAAACCAGTGTGTGGGTGGAGCAGGTTTTAACTAATCTGTCTGCAGGAGGAAACAGAAGGAAGACGACTCACTGTGGATGTTATTCTTCTGAAAGACAAGCTCTCGCAGAGGAGGTCCCAAATAACTTTGCTAGATCCCTAGGAAGGTTCCCAGAGAGCTGACTCTTTGAGAGGCAGCATGATGCACTTTTGTTCTTTCCAGAGCCTTGTCACAGCATAAAACCACATAAAACATCGAGAGAAAACTGTAAATCACAGGATACAGATGTGCTGAGATGACAGCCAGATGTGCCTTAGCAGAGTTAAGGAACAGTCATGACTGTTTTGGGGAGAGCAAGCAGCCTTGTGTACTTGGCATTTTCCCCTGGAAACTATGCCAAGTTCTGCTCTTCAGACCAAATAGAGATCTTCTTCTGTTTGGACTGGCAGATTACGCTCACAAAGAGCTTTCAGCTCTGAAGGAACATATTTAGGACTAATGCCAAGCAGCATCTTTAGGTAGTCACTAGCCAGCGAGGCTCCAAACCGCCAGGTGTGGCAATCTCAGGCCAGAGGGCAGACACCTGGCAGCATCTGAGGGCAGCACTTCGAGCCACTTCTGAGAACCCAGTGGGGCCCGGACAGCACCGCAAGGCCCTCAGGACAGCTGCTGCTGTTGAGCCTTGCCCAAGCTTCCGCAGTGCCATAAGATTATGTGGTACGCATTGCCCAGGTCCAGAGAGCAGCCCAAAGGGTCTGCAGGGCAGAAGCTTTGCTGCTGTCACTTTTCACACTCGCAGAACTGTTGCTGGAGACCCATCTGCCTCAGGCAGTCTAGGCAGAGCAGAGGGAAACATCAGAAGGTTTCCTTGGGCTGGGTATTATTTAGTTTGTGGCCTTAACTTTTTCACCACAGTTTGTGTGCCATCCCACCAAGGCTCTGGCTATGCAGAAGCCTTCACCATCTCATCTTACACATCAGCTGGTTATACGTATGCTTTAAGCAGTTTATTGGTTGAAGCCCAAGACTGAAGGCAAAAGGCTATCAGCAGGACGGTGATAGCTGAGCATGGTTGCTTTTCTCCTGAGAAGTACGAGGGGTTGGTGTAAACCAGCTGTTTAACCCACAAGCCTTAGGCACATATCCTCTTTGCAAACCTCAAAGAGGATGCAATTAAATACGCTGCCAATTACCACAGATGGTTACTCCCTCCTTCCTGAAGAGGATCTCCTGGTGAGCAGAAATGCTTCTACGAGTGATCCTCCTCTGCTCCCATGCAGTTAGCTGTCTTAACGCAATTTGCTAGTGATGCTGCTTTAAGGAACTCTAGCTGCATTGCACTGAAGCAGGTCAGGGAGCACACACACTCCATCCACAGGTGAGCCGCAGGGCAGTCACTGCCAACTGATGGCCAGCAGCTGAGGTGTGGGATGTCTTCAGGTAGCTGGTGGGCAACACCACTGGAAGGGACAATAAACCCTTTCAATTGTGTGCTCCTACTCAGGGCCCATGGCAGTTCAAAAGGTTGATATGATTTCCATTTAAGAACAGTTTACAGCAGTTTGGGCTACACCTCTTCCCATTTGATTTAAGAGCATTTAAATAAGTTTGCATCTGCTTACCTAAAACAGGTTAAGGTCATACCTTTGGATAATGCTGTGTCTTCCTTACCTAGAAGGAGGCTGGCAGTTCTCCCATCTGAAAAGACTGAGTAAATGCCTGTACTTATGTGCTTTGGGGGAATTCAGGGTTTTAAGGTGGCATCACTATAATACAAAACTTACTGCAACCAGAAGGTGGCCCATCTCCACCCAAAAGCTAATACGACAGCCTCCCCTTTCTCCCGAGAGGAGCAGAGGCCATACCTCTGACTGATCCACCAGCTCTCCAAGCCAGTTGCAGAAAAGAAGGGTTGGGAGCACTTTGCCAAAGCACGCGAGCCCTGCCAGCACCACAGAAGAGCAGCCCTGGCCCTCCTGCTGCGCTGGCTGGGCTAGGTGGTGGAGACAGAGCAGGAGCCCGCAGGGGTGGGAGGTGAAGAGGTGGGAAAGTGCTCAAAGGTGCTGCAGTGATCCAGCAGAAATGCCAGTGGGAGGAACACATCTACCGCGCACATGGAGCTCACCACAGTGCCCACAGCCACCCAAGAGCCACCGGCATCCTGCCAGAGGTGGCACCAGGGTGTCTCAGAGCTGTCCTTGCTCGGCTGAGTGCTGAGGACCAGGAGATTGGCCTCTTCTGGGTCACTGAATTGGGGAAATGCAGAGAGAACAACTCCGAGCAGTATGTCAAACCAAGGCATCTTGTCTGTTCCCAGAGCACACACGTGTCTGTAATCGCTGTTTTGTTTCTCCCTCCCATTGGTGATGGTGGTGCCTGTTGCACAGGAGGGAGCAAAAAAGAAAAGCTCTCTGTCTTTCAGCTGTTTAGGAAAATAAACAAGTGTGACAGAGCTGACTCCTGGCTTGCCTTCTCTCGGAGGTTTTTTTTTTTTTTGGTTGTTAAAGGAGGGCAGTATCTTTTGGCTTTCTTATGCCATTTTTATTTTTTGTTTTCTCTGATACTCTAAAGCTTTCCCTGTCCTTTCTTTTCCTTGACTGAAGATTCACAATTAAACATATTCATTAACAGGAGAAAGAGATAATCTATTTCGTATATATTCTTGTCCTTTTTTGAGGCTTTGATATTTTTTCTTGCTGTTCTTCTCCACTCGCACTCATCTCTAGGTGTCATTTTCCCTTTCTTAGGCCAGCCAGGGTGGGAGCTGAACAGGATTGGAGAGGTGCCAAATGTGACTGTACTCCTCTTCCTTCCCATGGTGGTTGCACCCCTGTGGTTTAAGACAGTCATTAATGTGAACCCGGGGGCTTTGCCTCCCGTGCTCAGGGCAAGAGGACCAGCCCAGCTGTGTTGCTTGGAGAAGAGGATCAGGCCATCTCCCTGCAGAGAAATGCTGCTAACCGAGCCTGCAGGCTGCAGAGCCATGCCAGCATCTCTCAGGCTGATGGGCACAGCGCTCATGCTGCCACGCTGGGACTGGAGCACTGGTGGCGGCAGCATCCCAGTGTACTGCTGCATGGAGCTGGGCGTGTGTTGCCCCTGGGGCAGGCAGGACTCATGGGGCTAGTGCCTCAATGGGAAGCCTCCAAGGCGTGAGAATAGTTTCACCCCTCATCAGCATCAAGCCACAGCCACAGCACTGCCCAACCCAGGGGTCCGTCACTTGCCCAGGCCTGCCTCAGCACCTCGCTCCATCTGGCAACCGAGGATCCTCCTCTGCCCTCCACAGACACTGCTCTCCACTCGCCATGCCATGCAGAGGCTCATCTGTGTGGTTAAGCCTCTGCTATCTGCATATATTTGGGAATATCTTATATTTCAGTGGTGAGGAGAAGTAATTATCGAATTGAATCTGCAAAGCATGAAAGCCAACTAGGCTTCTTTCAGGATGAAAGAGGCAATAAAAATGCTGGTATTAATAGAAAAATATTTGTTACTTCATGGGATATCAGGGCTTCCTGTGGTTTGAGGTTACGCCTTGCATAGTTTGTTGCTGAACGCCTCGGGATGACTCTGCTTTCCTCTTTTTCTTTCAGCAGCCAGCTCATCTGCTCTCAAGCCAATGATACGGTTTGCACACATGGCAATTCTGTATCTCCTTATTGGATGTCCTCTTGCACTCTGCTCTACTTCCGCAAGCACGCGCAGGTGCAGAATGGGCTGGTGGGATGCCTGGATGCATCATGCCTTGATGAAAGGCTGAAGAACAACACGTGATCGATAGAAAAGCATATTGAGAGCTGCTATTCTACTGGCCTGATAACAGTAGAAAACAGCAACATTTGAGAAATTAAAGGAAAGAAAATTCAAAACCAAATGCAAATGAAATCCTATTACACACAGTGAAATTAGCCTGAAGGACCCATTGCTCCAGTAAGTTGGTTTCAAGGCCAAAAAATCTCTGAAATGCAAAAGAAGGTTGGCTCACTGTGTAAACATTTTAAATAGCAGTGTCAGAATTAATCCTAACATTACGATATCCAGAGTTCCCAGTTTACAGCTTGTCGAAGTCCTAGAAAAGAAAGATCATCCAGAAATCTAATGTGAAGTTCAGGTCACCCCAGGTCCATCTGCATGTTTACTGCCAAAAAACTCCGCGGTGCTCAACAGTGGTGCAGCTCAGCAAACTTTGTCCTCCTCAAGAGCCACATGGGTCCAAGACAACCAGAGAGCTGCAGAGCAGCTCTGGGGAAACATGAGGTGAGGATGCCACAAGGACCTGCCAAGAGGACCATCCATGGCACACGTTCTCCCTTCCCTGGCCCTGCTGCTGATGCTCCTACTAATGCAGACAGGGACGCAGCTGGTCCTTGCCACAAGGGCACAGTGCTGACCTATGCTGTCCACCAGGACCCCTTCTGCAAAGCTGCTCTCTCACCAGCCAGCCTCAGTCTGTCCTGCCTCGGACAGTCTGTCCCAGGTTCAGGACTTGGAGCTTGCCTCTGTTCAGCCCCATGAGATTCCTGCCTGCCCATTCCTCCTGTATGTCCTGGTCCCTCTCAGCAGCAGCCTGGCCTTCCAGCATGTCAGGATGGGAGCATCCTCCAGCTTGCTGAGGGTGTACCCTGGCCACCATCTAGGTCCATCATGAAGGTACGAAGCAGCACTGACACTTGAGGAATGCCTCCTAACAGCCCCCAACTGGGTGTCATGCTGCAGTTCAGCCAGTTCTTCCTTCTTAGTTCACATGCTGAACAGCAATCTGGAGCAAGAGGACTGTAGGAAATGGCAGCTCTCTTGGTACAGATTCAAATTGCACCCCCTCCACTGACCTATTAGCATTCAGTGGTTTCCTGTTATTCTACAGAGGAAGCAAAGAGTAATGACTACTCAGCACACGCTCCAATCCCAGGGTGCAGTAGTGTCTGTTACTCAGGTTGGCATCTCCAGCAAGTCATGGCCAAGGGCCCCTCCCAAGATCCTTACTGCCTTGGCTTTGCAAAATTAGCTGCTTTGTGGTAGCTCTGGCAGCCTCTCCCAGGTTGTTCTGCGTGACTTTCTTTCAGACACCCGATAATTCTTCCTTTCCTACTTTCCCCCATGCTCTCAATGGCGTTTCTGGATTTAGTGAAGGTTGGAAATTGCTGCTGCTAGCAGCAGAGGAACCTGTGGTCTGCAGGAGGAACATAAAAGCTTTAGAGCCCAGGGGCTGTTTGTTCCCTTAGCACTGGAAGGACCTGTATGTGGCAGAGAGCTGTGGGCTGATCTATGGGTCTATATCCGAAACCGGCTCATCAACACTTCGTATATTAGCTGATGCAATCAGATCGTGGTGCTGCAGCTTCATCAGCTTCATCACATAACTCCCAATTATAATAAGAAATGTTGCTGCTTGGCTGAATGAACTAAACTTACTGGCTCAGCTAAAGTAGCTTAATTAAAGTCACTGGAACAAAGTAGTGCTCATCTTTCCCGGTGAGTAGATATGTGGTTTAATGCTTATCTCCCCCCTTCCCTCCGCTTCTAATTCCAGATATAGGAGAAGGGGAAAAGAAGTTCATGTAGGAAGCCTCATTAGGATCATAAACTGTGTGAAATGTAAACTCTACTTGTAAACATGCTCCTTGACAGAATTTGTCACTGGTTGTCAATAGCTGAGCACAAACGTGTTCAAGTACTAATCACCAGCTTGTGACGCGGCTCGAGCTGGAGCACAGCTACCCTGGTAGAAAGACCAAACATGTCTCCCTGCAGATGCTAGTGGGGCAGCGCACCTGTGGCACTCTGCAGAAAGCCACATTTGCTGTACAAGCGTCAGTTGGCTTCCAGAATAGGCAGGTAGGTCATGCAAGCACTCAAAATTCTACTCGGACTCAGTCCTGGTGCCTTTCCAGCCTCTATCAGGTACCAGGCAATGCATCCTCGTGTGCAGGTTGCTCCCGGAGACATCTAGTGAGGAGGTTGAGTAATGGAAACTAACACAGGTATCCAGAGCACTTTTACCAAGGAGCTTGCCTTCCATGCTATGTGTGAAAGAGGACTTTGAATTTCTGGTCTCTAACATCTATACCTCTACCAGCTTTGTTAAAATCATACATGTCATTTTATGTGGTGAATATGTAATTTATTAATCTTATGCTGAATTATACAACACAGGCTTAAACACATGGGAACCTTGCCTCCTCTAGCAACAATCTGATCGATGCATCAGCTATAACCTCTGCAAAGGCATCTCACTAGGACACCACACTGAAAACCCATATGCATTAAGCATTGCCTAATTGCACGCTGGCGAGGCAGTAGGCGACCAGGAGGCATGAGCGGGTGCAAGTGAAGTGACCATTGGCTCCCACTGCACCCTGCCTTGTGGCCCGGCCACCAGGCCGCATCCCACAGGCAGCATCCCGCAGTCTGCCTGGAGATGGCGCAGCCAGCTGAGTGCAGCATTCGCCCTGTGGGGCCAGCCAGGCCTCACTGCTCTCCCACAAATCCTGCATCGCACAACACCATCCCACTCGTGCCACTGCCAGCATCTCGCCTCTGTCCCACCTTTCTCAAGGATTACCAGTTCCCAGACACCTCTTTCAGGGTAACACCTTTCCCTGCCCTTTACCAGAGATTGGAGGAGCGGGATGTGCTGGCTCTAGTGGCTGTGTTAGCCTTGCAGGTTCCCAAGGGCTTCAGACATTCCAGACAGGTCAGCCCCAGCACCACTCACGGAGCGGTTTCTTTCCCCAGCTCTGGGTGGGAGCCATCACGACAAGCTGTTTGAAGTGACCCTGCAGTGACATGGCGACACTTGGTGAAGCTGCGGTCTGGGGCAGACCACAGGACAGTCGTGTGAGAAGGAAACATACATCGACCATGGCCGAGCCAACAAGCAGGGCAACTGCAAGAGAATTGCTATTAAAAAGGAAAGCAGCTACATCACAAAATGCACTCGCTCTCTCATTTGTTCTAATGGCAAATTAGCCCTAATCATTTTTGGTAATACTTATCATCCTGCAACATAAATGACACATACATCAAGTTTGTGTGCATCAGGGCACTGTATTTTGTAAAAATGAATATAAGACCCATTATCTGTTAAGTCAGGCAGGACCACAAGTCGCTTGGTGAACACCACCCCCTCGCCTTTGTGCAGAGCCCGGCAAGCAGAGGCTCTATGGGGGCGGCTGCCAGGACTTGCCGTGTCCACAGCCCGACAGCCCAGCAGCACATGCATCCCAGCAGCCCCAGACAGGAGATGGAGTCCTCAAATTATGTGCATTAAACACAGCTGAAGGGATAGAAAAGAAAGTTTCCAGTAGGTATGTTCCAAATGCTTGTCCAAGATACCATATTTTTTCCTGAATATACATGTCCTGTATTTCTATTTCTGCCGGCTATTTAGAAAGAAATAAAAACTCACCCAGACCATGACTTCATTTCTCCATATATATGTATATATAAAATATTTTTTTTTAATTTCACACTTTGGGGCCTATCACTTGTCTGGCACAAATGGATGTAATTCTGCTGGCTGCCACACTACTGTGTGCCTATTAAAGCTGGGTAGGCTGGACAGCAGTGCAAGATATTACCTAGACAGACACACTCAGGAAAATAATCTGAATTAAGTCACTACTTGACTTTAAGAGGATTAGCTAAACTGCATTCAATCCCTCAAGAGGAAGTTCTTCAGAAGCAAAATGACCTAAATTTGATCTACCTCTAGTCATTTCCAAACTTAAACAATATTAAGGCTGCTTTAAATCTGACTAAGATTGACCCCTGGAAGTTAAACGCAGTTTAAGCAATCCACTTAAATAGGGGAAAAAAAAAAAAAAAAGAAAAAAGAAAGAAAGTATTCAAAAGCAACTGGTGTTAAACCGCAAATTAATAAATCTCCTTCTCCATTAGTTCATTATTTAATGCTGGCTATTAACAGCAAACATTTTTTTTTTTTGCTCCTAATTGCCCTAAAACAAAACTTGACCCTAGGCAAAGAAATTCACAAGAGGAAGTTAAATTTCTGTTGAGCATCACTGTTTTTTGTTTTTGTTTTTTTTTTTCCCTAATCCAAACAAAACAAAATGGTAGACTCCTCTGTTACCCATGCTCATAAACATTTTTAGGAGAGCAGCTCTCTGTCAGCTGAAGCTGGTGTGGCTATGCCAGGCACAACAAGCTGAACATCTGCTTCAAAAGGACACAAACAGAGATGAAGACAACATCGGACATAGAAGAACTGAACCATCAACAAAAATGAAATATGCTTCATTGAGAAATACCATAGCCTACAGACCACCATGAGGTTCACACCACGGGAACCCTGTTAGATCCTTATCCACCACAAAATGAGACCTTCTCAAGATGGTAAAAAAACCTAGTCTCTGCCCTGCGAGCAGCCCTGTCCCACCTCCATGCTGGAACCACAGGAGGGAGGACACATCCTGCTGCTTGCACAAGGTCTGGGACACAGCACAGCAGCCATCTCGGCAGTGTTTTGCAGAGGGACCTGCACCTCCTCTTCTGCAGTCCATATGGGGCAGGTGTCAGCGGACTCACATGTAGAAGAGCTGCTGCTGAGCTCCTCTGACAGCACAGCACTGCCCGGTGAGCCCACAGAGCCCTTAGATGAGGACTGGGTCCTACCAGTCAGCACCAAGGCAGCTGCAGCAGGCACAAGTCTCCTTGCAGAACCTCATGGCAGCACTGCAAGCTTCAATAAAGGCAGGATCCCCCACTTCGTAAAGGCCACCAACAATAGCCAGATCCCTCATGCACCAAAAAAAAAAAAAAAAAAAGAAAAAAAAAAAAGAAAAAAAAAAAAAAAGGGTAAAAAGATATCTCATTCTCTGGGCTTCTTAGCCCAGGTACAAATGGACCGAACTACACGTGCTGATGCTTTCTGCAAAACTTCAGCTGGAAGATGAACAGTCCCAGCTGTAACAGGCATGGATAAGCTTTGTCATATAATTGATCCAACCTTCTGTTTCTCTGTCCATAGCACAGTGCTGATCATCTTCTGGTGTCACCTCAGCATTTTCTCCAGAGTTGCAATATTTGTGTCTCGTATTTCTTGGAAAAGAACTAAGACTATACACATGGCAGAGCACACGTGCCATACACCCTACTGACACAGAAGTTCAGAGACTTTTTATCCCCACATATTTAACTAAGAGGGGTGCTACACATACTCCTGCTACGCAGCTGATTTGCATACACACACCAGGAAAGTCCACAAGACCAGGGTGCCCAGCTGCCCTGTTAGAGGGAAACGACATCATCTCCAGATGTTGGATCATCCTGTGATCATCCATTGCGACCAAAATTGCCCAAATTTCTTGAATACTGGGGGGGGGGGGGGAGAAAAAGAGGGTGTACTTGTACTTGGAAATTTGAGATATTTTATCAGAGGGGCTAAAGTAACTTCACAAATGTTACCATCTGCCCACTCAATGTTATAGAGATGTCACTCATAATTTGCTTTTACATAGGACTCCATAATGTGACAACTTCACAGCCCAGAACTGGGCCACCCAGGCTGTGCTCCTGTAGAAATTGCTTTGGTGTGACAAATCCACTTTGTCTTTTAGAAGCAATCAGATTAGCACTCAGGTATTCAGTCAGCTGCTTGTTATGCATTTTGTGGGTGCTCTTCTGCAACATTTTGGATAATTGCAGGTTATGTTGTTAATTACGGAAGTAAATGAGCCCTCAGTTTCCACTCCTAGCAAAGCCATAGAGTTACAAAGGCAACCATATTATAAGTAAATAGCCAACCTTTGAAAGAAGACTCTCTCGTGTTCAAGATAGTGTTTTAGCAAGTTAATTATCCACTGCACCTCACTTTCATTATCTGGTAAATTCAGCAGTTCCATTAAACCCTTAGGCAGGGGCTCCTTCCCTCTCTTTCACGCTACCAGGCCTGTGGGGATTGCCCCTGTCAAGGAGGAGCCAGCGCTGCACACCCCAGTGCCCTGGCTGCTGCAGCAGGGAAGGCTCTCTTTCCCCGGAGGCTCTCTGGGGGGAGGAAGCCTCGTTCTCTGAAACCTGAGGACAGGATGGGGCGACATATAGAGCCTTCTCCATTCACTTCACGACAGTTGCCATGCTTCTCTGGCTGTGGGTGCTTGCATCCAAGCACCAGCTTCAGAGATCTGCTGAACCAGCCGTGGCGGCACAGCAGTGGCTTGCCTTGTGTGTGCATCGCCCTGCCTTCCTCCCAGAAGCAGCAGCACACGTGCGCGCCAGCACACAGCTGGGGCTATGTGGGAAAAGACAGGACAGTAAAGCCACCACTTGCTCAGGCCTCGCTAGTGGCTTGGACAGTGTGAAACTGATCAGTTGTACCTCTAATGATACCAAAGAAAGGAAAGGAAAAAACACACACCACCTCATCCACCTTTCCTGACATACCATTTTAAATGTAAAGGTAATGTAAAGGCAAAGCTATTCAAGTAACTTTATTT
The DNA here is from genome assembly GCF_964034855.1 of Anser brachyrhynchus. Taxonomy (NCBI): domain Eukaryota; kingdom Metazoa; phylum Chordata; class Aves; order Anseriformes; family Anatidae; genus Anser; species Anser brachyrhynchus. Next base: position 11,462,819 of record NC_137696.1, on the reverse strand, counting down.
TAATAATCAGCTAATAGACTGTTCCTAGCATTTTGAGATATATAAATAGCACTTCCCAGTGTTTGCTTCAAATAAAAAACCCACATACATTCCTGCAGCATTACTATTTATTTTCCTTAACAAAGCCTCAATAAAGCAAAATCAACAATACTCCACTGCTTTCCAGAAGTAACTACCCTGTAATTTAGTCTTATGTTCTTTATCTTTCAATGAATTTTTATCAGACATTTAGAAAGTACAGATGCAAATATTTTTGACTTAATTTCTTTTCAGCTAACCACTAGCATAAGCCATACTGTGTTACTCACCCGCTTACCGGGATTTGTGAGGGGATCTTGGCTACAACAATATCAACTGAATCACAGAAGTAAGCAAATCAATGCACCTCAAATAAAAACATCTCTCAATGCCTAATTTGCATATGCCAAGCTGGGATTTGTGTATTAAAAAGCAAAGAAATGAAACACGGAAGAAAGTTTGCAGTATTGTGACTTTGGAGTTACTCTTTTCCACCCCCCAAACACTTCTAAAAGTCCTGCAAAGAGTATTTTAGGCAGTGCACAGAATAACTGGCTTGCGAGGGACTCAGACATTGAGAAATGGATGAATGCCAGCCAGAACCACAGTGAGGACCTGTCTGTCTGTCCACTGCGAGCACCACCATGTGAGGGCCATGGTGAGTGGTGGCTGTGGACTGGCTACCACCAGCACCGCCTGCCTGCGGCCAGCATCCCCAGTCTGGACCATGCCCGTGTTTGAAGAGCAGCATGGATCGTACCCGCACGCAGTCTGCACCATCATCCTGCTTCCAAGCCGTCCCAACTCGTTAGGGTTTGCTGAATGGGTGTGCAAAGCTAAGGAATAGTCTGACCATGGGGTAAGACAGCCTGATACATGCATCTGCCTCCTAATTTCAGAGCCCAGTTATAGTCATTTCACTGAATTCCCATGCTGACCCACGGGGAAGGAAGAAAATCTGTATTTTTTTATTTTTAAATAAAGAAAACAAGCCATATACTCCACTCAGTGTTATCTTCTGTTGGCAGAAGCTTTCCATTATTCCCCTAGACCCTTCAAATAGGCATGTGGTGCTCAGTGTTTGAGCTGTGCCTCACATGACCTGCACTGATGCCAATGGACAGTGGGATAGGATAAAAACGTGTTGACTCATTTTCCTGTATCAGGCAGTGCATTAGATGGCAAATAGTAGGCTGAATAAGCTTTAGGTGATGTTTCACAACTGGGCGACTGCCAGAAACCTGGTAATGAACTCCTGTAGGTGATCTTGTTGTGCTGTATTTGCTGTCCCTCCACGTTTCCTCCGTGTGATGTTATCCGTCGGCCCCTTACCTATACACCATCACACAAATATCCTTTTCTAAGTGTGTCTGTCTAGGAACAAACTAACTTTGGTTTACAAACAGCAGCAACACCCCAGCACTTGGACCTGCAGGCAGTTCCTGTAAACAAGCATAGTAAGATAGAATCATTGCTCAGATGGGAGATCTTGTGGAAAGATGTGTTGCGGAAAGAGGAAAACAGATTTTGGAAAAAGCAAGTGTCGCAGTTAAGATTTGGATAATCCATCAACCTAAATTTCATCCTCTACATATTCATTTGTGTATCCTTCATTTACATCCTACAACTATTTTTTAATATTTCTGATCTGGGGGAAATAGTTCCCCAAAATGACCCTTTGGAATGAGCAGGATACACAAAGAACTCCACCCAGCGCTGATGCCATCCTTTTGCCAAAACCTACTAGTTCTGCACACACTGCATAGCAGCAGCACCAAGTGGTAAGCCTGATTGCAGTGCCTTACAAGTTCACAGCCTCTTGGAGACATCCACTGAAATCTGACTAGTCAGTGCAAGTTTCAAGAAACTTCTCTGCAACTCATCCAGGTAAGAATATTTATATACACAAACACACACATGGGCATATACATACACGTGTGTATATACATATACCTGATTAGCCAGTGCCAGGGGGAGGAAGCTGCATCAGGTGCTGAGCTGGAAACAATTAGACTATTCTTTTGCACAGCAGAAGAGGCAAATTCCATTGAATGGGATCTGCCCTTAGGCAGCATATTAATACATGAACAAATGATGATTATAGAGTCCATTCAGTACAAGTAGTGCTGCTTTTGACAAGGGCTGAGTGCCCTTGGGAGATGCCTGGGGTAGCGAATGCATTGCATGCGGATGGAGAGGAAGGAGTGTGTTGGCTTGTGCACAAGGCAGGCAGAGCAGGCATGCCTATGTTTAAACTTTAGGTCTTTGAACTGTGATTTCACATAAAAGTTTTCTATTTACTGTTGACCTCAGATCAAATTTTTTTTTTTTTTTGAGAATCACAAAGCACAGCAAGAGACACAATGACTACACGCTACTACTAGCATTCAGAGAACCAGACACTTGGAGCTCTGCGCCAACAGAAACTACCTGCAGGTAAGGCAAGAGCCAGCAGATCCCGCACCCTCCAGGAGGTCCCGCACCCTCCAGGAGGTCAGCCTCTATTCTGTGGAGCTAGGGATGAGCTTGCTCTTTTACTCCTTCACATAGTGAAGGATGCAGCACAGTATCATGTTTTTTTTTTGTTGTTGTTTTTTTTTTTAACTAAAAAAAGACCTGGACTGGGCCAGCATTACACATGGCAAAGGAAGGAGTAAGAACTTCTCAAAGGCAGATGTTGGATAGTCCTCCCCTAGGAGGGTGGGACTATTACATTTTATCCTAATCTTTCAGTGTTGGAGATAATTTTAGACCTGGCTTCGTGAGTTTTAGCATTTAGCCAAAAATGTTTTTATCATTAATTACAGTCACTCTGAGTGTTCTCGCTGTCCCTAGGATTCCTACTCCCTTCTTTGGATCATGCTAAGATATTTGTTTGGAGGACCATCTCTGTTCAGAACAGTTCTGCAATCCAGAATCTCCAGAGAGCAGGGTCAGCAGGCTTGGGGCTCCCGAGGGTGACCTTGGGCACTGACCAGCCCCAGCCCCTGCCAGCAACCATGAGGGCAGCTACATGAGGGCTGGTGCCTGTTGCTGTCCTGTCCATTCACATCTCCCAGCCAGGATTTTGGGACAAAACACTGCCTGTCTCCATGCCAGCACCAGCAGCCCCTCATGCGAAGCCTTGTGACAAAGGCTGCCAGGACACCGCGCCAGCCCAACCTGGGGCACCACATCCTCACACAGGGCCTGCTCCTAGGTGCTGCCACACCACACCTCGCCCAGAATTCTGAGTGGACACACTGTAATATATTGCAAAAAGGCTTTCTGCAGAGACACTGGTATATTAGCAAATCTAGCTGCTAAGAAACACAACTATATTTTCTCCCATTAATTCCAGATCAACCATTTGAGACTCAGCTCCAACCTCACAGTAAATTCCTATGGGCTTACAGTGAACTCAGCCAAAGGCAGTGCACGGAAACTACGTTTTGCCTGCTTGTATTCACTTGCCCTACGGAGAGCTGGGACAGAGCCGTGACTTGTCTTCCTTAAGCTCCACGGTAGAGCTGGGAATGCTGCTTTGTGGATGAATAAACAGCACTTGCTGGCTGTGCTGGCCACAAGTTATCACACGCTGGGAAGTCAGCCGCGGTACCTTCTGAGGCCCAGGAGAAGGTGCATGGCCGCACTCCTTTGGAACGAAGCTGTGTGCAGCATCTGCCCTTTGCTGACCCACCACAGCTGTGGCCGCAAGATGCGAGCAAACAAACCAACACAGCCAGACAAACAGCAGCCCAGGCTCACATGGCTTTTCTACCTGAGGTTCAACAGCAAGTCTGCAGCAGAGGGCACTTAACGCTTACAGCAACATTGCCTGGACCCTCGCCTACATCTTTAATTCAGGGTACTAGATCTATATTGGGATTCCAGTTCTTAAAATGACACAGGTCTGAAGTTGGCTCAGTTTTAATGTGAAGTAGCTGGGTCAACACCACACAACAATTGTGTCACAGGCTCAGAGCAAACAACGCTGGCGGGAGCCACAGCAGGTCACCTGGAACAAGTCACAGTTAGGCTATGCTGAAAAACATTTGACAACCTGGAATTACCAAACCTAATGATGAATTAGTGACCTGACCCCTTCCACAAACAGATGTTTCGGTGTGATCTTCCAAAGCCAGCTCAGCGCAGCATCCGAGGTGGAAATGTTGCATCTTCACTGGGCATGAAGCCCTTTTGCAGGCTTACATTGCAAATCATTTCCAGAAGTTCTCAGCATGAGAGGCTCTGCTGACCTCAAGCAATTTCAAAGCAAACTTGTGGAAATTTGCATGTAGGGAAATTAAATGGACAAGCGGGAAAAAAAAAAAAGTTTTCTGTTGTGCAATGCTTTGCCCACATCTGGCTCAAGGTGAGCGGGCTGCTGGGCATCGCATGCTGGAATCGATTGTCCAGCTGACAGTTCACCAAACTTTGCTTTTCAGCAAACACAATGCTTTATTTCTGACCACTCACTCATTATTGTTCTGAGCTCTTGGAACCCAGAGGTTAGGAAAGTAAGATAACATGGAAGTGATTTCAATCCAGTTTGTTACAGCAGTAAGAGGCAACTGGTAATCATTAAGTGATTAAAGCACTTACTCATTCCCAGTGAATGCCACATATGCTAAATTAGATACAAGTTTGACTTAGTGGATGTGCTCAAAGAAAATCTCCTACTATCTGCTGTGAGCCAATTAAAAAAGTCACCGACAACCAACTGCAAAGCAAGCAATGGAAAACAGCAATAAAATGAGCAAGCTTTAAATGCAAAACCCTGAAGCCAAGCCCTGGTTCTGAGAGGCTGTGCTGCACAAGGACCAGGGAGGAGCTGGGGCTGACCCGTGCCCCTTCGCCACCCAGGGGGCTGGGGTCCTGAGGGCAGCACCATCCTGCCCCAGTGGCAGCACCATTCCCTTGCCAGGCCCAGCTCTCCAGTATTTTGACACCCTCCCCAGGGCCACAGAGGGAAATCTACAGCTCCTCATGGGCACGCTGGTGACCGTGACTTCAAAGAGCCCGCACCTCTCCTTGCCTACACCCTGCAGCTTCTCCCAGCCCAGCCACACTGTGCAGAGTGAGGGGTCCAGCTTTGATCTGGGTTGGGCTTGGCCAGCTGCAGCCAAGAGCTGCAGGGCCACAAGCACGTGCAGCTTTTGCCGAGCCTGCACCAGGGGCAGGAGCCGCCAGCAGCTGAGCAGGAAGGACCATCCATATTCCCCAGCAGTGCTGGACAAGCAGCTGGGCAGTGGGCACACAGCCTGCCCCTGCAAGGGCTTGTGCACCACGAGGCAGGACCCCAGCCACACTCGGCCTCCAGCTCCCCAAGCCTCTCATAGCCACAGAGTTGGGGCAAGCAAGCTGAGAGGAAGAGCGGGCCTGAAGTAAGCTGAGGGGGACGTCAGCAGGAGACAAGGGCTAAGGACGTGAAGGCTTGGGGCTGAGGAGCCTGGAGAATGGGTTTCTATTCCTAGCTCTGCTGTGTCCTTGCTCTGACCTGCACCAGAACTCCCTCCACACTCACTGCACTTTCCTCTCCTGTTTTCATGTGATATTGCAACTGCTCGAGGCCAAGGCTGGCCTTTCTTGATGTGCTCGAGCTTGATCCTGGTTCAGAAGCACTGCTGTCATGCAACAATTAATGGCTGCTATTGCAACACATACACTGGCTGCTAAAACAACACTGGCTTCATCGCTCCCTGAACATCACTGGTACAAGAAAAACACCAAGACTTCTAAAATGGCAGGTGATTTATTAATTGGAGGACGGAGAAGTTGCCAAGCCCAAATGCACCCTCAGCATACGCTGCTGGCACAAGGCGCAAACAGTACGTGCTTACCTGTGAGAGTGAGGGAGTGGGCTAGGCTGTTCAGGGGGCGCAGCCACATAGCAGCGCTCACACCAGGCAGCACAAGGGTGGTTTTCCACCACAGCTCACCCTCTTTTTGCAGGATAGGAGGGGAAGTCATTTTCTCCTCTCTTTCCCAGAGCTACCTTGTTGTCGGTAAGTGATTTGGCTGTTAATTGCTTTGATTGCAAAGCAGGAACACTTTGGAAGCCCAAGGCCAGCTGCTCCAACCCAGCCAACCTGGGAAACCAAACAGCAGCAGCAGCTCAGCTTCATGGCTAATGGGGAGGGCAGAAATAGGAGAAATCCAGGTTCGCTCATTACCTGGCTTACTCTCTCTCTTCCTCAGTCTGTTTCTGATTTTTCTCATCACGTGCCAGTTACCTGTTCCCTCTGGCCTAACCTCGCTCTCTCGCCACTTGCTTTACCTGTGCATATGCCTTTACCCTTGTGGAACCAGGCACCACATCCCAGCAAGGAAACACTTGAATCACCATCAGGGGTGGGAAACTGCTCCTGGCCCGGAGCTACTCTCCATCCCATCAAGCATGGTGATTCAGCAGCCCCAACTCCTTCACCAACACCTCCTGGAGGACTTAAAGCAAGGCTTTAAAACAGGCACGTGATGACAAGCACAGCTCCCTGCCATGTCTGTGTGGCTGCTGGCATGGGGGCTGCATGGATTACTCTGGGGAGCAAGACCCTGCCAGTACATTATGCTTCGGAGAAAACTGTCAGCCAGTACCAGAAATTAAGGTAATTATAAGGCCGGGCAGCCACAAGGCTGGGTAGTGGAGGCAGCTTGAATATTCTGGGGTAACAAATGGAGCTGTAGTAAAACCACGGCTTTGACTTAGATGATTTTTTTTTTTCTAAGAGAATAAGTGGGTTCTTTACCTCCTGCTACTTGAACGTGCAGTTAGTCACACTTTCAAGTGTTATTCCCTAGAACCAAAAGGGGTAGAAATGACTGGAAAATAGCAAACAATATGACAAAAGAGAACTCAAATCCTCTTGACTACAAGAACTTGGACTTTAAAGCTCCCTGAATTTCATAAGATAGAAATGCAAGATTTAGCAAGTCTATGAATATTTTAATTGAAAAAATGCACCAAATTTCAGTTTATGTACATACACAAGCATATGTATATGCACACGAACTAGGAATGTATATGCTCTGCCACCTTCACTGGCCTGTCCCCTCTCGCTGAGGCTGAGCTCAGATGCCACAATGTAGTTTAACCTGGACCAAAGGGAGACTTGCTGAAGAGCCTGTCATGCCAAGCAAGCTTGCCACCCTTTTGCCTCTCCTCCAGACCCCGCTCCTAAAAATACTCGTGCTGGTGCCAGCAGTGAAGCACTGCTAAGACAGGAGCCGTTTCGACATCTGGCTGCAGCACCGTGCCGAGACTCACACTCACTGCCTCACAGCACGCCCAGCAGAGCCCCAGAAGCTTGCTTCCCAGGCAAGATAAGAATATTTCATCTGGCAAAAAGATGGCTGGGCACCACTGTGAGGGTAAGCTGCAAAGGCAGGCTTTAAATACATGAAAGGCTGCTGCAGAGAGCAGCGAAAAACTTGTTTTCCGTGGCTGCAGTGAACAGGGTGAGCAGCAAGGGAGTAGTGATGGAGCGCAGGCTGGATGTTGAGAAGCTCTGCAGCAGGACAGCTAGCAGCCCTCAAGAGGGTCCCCAGAGGTGACAGCTTGCATGCGTGACATGTGGAGAGGCTGAGAAGGGAAGGAAAGGGAGAACGAAACTTCAGGCACTTTATGGGAAGGTGCTGGAAGTTTTGTGAGAAGCTTCAGAGATGCTGGTTTGTGCTGCTATGGTGGAGGCACACAGACAGGTTATGTGGAAGGACTCGATAGCTCACTGCAGGGCCAAAGGATGAAGGATTTGGGGCAAAGGCCAAGAAAAGCCCTGGCAGCACCTTTGGCCTGGTTTTGGCAAAAGATGGGGGAGAGCAGGAAGCTGGCAGGGCCCACAACAGCCCAGGGCCGGTGGGATGGTGAGGAGCAGACAGCCAACGGGGGGAGATGTCACGTCGCACACAGTGCTGTGACAGGCGTCAGTGGGTGTAGGAGCCACCAGGGCCCTGGTCAGCACCTCTGACACCTGCAGGCACTGGTGGAGCTGAGTGGGCATGGCCTGAGGCCAGGGAGTGGAGCAGAACTAGCCCAGAGGGTTGGAAGAAAGCTATGCAAAGCTATGCTGTCATAAGTGAGCAGCAGCTCCTGCAACAGTGCTGTGCCCAAGGACTGGGCCATCTGCTGCCCGAACACTGCATCGCAAACCACACCAGAGAGCAGCTCAGCGGGATGCTCTCCAGCATGGCATCACTGGCAGCAGTGCCGTGAGAGGAGGAAAGGGAGGGCTCCTCATGTGCTTGCCATAACGGGAGGAACATCCTGGGGTGGAGGTGGCTCCTCACAGCGAGCTCTGCACCCACAGATCACCTTGTGCTTGCTTGCAGGCACTCAGGGGAGAGTCCAGTGCTGCATGTGCTTCCCATGACCCAGTGGGGTCAAGCCTTAAAAGCAAGGCATGCTGAAAAAGTGTGCTTAAAACTAAAGCTGATTTCTAGCTAGCTACCTATCCCATTATTGTGTTTTTTCTTCAGAATGTCATCCCAGCAAAAGTGCTGGAAATTACTTTTTTAAGGGCAATATCAGAAACTTTCTCCTATCTCCAGGAGCAGGAAGACTTTTAAGAAGACATCAAGATATAGGCAGCACAGTAAGAGTTAGAAAGGTTTCCACATCCTTAACATCCCTGGTGCCAGGTGTGGGCTGGGGTAAGAAAAAGGTGCTGGAATCTGGATCATTTCTTTCTCTTAAACTGAGATGATACTGAAACAGTATCACAATGACTATTTTTGGGTCTGCCTAAAAACACATAGCTGTGTTTTCTGACATAAATTATGAACACTGCAGAAATCCAAACATGTCTTTTTGTAGCTAGTCATCTGGGCAGAAAGCCAACAAACACCGAGCTGCCAAACCCAGCTATTCAGAAACCATGAGTCAAGCCCCCCAGATCCTGAGGTTGACTCAAGCATTGTGAGGCTTCAAAATACAAGGTCCCATGGTGCTGTGCTCAGGAGAAAGCTGAAGCAGCACCATCACTTATGACTGCCTTGCTCCCCTTCTCCATGTGGTGCCAGTTCCCCAGCCCTTGGCCACATGCATGGCCAAGGACCCGAGGGAAACCCGGGTCAGAGATGCAGAATAAAAGCTGGTATTGGCAGCTATCTATAATGATAACACACACTTGGTGCCTCCAAGCACTGCTCTGACAGGCGCTTTTCAAGTGATTTGCCTTAGCAACGCACTCATTTTAACTAAAATTAAACAAGACTTTTTTTTTTTCAACATTTATAGTGCAAAGAGTAAGCACAAGAGACAACCTAAACTCTGCAGAAGTCACAGTGCCCATAATTACTACTGAAGCCTGCAGTCCCATCCCATCTTCCCAAGCAGTGTACAGACCTCAGGACAGCAGACAGAAATAGGTTATTTCCCTCCTAGGTGTGCAACGTTGAGACAGAGGATTCCTTAACGTCTCTGTGGCTTTATGGCTGTCAAAACCAGAAACCAGATTACAGTACTTGAATCCTTCTTTAGTATTTTGACTGCAACAAGCAACATTCCAAGTGACCTGTCACAAACATTCAACCTCAAATTACTTGAAACAAAAGCAATGCAAGGAACAAACCCTTTTCCTATCACTTTTGAAACAGAAGAATAAATTGCTGGTTGCCCTTCAGATATCTGACCAGTGGGAGGGCAGAGAAGCAATCAGAAGATGTCCCAAAAGGCACTGCTGCTGTAGCATTGTCAGTGCTAGGATGCTCTCACATGATGGAATCAGCACAAGATGTGCTTTCTCAGCCTTGGGTTGTACCTTTCCCACAGGTCTCCCAGGGCCTTGTCCTACGCAGAGGTGACCAGCTGATGTCTTCAGACCTGGCTAAGACATGTCGGAGGGCCTCTTGGTTCCAGGAGGCCATATCCTGCACAACACAGGGCACCACTGCTGTGTCCTACCTGGCCTGGCTACAAGGCTGGGCACAGGCAGGAGATGGAGCAGGGTGCAGAGACAGTGAAGCCATCAGCAGGAGTGCTGCCATGTTACCCAGGGGAGCAGGCATGTACCCCACACACCACGGAGTCAGCTGGTGTTAGCTTTGTCCTGAGGACAAAAGGAGAGTTACCTGAGTTACCCTATCAAGAAACAACAGCAAAGCTGTTATACTGCCAGCTTGTTATGATATACAAAATACAAAAATATTCGGGGGGGGGGGGGGGGGGGGCACGGCACAGAAAGACTGCCTGAATGCCATATCATGCAGCATGCTTGTACGAGGAGCACTGTGAAATGCTTCAGTGCAATACTAAATTAAGCCCACCTTCTTGTTCTGCAAATGCCTGCTACTGTGTGTACAAGGGAGCTGCACGCACGAGTAGGTCCGTAATTCACATGCCCGCACAGGCACTTCAGAAGCAAGGTACAGTATGCAGCACAGGCAGTACGTCCTTCCTGAAGGCAGCTGCAGGCTCCTTTGCGAACCATGCAAGCCTCATGCACCTGGCCCGAGCACAGCTCCAGCCTCCAAACACACGTTGCTTTTTTTCCTGTGGATTTCAGACAGCTGAAGACGGACAGGTATTTTAGTTACCTCTGAAGCTAGCAGGAAGAAATGAATGAATCCTGAATGTGGAGAACACCCACTCCTGAGCACAGAGGCCTTCTGTCTCACCTGCTCCACTGGCAAACCCACACTGTTTGACAGGGTCAGTTCATATTCCGCTTGCAGGAATTCGGGCCACGCTTGCTGTGCTCAGGAGAAGCAGCTGAGCAGTGGTACAATTAGCCATGCTGGCATTCTGACATCCTCCCCGCACCCTTTTCCATTTGAAATACATTAGTTACTAAGGAAACAGCAGTTCTGTGGCTTGGTGTGCTGCAGTGTCCAGAGGTAGAACTGGACCGTGCTCTGCCTGGCCGCAGCTCCAGCAGCAGCCTAGGCGCAGCAGGACCCTCAGGCATCCCTTGGGAGCATCAGGCTGCCCACCTGCCCAGGTGCTGAGCATGCACCTTGGGACCGGACCAGCAAACATGAGCATGCCTGCTCGCTCGCCAGAGCGCAGGTTGCAGCACTACACACAGGGAAAACGCTGTTGCTCAAAAGCAACACAGCTGAGTGAATCCAGCAAAGCAACAGCTGATTTATATTCAGTCACAATTTGGCTACTTGCATTATGTTTATAAACCTTCATAATTTTCTTTTTTCCTCTTATTTTTCTCTACTCACATAAAACAGCCCCCAGAAAGGGCAGAGCAATCAGACCTTTTTTTCTTAAAAAAAAAAAAAAAAACACAACCAAACAACAACAAAAATCTGTTTGTAATGGATCTTTTAGCACTGAAGAAGAGAAAGCAAATCCTACTAAAGAGAAAAGGCACAAGTATACCAACACGAGCCTCTGCTCCCTCCCGCCACTAATGTGCACCCAAAACCTCACCAGAGTGTCGTGGATGCACCAATTTGCCCTGTAGCTCCACAATCTCACTTTGCTGTCCCGTTTCCCAAGACTTAATGCACTTGCATATAAAGGAAAAACAAATTAGCTTAGGCTAATGCATTTTTCCATTGCCAGTGGGCAGTGCTGGAAAAGTATATGGAGAAGATCAAAGAGATAGAGTCAGAAAGGAGAAAGTAAATGTTTATACCCCGCTAAAAAGAACAAACTGCATTCCTACTGCTTAGGAGCACACAAAGCAGGCCAAACAAGCAAGCAGATCTGTCTGCTCTAAGGCAAGGCTACTTCATAACACTGTTCTCGCCACGTTTTGCAGGGGTGCCGCATTTGCTCATGCTGCGCCTTGCTCCACATCCCAGGCATGTGCCTCCTCCTCCCCCTGCTCCCTCTGCACTCCCAGGTGGGACCAGGACAGAGCAGGCGCCGAGGTGCCCATGCCCTGCAGGCATCTGCTCTCTGTCCTCCCCTTCCCCATCCTCACTGAGGGACTGCCACACTACACTGTTTTGGGGACGCAGCAGTCCCTGTACTCTAGATGTTTAATAGATTAGTGGAAAAGTCAGCTTGTCATACTGCTTCCAGGCCCCAGCATTGGGCTTGGGAAAACACAGCATAAGCTGCAGTGCTCGTGGGGCCTGAAAAAATACGCTGAAACACACAGGAACACTTGGGAAGCAACCTCCAGAGCCATTGCGACAAAACACCACCAGAAAAATACTCAGCCCCTGGCACCCATCTTACAACTTCTGAGGCAAGGAAGTGTTTCCACCACTCTACAAGAAGTGCCTTGCCTTCTAGCAAGCTGCTTCACCCCTCCCTGCAAGATCTGTCCCCTTTCACCCTGGAGAGGAGCTCAGGGACTGATGCTAGAGGTGACCAGACTGCAGACAGGCAGTTCAGGTCCCAGCCCTCCCTGCTGCCCATCCTGCAATGCTCAGAAGCCCCTGCCCCACTGCCCGGACAGGCTCGCATGGCTGGCTGCTAGTCACCAGAGGCAGAGGAGGGAGCATCCAGCACCATCTGACAGGCTGCGCAGGGAAGGCACCCTATGGATGTTAGCAATGTCTGCAAGGGGCCAGCAGTGCCTGCCCTCGCTCCCCTGCCATGTGCTGGTTCTGGCCCTTGCCCCCTCCCTCTTCATGGGCTGCACAAAAGAATCCTCCCAGCCTCTGGGGGGTTCATTCACTGCTGTGAGTAATCAAGTGCCTGGGAAGAAGGAACAGACCGCACAGAAAGATGGCGATTAAACAGGGCGGGCTGTCATCTGCTTGCACTTAACCTGGCTGCGCAAGAGTCCCTGGAGCATGCTTGCTGCACCTTGAGGGTCTCCACCCTTGGTTTTGCTCTCTGGACACTCATAAAGCCCACTAGCCATGTGTGGATGCTGGCTCTTGGTCTGGAATAAGTGACACTGGGAATAAATCCACGTGCAGAAGTGGGGCCTGCCATTTCCCTTCACTTTTGGCAGATGAACTAGGGAAGGATTTACTGACTCTTGTTAGCAGCATGGATCCAATTGCAAGTATTCAATTCAACATCTGATGGCTTAACTCAATACCAGGAACCAAAACATATTGCCTCCTGGCACAAGCAGGAAGAATCAAAAGCAGTGGTGTGCATTTATTAAAATAGTGCAGCAACAGCAGAGTCACCAAGTCGCAGGATGTCACCCACAGGCAATGTCACGGGATGGGGGGACAGGTGGGGGAAGAAAGGTGCATGATATCTGCAGTCTGAAAAGAGGCAGGTCTCATGCACCTGGCAGATACAGAAGGACGGATGACCCACCTGTACGAGCACACATGCCCCATGTGCACCCTTGCCACCACCAGCCATGAGGACCTGGCCACCCACACCCCATTGCTCATTGAAGCTTTGGGCTTTTTCGGCTTTCTCCGCAAAGCAGCAACAAAGAGGAGAGCAGAGCTCCCCCAAGGCAACTAATCTGCTTTGCTGTCTGCGGCTCCCTTTGACAACTTTTAATGTTCCATATTTTCCACCCTAGAGCAAGTCAGGAATTATGTGACGCATATTCACCTAGATAGGCATAGCTTGGAAAGGGGCTTTCAATTGCAGGCTGCAACTGAGTTTTCCAGCCCTGGGACTGCTCAGTCCCAGGAAAGATGTCATGTCACGCACAGGGCTGCCTCCCTACACAGAGTCCTGCTCATGCTGGGGTGCTTCTTGCACGTGAACACAAGAGACGAGCCCAGGATCTCTCCTCACCTCCACGTCTCCCCTGTGTTCAGAGCAAGCAGCAGAACCATCTTAGCAGTTGATGCACAATTTTCCAGAACCCCTCATGTAAATTAAAAGGTTTTCTGCTATGGCTTCTTGCTAGCATGCTTACAGACACAGACAGGGATTTTCTATACCAAGCTTGAATCAGAGAAGAGAGGGTGAGATGGGAGACATCCATCCTCTTGCCTGAAGGCAAAAGTACCCATATCCTAACGTTTGCAAAGAATTACTTAATTTGCTCTTAAATTCTACTAGAAACTTTATTCCAGCACCTCACTGCCCTTTCATTTGTAAACCTCCTCCTTGTGCCTAACGAACTGCCTCAAGCAAGATCCAAACCCACTCCATCCTTTTCCCACCCACAATAAAAACTCATAGAAAAAACAGTGTTTCATTTTGGAAACATTTTGTAAAAAGAATGTAACCCCTGTTAAACTCTGATGAACAGAAGGCATGTCAGAAAGCGACCCAAATAGCACAAAAAAATATAGTCTTAATTTCAAGGCAGTTGAGAGGGCGTCTCACCACAGGCACATAAAGAACACGGACGTAAATCTGAAGAGTTACAGCCCTGTCTACGTGTGCTATCCAGCTCTGCAGCTCTGGCTGGGAGCCCACAGCCCAGAACAGCCTGTGCAGCAAATGCCAGAGAGGTGAGAGTGGACGATGGCTGCGCTCTGCCGGACGCCAAGGGTGTCTTGCACCATGCTCAGTGGCTGGGGGCAGGCACGGCAGTGCCCAGCACCCTTCCATACCTCACCCACCAGAGCACATTTCTCTTGCTGCCTGCTTGTGCCCCAGGACCCTGGGGCTTTCTCAGCCACTGCTGGGCAGGGTGCGGGCACGCCGTCAAGGTACCAGTGCAAAAATAGATCTGGTGAGGCGCTGGAAGCGATGCTGAGTAATTACTGTTCCGAAAGCTATTATTAACCTTCAAACAGCAGCTTTTTCAGGCCAGAGGCTGCTGGATGGGAGACAAATTGGTGAAAACAGGGAGGAAATGGGGTTACCTGAATTAGGTAAGCATTCTCGGCTGCCCTCCAGCTAAGGGGCAACGGGAAGGCTGTGGCTGCTGCCTTACGGAGCTCCCAGCCCACTGGAGCCTGGACACAGATGCTGCCAGCAGAGCCTAGCTCCTCATGACATGCAGCACACTCGTGAAGGACTCATCATGGAGTCAGGCTCCTACCTGCCTGCCCCTTCCACCCAACCCACAGCCTGCAAGGATAACAGGTTCTCTTAGGCAAGTGCCATGCTGTCTCTTATTAACAATGCTCATGGCTGCACTCCGGGCAGGGGACCCCACTAAGGGCTGAGAGGGGACAGCCACATCCTGCCTGGCGCTCCCTGAAGTGTCCCTCCTGCACGCACTGAAGGAGCTCTCTGTTTTAAGTGGTTTCTTTGCATGGGGAGATGAGAGCTGCGTCCTCCAGTGTAAGTTTTCCGTAGGCCCTTTTGTTAGGAAGGGTGACTTACAGGAATTCCATTGTGAGATATTTTCTCGACGTATTTTTAGACAACAGAGGTGCTGGTCCAGTGAGTCACTGCCCCAGTGCTGCCCTTAAGCTGGAAGGCAAAGCAATGGGATCTAGCTTAACGGATCGCTTCGCAGCGCCATTGCCATGACGCTCTGCTCCCAGACATCGCGAGCTCTCATAGCTGCGCTTATTTCTGTCGCTGCATGTCTCAGTGACGTGTTTTGCTCCCTCCTTGCATACAAAAGAACCAATGCATCCATCCAAAAGCCTTTCACCTCAGCATTACTGCACCCCGTGCTTGATCCGACAGTGCACAGCAGCGTCTGTTTTGAGCACGGCCAGGCACAGCAGCACCGCTGAGGCATGCTCCAAGGCTGGGCTCAGTGCATTGCACCATTTCACACTCACTCTTGTTGTGAGAAGAGCACTGTGCACATTTACTACTGCTACGGCATCGTAAAAATGAGCAAGGTTTGTGCAGTAAGGGAAAATCCTGGTTCTGTTCAGCTTGTGAGAGGCGTCTGCTCTTTTGCAGCGCCTGCCGCCAGGTTTTACCCACTCTGAGAAGGCAACACAATTAAAACTAGTACAGAAGGCAAGATTTTCCTGGCAGCGTAATGGGCAGGCACCTTTGCTGCTCAATTTGACACATCTCGTGATGGGAGCATCCCGATAGGTCTACAAAGGGTTAGGGACAGGAGAAAAAAAAAAAAGACATCTTCTGACATTAATTCCTCTATAAGCAGACAGTCTAGAGCTACATGTGAGTCACACGAAACCTCCCCAGATCGTAGCAACAAGACAGTTTTGGATATGGGACCTGCCAAAAAAAAGTGTGTGACAAGCGGCTGCAAAAAGCTCCCAGGGGGGCACCATGTGGGGCTGGTGCAGCCACCCAGTGCCACAGGGGAGCAGCCATGGTGACTTGGCCGCTGCTGTGCTGAGCGTGAGTGCAAACCACCTCCAAAACCCACAGCAATGCTTCAAGAGGCCTTCACCGGACCAGCAAGAGGCAGAGAAAGGAGGGATAAAAGCATGAATCACCTTATTTCCCAGTAAATCACCACCTAGCAGCTCTTATTTGAACACAAAAGACATTCACCACTGTAGGAGAGAAATCTCCTGCTTTGCAGTCATTTCCCTGCAAGAGTGCATAGAAAGATGCTCTTAGCCAAAGTTTCATTTAAATCTGATGCAACCAACCAAAAATTTTCAATGACACATTTTGTTTCATACCATTGACAACATCTTTCAACAACTCGATCATTGGTTTTACTAAGAAGAACCCATGAGCTAGGTATTTTCCTTTTCATACAGCTTTTAACACGCAGTGGCTCAGGACGCTCAGCTCTGTGGCAGACGGCACTGTTCATTTGTGGCGTTTGCCCCATGAACCAGCCTGGGGTCCTTACCCTCCTGGCCGAGCCCTGCCGTGCACTGCAAAGAACCCCCCTGCATCACACCCCCATCGCAGTAAGCATCGCATCCCCCCCATTGCATCCCCCAACTCCACATGGTCACAAGTGCTCAAGCTTGGATCAGCACTTGGCAAGAGCACAGCTAAAAAGCACCATCTGTGGGCAGACCTTTGCTCATTTTTCAACACTAATGATTAAAAAAAGCCAGTGTGCAAGCAACTTTTAAGAGATGAGGAAACAAAGAAGACGATTTGAAGAAAGATCATGGCAGGATGCATAGCCACATCTGCTAAAATTTACCTTAGAAAAATTGCTTAGTAAAATGGTAATCATTCAAAAATATGTTTCTACAAATAAACAGCAAGACTCTTTGAAAGGCAACATTTAGGTCTGTGCAGACACTAAGTCCAGAGCTTTGAAAAGTTCTGCTCTAGTTCCTTCCTCTGCTGGATTTTCCAAGCCAGACGTTGGCATCCTCAGCTTCTTGTGTTTGTTTCAAAGCTAAAGTGTTTCAGAAAAACAAAAAACAACACTAAACACTCACAAATGAAAACTGAAACAGCAAAACAAAAGCCAAAATGCAAAACAAACCCCACCAATCCCCACGTGTGACTTCAAAAGCAAAGAGCTCCCCGTCCCACCAGTGGGGCAGGAGGTACATCCATCAGGGAGGGCTGTAAGTGCTGCTCCACACTGTCCTGAACATGGAATCTGGCTAACTCAGTGGAGAAAACAGCCCTGGATATAAGGGACTGTGTTCTTGTGGAGACCGACAGCAGCAGCAGTGTGGGATGGGCGAGGGGATCGATGCGGAGGTTGGCTCCCATAGGAGGCATTGCTCGACACCACTCTGAGGCTCGTGGGACAAAAAAGGTGTTTTCTTCTCATTTTCAGGGACTGCTGCTCTCTTGGTGGTGCACAGTAATAGTACAATGGACTTTTTCTGTGGGTGAAAGCAGAGCTGCTGGTGTCAAGAGCCAAAGGGTGGCACAATGGAAGAAGACACCCAGCAGAGCACAGAGGCAGCAGTGCTCTCTGCCACAGGACACTGCAATGCCTGTAGCCATACAGGCTTCCAGAGGGACCTGAGGATGAGCTGGGCCACCAGCAGCTGCCAAAGAGTAGTACCACAGCTTGGATGTGACTTCCTTTCACCCAGAATGGCAGCAGTTCATCGGCAGGTAGGGGTGTGCTCATCTTTAGCAAAGAAGTTTTCCACTTAAAATACACACAAAAAAGACCAACCTACACAAGGCAGCATTGATAAAACTTGTTTCACTAGTTCAGAGCAAGAGCTGGGCATGGGTGAGACCCCAGCCTCCACGGGTACCGGAGCAGAGACCTACTGCAGAGGGATGGTCAACAAGAAGAGGGCTTGCTGAACCGAGCACAGCTGTGCCTAGGAAATAAGGGAGCAGGTCAGTGAAGTGCTGCAAGTTATTGAGTCCAAAACCTGCCACCATGCAGCCACCAACATGGCACAGAGGGAGCTGCAGCCAGCATCTCAAACAAGATTTGCTGAGAACAGCTCTGTCTAAATCAGAGCATTTTTAATTCAGAACTCATCACACCGGCTCCAAAGTTGGAAGAAACTGGGAGGTCATCTATTCAGCCATAATTTTGACAGAGATTCTTTGAGCACTTAAATCAATAGTCATATATTATTTGTCCTTGAATTCATTAGTATTTACCCTATCAGATTAAAATAATCCCCTCGCTCTCCAAGTGGCCTGTTCTAGTAGCATGACTTCTCCATGTTATTCCACCTGTAAAATCCTACTTTTTTCAGAGCAGTCGAGCCCTTGGCTTCAGTATCTGAACAGAGATGCTGGTAAGATACCTACTGATTTAGGTTTTTTACCTTTTTAATTATTGCCTCTTTTGGGTACAGTAGTCAATGAAAACCAGCAGTACATTTTTGCAGGACTCCTAACATAATTTCTGGTTGCCAAGGAGATTTCCTTGGGAAATTTTCTATTGAGAAAATAAAAATCACTTCTGAAGAAAAATAAGACCTGCAGTAAATTGCCAGAGTACAAGTGAAAATTACAATACATAATGATTTGCAGCCACTCCATTGTCAGCTGGTAGTTTAAACAAGAGTTATGGGAAATATCTGCATTCAGATGCAGCACGTCATCCTGATACCTGCTGGGCACCTCTCGCAGGCTGCCTGCTATGCGTGAGCACCACAGGATGCTCACAGAAATCCCACCAAGAGGCATTTACTGTAATTTTACAAGCACATTGGTTGTAAATGTGCAACCGCTTGTTAGCACACAGCTACACTGTGGGTGCGTGGAGGCTGCCAAAAATGTATATTGAACTGTAAATAACCAAAGCCATAACTAAAACCGCAGACTAATGAGCTCACTTTGCTGCAGGGCTGTACCACCAGTCCCTCTGTGCCATGCTTAACATCGCCATCTCGCCCCAAGGACTCACAGGCTTTTTACCCCTGGGCCCTCGGAGAGCCACTCTCGGGCTGCAGCTGATGGATGGTGACCAGGTGGGCACTGGCAAAGCTGCCTCCCATGGGTCAGGGCAGGGAACAGGGATGAAAGGGTGAGAAAGCCTGAGCTTGTAGAAAGGGGCTAGGCAAGCAGCCACTTGCTCATCATTCCTGAATTTCATCCCTCTACGTTTATAAATACATTGGGAAAAAAACAAGCAAAACCCAAGAAGACAAAACCAACCCAACCACCGTGTCTTTTTGCTAAATAAGGCCATTTGCAGCATTTAGGGAAAAAAAATCATTCCATCTGACTTCAGATTTGCCTTGCCACGTGGAGCAAAGAAGAGCACAAGAACAAGACTGGTTGGGTAGAGCAGTCCAGAGGCAACCCCATGCTCACAGCCTGCTACAGGCAGAGCCCCCACGAGTGGCGCATCAGACGTCACCAGAGCACAGGGCAGAGAGGAGCCAGGCACAGTGCAAGGTTTGCAGCCAGCACAGCTCTGCAGGGTACCAGGGATGCTCTCAGTGTTCAGCCCTGCACCAGCTGCACTGCAGGTCTGGGCACCCACTAGTCACGGTCAGGCAGGGAATAAGCACGCCTTTCTCTTGGGGTGAATAAAGCTGCTGTACCGCCTCCTGCCTCTCCCTGAGAAGCGCACACATTTACTTTTTGACTTCTGAAGTGACTGTTCTGTTTTCATCTGGCATTTGCTAGCCTACCTTTCGGGATTCAGAGGCTGGTGGAATTTCTTGTGGCCATGCTGGTTTCAGGAAGAAGCTGTGGAGCAGGCAGAGAGGTTCCAAAGGGCTGCAGTCCACGCAGGGCTGAAGTGGGACTGACTCATCTCCTGCAGGTCCCCAGTGCCCAGTGGTGGGAACACAAATGTGTGATGTCCCACAGGACCACACCAGCAGGACCAGGCACAGGGCAGCCCCTGGTCCCGTCTCTCCAAAGGGCCATGCGTGTCTGGGGATGCGAGTCCAGCTGCAGCAACAAAGGTACAACTTCATGCACAGCAACCTGTGCATCCTGGCCATGTTTAAAATGATGTAAACTCCACAAGATTACATGAAGCCCTTCACTCTACACTGGGTGTTGACAGCTCTTTTAAATACAAGTAAAGATTGGATTGGGCAGACCACAGCTAGCATTTCAGCTTTTTAAAAAGTCAAGTTGTTGCCACCGTGAACACCACCTGCTTGGTATCAATGCTGTTTTTCTAAATGAGCAGTTATAAGCAAAAAGCTAGAAGGGGAAGGCTTCAAAAGACCCACGCTGTCTGCAGCAGTCTCATATTCTGGAGTAATGCAAGCATAGCAAGCATTTGGATTGAGAACAACAATCACCATCACGGTAAGGACAGCTGTGGCACAAGCATCCTCTCTCAGACAGTGGCGAACAACAGAGAGCAAGGGAATGGTGCAGGCCTAGGGCACAACCAGCAGATATATGGACCCAGCGCAGCCTTTCCCAGCAGCCAGCACTTGGAGATTGCCAGAGCTGGAAGCTGCCTCTGAACCCCTCAGCAAAGCAGCCACTGGTGGGTTTAGGCCAAGGATTTGTTTAATTGTTTTTAAGCGTTTCTAGTTTTGTCTTCCCTAAAATGTCAAAAATCAGAATTTATCACTTATCCAAACATGGGCTAAACTCTCCCCTTGCATGTCAGGGGGACGGAGACAGGTGTGAGCAACTCCAGGCTCCGGGCAGTGAAGGACACACATAGGACCACACGCTCCATCCAGGTGCACCACATATTTTAAAATGGACACTCCTGCAGCTAGACCTTGGGAGCCAGTTCATCACAAAGCTGCTCGAGTGACCCCAAACCAAACCCAGGCACTCGGAGGTATTTTACAGTGTTTTTTCTCATTGTAGGAGGCACCACATCCCTGGGTGAGCTCACTTTGTCAGAGGTACCCCCACCTCTGAGGCAAGGCAGAGACACAGCTGGCAGCTCCCATGTCCCCTTCCTCAGCTTGCCCAAACTTCCTCATCTCTCACGCTCACAGGAGAGTGGATCTGCAGACTGCTGCTTCCCAGCTCCAGCTGCCCAGCTGCGGTTCCCTGAGGCTGCCCTGCCTCTGATGAGTCCAAACGTCACCAGCTGCAGGACGCAGAGCAGCTGCTGCACATTGGTAGCCAGCACACAGAGTGGGTGACTCATGGAACCCCTGAGAACAAAAACATCAGGAGAGCAGCCTAGCATGAGCTTCCAAAGGAGAGGTGGGTGAGCTGCACGGGCAGGTGTTTCAGTTCAGGCCTCTTAGTTCTGCTCTGTCAGCTGTCTTGTAGTACCTCAGGGGAAGATGAGCAAACAGGCAATGGGCTAGCATTGCTTGTTTTCTTGAGATCCTCCGTGCTTTAAAAAGTTTACTAGAGGGATGTGTTCCACTTGAAAAGTGACTGGTAGCTGACCTTTGCCTTAACTTGACCTATGTGGAGAGATGGGGCTGCCCAGCAAAGCAGAGGCCAAGCACCAAAACAGACGCAGACACTGCCACAAAGACAGGTGGGGCATGGCCCATGGGAAACATCCTCATCACGAGCTTGCTGGGCAATGTCTAGAACTGAAGTGCAAGTTCAAGGAAGCATCTCGACTTACTTCTGGCAAGGAGCACACACACTGGCAGTGAACATCCTGCTGCTGTCTGCCCACAGGAGTCCCTCGCTCAGCCAGGGTTACGGTGTGAGATGCACAGAAACCCCACTAGCCCTCTTTCTGCTGATGCCACATGCAAACATCTGCATCCAATGGTTTTGGTTGGGTTGTTTCAGCATTCAACAGCACAGGTCTCCAACGTCATAGTTCCACTTTCCCCATTTTCCTGTCTTCTGAAGTTCCAGGAAAGCGGTGCCGTGGTGAGTAGCCCCCAGATCTCCAGCAAGCCCCTCCAGGGTCCAGCATTGCTCTCACATGGGAAACTGCTAAAAGCAATGGAACAGGAACATATGTTACGGCAGGTGGAGAAAGTCAGGATTCTTTCACCTCACAGAAGGAAAAGTACCCAATTGCCACAGCATGCAAGTCAGTAGTGAATTATTTGACAGTCCTCAAATGCACAGCTCCCCATACCTTTTAACACTGTTAAAAGTAATGGGCTGTCCAAAGCACTCTGGACAGCATGGGAATGACTGCTCCCTAAGACTTGGTTTTCAGCATGCCCCCTGGAGACAGCGGGGGTAAGACCCACAAGTGGCACTTCCGCAGCGAGCCCCGCAGGTGCTGGCAGCGCATTTTGCTGTGCTGTCCTGGGCCGCACCACACAGCTCTGGCTGGGACCACAGTTGGAAGCTGTGGTTCTGGTGTGTCTCCAGCTTTCACAATGTTTTCCACTTCAGATCCTGGGGATTAAGTGTTATTTGGTATTGCAAGTGTCTGGGCTGTTCAGAGTGACCTGTGTGTTTGGGAGCGCCAGGAAGAGGAACATCCTGCTTGGGAGGATGGAGTCGGACACCAGCCTCAGCCACTGCTGCGTCAGAAGACCCAAACATTGGATTTCCAGTGCTTATGAAAGCTAAAGCACTGGAACATCCCTAGGGCTGGAAAACAAACAATCTGAAATTTATCCCCAAAAGCAGATGCTGCTGACTCTGATGAGCAGTAGGTTGTTGACTGTCAGTTTTTGTGAGTTTGACATGAATCATCTGGCAGTATGGAAGAAAAGTAAGGGAACCAGTGAGCAAAAATGCACAGCCATTGTTACAAAAATTAAAGAAAAAAGAAATTAGTCTAATTTCACCAGCTTTAGGGATTGGGCAATTTTCAGAAGCTTGAACTACGTATGTATCTCCTTTTCTGCCTGGATTCATACCACCTGCTCTTGGAAGTGCATTAGGAACAGACTCACCTGAGGCTGTGATCAAAAGAGAGGTGAGCACACCCATGGGGAATTTATTCTCCACTGATGATGAAAAGCAAGTGGGAGCGAGTTTTATATCTAAAATGAGGTAGGATTATTGATGCTCTTCGAATTTCAAGTTTGAATTACATTTTGAGTGCCTGGATTTAGACATTCTGTTCCAAGAGAAATGCTCAGAGCTGTACAATTCATTACATATAAGACTGAAAAGACTCCTGTGCTTATACATAGACACTGCCTAGTGTATCACAGGCAGCACCATTTACACACTGCCGTGTGTTCTCCAGCCATCTCACTGGCATGCAACACTCAGCAGCTGCCATCTGCGACGAGGGGCGCTGCATGGTTTGCAGGGTTGTTTCCCCACCCTGCAGCCAGATGCCGCTGCAGAGCAGGGCACTGGGAGCAGAGACCAGGGGACATCTCCCCTCAGGTCTCCAGAAACACGGGACAACTCCTGGAGGCACCGAGACCACGGACACAGGGTACCCAGAGGGAGAAGAGTGCCTCTGGATGGCACTCGGCAGCTCGCACTGCACCTAGGGTATATGCCCAGCAGCAGCTCTTTGCCAGCAGGCCCTCTGCTCCTTCCCCTGGGCCAAGCAGCGATGAGCTCCATCCCAGGACCCCAAAAGCCAAGTCTGAAGTCTGTGTCTCCCCATCACGTTCTTCAAAGCGTCCTGCTGGTTGCAAATACAGAAAGGAAAGAAAATATACATCCCGCTAAGCCACTTAAAGAAACACTGGGTACTGCTTGAAACTCTGAAATCAAAAGCTGTAATCTGCAGCAGGTTGCTTCCGAGCAAGCTGCCGACTGCCAAGGTGGCCTGACAACAGCCCTGCAGTGCCAACAGGGCTATCAGGATCTCACCTTCCAGCGTCTCCAGGGCAACTCTCCACAGCCCCCAGGTTCTGCTTCGACAAAGTGCCCAGGTTAGGGATCAACAAGCAGGAGGGGACAGCCCAGGGAGGAGGAGAGCCCCCAGGATTGCTCTGCATCTGTCTGTCCAGAGACATGTCTGCTGCAGTCACCTTCACTGCATTCAGATGGCACCTTGCTTCTGGTCTTCTCTTCTTTGCTGCTGTTTCACGTTTCTTCAGCTATTCACAAAACAAAGACAGGGAGAAATATTTAATGGGATGATATCCTTGCAGAAGATACTTGGAAAAAAAATAATCATACATCATGCATTTGCAAAAAAAAAAAAAAAAGGCAGCTCTGACAATACATAAATCAATAAAATAGAAAAAAAAAGTGCCAAAGCTGAAGTTTTCATTTATATGGAGAAAACTGAATTATCTTAAACACCATTATCTCCAGAGCCTGATAAGCACACGTATTTGGAGGATGACCCTCTGCTTCTCAGAGTTCCTTTTCTGCCCAACACAATCCATTGGTATGACAAAGTACAAAAACAAGAGCCAAAACTGGGGAGTTGAATTCTGCCAAACTCTCCTGTATTGTTTTTTAAGAGGCACCTTTGTCACTTCCAAGTTCCCAAGAGCAATGCAGCACGCAAGACCTCCAACAAGAATAAATTTATTCCTACACAGATATATGTTCCACAGCATCATGTAGGATACAGAAGATCCATGTCAAATCAGATTGGAAAGAGCTACCTGCAAGCGCTGCCTGGCCACCTGTCTGCGCAGAGCTTTCCATGCTGCAGAGGGCAAGCCGAGCAGCACAGCTTCCACTTTTGCCTCTCCCCCCCCATTTTTCAGAGGGGCAGGCTGCAGCTAACACTGGGGACACTGCAGATCAATAGCTTAAGTGACTCCAGACACTTTGTTCATGGAGTTTGTCAGTTCTGCCAGTTTCCATGATCTACTGAATTTCTCAACCGCTTCTGCCACAGCTCTGCCTAGATAAAGCACACTATTCATAGATATGTCTCAGCCAATGTCATACATCTCCAAAAAGGTGGCATTTCCACAGAATCAGGCAAGCTGCTGCTGCATTAGGGGTGCTAGCAGCTGACGCAGTGAGAGAACAGCCCCACACGCCCCCTGGGATGCCTGCCCTTGGCTGCTGCAGAGACAAGGCCCTGGACACGGGCTTCTCACCAGCAGAGCCTGCACTTATCTGGCTGTCGCACAGGCTTGAAGCAGGCATTTAACCACACAGGACAACAGCATGCACATGCAACCCATGCAATTGACTCCCAGGGTCTCTGTGTGTTCATTACCTTATTTATGTAAATAGCATCAGTATCACACAGGTACTGAAATCAAAATTGGGATTTCATTGATTTTGACAGCACAAAAAAGTTTCAGAGAAGAAAAGGCACATTACATTAGCTGCGTGCTTCAGAGAACAGAAAGCACAGCTCTCAGGTTTCAAAACAGAGATTTGCATGTATTTAAGTAACCCTACTAGCAGGCAGTGCATATTCACAATGAATGTTGATTACCAGCTCTCAGCCTAGGAGGCAGTAGCACAAAGAGCCTTCCAACACCAGGGTGCCACACAGCCAAACCTGCTCCAACACAGCTATAAACAGCTATTTGCATGCAAGCTTATTTCCCTTGGCCATCTGTACCTCTTGCTTTTCCTGCAGCAAGTATCCTATCAGTGGCCCTTTTCTAGTGGTAGTGATGCAGGAAGCAGTTTCTCGCCTGTGCACCTCTAGGCTCTGCAATTCATAACTTCGTCTTTTCTGTAAATTATGTGATTAGTGAATAGCATGACATTCACTGCTCTCTAAACAGCATTCTCCTCTTTCACCCAAGAAAAGCCTACAACATATGGCAGGAATAATGCAAACCGACATGTTTTTCTTTGAGAAAGTTGTGAGCTAACAGAGTTGGCCCTGGGTTTCCCAAATCTGAAAACCAGTTGTGTATTCAGACCGCATGAGACTTGCTCTGTGGAATATAACTCGTATTTGTCCATATGTAACATACAGGTGGAAATGGCTCAGTATGAAATGGTAGTACAGCGTGCCATCGATGTGCCTCCCTCCACTGGCCATTTGGCAATGGCAATACTGATGGAACCCAAAGAAAAATGGCACAAGTGGCTTTGAGGAGGGAAGAGGTTAACTGGAGAAGCTGTGTTAGCCAGTGTCCCATCATGAACAGAATTTTGTGTTTGTTTTGCTTTTAAATAAAGGTTATAGTAAATTAAAGGTAAGGTTAATAAAGGAACAAGTACAATCACCTAAAACTTTTAAAAAATACTGATATAAATCAGGATTTGTGCATAGACGTGTACTCTCCAGCCTGCGCCCATACTATTGTCTAGGAATGAAAGTTCTGATGTAAGGGAAATGATTGAATTTGCGTTTCTTTGTACTCAAGAAATACAGGCTCATCTGTATTATGCAGGCCATGTAGGAATTACAGTTCTCAATTTTTTAATTTCCTTGCTTTCAAACTGTTCGAGCAATTTGAAAGGATATTTTAAAAGTACTCATTTACAAAAGACTGAGTTGCATGCAAGCTGAAAAAAGTTGAGATTGGTTAAGATTCGGTATTAAAATGAATAAAACCAGAGGCACACAATTCTGATTCAATTAAACATCTTGAATGCTTTCTATGCAGTGTTTCACACTCATCTCAGCTGTAGAAATGCTGTGAGCTGTTCGCATCAGCTGCCCCTACAGCACTCGTACAGGTGCTGCACTTTGCACGGTGGAGCTGATATCTGCTCTTTTCCCAGGCGTCTTGGGATGCTGCTTCGTGGCACGAGATGCAGCATGGGACTGGGCTGCAACACAGAGCCTAGCTGCATCAACATGGGGCTGAAACACTCGTGGCCGTAACACAGTGGGACCAGACACCCCAGGTGCTGGGCTACAAAGTGCTGCTAGCAGGCAAAATCACACACGAGTCAACACCCCTCAAACCTTTAAGACAGTTATTACCGCTGCTATGCTTCTCTAGCTATCAAGCCTGAAAGCTCAGAAGGGGAATAATTTCAGGTGCAGACAGGCAAGCACTGACCCTCATCCCCTCAAGCCCCAGTGCTCATATCTGCAGACCTCAAGGCTGCAGGAGCAGTGTCCTGCACCTGGCTGCTGGCACACCGAGGTGAGCGGATGCATCGCGCCAGGGCTGCCACTGCCCCTGTGTTGGGGAGACTCAGCATCTGGCCACAGGGAGGACGGGAACGCACTAAAACTTGAGTTTGCTTAAAGTGTGAACCTGATAATAGACACGCAACAGCCATACCTGACTTTGTACAGAACTGCTCTTGTTTCACACAAAAACAAGATGACGGATTAAGCGTTCTCTTATAATGCTCCCATGTCATTTTTGCTAAAACCAACAAAGGAGCAAAATTTTCTTATGTGCACAAGAACTTTACTGGAAAAGTGAAGTTAATACACCTATTTATTCACCTATTATTGAAATAGAACAAAAATACAGAAATAAAGCAGCGGTTTATTTAATTTATTTAATTTAAACGTTAAAAAAGTAACTATTTCTCATTCAACTACAGAATATTGTATTAGTAATGAAGTTAAACAGTTTTAGTCAGAAAAAACAGAGGCCTTTAGATAGAATTCAATTTTCTACATTCAAATCAGCTATGAGAAGAAACAAATAACCAAATCTATTTCCTGTCCACAGCCCATGGCAACTTAAACACCCAAGATTCTATTTGGGACTCCAGCAACACTGTGCAAAACAACATAAGCCAGCTTCTTTCTGCATATTTATAAACTAAAAACAGAAAACAAAAAACCACCAACCCAGCTTTATACGACGGCATTTAGATAAGGCACATTCCTAATGAAAAAGGAAAAACGTATAATTGGATGATGTGGTATTACAGTATTATTCTCAACAACGATGCAAAGCTGCACAGAGATAAAACAGCTGTCAGATAAGCTTCATGATTAATACCAAGGAGTCTTTGCTTTCAGTTCTGTTGCTCTTACAAGATACTAACCAAAGTCACAAACTAAGTATGCAAACAACTTTCAGAAGATGAGCAATGCAGCTTTTCCTTCCTACGATCCTTTCAGAGAGAAAGAAAGGCAAGAACTTCACTGCAGTTTAACCTTCAACTCCAACCGCTTTTTTGGAAAAAAACATACAAAACTAGCCACGTTCATTTATAAAATCCACTTAGTATGCATTACTCTGATTCAGGGAGGACTAAGCAGAAAACACACTAGACTTCCAGTTCCAGAAGCCACACGGATGAAGCTACGGGTATTCACGTAGCACGGTCCGGCCCCTGGCTAGACCATGAGGCCCTCAGCCAGCACACAAAGCACCAGGCAGGACCTCAGGTTAGCAGCTTCTGGGCACATTGTAAAATGGGACACCAGCCCTTGTTAGCGTAGCAACCACATAACCACCAAGTGATTATATGAAGGTGCTTTATTCAGCGCTGGAAGCCGGGGCAGGTGCCCAAATCTGGCTTCAAGTCCCGTTACTTTCCAGCCATTATTTATACATTTAACATTACGTAAGGCATACATATTCATTACAGGTTGCAACATCAGCCTCGCATTCCATTCTAATTAGCTCTCCTCCCATTTGCACATGCGTGGTGCTCTCTGGTGGTCGTCCAGGTGGTCGTCCAGATGAAGTAAGGAGTCTTCCTCTCTGCTAAACTTTTCACCTTTCTCACTCGACGCATGCTCCCTCCGCTCCTTGGTTCTGCTTCAACTCATTTCAGCACTTCCAGGCCCTTATCCAAGGTCAGGTTGTATCTGTTCCCTCCCAGGGTTCCCCTTCAAAGATTCATTTGACTGTTCAGTATACTCCCTAAGTTTCCCAGTATACATAGATTATTTGATAATATACTCCCTAAACTTCCCAGTATACATAAATTAATTGATAATGTAAGTACATTCGGCAATGCTTAATTATACTGTATGACCCATCACCTAAGAGACATTAATAAAACATCCATTCGATTCTCCCCAACACTAACACCCTCACTGCGGGAGAGTGAGCAGGGAAGAGAAAGGGGAAAAGGCTCGAGCAGCATGGATGCTGCCCAGCCAGATCCAAATCACCCCTTGGCCACCTGGTCCTGCACAACAGATCCACCCCTGGCTCCCTGGGGGACAAAGCAGTCACCCCTGCAAGGCACAGCAGAACTTGAATGCCAAAGCCCACACCTGGCTGCACAGGAGTGGGATTGCTCCTCAGCACCATTTCGCTGTGGTACTCTGAATACTGCATTGAGCTCTGCTTTTACATTGTCAAGGAAGAAAGGCCACAAGTTCCTCCAGTGAAAATTTATTTTCCACCACAAAAAACCTGGTTCGGTCTCACAAAAACAGCATCTTTACCACTTAAATCAAACAAGATTAAGGCTTTCTGTACAAACCAGCTGTGACTGCTTCACTCGCCAAGTTTTGAAGTCATGAAAAATTCAGGATTAAAAATACAGCAGAACATCAGGGAAAAGTTCTGTCCTGTCAAAACAGGGCTGGCAAGCACCAAGCCCACCCCAGCTGTTGCTACCTCATTTGCCAGGACAGCTGCAGCAGAGGTCACTTTAGCAGACTGGAAGTGCCTTTGCTTCCAACCCAAAGAGGTAACCGCTGCTGTAATGGGAACAGGTTGTTTTACACGCAGGACTGGAGCACCAGAGGGAAGGGAGTGGAACCCAACGTCTTAATGGGTCATCTTCCATTTCACGTGGATGGCAATAGGAGGTGCCAGCCCTTTCCAAATGCAACTCTTGAAATGCTTCTGAAATGCCCAAATGCCCTTCTGCAGCAGTAGCTTTTAAATGGAAAATGAAACATCTTAACAATAGAGAAGTACCCCTTCAACAAGCTGAGACAAAATGATATTCACTTAGAAATGTGTTCATCACAGAAAGCAGGATGAGAAATGCATGTGCTTTACTAGTACATCAAAGATTGTCATCAAGAAAATCCACAATGAGTTATAAATGCAAGGAAATTTCATAGTGTTTATGGGAGAAGCAAGTTTTTTCCTGCAAACAGATGTGAAAACAAGGCGGTGAGAACAAAGACCTTGTTCCCTAAAGTAAATTTTCACTCATCCCAAGCATTTTCCATGGCAAACACACACTTCCCTCCCTGTGCAGAACGGAGGGTCACTACCAGCAGTTTGCTGGAATAAAAGGCTTTATGGACCATGAATTTTAAACACCAACTTCTGACAGCTCTGCTGATTGCTATTAATAGGGCAGAAAGCAACCCATAGATATGCAAACAAGAAGAGATAGTACGGTCTCCCTAAGTGGTGTAATCCATCTGAAAAGCAAAGACATTTCAATAAAATCACCCAACACTTCCCATTACACCCAGCAGCATTAGCTACTCTTAATTCTGTGAGAAACACTCCGTAGCCAATAACTTAGGCTCAGGCGAGGATCTCAGTGGAGTAGTAATTTATTCGCGATTGCAATGGCGGGCGCCCCACAGGCAGGAGCGCACCTACTAGTGACATAGTACAGTTTATATACCTTCTTTCTCGACGACCGGGACCCTCCCCCCTGTTTCCCCACTGAGTGGGGATTCCAGGTTCACAACCTATCCAATGCTTCACAAACAATACATGGCCTTCAGTTGCCAGCCTGTTAAATTTCAAATTTCTTTCGACTTTTTTTACTGTTTGAAGTGGTAACGTTTCGTCACTTATCTGACTTAACACCGTGATTTTCACCTAATTGCTCTAAGGAGTCCGGTTGTCTGCATTTTACAAGGTTGTCTGTTAAGCTTTCTTATCACTGCAAGCATATCTCAATACCACATTCCTTCCCTCTAAACAATGTAACTCTGCAAAAACATTTTTATTCCCACAGTGTGACAACCCATCTTTTATCTGGAACTTTCCAGACTTGCTTCTGCACATCACTGAACTCCTTCTGTTTCCAAAGGGGGAAAAAAAATGTTATTTCAAGAAATATTTCTGGGGGAAATATTAACATAGAAGAAATTCACCAGTGGGCTTTTTGTTTCTGTGTTGGTTTGACGTCCCCGCTATTTCCAGCCCAGGTGTGCAACCTCCAGCTCCTCCCCTGCACACAGTGAGCTAAGAGTCCCCAGCTGCAGGTGAGCCCTGTGTAACATAGGAACTCAGCATTACCAGGTCACTCCAAATTAAGCTGTGGGGTTGCTTCTAATCCAGCTCCTCTGGACAGGGTGGACGGCGCTTGCAGGGCTGCCCTTGGCTCAGTTTGCAGCACAGGAGTTGTGCACAGTTAAAGTGGCTCCAGAAACCAAGCAGCAAGCACACTGCCTGGCACTGGAGGAGCCTGTGTGGGACCAGAACTGGATTTTGCTTGTGTTATAACTGTCTCAACAAGGCCATGCACAGAAAAGCCCATTTGGGTAAACTTCAGTATAACATCTTTAATGGCCAGAGCAGAGCATTTGACTTTGCAACCTCAATTTTTCTTCAGTGAGGTTATTAGCACATAATATATTAACTGAAAAAAAATAATTCAAGTTCAATCCACCAAAAAAATCAATTTTTATATGAGCTAACTGATTTCCAAGGTGTTTTCAGGGGAAGAAGCTGCTAGCTCCATGCCTCGTAGTGAGGGCTGCTCCTGCAGAGAGCACCCAGAGATGCTTACATGTATCCATCACTGGGACAATTCCAGCATATTCATACAACTGCTCTCGGAATGCTCTGATCATCGTCTCGGAACGCGCCAGCACAGAAATCAAATAGAACACATCTCCAGCAATGCTTACCATTGCCATCCTGCTAAACATCTGCTATAAATAATCATGTTTCATCAATAATACATAAAGAATGTATTCAGCATGGGTTGTGAAACAGATGTATATTGAACCATTCAATGAAAATGAAATTTCCATAAAGAACAAATGTAGTCAACTTGTACTAAAGCAGGAATCCTGCATTCAGTAAAAGCCAGCATAAGTAGTTTTGTAAATTGGGAACTTTGTTTTTCTTTTTAAACTTGTAGTTGTCCTTGTTTTCTGTCATTCTTATTATTGTTTTTCACTTAATCATTCTCCATGCTCTCCACAGAAAGAATGCTTGATCAGCTCTTCCAAAAGCCAACAATAAGCAAATTAAATCCCTTTGGCATCACTGCACAGAGCAGTTGCATAACAAGCCCAGTATATATAGAAATTGCATTCCAAGTGTTTACATAAGAGCTCCAAATAACACAGATGTAAAAAAAAAAATCAACCCAATTTACAAGCCAGCCCTGCAAGCGCTTTTGTGTCTGATAACTTGCAGCAAGTGGATCAGCTTACAAGTGGTACATGGTTAATATTGTTCTTGTGCTGTTTACATAACTGGAAAAGAAAGATTAAAAATTGAAAAGGCAAAGTATGTGTAAAATAGTGATTTGCTCATCTTCAAGACAATGCTGTCTTTAGCCAGAAAGACTGACACAGAGGCTGATGCTTTAAAATAATACAAGCTATCTAAAATATTCTCTAGTTTCTTGTATTCATGCAAATCACCATGCACTCTCAGATGAGACTTCCACAGGTATTTCTGCATGCTCTTCTCCCAGTCTTAGTTTTAATGCCTGCATCACAGATCAAGAAAATCTAAATTTGTTCCACAAGCGTTAAAGCAACTGAAGTCCTAAAAGCAACCATTACTGGGGGATCCAGGCTTCTAGTAATTCAAAGACAAAAAAAAAAAAAACAGTAACTGCACAATATAACGCTCTCCTATGCAGGAGAGGGATGCTGCGTGCTGAGGAGGTTGCTGAGGATAAAGTCACATCAATTCTAATCCAACCTATGCATCTACAGTCTGAAGGCTATACGTTTGTCAACAAGTATGAACTAGAAACTCTGCTGAAGAGGTCAGCAACACTGAAAAACAAGTCATCCAACGTCACTGAGCAAACTTGTTCATTTCTAGCTCAATAAAATGTTTTATGCACAGATACAGGGGGGTTCTGGGGAGCAGAGCCCCACAGCCCCACGCAGCACTGGGGGCAGCAGGCACCAATTCCTGGGGACACAGAGCCACCGCTCTGAGGGGGGCAGAGGGGTGCCCCACAGGCAGGGAGGGCACAGGCCATCCATAGCAGGCTGCAGGCAGGCAGGGCAGCTGGAGGCAGGCAGTGGATGTGGGGCTGCTGGGGTGCGACAGCACCAAGAAGCTGGGTTAGGATGCACCCCAAGTACAGTACATTACAAATACTACCCAAAATTATCCCAGTAAGAAAAGCATTTACAAACATCATCTGACACTTCAGTTAGAAGAAAAATAAGTTTCTGGAGTTGCCTTTCTCTAGATAGGCAACATAGGTTAATAACAGATCATCTGCCAGCACCTGGAGTAGCTTGCAGAACCAGATTAAACAAGGCAAATTTTTCCACATGCGAAGCTGCAGGAGGTCAAAAGACAAAACTACAGTGGAAGAGATGAGGGAAGCTCCAGCTGTAAGGAACAGAGAAGAATAATTGCCAAGATCACAAAGCAAAAGGCAACTGCAAGTGCAGTGCTGTGGGGGCTGCTAATGGGATTGGGAGCACTGCATTTAATGTTTGCATTAGCAATCCAGTCAGACAGCCCTGTTTCAGCCACAGTCAAGTTTCTTAGCTGTAAAACCAGAGCAGAGAAACGTGCAGGAGGACCAGAGAATGCTACAAACCGTTTGGAAGTACAAGACAAAATGCTCAATGCCATGAGCCAAATCTACTATTAGTAAGTGCAGAATATATACATACATACTATACACAAAACAATATACGAGCATGCAACTTTCATATTGTGGGGAAAAAAAATGTTGTTTTTGCAGAGTTACATTGTTTAAAGGTAAGGAATGGGGTATTGAGATATGCTTGCAGTGATAAGAAAACTTAGCAGGCGACCTTGTAAAATGCAGACAACCAGACTCCTTAGGAGAATTAGGTGAAAATCACGGTGTTAAGTCAAGTCAGATAAGTGAAGAAACATTACCACTTCAAACAGTAAAAAAGTCAAAAGAAATTTGAAATTTAACAGGCTGGTAACTGAAGGCCATGTATTGTCTGTGAAGCATTGGATAGGTTGTGAACCTGGATTACCCAGTGAATGGGGAAACAGGCGAGGGTCCTGGTCGTCGAGAAAGAAGGTATATAAACCATACTGTGTGACTAGTAGGTGCGCTCCTGCTTGTGGGACACCTGCCATTGCAGTCGCGAATAAATTACTACTTCACTGAGATCCTCGCCTGAGCCTAAGTTACTGGCTACAGAGTGTTTCTCACACTTGGTGTGATGCAAGGACCAAGTGATAACACGGCGCCCCTTGGAACAATCTGAGCTGGAATGTTTCTTCACTTATCTGACTTGACTTAACACCGTGATTTTCACCTAATTCTCCTAAGGAGTCTGGTTGTCTGCATTTTACAAGGTCGCCTGCTAAGTTTTCTTATCACTGCAAGCATATCTCAATACCCCATTCCTTACCTTTAAACAATGTAACTCTGCAAAAACAACATTTTTTTTTCCACACAAACACATGCGTGGTGCTTTACAGAACAGATGAGGACAGGTCCAGGGACAGATATGTTCAATGCTTTCATTCTTCTGATCTCTCCCACCACCACATCCAGATCCAAAATACAGCCTAAAATAGAATTCAATTTATTTCTTTCTGGACAATGATGGAACAAATGGGCTGAAGGAGATCAGTTCAGCTTTCTATTACTGTGCACACATTAAACATTAAAGCTGCTATATTTCTTCCCCTAGTAGAAGTATTAAAAATGCACAGAACATTTTCAATTTGAATTCCATAATTATCCATAATGCTTTCAGAGTTGTTGTTTTTTTTTTTTTTTCAGTTGTTACCATGTCACTTCCCCAAGCAGCTTCTTAAACCTCTTCCTTCTCCAATTCTGTATGTTTCTTACTACCTTTGAATCCCTCCCAAATACAGACAGATTCTATCACCCCAGGTTCAATCTAAACAAGGAAACAAAGAAGCCCAGGAAGCATTCTGGGCATGGCTAACCCTGTCTCAGCACCGAGTACATCAGACCTCATTGAGAGAGCAGAGCAGTTTGCTACACGCTTAGTATTGGCCTCTAACTCCCGGTTTCATTTTATCTGACCTGGTTCTTTCGGGCTCTCCCCAAATCTCAGATGGTGCTCCCAGCAAGATTCATGCTCGCTTCCACAGCAGAAGGGTGCTTTCCAAAAACAGGGTATTACCCGGGGGACCGGTAACCTGCAGGAGCAATAACTCCGTATTCTGTAGCCTGGGGAAATTCCCTCCTCCCTCCGAGCCCCAGAGACAGCCTTCACAGCCCATCAGCACTCTGCTTTAGAGCCACCACGAGGAATACCAGAGGCAGACTGCCATACCCATAGCTCCAAGTTTGCACATGAAAGGAGAAAAAAACAAATGCGCACATACTAAACAAAGGAAGACTAAGAGAGCGTTTCTCTCTCCTAGGGACGATCCTGGTAATCCTCTAGGAAGGAGCAGACTGCGGGCCGCCTCCACCAGCACCGAGGCGTTATCCCCGGATCACTGCCCTGCTCCAGCCCCTCGTCTCTGCAGGGCTGCAAGGGGGCACTCAGCAGCACGGGCTGGTAGGAAATCCAGCCCTCGTGTCCTTCGCTTTCCGTGATACGTGGCAGAGAGCAGCCTGCCAGTCCCGAAGATAAAGTGAAGGAGAAGGGCTCACGCCCACAACTAGATAAAGCTCGCTGCTCGAGAAAGCCAGAATTAAACCTCTCCCTGTCCCAAAATTACAAGGTAGATGTGTGTGTGGGGGGGGTGATCAGGATGTTAAAAAAAGTTTCTTCTCAAACCTATTTTTCAGATGATGCATCACCAGGACTGCAACTGTTGATGTGACTTCTATGGATCCTTTGTTTGTCCACGAAAACCTGTTTATCAATATTATTGAAATGGATACATCTAATTTTGGAAAAAAAATAATCTAATAATCGTTTTCCAGATTAAAGCTGGAAACTACAGCACGTGTGATTTCCACTGCTCTGCTAACAAAAGCCCTTTTGTTATCTGTATCACAACCAAGAGTAAAAAGAAATACTTTATCTGCCCGCACTCTTAAAGACTGTAACATATTTCATTGAATTTGTCCACACAAATGTTACACATTCAGCCAATTGCTCACATCCCCATGAAGAAACTCGATTTTTCTCGTTTTCTACTAAAAAGAAAAAAATAATATGAATCCCACAGTCTAGCTGCTAAGCCCCTATTGTTTCCCTAGACAAGTGTAATCACTGTCATCAACTATAAATGGGATAAGTGCATCTTTACACTGACCCTTTGTCATTTTATGCCTCTGTATTCTCTGTTCAGCACTTTACAATCCATGGTTCTGTTTTGCCTTTCAAGCAAAACTTTGTGACAGACTTACAAAAGAAGTGTTTTGATAGCTCAGGTAAGTGTCAGCTAGTTCTTTTAACTTTAATTTTTTATTATTGTTACATAAACACGTTCAAAAAAATTGTGAATTTGCAAGTCACAAGTCTGAAAAGGCCAAGCTTCAGCACATACTGGTGATGTTCAAATACAGTTTTTCTTTAAATTTATGTAATTTGAGTAAGATTGAAATAGATTACAGTAAATTAAACTCAAGTAGCTACTGCTGTTTACTAAGGTTTCACAAATTGCTGGGATATTCTCTCTCTACAATTTTTATTCTGTAAAAGGCATTTATTTTCTGGATTAATTTTGAAGCAATGCATTTGTAAGATTGCAGCACAAGGAGCAGATAAAATTACATTTCAGTTATTTATACGTTACACTAATGACACATTACTGAGGCATTATAAAGATCGGATAACCAACTGCTATTGGAAAAAAATAAACAACAAAAACGACATTTCACTGTCACATTCAATGACGTTAAAGAATTATTCAGCAGGAATTAGTTGCCTAATCTCTCTGTCAGCATTGCAGGATGGTTTATCTGTCTCTTCCTGCTGAAGAAAGCAAAGACAGAAGCACTGCCATCACGCAAGCTCCCAGGCATGAGCAGAGCAGCCGGCGTGACCATAAAAAGAAATACAGTGGGCAGGGAAGACGAGAGAAGGACAAGTTTAAGTTCAGTTCTTCCCCAGGCCACATTCACACTATGTGGGAGGGATGGCTGCACATATGTCAAGCAGCATCGTGGGCACCAGCGGCTGGCCCTGGGCAGGGACACCCACCAGCAGCTCCAGGAGCTGCAGCACGCGTGGGCGGTGTGTCTTGGGAGGAAGAGGGAATAAGCCTTGACTCCAGCTGTTCCCATGCAAGGTCAGCCTGGAAGGCACCCAGCAGCAAGCCACACGGACACTGGGCACTTAGTATAAAAGCTTACCTTTGGGCAAGGAACGGTGCCCTGAACATGTCCTGCAAGTCCCATCTTTAGGTATGAAGAATGAGATTCATGAAGGAAGCGAAGAGACCGAAGCAGTCAGATGCTCACACAGCAAATAGGAAATTCAAGCAGGAGGCAGGCAGGTAACCTGCATCTTCTCCAGGCTTTTGCCAATGTCGCTACCACCAGCATCAGCAGAGAAAAGTCAACAGGGGAAACTGGCAGCCCAGACAGCAAGGGCAAAACCCTTGAAGGAGCCAGTTCCTCCCCAGAGAGGGGCAGAGGCTGGCAGAGCCCTGATGACCCATGGGGTGGTTGCACCCTCAGAGGGGCAGGGGTAAAACTCTGCGCACTGCATTTTGAGCCACACCATGCCGTCCCCCAACAGTTTACCTGTCCTCACCTCACCAGCTCCCACCAGGTGACCTGAACAAAATCAATGTCTCACCAGCTTTGCTAAGACCACAACACCACAGGCTCCTTCCCATAGCCCCAGGCAGCAAGAGCCAGATGCAGCCCTCATCCCACCTCTGATGCCCTCACCATGGGCCACAACGCATGCAGTTGTTTGAAGGATGTGGCCACTTGCCTGCAGCAGAGCCATGCAAAGAGCATGGAGAACCTCTGCAGAAGATAAGGAAGAAGTATTTTCTGGGTGGCATGGAGGGAACACCTCCTTGCCTATCCCATCAGCAGATGGAGGGGTGAGGGCACAGGGCCAGGCCTGTCACAGCACTCTGCCTCGACAACTCCATGCCTTTAATGTGGCACCTGAAAACAGGGCAATGACCCTTCTGAGGGCTGATACGCAATCCAGAGGGGAGAGGAAAGAGCTCTGTTCCTCTGCTTTCCAGCTTCCTGCAGATGTCATTTCCTGGACAAACCATGCAGCAGCTCAGTTCCTCCAAGCAGGAATGCAGGCAATCCTCATTGAGGACCGGGCTGCTGTGGTTACACACAATTTGGGTTGAGGACATCTTGTGCTAAAGCTGTGAGGGTACAGATGAAAACAGGTGCACGCATGATGGAGGTAGTGCTTTCGGGGCGGGGGAGGTAAAATATCACCAGAGAACACAGAACAGAATTTGGAGGTAAAGGAAAACCACCTTCCAAACAAAATACCTTGCCCATTTAAGGCAACAGAAATACCAGCCACACGCTGTTTACAGATTGTTGGTTTATACAGTTTTAATTCCAATGTGTTCTACTCTCAAATGCTTTAGTCATACACTCCTTGTAAACAAGGTTAGCCTGCCTACTGATAAGCATCATTTTTTTATTTTTTAAAATTTACCAATTACACTTTTTTTTTGGGGGGGGGGGGGGGAAGAGGGTTGAAGGTAATTCTGGTAATAAGTTCCACTCTTTTTCAAACATACATCATTGGTATTTCCACTGGGGGTGTTAACAGCTTTACTCGAGGCTGCAGTTACAAACCCTAGCCCTCTGATGGGACCTGGGCACGCAAAGATAGAGAGCAGAGCAGGACTGGTGGGCATGGCTGCTGGGGAAGTGCCCAGCCTTGCCCAGCTGTGGCCAGAGCTGGCTGCAGGGCACTGCCACACACAAGCCTCAGGTCACAAATGCTAGAGCAAGCCTCGCCACAACAGGAAAGCATGTCTCACCTGCAGAGGCTGCCTACTCCTCCTCCCAAAAACACTGTTCTGCAGGAACCAAGCCCTCTGTGTGGCAGCCCCTTGGCTTTCCACACTTGCAATGCTCAGCTGGGACTCCAGGAAGAATATTTTCAGTATGCTGTCCTCAGGTTTAACCTAACTTTGAGCTCTTGCAGAAGCAGATAAACCATCTGCTAATAAAACACAGCTTACAAGCATATACAAATGTTTATCTTCCTTCAGGAGCAGTGTTTTATTGACCGATTGTATCTACACAAGTGGAATGAAAGCACAAATACTGTAAATCTCTCAGAGAGACATCTTTTTATGAAAAGCAGGAAAAAGGCAATTTCTGTAAAGATAGCTTGCAGAATTAAGAGTAAGGAAATGAAGAATGCTCTTAAAACAAACAAAAAAAAAAAACAACAAAAAAAAAGGAAGAGCAGACTGCAGCTTCTAAACTTCAGTAATTTTCAGACACGCCATTGTGGAGTGAGTTTCCGGCAGCTACAATTGCCGAGTTGGTTGGCCTGCCCAGGCAGCGACAAAGCGCAAATTGAACCACAAGACAAGCTCCAGAGAGTAAAAAGGTTTTACCTCTGTCTTTATGACAACATCAGTCCTCTTTTAAACAAGCAATTCCATGAACAGGACTATCTTTAACTAGTTGCTCCAGAATAAAAGCAGCAGAATTCTTAAAGTTCCCCTCACCTTGTGGGTTCTCAAACAAGAGGTAAGCCAACTGTCTTTCTATGTGAATCTGCTGCTAGACATTTTCTTCTACCCGAGAATCTGATTTTCACAATGTTTAAAGGCATTTCATACCTCAACCACTCAAAACCCTGGCCATGTCCAGCTGAACTTGTCCCAGAGACCTTGAGGCAGCTGCAAGGAAGGGGACAGCAGCAGAGCCTTGCTCCTGCACAGCCTGCCCAACCCAGGCCATCCCCTTGGAAGCTCCTTGCGCTCCTGCTGAGCCTGAGGCAGGTGGCTGCAGGGCTGCAGACACCTGGCTGTGCCTCCGTCAGTGCCAGGGGGTGTGCGCCCAGCAGGGCATCTGTCCTCTCCCCCTCCCTGCCAGAGGCATCTCTGGCAGGAATGCTTCTTTTCCATGGTCTGGTGATAAATCTGAGGTCAGGCTTGAGCCAGTAAGGTACTTTGGTTTCAAAGCTTAAACCATGTCCTGCAGTTCTTCAGAAATGAAGTAAACAGACATAAAACAAGCACCCTAAAATATTTTAATACCTATTCCAAAACGTGAATCCCAGAGACAGAGGCTACCAAAGTCAAACAACAGAGCAGAAATTGCTTAGCACATACGTAGGAGATGGCAACAACTTCTCTTGCAGCCAAGAGCCAAAGCCCCACAAGGAGCTGTGCTCCAAAGCAGTGCAACCTGGCTCTAGGCAGCAGCATCAGCCAGCGGGGTTGAGGAGCTGCTAGACATCTCCCCTCCTCCCTCCACCGTAACTAAGAGCCAGATAAGGGGGTGGCACCAGGTGCATCATTTGCCATATACTGCTTTTCAGGTAAGCAGAGCTACACCTGGCCGCCTGTCGGCATGGCATTGGACAGAGCTGGCTGGGAGCACGTGGGTCTTCCCAGCAGGAGGGGGTCCCACCTGGGCAGGCAGGCTGGGAGGAGGCCCTGCCGACTTCAGCAGGAAGCCAACGTGCCACCCAAAACACCATCTCACATGGCTAAGGTTGCCATGGAAACACTATCCTATATAGGTCACCCAGTCCCTTCCCAGCCCCCCCGCTGAACATTGAGATCTTGTTCCACCTGGCATTAGAGCAGCTTGGGATACATGCTGGAGGTGACTCACACCTGCTGTGGCTCCCTGTCTTTATGCACAGTGCAGACACTGGCCACAGAGGCACCAGGACTTCTTAAATAGCAATTAGATGGCAGCCAAGCAAAGCAACATTACTTCCAGTAAAGACTCTTGTACCAGGTATGCAGCCCACGCTAAGTCCCATCATACAAAAGTGAAGATCCCAGCACCACCTCTGAGTCCTCAGAGCCAAATTCAAGCAGCAGATTTTAAGCAGAGTTAGATTACAAGTGATGAATACCCCTCAATTCCTACATGAAAATCTGAAGTAAGAGGCAGGTCTCAGATGCTCCTCTTGCTGTGATATGCAGCTTGCAGCTCTCATTATAATTACTTCTAGAAATATTTCTCGGGGGGGGGGGAGGGGGGGAACAACCCAAAGGTATAACTGATAATCTATTTGCTCAGCAATAATCCTGCAAGCATGCCACATTACATCACTGCCCTGTCTTTGCCAGCTTGTGAGATTCAGGTCATGGTCTTCGTGCTATTACTCAAAGCCCTCCATCTCCAGGAGGCTGCCTATAAATATTGGAAACCATCTCCTTCTCCATACGGCTTCAACATCCCAGTAGAACAAGGCTGCAGAGAGGGCACTTTGGATCAAGGCAGTGGCTGCGAAAGATAAGGGAACCTGCTAGAGGAGACGTGGCCTCCACTGCACAGCTCACCTCCCCAGAACGACCACTTGAGGAGCTTCCAGCTCAGAGCCAGCTGCAAAACTCATTTCTTCGCCTGAATTGACCTCACACAAGTGCCTTCTAAGCAGGGAAACACAGCAAGCCCATAAAGTATCAAAGAAAACAAAACCCTAATAAAAATAATCAAGTTATCCTTCCTATGTACCAGGAGAGAAAGAAGGAGGAACAAGATTATTTCCATGTTTAAGTGCCTGTGATGAGCTCAGATGCTACAATTGCCATTACAGCAGTAAGGAAATGGCTGACAGCTGGCTCATCAAGGTGTCTATAAATAATGCAGTACATCTCCAGACCTGTAGTTAATTTGCCAAAATGTATGTTACAACTAGCCTGGACACTATGTTCTTTTAAATACATGAATCAATTATAGGGTGACATATAGTATATTAGCATTAATTGTATGTTTATGTTACCTATATGTTACACAGTTACGCTACCTGTAACTATGTTATAGGTATTCTTATGGGCATATAACCAAAGCCTTCCATGCCAATTCTGGAAGCACACTTTGCAAGGAGAGAAGCAGTTCCCCATGCTCTGAGCAGGTGTCACCTGTCACTGGACCAAGGCACCATCAAGACAAGGACTGCCTGGTGCCTGAGGCTGCTCAACCCTCTGCAGTTATCGACAATCAGTAGGCTTTCGGTGTGACCTCCGGCAGCCCCATGGGTGGTATACACCTGTCCCCTCCCTCAGACAGCTCAGAGCAGCCACCCGTGCAAAGGGCTGTCCAGTGAGTGAGGATCTCTTCTGTCACAAGCCTGACACATCACCTGTTTGAGCAGCTCCTACAGACCTGCTCCCATGGGTTCCCCACATCAGAGGGGAACACACAGGCTTGCTTTCTGACTGCCCAAAGCTCTGCTTCAGCAGTAGCATGGTTGGCCAACTCAGGTCCTTGTGTGCCCACAGAACTGACAAAAAATCACTGGCCTTAGTTTTAAAAGATGTAAAGTCTGAATGGATTTTTTAAGATAACACAGACCTCTGTGAGGCTGTTCCTACAAAGTCACCTTCTGCAGCATGCTTTACAGTGTCAGATTTTGCTGTGTTTAGTCTGGCATGGAAAAAAAACAACAGCTGATTTTATCATAAAATTTCAGAATTTGAGTCAAAACTCTTCTCTGCTGATTGCTTTTTAAAAGTCAGATGTGTCATAGCCCCATTAAAAAGAAATTACTTCTGCGTCTGTTCTAACCATCCAGCAGCAGTTTAATGCTGCTTAGCATCCAGAACACAACTGTGAAGTACTGCTTAATAAAATTACAATTGGTCTAGGAGCAGTTCTTCAACCCACTATTTTGCACACCTCTCCCCCCCTTTTTTTTAGGGCAGTCCTTTGCTTAAAGATTCAATATCACCAAAGCGTACCCTAGCAAGTTTGCAAAGATTAAAACTGAAGTCAGAAAATACAAAGAATAAGCCTTTAAATGACCTTTGAAGTGCATGGGAGAGTATTCAAAAGGCTTATAGTTTTAAAAAAATAAACATGTAATGATCCTGCTGTACTTATTTTTAACATGCAGTTTTTCTAAATCCTCATATTTGACAACATTGTCCAGAACTGGGCTTTAGCAACACTGCAGTGGCTCTCAGACACACAAGAGACCTCACACTTCACCACATTCTTCAGGTAGCAGCGGGGATGTTGCAGGCTCAGTTTAATGAGGCCAGTTGTGGTTTTGTTTTGCTGTTCCTGGACAGGGCCAGTCTTCACGCTGGTGGAGGTCTGTGGTTTCTTTCCCAGGATGGACTGTGGGAGCTTCGCAGCTCCAATTCCCCAGCACGCCACAAAACCCCTACTGCAGGTGCAGGACAGGAGCAAGCCGATGTCATAGGCACCAGCTGCTCGAGACAACCTCAGGCTGCCCTGGGAGCTGCAATTCTCCACCTTTCCCTCCTGCCTTATCACCCACCAGATACCGCTTTGGAGCTCTGGCTTCCCCAGCTCAGGCTCCTTCCCACCTCTCATGTAACAGGAAGAAGTTTGGTTGATGATGCCAGATTCTACTCAAAATTTGTGTTTTTGTATAGAACTCTCTTCATAGAGATTGCTGACTGCCTTTTCCTACTCCATCCTCACAGTCAGGTCTGTGGCTGCTGAGAACATCTGCAGACCTCCTCCCCTTCCACACACTGATTTCCCAGGAAAGTCTGCCTGAAGTTCATAACCCACACCTTTGTCTTCAGCACGATGGAAGTTACTGATGGGCTCCTCATCCCTCCAGCCTCCTTGCAGCTGTCTCCCCACAGCCTCAGCACATGATAGTCACTGGACCAAGCCTCTCCACTGCCACCCCATCCTCATTTCCTCACATCCACACTCCAGCCATGGGGCCTGCAGTGCTCCTGAAACCAGGCCAGCAGCACAGGAGGACAGGTTGCCATTAGCCACAATGCCTGGTTGTTCACAGAAACCTGGCCCTGAATTCAGGCATGCAGAATTGATGGGCTTCTACAACTTGTGCAGCTGAGGAAGACCAGGGTTATAAGCCATCCCCATCTCATGCTGTGGATTCAGTGACTCCACCAGCCAAGCAGCACAGAAGCATGCTGCAGTAACAGGCGTCTGCCACACTGAAGCTGGGCCTGGAGGCATCTACTGAAGCGCGTCCTCTTTCAGTCAAACTCAGGCATCTTCAATAGTCCCATGGGAGACAGTTGTGGCCACATCTGCTGTGTGGAAGGGACAGTTTTATGCATGTGGGGGAGGCATCAGTGCAGGGGCTGGTGCTCAGGAGCATCTCTGGAGACAGATGCTCAGACACTGACAGTGTAGCTCTCCATCAGGGAGAAGACAGATGACATTATAGCCTCTACCAGAGCCGCCACCTCAGTTTCTTGATGCACACTGTAATCTAGTGCAACATCGCTTTGACATGTGTTATAACCATTTCAGCCTTACTCTTCAGAGCAGTGCAAAACACAGAAGCCTGCAGGAGGTCAGATGCATTCTCTAGTAGGGAAAGAGTGGGGAAGCAGGGGAAGTATCTGGGAAACACAAAGCTGAGCCTGGGTACAGCCTTGAGCACTTTGCATCTCAAAGATGCAGGAATGGCTAAGAAGCTCAGAGCTCAGGACAGGGGAGAGCACCCCAGTGTCCTGGGGACACCTGGAAGAAAAGCCACTTACCTTGGGGAGGACAAGGCAAGGGGCTGCAGCAGTGAGACAAAGGTAGAATAACAACAACAAAAAAATCTTTTCAAAGCAAACTTTAAATTGCACAAGTCAGTTTTCCACTTCTGCAGTTACCATCCACCAGGGTGTAGGGAACTGCAAAGGTGGCATCAATCTCCTCTAAATTACCTCCCATCTAGTGCAGCTGAAATGTTAGCTCTCTCTTAACCTAACAGAAGCCAGCCCTACCTGTTTAATCAAGCAGGCAGTTCTTCACCAGCATAAGAGCTCTTTATATCTACCAAAAAATAATAATCCTTGCAAACTGTAAATTGCTATTATCAGGGCTATGACTTGCCAGGATACAAACATTATTTCAATATAAGGATGAAATAAAG
This sequence comes from Anser brachyrhynchus, assembly GCF_964034855.1. Classification (NCBI taxonomy): domain Eukaryota; kingdom Metazoa; phylum Chordata; class Aves; order Anseriformes; family Anatidae; genus Anser; species Anser brachyrhynchus. Next base: position 11,418,075 of record NC_137696.1, on the reverse strand, counting down.
ACATCTAATGATATGTCATCCATACAAATTAAGATAGAGGAGGCTGTATAAAAGCCACCACTGCATTATCAATACACTTTATCAGCAAGTTCCCTCACTTACTAAAAATGCATGCGAGTTCTTGCATTCCTCCTTATCACTAGCAGAGGAATTCTGCTGAAATTATTCAGAATCTTATACATATGCATTATATGAATTATACATATACACGATGATAAAGAGACTTGCTGCATCCAACCTGCAAGGAGGAAACCCGCGAGCATCGCTCCCCAGAGCCCAGCTGGGACACAGCCCATGTTCCTTTCACCGCCAGCTCTCCCCAGCAGCCCTCTGCCCCAGAGGCAATCGTGTCAGAAGAGGCATCAAAGCCTGTTATAACCAAGTTCTTCATACAGACATGGAGTTCGTGTGCAGGGAAGAACATCACAGAACAATTACTAAGAGAGCCTGAAGTTCAGGTACACACTCATCCCTGTGTTTGTACATAGCGTCAAAGAGAAATACACGCTTTGAGCCCGGCAGTGTTTGACTGCACAATCATTAGAGAAATTTCTTTACCAGATGTGCTTTGTTTAGCTTTCTGTGGGATAACCCCCCCATGGAATAAACAAGGTGGCAGCCCATTAAGCCTGCACAGTCTCATCACTGTTCCAAGGAGGGAAACAGGGAGAGCACCATGGGTGGCCAGCATGCCCGGCACTCTGCTCCCTGCACAGGTGTCTCCTGGCCGGGACAGGTGAAGCTGAGTCCCCAACACCCAGGTTGAGAGAAACTGCATGAGGAACAGCTCTGGAAGGCCCAGGGCTACGGGGTGGAGAAGTGGAAGGGTTTGGAGATGCCACTTCCACACCTCCCTCTTGCTTCTCTGTGCAGGCCTGCTCTCTGTGCCTCCAGGAAGCACCCACAGGCAAAACTGTGGAGCAAAGCTTCCCTGAGACCTCCGGAGGGGGCCAGGAGGCTCAGCACCCCCAGTCTTGTAACAGCAAGGTGGTGAACAGGACTGGCAGAGCAGGCAAGAGGACAGACACTGACACAAAGTGACCACTGGTCTGGGCTCAGAGGAGCACCTTGCACAATTCAGGTGACACTTGTGACAATTCACACTCAGGAAGAAGAGGCACCGTGTCCTCCCTCATGTAAGCAAATCAGCAGCAAACAGGAAACAAATTCCCTGTGGCCACCAGAAAGACAACAGCCCAGCACGTGTCCCATTGTACAAGGCTTGCATGGTTTTCCACGATGGCTGGTCCAACAGCAAAGCGGCCAGGCACTGCAGCAGGCTGCCTGGAGAGAGACCAGCACCACTGTGCTTCCAAGGGCAGGGCGGGCAGGCAAACTCCCAGCTTGGTGCACCCCACCCTGCTGCCAGGCCAGCCCACACACCCTGACCTGCCTCCAAACAGCAGCCATGCACCCGATGTTTTGCTTCTTCCTGGCTCACGCATGGAGCAGGAAAAGGAGAATGGTGTGAGTCTAAGTGACCAGAAACACCTGTGCTCCATAACACCCACACAAGGAGCAGCTCGCTCCTCTTTTTATCTGGTGTTCTTCATTCAGCTTCTGTCTTTAAGACAAAGAAAACATCGCCCCAGCATTCAGCAAAGAGCTTGAAAAGTCAGTTTTCACCATAACATTGCTGCATTCAGCTTCTCTTACAAATATTTTTGAGAAAAATCTTTAATAGGCTTGAGATAAGGTGTGCAAAACAGGAGAGCTTTATCCAGAAGACAGTAAACATTTCAGATTTTTAGCTACAATTAGTATGCACGCATTTGTGAAGCCCAAGGACTCAGCCAGCAAGCCCTAGAAGTCACAGCTGCCCTACTGACCCTCTTCTCCTCTGCTCTCTGCCAGCAGAAAAAACGTGCATGCGCCAAAAATCTCTTTCAAAATCAGCAATCCACAATTTTAAGGAAAAACTACTGCAGAAGAGATTTCTTTAGCTGTTCCCATTACATCTCAAGTACGTTTCAAACGTTTCAAGCTATGCACAAGCCCCAGGACGCAGATCACCCAGTATTTCCCAGTCTGTAAGAACAGAGCCCTGAGACTTGCACTCGAGCAGAAAGCCTCAAGACGAAGCGTCTCTGCTGCCGCCTGGTGCCCCAGCACGCCTGGCCAGCTGAGAGCTGTGCTCGGCTGCCGGGACACAGTTGGACTACAGCAGCTGCCTCCCACTGAAAAATTTAAAGACTACTGGCAAAATTAAAGCCCAGAAGGCATAAAAGCCAGTATAAATTTAGATAAGCTAGATTTTACCTTGTATATCAATACAATATGGTTGGTTTTACAAACAATACTGATTTACTGTGCAAGCTTTTAGGAAGATTTCACAAGAAAGAATTGGCACAAACATACATCAGCATCACAGCCAGCAGTTGCACTGAAATTATCAAAGCAAACAAAAGCACACACACTCAATAATCAGGCTTTAAGAGAGACTGTATAAACTTATATGGCTGATAAGAAAACCCAAACATCTAATTTTACCTAAGAAGAATGATGATTAACAAGTAACCCAAGGACAAGACTGTATGAGCAAGACTTTTCCTTGCTGGTCAGCCAGCTGCATAAAATAATATCACTGAATGTGGGACAAAACAGGGCTGGAAGGACTTACCAGGGTAAGCAGAGGATTGCACAGACTCATCCTGTGAGCACTTCAGATAGGCACCCACTCCAGCAGACACTCCAAGGGCAAGGGAAGCACATCCCCAACTCCATCCTCTCAGCATTCCCATGTTTGGGGGTACATCCCCAGCAAACACATCCTATCACCCTGAGTCTCCCACCTGACACCCACCACCTCCAGCTGCTACCTCCCATTCCTAATTTAAAGCCACTTTCCTCACTGGATTGGCCAGCCTGCAGGCAAATAAGGCTTTGCTCTCCTTGGCCAGGTGCATCCCATCTCCCATCAGCCTTCCAAAATGGCTCTGCAGGGGTAAAAGCCTAATCACTGTAATTGCCACCAGCTAGCACTGGAACCAGGCCCAGGCCTCTTAGTGGGCAGGGTCAGGGGAAACCACCTGGGCTCTCCTGCCCTTGAACATCACCCAGGGCCACATGGGACCTTCCTCTGCATAACCTTTCTGGACCTCTCCTGGCCATGAACAAGAGCATTTTCTATTGTACTTATGAATTAGAAAAAAAAAAAAAAGACTCCCCCCAAGACTTTATGAAAATCTTCTGCTCATTGCTTTTTCCCTCTGAAGTACAAAAAGTAACAATGAGAAGCCTGCTTATGTTGCTTCAACTTTATTTCCAATAGGTAATTTACTATAAAATATGTTGCCAATATGTTTATCTAAATATCTCTATTATGTAATATATACAATATTTTTGGCACTAATTTCTATAGAATTGTCTTTCAGGGGTTAGTTTCAGTATATTTAGTTTCTATTATTGTCCGTCCTGAATAGTTTTCTGGGATAAAAGCTGACTTTGGTAGGAAGTTGAACAGATTGCAATCAACAGCATGTATTATTTTCAACTATCCACATGATCATACATATTTTACAGAACTACTGGAAAAAAAAAATCAAATGAGGAATGAATTGAAGACATCTTTCTCATTAAAGAAATTAGATCTGTTGTCTTGGCAAGTTGGTATCCCTGTACAGTACTGACTGGGACGTTTTCTAGGAGCCTGAGAACAGTCAGTCTTGTCCTAAAAACAAAGCTGCTGTCCACTTCTTACAGTTCTCAGACTGGTGGTAATAGCTGCAGATTCCTGTACTTGCCTCAGGACAATGCCTTTCAGTTGCTAGAAATAAGACACCATAACAGAGAATCACCTCCAATACAGTGCTTTTTTTTTTCAAAAAAAAATTTCTCTGAAGTCAAAAATAGTAAAACCCTTCAAGCACATTTATTCATCGCCAATGAAAATACTGTACAACACCCAAGAAAAGGAACAGGGGAAGGCAACCTATTAAGGTTGGCTTTCATCAATGTCTTTGTCTGGATCCATTTCTGCAGCTTCACTCTCCTGTTGCTGTTTCTTCCAGAGTTTAGCCATTGCAAGTAGTTTGAGATTAGGCTGATTGGCAGTATCTTCTGGGAAAATATAATCATAATACTCCTCCCAGCCAGCATCAGACTAGGGGAAAAAAAAAAAGAAAGCAGGTTTAATTTGCATGTTAATGTTAGCTATTAGAAGATGCTTCTAATAAGCATAAAAATGAGATAAAATTAAAATTCATGTTTGTTACAACATCCATAGCAGCTAAAACCAGTAAGCTGAATGGGTGCGAGACTGTACTACTTCTGCTGTGCATAACAAACAAGCAGATGTGATGAACAGCTTGCCAAGTTACGAAACAAACACTGTCAGTATAGTTCTACCTACAGCTAGTTTCATTTGCCTGGCCTGCTGAAGAGCAAGGAGCTTAGCAGTGTGTATTTCAGGACAATGCTTGTCTTCGATCAGAGCAGTAATACTGGTATGCAGTTAGAGCACCCATCACTGCTGAATTTGTCATGAGTATCAGATCTCAGCATAACGCAATCAAGAATTCAGAAAGGGTACTTGCATTATGTTTCCTCTTACCCCATCTTCAGCCTGCAGTTTTCTCCTCTTCTTTATTTTTTCAGGCATAAGTTTTTCTATTCTCTCTTTGGTGGTATCAGTTCCGAATTCCTCTTCAAAGTTCTTCCAGGATTCCAGAAGCATGACTCTCTCCTCTTTCTCCTCACAGTTTCGCATTGCCTTATTAGCCTCTTCATAAATCTGCCGACATCTTGACAAACTCTCTTCCCTTCCAGCAGATAGTTCAAACTGTGCAAAGCTGATCCATACCTGTGGCAGAAAAAACAAAAATCAAGATGAAACTTCCATCCTAAAGTCTTACAAAAATGACAGGTTAAGTGATAGTTTAAAAGAAAACAAAGCAACCAAAAAAGGAAATATCAATGCAAGTCTAAAGTACTTTTTTTTTTTTTATAAGCAGATACCCAGAAATTTCATGTTTGTTTCACGTGTGATATTTACCTCATTTTGACAAGACAGAATATTCACATAAGCAACTTTGACAAACCTCTTGCACTTATTTTAGGTCATGATAAATCTGTTTGAATTCAGTCAAATGACAGCACCAAATTACACGATGAAAATCACAACCAATTTTTCTTTCCAATGTTTTAGCATCTAAAATTACAAAGCAATTCAGCAGGAAGAGGGCTGCTTTCCAAAGCTTCTACAAAGTCTTCTTTCATATAAGATATTCCTTTTGTTATAGGAAAGTTAGAATTTTTTTTTTCCTTTTAATACCACTGGCATGAGACTGAACTTAGATTCTCAGTTGATTTCAGACAGCCAGGCAGTCAAGGCTTTCCATCAACCATGGACTCAATTCAAGCCCAATTCTGTATCCTGGGTACCTTAACATGCTGTGTCCGTTGAAGTAATCTGCGGTAAAGATTTCTTGTTTTTTCATACTCCTCTTGCTCAATTTCAAAGTCAATGTAGGATTTCCAAAGAACCTGCAAAACAGAAGTCTCCCCTTACGTTCACAGCCTCTTCAAATAACCCTGTATGTAACACTGAGATAATGCCAAAAAAAAAAAAGTTTTCAGTGGAGGAGCATGGATAAACATGAACATTGTAAAAATGAATTTCAGAGATCTGAGTATTAATTCACTGTATTAGCTAAGATTAAGACTAAGTAATATGAAATCTTGCCCACATAATCCATTTAGCTTACTCCTATAAGCATGTTTTTCTCTCCATTCTTTGTCATGGGTTTTATAGTCCCGTGTACCCTGCTAAGAAACAGATGCTACATTAATGAGACACAGGCTAGGCTGCGATGGTAAGATGTTCTGTTCAAGCTGTTAGATCATTTACATTTTAATTAGCTACACTATGTAACAAATACCTTAAAATTACTCAAATGTTAAGTTCATCTTCCCCCTTACCTCTGGCATGTCTAGCCGGGGCTGGCCAATAGCCAATTCATATATTGCACGGGCTCTGTCAATATCACCAAGGATGGTCTCCAGTTCAGCAAATTTAATCCATGATGTGCAGTTTTCTGGTGCAAATTCCAGGAATTTTTCATACAGCTTTCGGCAACGATCAAATTCTCGCAGTTGTAACTCCAGTTCAATATAGCCTTTAAAAAGTTTGTTTTTTGGACATTTACCTATGGATGTTCCCTGTTAAGAAGCCAAAAGCCAAAAAACACTTAAGAGATATTGCCAAGGAGGAGGAAAAAAAAAAAAAACCAAAAAAACCCACCACACTGCTATTTCTAAACAACTTTTTACTGTTTGGTATTTAACTGAAATGCATTTTTGAGCAGAGTCTGTTTTAAGACACTGGTCAGGGCTAATACGAAATCTAATCACTGTCTGCAAAATGAGTGTGCATACATAAAACATCAACAAAAACCTGAAAATAGAAAACTTTCTGACTGGTTACACACTTTTAAGTAACATCAACTTCCCATGAAGTATTAATTGAATCTCACCGTGGCTCAACAAATGAACGCTTCATCTTGCATCAAAAGCTGAAGAAAGCACAGTACCAGTCTGTGCCAGTCTTCAGGTAAGTAGTTCTGAAGTATCTTATAAAACAAATTATACCAAGAGAAACCGTCTCCCGGACTACTAGTGCTATGCATCATTACATAGAGAATTGTCCACATTACCTGACCGCTGACTTACAGTGATGGATAGCTGGAGAAGAAAGTTTAAACCGAATTTGTTTTGATATGCTTCAGCATCTGAACAAAACTGCCTGTCCTCAGCCACAAGTACCAAGCCACAAGAAAGCAGTTTCTGATTTTTAATTTGGGCATCTTTTGAAGCAATAGTTAAGACTGACCACGCCTGTGACATGTATATAGTGAGCTTCACTCTGACACATTTCTGAAGACAAGTATTATTTATTAGGCACTGGAACCTCTGCTCCTTCAAGGTGGTATGAATAAGTAATTTGAGACCAACTTCCCTTAATGCAATTCTCCTGCAGAACTTCACTACACATTGCCTATCTTGGTACTTAACAAAAACGGAGGAAACCACAACTCTGAAATATTGATTTGGCCACCGTTAGGCCTCTCCAGCTCTAAAAATGCATTTTCTGTTTCAAAATATGCTTGGTTCTTCCCCATAGCCCACCCCATTACTATTTCTTAAGCAGCACAGGCTTCAGCCTGTCCTGGCAACTGTCTCCAAGTCCCAGCATCTCTCAAACCCTATGAAAACAAAGAATCCATGCAACATCTGCAGCCAGTGAAAAATAAGGCATAACAATGTACTGCCTGCATGCTGACAAGAGCTTCAGGGTCAGGAGATGGACCTGTTCTTCTGCATGGTGACAGTGTGAGACCTAGATACTCACCTCAGGACAGAAGCAAGGCTTCTTGCCAAAGAGGTGGTTCAAAATCAACTTACTGCAAAAGCAAGGTTAACTGCATGCCAAATCTAGGTCCAATCCCCCCCCCAAAAAAGATGATGGCTGCACCAACAAAAGCTGGTTTGAAAGATAAGCAAAGTAACCTACTAAAAAAAGGTCTGTCAAACTAAACAACAGAAATTAAACAACAATAGGGAAAAGACCAGCAAAAGAGAAGTCTAAAACAAACTGAGGAAACTGTGGTTTTCCAGAGAGACCAAAACAGCCTTTCCAGAATATACTAAAACTATCATGCCTAAAAAAAAAAAAAAAAAAAATAAAAATGGCTGGAAGCAGGATGCTGATTGGTGACTAAGGTAATTTGCAAGTATCTTAAACTAAGCTAGAACAGAAGTGTGCTTCAAGACAGATGGTTGTCCTCTCCTGCAGGGAGACATTAACAGTCTTACAGTGGACTTAATCCCTCTGTTTTTGTTTTTTTTTCTGGCCAAGGGCAGGAGCCCAGCTCAACAGACAAAGTTTTATTAGCACATTAGAGAGTAAACTTGATCTAGTGTCAGCTACAGAGGGCCATTCACATTTATAATCTTATCATTGTTGCGACATGTATACGATCAATTTCCTCTTTAAAGTCAAGCCACCTCAACTGCTACCATTACTAACTTTCTCTCCAAATTCCTAACAGTCACCCAAATTATTGAGAATATCTGAACCGAGGGGAAAGCAAATTTTTCATTTTAGAAGGTTTTTCTGCCAAAATGCATTCCATCATACTCTGACATGGTAGTGAATTCTGAGCAGAAGCTCTTGTGCTGCCCCAAAGTCCCCATGATTGCTTCTGTCAGCAACCAGGTAGCTGGGACTTAATCTATCATGCAAGTCTGAATTTCTGAGAGTCAAAAAAATCCTACTGATTTGGGTTTTTAAACAGCTATTGTTAGTACAAGGATCGTTCAAACAAATCATCAGCGGTTAAAAAGTTTCAAGTGTACTAAGCTTATTTGGGTACCCTTGTATTAAGATGTACATTTTGTCAGCTGAAACGGGAAAGATGTATTCATTTCAGTCCGTGGCTAATTTATCGTATCAAGCTATGCTTCTTTTTAAATCATACATGACAGTAAATACTGGTCCCTGCGGATTTTCTAGGATGCTTTATTTAAGTGGATTAGTACAGTTATTTATAAAGGACAATTTAAGATCTTTTTATGCCATTCCCTTGTTACTATTAGTTAGTAAAGTCAATTATGGAATTAACCAAAGCTTACCAACGCTCTTCTGGCAAGTGGAAGATTTTTCTGTCGTATTTCAAATTGTGCATACAGCAGCCATATTTTGGCAAATGTAAACTGAAAGAAAAAGAACAATGTGATGGCTGGGTTGGAAGCTTAGCAATTAATTCCGCACATGTTTATTAAAAATCATCACTGTCTACATACAGAGACACATTACTGCTACTGCAGTTAGTTGCATTTGACTTCTGTGTTTTCCTGCTGAAAAAGATGAGAGACTGCAACCCAAAACAAACTCTCTACACCAAGACAATTTACTGTACCACGGATGGAAAGTAAAAATAGCCAGGACAGAAGTCTCTCCAAGGAAGAAAACAGTAAAACAATCAACTGATTGATAAAATATCAGCTATTACTGAAAAATTGCTAATCGACTCTTAATTATTACAGATTAACACTAATCCACCTAGTTGATACTCATATGATGTGACGAATAACACATTAGAGAAGGACTAAGTACAGGGAACTAAGATTTCTTGACATTCCAAAGCAATGCATTGGTTAATTGTTTTCAAGGTTTGGCCACGCAGATATTTTAGTTAAAATTCACTAGGAAAAAAAAAAGGAAAAAAGAAAACAACACCAAAAAGTCGGAAAGTCATGTCTTGAAGACTGTAACGGAGGATATAAACTCTAATGATGGTTTATGAAATGTACCTCCCTCAGCTGGGACCAGGTAAACAATTAGAAACAGTTACTATAAAAAGTGGTAACTCTACATAAAATTGACTAACAGATATTTTGCAGAGACTGCAAACAAACAGGTTGAGAACAGGTATGAAAGAACTAACTTGAGGAGTAAAGTAAGGGAAAAGAAGAGATAGAAGAATCTTCTACCATTTAACAGCACTGAAGTGTCCTCTAAGTATGTGATATTTCAGCTTTTTATAGCATTCTTGATCACTTAAAAATACTGATGAAACACCAATTTCATGTCTTTATGAGGAAACCTGACATCAGTGTGTAGCCTACTGTTTCCCAGTGATGATGCAAGTTACAGACACCTAATGCCATAAATGGGAAGGGGGGAGACACTATGGATTTTGGAAAATTACCTTTATGAAACTGGAAGGGAGTCTACTTAAAACCATGGATAAATACCTCCCTTGTTCTTGAGCAGGGTCTTCAGAAATGTGCTAGTAGCATTTTGGAGGGGCTTATGCACCTCAGCCTTGCTTTCTACAGTATGCCTGATTAAAGACAATTTAAGGGACTTCTGAACCAGGAAATAGTGGAAAGAAGTAGGGGGAGAAAACTAAAGGATCTCGGTCCTAAGGTTTTTAATCCAAGACTTTATATGAACTTGAAGGAGCCATACCTTCTTGTGGGGAATGAGCTCAATACATGCCTGATAAACTTGTCTGGTTCGCTCTGGATCCTGTAAGAACAGGCAAAACTAAATACTTCATTCACTACTCAGATTATGCTACAGTAATTACAGTTTTATATCACGCAGTGATTACCAAATGCAGAACAGTATTTTTAAGCACAGGAGTTTAGAATCATATATACTTAAAAATATGTATACATTTTTCTACATATCTGTGTGCACAATTCAAAGATGGTAACTTCTGAGGGTCAGTAAGTCTTTTGAAACAAGGTTCCTCATTAAGAATGATACAATTAAACCAGTAGTGTTGCATTTAGGGTGAAAAAAATCTTTTTTCCTTTTACCAGACACTGAACTATGATTTTATGAAATAAAGCACAGCTATGTTACATGACTGATAACAAGGTAGACAAAGTCTCGAAAGGCCACTGTAGCAAGAATTTAACTGCTTCACAAAACTTCACAAATAGTTTTGTTATACTACTTGTAATACCATTGTATTTGTAATTTTATGTTATATGACTGATAAACGAAATACCTAGTGAAGCTTAAATACTTGTCTCCCATGTAAGGGAGACGTTACACACAAATACAAGTGTGTCTGTGTATAGGGGGAAAGATTTAAATAGCAAATCATGTAGCAAATGACAAAACTTTTTTTTTTTGTATTAACTTATCTGTAGCTATTTAGTGTAAGGAAAATACCTGGGAAAGAAAGACTTAGAATTACTACTTGCCTTTGCTTCCAGCTCTTCATATAATGCATAGTTAATCCAAAGATAAATATATCTCTTCCAGTGTCTCTTCTCTTGAATTGGAGGAACGTTGGCAATGGCTCTTTCATACACTTCTCGGACAGTCTCTGCATCTGCATCGCTTTCAACTAACCTTAAGTAGTCAAACCATGCATCATAATTATGTGGATTTGCCTTTCAGAAAGATGGGAGCAGAGAAATGGAAAAGAAATTTCAGTAACTGAAAATAACAAAACTTGTTCCTTTGCTTACAGTTTCTATGTAGAACTTCTCTTTTAAAACTAATCATTGAAATATTAGTAAAAATTGTCAGTCTCCGGTATGCTAGAGCTAGAGGTTTTGAGGGGGGGAGGGGGGTTAAGGTCAGTTAAGTGTCATTATTTCTCTGTTTGTTTGTTTTTTTTACCTACAAACGTTCATTGTGAAGGCAAACCAAAGTATGAGAAGAGGAAATGAAGAAATATGCAGTATTCAATAATTTGGTGAACAATAGACAGGTGTGGCACATCTGTTTCCTTATAAAAAGGTATTTCTGCATGAATGAGTAAACGTTACTGCATAACAGAAGTGAAGGAATAAGTTACAAGCTAAATTGTGAAGGGTAATGAGTTCTCAGTGCAATCAAAAACTTTGGCTCCACCATCTACATTAGACTGCAGAAATGAAAGAGCAGTGAACACGAGTATTGTTCTCTCACCTGTGGATGGAATTCTGTCTTCACATTTCTTGGGATCTTTTTTGGCTGAAGTACCATAGGTAATATAATAAATATAATAAAAAGCCAGCCTTCCTATCATGAGACACTTGCTTCCCTTAAGCAGCAGGTGGATGTATGATGAGCCCAGTGAATATCTGTAATACATACCTTCACCTCCTCTTCATACTGGAATCTTCTCTTGCTGACAATGATGTCTTCAATTCCCCTTCTATCTCCAAACTTCTTCTCAAAGATGGTGTAATTTTTGAAGAGATTTTGAGCATCCTGTTTTGGAATTCTATCCAAGGCGTATTTGTAGATCACCCTTACTCTTTCAAACTGAAAACATTAAACATCACTTGAATTGTATTTAGAATGCAACTCTTCTCCTACCCCACAATGTGTGTTTTAGTTTGTCAATGACCTTTTAGTGGTATTTAATGTAAACGATTGTTGCAGTACAGGATTAACACAAATCTCCCTGAAAAGTAAGACTTGAAGGGAAAAAAAATAAATCTATAAATACCAAAATCTATCATCACTTAGTCATTTACAGGTTTGGAATATTTAAAATATTTTTAAGGGTCTGTGGTTTGGGGTTCAGAGAATGTTTTGAATTGCTAAATAGCCTGGGCACTTCAACAAGAGCATCTGGGAAGTACATGGCTAATCTAATTCTTCTTTTTATCAAGCAGGCAGTTGATGTAAAGTGTCAAACTTATAAATCTGAGGACGTGTATTGGATTTAAAGGCACCGTTTTCAGTTTTGGTAGATTTTGTGCTTACTTTCTTAGAATATATTTACTCAATGTGACCAAAAGGCAAATAGAAGCTAGGCAAAAAAATTGATTCCTTAACTCAGACTACAGTAAGACCTCAAAGGTTTTGGAAAAAAACAGAAGTATTGAAATGATCGTTAAGCAGCCTGGAGTTTGATATTCAAAAAGAAATCTTGTGGGGATAGTTAGTATCAGCCTGATGTATGGAAGTCTTACTTCTTTCTGGTTCTCCTCAAATTTTGCAAAAGCCACATACAGGTGCTCATCCATATGGTCTTCTCCAAAGAACTCCACTGCCCTCTCATATACTTTCCTTGCATGAGCAAAATAACAGTGCTTCTCTTCAAAGCGAGCATACTTGATCCAGTTCTTCACATCAGGGTGAACAATAACAAGTAGAGCTATGTTAAAGAAACAGTAGCACTTGAATCGGACATCTCAAATTGCATTCTTCCCAGTGAGCTCACGGACTATATGAAACAACTCCCATGGGTGATATATACAAGGGACACAACTGGGAAGAATTCAAAACAGCTCTGAGCATGCAAAGGCTTCATGTTCAGTACTGAGCACTTGAATTTAAAAAAAGGAATAGAAGTCAGACAAGAAGGGTCAGGAAAAAGGTTAAGGAGGAGAAAACTGAAATAAATGACAACTGCAAAAAAGCCAGAAGTATGAGTGCTCTTACATATTCACTGCTGTGGCAGGATATGTCCATTCACTTAACTGAATTTGGAGGCATATACTAAGCATGTATGTAATACCAACTGCTGGATCTCAGCATGGTGTTTTACTCCAGCACACCCCAGTAAAAGGAGCCTAGGACATACCTAGAGACAGAATAGACAAGCAAGAAATGAAGAAGTCTAAACTTGGGTAGCAGTGACCCTGCACTAAAAAGGATATATCTCTCATAAATGGTACGTGCCCTATCCACCTCCTTGTATCTCAGCTCAAAGTTAATATAGGAATGCCAGGCTTGCTCCTCTGGTTGCCACTCCATCCAACGTTCAAACACCTGACGAGATCCAGCAACATTCCCCAACATTTCTTCCATGTAAGTATATTTATACCTTGGAAAACAAGATCAAGTGTTTACGATCACTTTGTAAGTACATAAATTTCAGTCATTTTTCAAGTGCTTAATAAAAGCATCACTGAGACTTCTACACCTACTCCCCACTTGCACTCCAGAAACACCTATAGTGTTGTGATGGGCAGCATGCAGACACATGAATATCCTTCTCTCCGATACTCTTACCATTTGAAAAGTATACAACTATTCCAAAATTAAGCCTTTACCTCTTTTGGGGCTAGCCTGAAGAACTGCAGAAAGAGAAGACAATGTACTTTTGCACGATGCCAAAATAAAAAAAAATTAACGATGTCTTTGGGGGTAAAAGAAATGCTCCATTCTCTGTAAACGTACCAGAACTGGTTCACCCTAGGGAGGGTGGTAATGGCTCGATCCCAAATGTTTCGGGCATGATTAATCTGGCGGTTCTTCATTTCCATTTCTGCATATTTCAGCCAGAGTGTGACATTTCTGTAGTCTACATCTAAAGCACGCTCGTAAATGGAACGGGCTCTGGAAAGCAAAGAGAAGTTAAGTTGTGCATTTAACATGCCTCTAAGACTGAGAGTGTTTATCAATGTGTCTTAAGAGGTTTAAGAGATCTACAGCTATATCATAATTACCTCTGTATTTCTTTCAGGCTTTCCTCCCATTGTGCGTACTTTATCCAGTTACTGATAACAGTTCTGTTTTTTCTTATGTTATCTTCAAAAGTCTGAGAAGAAAATTATTTCTGTAAGTAAAAAAAATTCTTCTGTGCAGACCAATCTTTTTATAAATGGCTTACACATTATTACTACTGGAATGAACTCTAAATGTCTTGCATAGAATCACAGAATGGTTTGAGTTGGAAGAGACCTAAAAGATAACTATTTCCAACCCCTCACCACGGGCAGGGACACCTCCCACCAGACCAGGAGCTTCCAAAGCCCCGTCCAACCTGGCCTTAAACGCTTCCAGGGACAGAGCATCCACAGCATCTCCGGGCATCCTGTTCCAGTGCCTCACCACTCTCACAGTAAAGAATTTCTTCCTTATATGTAATCTAAATCCACCCTCTTTTAGTTTAAAGCCATTACCCTTTGTCCAGGCCCTACACTCCCTGACAAAGAGTCCCTCCCCAGCTCTCCTATAGCCCCCTTTAGGCACTGGCAGGCCGCTGTAAGGTCTGCCTGGAGCCTTCTCCTCTCCAGGCTGAACAACCCCAACTCCCTCAGCCTGGCTTCATAACAGAGGTGCTCCAGCCCCTTCATCATCTTTGTGCCCTCCTCTGGACTCGTTCTAATACTTCCATGTCCTTCTTGTGCTGGGGCCCCAGAGCTGAACGCAGGCTCCAGGCGGGGTCTCACGAGAGCAGAGCAGAGGGGGACAATCCCCTCCCTTGCCCTGCTGCCATGCTGCTTTTGGTACAGGCCAAGGTATAGATGCCTTTCTGGGCTGCAAGCACACATTGCTGGCTGATACTGGGCTTCTCATCAACCAACCCCCCCCCCCCCCACGTCCTTCTCCTCAGGGCTGCTCTCAATCCATTCTCCGCCCAGCCTGTATTTGTGCTTGCAACTTCCCAAGCCCAGGTGCAGGACCTTGCACTTGGCCTTGTTGAACCTCATGAGGTTCACAAAGGCCCACCTCTCAAGCCTGTACAGGTCCCTCTGAATGGCATCCGTTCCCTCTAGCATGCCGACCGCACCACACAGCTTGATGTCATCAGCAAACTTGCTGAGGGTGCACTCAATTTCACTGTCCATGTCACCCACAAAGATGTTAAACAGTGTCAGTCCCCAGTGCTCTTCCCCTCTCCACTAATGTTGTAACCCCATTGTAGAAGGCCACCAGATTTGTCAAGCACAATCTGCCCTTAGTGAAGCCATGTTGGTTGTCACCAATCACCTCCTTATTTTCCAGGTGCCTTAGCAGAATTTCCAGGAGGATCTGCCCCATGATCTTGCCAGGCACAGAGGTGAGACTGACTGGCCTGTAGTTCCCTGGGTCTTCCTCTTTTTCCTTTTTAAAAATGGGGGGTTATGTTTCCCCTCTTCCAGTCAGTGGGAACTTCACCAGATGGCCACAGCCTCTCAAGTATGACAGACAGTGGCTTAGCAACTACATCTCCCAGTTCCTTCAGGACCCACGAGGGATATGATGATATGTATCATCAGGTCCAGCAGACTTATGCACCTTCAGGTTCCTTAGACTGTCTTGAACCTGATCTTCTCCTACTCTCTGTGGTTCTTTATGGGTGACCCGTTCGGTGACAAACTGGAGCTGATTGATATGGCGGTGCACTAAGGGTTAAGAAGAAGGTTACTCAGGGGCATAGAGTGGTAACCAGGCTAGAATAAGAGGAAGTGGGAACCAGTGAGAAGAAGTTGTTAGGCTCGGATGGGCCTATAGCCGGCTACGCGTGATCAAAAGGAATGCACCAATCAGAAGTCTTTAACTACGCACGCTAGCCACGTGCAGCTGGCTCAGAAAGCTATGTAATATCTGCCATTGGAACAATAAAGGGTCTCCATTTCTCGACTATTTTGGAGTCCGTGTCTTCATTTCCTTCAGTTCTTCATTATTCCAGTCCCTGCCTTTGCCTGCTGGGGCCCAGTCCATGTGGCTGGAGCTCTTGTCAGTGAAGACTGAGGCAAAAAAGTCCTTGAGTACCTCACCCTTCGCCTTTATCCTGGGTGACCAGGTCTCCCGTTTCCTTCTGGAGAAAGCCTAAAGTTTCCCTAGTCTTCTGTTTATCACTGATGTACCTACAGAACCCTTTCTTGTTGCCCCTGATGTCCGTGGCCATATTTATTTCTAACAGGACTTTGGCTTTCCTAACTTAATCCCTGGCTGCCAAACAATGTCTTTGTAACCCTCCCAGGCTAGCTGTCCTTCCTTCCTTCCACCCTCTGTAGGCCTCCTTTTGCTGTCTGAATTTGGCCAGGAACTCCTTGTTCATCCATGCAGGTTTCCTGGCATTTTTGCACAACTTCCTCTCTGTTGGGATGCATTTCACTCCTGAGCTCGGAGAAGGTGATCCTTAATATTAACCAGCTTTCTCAGCCCCTCTTCCCTCCAGGGCCATATCCCTTCGTACTCCACACCAAGCAGATCCCTGAAGAGGCCAAAGTGTGCTCTCCTGAAGCCCAGAGTAGCGAGCTTGCTGTGCTCCCTCCATGTTGGCCTCAGGATCCCAAACTGCACCTTCCCACGGTCACTGCAGCCAAGGCTGCCCTCGAGTTTCACCAGCCTCTCTTTGTTGGTGAGAATGAGGTCTAGCATAGCACCTCTTCTTGTTGGCTCCTCTACCACATGGAAAAGAAAGTTGTCAGCAATGCATTCCAGGAACCTCCTGGATTGCCTACACCCTGCTGTATGACAGGTATCAGGGTGGTTGAAGTCTCCCCCTGAGGACCACCTGGACTTGCGAACATGAGGCTGCTTCTAGCTGCCTGTAGAGGGCCTCATCTGCTTCATCTTCCTGCTCAGTTGGCCTGTAGCAGACTCCCACTATATGTCACCCATACCCACCCTCTCTGTAATCCTGACCCATCAGCTCTCTGTTAGCTCCTCACCAGCTCCTCACCCAGGCAGAGCTCCAGGCACTCCAGCTGCTCACTGACATTAGAGGGTAACAGCCCCTCCTCACCTCCCCTATCTGTCCTTCCTAAAGAGCCCATGTCCTTCCATCCCAACGCTCCAGGAGAGCCATCCCACCACATCTCTGTAATGCCAATGAGGTCACAGCCCTGCAGGTGTGTGTACATCTGTAACTCCCCTTCTTGACTCCCCATGCTATGGCTTAGCACAGAGACATTTAAGTTGGGCCCCTGATGAAGGTGATGTATGGGCTGGAGCAGCTGGAATTCCTTTGTGCTGCTCTTCAGGTGCTCTCCTACATATCTCTACATCTACATAGATGTAGTGACAATACATACTCAACACAGCACTTCCTAAAAATTGCATAACAGAGCAGCTAGAAATGTTGATTGCTATACAGATAAGGACTAAACTCAAGTTCCTGCAAGCTGATACCTGAAATATTGATGGAACAGTTACTGAGAGCACTAAAATTGTGAACTTTTTTTTCAGTCTCCTGGTTAGCAATTCCAGTGGCAGCACTACCTGGTTAGATGGAATCTAGTCATTGCATGACCCTGAATATACTTGAATGCACCAGCATAAGTTTATCCACTTTGATTTGTATACAACATTGTTTTACATTTTTCTTTAAAGCATGCTGCCTTATGATTATTCCCCGGAATTAATATTTTGGCTTCAAATGTAATAGACAAATTTCACAGCTCAGTGCAATGATGACAGCGTTATGTTTGGCTGCTGTCAAAATCAATACTATTGGTATAAAACATGCGGCTAAACACGGTTCAAACGCAGCCAACATGTGGTGGCTTATTATTGCAATTCATACAAGCAAATAAAAAAACTAAAAAATCTGTCTCTAGATGTTGACTATATCTAAAAAGTAACTGATCAAGCCGAGTTGAAAACATTTTCAGTTCATTAAGAATATGTTTGCTTTGCTTTCTATTGATCCAGGACAGAAGTTATCCAAGAAAAAAACAAAACAAAGCTGTACATAAGTTTGTACAAGCAAAGCAGTCCTTTTCAATAAAAAAGAAAAAAATATACCTCAAATCTCACATGCAAAATGGTTCTTTCAAGACAACTGTCAAAAAATAAACATGATTAGTATAGAAATCTGTTCTAAAGTATTGCTTGTGAACACTGTGGGTTTTTTTAAACAGTTGACATGGAAATATCACCAGCACTACTACAAAGATTGCTAATGTTACATCATACCGTCATAATATTTGTGAAGAAGCTATGTACAAATCATGTATGCAACCCACCTTGCAATGCTTGAAACATACTGAACACATAACATGTATTACCAAATTTTGTTAAACATGTTTATAACTTAGTTTTTTTACACAAAAGTAACAGTTTTCTTAAGATAGTGCTAGTTTTTAAAACATAAAAAATGCATAAGTAATAAATATGAAGAACATTCCATTTAAATTAAGCATATTCCCTTTAAAATAAGCATATTAAAATTTTGGTGCTTTATAGAAATATTACTTTTTTTTTTTTTTTGCTTTTACCTTCCTTTTCCGAAGTTTGTAATCATTTAGCTCTTCAACATCTGTGATCTTCTGCTGAGGAGGTGGTGGGAGAAGCTCGAGCTCTCTCTCCTTTGCCTCTCTTAAAAGCTGCTCTGCTGTGATCTGGACTTCCGCGGGTGCTTTGTTTTTCACCTGTGAAGTAAAGGCCCGGTTAGCGCTTCCCCCTTTCAACGCGCAACTGCAACCTCCCGTCACGACGAGGACGAGCTCGGAGCTCGGGCCCCGAGCCGGGGTCGGGACCCAGCCAGGCCTCTCCTTCTTCCCCGCTCCCGCTCCCGCTCCCGCTCCCGCTCCCTTCCCCCTTCCCCCTTCCCCCTTCCCCCTTCCCCCTTCCCCCTTCCCCCTTCCCCCTTCCCCCTTCCCCCTTCCCCCTTCCCGGCCCGTTCACAGCCGCCACCCGGGCCACCTTGGCCACTTTAGGGATCCGCTGCTTCCCGGCTGCCGTAGACGCCATCTTGTCGTCTCGCCCCGCGCCGGCCCCACCCCGCTCCCGCCCCCTCGCGCTGCCCCGCCGCGCGCCGTTGCCGGGGTAACGGCGGCGCGTCCCGGCACTGGCACGGCACGGCACGGCGGGGCAGGGCAGAGCGGCGGCGGGCAGCGGGCGGCGGGTGAGTGCCCGTCACAGCCGGGGGCCCCGCGCCCCTCGCGCCCCTCACGGCCCCTTCAGGACCCTTCAGGCCCCTCACGGCCCCTCAGGGCGATGCGGTTCCCGCCGGGCGGGCGGCACGTGCCCGCGGGCAGCGCTCCCTGGCGGCGCGGAGATGGCGCTGCTGCGCCCCTCAGCGCCCCTCACGGCCTGTCACGGCCCCTCACCGCCCCTCACCGCCCTCACCGCCACTCAGGGCGGGCGACAGCTGCGGTCCTGACTGGAAACGGAGCCGCTCGCGGCAGTGCCGGTGCTGGGGCCTGAGGGACCGGCGGCGATGTCCCTGGTGGCCCGGTGGCAACGCGGGACCCGCCGGCTGTCAGGGACCGGGTCCGGCGGCGCTGCGAATCACCGAAACGGCACCAAAAAGGCAGATTGCGCCTTGTCAGCGCGCTGCTGGGAGCGACGCGGGGAAGCTGCCGAGCTGCCTGTCTGTCAGGATCCCCTGGCATTTCGGTGCCACCGACGTGAGCTCTGCTTTGGCCAAAGTGCACCGAGCTCTCATGGTGCTGCGGTTAGCGCTAGGCCGTTCTCATCCCCAGCCCTGCAGGCTCAAGGCTGGTAAGAGTTTGAGGGGACCAACGGTAGGCACTGCTCGGATAGGCAGCGTGCAAATGCCTGTAAGTGAATAAATGCAAAAGCAATTTGTATCCCCTTAAGAACATTTCCTGCGTAGCATGTAGAAGGCATACAGTAGGCGTTATTGTCTGTGTTATTTCTACATGTGCACTGTGAGCACACTGTACGTGTGTGTGTGCAGGCAGTAGCCCTGTATACAGAGAGAGTTACACAGGAAATAGGAACAGAAGTCCATCCAGCTGACTGCACTTCTTCATAGCTGTTATAACAATCCATTTCAAGTAACTGCATTGAACAATGGATTGCGGCAGGAAGGATCTGCTAGAACCAGCAACGTTTTCTTTCTTTTTGTTACAGTTTACAAGATGACTACAATAACATCTTCAAGAGGACATACAGAAGTGGTTAGTGCCAGAAGGACAGAGTTACGTGATGTTTCTGATATTATCAGCCTCTTCAGCCATTTTACAGAAGATGTTTTTGGAAAGATTGATGTCATGCACCTTTTGTAAGTAACACTGGTTTTGGAGCTTTTATTTAGATATGACTGGCACAGACCTGCCTCTAGGACAGATTAAAGGGAAATACCTGTCTTCATGTTTTTATACCCTTATAACAGCTTTTGTATCTGTTCTCAAAATTTTTAGAATACAATCTGATTATTAAGTGTTAAACTTCCCTATGCTTTTCTTTTGTATAGTTTCTTCAAGTTCTGAATTAAATTGTTTTCACAGAGAAAAATCTAATCTTTCTCTGATACTCTGCAATGAGAAGAATGAGGTTATAGCCCATGCTGCCTTTCTGGACTATCCAAATTGGAATATCACTGATCAGTCTGATTGGGAATCATTCTTACATAAAAACTACCTTAACAACAAATGCACTGTAAGTAAATTGTATAATTTTATTTGTTTTTTTTTTTTTCCACTTAAGGCTCAGGTACAAAAATACACATAGGCCTCTCAAATCTCTTTTAGGTAGATCTGAGGTGTTCAGGCCAAAGAAGCTGATTATCTTTCTAAACCCTCAGGTGCTCAGAAGTTCATGGGTGCTTGTGCTTTTGCCACTACTGTAACATAAGGTAACTGTCATCCTGACAGAGGCCATTAGGGAATGCAGGTTCTTTGCTAGACATGTGCAGAACATGTCTAATGCACTGCGCTGGCACTGAGAGCAGCGTGAGCTATAGCTGCCACCAACATTTTTTGTTCAAATACCTGTCCCGCTCTGGTGCTATCTAACAGAGCATTTACCCAGGAGGTGGAGACTTTGCTGTAACATACTTCTTATTGTAGGGGAACTGAAATCCTAATTTCTCACCTTTTGGAATAAAGTTTTGCTCTTTTACACAACAGAATCCAAATTTAATGGCTTCAGAGAAGAGCAAGGGATGAGGAGCATACCCCTCTTTGGAAGATGCTGAATTACACTGAGTAGAGGACCGTGCTGGCATGAGTATCTTGATTCTGGAGTGAGTTTGTTCAGTGCTGGTGTGGATATGGCTGCACTCCATTCTGTGTGGTGCCAGCTTTCATAACGGCTCCTCAGTCGAGTTTGTAAATTACCCTTAGAAATTATGGACTAGAAATAAGTGCTTAGAAGTTTATTCAAATGCTGTCCCTCATTCAATCCATCTAGGCACTGGATCATCCTGTTATTGTTGAGAAAAGACCAAAAACGTTGACCATAAACACTTAAAAGCTAGGCAGCATTTGCCAGAATAAGGTGTTGGTGATACTGAAATTACATCCCAACAGTTTGTTCATCAGTTTTTTGGTGCTGTTCTGGGTGTTATTAAGCAATGGCTTGCAGAAAAACTGACAAATACACTGATTGTATTAAAAACTGCTGTATGTGCCATTAAGAGAAACAGAATTATTACAGCCAAAGGGAGTATAGGGGAAAAAAGACCAACATGCAATTTTCTTGTAATCTGTTTTCTTTGTCACTTGAGCAGTACTTTGTGTACTGGCATATTGCAGACACAACCACTTCATTCAGTGTGCAGCTGCTGCTGTTGGGTTATGCTGTGCTGTCAGTTCTGCAAGCTCTTCCTCAGGCAGTCTGCTTGACAGTATCTTGCAGTAAAGCTGCAGCTGACTTCAATGTCAGGGGCATACAGAGAGAAAAGGAGACAAACAGACAAACAGCTTTAGCATGTTAGGAATTACTGCTCAGAAGCAGGAGTAAAAGATGCTTCAGAACATTAATGAGGAGCAGAAGAACTCTTGCTTTGCTTAGAATGGAGATTATTTCCTAAAATCTATACAGAAGATTCAGTAGATATTTCATGCTTCTGTACTGGCAAAGCAATTGTACGTGTTCCAGTTGAGATTCTAGGTGAGATTCCTTTGCTGTAAGGTGTTTTCCAGATTAACTGGAGGTAAATAGGAAAGACGTCTTTTAGTCAGCCCTTTTTCTGGATGTTTAAATGTGTCTAACAATGCAATCATAAGATCTTGTATTTTTTCCTACATCTTTTAAGGGAAGAACAATTTTGGGAGCATGAGGAATGTGCAAGCTTCTTTTTTTTTTCCCCTGAAAACCTGGAAAGAAATAGTCTTTATTAATCAAATGTTAAATGTTGTTAAGATTTAGTTGTTAGTTGTTGTGGTTAAATTTAAATGTTATTAGTTAACACAAATAAGGAACAGAACAGTGTTACAAATAAAAAAGTGATGTTTATAAATTGTATTCTAACAGTAAGCTGGAATATGAATCAAATTTAAAAACATTACATCGGCACAAATCATAATATAAAAAATGTCCTTTATTCATATAGCTTTATCCACACACGCCTTGAAGGCAATGAGTTACTCACATGCAAAGTTACTCACTTTGAGTGTGGATCACAGATATTGGATTCGTGCATTGGATTTGTGCATTTGGGTAGACAATAAATACAATATTCGTGGTGTTTAGATTCTCATTCTTCATGTTCTAGCCTTTGAACACGCTGTTCATGCATCTTTTTGTGGCAAAAGAGGAATATGCAGCTGGATGTTCCCAAGAAATTATTAGGTGAGTTAGTATGCAGCTTTCTGTAGTGAAGCACGTGCGCTCTCCTCCCACTGTTTGCTATCAGTATTGCAGTTGCAAGGCAGAATGAATTTTTTTCTTTTCTTAAATTTCCACTCTAAATTTCCATGACTGAGCATGAAGCTTAAAAAGCTGTAGATATTTCTGGAGTATGGTTGTTCCCAGTTCATCTTTTGGTAGTTTACTAACTACAGATTATACAGTAAAGTCACAAGCTATGCAGTACAAACAGCACAATATATCATGTTAGCTCAATACTCAGTGATTGCTCGGGTTATTTGGTATCGCTCAGAACCTATTTATATAAACAGAGTGAATTGCATTTGGTGCTGCTTCTGTGAAATTTAGTTACTTTGTCATGTCAAGCCAGATCACACAGATGCCAGGTCAGAGATGTGCCAGCAGAGATCTGGCATCTTTAATTTTTTCACTACTGTGGAACTGATATAAAAAGCAGGATGTTTGAAATCTAAGTATTAGGAAATTGAGAGAGAAATAGGATAGAAGAAACAGTAAAAGATGCCCTGATTAATTCCATATCATATTATTTATGATAAATAAAATGCTTTAATTTTTGAGCCATATGGGCTCATGAAGTAAGATTGGAGACGCTGGAGAAAAAAAGTCATGCATTAAAAGAGTAGCTGCTGTTTCTGATTTGGTGTAGTGATGAAAGACTGAATACAGTTATGTTATTTGTCCAGGAGGGTTTTTATTGCAATACCAGAACTGCAGTTTATACTTCTCTTCATACCAGCTGATGAGAATTTAGGTAAGAATTTAAAACTTTTTTATTCTTAAAATAACAAGAACTAGTTATCACTATTACACTGTGTTGGTGAAGTGTGTTGTGTTTTTTTGTTTGTTTGTTTTGTTTTGTTTTTTAAATATATTGAGAACAGTTACCATTTTCTAAACATAGAGAAACCACAGTCTTAAAGTATCCTCTAATGGACATCCCTTGTAAAAAGCTGCATGTTCCATTCAGCAGTCTATCCATTTCCTGCGGTCTTAACATTTGCCAGAAATGGATAGGGCTTCAAACAGAGGCACAGGTGTCTCAGAAATAAATTCCCACAAGTTTTGTGAAACCTTCCAGCTGAATGGGGTCAAGAGATTGAAATGAGTGCTTGTCGTCTGACAGGCAGTGACTAACACACCAGTCAGCCAGGCATCATACCTATGCATCAAAAACAGTCACATCAGGTACTTTCTCTCACTTGGCCAAGTGAGTACAAGAGGAGAAGAGGACTCTTTCTGGTAAGGCACAGAAGGAGTGCTGGAGACGTGGAAGGAAGCTAGAATTGTTTCTTTTAGAGCAAAAGATGGGAGGATGCACATCTTACCATCTGACTTTGAATTTCAGTCCTGAATTCAGACTGTTAAGCTAAACAGCTACTTAATGACTGATATGTTTGCCTGTAGCTTTCCTTAAAGTGAACTGGAGTTTTTTCTGATATATCAGTTTCTCGGTATCTTAGTGCCAGGTCACGTTAAACAATTCCTTAGTAATGTATAAAGTACAGAAACCAGTACCTATATAATGGCTTTTGTGAAAACTACCCTAACTACAAATCTCAGCTTTTCTTCAGTGTACCAAGTCCTGACAAAGAGATTCTCCAGTGCTTTACAGTGTTGTTTTTAAGACTAGCATTTCTATAGGGATTTGATTCTGGCAATTTCTGATTGCTTTGAAGCTTATTCAGATTTGGGATGCTGCAGGCTGAGGGAACTCTCACCTACTGCTGCTACAAGATACTGAAGAAATAGACATTGGTTATGTAGAGGAACTAGAAGAATGGTCAGAATAATCCTTAAATTAATCCGGTAACAATCTTTTAACATGCATATGCTGCTGTTGCTACTGTTTCATTGCTTAATTTAAGAGAGCATTATGCCATCTGGGGTTTAAATTCAAAAATCCTTTTTCCTCAAACAGTTTTGCTGATAATTTTAAAGTTCAAATAATGATGTTTCTCTGCAGCTCCTAACAGATTTTTATTGTTCACAGAGCCAGGCTTGGAAAGTGTCTTTGAAAAGATGATAACTGCTTCAGGTTCAGCAGTGGATATAAACTTTACTTTGCTTGTGAGCCCCAGACATCGGTATCACCCGCAGCTGCATGTTCGCAAAGCAAGGTAATGCAGTTTTCTTGCTTCTACATTTATGAGAAGGTCTGTCTGGGGCAATTTAAAGAATTCACATTTTGATTTACAGCATCAGTATCTTAATTCAGTGGCCATGATTTTTCTTGATAACCTAATTAAGTAGTTGTTTTATGATTATGCTGTTTTTATTCTACTTCATAGCAAGATCAATTGTATTTTTTGTAAATCTGATTTTCTATCTAGAAATAATAGAAATAATACATTTTTTGGTCAGCAATGTTTATTCTGTGAATGTTGGCTTTATTGTCTTGTTGTGTATTTTAGTGAGTGCATATAGTTTTCAGGAGCATATTCCAATTAATTTTTTGCATTTTTTAATTGTATCATACTTCGACCAGGTGAGCAAAAACTGAAGAGGAGGGTTTATCATCTAGAGCAATTAAATAAAAGAGTAGAGACTCCCTAATTCCACTAGTCTGTCAGACATGGAAAGTAATTCTCCTTCTGCTCTTGTACAGTTTTTTGCATAAGCACTTCATATATTCCCTGTCATTGTGCATCAGGGGAGCAGGCCATCAGGCCTCCTCAACATTGCCAAGAGATCTTAAGAAAATAATAGGGTAACACTTTTTTTTTTTTAATTTATTACATAGTGTCATGTATTTCAGTGTGTGCAGTTTGAAGCAAAGACTTTTTCTTTTTTTTCTTTTATGATATGCTTACACAATGTGCCTTTCACACAGCTTTGCAGTTATTTTGGGACTCATCATAAATGTCATTAAAAAGTTGAGAAAGAAAAAAATTAATATTGAGTCTCTCTGCCAATCTATTGGTAGTGTACACCAGGCAGAGATGCAGGTTTCTCTATCCAAAAGCCTACTGATGTCTACCTATGCATAGACCATTACAACTGTGTTTTTTTCTGTCATTTGAATTCTGCTGTTTATGCCAAATTGCAATTTTCTGCACGTGTCAGCACTGAGTACACTAAGCGAGAAATGCAGTTTCTGCCCCTGACAGGCTTTATGTTTTTCTGTATAGGTTGCTGTATCATATATGCTATCAGTGCTGTGTAGATGCTTCTCTGTACTGTGGTCAAAATATAACTAGTATATATCACATTTTGGTTCACTTATTTTCCTCTCCATGCTGCAAAGAGCACATGTAGGGTAATGTTTCATGAGGTAATAATTTTGATTCTGATTCTTTCTGGTGTTGTTTTTCTTTGTTCTAAATGGAAGTGCTGCGTTGTCCTTATGTAGCAGTATTATGATTTAAGAGATTTTTCCAGTCCTTGTAATAGAAATTGAAGTTTAGGGACAAGCACGTCTCTGGGAGGCTTCATCATACAATATTGATGTATGACCAGTGCTAATGGAAGGTAATGCCACATTAGGAACCTCTGTCTGCCAGGTAAATCCATACCAATCTGTTCATGAAATAGTTCATGCTAACGTCTTGCACTGGGTGCTGACGGAAACCTCTCTCTCATAGAGAGATGTTTTATACATACTTGATTTTGTCAAATAGGCCTGAAACAAATCTGCAGACTGTGCTATTTATCCTACAGTTTTATTCAATGCTTACAATATCCTATGGCTTGGCTTTGGAGCATTGTGAGACAAAGGGCTGAGACCTGATGTTGGCCACTTAAAACCATTCTACTGTTGGTCTGGATATTTCATTATGTTACAAAATCATTTGCATACCAACTTGATCTACACTTTTAAAAAAGTAAGGTCTTTTTAAAGGCTTTTAAAAAGTATTTCCTTTGAGTAGTCTACCTTCTATCAATATATGAACAAACCCTTAATACTAAAAAGTTATCAGTAGGTAAATTAATTCCTGAGGATTTAAAGTTTTTCTGTACCCTTTGATTCTGACTGTTATAGTTTTTCATTTAATTTGAATCACATTCTTTATTTTGATAGCCATCAGATATTGGCAATAGGGAATATTTTTGACATGACTGGAAGTGTCAAGCAGGCTGTAGCAATATAACACATAAGAGATACCATCTTGCCTGGGACTTCTGTAGTTTTTATGAATAATATACATGATTTTCTTTTATAAAAAAAATAATAATAAAAAAAACATAGAAAACTAGAAAACTAACCAAGAAACTGCTTATTTCTTTTGAATTACACAGTCTCTGTTGATATGGTATTCATACTTAAAGATATATAGGTAATACAGATTCTCTGAGTAAGAATTATGTTTCCAGGAGATGCTTTGCCTTTCCTTTTCCTCTGTATTCACTTTTATACTTCACTGGCATCCATAGTAACATTCAAAGGAGCCCTTTAGAGATTTATCTATGGAAGTTGCCCACAGCCACCTGCCTAGCAACATGTTCTGGGTCAATGATAGGAGATTAGGGTAATCTCTTTTCCCTCTACCCTTACTTATGGCGAGGGGAAGCTGTAAACTGATACTTTGCTTAACCATTAATTTTGAAGTTGTTCTCTATCTGACCTTTATAATGTGAAATAAATCTGTAGTATGCCTGAACCCAGTCCACTAAGCCTTTATGTTCTAGTTTCTAGCTGGTACATCATCTTTAGATCCTCTTCCTTGTTTTTGTACCATGTATGTAAGACATCACAAATGTGCAGCTCTGTGGAATTCCTTTATTGTGCTTGTTCTCTGTCTAGGAATCTTGTAGTGTTTTTATATATTTTTTAAATGATATATTTTTTGTTTTGTTTTGCTTGTTTGTTTAAAAAAAGTCTAAGGTACTGGTTGGGGGGTTGCAGAAACTAAAAATAGTTCTGTTCCTACAGTTTCTAGTTTGCTGGGAGATGACTGGGCTTATGCAGAGCCTGCTGAGTGTCATGAGCTCAGTGTATGTATGGCAGTCTCTGCATAACACGAGTCTGCAGAATTGCCACCTGTGTCTTGAGAGGTGGCCTTGTGGTGTTGTGCTTTGCAGAGCAGAATGCCGTGAGGGACTTGGAGCAGCCTGCATGGCAAGGCATTGCATTGGCAAAGCATTCAGTTTGGAGATGGGGTCTGTGTTGTTATCTATCCCAGTGAAACAACAGATTTCAATTAAGACTTCAGCCTCAATCCTCTAACCGTAAATCAGTTTGGTTTCTTTGAGGTTTTATAACACGTTAATGAATTTGCTATAATTACTATGTGAAAGTAGTGAAGTTCTGATAATAGAAAACCTTTCTGCTGTTTTGCCCTTGAGATACTGGTGCCTGGGAAGAATGGGAAGACTACCATTTTAGTTTGAAATACAAAGAATGTAAATTTATAATATATTTTTACAAGGTTTGATTGTTTTTGGAGCTTTATTTCTCTTGCAGCATTTGAAATGATTCTACAGACAAGTGATTTATAGTGTCTTAACAGTGAAAAAGAATGAAAAAGCGTGGCTTGGAAGTTTGTCACCCCAGCAGCTGTCTTCAGTTTTGAGGGAATAGTCACAATATTCTCTCTTAGTTTCTCAAGCTGGCTTTCTTAACTTAAAACTCAATGAAAGAATCTGGTGACTGCCCTCCAGAAGAAAAATTAAATTATCTAAAACTCCTGGCAGATGGAATAGTACAGTGACTCAGGACATCCTAAAGGTCACAAGTTAAGCATTTATTCACCCCGCTCAAAAGGCTGTTAATAAGGCATGTGTAACAGATACCCACTGGAGGCTGGAACAGCTCCCGTACTGTCCATCTCGCCTGAACAACCTGCTTGGCTGACCTGAACAAAAAGAGGTCAGCGCAACTGGACCGGGGATGGAGGGGTGTGTAGGGCCTTATCTCGGGGCTGTTCTGGGCAATGGGACCAACGAGGGCAAGCGGAGAGCTCTCAGACAGATGGCCTGAGAATAAGAAATAACGTCAAAATAAAGGGGGTCGCTGGTCCCTGGCAGAAAGGTGGTCTTACTCAGAAGGTCACATCCTTCTGGTGTGTAGGAGTGGCAAAAGCCATCAGAGTAGCGCTTGAATTGTCCTTCAGTCTCATGTCAGAGTCCATCAGTACTTAGGTGATCAGACCGTGATTGATAAATTAGAATCTCTGGCCCAGCTGTGTTAAATTTAAGGCTTCTGTGAAATCCAGAAACATGCGAAGAGTGAAAATTAGAGTAGCTTTATTTGGTTTTTCTGCACTTGCTGCCTGTAGAGAGCTAAGATTTCTAAGCTATGGGTACAGGTACTTGGGTACAAGTGTGTACAAACTTGAGTGGCTGCAGCCTGAAGCAAAACGCAAGTTTTCCTAAAGCTGAGGGAATTGTTAATAAGCATTCCTGATAACGAACTTCAGAAACATGTTTCTACAGCGTGTATCGTTTTTAGAGGAAAAAACTATTTTACTGTATTTTTCTACTGACACTGCAGGAGGGTTGGGCAAAGGATACCCCGGCCTGAAGACGGAGTGGGGAAGTGGAGAAAGGCAGGGCAGGGCAGGGCAGGGCAGGGCAGGGAAGGGAAGGGAGAAGGGCCCGGCCCTGCAGCCCTCCGGGAGGCCGCCAGGGGGCGGGCGAGCCCTGCGGCGCTGTGGGCCGTCGGGGGCGGCTGCGGGCTGTCCGTCGGGGACGTGCCGGGCTGGCGTCCCGTTCCGCGTGGTGTGCCGAGCGCTGCCTCCCGCAGGGGGTCATCTTCCTTCTCACACACGGCTGCGCTAGCTGAGGCGGTCGAAAGCACGCTAGGAGGAAGGGATTTCTTAAGCGTGCCGTGAAAGCGGCC
Source organism: Anser brachyrhynchus (assembly GCF_964034855.1). NCBI lineage: Eukaryota > Metazoa > Chordata > Aves > Anseriformes > Anatidae > Anser > Anser brachyrhynchus. The sequence continues at coordinate 11,388,592 of NC_137696.1, read as the reverse complement.
CCTCCTCACCGCCCACCGCAGTCCGACTTTTCTGAGCCACTTCAGAGTCACAGAGTTGTTGCTCAGACCGCTTACGTTCTGGCATTGTTTACAGAAATAAAGCAGCGATTTCACCCTGTCACGGGAAGGTGTTCTGTGTTGGAGCTGCTTGGCCCAGGCCTACATGCCACGGGTGCAGCACATACCTCTGTTGAATTCCTTCATGGCAATTTCTACACGTTGGTAAAAGCAATGAGGTTTTGGTGAGACTTGCATTGATCCTGCTAAAGAATTAACTTTTTTTTTTTTTAGGTTGATTGATGGGAAGGACTCTGTTATCTATTTAAAAATCCATGCAGTCTGGGGCCTATATGATTCTAACACTGAAACTTGGACAGCTTAGGAGTCAGCTCTGGCCACTTCACGCCAGCAGCACGGAGACCAGACTGGAGCAGCAGAGGCAGAGCTGCACTCCCACCTATGCAGAAGGCTTTTCATGAGGCAGAGGCATACAGTAATTGCACTTTGGCCTTTGTATCTTTTTCAATGGTGGAGCATTAACTCGACCTTACAAAGGCATAATGGTTCAATTTCTGCCAGTTGACTCCCACACTGCTGTGTGTAATAACAGTAATCTAGCCAATACTCAGCACTGTTTCTCCCATACAAGAAGGCACTATTTTGTATTTTTTTTCTTTTTCTTTTTCTTTTTTTTTAATTTTTCTTAAAAAACACAACTGATTTCCTAAATTGCACTGGTGTAGCTCTTTTTGAGATCTCTGCCAACTCTAACCAACTGAGATTGGGCTCACTGAGTGTAATTATTTTAAATGAGGCCAAAAGCCCAGATCCACCTGGCCTGAGATGCCTTAGGCGAGAGAATTTTGAACAGGGCTACCCTCATATTTTTTGCTTTGAGGGAAAGATAACCATCTCCATGGCGAAATCCAGATCTAAGGTGGGTTGCGTTGGCTTTTAAAAGTGCTTTCGTCTCTCCTCTGGTGCTGAGGCTACCAACTTAGTGTGTGTTAGGAGATGTCCTATGTGAAATTATTTCTTCACTGGTAGGGGCTTTGGATCAGTGATTTTTAATATCTGTCAGTATGCTAACAGAGGGGAACAGAGGTATTGGGACCTTTTAACAGCAGAGTTTTAGGACATTACATAATCTCTTTTTCATAGGTTGGAAGATTACAATGATCTCATGCCAATCTGGATGCGCCAGAATGAGACTCTGAAAGAAACCTATAGCGAATATTTTCTTGCTGATATAATAGAACATCAAGATGAAGAAAATCAAGCTGTTGTTTGTGAGGTCAGTCTGTCATATGCTTCTGTTTGATCTAATCATCATGTTACTGATGTATATGTAAGTAGTTCACGCTGCAGCTTAGTGAATAAAAAGAACAAGCTCACTTTTGGAAGGTAGAAGTCATGATCTGCACACACACAATGCCCTCTGCCACTTTCTTTGTGTATCTCAGTTCTTTAGGAGTGGTATCTCCTGTTAAGTAAATGAAGCAGCAATTCCTGGTAATTGTGTGGATTCTTTCCAAGGAATTGGAACAGGCCACTCTGAAAAACAGGTTGCTGTTTTAGACATTTTACATTATAGATGACCAATTTTCATTCCTTGTGAAAATTAATATTGCATGTGAAAACTAGAAGCCAGTAACCATTTCTCAGTTAAAAATGATGTATATTTTTTCCATCTCCTGGCTGGGGCAGTCAGGTTTTTGCTGAACTGAAGACAGAAACTCAGGAATTAATTTAAATAAGAAAGAGGTACTAATAGCTATCCGTCTGAAAATTCCTCTTAATATTTTCACGCGTTAGTAACTGTGCATGGTATCATAAGCTGATAGGCAACATAACCTACTTAATTCCAGAAGTCTGCTTTCTATACCAAATGATTTTATAAAACCTTAACATGTAATCACTGCCATTGGAAGCCAAATAGGAAACAATAAGCCATTAGTGTAATAGCACATTACAAATGGCTATCTTTATAAATAATACATTTCAATTGTACGTTCATTGCTCGATATGATACCAGCAAAAAGTGTTTCAGGCCCTCATATTTTATACTTGCCTCTGCTGCTGTGAAAGACACCTTCATACGAACCAAGATAGATGCCAATTTTCCCTGCAGAGAATGAAGCTGGCAACCTCTTTTTGCACATATGGTAGATGGATTGGTTAATCAGCCTCTGCTGAGCCTTGGGCCTAAAATTACACAGCAGCCAGACAACTGCAGTGACCCAGCTTTTGTTCAGTTACGCAAACAAACAATCACTTGTTGTTTGGGGAAAAAAATTAAACTTGATTTTTTTTATTTTTATTGGAGTGCTGATGGCAGAATAAAACAGACATAAAAATCCATCCTGTGAGTTTTCATAATGTTTTTAAAGAAGGCTTTCATTATGTGTATTAAGGAAAAAAAATGTTGATTATTTGTTTTATGAGAAAGTTGAATATAGGGCTAACATTTGAAGAGTTTCCTACTTCTAGACTGGTCTCAGCTTGAAGCCAAACCCCTCTAACACACTGGTTCTGATTTTCCAGAGTCTATTTCTGTCTCAACTCTGCAACTTTCTGGAAACATTCAGTAATAATCAAACATAAAGTGACATGCCATTTCAGTGTTGCAGGGATCTTTGTCATTCCCAGGGCTTTTTTTTTTTTTTTTTGAAGGCTGGTTCTTAGATATTTTCAGAACCTGAAAATATTCGATGCTTGTAATTACTTTTCATAATACATGCCATATAATGTTTTAGAACTCTTTATATACTGTACAATTGTTTTCTTTTATTATTTTCATAGGAAAATAAAATACGCTTTTCAGTTTGAGCACAATTTATTTACAAAATAGCATCAAATAATTAGTCAACCATTATGGTTAGCTAAATCCAGATTCTAGTTTAGCTGCACTTAAGGAACAATTATGCCCTTTTTGGAGGTCTCTAGTTGAAGGGTGTTTTATTGAAACAGTAGATCATAATTTGGTCCGTATAAATAATTCTAATCCCCCTGCAAATCATAACTATAATAATAATAATAATAATAACAACAACAACAACAATAACAATAGCAATAATAATAACACCTAATGTAGAGGGTGTAATACACTTAATTGAAAACAAATCTTCAACTTTCCTTTATACTTTTCTTTTACACACAGCTACAGCTAGTATGCTGAAATTCTTGTTTTGCCCTTTATTTCCCTCTTTCCTCCTCACAACCCTTTTTTTTTTGTCCTCAACTAAAATTATCTGCTCAACTTTTGCATGTGTGTGACATTGTTTTTATATTGCAGGCTGGAGACACTGCAGTGGGATTCATGAGCTTATGCTCTCAAGTAGATGTTTCCTTGTTTCATGCATGTTTTGACTTAGGGCCTTTCCATGGACTCTGTAAACCACATCCTGAAGATGTTCTCAAAGCGTCACAGGAGCCAAGCATTCCAGAAGGTACCTATATTCTAAAATTATAGGCAGATTCAATGTGCATTTATTTCTAGCTTCTGAACGGGTTTTGAAAAAAAATGGAAGAGGACATAGGCTTATATTAGTAAGAAAAAAAGAATGTGTCTGCGCTTTGGAGATGGTTGCCTGGTGTTTTTTAATTCAGGGGAGTTGGTCTGTACAGTGTGTCACACTGAAGACTCTCATCAAAACAGAGGTGTGAGATACAAGTAGGTTTCAAGTTTTGGAAAGCTACTTTGGAAAGTAGCATCTACTTCCCATCAGTTGACTACAGTTGTGCTGTTAAATTAAGTCTTAATTTTTAAACTTGATTCTAATGTCTGTCAGCAGCTAAGCAGCTGGTTATCAGTGGCTGTCATGTTGTCTTGTGATTTGTGCTCTCTTATTTCCTTGAGGCTCATTTTCTGCTCTGTCTGCTTACTGTTTGCAGTCTTTTAGGTTACAAGGTTTTGGAAGACCAGGAACTGTTTTCATTCTATTTTTGTGTTGGACACAATATGACAAACAACCTACAAGCCATCTTACTGCAACTAACAAATAGCAGTAACATGAATATGTTGCCTATTTATAGACCACTAATAATTTACAGTTGTCATCATTATTTTTCAGTGTTGAAGGTCTTTTTGTCCAGAAGGGCAGCATTTTGCTGTCTGCTAATTATTAATAATAGAATTAAAGAAACACCACTAGGTTGTTACATATCTGCTTGTTTGAACACAAAGCACCAGGCAAAAAAGCAACTGGGCAGCTTCAGAGCAGTCACCAGCTGGTATCTCATAGCTGAAAGCCATGGAACAGTAAAGGGAAAGAAAAAAAATGCCTTCCAGCCACACTTGTGGACTTCCCCTCCCCTGCAAAGAAGAATATTGCTAATAAGAGATGAAGGAACCCAGCTGCCTTGTCCTGTATCAGTCCGCGCTCCTGGAACTTCAGGAGTATTATTTCAAAATAGGTGACAGACATATGTAGAAATGTAGGTAGGACTGAAGGAGGAAGAAAGATAATTTATGATAGTCTCTTCTAAAAACTAGACCTCTCTTTCCTTTCCTGCTGTTCTGGGCCAGCCCTCTTTGCACTGTTTGGTCAGGAACAAAGTTTGGGAAGAACTTTCCCACCCTGCAAAGTCATGCAAATTTGCTCGGGATTAGTTCTTCAATAAGCTATATGAAAATGTGCAGAAAAGTATGAAATATACCTCATTTTAAAACTGCAAATATTATCTCAGTATTTTAAATTCTCGTTAACTATGAGTAGTATTGACTTCACTTTGACTTCTGTCCTACTGCTATATCAGCAGGAAGTCTAGACATATATGTTGCCTACTCCCTTCAATCAGCAAATTTGCTGATGATACAAAACTGGAAGGAGGAGCCGGTATGGCAGAGGGCTGTGCTGCTGCCCAGAGGGGCCTGGATAGGCTGGAATAATGAGCTATTGGATTTTCTAATTGTTAAAAAAAAAAAAAAAAGCATGTAAAATCAGCATAAATGATTCTTTTCAGGTTCCTATAACACTTACCAGCTTAGCATCTGAGTGCTTTTGAGAAGCGTATTAAGCACCTTGGTTAGCAATCTCAGACATGATTCCCTCTCTTTTCCCTCTCCATTTAAAAACTGTATTACTTTTGGTGGTTGTTGGTTGTTTGCAATGCTGTATTTACTTTTTAAGTACAATTAAAAAAAAAAAAAGGAGTAGTATCACTCTATTTGGAATGGCAAATAAGTTTTGTGTCAGGATCCTGTGAAATACCTGCCTTCAGCACCGAGCCAATTCCCAACTTCTGTCTCCAGAAGAGAATGGCATCAGGAGCTGCTACAACCCTACTGTCTCCTCCATCTGCCTGCTGAGTGGGCAGCCTGTGGGTGCGCTTGCAGCTGCAGTTCTGTTAGAGCTACAGCCACAAATTTCAAGCTTGTTGTGTTCAAGAGCAGCCTTGGGGAAAGAGAATTATTGGTAGGCTTTTTCAGATATCTTGAACACATTGAAATCATTGAGGGTCTCAAAGACAGACACCTGAGAAGGAACTTGATTATCATCAGTGAATTGCCTGTCTCCGATACCATTCTTAGAGAGTGAGCCACTAGAAATTTAATAGTAAAATTAGAGGTAGCTCATGGCTATATATTGCTCAGGAATATTAATTCTACTATCATGGAATAATAATAAAAACTATTGTGGTAACTCTGTACATTTTAGAACATAATTATAACATTTTAAAATAGTTTTGCTTGTCCTGAAGCATTGTAAACTGTTGTTTATGCCTGCCCAGTATAGCCAAAAAGAAAGTGATGAAACTAAAGGCTGTGGTAGTTGAATTTTAAAGAAAGAAAACAGAAAGAAAAGAAAGAAAGAAAACAAACAAACAAACAAATATATACTGTTATTTCTCTAACCTCTAATATCAATTCAATAAAGTGTTAGCTTGTCACAAGTTACAAAAGTTTTATATGGTTTATTGAAAATATGTGCTTTATGATGGATATTTGATAAATGTCTTTTATAAACTATAAACAAATTGTTTATGTAAACAAGTCTGTATTTTTCAAATGGTTGGGAAAAAAAAAGCTCTGATTCAGGTTTTATTATTGAATGAGACATGACTCAAGATTCATCTCAGCAGTCATTCATGAAAACATCCAGGAAAAGCAGTGGTGTTTCCTTTATTTATTTATTTATTATTAAGAAAGGAAAAGAAAAGAGCCCACCATTTTAATAAAGAATTTTAAAGGAAAAAAAAGACGCCCCCCCCCCTCCACCCACTGGCCACCACCGCCAAAAACAAAAACAAAAAAAAAGCATAAGCATAGTTCCCCTTCTGTCTGAATTTTTCATTTTATTAAAAATTTAGTTTGAAAAGGGAATTATATCTTGGGCTTCTTTGGTAAATGGAGACCCAAATAATAGTTCCAACCTGGTAGTCCATCGATAAGCCTTTCCAATATAAGGGCCTACCTATGTCCTTGTAATTTGCTATAGTGTCATTGACACGTAGTTTAAACTTGATTATATAGCATAACATGCGCATGACTATATAAATGCTGTTATAATGATGGCACCATTTCTGCAGTCTATTGTATTGGAAATGTGATGCCAAATTGTCTTTTGTCTAGGGAAGCTTTGCTGCCTTTGCATCTTATGTCAATAGAAGATGTCGACTTTCTTTTGTTGAATTCAAAGGCTGAGAATTTAAAATGCGAGCCACATTCCTTTATAGAGTATTCACATGTTCCCATATGAAAACAAAACAAAACAAAACAATCTAAAAACCAACAAGGATATTTTTTTCAAGCTCTTTAGCTTGAAAATAGAGACCACAGGTTGATAGTATTTTTTCCTTTCAAAATGTAGCACTGAATAATAATGAAAGAGTGTACCAAAATCTGTGTTTAACACAATATTGATATGCCACTTACATTTCAGGGTAATTACAGTAATTTGGTTGTTACTCTATATGGTGTCACGAATTAGTGGCCAGAAAACATTATGATGCAGTGGGAATGATTCAAGGGCTTTTCATCAGGCTTCATGTTGAATTGGCTTCTTGATCCTGCCGACTGTTACCTCTGCTAACAACCTAGCAATCCCAGAATTATTTTAATTTTATTTTTGTTCATGTTCCTTACTTCATTGAGCGCAACAATATTTACATTCTTTGCAGTCACTTGTGTACAGCATATATATAAACAGTGATGCAGCTATATTTGACAGTAGTGAATGGTGGAGCCATTAAGGGATTTCATTTTAGTGTGAAGTCAGAAACAACATATCAATATTTACATGACAACAAGAGGCTTGTATTAATTAACTTTTGACACCTGCAAGGCTGTTCATAATGAGAAATGTAGCTGGGTTAATCAAAACGACATTTGATCATTTCTGTGAAGTCTCACATCTGTGATACCCCTGGAGAAACCATGATTTCTAACCCCTGTGTTTCTTCTTGCCCTGCAAATTGTATCTGCATTCTTTTCTACTAACAGTGAAACAGATTTTCAGATAACAGATTTTTTAAAAAGACTTTGGGCTAAACTATTTTAAACCTTTGAGTTTTTTTTTTTTTCTTAAGGAGAAAAAAGCTCATTACGCTAGGAATAAAAATGCTCATGTCAATGAATGTAGCTTAGATGGATTTACCAAATTCAGATAGAGGAGTGAAGAATCCTATTGTGCTGTGATTTTTGAATTTTTTTCTCCTTCTCCTGGAGCTCAGAAACTATGATTTTCCTGTGTTATTGGAGCTTTCACATGCAGGGATGTACTGGCCTGATCTGTTTTCTACAGCCATGATGCCTATACCTCAAGAGTTTATTGGTTAAAAGTTATTTTCAGACTTCATTTTTTAATATAAATGCAGTAAACTGGGATTGTATCTGTAAGATTAGGGAGGGGATGATTTAAGGAATGGCAGAGCTATTGAAGAGACACACTCAAGGAGTAAAAAAGAGCAGCTGACATTTAGCTTTGGTAATTTTAAGTGGTTATTTGGTGTCATATGTAGGCTTTGCTAGTACTTCAATGTTTCTTTTCCAGGTTGATGACTAGAATAATTGTAGTCCATAGCATTAACTTTAGATGTGGCCTTTATGGGTTATCAGGTGATCTCTGGTTCTGAATACCCTCACCTTCTACTGACTTTAAAGAGAATAATCCATCAGCATGCAGATTTAGGAATTGCTTTCCCAAAAATACTTTACATGTGCTGAAATGGTGATTGCCTGCTGTCAAACGAGAATCAAGGTGTTGTGAAAGTTAGTAGTCTGCTCTCTCACATTGGTGCCAGGTACCAGCAGAGTTCTGTAGGGCTGTTGTGTGTTGCTGTGTAAACTGTCAAGATCTGCGTTAAGATACTGGTTAAGTAATTAAAATAAAATATAATGCACCGTGTATATTCCACACTGGTATTGGACATTTTTATTGTGGTTTGTTAACATTTTAATTATCAACTCTGGAATTGCTCCTTGGAATTGCCAAGGGGGTAGAATGGCAAAAAACGCATATAACAATATTTAGATAAACTCCCTAATATGTAGGTGTTTGTTTTAATTGGATTCAGCACTTGATCAGAAATGCTGTAAGTATGTAAACATATATATTGCATCATGTACGTATATATCATGGCTGTTTCTCAGGTCAGTCAATGATTAAAAATTGATTCATAATATGGCTGCATGTAATTTCACCCTATCAGCTAAGAGAGCTGTTTTACTCACAAAAATATTACTACTCTGATTGGGATGAACTAAACTAGAGTGACGCTGTAATGTTGCTGAAGAAGGTAGGATGATCTTTCATGTTTAAAACCTGGTTTCTGTGAATTTGATTGTCAATTGTATTTCTTTTCCACTGAGCCTTTTTTTTATTTTTTTTAATGATGCTGATGTCTAAAAGCCTGCCACACCTGTGGTCACTGCTACTGTGGGCATTCTGTGCACAGTTCAATGGGTGTCTGGTTTTTGGCTGAAAAATCATACATGAAAGAATTGCAATGGCTGATGAAGTGCTTTGAAGCAGTTGCTTCAGCATCCAGGAAAAGCAGCAGAGGAGAGCATTTCTTAGACGAGATGAAGAGGAAGAGGCAAAAATAAACAAACTGAGAAGCGTTGACCAAATGGCAATCACTTTTTATAAGAAATGAAATAAGGGTTATAGAGCTAGTTAAATTCAGCAAATGAGAAGGGAATTTCAATCCCTGTTTCTTGTCCCTATTGGTTCCAATAAGTAAGGGTTATGGCTTGCCTAGATTTTATTCTGAATTTCAGTTCTGTTAGGAGAATTAATGTGAGAATCAAGAGCCTTGCTCATTCTTATGGTCATCAGAAAAAAAGGTAGCAGCAGACAAAGTTTAAGATACCAGTCAATACACTAGTCACTCATATTTTTCTCTTCAGATAGGGTCAAAATTTATTACATGTAATAAAAGAGTTAGGAATTGCTTCCCAACTGTGTCTTGTTCAATTCCTATTTTAAAGCCAATTATCTGATTTTGCCTTGAGATCAAATTGTCTAATGAAGTTCTAGCCAAGTAAATAGAGGAGTCTATTTTAAATGTGGTTATTACAAATAAATAAAAGAAACCTGTCAACAGGAGCAGTCTGGCACACTTACTGTTTAGTTACTGCTATGATTCTGATGGGTATGCTCTCATTTTTATGTGTGTTTATTCTTTTTCATTACTCAGGTGAAGATAAAAGCAACCAAACAAGTCAGGAAGCAGAGTCCATTTCATCTCAAAACGTGGAACATATTAGTGACCAAGATGCAGCTGTGCAGGTAATACCCCTGTATACAGCAGTGCTGCTAACTTTTGAAGTTAATTTGAAGCAGACATGGAGGCTGCTAGGACAAGTAGCGTTTCCACTCCTGCAATGTCCACTGCAAGTGCCCACACTAGTGTCTGCTGTCCTGCATAGCTCAGGAGCTGCTCTAGCTAGGGTCTGGGTGGAGGTGGCAGTTGTGATTAACCAGAGGAGTTTTCCCATCTAGTTCCACCTGAACAGCAGGCAGCATGGGAATGGGAACAAGTGGCACGGAGGGAGAAAAAAGATGGGGGCTGCTGGTGCGGGTCTGCCACCGACTAAAGTAGACAACCTCAGCAGTCAAGGTCAGCCGCCTCGGAGCCAGTGCAGCCACAACCGCAGTGTCCACCCATGACTTACAGGGGGACCTCGGTCCCTTGCTTCGCGGCCCAGGACAGCAGCATGACCACGCCGCACGTGCCAGCTCTCCCGAGAGAGGCTGACAGGGACTGGGCGTAGCCAGGGATGGCTGCTGCGCCCAGGCCCTCCACCTAGAAAGAGCCACCAGGCATGGGGAGGGGCGGCCAGCACGTGAGCACTGCCCACAGCGTGCTGCGGCGGTGGGTGTGGGAGCTCGTGCAGTGGGGCACAGGGATGCTGTCCCTCCTCCCTTTTGAGTCCATCCTACCTGCTGGCAGTCTCTGTGACCACAGTTTTTGCCATGGTCTCCACCAGGCAGAGAGCTTGCCCCAAAAAGACCGTGGTGACCCAAAGGGAGGGCCTGTCCAGAACCGTGGCTGTACAGGTCTCTGGCTGCAGGGAGTGCCAGAGCCTGCTGCTGCTGGAGGAGGGCAGCAGGTATTGCACCTGTGTGAGGTGCAAGCAGGTGGAAGGTGTGCTCAGCGTGGTGGCAGAGCTGAGAGATGAGGTTGAGAGACTGAGGGCCATCAGAGACTGTGAGCGGGAGATCGACTGGTGGAGTAGCTCCCTGGCGTGCCAGAGAGAAAGGTGCCAGGGGGATACCCCACAATTGGTGGTGAACCCCCTGCCCTGTCCCTGTCGGGTGGGGGGGCGACCTGAGGGATGGGGAGGGTTGGGAGAGGGTCCCTGCTTGGCACTGTGAGGGAACTCCCCCTTTGCTTCCCTCGCATCCCCAGGCCCCCCTAAGCAATAGGTTTGTAGCATTGGACAGTGAAGGGGGGGGAGGTGCAGGAAGGTTCCCCTAAGAGGTTACCAAGGACAACGCAGTTGACTCCACGCATTCAGACTGCCTCTGCCAGGAAAGAAAGAAGGGTGGTTGTGGTAGGTGACTCCCTTCTCAGAGGAACGGAGGGACCCGTTTGCAGACCAGAGCTGAGCTGTAGGGAAGCATGCTGCTTACCTGGGGCTTGGGTCAGGGACATAACTAGAAAACTCCCAGAGCTGGTTCACCCCACTGATTACTACCCATTACTCATAGTTCAGGCAGGCAGCGATGAAATCGCTCAGAGAAGCCTGTGAACTATGAAGAGAGATTTCAGGGGTTTAGGGTGAATAGTTCAAGGAGTGGGAGCGCAGGTTGTGTTTTGTCCTATTCCTTCTGGAGAGGTGAAGGACACGTAGTGGGCTAGGAAAACATGGGTAATGAGTAAGTGGCTGAGAGGCTGGTGTTGAGACAGGAACTTTGGGTTCTTTGACCATGGGGCAGTTTACTCGACCCCTGGCCTGTTGTCAATGGATGGAACTCACCTGTCTCAAAGCAGGAAATGAATTGTGGTGCAGGAGCTAGCAGGACTCATCGAGAGAGCTTTAAACTAGCTGTGACAGGGAAGGGGGTAAAACAGCTCACCAGAGAAGTGCCTAGGGGAACAATACTGAAGCTGGGGGTGAGGCAGATGTCTCGTCTGAAGTGCATCTACTCCAATGCACACAGCACGGACAACAACAAGGAGGAGCTAGAAGCAATTGTGCGACAGGCTAACTACGACCTAGTTGCAATAACTGAAATGTGGTGGGATCACTCCCACGACTGAAGTACTGTGATGGATGGCTACAAGCTCTTCGGAAGGGATAGACAAGGTATGAAGGGTGGTAGTGTGGCTCTTTATATTAAAGAGTGTTTTGATGTTGAAGAGCTTGCGGTTGGGAATGATAAAGTTGAGTGTCTATGGATAAGGATCAGGGGGAAGGCCTGTAGGGGTGACATCTTGGTGGGGGTCTGTTATAGACCGCCTACTCAGGATGAAGAGATGGATGAGGCATTCTTTGAGCAGCTTGCAAAAGTTACACGATCACCAGCACTCGTTCTCATGAGAGACTTCAACTTCCCTGATATATGCTGGAAGTATAATACTGTGCAGAGGAACCAGTACAGGAGGTTTCTAGAGTGTGTTGAGGATAGCTTCGTGACACAGCTGGTTCAAGAGCCTACCAGGGGATGTGCCCCACTAGACCTGCTCTTCACTAACAGAGAAGGACTGGGGGGAGATGTGAAAGCTGGGGACTGTATTGGGCAGAATGGCCGTGAAATTGTAGTTTTCTATCCTTGGTGATGTCAGGAGGGTAACTAGCAAAACTGCTGTCTTGAACTTCCGGAGGGCGGACTTTGACTTTGTCCTGAATAGGACACTTATTGCAGAGGTCCATTGGGAGTCACTACTGAAAGGCAAAGGTGTCCAAGAAGCCTGGACACTCCTCAAGAAGGAAATCTTACAGGCACAGGAGCAGGCTGTACCTGAGTCCCGTAAGGCGAGCCGGAGGGGAAGAAGACCAGCATGGATGAACCAGGAACTTTTATTGAGATTCCAGGAGAAAAAGAGAGTCTATGTCTGCTGGAAGAAGGGACAGGCTACTTGGGGCGACTACAAAGAATTTGCTAAGATATGCAGAGAGGAAGTTAGAAAGGCAAAAGCCCAGCTTGAACTCAGATAGGCCACTGCAGTAAAAGAGAACAAGAAATCCTTTTACAAATATATTAACAGCAAGAGAAGAACCAAGGAAAATTTCCATCCTTTACTTGATGCAGCAGGGAATGTGACCAATAAGGATAAGGCTGAGGTTCTCAACACCTTCTTTACATGTGTCTTTAATAGTCAGATAGTTATCCTCAGGGTACTTTATGCTTGGACCTGGATGTCCCCTGTGATTCAGGTAGAGAATCACCCACTGTGATCCAGGAAGAGACAGTTAGAGACCTGCTCCTCCATCTGGAATGTCACAAGTCCATGGGACCAGACAAGCTCTACCCTAGGGTGCTGAGGGAGCTGGTGGAGGTGATTGCCAAGCTGCTTTCCACCATCTATCAGCATTCCTGGTTATCTGGAGAGGTCCCAGAGGATTGTAGGCTTGATGATGTGACTCCCATCTACAAGAAGGGCTGTAAGGAGGACCCAGGGAACTACAAGCCTATCAGCCTGACCTTGGTTCCAGGGAAAGTTATGGAGCAAATCATTTTGGGTGAGATCACATGGCACTTGCGTGGCATCCAGGGGATCAGGCCCAGCAAGCACAGGTTCACAAAAGGCAGGTTGTGCTTGTCCAACCTCATCTCCTTCTATGATCGTGTGACCAGACTGGATGAGGGAAGGGCTGTTGGGGCAGAGTGGCTAGAAGACTGTGAAGAGGAAAGGGACCTGGGAGTGTTGATTGATTCTCTGCTGAACATGAGCCGGCGGTGTGCTCAGGTGGCCAAGAAGGCCAATGGCAACCTGACCTGTATTAGAAATAGCGTAGCCAGCAGGAGCAGGGACGTGATCACCCCCCTGTACTCAGCTCTGGTGAGGCTGTGCCTTGAGTACTGTGTTCGGTTTTGGGCCCCTCACTACAAGAAAGACATCAAGGCCCTGGAGCATATCCAGAGAAGGGCAGTAAAACTGGTGACGGGTCTGGAGCACAAGTCTTATGAGGAGCAGCTGAGGGAGCTGGGATTGTTTAGCCTGGAGAAGAGGAGGCTCAGGGGAGACCTTATTGCACTCTACAACTTCCTGAAGGGAGGTTGTGATGAGGAGGGGGTCAGCCTCTTCTGTCAGATAACTAATGATAGGACGCGAGGGAATGGCCACAAGTTGCACCTGGGGAGATTTAGATTAGATATCAAGAAAAACTTTTTCTCTCAAAGAGTGGTCAGGTACTGGAATGGCCTGCACAGGAAGGTGGTGGAGTCACCATCCCTCGCAGCATTCAAGAAGCGCCTGGACAAGGTGCTATGAGATATGATTTAGTAGCTTAGTGGGTATTATTGGTGACAGGAAGATGGTTGGACTAGATGAATTTGTAGGTCCTTTCCAACCTTGTGTTTCTATGATTCTATGAAAGGTGTGGGGATGCACAGCTTCAAGTGGGACCTGCTGCAGATGTGAAGAGAGCATTCTGTAGCAGGGCAGGAGTCTGCTTACTTTAAAAGGTCTGTGAGTCTTGAGGTTTTGACTTGACTATGTTACCAGGCTTCAAATCTGTTACTGACAGAAAGCTACCAAAATGTTAAAAACAGAAGTATAGCTTCAATTTTCTCCCATAATTTGTAGAACTTAAAGGGTGCCTGTTCTCTCTGTGCATTTTCTGTTGTTTCTGATGGTGAAGCTCAACTTCATAAGAGAGCATTACTACGACATGTATTGGTGCAGTACAGATCAGCAGAGAGTTTATCCCAAGAAATCTTAAACAGTTACACCTGTCTTTTAGTCTCTCTCTTTCAGTAATGTATCAAAGCTACTCTGTTTTTTTCATGTTATTGTTCATTTCCATTTTAACAACATTATCTGCTTTGATTCCATTTTCTTTACTATAACATGTTTTAATTTTCACATAGCTTCAGTATGCATGAGAAAGCATTTCTGAAAGATGTTTTATTGCCTTGCAAAGTGATTCTAATGACAATCACAGAATCACAGAATTGTAGGGGTTGGAAGGGACCTCGAGAGGTCATCAGGTCCAACCCCCCTGCCAAAGCAGGTTCATTAGAGCAGGCTGTCCAGGTAGGCATCCAGACGGGCCTTGAATATCTCCAGAGAAGATAACTATTAGTTTATGAATATATTGCTCTTTGGCAACAATTTCTGTATTTTTAAGACCATTTTAATCTAGTGTTTTAGAAATGAAAGCGTATTAAAAATACCTCCTCAAACTTTTGTGTTTGTCAAGGTGACAGGTAAAAACTACATCCCTGCATGTCTGCTTGGAATGCTCTAAGATAGGAATGATACAAGACCTTAATTTAAAAAAAATAAAATTTCTTCTGGAATGTTTTAAGTGATCGCCTCTCTTATTCTTGCAGAAAGGTGAAGCGATTACCATTTCCCATACTGAACTGCTTTTAGATTATATCACATACAAAGATTTTAAAGCCTCAGCATCACCCCTCCTTGAGACTGAAGAAAAAGATACTTTCCATCCAGTGTACAGAGGAGCTTCAAATGCTGTCTGTATTCGTCTATTTTGTATTGATGAGAAGTATGAGACTAGGTGAGTGTGGATGAATAGTTACTGCTTTCCTAATCTTAGTGACAACTTTTAATGTAACATTTTTGGACAAATCTGAAAGTGTCAGCACCTGCTGGAACTAGGTTAGATTTTTCTTTTTTCTTTTTTTTTTTTTTTTTTACTTTCACTGATAACTTACTGAAATTTTCAACTTCCAGCTAGAACTTCCTACCTCTGGTAGAACTATGAGGACAAAAATTAGCAAGTTACTTTTGGTGGAAAAATGCTGGTTGAAATTGGATGTTTCTTTTTCTAAAAAACCATTAATTTCAAATCTAAGAGAGAAGTGCAGTGCTTGTAAGTCTGTGCTCTTAGAAACACTGACACATATGAAACACTGGTACATACGAAAGAATAATCATGTTGCAGGAAGTCTGTTCAAGAACAGTTAATTTATGGACAATCTAGACTAAAACAAAATGAAGCAAGCCAATTATTCCAGAATAGAATAATTTTTTATTTTAAATTAATACTGAGGTGAGGGACTTGCTCTGGAATGACTCTCACTACACCAAAGTAACAATACAAAACAGTGATCTGCTGCAACTATGTTGAGAAATAATCTCTCTGTAGTCCAGCTGAATTCTCTGCTCATGGTGTCCTTCTTAGGATAAGGATCTGTCATTTCTTTGCCCACTTCTGACATTCTGTTCTTCATGTGCACCACTGTTGTTCCTGTTCAAGATATGTTCACTGTGTTTATCTCTGAACATTGCAGACCCTTTCTTCTCTCCCTGGAGACATCTCTGGAACAGTTTGAATTCCAAGATGGATGTCTGTGGAGAAGATAGCATTCCTTTCCATAGTCTTCTTCTAAGATTTACACTTATGCAAGGTCCTCTCTTCAGAACTGAGGAGTCTGTAGATCATGGTGTTTTCAGATATTTTCCGTGTATGCTTCCCTAGCTTGCACTAGCTTGATCCACCTGTTTGCAAAAGGTACTGACCGTTAGAAAAGTAAATATGTCTGAGAGGATGACATGATGTAATCCTGACTGTATCTCAGAATATTGTCCTGAAGGAGTTACTGCTGACCCTGCATGGCATGGATCCCGAAATAGTAGTTTGGTTTTTGTGTAGGTATGATTGAATCTTAGCCCTCGAGGGAAGTTCACTGCTGAGGAATTTGTATTATCCAGTAAAGTTGTGAAATGTTTCCATCTCTTAGGTCTAGAGCTGTTTTGTGGCTTGCTAGTGCATTGTAAGTAAAATGCAAAGGAACCAAACTGCTAGTATATATCTGCAGATGTTTGATACTTTTTTAAACCTGCTGAAAAATCTCCTAC
The DNA here is from genome assembly GCF_964034855.1 of Anser brachyrhynchus. Taxonomy (NCBI): domain Eukaryota; kingdom Metazoa; phylum Chordata; class Aves; order Anseriformes; family Anatidae; genus Anser; species Anser brachyrhynchus. The sequence continues at coordinate 11,372,149 of NC_137696.1, read as the reverse complement.
CTATGTGCCTGAACTCCTTGCTACCAAGAAGGTACCAGATACCAAAGAATAGAAAAATACATTGCTGTAACATTTTCCTTTCCCTTAGATATTCTCCTAACTAGTCATAATTATGAATTATATAGGTGAATATATAATACCCAATCAAATCTGTATTTTTAGCATTTTTAGTTTTCACATTTTTCACGCAATCACAAATATATTAATTTTAAAATACTTCTGCTTCCATCTAGTAATGTTGTTGGCGAAGAAATTAAAGGGAGCTTAGTTATTTTAATTACAGGTCTGGATAGGGAGAGGTTTTATCAGTATTTTTAGGTAACATATATCCGTATAGAATATCTTCAGAAGACAAATTTTGTACTTTGGAACAATACTTCATAAAGCTTCATCATAACTCTATTTGATGGGTTGAGAGCTATTTGGTATCCTTAAACACAGGAGAAATAGGATTAAATTATTAGATTTCTTATGGCTTTTTAAACTCAGATGTCACCTTTCACTGTCCCCATTGGACAAAGAGTGTAATTACTCCAAACCAGGAGGTGAGAAGTGGAAAGAAGTTAAATGGTCAGAAACAATTTCAAAGTATTGATGTTGCCATTAGTCTGATAAAGTACATTGGATAGGTTTGCCAAATGGATACTGACACAAACCTTGGGAATACTGTGGTCCATGACAACAACTTTTTGTAATCTCATTTAACGTTTACTATATACTAATGCTGTCCTCTTAGCCCATGGAAGTCTTCTGGAAATATTTTTTGAGTCAGCAACATCTAAGTCAATTTTTTCCATTCAGTGAAGAAAGTAATGTTTTGATATTATTTCAGACATTGAGGCTTGTTCTTGTTAATAGTGATGCTTCAAACATGCTGATGTGCAGCATGCGACGTCTGCAATTGATTAATGTTGAGTTAGCAGGAATGTCTGATTAGCATTGTGAATAAATATTCCTTGCATTTACGGGGAAGTAAATATTGAAATGTTTAGGATCTGTTTGTTATGCATTTTTTGTAATAATGTTTGCTCTTGGTTGCAGATCACTGGATTTTTTGCATTATGTTTTCAAGCTTTTTCCAGTACGTATACTTTAAAGTTTTAAAGTTTATGTGTATGCTTGGTGTGACAGAAGTGCAGCTGTCAGCAAGAGTAGCTCAGGTCTGATGCCTGAGTAATTCAGTGACTCACAGGAGTGCAGCATGGCTAGCTACGCTGTACTGAGTTACCCTGAGTCTGACTTCTGTTTTTGGCTGCTTTTGGACTTTCTGTATTGTCTATATAAGTTCTTTGTTTATGTTCCATGGGGGATTTTTTTTATATTTTTCTGAGATGCAAATTTAGAGAGCAAATGTTTCGAACTCCTTTAAAATTGTGTATAGATCTATATGGTACCTAAATTAAAAATAATATCAATGAAAATACATTACAGGAGCCAGAGTTAAATCATAGGAAGCAGCACTATTAAGGGAATCTGTATTACATGCCTATATCCTAAACCGTGGGTGTTTAGGGCAAAGCTAACGTGAGGTAAACAAGGATATGAATATACAGTGGAGTAACTACTTACCAGGAGTAGTAAGAAAAAAATTAATCACACAATGTGCTCAAATTGACTGCAAATACAATGTGTGTTTGTATGAATAGGCAACCTGTATCACATGCACACAAACAATGCCAAATTCAGGACAAGATGAACACCACTGTATGTATACAAACTTATATTCTTCAGGTTTAGTGTGTGTACAGTGCAAGGTATGGTGCTGTGCATGCACACTGACTATTTGTTCAGGATCTTAGGACACCCTGCTCTCCCTGATGGTCTCACTTGGCTGCAAATGTACAAAAGATCCCCGACAGGCATACATTGTCTTAAAATTCCACTGCAACAGAATTGCAGGGTAGAAAAAAAAAACTCTCAAGGAAAATAAATTAACCCTAAAGGTGTGGGCATAGGCATAATGTTTCCACTGAGGAAGAAAAGAAGAACAGGGAAGGGAAGGACCTTAAGGGAATACCAGCATTTTAACTAATAAGTCTTTACTACTGGAGCTAAAAGACCCATTTCTGTAAGCCAAGTTTATGTTGGGCTCATCAGTTCCTTTGTGCTGCCCAGGCATCAAGGTGTCTTAAGCAGAACAACATTTGGAGTGTATGGATGTTTTAAGCACATTTTTTAAGTTTGTTTATTTTCTTTTTATCCCTTCTAGTCAGAAGCTTTGGTGTAAAGCTGACATTAAGATCACTAAGAGCCTATATTCTCTGCAAATGTTTTCAGGACAAAGACTTCTGTATCATCCTTGTGCCACATCATGTGCCCGAGTTCTGCTTGATCCGGAGTTTTGTTCGCGTTGTCCCTTACTTTACTACCCAACTTGGCCATGAGCTTTACGTGTTCCACCGTGCGGGATTGCTCAAGTGAGTCATGCACCTCGTGACAACAAATGATGTACTCTGAGTTACTTTTGTGGAATATACTTGCATCATCAAACCTGGCACCAGATGCATATTCCTTCATTATCTCAGAGCAAGCTGATATGTCTGCATGGTACAGTACAACATCTTGCAGAAATGGTAGCTTGAGTCCCAAAACCAGTATAGTTGAATAGCACGGGACTGTGCCTGGAACAATTAGGATCAGGGCTAAGTAACTTAGTCTTCAGCAGCATTACTGCAACTGTCTCACTTCTTGTGGAGTGAATTCTAAGCCTACTCAGATGTATCTCCACATAGCACTATACTAGATGGTGTAGAAATACCTTACATTTTCAGTAAAATAAATTAATTAGTGACTTGATTTTTAATGAAACAAAAAATAAGGTAATTAAACATGTAAAAGCAAGTGGTCTTCTGACTGCCAGCATTTATATGGTTTCCTGTAAAGTAAAAAGAAAATTGCAATAGGAGGATTCCTTTAAAGTTTGAATGTATGGTACTAACTTAATGAAGATGAACGTTATTATGAATGAGTAGCTTCTCCAAGCTACTTCATTGTAGAACAAGGCCAACAGAGAAATATAGTGCCATATTTGACCCTTTAGACTTGGGTTGGTTTGAATAGCATTGATATTTGAAAGCCAGATGTAGATTTAATTATTGGAAACATGATAAAATTCTCTTGCAAGAGAGAACTGCAGTAATGTATTTCTTGAACATACACAGCAGTAACCTCATTGTTGAGTATCTATTTTACCTAATTTATCTCTTTTTCTTGTGTGTGTCAAATCAGGTATTTCATGTTTTTCAAATTTATGCTACTCTGAACATTTTATAGTCTGAAGTATTGGTAAACTGGGATGCAGAAACTCTGTCGTTATAACTTCTGTCACAATCCTTCATTTGTATCACAAGCCTGTGCTGGCCCAAACACCAATCTTAAATTTTTGACACAGTAGGACATTTTCCTTTTGTTTCTTATTAATGTAGCTAAATACTCTGTAATTTCAGAGAAATAATTCTATTTTAGTTGCATACTTAATCACCATTGTTGGTATACAAATAGCCTGTGCAGGAACTGGCCAGCTACTCTTGGACATATGCAGAAGCCTTTTACCATGGGATCAAATTGGGCTTCTGTGTATTATGTAAGAATCCAGCTGGACAAAGATAAAGCCACTGGAGTAATTCCTGTTAATCTCAGCCACAGCTGTTCAGTAATCCAGCAGTAGGATTGGTAGTCATGAGTCCTTTTGCGATTTTGTTCAAAATTAAACTCGTTATCAAGGTTTTTAAAAGACCTTAACATTCTGATTAAATTGTGCATATTCCAAGTCATACCAGTCTTTCCATGACAACAGAATAGTGTCATTAGTAGCATTTTCCAGCTCCCCTGCAGCTGTGCTGGAAAGTAGGAAAAAATAGCCTTTAAGTGAGGTTTAGGATCAGAAGAGGTGTGGAAGAAACCAGGTGAAGCTTTTAGAAAGTTTCTGTGCACAACTTGGTGTACAACAGCAGATACTCCCTTAGGAAAAAAAAAAAAAAAAAAAGAGGGAAGAAAAAAAATTATGAAAAAGTAGAAGATCAATATATTGTACTTGCACCAAGAGCTTTCAAAAGGCATGTGAGTGAAAAGGACATCACATAAAATGGATTAAAAGGAAAACAGGGGTAAGAAGGTGGGAATGTGAAGACATGAAAGGGCAAAATCAGAAGAGGCACAGGCACAAAATGAGATACTGATTAGCAAAGGTTGTAAGAGGAGTAAGAAAAAGTGTTAAGTACACAAAAAGCAAGAGTGCAGCAAATGGAAGTATAGGTCTGCTACTTAACAGTGAAGGAGAAAAAATAACAGATGAGAAGGCATAGGCTGAACTGCTTAATGGGTACTTTCCTTCAATTTTCACTAAAAGGTATAATAATAATAGTAGTGTCCTGGCTTCTGAGCAGTCAAAGGAACTGGGCATCTAAAGTGAGTTAATTCTTTGCTGGAAAAGAAATGAGCCCAAACCTTGGATAGTCCTTCCTACTCTTTCATATTGACAGTGGATCTGGTTGTTTCATTATTTATATATTTATTTCATCTTTAAAACAATTTTCATTTTTTATGTGTTCTATTTTTTTTAATGCTAAAAATGTAGTTCATTATTGGCCCAATTGCTTTCTTTTGGCCATTGGAGGGGGAATAACTCAAACCATGGGCACACTAGAGTGGCAGGGAGATAGAGTGCTCACGAGTTGCAGGGTTAACCAAATTGCTGATCTTGCTGGCCATCATCCTCATCACTTGTTTGATCTTGCAATTAGCTGTCTGTGGAAATGTGTTAACAAGTGTGGAAACTGAGCCACAGCTCACTTAGAAATTCAGGATTAGTTTGTAATTTGGATGCCAGCTGCAGGGTTTCTTACAGAATGTAGTAATCAAATGTATTGTATGCTTTTGAGCACTCAAATAATTGAGTTGAAAGTATTCCATGAGATTGAGCTGTGAAATTTGCCATAACATATCATATATTATGTAGGTATATATTTTTAAAGTTACTAGAACTGATATTATTAGAACCATATTCCACAAAATCAATATTAATGTGACTTAGGATGAAGAATAGCACATACAAGTTTAAATTGAAAACAAGAACTACAGGAATGGAAATTATACTACATGAATTGTAGGCTTTTGTAAACTGTGGGTGAAAGATGAATTCTTAATTCTTTGAAATTAAGTTTTAATTGAGTTCCTTGAACAGCACTCCATAAGTCTTAATTGTATGTGAGTCTTGTTTAACCAGGAAGGGTTGATGCCTTTAAAAGATAACAAGAATTTATCAACTGCTGTAGATGGTTAGTGTGAAGTATATTTTTTCTTTTTTGGGTGGGAACATGTTTTATAACCAAGTGTGTGAACTAGTTAGGTGCCAGGGTATTCCTGTCTGTAGCTAAAGTTGGTGGTTTTTGTACAAAAAACCTGCTGAAACATGCTACATTGCATAAACATTTTTATACCGTGTCACTGTCACGTGATTAGTAATTGGCAACCTTATGTTTAGCAGAGGCATTTTATTTGTATAAATTTATCCTCACGTATAACTGTTTGAAGAATTGAGGCCTAACACAAGTGTTAGTCATTTGGTGTTTATTGGAGAAATTCCTGTGTTGTATTGATATTCCTGCCTTTTGTTCCATATCTGAAGATGACAGTTGGCTCTACTTATTTTTCTTTTTTTCTCCCTCTTTCTCCTCTGTTTTGTTTCTTTTCTTTCTTTTCTTTTTTCTTCCCCATGTCTGTATATTAATGGATTCTATTTTTATTTTTAAAGATTCCTTGCTTCCTGTCTCCGGCATTTAGTCTCAGGAACACGATACCTTGTGGTTACAGCTATGGCTAGTCTTTGCTTTGTGGCATTGGGATGTAAGTGTTTAGTAGCAATTAAAGCAGCATTCCTGAGTTGTTTTAAGCAGATGGTGTGTGATCTTTCCTGTTATTACACAATAAAATTTAATATACACATTTGGAACAACTGTCATGTAGCAACCAATTTCAGCTATGAAAAGACGTATTTAGAGCTTATGGAAGAAAGACATCTTCACATGCATAGTAACTGTAGCCTTTAATTTGTCACAGAGAAAACTTCTACTTTTTTTCTTTTTTACTAGGTCCTTTAATGTAAGAAGAGCAACAACAAATGATATACCTGGTGTCAAAATGCTTATTAAAACCCTTAGCTTGAATGAAAGTATATTGAATGACTTAAAGATATTTACTTTGGCTCACAGGGATCCAGTGAGTATTTGCTGCAAATGCATTTACAGTAGAATGGATAAATACAGATAAATACATCAAGAACTTATTATGTTACTCTAAACAGGTGTACTGTATGTATGTACTCAGTCAGTATCAGCAGTTGGTATAGACTGTATTCAGCCTGACTTGATGGTTAATTTGATCTGTCGCCTAGACCAACTGCCCCTTTTTCTGGTGATTCTGCAAATGCTGAGATAGAAGCAGGATGAATACTTTTTGTTGTTGTTGGCCACCCACAGCCTGATTTCCATTGTTGCTTTTCTTGCATGTACATCTGGCTGCATGATGAACACATAAGTGTGTTTTGTTACATGATAGGGGCCTATTTCTCCTTCCCATAACACAACCAGACATATGCTTAGGAAACAGTAGGGAACATCAGAATATTTTTGCTCGCTGGAACATGCTACATGGACAAGATACCGAGTATTAACATTAACAATCATACAACTGCAGGGAAATCCATTTTATACTGCTATTGATGAAGATTATGTATATTTTAATTAATGTTATTTCCTAACATCAGAACTTAACCCAGGACTAAATTAGTGGCTGAGCCTATAGCACTGCTGTAGCAGCTAGACCCTAAACTAAACTTTAGTCAGTGTGGTTCTGCATGGTCAGGAGTTCGACTATATACAACACTGTTCTAAGCATTCATTATGTCTTGAGTTTAGGAAGAGCTAAATTTGGGTAGTGCATGAATATGCACTGGGAAAATATTTTAACTGTGGTCATGTGGCGAAATACACGTTTACAGTAAAATGTTGAGATCAATAATAAAATAGGAACTGTGCCTATCCTATGTTGCTCTTGCCTTGCAGGATGGGACCCCAGTACAAGCATTCATAGCAGAAGTTTTGGATCAAATAGTTGGCATTTCAGTCATTAGAGATGAAATGGTAAATTCTATTTATATTTTCCCCATTTGCTATGTTTGTATTGTATGAAAATAGTAACAATGAGCCCTCAGCACCGAAGGCTGAGTTCTGTGCTTGCCACTATACATGTACCTAACAGAAAATACATGTGAAAAATAATGCTTCTCTAAGCTTTCTATTTCTTTCCTATGTAAACTGTATTATTTCCCTTCTCATGGACTATGATTGACATGCAGATGAAAAAAAAATCATCCCGTTATTTGCAAGAAATTGTTTGATGGGTTCTGAAAGCATCCTTTTTTGGTTCTTTAGCATAAAGCCATTCTGCCTCCAGGTGTTTGGAATTACTTATTTTGCCCCCAAGAATCCAAAGTCAGTGAGCAGTTTTGCTAAGCATACTGCAAAGAGTAGCACCTGTCCTTCGAGATTTCCTTTCTTAACTTCTTTTCCCAACAGTAGCTTATAAATTGCACTTGACTTCAAAACAAAAGAGCAAAAATCATATGCTCTAATGGAATACCAAAAAAAGATAAAGTTGAACATTATTCTTGGAAAATAAACGTTCTTTAATGCTTAGTTTTATGGATTTCTGATATTATTGAAAAGGTAGATTATAGATCTTTCAACAACTGTAGTGCTTAGTTCTTAAACTAAGGAGTAGTTGCTCCTGTTTCCGAAAACAGCTCTTAATTATTCTAAGTGCGTTGAGTTAAGAGGATGCAACAATTCCTGGAGTGTATAAATGTGCAAAAAATCCCAGCTTATCACTTTAATAGGGGAAATCTGTTGGAGAGCCTTTCTTGCACAGCTCTTTTCTGTAAAATTCCTCTCTGTTGGTTTAATTCTTGTGAGAAGACCAGGCTTCTCTGCCTTGAACTCCGCTAAACAGAGATCGTTTTTTTTTGTTGTTTTTTGTTGTTTTTTTTCCCCATGAATGTCCATTAACCTGTATCAGCAGTTGTTGTGAAGGGGTCAAATATGCATTCCCTGCAAATAAAGGTGGACAAATAGAATAGTAGTTTTTGATACAATGAAAAGATTTCCAAGAAAAATGTGTTCAGTCAATGTGCTTTTTAATTGAGAATAACCCTCAAAGGCTCTTCATTTTCACTGGAACAGGCTGCCCAGGATGATTGTGGAGTCTCCTTCTCTGGAGATATTCAAGGCCCATCTGGACGCCTGCCTGGGCAACCTGCTCTAGGGAACCTGCTTTGGCAGGGGGGTTGGACCCGATGATCTCTTGAGGTCCCTCCCAACCCCTTCAATTCTGTCATTCTGTGATTCATTTTGGTATTCTTATTTAATTCCTTAATTGATAAAAAGCAACTCTTGCTAAAATACTGTGGATGTAGCTATTTCATCACTGCTGATTTTCAGTTTCTTACTTTCCAGGACATTGAGTATATTCGATCACATTACAATATTGAAGACTTTATTCATTTTAACCACCACCAGCAAGAGGAACATGGACGTCTTTACCACTTTGCCTTAAATCCAATATTTCATCACTATACCAAACACTTTCTAAAGGAGATTCTTCGCTTAGCCCACAAATCTTCTCTTTACTACCCTATTTATCCACAGTATGAAGAGGGCAAGGTAACAAAGAAGTTGTTTGCATTTTACATATTAAAAATTGTCACCTTTGCTCACTTTGTTCTTTTTGCTTCTATGACTGACTGTAAACAGGAATTGTCTTAGCAACCTGGAGCAAATTGTACTTTGTTTTCTTGTGCCACATAATCTGCATTCATGGACACATCTGTTGCATAGCAGGCTTAGTCTGTAGTGTTGTTAGCAGTGCATGCAAGTCATAACTTACTCAGTATCTTCAGTAAGCGTGTGGAGGACCATAAGTTTGGTGTGTACTTGTCCATGGCTCTTTACCTAGGCTGTTAAGAGAATGGAGCTCTTCTTAGGGGGTGGTTTTTTCTGGGATGAATGATTCTTTGTGAGTGTCTGTTTTTCTATCAAATTTAGAGGATCCTAGGGCAACTGTTCTCTAAATGTGGTTAGATGTCTTAAGTTACACATGTTAGTATGTTGCCCCGGGAGCAGCACAGTAGAAGAATAATTTGTTTGCTACCTCCTCATTGTTTCTGGGTGACGTATATCTGCTTCTTACCCACATAGGTTCTCGTATTTGTTGTATGAGTCCCTTCCATTAAATATACTGTAGTGCTTAGGGTCAAGTTTCTGCCCTTTACTGTCCTTTCCCAATAGATCTGTTCCAGGATGAGGTAGCAAGCATTCAGTATTCCCAGTCCTGCCTAAGTTCTTGCCCCTAGGTTAGACGTGTAGTTAAAAAACAAAGAACTGTCGCAACTCATCAAGTGAGGACCAACATAATGTTTTCTGTTTAATTGCTTTCAATAAGCCAATACATCTGACATATCTTTGTCATTTGTATGTCAGTTACCAAGCAAATATTAAATGACAAGGTATAATGCACATATATCACCTTTATATTTAACAATTTATATTTCTTGTCATAGTTTATTACTAGAGCCAAATTGAGTTGTGCTGTCTCACATACAGCTACTCAGCTACACAATGAATTTTGAGAAGTACTCCTATTTGTTTAGATTCAGACTGAATTGGAGGAAGAAAAAAGGAATTATGTCACTGAGCATAGTACAGCATGAGCATGTGCAAGGGAAAAGTATCAAAACTACATCCAAGTGGTTTTTAAGAACACTTCAAAAGTGATTTAGGTACTTCAGACTTTCATCAAAACTCAGGAGGATCTAGGCACCTCATTGTTACTGAAAACAAATGTGTTTCTGCAAGTGCTACAGAAGAAAAATAAGAACCTAATGCTGCATGAGAAGATTAATTTCCAAGAACATAATTTGTGGAAGCAGAAGAAAAGATTCTTCTAAAAATACTCACGTCTGTCTTGTTATCAGTCTCATGTCAGGCAAGAAAAGGGAGCACAAAGTAAAATTTACAATCATGTCAATGCATTGGTGTGCAGCCATCTACAGCTAGTATCTGGCCCAGCCAAATCACCTAGGCTCCTTGCAGAATTAATGGAGAAAACACAGTGCACACAGAGGGCAGTTCATCTATCGATCATAGCTACCTATCTTAGGACGGAAAGAATTGCCCTCTGGAGATGCTCACCTCTTTCTTCAGCTCTGGGGGGTGTCTGCATGACTAGCTGGACTAAGCTCCAAGCTTTTAGATGGCGACTGAGATGAATTCAGTCCTCTGACTTATGTGGTTTTGGAATTGTCACCTGTTTTAACATAGGAATTTTTACAAGTTGGACAGGTCCATTTTCAGAAGGGTGTATTTTTCTGCTTCTCCAGTGTGCACTTTTGTGGAGTTCTGTGAAGTGCTCTCTTGAGAAACCAATGTCCTTGCGTAGCATTAGGTTCTCAAGTTCTTCAGAGGCACTTACAAAAATGCAGTTTAATGGCAGTGGATGGAAGGAGAAGTTAATCATACTAATAATTCCAGTTTGGTCTATTTCCAGGTTAGAGTTCCTTTAAGTTACTTTAGCTCATCGTTGCTTTCTAATAAGCAGTAGAAGTGATATTTTACTCAGTTCTCAGTGTAGTAACATTTTTTTTGATCTGTGTGGATGGAATGGTACTTCAGTGTAATTTAGTTTGAATTAATGGTCATTCTCTATTTCCTGTAATTCTTTTCTTTTTTTCATTTTCATGTCATAAGTTATGATGGAGCCAGTCATACAGTAATAAATGGAATAAAGCTACTTCTAATGATCCATGCTAGTCACATTAACATTAGGGTTTTCATTCACTTCAAGTTTATGCCAGTTTATTAATATTTATCACTTGGATGAAATTGACGTTTTAGTTGGTATAGAATTTTTATATAAATTCATAACCATTCTCTGCCAAACAAGCAAAGGTTAGCAGTAAGTAGATAACATAGCTTAATGAGGTCAAATCAAGCTGATTCATGATCACTATGGAGAAAAATATCCTCCTGGGGAAAATACTTGTGCTGAAAAATCCCATAAACCAAACCACTTGTTTATCTGTCATTCCCACAGAGATAGTAATGTAATTACTCTCATAATTATCTTCATTAGTGTCAGGAATTATCTGCAATTCATTCCTCTGCTCTGAGTATGTTTGTTTATTTACTGATTTTTCTCTCAGATTTAGCCAACAGAGCTAAGAATTTTGTATTTGCAAAGCCATACAAGAGACATCTGTGATGCACTGTTCTGACATTCTCTCTGCTGAAATATAGATCTCTGTCTTTCAGTTTCAGAATCCCTGTGCCCATTCCCTGACATCTGCCCTTCATTACATGGTTCCCGTGCGACCAAGACGACAGATTGTCTATCCTCTGGAAGAGCTTGGCATAAACGCTCCATCAGAGCAGGTCTCCAAGGATCAGGTGGGTAACAGAAGCAGCAGCAGGCAAGAGGCATAGTGCCAGCTAATGCAGGGTTTGGCAGATGGGATGGCATTACCAGCTTTGTGTTGATAGGTTGCTTCTTAATTACATTGAACATGGTGTCCATACCCTTACAATCCCAGCTCTGCTTCTGCACTACCATTGCTTCTTCTAAGCTTGAATTTAAAACATTGCAACCAGCAATTGCTGAACTATTACATTTACCTACTAATACATGCTTATGTTTTACCAATATTTTTCCATGGTGGTACTTTTAAGACTCATAACACATTTTAAATGTTCTGACTTACTATTTATTCCCACTTCCTGGTAAGTTCATTTAGGTATTATGCTCTCCAAGTGAAAAAATGCAATTTTATGCTTCTGACAATTTCTGTAGAAATTGCTTATATCAATTTTTTTTGTCAGTCCCGAAGTCAGTTTTCTTCAATGCATAGGGTACCTTCAAAAATGCTTCAAAATACCAGGAATAATTTAACAGCAAAGGAAAAGTTTGTTTTCACTACCAAACAGTTCTTATTTATGTAGGACTCATGCAGTCAAGAGTTTCTGAAATTCAAGTCTCTTAAAATTTCATTGGTTAAATAACTTACACTTTATGCTGTCTTATAGTTTTAAATAACTAAAATTTGATGTGAAGAGGCTCCTCACAAGAATAACTAGTGAAGCTGAAATACTATGAAAAAAAACAATTAGTGATAGATACTCTCAGTAGGTGGCTGTAATTTACTAAAGAAACATAATTAGGGAGCTTTATGTCTGTCTACTACCTTCCAGTTGGCTGAGATGGGTTCCCATATAATATTTTTAGTGCTGTCCTTTTCGCAGTCAGTCAGTAATTTTTGGCATTCAAAATTCTTAATTAGGTAGCAATTGGCAAAGCAAAATCCAGAGCATGGCTGAGCCCATTGAATTGAGTTTGGCTTTGTTGAACGAAGTCTTTCCCTCAGCATGTACATCCTTACCTTCCTCTTCTATACAGAATAAACTATCTAACCCTTCTTTTTTAAACTCCTTCCTATTTTATCTTTAAAGTGTGCTGTTACTCCTACTAGAAGAGCTCATCTTAGTGTTTTTATTGGAGATAGAATATTACAAACCTCCAATTTCTAAGAGATTTGCAAACTGGTGTCTGCTCATTCCTGGGTTCTTTCTAAGGATTTCTGAGAGTTGCAGGTAGTGAGATAATTGTTTAAAATCTCCAATGTTTAATAAATTTCTGTTGAGTAAAACACACAAATATTTCACTAGCAAAGTTTTGCTGTGGAAAAGAAAAGTTAGCACCGTGTAAGTATCCGTGCATATGCACCAGCATTAATTATAGATTTTTGACAGACTGTGTTCTATCAAAACTGACATCTGGGGTTGATCCCTAGGCAGTAACTTGAGGATAAAGCTAGTCCTGTACTGCTGCCTATAGTTTTCTGAAATACCAAGAATTTGAAACCATACAAAGCTAAACTGACTCTTCTGTTGAGTGAAAGAAATGACCTCTGGCCAGCATCGGTTGGGAAAGCTTTATAATTTAAGAGGTAACCTACCATGGGGGACTGCATGTGCTAGTGTAAGTAAAAAGCTGTTGCTGCTTTCAGATCTTGGATGTTTTGTTAGCTCTGGCAAGTAGCCAGGCATAAGGCATTTGCCCTCTCTTTAATGTTGCAGAAAGGAAGATTGATGCAAATCAATAATCCTACTCTTCCCTGCAAAATCCTGCAGCTAAGTTGCAAATAAAAAGAGGTGTATTTTTATAAAATTAGTATAATTAGCTTTCAGCAGGCACATTATTATCATACCTCTACATCATTTTAGCAATCAAAAAGTGTGCTCAGACACTCTGTAAACAGAAAGGCACAATTCCTGTTGCAAGGAGCAAGATACTACATATAACTCCTTGATAGAATAACTGCCAAATGGAAAGGTTGAGAATAGTCACCTCTAAAAATAGCGAGACACATTTTGGTCATGGAAGAGAGATGCTAGCAGGCTATAAAGTGAGGTAAAAGGGAAATGAAAAAGAATGTTGGAAGGAAAGTGTGGAGAAGAGAGAGGGAAAAATGAAAGGCAGAAGAGGCTGGAGTAGGAAGTAGTGGGAAACTTTCTGAGGCAAGCACCTTAATAACAGTAAGGAGAAAATGTCATTTACCATCTTTGTTAGGATGGTTTTAAACAAGATCTTTCCCAAGCTGTTGTGTAGATATGGCAGGAACTTGCAGGGTCTTAAAACCATTGGGCAAGCAGGGCTTCCAAGTAGTTGAGACAGCTCCGCCTGTCTTTTTCACATGTTTCTTCTGGCTTGCTAAGCTTCTTTTAATTGAGGTGTCTTTTCCTTCTTATGTTAAAACATACAAGCAAACAAACAAACAAAACCCACTTCTTTCTGAAATTAGCACAAGCCCACTTTGTTCCTGAAAGCTGAAGGACTGGTTATTATTGTAATTCCTGTTGTAGGTAGCTCTGCAATGGTGGCAGTTTTTTCACATGCCATTTACAATCTCTGTGTTGTAATTTAAGTCGATTTTGAAAATGTAGAATTTTCATTTGAAAATTCTTTTTTCAATTCTTTTTCAATTCTTTCTTGAAAGTTCTGCCTTTCCTAATTAATTGCTTGAGTATCTCTGTTATGATGGAGATAATTGTAATGAAATTCTTGCTTTGATACCCACAAGATGCCCCTTGATATCTAGCCATCAACATCTGCTTCTCATCTACTGCTTTTGCAGCTTTTTGCCCTCCTCTTGTCCCAGCCTTTTTTTGAGCTGTCTCTCTCTTTTTCTTGCTGCAAAATTTATTTTTCACCAGTAACAGCTTGGGGCTCAGCAGCTCAGCCATTCGGTGTCTGAGCACAGCTCTTGATTTGTGCATTCATATCTCTGTAGGCCATTAGTGGCTTAGTATCATAGAGAGAGTGCACAGTGGGAGCCTGGGGGCTCAATCAATTTGTGTCTCTCTTTAATACGTTCCAGCCTGCTTGTGACCTTGAAGAGATTCACTTGTAAACAGTGACCAAGTACAGATAAAGAGGACCCGCAAGGACTCCCTTCCCTGTTTCCTTCCTCCAAAGCCAGAAGCCAAAGCAGTGATCTAAATCAGGAAAGCTTTGCCCTCAGCTAATTCGCATGTGTTGCCAGTCCGGATGGATCCTGGCTGTGCAGAAGAGAGGTGGTTTTCCTGCAGGTCTGGATCAGTTGTCACAGACAGATGAGCACCAGAAGTTGTTTTTTGTCTGTAATAACTTGCTCTCCTCATCCCTCTGTCAAAGCTCTTGTCTACTCCAGAATCTGGAAAAAGAGAAAAGAGGAAAACCCTATGTGCTACTCTGTATGGACTCCTGGCCTGCTCGCACCTGCTTCTAGCAAGCAGAATGAACTGGGTTTCATGGTGTTTATGACAGCATGGGTCCTTCCTTCTGTAGTCTTTCTTGGAGAGCTTGGTGTAAGGTAGAGATATTTGCTCTTAATGCAGAAATTTATCATATGAAAACATAATTTACCATTAACCAAGCAACTGTTTAACTGCAATTATCCAGCCACCCCATTCACTCCTTGTCCTTTCATTCAGTATTGTTTCTGGTTTGAGACAGGCTTTGTCCTGTGTTTCCTCTTTGCTCGTGGTTAAAATGGCCATGACTCTGAAGAAATACAGACTTTAGACACTCTGTTCCTCTTCTCTGATTCCTGTCCTTGTTATTAAAGCCTTGCACTGGTTTTAAGGCAACCACAAGTTTTTTCACTGTTGCTCCTAAATTACGACTCTGTGCTGCTTCGTCTTGTGCTTCAGAAGACCTGACGCTTCCAAAGCAGTGCCTGTCCATTTCCTAAAGGGCTGAAAATTCTTATGACCATAGTAACATCTTCCTGTAATAGTCACTAATGACAGTGTGTGTTTTTATTGCATTCCTTGAGATGGCAAATACATTTTGCTGCTAATTTTCTGTCTGATCCTACAAAACTCTATCTTGCATCCCTTTACTGAAGAGGTTGGGATAAATCAGGTGAGGATTTACTGAGAAGGCACAGAGGGGGCAGCCTTATACTCCCCAGTCTCCCGCTGCAGCCCTCTGGAATGACACTGTTGCTAATGGTCTTATTTGCATTTAATCCTGGAAGTACCCAGACTTTGGGATGCCTGTTAAGCCTGCCCTTCTCTAGCAAGCATATCAGAAGTTCCACATATTAGCTCAAAATTGCATCAGGCCATACATCTGCCAAGCTATAGAGTTTCATGACACAGACCTGAAAAAGCTCCTGTCTGCTCATTAGATCAAACACTTTCTACAGCTGTTCCAAATCAAAAAGAAATCTCTGATTTTTTGTATTCAGAATCAGTAAACAGCATTGAAGCGCCAATTGGCAGAAGATCCAAAGATTCAAAATCTTAATTCCCACAGTGTTAAAACAGATTAGATTATTATTGTGTTTTGCACATCTGTCAGTCATTTCAGTCATGTTATGTTAAAAAGCAGTTGGTTACAGCAGAATACTAAATACCTTATGAAGTGCTGCTGGCCTTTAAGGTGCCTGTACTTGTTGGTGGAGTAGAAAACTGTAGATAATGAAATAATTTTTAATGATATCTTCATAAATAAACAATTTGTAAACTTGTTTGCTTTCTCACCATCTGGGAGCATTCTGTTATCCATCTGCTTCATGTAATTATCAATAAAAGGGAAGAATAGGTGATATAATTAACAAGAATAACTGATCCACAACAAAGAACAAAAATGTCACACATCTGTCAAATTATTTTCTTGTTTCTGCTCGATCATTATTATTCATGCTATTGGGTTTGTTATATATCTTTTATTTCATGGTATCATTCAAGCTGTCAGGTTTTATTCCACAGTTCGGAATTGTTTCTTGTGCTATAGCTTATAAAAGGAAGGCAGAACAATTGAATATTGTGGAAGTCTGCACAGCATTGTATAAATCTATTTTAAAATAACATACACAATAAATCTTTCTCGGGTAATTTTGTACTTCTCAAGTCATGCTACGGTGCATTAGAGGAAAGGTCTAAACTGGGACAAGAAGTAGTCAGTGAAGGAGTGACAGGCAAAAGCATGGAGTGAGGTGCTCAATCCAGTCTTGAGTTTGCTGAGCTAGTCCACTGTGAACTTGTTCAAGGGTTGAGTGTTGCCAGGGTGCCTGGATTGATGTCCAGGAAATGACTAGGGGGAAGATTACGTGTACAACAGTGGGTTTGGTGCTGCGTCCCACCACAGAAAAAGTTAGCCATAGTTCTGTGGATGCCTTCTCTTCAACATTATTCAGTAATAAAATTGAAAGTGCGCTGAATTACTAAAAGTGGTTAAGAAAAACTGTTCTTGCTATTTTATGTTATAGCTGCCTGCCCTCCCCTAAAATGTATTTTGACTTCGTAGAAAATCTGTAGCAATAGGAAATTTCATTTTGGCTCAGTTTGTTCTATATGGATTGAAGTGAGGCAGTGGAATATACTGAAAGTGGCTAAAACATGAAAGTTGTTGTTGTTTTTTTGAATCAGTAAGCCTCGGTTAAGATAAAAGAGAATGAATGTAGCAAAAAAAAGCTTAAGTAAAATGGGCAAGAGAATTCCCTGCTTTTTAAATGTTAAGATTGACGGATCAAAGTAAAAATACAATCATTCCTACATAATATAATTTGTATGTGAACACGTTGATATTAAAAACAAAGGCTTGGCATGTAGTTTTCATTTAACCAGGGAAGTAGTATTAATTTTTAAAGAAGTAACTGTTGCTTAAGATGCTATTGTGCCTGAGTAATGTATTTTTAATGCTTTTGTAGCATATGCATGTATTAAAATCCATTATTTATTGTACCTCCACTTTCTCGGGGAAGGTGATGATTTTTCTAGCACCAGTAAGTCATGCAAACATAGCCATTCTGAACTGATGGCTGATAATAAATTTCCTTACTGTAAATGTCAGTGGGTTTTGTGTATTGCTGCCATTACATCTTGTTTGGAAGGCTGAATATTACACAATTATGGGAGGCACCAGATGGCATCATTAACAGGAATGCTCTGAATGTTTACCACTTATGTGCATGTGTGAAATTAAAAGTAAGATGACCTATCTTTATTTTGAAAGCATGATGTCAGTACTATACAGGTGTTAATGACATTTGCAGCAAACTAAAATAGTAATTTCTGCTTAAAAACAGGTCAGACTTGTTTTCAAGCCTTTTCAAAACATTTCCAAAGACTTTGGAAGTGGTATAATTGCAACTTGCAAGGAGGGAAATAGATGTTTTTTCCCAAAGAAAGGTAATGTTGATTATTACAAAATGAAGAACCACAGCTGTTGTCACTAAAATATGACTCTACTGCAGTAAGCTGTGAATCAATCTCCCCTTGTATCTTCATACTGTTAGTAATTGTGTTTATTATTTTCAGTGTGAAATGTGATGCTTGCCTGTCTTTTAGATTTTATGTTTTAAAGCTCTTAATTTTATACTTCTCTTACATTCTTCAATGAACTCAGTACTTCAGGAAAAATCTACCTCTATGCCATGAGCCTGTGTGGAGTAGGTCTGATGGACAGAGGTGGTTCTGCCTTCTCCCTTCCCAGAGCATATACAGTCCTGTTTTGAAATGGGTATCATGGAAGTTGTGATGTGCTGTGGTGGTTTTCTAGTGGTACTTGTTATTAGCAGCCATATTATTACTTTTCTCAAGAGAAATCCCCAGAGGGAAACCCTCCCGAGCCAGCCATCAGTGAGAGATTTTTACCGTGAGGTCCTGTCAGGGATGTTCAGCTTTTACAGTTTATAAACAGAGAGGTGAAGCAGGGCTTGCTTAAAATCAAAGCTTAAGTAAGTTCTGTGTTTGTGGAAAAAAAAACATTGTAAGGTCTGGAAAGGCTAGTGGTATTTTCAGTAGCCTATGATTTTGCTGTTTATAGGTAAATCCTAATTTTAATTTAATTTGTTTATTCTACGTGAAGGTAATACAGTCGATGTGCATTGTGGTGGCACAAGAACTATGTACAAATAAAAAAAATAATAATAAAAAAAAAGAGAAGTTAAGGAAACGTTGGTTAAGTTAATGATGGTCTGTGGCTGAGACCCTGGTCCTAGTGCAGGAAAGTATTTTTCCATATCCATTTATGTTTAGAGCCAATTTGAATAAATGACTCTTATCCCATTAATTTCAAATGGCTTTGGTTCAGACTGTTAGACTCCAACTTCTCTTGTGAAATTATCGGTAACAAATTAGTTTTAAAATGACTACATTTTCAATCTACTTTATTTACCTTGGAGTTGGAGTGACTTAGTAGATGTTTGATAATTATGCCAAAGCAGGATTTGAGGAATTCTGTCAGCTCTGATACCTGAGAAGCGTTTGCTTGCTCTTTTGACCCTTTGGGCTCCAGCCTTCTCTGTGCAGGAGGGCAGAGTGCCACAGCTCTGGTTTTGGTGCAGAGTAGTGATCAGGACCAAGCTTCAGGTACCTGCTTGTGGGACCAGGACTTGGAAGGAAACTTCTGCCTCTTCCCTGTGGAAATGCACGGTAAAGAAAACACTTAGAAATCAAGGACTGTATGATTAGCAATGAAAGTTGGGTTGGCTATTGTACTAGTATTCAGATGTCTTAGAAATTTGTTCAAGTAACCTGTTTAAAGATGTCATTTACCAAAATTAATCGTATTGGTAACATGGTTATTGCAAACTATTCTCTACGGTAATTTTCAACATCTAAATTATTTGTCACACGTTTTTCACGTTTTTCAATTAGCATTTTATTGCAGTCTTAGGCTGTTAAAAAAATCTTTGCTATTTAGCATCTGCCTGCTTTAAAGGTGTGGGTTATGACTTCCTCAGGGTCACTGTTGCAGGATCATGGTGAGGCAGGAGCTCCTGGGTGCTCAATTTCTGAGGTGGTTTGCACCAGCTGAATTGCGGATACAGTCACCAGCAAATCTGAAGGACTTTTTTGGCTTTCCTGCAGTTGTGCCTGGGGCATCTGGTACACTAAATTGTACAAATAGAGAAACTAGGGCTATGCTTCCTTGGTGAGAAGGCAAGAGAGCTGTTACTGGTTACGGATTAATTGCATTCTTTAAGGGAAGGTATGTCATTCAGGGGAGCTGCCACTATTTATGCTGCTGATCCGTGGAAAAGCAGAGCTGCGCTGCAAGAGCAGGTCTGCTCTTACCCCTGCCAGGAGGCACATGGGCCGCAGGGAAAATGCAGGTGAAAGTTTGCTTCCTTGGGTCCCCCAGCCCCTGCACTGTGGAGGCTTATCGCCGACACCACGGAGCATAGCACAAGGGTGCACACCGGGAAGCTGCTGGTAGCCACTGCAACTGCCAGCGCGGTGCAAGTGCCAGGGAGGTGTCTGGCAGAATGGTTTCCATGGCATCTCCCCGAAGTGCCTCTGCCTCTCCAGAGCAGAGCCATCTCCATGCCAATGGGCAGCAGAGGGCTCAGTGCCAGTTGCAATGAGACACTGGGACAAGCTAGCAGCACTGGTGAGCTGTGTGCAATAATTTACCTGCCCCTACACATTGGCCCAGCGTCCAATCCAGTTGCTATTTCCAGAGTAATTCTAACTGCTAGGATTCTTTACTTAGTTCGGTGTTTCTGTGCAAGCTGTGTACAGTCAGAGTGTTCTCATCAGAGTCTTTTATCCAGTGACTGGCTGTCTGCACTTCTCTGTTGTATGGACTTGAGCTACAGAGGTCAGCTTTTTGCAAGGATTTACAAAAAGCAGGACAAGGAGAGAACCTTCCAGCACTGCATCAGTAGCGTCTACATGGTTATTGCGAGCTCCAGTTTTGCTGCTGTAGCTTCAGGCACAGCTAGAGCCTTCCTTGGAGAAAATCAGTATAGCTTCTTGATGTTATGTGTAATAGACCTTTGATGTTTTATATAAATCTGGCATACAGAATTGAAAGCCATCCAGTCCAGCCCTTCCTGTATTTCCACATTTATTCTGAGAGTCCAACTATATAATATCTGGAAGGTATTTCAGGCTGAAGCTCCTAAATATTGCTACATTTTTGTGTTTTTGTTAATCTTGTCAAAAATAATGTTTCCATTTTATTGCCTGCTTCTCCTCTCCCCTCCAAATACTTGTGGGATAAAAATAAGTAGACAAAGATGAACTGGGAAGCAAGAATTGCCAGCAGAGCATTAGTGACTTTCTCAAAACAACAGATGAGCATTGACCTCTGTAAAGCTGATTTCTTTATCTTAAAATCTGGGGAAACTAACTCTGAGAGCCAGCTGTATGCTTTGCCCACTTGCAAACCCACTTTACACACTTGAGTGGCTCTGCTGCAGTTCCTGTGCCTTCCTGCACATCACTTTCTTCAATTAACATGGGGGAGAACTGAACTCTCTTTGAAATTGACAACATTTAGTGTTTAGTCATTTGTTCTTTTAAGCTGAGCAGCAATCATGAGATCTTTGTGCAAGTGCAAACTGTCCAGCCCTCTTTGGGCCGGGAAGCCAAATGTTAATGCTAAAAGCAGAAAAAGAACAGTTTCTTACCATGGTAGCAATGGTTCTGCAAGGATATTAAACGTGTGTCCATGTCTGCTCTCTTTTGCTGCTCTTTGGAGTTCGACAGTGAATCCCTAGTTTCATAGGGAGTCATAGGGATTGTCATAGGAATTATCATGAATGTATAATTTGTGGTTTTTCTAGAAGCTGAAGATCAGAGTTTCCTCATATGACGACTGATGTAATAATACTGACTTCATTCATAAAGGCCTTTGAGGGCTGTGGGTGAAAAATGTTATATAATGGCTACATTTTATCTGGTTAGTAAAACCAAGTTACTAAAGAAAGTTTCTTCTTAAAAAGCAATTAGAATTAAAAAGTTATTCAGACTGCATTGTTGTTTTTTTTTTCTTTGTTTGTTTTTCTTGTGAATCAAATGGAGCTTGAAATTAAAACAGGTCTGTTTGTTCACTTTCTTGTTTGCCTGCCACTGTTGCTGATCTCAGCACTGATCCAGGAACAGGTTTGTTGATTGTTTTTACTCCTTCTGATGCTTTTTAAAGTAGCAGACTTCAAGTTACATGGATCCTGCATGGCAGTAACTGTTATTCAGATTTCTTGGTGGCAAGTGCTCAGTTAAAACAAAAGCTTTGCATACAGGTGTGGAATCACAGAAAACAGTGCTGGAAGATGCTCCTTGCTGGAGGTCTGCCCGGGTGGTGCACTGTTACCTCCAGGAGTAATAAAGGGTCTGTAAAGGTGCCAAACACACAAGTGAGTCAGTTCCATGCTTACCTAGTAGCGCCCTGAACTCAAGAGTCAGGCCTTATGAGTTCAGTGGCACTCCCACATACTTAACATTTAGCAAACACTTGATTGTTTTCAGCTGGATAAGGCCCAAGTGCTCAGTGTGTAATAAAATCAAGTCCAAACTCTGCAGCTTTATGGAGTCTTTGCATGAACAGTTCTAGCAGTGGCTGCAATAGCTCTCCTTGACACACTTGGGATGTTTTACTAGGATGTATTTACCAATACCCAATTCAGAACATCCCACTGCTCCTTTTCTGTCAAAGCTCTGTCCAACTTCTTTTCATTCTTGTTTGTTCGGTTTCCATTGTTTCTGTTTAAATGAAGGTGGGATTTGATATAAAACCAGGCCTATTTTAAAAACAATAGCAATAAATATTTTTATATATCTTACAAATAGCCCAGGGCCCATTGCTTAAAAAGAGAATTAAAAGAAACTACAAAATACTCTCCATCTGAGTTTGTACTACCATTGTATACTGTGAGTAAATGTACAATTAATACATTCCCAGGCACAATGCAAACGGGATGGCTACCCAGACGAGAGATCTGAACGTGCCTTGTGGATGTATGGTGCTGCTTCTCCTGCTTTGGAAGTGGGGAGGAAAAAGTGCATACAAACGTGTTCACTAAAACCAAATTACTATTTTTTTCACTGCTTGCTTAGTGTAGAAGGATGTGTGATTTTTTTAATGCTGTAAAATTTCTTATTCTGGAACATATACTATGTGATGATGAGTAAGACACGATTTACATGCAGGATTTGTGTTTTCAGAGAAATGCATACGCATTTTTAATGGAAGTAAAGCTTGAAGGCCTCTAAGTGGATGGCACTGATGGTCCACATGGAGACATATCCCCCATGGGCTAATCAAGAGAAGCCGCCTTTGTCAGCAGCTGGAATTGAAGCCATAGGTGGGCGCTCTGCCCTCCCAGGTGGAAGCAGTGTGACAGGTGGTGCAATGGCAGAGCCTGTCAGATAGGAGAGTAGAAGGGAAAAAAATAAATTAAAAAAAAATCTCATTTTGATAATCAAAGAAAATACTTTTCTCTGAGCTATGGGTGCCTTTTCTAACAATGGCAATAATTGTTTTTTGCTTCACATTAGTTAATGATTGTTATTTTATTTAATAAATTGGATACAAAGTAAACAAGTTAGATTTTGCTATTGACCTATCAATTATGATGTCTGATTGTTCCTCTGGGGAACATATGTAGTCATTTGTCCTGACATTTTGTTAAAATAAGGTGGTATTATGGGACCAATCCACCTAATTCCTTACTCCCTAGGGCCATTTAGTGTACTTAGCTGTTAGAAAGGTGATTTCTGAAGCATGACAGCTGTTGGTATTGGGGCCATTGTGTGGCAAACAAAAACAGTTATATTCTACTCATATGCTGCTTTTGTATCATTGATACAGAAGCCATTTCATAAATTAGATACAACTCTTCCCTAGAAAATTGTATTACTGCTTTATATTTCTTTGTTGGAGTACATTAAAAAACAAAACAAAAATGACAACAACAACAACAAAAAACAGCACTGCAGTGGAAGATATTTGAACTTGGCATTGCTGTAAGGTCTTTTGGGTTTATCTTATTAGTGGCCGACATTCCTGTCTAGTTATTTTGGTTGATTAGACACATTAGAAGAAGTTTCTCTTCATGTTCTTCTTACCATTTTATTAGATTTGTTAAAAGCCATGTTTCAGCAAAAGCATCACTGATAATTTTTCCTTCAGAAGGCATTGCTTTTTTAGAAATTTTCTAATCTGTGCACAGCTAAAAATAAAATAAAATTAAAAAAGCCTTTCATTGCTCTTGACTGCAGAGTTCACAGACCCCAGGGTCTGAACACACTGCACCCTCAGCACGTATTTGTGGTGCCATGAGATCTCCATCTCAGCCCTTGCAGAATAATGCTAGGCGTTGCAGTCAGGGCTTACCCATTTAGTATGCTATAAAAGCATAGCACAAGTTTTATTTTAAGCAGTGCTTTTAGCTGCGTTAATAATTTTCATCTATTCTTCTTGTTTCTGAAAATCTTTAACAACGACATATGTTTTCAGTGCGATATATAAGGTTTGTTCAGTTTCTGAAATGTGGAAGTGTTATATCTTCATTTATGATCAAGCTCTTTTTATTGGCAAACCCTGCTGTAAGGAGTGTTTAACCATGTTAGAAAGCACAGGCTTTGGATTAGAAAGTTGCACTGGATCACAGAAAGCTGCAGATGCCCTACGTATCGTTATCTTTGGCAGCACTGCAGCCGTTATGTGCTCAGCCCTGGCTATGGCTCTTCGGCGTGGGGCTGCATGAGACTGCGGGCACGTGTCAAGCTTCACACTCCCAACTTCCCCAATAAGCAGCACAGTGGGCCGGTATACTTTCTAAGGTATCTTCTGGAATTTTCTCAGTGGAGTTCAGCCCGCTCATCTCAGAGATGAATCTGGCTCACCACTGGATGTCATCATTGCACTGTGAAGAACTACAGCCAGAAGAACATTTATCTGGCGGTTAAAAAAAAAACAACAGAAAAAAAACCCAACCAACAAACAAACAGAAGAAGTTGCCTGCCCAAAGAACACATTTAATTGCCACGTCTTAAATTGTCTCCTCTACAGTGATGACGGTTTGCAAATAATTGACCCATAATCTCGCCTTAAGATGTGGCAGAGCACTCTAGTGTGGTATACAGCTTCTGTAGCGAGACTGCTGAAATCTCATCTGTAGGTCACCACTGCAAAGGCATAGCATAACAGATTGCCTGGGGATCTCAGTATGCCATGTTCTTCTTGAGAAGGCCAACGTCATTACCATAGCTTTAAAATAAAGTACTTATTCTTCATATATTGAGTTACTCTGTCGACTAATATATAGCGAATATTTATACTGTAATTTTATAGGAGGAATTTAGAGGGCTTAATTTTATTAACCTGATGTATCCTATTAGTAATAGAGGAAAACCTGTTAGAAGTCCTACATTGCTTCCTCCTTAAGTGACACTGCAGAAATATATAGGAGAAGTGGCTGACAAAGTAGCACGGTTTTCTATTTCTCCCTTCAGTGCATCCATAAATCTATAATTATTCATTCTGTGAAATGTGAAGGTATATAACCCAAAGCAATAAATAAGAAAAAAAGCAGAGATATGCTGTAAGATGGAAAGTGTTTCCCTGTCTTTCATCAAAAATTTGAAAACTAAATATAGTTTGGGGCAGAAAAAATAAAAGTCAAATGCAATGTTGTCTCTTGACTCTCTTTTATATTTTTGGGAATCTTTCAGTTAGTTCAGGAGACCTAAAGAAACAGTTACAATGAAAATACCAGAAATTTACTGTCTTAAACATGTATGCAGTACATGTATATGCGTCAGGAGAAAGAAAACTGAGAAGGTATTAACTAAAACTCTGTGGCAAGATTTTTGCCAGGGTATTTGTCTCAGTGACATTATAATAGCTTACACATATGACAGCCTGGCTTTTGGTGTAGCTGTTCTGTGTTTAATAATATATATGTATGTTTTGAAAGAGATTGTATATTTAACTAGCACATTGAAAACTAAGGCATTCAAGACACAGCTTCCTAATGATTTTACAAGTAAAAGCATTTCCATAAATGAAACAGCAAGAGTAAAAATTGCTCCAGAAGGTACAAAAATTATCTCAGCATCATGTAAATATGTGCCCCAGGAATTAACTAAATGGTGGTAAATTCTAGAAGAGACAGTATTTTTAAACCTTACAAGACTCTATAGTGTCTTTTTCAAGAGAAGCCAGAACATCAAGCACTACTAATTTTGTGACCTATTAAAGATGCATACGTTTCATCATTTTTAGTACCTTTAATCTACTGTATTATCTTGTGGTGTCCATGGGAAAATCATGATGTTAGTCATGTCGGTGACCTGTAAGTTTTGTATGAGTGCAAGGCAGCACAGTGCTGATAGCTTAATAATTCTTAGCAGACTTTTCCAGTTATTTTTAATGTATATCTATGTCACTATGTCATCTTTTTTTTTTTTTTTTTTGTACAGCTGAGTTACTCTTTGAACCACATAAATCGAAAGTTAATAACGGAATCTAAAACATCCATCAACAGTAGAATTGTGGTGGTTGGTGCATCTGATGTTGGAATCTCATTTCTAGAAACGCTTGTTTTTTGGTAAGTTTCTAATTTTATTTCCTTTACTGAGAAGAGTACATTACCTTTTGTTTGAAGGGGTTTGCTTCCTCCATTTAAAAATCATCTCAGGCTGCCTTTTTAGCCAAAAAAAAAAAAAAAGTGTACACATGTGCTTTGAGTCTGTATCCAAGTAGTAGCTGTTAAAGTTCTGAGCCTGTAATTTGAAGATGTAGAGAGGTTGGTGTCTCCACCCCAACTAACTCTGGAATTCAAAAGTGCTTGCAAGGATGCTTGTAGATCCTCAAAACAAAGGCCTACCAAAAATGCGAATTCCACATACTTACAATCGCTTTGACCACTGCTCTTATACAAAATCACTGTAGGTAGAGATTAAGTCCATAGCCCTTCACATGTGCTACAAAGCACTATTGATTGTTAAAGCTAGTTCTGCCTATTGGAACCACAAATCACTGTCTGAACCCCTCCATTCTCCTACCTTATGGTGCTGTTTCCAGAGCTGTGCAGGATGCCTAACATGAGCTTGTTGAGATGTACCCTCATGGTACCTACCGCCTGTAAGGAGAAGTAGCATACCTCTGATTCTGATGAGGCATTTGTTTTGGGGAGTGCTTGGGAACTGGAAAATTGCTATTTCTGGCCCCTCTGCCATTTTTACTGTAGGCCCTGGAGTGAGCGTGGGAAAGGTCTAGCAGAGGGCACTGCACTCTGGCAGTTACAAGCCTGCCTTGTGGCCCAACAGAAGGACAGGCTGTCAGCAAACATTAAAGAATTTTTTACCAGTAAAACTGGAAATAGGCTCTGTTTACCTCAGGTTATCCAAACTGGAGTAAATAAACTATAAACTGGTTAAGAAGGGGGATAAATGTATGCAACTGTTTTTATACCTTCCTCTCTCTAAGCCAGAGCCAGCTGTGGACACAGTCTGTTTTACAGACTTTCCAAAATTAGGAACGGGGACCCTCTCTCTGCTATCTCACTGCTTACACCTTCTATGCCAGTACCCCATCCATACCAATTTTATGGGGTTATCAGAAAGTTAGTCTGTGTGAGAACATAAAATGCAAATTCTGAACGTGATCATGACAATTAAGTGCTCATTACAAAAACTAGTGGAGTTTGGCATCTCTATGGTGGGCAGAGAATGGAAAATTTTGCCTACTTTTTCAGTTAAGCCAGAAGTTGGTCCTTCTACAACCATCAATGACATCCCAAATTAAAATATCATTATAGCAAGAGAAGTTGTTGCAGTGCTTTATGAATGTTGTTAAATTACTAGAACAGTGAAGAAAAAACATCTGCTTCTTACTCTCTTTTCTTGGCTCCTGACTTTTAATGTAGAACATCCTCTATCCACCTTAGGGTAAGAGCACTTTCCTCTCATCTTCCTGTTCTCAGCACTTTTAGGCATTTAGTCCTACTCAAAGTTCAGTTGAAAACGTATTTTAGTGCTATTAGCTGCTTTCTCATTATTCATCCTGCGCTGCTTATTTCTATGCTTTCGGTACAAAATACTGTGAGGGGAAAAGAAAGCTATTTGTGCACCAACCAGTCTGTCCTCCTTAGCCAGAAGCTGTCTACCTGTAGTGAACAGGACATACAGATAGCATTGGTGTTGCAGGGAAATCATTTATACCTCTGAGACACCTCAGCCAGAAGTTTTATTTAAACTATATTCTAGGAAAGAGTTTGTGCAGAACATGTCCTTCTTGTACATAGGAGAGCACTTGTCTTCAGCACTGCACAAATGGAGTGCTCCTGCTTAGGAGAAATTGAGTATTGCTTGGAGAATGCAGAAAACAAGCTGTACTTAGTGCAAAATGTCACAGAATTTATATTAACATATGTACAAGTTTAAGAAAGATTTTTTTTTAATTTTCTCAGCAGCAGCAGTTAAAGAAAGTCTCCTGATCAATGTGAAGGCCTTTTAATACAATCTAGTTTGATTTACTCATAATTTTCTAATACTCTGTGCAAAGGCTACATGCGCTAAAAATAGCTAGATTGAATCAATTTGTAAGCCCCTAATCCTTAAAAAGAGGAAGTAGTTTTCTCCTCATTATTCTTCATACTTAATTATTTTACATTATCAGTCACCATGGAAACACACAAATGTAATTCACTTACCTACCTAACAATTATTAGAACTACATTTTACAAGTGTTTTCAACCTGTTTGAGACTGAAGAAATATATTTTTCAGTGGACAGAGAAATAACAATGAGAACAGTGTCTCCTCCCTCGAGCATGCGGAAGGCTGCCTCTTGCTCCACCGCGCTGTGCCAGCGGCACCGCAGCTCTCTGCCAACATGCCCAAGGCAGAGCGTGGTGGGGCAGGGTGCCAGGGAGCAGCCATGGGTACCGCATCCTATCCGCTGGAACGGAGAGTGAGCTTTGAAACGCTGCTGCAAAGGAGGGGTGGATGCTGGGAACCAGCGCCTTACAAACTGCTGCTGCAGTCCTTCGCTCTGGTTCGTTATTGAGAGTTTCTTGGACCAGGTCATCACAGAGGTCAGAGCGCTGGTGTGCCCAAATCAGTGGTGGTTGTTTCAAAGGGCAGTGCAAAAATGCTGCAGGTGAGTATATGGAATGACCTGCCAGTAGGGGAAACTTCTTCCTAGTGCCGGCGTACCATGAGCCCTGGAGTACCACCTCCATTGTGCTTAATCTAATGCCAGGTCAGTGAAGGTGATCTCATTGGGCATGTTGTTTCACCATCCAAATAAATAGCTTCTGCTGATTTTCTTTTCTTGAGTGCAGTCACATTCGGATCTGTTCCGAGCTATAGTGCTGCGTTTTTCCAGGACACGTAAGAATTTTTTATCCGAGGGACAGGCAGACGTTGGAGGAGGCAGCGCTGGGCAGTGGTGCAGCTGTGGGCTTGGCTGTGCAGCTGCCAGCAGGTACAGGTGTGAACATGGGCACCCTGAGGGCCCGGTCAGCATGCAAGGAGCTGCAGCAAGCTACGCAGCAGCTCCGAGGTGCTGCAGAAGGGGGGCAGCGAGTTGCATCATAAATTGCTTCAGTAATTAACTTCCCTGCAGGAGCATGGCAAGCAGGCAAGAAATTGTGATTCCCACAATTCCTGCATGAGGCTTCTCCTGGGCAGTGCAATTATGCGCTTCCCCTTGCACAAAGCTGGGACTTAGGTCGCTCTAGCACTAGGACGGGGCATACACAAATTGCAGCAGCATCAGACCGCATGTTAAAGCAATGTAAATTCTGAGGGATGGCCAGTCCTAAAGGAGAAGTAGCAACTGAACAAATATTCCCCTTGTGAGAAAGCAGTTCAGCCTAGCAACGCGGAGGCTCTGCCTCTATTGTTCCCCACCCTCCAAACTGTCATTGCAACCAGCACTGCTGCCTCCCCTTTGTTGTGGATGTGGGGAGAAAACTGTTTCAGCATCAGACTGAATCAAGCCAAAGAAATCCGAAGCGTGGTTAGGCTGAAACTGCAAGGTGTTTTTAGTTTCGTTTGAGTGACTTGGTGTTAAAAAAAAAAAATCAAGAAAAAGTTGTAACAGATCCTCCATGTGACCTTCACTTAAGCTTGCAGTGCTGAGTCACTACCATTGACAAATTATCATGAATGAAGACCCTAAAAAAGAGTCTGATTTAAGAAATTTTAAAAAGTTACATTTTTGTTGTCTGCACAGAGATAAAGCATACATATACTTAATTTATAAATGAGAAAGCTGTTTTAAGCATTCAGCTTGCAAATGTTAAATGAAAATTGGATCTGAAAATGATTTGAGCACAAAAAACCTATTTTCATGAATAGAGAATATCAGTAGCTATGAATATGGGAACAGGGGTAATGGGTTGAGTTCAGAGTTCTGAAAATACCAATTCTTGGAGGTGACCTTCAGCAGAAGAAAGAGCAACTGCAGATAAATAATAGATTTTAAACACTGTGAACACCTAGAAATTGAAGTACCAAGCTGAATAGATCTCCGTTAAATCATTCTTCCCCTACATGTAGTTCCTGAAGAATGTCAGCTATAGCACATTTTAATCTCTTTCTATTCCCAAGTACTGAAATGATTTAAAAATAAGCTCATTGTTAAATACTAATTTATCAGGAGAGCAGAGTGTTTTGTTTTTTTTTGTTTGCTTTTATGAGTTAAGAATGATGCTCATAGCAGCAGAGTTAGGCCAGAAAAACATACAGTTCAAAAAATAGCATTTGTACTTAATTCGGTGGATGATTCACAGAACAGCATGTTAACTAGTACGCTCTGGGGACAGGTGATTGAAGTTTGGCTGCAAGAATGCAAAAACCTTGCTCACAGCAGTATCTTGTCATTGGTTCCAGTGTAGTGAACCAATTAGCTTCTTATCCACCTCTGCATATAGCTGTGGAAAGCGTTATTGTCTTCTAATTATAGGGAAAACCCTTTTTAATCCATGATTTCGAAAACCTTTTTAATCCAACCTCTGGTGTAAACAATGCCTTATTCTCTGAGGATGGTGCAAATATACATAATTACTACACAAAATAGCAATAAATGAATGGCAGCTAAGACCACATTTTGTATGAAAAGGTTGTGAAATACATTTCTCTTTCCATTTGGATGCTTTAAAATGGTTATTGCATTAAAAAGTGAACATATTAAAGTATTTTTTTTGTCAAAGTCATGAATTTTTCTCTTAAAATAGAGTTAGAATCCAACACAGTCAGTCTGCCTGCAGGACAGCTTCTCCCTTCCTGAGTTAAAGGTGTCTGAGATGAACATAGAAATGGCTGGGGATTTTAAAGCACACTTTCTGACAGAACAACTACAACTGCCGTTATCTGGCAGCACAGTATTATACAATATCCTGCACATCTGTCCTGTTTGGCAATAGTTAGCATAATGCTTGCTGTTTAATTAGGCTTTTTATCTTTGCATTTGTCTGAGAACATCTGAAGCCTTCCATGTTGCCTGTCACTAATTAGTTGACTAATTAAATAGTTAGTGCTTACTTGCTGATCACAGAGCTAACATGTAATGAATGGTTTAGTGATCTTCATTGTTTTATACTACCTATCTTTGCCACAAGAATCGGTATACATGTGCTTCCTTTTGACTGCCGTTTTCTCATACCAAGGCAAACCCAGAACAATGTTGTAGTTGACCATGTGTTCACTGTCACCAGGCCCGCATCCTTCAGACATTGTTGCCTTACATCATTTCTGGTGAATAGAGATCAAATTGTGACAGAGATAAATACGACAGGTCGTATCTCGCCTTGTTGTGTAGTCGCTATCACAATGAACGCTGTCAGTGACTGATACCAGACATAAACTGGGAAGAGGACATGGGTCCTCATCATTCCCAGCAGCCGTTTGACTGGCCTCTGCCAAAAAATGGCACTCAATTTGCATCGATGTTTTGTTATCTTGTAGTTTATATTCTTGTTTTAGAGAGCTTTCAATTTTAAGTAAGATTATTTCAACTTCATGTACTTGTCCTTAAAACATACACAAATACTTGTCTCAGCCCAAACTGTTCTTTCGCACTTTCAACTTGTAAGTATTTGCAGATTTTATTTTGTTAATATTTATATGTCGGTAGTCATAACTTCTTTTTGTATATTTAAAGTGATCTTGGAAATAGTAGTTTTCTCATAAAAGGCCTGTTTCAAAATTGATGTGAATCAGAAGAATTTTTATAGAATTATATTTATCAGGCCTTACCTGGTGACCGGGCACGCCATCGGCGCGGCTGTTTCAGCAGCTCTGAACAGAGCTCGGTAACCTGACTACCCGGAGCAGCTCTGGCAGCAATCTGGTCAGTGCAGTTCAAAGCAAATAAAGAAGCATTGCAAGTGCAAACACCACATTTAGGCTTTTCAGTTCTTTGCTGAAGTGATGGAGTAGCTGTACTTCCTGTTCTGTTCATATTTATTTTTCTTTGTTTTGAAGTTTGTTTCCCAGAGCTGCAGCAGAGGTGTTGTAAGTACTGAGTTCTTCAAAGCAGTCTATAACCTGCCTTTGGGTTGGTTTGAAAGCAAACTTCTCAGACTAGTAAAATGGAGAAATAATTAGTTGGCTGATGGTTATGTTGTGATTCTGCCCTCCAGCGATTGATGTAGATTAGATTCCTGTTGGTCTATATTTACTCTAACATGCAGTGTAAGGGTTGTGGCAAGCGAACATCACAAATCACAATACAAATGAGGGTAGTTTCTTTTTTTTTTTGAATGTGTGATGAGCTGAAATTTTAAATTTTCTGGATTGCTGTAACTCCTGTCCACATCCCAGGAAGAAGAGCATGAATGCAGTTTACATTGCAATGAGAGTTGGGTGTCCATAAGATATATTCATGAGATGCTGAATCTTTACCATATGCCCTGTAATCTAGATTCCCCGAGTGAAGATTGACTAGGTTCGATGGAGCTCCTCAGTGCTGTATCTTGGTTGCTTCCAGTACCCAAGCACTGTGCTGCCTTTCTGTGTGACCTGTAGCACACTGTGCTGTGCGGTTTGTTTCCCTGGGAGCTGCTAGCATCTTGGCATTAATCAGGCACAATGCTGGTTCCACATTAGCTGCAGGGCACAGGCTGTTTCGGAAGGATGCGCTGTCGGGGAAATGTCACGTTGGCTGGGTAAAGAGATGGGCACTACACGGTGTGCGGTGCTGTACCTCTCAGAGCTGCTTCTCTTTCCCGGATGCAATATCAGCGAGGCAGCTGTGCTCATCAGACTGCCAGGGCTGAAGGTGCTGCGAGACCCAGATTCGCAGCTGCTACATGCAGATGTTTGAGATCAGGAATTTTGGCCCCGCTGAATCCTCTGCCAGCCACGCATGCTCCCGTCCTTCCCAGGCTGCCAGCTTTCTGTCAAGAGAATGTGGTGCTGGGGTGGTGCCTCAGAACATGCAACTTTTGTGAGCATCTTCTCTTTCTGCATGCTCTTGCTATTAGGAGGAGAAATATTGGTACAAATCTCAAGCTCATCAAATTCAAGGGGAGCCTCACTTTTGACATCCATGGGCTTTTCTAGGGTGCATACTTTTTCATCTGGGTGAAAGAAGCATTGCCAAATCTGTATCAACCACTATCAGAGTCAAAATTTTAATCTCCTTTGCAATAACATGCAATAACTTGGGGTAAATAGACAGCCACAAAAAAAAAAAAAAAAGCAACAATTTTGACTTTGATAATTGTCCGATAGTATTACAAATGTCCTGTTAATGAGTTGGAATTTTCATTTTCAGTTATTCACTGAAACATTCACACAGGAGTAGACAAAACAGCAACCTCTCAGCCACTCTGTAGTTTTACTTCCCAGTTTATGGTACCTTTATTTGTGGAAAATGGTGTTGATGTGACCTTGAATCTGCCAGGTGATTAGGTTTAAACAGCTAGAGACTGTAACTACCAGTGTCATCATGAGATATCCCTCATTTTCTGTCTAGAAAAATAATTGCCCTGTTTTGTGCTTTGAACAGGGTGAAATACTGAAACATTTGTGGAATGAAAATTAAAATTTTAGTTCGGAAATGCTCTAGCAAAAGCAATGGCTAGTGGTACTTGGATTTGGTCAAATTCAAAGCCAACATACATTTGGGATGACAGTGCTAATCTTGTAAACTTTGTAGGTAGGGGTGTTCCCGCATAGGTATATGTGTGCGTCAGATTCAGATCTGTGTTTTGTATGGGTCACGGAAACAGCTCTTCAGATTTTCCTGTTCTGTTGTATAGCAATTCATAGTATAAGGTCTTTGCCATGCTTTTTTTAATAAGCAAGATCCTGGAACTACAACAAATCTTGGGTGAATATTGTAGTTTTGTAAAGAGGTTTCTAAGAAACCTGTCATTGGGTTGTCTGACCAGTCAGAATATGGCTCATACTATGCTACAGAAATGCAGTTTGTGCAGTAAATGTGTAAATAAGCAAGTACCTAAGACTCAGTTTTAGGTTGTGTTAATTTCCTCTTAGTTGTTGTAGTCCAGCGTTTGTGTGCTACACACTTTAACCTGTGTGCCCATTCAAAGCCTGGTGTGTACCTTGCAAGTACTGGCAAGACGCAGAGTCAGACAGTAGGAGAAGAGAGCTGAACGAGAGGTGGTTAAGGGATGGGGAAGAGCTTAGTGGTAAAATAGCAAGGGTCAATATGGGTTGAGAAACAAAGTGTGGAGAAGAATTAGTCTAACAAGGGAGGAAAGCCTCAACTGAATTACAGTATAGAGCCAGAATCACTGGAGAAGAATGGCGCAAAAAAGAATAGGGGAAACTGAGTTGACATAGGTGAGGAAAGCAAAAAACAGTTGCTGGGAAATGACAGGTGGATAGAAAGGATAGAAGCAGTGACAGGAAAAGGGTAGCAGGATTGTTTCAGAGAAATGAGTCATGATATGGACAGGAGTTTGACGGAACATGGGAGAAGACATATTTGGTAACATTCAGGGAGTAATCGAGATTAGGGGGTGATTTAAAGCTGCCTAAAAAGGAGAAATTAAAGAAAGAATTGAAAGTACAAAGTACAGAGAGAAAAACACAGTTTGTGTCATCAAGTACCAAGTTTGCAGAGAGAGACCCAATGAAGGAGAGCAGGCAGCTGGGGACAGAGAAATACTCGCAGCATCATTGAAGGCTGTTACTGAAGGGTCAAACTAAAAATAGTTTGGCTTTTTGAAAGGATTCTTGCATAAGATGTCAGAAGTGGTGGTCATGTCTTTCACAGCCTGGGCTTGTAGGCTGCTCTCCTTTGGAATTCAGCATCTGACACAATTAATCAGCAGTACAGCTAGTAGGAAGTTTCAGAAAAAAGCACTGTACTTGATTAAAAAGTACCGCTCCATCCAAATGTAAGTCTTTTTAAGGGTGAACATTGTTTTCATATA
This sequence comes from Anser brachyrhynchus, assembly GCF_964034855.1. Taxonomy (NCBI): domain Eukaryota; kingdom Metazoa; phylum Chordata; class Aves; order Anseriformes; family Anatidae; genus Anser; species Anser brachyrhynchus. The sequence continues at coordinate 11,337,403 of NC_137696.1, read as the reverse complement.
AGGAGATAGTTATTGGGACATGACAAAATGTTTTGTTGGGGTTTCTTTTTTTTTAAAAGAAATTTCATCTTGAAATATCTCATAAATTAAAATCAGACCCAAACATTTCCCTCTTAATCTATGTTCTAAACAATTTGAAGAGTATTTTCTGAAATTGAAATGGGTGGTGTATATCACCAATGTTGTGGCCCGTCTTGGAACAGAAACAGTCATGTTCTGGAACGAAGAAGGTGTGAATTTTCCCACTGAAGTAATCAACTGACTTACCTATTGCCCAGGGCCAAAAGTGTCAGTCACATTAAATGTGAGCTACTGACAATCAGATTCACTTATTGTTTTAGTTTTGCTGGTGTTCTTCTTGACACATCTGTCACTGGTCTTTGGAGAAAGAGTTATAAACAAGCAGGAAGAGGAAGAGTCTATAAACAAGCACAGTTTATAGAGCAAATGTATATGTGGAAAACCTCTTTCTTGACTCTTGCATTGAAAGGTGTCCCAGTAAAGACTTTATTGTTATCCCTTCTTTCCTTGAGCAAATTCATTCACAATCGTAACACTTTTTTTGAAGGTTGATCCAATGGAGAAATGGCTTATCTTTGATTACTTGTAATTAGAGATGGATGACTTGTAGATGGATGTCTGTTGGTCAGCAGTTAAGCTAAAGTCCTCTTCTGAGGTTTGTAATTGATGCACTCACTAAGGTTCTTGAGAACAGAGGCTTTTGGTAATTGTTGATGCAAACAATAAACCCTTTCTGCTTTGGTCACTGACTATCTTACCAAAAGCATACTAACTAGGCAGTGTAAGATCAGCTGCAGAGCCTTCATAATACCAGGATGGCATCACATAGCACCATACAGGGAAATGGTTCTGCTGTGTTATTTTCACATATCTTCATACCTGATTCTTACTTGTCTGAGTTCAATGTATCTGTCTGAAGTGTGGGAGGAAGAGGAAAGATAGAGGCTTTTTCAGCTCTGCCTGAGACAGCAATGGGCTTTGTTCGAGTAAACAAAAGCAATTTAGTATAGTGCAGTGTGAAAATGCATTGCTTGTAAAGGTTGCTCCTAAAGTCTATAGTACTAAGCAACATATTCATCACTTAGTAAAAATATGCATATGTGGTGTTTTTTCTTTCACTATTATTATTATTAGCAACCTTTGCTAAGCTGAGCTTTTTTATTTGCAGTTTCGTGTGGAGCTGTAAAATATGTTAGAAAATCTTTTCCTTTTGGAGATGTCAGTTCTCAAAGTCATGTCTTGATGACCTTGCTCTTGAAAAGTGTGGGGTGCTGATCTTCCCCTTTTTAAACAAAAAGAAAAAAAAAAAAGGGTTGCATAAATTGTTGTATTATTTGTGTCAAGGAGAGGTTCTGCCTATACCTTCCTTCTGGGGTGAGACCTGTACCTGGGTACGTGGACTTTCTGTGCCCTAAACAGCAGGGACTCATTTTGCATCACCTCTTTCTCATTCAGGGCTCCTTCTTCCCCACAGAAGTCGTAAGGTTCATTTTTTGTTGCAGAGCAGTGGGGAAATTTCTCTGAATCAGAGTTTCATTAATGCAAGAATTTCTCAACCTAATCATTGGTAGTGCTGAAAACAGACTGTTACCATTTTTAGAATTATCTAGAGCTGCTGTATTTAAATGCACTGCTACATGAAAGTTGAGGATAATTATGACTTTACTTTTGGATAGGTTGGAATGCCAAATATGAAAGTTAAATTGTTCAACGATTATGCATACAGGAGGTCAGTAAATGGAGCTACCTATTTTGGTAGTCATGTTGGTATTATCTTCTGTAATCGTTTCTTACTTTATTTTTTATAAATGACTGGAAAACTTAAAAAAAAAAAGTGTGATGCTTAGTTTCAAATAAAATGAAAAATATAGGTTCAGGTAGACTATTTTGCTGCACTTTCTTTGCTGTTACAAAAGTGATTTGACTCATTATTTGTGATGAGGGGTTTAAAGAAAGCAGTTAAATAATTCATTCAGACACCTTTTCACCATCTAAACTTTTGTTGTTGCACCACACACCCAAGAAGGAAAAGCATGGAGGCAAAAAATCCTGAGAAACTAGCCAGGAATATTTGAACAGATTTGCAGATATACATAAATAACATACTAAAATTTTTGTTGTTTGTTCCTTTGATTTTGTTCACAATAAATTGGTAACCCAATTTTATTTCAAGGACAGGGGTGTTTAGACTTGCTTTTGTAGCTGTCCTCTAGAATTGTGCAGTGAAACCCAATACCTTTTACTTATTTCCCTAGATACTCTTAATCCCTCCCTGCTGCACCAGTATCTTTGTGCTGTTCTTCCCTTTGTATCCACAGCAACATGAATCCCGGCTGGAATTACTTGCTTCTGAAATGCAGGTGCACTTGTTTAACGTTGCATTGGTTCGGGCTCTTAACTTGAAGACTTTTTCACCAAATGGGAACCTGTGCTTTTACCATACTCCCTATTAGGCGTTGGCATATATTTTAGAAGCACATAAGACATTCTCTCTTCTACCTGTTTATCAGAGCCTTTGTTGTTTTCCCATTTTTAAGAGCTTTTAGGCATCAGTAAGGAATCCCCAGCCATCATAAATAAACCATCTTTTTGTTAGCCTAGAAATAATAATGATATGTGGAGAAAAGGGGTGAACGATGTCAAGTGGTAACGTGCCTGACAGTCGCTGTCCCAAATAGTCGAATCCGTTACCTGCCTGTAACTCTGTGTGCCAGTGCCTGACAGTAACCACAGCCAAGCACCTACAGGTTGCCTGTATTTTTCAGGCTCATAATTAAGTGCCTATATATAGATTTAAAATCCTAAGCTGAGGCATACCAGCTGCACTTCTCAAATCAACCTTTATAATCTTCATGGCTAGTTTTTGCTTTTATTTTCATACTTAAAGATTCTGATAATTTTCATGAATGCCAGTTTGTGTTTAAATCCAATAACTTTGATCCTTAGGTGATGAAGTATTTTATTTCCCTGTTTGCAAATGTGAGCATTATTTGCATGAAATTGACAGAGATAATCATTTATTGCCTGACTTTTTTTTTGAAGGCTCTGCAATTGTCAAGTTTTCAGAACATCACAAGCATCTAACCTTATGCCCCGTTGGCTGGATCAGAATCATAGAATTAGAGAATCATCTAAGTTGGAAAAGACCTCTAAGATCATCTAGTCCAACCCTAACCCAACCACAGCTCCTTGCTGCAGCAAATGTGGCAAGTGGCCGAAGTGCTAGGGGGAGGATTGTCTTCTATTGTGGAGGCTTCGCCATTCATCTCTTTGTGGAAATCAGTTAAAAAAATATATCCGTTCACCTCCCACCATCTGCTTCCAAACTGGGGAAGCTCCCTGCCATCCCGTCTTCTCTGCTGTGCACACCTCTAACCTCCAGTCTTCCACTTTCTGCTCAGACAATGCTTTACCTCATAGTTTGTGGTTGCAAACCTTGAGTTCTTCTTTGCAGAAGAAACACAATTCATGCCACCCACAGTTTGAGCCACAGTGTGATTAGTGGCCACAGAGCTGCTTAACAGTGGGCATTTCTCCAAACCGAGGTGCCCGTGGGGTGTCTGCCTCTTTCTGCCATGTGGCACCTCGATGCCAAGGGACAAGGGAACAAAGCCAAGAAGCCTGCAGCTGTTCTTCGCTCACTTTTGGCAATTCCAAGTTGAGATCTGGGACCGGGAGGGCAGTATCAGGTACCAGCTCTGGGTCTCTTCTATTCTGCCTCTGACATCAGCACCCCCTTTTGATAGCTTTAATCCAATTTCCTTTGTGTATTGATTTTTTTTTTAACTTAAAATAAGAATCAAAGTTATTACTGATTTCATCATAGTATTCCAAAGAGTTGCTAATCAATGATTTGATGCCTACAAGATGAATGAATGGGAAACATGAATTAATGTTTGGAGTGTATGGGAATGCCGTGGGAGTTCTGAGGTAGAAGTAAATTGTTAGTAAATTGTACTGAGTGAGAGGTCTGAGCTGAAGCCTCACATTTGATGGGAGAGAACTGAACAAATACCATATGGACTAAACAGAGGTACAGCATCTGTAGAAGGAAATAGTATGTGATCAGATCAATAATGTGCATCATTGTGCAGCCATGCAAAACAGGTACATTATTGTTGCCTGGGGCCTTTATTCTGCCATTTTTCTGATGCTTGCTTGCAGCATTTTCATCCTGACTATTGTTAATGTAATTTAAACCTAATGTTATTATAGCACCTGGATTTGGAGACATTGGCAAGAGGCCATGGGGCAAGTAGAGAGATGATTTCAGCTCTGAGTTGAAAAGAAACTTTGGTACTGGGAGGGCAGGCAGGATAGAAGAATGTCTGGGATGTTTGTGTACTGTTGTAGCCCTTTTCCTCATAATTACATGTAAACTATGTGGTAAGCAGTCATACTATTTAGGTGTCTATAGTTTATTGCAATTACTCACATTTGCACCCAACTAGAAGGATTCCATGAGCGCAGATGGCATCCTGTACACTTTAAATTCAGCTCAATATATTGGGCTAACTGTCATTTGCATTAAGACCACTATATATCACTCAGCCAGCATAATGTGGCCATAAATGAAGAGCAAATTCTATTTACACCCACCTCTGCAGAATGACCTTAGTTTAAATGAGAATCAGGCCCATAATCTGTATAAATATATGCACTCTGTTACATTAAGGTTATTTATTACATTGTGCTTGGCCTGAGTATGCATGGAGATTTATCATAGATAATCCATAATCCAGAATTAAACTATTAATACGCATTTTGAGAGTGGCAGCCATAACCTCAAAATTCCTTGGTTTAAGTATGACCTTTAACTTTGTTTGAATATATTTTTTTAATGTATGAATAACAAATTAACATCGGTTGATAAAAAACATTCTGATTCCTTTGTACCATTTGCATCAATCCATACTTAACTTACACAAAGCCTTGAAGATTAGAAGGCTTAATCACTCATAATATTTATTTGTTTTTAAATGTCAGATCACATTTAGTTCAACATACTGTCAGTCTTGTTCCCCCCCACCCTCTGGTGTTAATGAAACTACGGCAGTAAGTACTCTTCTTTTTCTGTACAAAGACACAATCTTAGCAAGATGATAAACCACGCTGTACCTGCCCTGTGTAAAGGAGTTGTTTTCTGTATCCTCCTGCACATGGAATTGAAGTCTGTCTTGTTCCTCTGATATGGCCTCCTTCTTTCCTCTTGCTGCCATCTGAGGGACGCAGAGGCACCGTGTGTGTGAGGTGCGAGCAGGTGGATGACCTGGTCCATCTGGTGGCAGAACTCAAGGAGGAGGTGGATAGGTTGAGGGCTATCAGGGAGTGTGAGCGGGAGATAGACTGGTGGAGTGACTCCCTGCAGGGCCTGAAGGAGAGGTACCGGGGTGAGACACCCTAAATGGGGATGGACCCCCTGCCCTGTCGCTGTCGGGCAGAGGGAGGCGACCTAGGAGTTGAGGAGGAATGGAGACAGGTCCCTGCTTGACCTTGCAGGCAACGCCCCTCCCTACCGGCTCAACCTTCCCAGGTGCCCTTACATAACAGATTTGAGGCCCTGGAGCTTGAGAGGCCGGTGGGTGAGGATGAGGTAGAAAGTCTACCCAGGAGGATGCCTAGGGCGAGGAAGCTGTCTCCACGCCTCAAGACTGCCTCCACCAAGAAAGACAGAAGGGTGATCGTAGTAGGCGACTCCCTTCTCAGGGGAACAGAGGGCCCTATTTGTGGACCTGACCCTACCCGTAGGGAAGTCTGCTGCCTCCCTGGGGCCAGGGTCAGGGATGTTGCCAGGAAGATTCCCAACCTGGTTCGCCCCTCTGACTACTACCCTCTTTTGATAGTCCAGGCTGGCAGTGATGGTATTGAAGAGAGAAGCCTGAAGGCTATCAAACGGGACTTTAGGGGACTGGGACGGTTAGTGGATGGAGCAGGAGTACAGGTGGTGTTTTCGTCTATCCCTGCAGTGGCAGGGAGGGGTACCGAGAGGACACGGAAAGCCCACCTGATTAACACATGGCTCAGAGGCTGGTGCCAACACAGAAATTTTGTTTTTTTTGACCATGGGGCGCTTTACTCGGCACCCGGCCTGGTGTCCGCAGACGGGTCCTTATCTCTAAGCGGAAAACGGATCCTAGCCCAGGAGCTGGCAGGGCTCGTTGAGAGGGCTTTAAACTAGGAAAGAAGGGGGATGGGGCTGAAATTAGGCTTGTTGGAGCTGTAACAGGGGGAACAATGGCAAAGCCGGGGAAGAAGGCAATGGCCCAGCTGAAGTGCATCTACACTAATGCACGCAGCATGGGTAACAAACAAGAGGAGCTGGAAGCCATCGTGCAGCAGGAAGGCTATGACTTGGTTGCCATCACGGAAATGTGGTGGGACCACTCCCATGACTGGAGTGCTGCGATGGATGGCTATAGGCTCTTCAGAAGGGACAGGCAGCACAGAAGGGGTGGTGGTGTGGCTCTCTATATTAGAGTGTTTTGATGTTGAGGAACTGGAGGCTGGGAATGATAAGGTTGAGTCTCTATGGGTTAGGATCAGCGGGAAGGCCAACAAGGCAAGCATCCTGGTGGGGGTCTGTTATAGACCACCAAACCAGGATGAGGAGACCGATGTTGTACAGGCAGCTGGCAGAAGCCGCGAAATCGTCAGCGCTTGTTCTCATGGGGGACTTCAACTTCCCGGACATATCCTGGAAGCACAACACAGCCCAGAGAAAGCAGTCTAAGAGGTTTCTGGAGAGCATGGAAGATAGCTTCCTGACGCAGCTGGTTAGACAGCCTACCAAGGGAGGTGCCCCGCTAGACCTGTTGTTCACAAACAGAGAAGGACTGGTGGGAAATGTGGTGGTCGAGAGCTGTCTTGGGCAGCGTGACCACGAAATGGTTCAGTTCGCTATTCTTGGCGAAGTCAGGAAGGTGACGAGTAAAACCGCTGTCTTGAACTTCCGGAGGGCTGACTTTGAGCTGTTCAGGACACTGGTTGGCAGAGTCCTTTGGGAGGAGGTTCTGAAGGGCAGAGGAGTCCAGGAAGACTGGGCACTCTTCAAGAAGGAAATCTTAATGGCTCAGGAGCGGTCTGTCCCCACGTGCTGAAAGACGAGCCGACGCGGAACTAGACCAGCCTGGCGGAACAGAGAGTTGTGGCTAGAGCTTAGGAGAAAAAGGAGGGTTTATAATCTTTGGAAAAGAGGGCGGGCTACTCAAGAGGACTTCAAGGATGTTGCGAGGCTGTGCAGAGACAAAATTAGAAAGGCCAAAGCTCATCTGGAGCTCAATCTGGCTACTGCCGTTAAAGATAACAAAAAACGTTTTTACAAATACATCAACACAAAAAGGAGGACTAAGGAGAATCTCCATCCTTTACTGGATGGGGGGGAAACTTAGTTACAAAAGATGAGGAAAAGGCTGAGGTGCTCAATGCCTTCTTTGCCTCAGTCTTTAGCGGCAAGACCAGTTGTTCTCTGGATACCTGGTACCCTGAGCTGGTGGAAGGGGATGGGGAACAGGATGTGGCCCTCATAATCCATGAGGAAATGGTTGGCGACCTGCTACAGCACTTGGATGTACGCAAGTCGATGGGGCCGGATGGGATCCACCCGAGGGTACTGAGTGAACTGGCGGAGGAGCTGGCCAAGCCGCTTTCCATCATTTATCGGCGGTCCTGGCTATCAGGGGAGGTCCCAGTCGACTGGCGGCTAGCAAACGTGACGCCCATCTACAAGAAGGGCCGGAGGATAGACCCGGGAAACTATAGGCCTGTTAGTTTGACCTCAGTGCCAGGGAAGCTCATGGAGCAGATTATCTTGAATGTCATCACGCGGCACTTGCAGGGCAACCAGACGATCAGGCCCAGTCAGCATGGGTTTATGAAAGGCAGGTCCTGCTTGACGAACCTGATCTCCTTCTATGATCAAGTGATGCACTTGGTGGATGAGGGGAAGGCTGTGGATGTGATCTACCTTGACTTCAGTAAGGCTTTTGACACCGTTTCCCACAGCATTCTCCTCAAGAAACTGGCTGCTCGTGGCTTGGACTGGCGTACGCTTTGTTAGGTTAAAAACTGGCTGGATGGCCGGGCCCAAAGAGTTGTGGTGAATGGAGCCAAATCCAGTTGGAGGCCGGTTACTAGTGGAGTCCCCCAGGGCTCAGTGCTGGGGCCAGTCCTCTTTAATATCTTTATCGATGACCTGGATGAGGGGATCGAGTGCACCCTCAGTAAGTTTGCAGATGACACCAAGTTAGGTGCGTGTGTCGATCTGGTTGAGGGAAGGAAGGCTCTGCAGGAGGATCTGGATAGGCTGGACCGATGGGCTGAGGTCAACTGTATGAAGTTCAACAAGGCCAAGTGCCGGGTCCTGCATCTGGGGCGTAACAACCCCAAGCTGCGCTACAGGCTGGGAGATGAGTGGTTGGAAAGCTGCCTGGCCGAGAAGGACCTGGGAATACTGGTTGATAGGCAGCTGAATATGAGCCAGCAGTGTGCTCGGGTGGCCAAGAAGGCCAACAGCATCCTGGCCTGTATAAGAAACAGTGTGGCCAGCAGGTCTAGGGAGGTGATTGTCCCCCTGTACTCGGCTCTGGTGAGGCCGCACCTCGAGTACTGTGTTCAGTTTTGGGCCCCTCGCTACAAGAAGGACATGGAGGTGCTCGAGAGAGTCCAGAGAAGGGCAAAGAAGCTGGTGAGGGGTCTGGAGAACAAGGCTTACGAGGAGCAGCTGAGGGAGCTGGGGTTGTTTAGCCTGGAGAAGAGGAGGCTCAGGGGAGACCTCATCGCTCTCTATAGGTACCTTAAAGGAGGCTGTATTGAGGTGGGGGTTGGTCTATTCTCCCACGTGCCTGGTGACAGGACGAGAGGGAATGGGCTAAAGTTGCGCCAGGGGAGGTTTAGGTTGGATGTTAGGAAGAACTTCTTTACTGAAAGGGTTGTTAGGCATTGGAATGGACTGCCCAGGGAAGTGGTTGAGTCGCCATCCCTGGAGATCTTTAAAAGACATTTAGATGTAGCCCTTAGTGATATGGTTTAGTGGAGGTCTTGTTAGTGTTAGGACAGAGGTTGGACTAGATGATCTTGGAGGTCTCTTCCAACCTAGACGATTCTGTGATTCTGTGATTCTGTGATTTCAGTAGACCTGGTGCAGGAAGCAGCCACATTACTTGTCAGGAATAATTTCTTCCTTTCCTGCAGCCATGTCTCTGCTTATGGAAGGTGAGCTATGAACAGCAGTAGCTGTTCCCAGTTCTCCAACAGGACCACAGCTTCCTGTGTTTTCACATGTTGTGTGATGGTGTACTGGAAAGAGTACATTACTCATGAAAATGACACAAAGAAGTACACTGCTCTGGACAAGACCTTTCATGTTTTAGAACCCTGCTTTAAGCATAATACGTTGCATTGCTGCAGAGGTTGACTTCCCTTGTAGCATGTACTCGACAAATGACATAAAAATGATAATTAGAGTATTGCACAGTTTTTCAGCAAATGTCTAGATAACTGCAGATTTCCAGCATGATTTTTTTAAGTGCTTCTTGACCTTTCTTCTGCTGGTCCTGAAGCTCATTCTTTGATCCACTCCTGTTAAGCAAAGTGCTTGAAATCAGTGAGACTCACCAGACTGAGTACTGGATTTTGTTTTTCATTTTTTTCCAGCCTTTGAGCAAAGACTTGGTGGTCTTGCAATATCTATTGTGGTCATGGAAGTTAAGTCCTGCCAGAAAGTCTTAGGATCAGAGTTTCTAGTGACATGAGAGAATCTAAATATTTCTGTCAGAATTGAGACAACATTGTGCTACAGCTCGAATAAGAGCCGTAAGGATGGATTGGGGAAATCAGTTATCTGTCAATACAGCTTATAACTATATGTTAAAATGCACTCACATTATAGCTGTACCAAATGGAGACTCAGCAAAATCACATTGATTTAACTGTGGCATGTCTTTCTTTCCACAGTCCGCACCTGAAGTTTAACAATCTGACCTTGATTTCAATTCACGGCCTTCCAGGAAAAGACCTTCCAGCCTCCAAACATAGAAGATTTTTAATTAACAGGTTTGATTTAATATCTAAACAGTTCCATAGCTTCAAAGGAAAGCATAACATTTTGTAATTTTCTGTGAACTTGTGCTAAATTTTAAATAGGAACATAGGCAGGTGCTCTCAAAATAATCCAGTCTCTCTATATAACATGCATTCACCTGTGAAATGTGTTAAATATAACTGTTACTAGGGAAATAGCACAAAGCATTACTAAAGCAGTAACTTCAGGACAGTGGTCCATCATATTATACCAGAACGCTGCTCTGCTGTCCAAGACTTCTTAGATTACTTAGATCTCCAGGTTAAGGATAGATGACAAAAGATGTATGTTTGATGTTTAAATATTGCTTAATTTAACTTCCGTGAGTTTTGTTCCAAATAATGCTGACAACCTGGGAGGGAGCTGAGTACGCAGGGGAACATTTAAGATTAAGTTGACAGATTTGGAAGAACTGTGCTGCATCAATCCTGCTGCTTGTGAACTGTTTGTGTGTCAGTCATTGGCCTGTGTTTGGAAGTCTTGCTCCAGTCCCTTATGCTCACTGTCACCTGGCTGGCAGAGCTATGATTCTGGTGCAGAACATCTCAAGGGAAGACTGAAAGATGCTTGTGTCAAATGTGGTCAAATATTTTCACAAGTTTTCTTGTTTGCCAATAAGTAGAGTAGCTTCCAACTACTAGGATAAAATTTTGCCTCATTAAAATTCACAGTGTATAATTCTCACTTAAATTTGGTATATTTCTTTTAGGCATTTTATTTTTTATATTGGAGTAGTGACCAGGAATCCCCACTCCAGAGAAGATCATTGTTGTTCTGGACATTGAGAAGCACAGTCATTTTGAGTAGCTGGGGATAAACTTGGTATAATTTATTTGGATTTGGCATGTGACATTTGGAACCAGCACATTGTTCTTACCAATTTTTTACTTAGAAAGCAGTAAAGCCCTAAAGAGACAGCTCTTTAAATGACAAAACAACTCAATGTCTCCTTAAAACAGAAATCTCTACAAAGCCATGGAAATGGTGTGATGTGGACATGTTTAAAACTAACTTACCATATTTGGAATTTTGCCCTGTGAAGAGCAAGAAATTTTTGATAACTAGTTACCAGGATTAATTTTTTACTGTAGAAAGGGGTGTTTTTAAGTACAAGTCTAGGAAATGAAGAGATTGTATACTCACACAAATGCATGTACACTTTTTCTGGAATATACTGTAAAAAAAGACTTGTAATAACAAAATATCCACCCTGATAGAAAGTTGCCGTTCATGGCTGCATCCCCAGAATTAGCTGTTAACATTTGAAAGCGGATTAAGAGTGAAATGGAACTCTGCAGGGTATGATTTTTGAAAGCATCCCTGTGATTTTGGAATATCAGTCTCCCAGGAGCTGTGTACCTCAATTATAAAGGTGCTTTTGAAAAACCTCATCTCTTCTTGATGTCCATTTTATTTATAGATTTCTGCATGATTATAGTTCAGAATTGTCAGTGGTTTTCTTCCCTTATTTATTTCCCTCTGGTATTTGTGAGTACGGAGGATGCAGAGCACCTCAGAAAGCCTGGACATTCTGTTCTAAAATTCTTCGGGACATGAAAGCAACTTTGTTTGTTTCTCCCTTTGGTTTTCTATTTGTTATTGCCATCATCCTCTAGGATAATTTTGGGAAATCACTAACAGCAATTAATGTGTACCAGTCAGCTCTGATGTTTTAGAATGTGTGTTCTGGTACTAGAGTAAAATAAGTTGTCGGTGTTGAGTCTCTGAGTTCATAGAATCATTAAGGGTGGAAAAGCCCTCCAAGATCATCTGGTCCAACCATACCCCTACCACCAGTATCATCCACTAAACCATGTCCCTGAGTTCTCTTAGTGAAGATTAGCATTTTTCACATCTGCACATTTCCCTCATAAACCTGCCAATTTTGTTTTCTTTTGGATAACCAGTATGATAATTTCTCCTTTATGCCTGTTAATATTCAGTTCATCTTGCAGAGGAATTCAGTTGCATTTTACAGACTTTTGAAAGTTTGTGGGTAGGGGTCATTTTAGTGAGTTTCCAGCATCTTTCATTCTTATATTTTGGAAAAGTTCATTTGGAAAAAGATCACCAAGAAAAAAAATGGATATCCCTGCCTACCTCTTTCACCTCTGACAAGCATTTTACTACCTTTCTACTTATTTTTAAACTTTCCAGACTAACACTTTGGTACAAAGGTGTTAAAATACCAGTGGTGCCATAATTGTATTTGCATCTCACCATAGCTCCTATTGGTGAAGCTGAATACCAAATGAAGCACAAGTGAAAAAAAAACAACATGAGAATCTAGAATAGGATAAAAAAATGAATTATTAAAATATTTTCTTTGCAGGTGCAAAAGTCTCCTCCTCACATCAAGCTGCAAATGAAAAGCAACATAAAGCATTTATTTCAGAGTTTGTTTTTAAATTATGTGGTTGTATGGCCCAGTGCTGGGAGGGATTATTTGGTTTTAGCAGAAAGTTGTCAATTTGTAACTGAGTATTCCATAATGACTAATCTTTTACTATAGGCTGCAGTAAACTCACAGCAAGAGAACAGACTTGAACCACTAGGAGACTTTGGCTAACTCACCAGATGTCTAATTAATGCCTGCTGTCAGCTGCTGAAATGTCACTTACAGATATTCTTTCTTCACAGCCACTGTTTTAATGATGAAGATTATGCACAGATGTCACTTTGCTCCTGGGTTAACATTGTGGTTGGTAAAATGATTGGCATAAATCGCACTGCCAAATATGTAGTTATTTCCAAGCAGAGAAAAGTACCGTATGACTACCTTGTTCTCTGCATGGGACAGAAATACCAGGTAAGATTGTGTGCAGAGTGAAGAAAAAAGAAAAAAAAAAAGTAAACATTTTTTTACAGTGAAGAGCATTTCTGTGATCAGCAAAGGAGTAGAGTACTCCATAGCAATTGTATAACCAGAAAGCAGCCCTACAGCATGGCAGGTTGTTCTGCTTCAGTGCAGCTATAGAGTTTGGAGCAGATAAGAGAGGGAGATTTACAAATTTTTCTACAAGTAATGTCACTGCTCAGTACCAGATATTAAGCAAAGCTGCCAGTATTTTGCCACTGTGACCATTAAACCCACTGAAGAGTAGGCCCAAACGACATGTGGCCCCAGCCACAGGAGACTTAACTCCAGCTGGTGTAACACCATTTGACCTAGTTTTGGCAATGGAGGCAATTCCTTATCAAATTAATTACTCAGTTCTCATGATGACCATGCCTAGGCACCTACAAGGTGCTGTATGTTATTGTAGCACACAGTTGTGTTTCAAGTGAGACAAAATGCTTCAGGGAAGGTGACCTATGGTGTTCAGTGGAATCTCACAGCATTTATGCTGGGGGACACAATCCTGGGAAGTGAAGGCTCAAGAGTGAGAAGGACCAGTTTTCCAGCTGGGGTGCTTTGTTTTAGCCTTGGTGACAACTAAAGCAATTTTGCCATTCCCCTGGTTTACAGCAGCGGTGCAGGTTTCAGAAAGTGTGTGTGTGGGGGTGGAACTGAGAGCTCTGTCTTGCTGCTGAATCAGACCTCTGTGTACTAGATAGTTTCTTCCAGTTCTGTATCATTAGTTTAATTGTGATTGGATTATTGACTATGAAATGGGTATGGGGCGTGTTCCATGAAACTTCTGCATTACATGGAGGACAACATGTGTGCAACAGATTTGTGGAGCAAGAAAAAAACATTTTTTTCTGTAATTGCTCTTCAGAGTTGAGACACACTTCAAATGACAATCTATGTTCACTATTCATCAGGGATGAAACAGAAGTTAAAGTATGGTCTGAATGACTTTAAGTGCTCCTAGAAAAAGATATTTGGAAGCAACTCTAATTTGCAATATAAGTTGTGGGAAATAACTACACTGGAGGAGAAAGAAAAATAAGGAAGCAAGAAAAAACTCAGGCTTTATCAGTCTTCAAGAAGAAAGCATCATCTATTCTTACTTCTAAGCTCTATAAAATTAAAAAGGAAGGAAGGAATTATTTTTATCATATGGTTTCTTTTTTATTACATAGAGCTGATTTTAAAAATCTTTCTTAGCAGTGCTCCAAGATTTATGCCATATATTCATTCATTCATTTGTTCCAGGTCCTGTCTCCTACTGGAGCAGATGTCAGTAAACTCCCAACTAACAGAGATGTCCTAAGTGAATGGCCACAGAGATACACAGGGAAAGTCCCTTCCAACCATTTTACTCTCAATGACGATCAGGACTGCTTAAAGGCAATGCACTGGCTGGAAGAAAACATCGTCAACTCAGAAGGTAGGGGTTTTGGTAAACACACACACATTTGCAGAAATGTTTTCTAAGCTTATCGTTTCCTTAATTCCATGGTGTGATTGGTGCCTGATTAATTCTAACAAAGTCTTTCATCTGCTGTGCTTTGTTTTCCAGATGAATTTAAAATTTGTTGTCATTTTTGATACCCAGCATATTTAGCTAGGGGAAAAAAAAAAAAAAAGCTTGAGGTAGATTAATTATCTGTAATTATTATATAAAACAAAATGAATCCCAAATGCAAAGCTAGTTGGAGTCATTAATTTGACAATTAAATAATAATTTAATTAGTGAGTGTGTTTTTATGTTGTATAGAAAAATACGTAGATTCAAGGCATAACATGAAGAAAACAGGTCTAAATTCAGAGGTGTTTTTTTTTTCAGTACCTGTCATCTTTGTGTTCTGTTGCATCAGTTACAGATTTACACATAGAACTGCAGGCTCCCTGTATTTTCTTTTATCCCTTTACATCACACATTTGTGCAGGTTTTTGTCCATCATACGTGTACTTCTTGAGCCTGCTCATGTGTGTGTTGTTCATATATTCACTGAATGTGCATGCTATAGAAAACACCTGGTATCGTCCAGGCTTCTGAGTTAAACTCTTTCAAGTGCAGAAAAAGAGATAAAACAGTGAATGAACTCACGTATCCTCTCTTCTTTGTGCCAGATCTGAGTCAGGGCAGAGTTCAGAGGAGGAAAGCTGTCTTTGTAGGAAGTTCCTGTCAATTGAATGCAACAAGAATTTCCTAAAAATGTAGTTGAACTGGCTTACTTGGTAGAGAGTAGAATAATGAAAATTGATAGTTATTTGCCATGGTCTGCTAAGTTTGTGTCTGGCTTGGCAGACCTTTAAGGAAGTTCTCAAGATACTGGAGGTTTCTTTATCATCCTCCAAGTCTGGCTGTGGTCAGGTCAGAAGACAATAAACATGGTAATGTCTCAGTTCACGTTTTCCTCAAATAGCTTCCTGGCCTCAGGCATGTAAATAAAGCAGTCTGTATGGTTTTGCCTAGTGTCCAGCTGACATGCACAGCTGCGTTTGCATAAACAGATGAGGTGGTTGCTTCTCCCTATTTGTTACTGCTCATCTTTCATGTAAATCTGTGCATGCCCAGTCCTGGAATGTGCTCCAACACACCTGAGCAGAAATGCAGCTGAGAAGGAGACAGTGTCCAGGATGCAAGGCACCCAGAACTGCTCCTCAGGCACAAGAGCAGTCTTACTACACCTCATCTCTTTTGGGACCAATGCACCTTTATTACTAAGTTAATATTAATAATTTCAGTATTGCTGCTGGCTTTTGCTGTGGTGTAAAGATGGATATATTAATTAGGCACTATCATGTCTTCAGCTGTAAGCTAAATCTACGGCTTCTGCTGTGTCGAGACATGTTTCCTGCCAGAGGGTGCCTGGAAGCACTCGGCAGGGTCCTATGGGACTGAGCCCTGGGCTAGGGCCGGGGCCAGGAGCAACACCCCCAGAACTGGGGCAGCTGGCACAGGGGGCTCAGGGCATGGTCTGTGCTCAGCTGCCCCAGCTCCATGGAGGGCTGAGGAGGAAAAGCTCTGGACAGGAGAGGGGATGAATATACCTCCAAGACCACTGGTAGTTCTGGAGCTTTTTTTGAAGGGAAGTGTTAAGCACTGAACTTCACCATGTGAGTCTTATTAGCCTAATTGGATGAAAACTTCGTTTGGTAGCACTGATTTTGAGAGTGGCTTTTAATTAAGAGTTAAAGTAGAGGTTTTAAACTGCCTTTTTTTCCTGTGCAAATGCTGGGTACCACTTCATTCTGGTTGAAACCAGCGGGTGCTTTTTTACCGAAGTTAAGCAGAGCAGGATCAGCCTGGTAGCAGGCTGGCAGGAGGAATCACACATGTGCTGAGCAGCAGGCGATGCTGGAGGACCCGTGGGACAAGCAGAGAGCCACATCCTTTGCTGCTCCGCAGCTGCCCACTCCTGGGCTGGCAGCTCGGGAAGGGCCGACTGCTGCCTGGGGCCCGGAGCAGGGTGAGCACCAGCCCCTAGCCCTGGTGCTTTAGCTTCTCTGATGAAACCCAGCCACCTAACGCATGTAACCTATTACAACTGTAATTGTAACTAATTGAAATTCATCTCCTATTAGCACTGCACTTTCCATGAAAATAAAAAGTAGGATGGGAGTAAAGTAAGGAACAAAACTGTTTTAATGGCCCAAAATTGAGCAATTATTTTTTCTCTTTACCTAAACATAGTTTACTGCCTTATTAAAAGCATGTTTGTAGGAATACTATCGTATTAAAATTCCAGTGCCTGAATCACCAACCAGAGACACTGATGCTTTAGCTAATACAGGTTTTCTTCTTTAGCTTTTGCAAACTAAAAAGAGTCAGGTCATGCTGGGGTCACTGAAATCTTGTGCTTCCACTTGTGGAAAATGAATGAGCCTGCTCTGCAGCAGAACACTGACATTTGAGTAATAAATAATAAAACTACTCTAGTGGTCTTTATTTATGGCTGCTTTTTTCCATGGAAGATTATTATGTTTACTCACAGATAGATACATTTTCATGTAGTTAAATAATAAAAGCATCCTGAGGAATTGCTATCTGTCCAGTGAACATAATTTCAGTCCATAATGAATATCGGTAGTTCCTTGACTACTAGCACTGTAATCTAAAAAGCCACTAATATTGTAATAAGCAGAAACTGTAAATTGTTGATTTACAAGAGGTCAGTAAAGGAGCATTGCTTTCCTTAATCCAATGTAGTTGTATTAAATATTACCATATAAAACAGAATTTTAATTTTCCTTGAGAAATGCGAGGCTGGAATCTGATCTTGTATATACAGAAATGCCAACATGTAATGCAATCACTGAACTCCCCCTGAGCAGGCTGGTTCCACCAAATAGTGAAGATCTCTCTGCTGCCCAGACTTTCATGCCTTAGAGTCAGAATGACACTTTGCTAGGCTGCACCTTAGGTAAGTGTAGTGGGTTTACGTGGCAAGGTTTTGGTAGCAGGGGGCCATAGGGGTGGCTTCTGTGAGAAGGATCTAGAAGCTGCCCCATGTTTGGTACGGGCCCCACTGCTGACCAGAGCTGAGCCAATAAGTGATGTTCTTTTGCACCTCTGTGAGAGCATATTTAAGTCAGGGGAAAAAAAAACGCTGCGCCACACAGCAGCTGGGAGAGTGAGAGGAGTGAGGAACAGCCTTGCAGGCTCCAAGGTCAGTGAAGAAGGAGGGGGAGAGGTGCTCCAAGCACCGGAGCAGAAGTCCCTTGCAGCCTGTGGTGAGGCTCATGGTGAAGCAGGCTGTCCCCCTGCAGCCCATAGAGTACCATGGTGGAGCAGGGTTCCACGCTGCAGCCGGTGGAGGAGACCACGGTGGAGCAGGTGGACCTGCACCGACGGAGACTGTGGCCTGTGGAAGACCCCTGCCGGAGCAGATTCCGGGCCAAACCTGTAGCCCATGGAGAGGAGACCACGCAGGAGCAGGTGACCTGGCAGGAGCTGCTGCCCCTGGGGGACCCAGGTTGGAGCAGTTTGCTCCTGAGGGATGGACCCCGTGGTACGGACGCATATCTGGAGCAGTTCTTGAAGAGCTGCTGCCTGTGGGCAGCCCACGCCGGATCAGTCCAGCAAGGACTGCATCCCATGGGAGGGACCCCACAGCACAGGGGACAAGAGTGACTGAGAAGGAGTGGCAGAGAAGAAGTGCTATAGACTGTCCATAACCCCCATTCCCCCGTTCCTCTGTGCCCCTTGGGGGTGGAGGTGGAAGAGGGTGGATGGGGGAGGAAGGTGCTTTTGGTTTCTTTCCTTTGTTTCTCGCTTCTCTAGCGTGTTAGTAATAGGCAATAAATCTTTCTATCTCCCTATGCTGAGTCTGTTTTGTCCGTCACAATAATTACTGCGCAATCTCCTCGTCCTTATCTCAACCCTTGAGCCCTTTTCATCCTATTTTCTCCCTGTTCCTCTTTGAGGATGGGGACTGAGAGAGCGGTTGTGGTGGAGCTTGGCCACCCACCCGAGTAAAACCACCACAGTAAGCACTTCTCATTCCCTGTTGTCACTGAGAAGGGAGTTCTCAGTCTGTCCTACAAGAGCTGTGTCATTTTGCAAGGGTTACCTGAAGGCGGAGCAGATTGGAGAGCCTGGTGATGCTTTCTATTCTGACAGAGGGCAGGGAGGAGAGGAGCAGTTTTCGGGCCTTGCTCAAATGAGTACTTAGTGCTTTATATTACACCGACCTTAGATAAAGCACACAAATGCCCCTACGTATCCAGGTCTGCCTCCCACCTTGCCAGGAGGGCTGTGAGTTACAGAACCTGCTACCTCCCGTCCTCACCTGTTTGCTCTCGTCTTTAACTACGCAGTTTGAAGTGGTACCGCTTCAGTGGGCGAATGCTGCAGGATCCTACCAAACAGCCTGCGGCTTTGGAGCGAAAGGCATTCCCTTGAAAGGTGGGAAGTGTAGGTCTGAATCAGAGCTCCCTTTGCCTGGGGGGAAAGATGGAGCTGGTTGAAATAGTGGCAATGCACTGTGAAAGGAGCAGTGATATCCAAGGGCTGCTTTCATACCTGTCACAAGCGTCTGCCTCGAACGTGCTGGTTTCCCAGCAGTGTGCAGTTCTGGCTGGGCTGCTTCGCAGCACAGCATCAGGCCTTTGGGTCTGGGGCCTCTCATCAGCCACCTGCGCAGAGCAGCACAGGGCTGCGTCCGCAGGGGCCTCTCTGCTGTCTGGAGATGGAGGCTTGGCAGGAGGAAGCCACAGAGCTGGTGACCTCCTGTACTGCACAACGCCTGGTTTTCTCTGTGTTGGTCTTTCTAGTTTGTATATGTTTTTCTGCATGATGCATTTAATTTGCTCCTGTTCCCCATGTCCCTCCAGTAAGTGCTTTGACTAAGCAAAACTGAGCAAAATTGAGGAGAGAGAGTAGAACAAAATAAAAATGGGTGGGTTTTTTTTGTTCCCAAAGGATTTTCAATCAAAATAATTTCAAATTATGGGGTCAAAATGAATGTCATACTTCTGTGTTAAGTACTTGCTTACTTTGTGGGATGTTTTGTACAGATTCTTCACTAAATTATCTTAGCTACTGTTGCTAGGTAACATTGTTTGCTTCATAGCATCAGAGAAATAAGAGGGTCAAAGAGAGCAATTTCGTGTTATTATCATCTGAGTTACACTAATAAGGTTTTCATTGTACATCTTAGAAATTTCCCCCCCCTTTTTTTTCCCCCTTAGGGAACGTCATTGTCTATGGGAATACAATTGACATTTACACCACGGTAGAAACCCTCTTATCTCTTGGAATTAATGGTTCTCGCATACATCTCGTGCAGCCTCCACTCAGCTCAAATGTTACTTGCCTTAACAACAGTGAAATCGAAAGTGCTGTTCAGGAGGCACTGTCAGAGGCTGGCGTGTCTGTTTATTATGACAGTATCCTGGCACAGTGGAGCAAAGGCGACGACCCAGACCTTATCACTTGTGCTGCTTTCACTACTAATACAAAACCATTCAAATTGCAGTGTTCGGTAAGTATATGCTTTCATTGTATTTCCTTCAGTCTGTTCTTTAAGACAAAGACCGTCAAATCATGATAGTCCCTTGCTGATTTATCTATTTTCTCATTGTCTCTAGAAGAATTAGCATTCACTTGTTAGTCTGAAGGATTGTTTTGTAAAAATCCAAATAATACCATTGTTAATTCCCTGACTGATCTGGATTTAAATGTATTTTAGTCAGCTGACTCACAAGTAGTTGTTCACTGCTGAATGACAAATACTCCTAATATGTTTTCAGCATAATTCTAGAAATTTCTCCCTCACCATTAATGACTGCATTTTTGTTCATCTACCTTATCTAGGTAAATTACACACACACACTCACACATCCATGAGATCTGAGATGGTTTTTAACCTTTCCAAATGGGCAAAGCAGCCCTGTTTCTCATCATTGGGCTAATCTGTGTGAGTGAGCTTCTAGTAGAGTCATTTTAAAACGTGCATCCTTAGGAAGCCTTAAGGCCTCACAGCACATCCCCACTGCCTGCAGGCTCCTTTGTGCCTCAAGTCTGCTGTAGTTCTGGAAAGGAGGGACCACATAGCACCCCCAGAGAGGTCACCAGCCACCGGTGGTCCCTACAAATCATTGTTTTTTTTCCAGTCCTTTTCCATGTATGGATATCTCAGCCTTTCCTGAAGGAGGTGAAGACCTTGCACAACACTTTTATCCACTGACAGTCACCTTTGATCACCATATCAGTAGCGATGTTCCTCTTGCTCTCTCCTCATGCAGATCTTCAGTTTCTCCCCTCTTTCCCTAAAATCCATCTATTTTTATTCTTCTTCCACAGAGATGTGAATCTGGTTTTTGTAACTTAATATCCACTCACCACCTCCCCACGAGCCCGTCGCCTCTTTCCCATCACCTTTCCTGTGTGGCCTGTGCCATTCCTTCAAGATCCCCATTTCCTCGTGGTTTGTTTCTCTTGCCCTTTGTGCCCCTTGCCTGTCCTTTCTCCAGTCAAGGCTCTTGCCTCTTGCGGTCTTACCCGGCCTCTAAGCTGAGGGACATGCAGTTACTTGTGATGTTGGGGGCTTTCTGTTCTCCAAACCCAGTTCAGCTGTCTTGCGGGGCTTGCAGCCGCCTGTGAGGACGGGCTCCAAGGAGGACAGGAGCTCCAGCGAGCAGCTGTGTCTGCCAGGGAGCAGGCTGTGCAGGAATTGGCACTGCAGCCGCACTGGGCCTTTTGGGATTTGAGCCAATGTCAACTGTTGATTGGCAGTTCTTAGGGGCTTAATTTGTAGAGTCCTGTAGGATGAAAACAACAGGAGAAAATCTCCTCTTTCTCAAATGCAGCAGCCTCCCTCCTTCCCCTCCCAGGCTGACAGATGGCTCCCAGCCTGGAGGCTGCAGCGGTCCCCTCTCTCCCTCCCTCCCTCCCTCCTCTCCCCTCCAGTGGCACTGTCCTGCTTGTCAGTAGGCAGGACACCAGCCAGAGCTTACCTGATTTTGGATCTGCTAGATGGTTAGCCTTTCTTTAGCTGCACATTGTTCATTACCTGTTTATATACAAAAAGCACAGAGGCTGTAGCTCCTCTGCTGCTGTGTGCCTGCCTCACCAGTGGTGCTAAAATTTCCAGCTCTCTTGGCTTCCCTCTCCTGTGCCTTTTCTCCTGACCGGCTTGTCCAGCTGGCAGTAAGCATTTGACACTTGCCTTCAGTCCCTAGGACAGCTCCGTGGTGGTGTAATTGGGTAATTCCTTTACCCTGGTCACAACTGTGTCCTCCCTGAGGCTGACTGTAAGCGACGGATGTGTTCCTGATGGCTGTTTACCCTGATGTGGTTATGTCTCGGGCTGCTGAAGATGAGGGCAGTAATGTAATGCACGCTCATCCGATAACTTCTTTCACCACCCTTTCCTTGGCTTGCACAGTAATATTTCTTGGTTGTGGACAGGAGTATTTGTTGTCATGTAATCATTTTAAAAGCTGAGGGCACTGATGAAGGAGAAAGCTCCTTTTAAAGGATCTGGAGCTTCACAATATATATATTGCAGCAACAAGATGGTAAGTCTTTGTCTGTTCCCTTTGCACACCATGTGATCTCATTGAAAGCATATCTCAGCTTTGTCATTACTACTTTTAACCCTCAATGCCCAGTCTACACTCTTGTTCTACGCTCTTGTTGGGAGCTGCCAGCCATCATTTTATCCTTTGTAAGAGGCATCTGTGAAGACCCTGTTTGCAGCTGTAGCTTCTCCCGCTTCTGTTGCTTATGATGCTTTCTGCCAGAGGTGAAGGTGTGGGGAAGGCAGGGGTTTGGGCTTGTGCCCCCAGTCCCGAGCTGCAGTGACCCAGGCTCACTCGCCCATGCTTCATTTCTTGTGCTCCAGGACTTGGGGACCCCCGGAGACGCAGGACTTTTAACTTCACACGTACCTCTCTCATCTTGGCCTGAATAGGCACTTCTTTCCTTGGTGAGCATGTTTTTGGCTCCAGATTTCAGGTGGGCTTTTGCCTCTCTAAATCACTTTTAGACATTGTTGAAAAGCAAATAAATCAGGCATCAAGAGATGTGTTAGATGTATGTGATTCTGAGAGCAGTCTGAGCCACTCTATTAATCAACATGCAGAGCCGTGCAGAGCAGGCAGACAAAAGGGGAGGGCTGGCAGACCCTGCAGTCCTCCCCCTCGCACTGCACTGGGTTTCAGAGAAGCTCTTGGGGCATCCAGTGCCTTTTGCATGACGTGCTGTGTGCACATCTGTTCCACGCCGGCACCTAGTGCGTGGGTCGAAATGGTGGCTGCTTCCAGCTCCACCTGCTTTGTGGTGCTCGTCGTGGTTGTGCTGCCTCAGCTCCCGTTCTGGGGAGTGGGGGTCTCATCTGCTTTCTGGCATCCCAGGAGAGGGACTAGGCAGATGCCACAGGAGGACAAAAGAAGGGAATTATCACTAGCTTTTTCTTTCAGACCTAGAGGAGGAATTCAGGGATTTAGGGCTATTTTCTTTCAATGCCCTTGAAATCTCCTGTGGGGAAGGCGAGCTCACGGCCTCTGTAGATGCTGCTCCTGGAATAAATCCCTACCTCAGGGCCAGTTCTGTAAGCTGAGCAGTAGGACAGAGGGGGCGGTGTTTACAGAGTGGAAGTCGTGTCTCTTTTCACTCCCATAAACCAAAATGTACTGAATATGTATCAGCTCCGTTTATTACCAGATTCAGAAATGGACTGCCAGATGTACCAAGGATTTCACTTAGCCATGGTCTCTGCACTGACCCAGATGATCAGTGGGTCTGTCCGACATCCAAGACCTGTGCTCTGTGCCCTGTCTCTGAGAGCAGGGTAACTCTAAGCAGTAAGGGCGTGCAGAGTAATCTGCTTCCTAAAGCACGCATTATACAGGCCTGGGATACTTAGAGATGTGTTTCAGCCCTGACGAAGTTTGAATGTGCTCTCCAAAGTTTAGGTCACTATGAGGTATATTAAATTTGAGTGCTTTCCTTTTCATGTACGTGTTCAGTCTTTTTATACCTCTCACAGACTTCTTGGCCTCCACAGCACTGACTGTACTTTGAATGAGGATGAAATTTCTTCTGAACAATTTGAATTTCCTATCTTGCAATTTCATTGAATGTGCCTGTGCTGGTAGCCATGGTTGCATAGTTTGCTGGTATACAGTTAGGCACAACAGTTTGAAAAATATTTGTAATATATGGTTATGCTGCTAAAATACAAACTACATTGTGCTTTTTCTATTAATTAGTTTTTCAATTTAGCTTCACCATTTGAAAGAAGCAAAACAACTTTATGAAGAATTCAAGTCTGTTTCATATACTAACGCAGAAAATGTGCACATCTACTCAGGCTATCTGACATACGTGATCTTAGAGGTTTTTTTATCAAATTAATTTACTTAACCAGAAGTAGGTGAGTCTGGTTTAGTAATTCTCCCCTTCTGATCCAATATTTATAGCTTTAATTTTAGTTGCTATGAATATTGGATAAGAAGGATTTATCTGTGTATACAAAATCAAACTGTATTTCATGTTCCTATTTTTATAAAATAAATAACATTCAGAATGAAACGTATCTTTTTATTTATGAAATTAGCCAGTAACTAATGTATAATAACCTGCATTTGCTTACATTTCTTCTTAGGCCTTTTTCAGCTTTGCCTACAGGACTGTGGATTATGAAACCTTCAAGGCAATTAATGATGCTTGCCTTGTTTTTGATGGAAGACTTGTGATTGATACTGAATTCCATACTAATGATGTCAGTATCAGGGCTGCAGGTTCTTTAACAAAGTACTCCAGGAAATATTATGCAGATGAATGTACACACAGCAACTTCAATTCAAAAGAGATTGGCTTTGAACTTGCTACATCTATGCTGAATCTCTTTGATCCAACCCTTAAGCCCTTTTCTAAGCCACCAGAAGGCATGGATAGCCTCATCCCCATGTACAAGGGGTGTAAAATTAAAGGTACGTGAAAATGGAGTTCTGCCATCCTTTCATACCCTCTTCGGTATTTTTGCTGCTATATAGTCATTGTAGGTCCATTTCACTTCAGTATCCATCTAATGGCAGTAAAGTCATCAAAGCTCCCTGTACAGTCAGTGGAGAGAGGTGAGGGCCTCCAGGTGATACCAGGGAGTGATTCTGCTTGCATTCATGCAAGGATTCATTTCTTCTTGTCACCACCTAGCTCAAGATATTTAAAAGCTTTGTCTAACCTATGCTAGATTCCCACTATTTTCAAGTGAGAGAAACAGGAGCATCCAGAACATAACTGATGCTGTCTACTGAGAGGTATCTCAGATGGGATGCATTATTTACAAGAATTACATGTGAACTATACCATGTACCCTAATGTTTGCCATTCCTCATTTGTCTTTAGCTCCGTAGACTTGTCTAGGAGTTGGGAGGAAGGGGAAAAAGAAAAAAAAAGAAAAAGCTTACACTGAAGATTTTTGCTAGTAATGGACCAAGTTGTGCTTTTATTTCTATTGCAGTCATGATCAGAACTTTTCAAGATGTGGCTGCTGCACCAATACGTATAACAGTACCAAAGAACTTGAAGCCACAACAACAATATAAATTTTCCTCTTTAGACACTTAGTTAAAAAAATAATAATCATTCTGGGAAAAGGAGGGTAAACAGACACTTTATTTTCTTTTCTGTGTATGAGTGAATAAATCTCATCTTTTCATTTATGGCAGGAGGTATTCTTCCCAGAGGTTGTAATTACTTGCATATTTCCAAACCAGAAATCCCCATCCACTTGGACATAGAGCTTGCACTGTCTGACCATGTAAGTTATGTTATTTAACTTTTCCTTGTTTTTTTCCTCTGTTGGGAAGATATCATGTTTGCTTTTCCTCAGTGCTCTCTTTTTCAGGATGGCCTTCCTTTTGCTTGATTCTCTAGAGAGACACAAGTCATTTTCTCAGTCACATGGAATATGTTGCTTTTGAAGTTTCTACCACATAGGTAATACACAGAACTTCAAGGTAGTGGTGGTATTTGCCATCAGATTCATGTAGTAAATCCAGAGTCTGATAAGCCTGCGTGCATCATATAAATCAGGTGCAGCTGGTGAATTATAACAGTATGAATTAGTACGAACTGAACCTCTTAGATGTTCATTACCATACTTTCTGATATTTGGCTTTCTCCAAAAATGTACTTTTGTTATAAAGAATAGATAGTATAGCATTAGCTGGATTTCTCTGAAATATGCTTTCAGCCTTAGCTCTTATCCTCTTCCCTCTGTAATAAGGTGCCATAAATGCATACAGATGATAAAATGTCACAGTCTTATCAGCGAAATTCAGTTGATTTCTAGACTAGAAGGAAAAGAATATATCCTGGAAGGGATGGTGTGTACTTTGCTGCTAGAAAACAGCCAGTCCTACAACCATGAGAGTCTTCTTCCTCTGAGTGGGAAAGAGGGAAGCACTTCGTGCAGTTAGGCTATGTGGAAGATTCTCCCATGACACTAACGTGGAGCCACGTCTATTACTGCAGAACCTCACTTGTGAAACATGAAGAATAGATTCATGTATTTTAAAGCCAAAAAGGACCGTGCACCTATTCAAGCTTCTATTTCATATACATTGTACCTTTTTCCTCAGGGATTTCTACATCAAGCCCATTCTTGTAGATGAGGTAGAGTGTTTTCTCAAAGACTACTTCAGTGTTCATTTTAAAACTCAGGTGGCAATGGTCCATAGAAAGAAATGATGTTTTAAAAAGGGAATCCATGCTTTAGCGGGGGAAGGAAATCAAAGCATGGCTCACCTTGTTTTCCGGCTTTTCAGATCCAGGATGAGCTGTCCAAAGCAGCACGTACTGGGAGGCAAAAAGGACTATCAGAGAGAGAAAAATTGATTTTGTCACTCCAAATTGCTAGAACATGATAAGAATTCTTTTACTGCAACTTTGACTCCCCGTTGTCTGAAAAGATAACATCTTTAAAGCCACTCCACAAACTTCATGTAAATCCTAAAAGAATTTCCTAGGAAAGTAGTAAGAGAAGCTAGTGAAATGAATTAACTGAGAGATGTGGAAGTTACAAAGGTGACTGTAGCCTAGCAACAGGTTTTAAAGATATATAAAATTGGAACATGAATACAGCTTTAAAAAATAGCTTCAAGCTATTTGATCATCCCACTGTGAGATCTGAAACACATTTTTACATTTTTGTCTTGTATTAAGTAATTGATTTAACTAGCTGAAACTAAATGCTACAGTTTGAACATCAACATCCAACACTATTATTTTGTTATTGATAGTGATAAGGTAAGCAATAGTCGACAGCCCTGTTTCTATTAGCAAGAGGGTGTCACTGAGAACAATTCTAAATCATATGTATATATTTGCACGTGTGTGCGTGTATATATATGCATATATATATGTCATGTATGTATATGCATATATTTTAAAGTAATTGTAATTCAAGGTAACATCCAAAGAGATCAAGCCCAGCCTCCTGCAGTTGCAGACAACCATCTAGTGCATAGCCATTTATAAAATTTAAAGACAGGGTCCTTCTTGGTGGTAATTTTATTGTTGGAAGGCTGTTCCTACACATCATACCTCGGACTACTACAGAATGATTGACAAGTGATAAATTTGTGGGTTGTAACATTGAAGCCTGCTTGTAACTGATTAATGTGGTAATATCAACTCTCTGCCTATTGTCATATAGCTTCTACATGCGCCATAAATTTGGACTCTGCGCATATACTGCTTGTATATCCATATAAATATATATGTATGTATATATACTTATGAATCTGGAGAGAGAGTGTAGGTATACTAGTGTGTTCTTTGTTCATCAAGACGCTATCTTATAGTAAGTTATGATATGCCATGTGTATGCAATAGTATGGACACTGTATAGAATACAAGGACGAACGGGGATCGATTTTGCCTAAACAGAGCGATCTTGTGTTTGAGATGCCCCAGGTCATCCCTTCCGACCTCCAGCTGCTGCTCCATAAGGTCACAGGTCTCCCATGGTTCCTTTGTCATAACTGCCAGCCCAGTTCGGATGTCCCAGATACCCTTAGGTGTCTCACGTGGCACTCGGGCTTGGGCAACCAAAGCCTATGCCGTGCTCACAGTCATATGCTTCACAGTTTCTGTGCAGTTAACCAAGGTCTAAATCACAGAGCAAATCTTTGTGCCCAAATGATGGCATCTTGTTGTATAAACTGTGGTACCAGGAATAGATATTCTTGGTTAAAAATGTTTGTGGATTTTAAGAAATGGTAAATATCAAATAGGAAACCCTAGCAGATCCTGTATGTATGCCAGGTCAGGTGTTCTTTCCATCTGCATAGTTTGCCTTTTATTTTGTGTTCCAGGGTATGGAAATTATAACTGGAAAGGCAAGACATGGGAATTATTTTAGAATGCATATCAACAAATACAGCATGGTAGATAGCATCACGTGCTTTTCAAAGACACCCTTTCCTGTGTCCAACTATATTTGCTTGTATGGACAGCATGAACGTCTTCTTAATGATCTTCATTATCGCTGGAATGAAGGGCAGATTACAGACCTTTACAGGTAAGATGAATTCAACATTGTGCATAAAATTTATGTTCTGAATGAATTATAGTTTTCTTTTCTTATGGTTTATCTTCTAGCTGTTTTCCCTTAGAGCTAAAGATAGATTAAAAAAATATATTTTCAACTACTTGGCAAAATTATCAGTGGCAATGCAAGCCCTGAAAAGATTCCTGGAAAGAACTGTCTCTCTCAGATTTATTTAGAGAAGGAGCAGTGGTTTGCTTGAACAGCTTTCATCTGAAAGAGCATTTCAGAATCATTATAACATTTGCTTAGAACAGTCAGTAGGCTTAACTCATTAAGCTGAGTCTGAAGAATCCTTTTTTATTTTTTAACTCAGGATTCATATTCAGAAGTCAAAATTAAAAGTCAGTGTTTTAATCACTTCAAATCAAATTTTTATCCAAAGTTTTCTAGGGAGGTTTTAAATCACACATGATGTTAGTCACACTGCTTAGCTTGTCTGTCAGCTGATGATAAAACAAATCCTAGAATTCATCCTGTAGACTGTTGTCTGTCTAAATGAACATAGGGAGTTACTTAATTTTATAGCCAAAAGCTGTGTCAGAGTCTGCATGCTTAGTGGATGTTCCCCATACAGCTTGCAGGCCTCCAAAGCAGTTTGCAGCAGTGAAACAGGTCTTGCAGATTTTCTGAGGTGCTCCCCTCCACCAGCTGTGCCTGAGCAAGTGCAGGGCAGTCTTGGGGACTAGGCGTTTTGAGGCAAGGACTGAGACTCAACGGGAGAGACTGGAGAGCCTGGCTATTTCTAGCTAAGATCTATGTCCTGTCTCCTCTGAAAGACATTCTCATTGCTTTTGAAAACGCAAACTTTAATTAAAGAAGTTGTTTTGGAAAAAGGGGGGTGTTTGAAAAATGAGATCTACCATATCTTTAATCTTCTGCTACTACTGCAGAACTTGATATCTTAAAAAGTTACATGGACTAAAAACTCAGACTTGGTTTATTCCTTATGCCTCAGCTAAAATAAGTGCTTTTGAGTTCAGGCATGGCAAAAAATTTCCTGAGTTTCATTCATGTGATAGAATTCTTTGAGCATGTAACTAAAACTTGCTGATACATCTTTGATTTTTTTTTTTAAATCCCTCGCAAGTGATGGCTTGGGACCAAGAATTGTCACAGGTACTGTGTAAGTGAAGTACTGCCTTACATAAACTGGTTTGGAGATAGACAGCCAAGCACAGGAACAAATGGTAAAATTTCATCATGATACAAAGCTGATAGTGGTGCCTTAAAAGTCTTAAGGCATGATTTGGTTATATTTGTAACTGATTTGAAGAAAGGCATAAATGACAGTAAAGCTTTCAGATTAAACAATACTATTTAGATAATATTTAGTAAAAGTTTGATGTAAAGGATGCGCTGTGGTCCAAGAGAAGTTTTGTGGGATGACAGGAGTCTGCTAGTCCAAAACAAAGTAGAAATATGTAGTTTTAATGGCACAGTCCTCTGTGTCTAAATTGCATTGACTGTGCTGATAGTTGCACTCCTCTGTAGGAATGAAGCACCTGGTATCTTGAGACAGGGACTTACAAGTCTCTGAATTCCTGTACCTCTTACTCTAGCTTTTGCACTTCTGTTGGTTCAGTGTCAAAAAGCTTCACTGGAATATGGATAAGGCATTGTACATGGCTGAGGACAGAGAAATGAGCATGCCTGCTGAAATGGGGGAGGGAGGGAATCCAATCAAGCCTTTCACTTAATGACAAAAGATTGGTTTGTATGCCTTGTCTTGAGAATAGTGGTATCAGCTGTCATCTCAAAGGGTGAGCTCCCCTGAAAAGGACTTGGTGCGTCACTGCAGCTGGATGTGCGTCTCTCTTATTTCTTCGGATGCTTTGCACTTCTCTTTCTGCAGTCTCTCCTCATTCTAAATATGTCAGAGTCTGACTCCTCATTCTTTGTTATTCCCCATCTTTTACAGGAAGATGGGATGAACTCAAACTTTAACTGTGGGTTTTAAAAGTTTCTTGGACAAAAATGCTTCTTTACAGATTTCAGTTCAGGAGATCCAATATGCCTCTGCTGGGAGGCATATTGATTTATAGAAAAGGTTGGGTTTGTTTTCCAAGAGAGCAATAGCACCCAGCAAATATAAAGCTCACATAAACAGTATACTGTCAGCAGGTGTTAAGTAGAAACTGAAGGTGGATGACACAATTGTATGAGATAAAGGCCAAGACTGAAGAAAATTTTCTTCTCACAGCTGATCAGCTAATACATTTTGAGCACTGGAAGAAACTCAGTATTCAGGTTGTGGCAAGGTATCATCAGCCTTGTTCATGGTGCTACAATATGCAAACACAGCTGTGAACTAATCTTTTCTGTGAACCACAAACATTGTCGGACACACCTGTGCTGTTTGCCCAGATGTGGTTAGTGTCAGTAGTTACATGCACTAGCAAGTTTCACACCAGCATCAACATCTGGAAGAATACGTCATTTCGCTTTGGGATTTCCGTCTGCAACACAGGTAGTGGTATTTTCCTGACCTTGACAAAACCAGCATTTGTTCCCTTTCACTGTGTTACTGTGCATTGGGCGTGTAGCCCAGCCCAAGGACCTCAGTGCAGCTGCACCTGTCTGCACTCCCGATAGCCACACACACAGATTTTAAAGAGATGAGACATTATCTTTCCAAATGGACAGCTTATTTCTTCATGAAAGCAATTAAGTGTGTATTAGCCTCCCTTGCCGTCATGATGGTGACAGGATCCCTACACACTGTGCAAGCTCATCAGGGATTACAAGCAAGATCAAGTTCTAAACATCCACAGAGATTTAAAAAAATCTCAAGAGAGATGAAGATCCCAGTGATGATCTGTTAATAGGATGAGGTAGGCCAGTCAACATCAGAAGAATAAGAAGGGCAGCTTTATCTGATGCCAGCACAGACGCTCAATGGGGGAGTCATCAGCTCTTGCAGAAGACTGGTTGCATCTTAGCTGGTCTTTCTCAGGGCTGTTTATTGGCCGAAACTGCTGGGAGCCTAGCAGGTTGTGAAGCCATGCAAAGTCAGGGTCCTCTCGCACCCACATACTCACAGGCACCACCACAGCCTGCGTGTCCAGGTGATCTGGCCAGGATCACAGGTGTGCCACAGGGGAACACTGCTCATCAGTCCTCATCGTATCTCTTCAGCTCTTCTTAAGTAGTGATGCTGAACAAAGGTTGCCAAGGCAGAGTGAAAGGGCTAGTAAGAAAAGGAAGAGGCAGTGAGAAGAGGAAGCAAACTGCCTGTAAGCTCCATGTAGCAGTCCTAGTGCAAAGCACACCAGCACAGGAAATTGCTTCCTTCAGGAGGAGGTACAGCAATGGAAAAAGGCTGGGAATACAATGTAGTCTTAGAGTGTACATGTATGTGTACAATGTGCAACAATGTACAATGTTAAACCTAGCCATTAGAAGACTATCCGTTAGAAAACCATGAAATTGAAAAATGTTTTGGCATCTCTTGTGGGATGAAGATTGTCTTGAGGCTTACATGCAGGTGAAAAGTGGCATCTGATCTTCCTTTGGCAAGGAATATGAAAATGTGATCAGTGATTTCTCTGTGTGGGATAGAAAGAAGAACTGGTTTGGCTGATGTTCACATGGTCTGTAATGATCTCACAGCACTGGGTGAGTGTAAACCTGATGTTAAGGCTGAATTTCTCTTGTTGGAAAAAAAAATCCTTTTAAACTACTACACATTACACCTATACCCACTTGGCAGCATTTTCTAGCAAGTTGTGAAGCGCCCTTAGTGAAAAAAGAAAAAAAAAAAAAAGTAGACTGAAAATGTTGCAGTTCGTTAGTTAAGCTTATAAACTTGCTGGTTTGAAACATTCATTCCCTTCGTCCTTTCTTTATGCCTGTATTTTGGGAAAGGCCTTCTTATAAGGCAAGAAAGTACATCGCTTTAATCTTTTGCTCTGCATCTAGATTTCACGGCATGGCATCTAGTTCCGGGAATGGACACAGTAGAACAGCTGTCACCTGGGAGCCAATTTATTTCTGTGTAGCATGCAAATTGTCTTTTAAATAATTAGAGGCTGCACCTAGCAATGAATTTCCTTGATGATTTGCATTTGGTATAAAGGCTGAAGGTTAACCCCATGATACTGGATTTCCTGGCCGTAATGGGCCAGTGCCATTTTCAAATTAGCATTAGCAACAGGCCCTCAAGATTCAGCTAACTTGAAGAAGTAACCCCTTCCGGTTGCACGCATGAAACTGCCACCAAAGGTAATAATGAGATAAATAACATTTCCTTGTCTGGAGGGAAAAGTTCCATTGACTTCAGTATGAGTTTAGCATGATTAAAAGCTGCCTCTAAAAGAAGCCTCTAAGACTTCAAGTTGGCAGATTTACAAACCTGGTGAGCAATAACTGAAAAACGAAACAAACAAACAAACAAACAAAAACAGCATAAAATTGTGTAACTATATTTCCTTGGTCCCATGGCTAAGAAATGTGCTAGGGCACTTGAGAGTCTGTTATCTTTTAGTGAGCTCCTCTGTCTGACAGTACTTTGACAGCTCACTGAAAGTCTCAAATGCTTTTGAATTATTACTATTTTTAAGGGAAACAATGCTTTTAGCTTTGTGTTGGCTGGTCTAACTGAATCTGATGGAACTAATGATTTTTCAAGTTTCCTTTCTCCTTTCTCCTTCTTTAGCAGACAGGTACTATGGACATCCTTAAAGGAGGACCTTAAATGGACATCCTTAAAGGAGGTCTCAGTACAACTCTGCAAGTGCAGAGTTAAACTGAATGCTCCTCAGAATGCCCAGCTGCCTTAGCTGTGATCCCAGTGACATAGATATTAATGTGATAACAACAGATACCAGATTTTTCAAAAATAATTGCCTACAGTTAAACTCCTGCAGCCTAATCCTACCATGTGTTAGGTACTCCATCTTAATTTAGAGTAGCATCTGAGTGGCCGTTACTTAGCTAAACATGAAATTAAGAGCCAATGTTTTTGTTTCTACCTATGCAAACAACAGCTGAGGAAATAGGCTGTTAAGCCAAAAGATGGTCACAACCAGTCAGACAGCTGTCTCTTCTGCCTGCACCATGGGGGGATGCGCTTCATCCCTCTGGCTGTTTTACAGGATGCCAAGGTCTGCTGGGCAAGTTGTCAGGGACTTAGACAGGCAACAGTCCCTGACTGAGCAAAGTCTCATTCTCACTTGTCGTTGCACTCCAAGAAGCCAGCATCGCATCAGCAATGGTCACTCTTCCATCTGCCTGGTGCCGCCACGGCCAGTGCACTCACTCCATCTGGGCCTTTGGCCACCGCATTCCTGAGCAGAGAATGAGCAGCGACATCCTTCAGATGTCGCTGTCAGACATCAGGCAGACACAACCTTGGGAACCACAGACAGTATCCTGAAGCTGAGGATTTTGTGTACATTCTTTTCATGTCACTTGGATGTTTCACAGCGTTACTACCTAGATTTGGAATCCACTTCAGGAATGAATTTCTGCAATTTTTATTGATTTCCTGTAAGGCTGCATCTTGAAAAGGCTCTGATGGAATTTAAGCACCTAAGAGTGAGGCTCCTCCCAACAGGGAAGATTTTTCTTGAAGGGAAAAGAAAGCAAATCCCAGCAGGTGTAACACGAAGCACTCCCTGCACCACACTCCTTCCCTTCCCTCGGAGGTCTCTGGCACTTGCTGAAAGCCTTCAAATCGTTCCCATTCCCATAGCAGCAGATAAAAGAGGCAGGTGCGGGGAGAGGCCTGAAATACTTTTTCTTTTAAGCTTGTGCGTTTGGTTTTGGTCATCAGTGCTCCACACTGCTTCACAAAGGAGGAATGTAACTGGCCAGTTGCACCCTTTTGTATGCTCCTGAGGTGAAGGCAACTGTAAGGCAGTTGCCAAGTTATGGAACGTGTCTACAGAGCGGTGGAATCTCCCTCTGCTGCATCTTGAGTACAGAACAGATAATTACAGTGGTCTCCTGGTACTTGGCAACCAAATGGATGCTCACTGGCATCATGCCTTTAATATGAGAGAGAAGTGCTTCATATAGGCTTCATTTGG
This sequence comes from Anser brachyrhynchus, assembly GCF_964034855.1. NCBI lineage: Eukaryota > Metazoa > Chordata > Aves > Anseriformes > Anatidae > Anser > Anser brachyrhynchus. Next base: position 11,303,371 of record NC_137696.1, on the reverse strand, counting down.
CATTAATGAAAACCAAATTTACTAACACAATGCATAAAAATCTGGCCCACTAGTTTCTAAAATACTTAACTAGCTTATTTATCAAATAAGGTGTGAGTGCTTTTCCTACTTGGGATGTTGTAATACTGCATTAATGAACTTGTTTTCAGACATGACCTGCAGAAGATGCCAGTCGCATCCTGTTAATGAGGCAGTAATGCTGATGACAAGACAAAGGAGCACCACTATCTCATGACAGCGAGAGCAGCAAAGGCAGCAGTGCTGGGACAAACAGCGCAGATTTGGGCTGACAGTGATGAGGAATCCTGTCAGAGGCACACCATTATGCTGACCAATTTCTAAAAGGCACCCTCTGAAATGTTGTGTTGATCAGCCATCCCCTTCTAAAGTTTCTTCTTGGGCATATTCAGTTTACTCTCGGTGTAACGCTGAAGTTAGGAAGATGCTGTATGAGAAGCGCTTCTGGTACTAAACAGTTTGTAAAGCATGGTGATAGACTAATGCATGATGTGGCAAAGTGCTTGAATCACACATAACACAGTACTAAGTGCTCTATTTATACTGCATTTATATTTAGCTCTTACCAGAAATGTGTTTTAGCCATCTGTACTCACTAGGCTTCGGTTTGCATCCTGGAGCCATCTCAGTGCACACAGGCTGCGTGCCTTGTGGAAGAAACGAACTAGCACGATGCACTGCATGCTGGTGTCCTGCCCGTGGGACCACACAGCAGTCGGCCCAAGAGAGAGCAATCAGAATAAAACCCTGAAACACATCTGGCAGGGGTGTCACGTCCGCTCCACCTGTCTGAACTGTCTGCTGACAAACAAAGACAAAGCCATTGAGATTCAAACAGTAAAAACAGTTCTAGGTAAGTGCTAAAATTTTGCATTAGTTGATTTAAAGTAAGGACTGCCCTTCTTCAAAAAATGAGAAGAAAACAGGAAGAATTCTCAGAAGTACTTTTTTCTTGTTGTTTTGATTAGGGGAGGAACAAAAAGGCACCAAGTAATTTCTGAGTGTGTGTTGAGAAGTAGTAAGTCAATTCCTGCTTCCTATTTTGAGGGGAACACCTGGAGATTCAGATGTTGCTCTATTATATATGTCAACTTTCCAGCTATAACTGAGAAGTGCATATATAAGATAAGACTCTGCTGCTCAGTCATGGTTAGACAGATATACTTCTGGGCATCTCCACAACCAGACGTTTAGGAGAAAAGCCTTGCAAGGTTAGCCAGTAACCATGTAGAAGTTTTTTGAGGTACCCCCGTTGGCATAAGTGCCTAAATCTTGTGTAACGCCCTGTGCCTATCAAAGTCTAATTTTTATTTTTTTTTTACCAAAAAAATCCCTGATGCAGGAACCTAAGCCTTACTGATACGCAATAGGACAGAAGGCTCCCAAACACACAACAGCAAGGAGTGAAGGGGGTCAAGTTGCCATTCACTAAGGAGCTTTGGAAAATTCCGTGCACAAACTATAAAAGCGGATAATACCACTGGATGTTTCCATAGCTGTTCTCTTCAAACACGCTCATTTATGCTCACATTAATTTTTTGTACTAGCTGTTCAGGCTAAATGCTTAAATATTTTGAGCAGTATAAACAGCATTTGCTTCTTTCAAAGTAACCGTTTGGCCTTTTCTGCTTAAATTCAAATCACACATCATAACACTCTGTACTTTAGGCTAAAAGTAATGTATTAATCAGTGTCATTTAATGAGAGTTTAAGCAGAAATGCCACACTGGATTGTTTAATGATACAGCTCTAATAAATCTCACAGCATAATAGAAAAATTAGGAAAAAGAACATTTGATGTTTTCAGTATTATTTTTTAAAGGACTAGTTACTGATATACATTTATTACATATAGCCTGGATAATAAGTGATTAAACAAGAAATACATTCTACATACAAAAGATGGTTTTAAAACAGACTTTCAAAAATGGAGCATGATTGTTCATTAAGAGAAAAACTAGACTGCAGTGCTGTCCAGGATGTGCTGGGTCCCATACATTAGCACACTGCAGTTACATTTAAGGGATTCCACCTTAGGCTTTTGTTCATCATGCAGACAGTGAGACTTATTTTCTGCAGGCATGAAAAAAAAACAGAAAGGAAATGTGGCAGGTAGTGAGCATGGCTGAGAGGGACTAATGCTACTCAGTACACTTTGCAGCCTAATTAGAGGACAAATTGTGTGCTTTTTATGAAGAGAGAGCGAAGGAAAAAGGAACACATGAAGGGATATCAAAGCACTAACATCTATTTTCCTTACTAGAATTAAATGCTAACCCCAAGGTACCCTGGTAAAGCTGTACTTTCACAGCAAATCAATACAAATGGTAGACCCCTTTAGGTGACTTTCAGTTTTTATATATTAATGTAGTTTTAAGAAGCAGCTAACTTGCTAATGAAGAGCTATGTTACTAAGAAACCCCACGTCCAAATTAGTAAGTAAAGGCCAGTCAGCTGAGTCTTACCACACTAATTTGCAGTCAAACATTGCTGATTCATATTAATAATTATGCAAACCATTATGAATGATTGAACTCTGAATTCATAAGCAAGTAATTACAGAAAAGCAATCATACCACTCCACACAGCATATTTGTTGATTTTGTGAGTCGGATTTAATTTCCTTTTAATTGTTTTTCATAATACATTACATGTGAAATAGTCTTACATGAAAAAATGCAATAAACCTTACCTGAGGGTCAGCTATAATTTTCCTGTAGAAAGAACAGACAGCAATGTTTTTATATCAATTCTAAAAGGCACAGAGTTTAGGAAGTTTAAAGAGTAGCATTTAGTGACAATGAGATACACAATAACTGCTACTATCTAGTAAAATAAGCACTGGACACCAATTCCCATTGCTGAAATAAAGGAGAATATCTCTTTTTAGTTACTGAGAATAGGAAAGGACTGCAGCATTTCAACAGGAAGCAAATGCTGCTAAGATTTGTTTTCTAACAGTGCCTCCAGGTAATGGCACTTTATTGTAACATTTCCTGGATATTAAAAATGCAGAAAACAGAAGTGATTTATCAGTCATGATGGATAACTGGCCTTTGCAAAGTGAAGGTGCTGGCAAGCAGTAAACACTGTAAACCGTGACCTACATCCCACTGAAGTCACCATGTCTCTGCAGTAGCCCCAGTGTGATGTTTGTGTGCATGTGTTGTTTGTTTTTGTCTTTGTTGTTGTTGTTTTGTTTTGATTTGATTTTGTCTTTGTTTTGATTGGGGGCTGAGCCTTGTCCGCTACAAAGGCTGGAGTCAGTGGCCATTTTTCTTGAGCAACAACTGTGAGATTCGTTACGCTGCACTGTTTTTTGCTCTTTCAGCTGCAAACAAAAGGGTTCGATAAACCAGAGGTTTTAAACCAGTTGTCTTCCAAGTGGAAGGCTTTACTGCTTCTGTTAAAAGTAGTAAAAAAACACAGGCTTCCTGTCTATGATTTACTTACCAAAAAGGACAAATGAATCATCAGCCTATAAGTTAATGAACTACATCACTATTTTGTAAATATGCGTAACAAAGTAAATCATAGATCCAGACTCATTGTCCATAAAACTACTGATTTCACTAATTTCTGGGTCAGAGCAGTAACAGTCCCAGATTAATGAATTCAACAGGAGTAACTCAAATGCTTGGGCAAATGGGTGTTCAGTGAGTGGAACTATAGAGCAAGGAGTTAAATAGCATTCTTGCTATTAGCATGCCATTTTTCCAACTTGTGCTTGATTGTTCAGCAATTTTAAGTGAATTTTAAGAAACTGCAAACCAGAGAACATTTTATGTTCTTTGTGATTAAGAACAATGTTTTCAAGTGCTGCATTATGGGAGTTAGCTCAAGTTGGTCTTGATTTTTCCTTACATATACAAGCTGTCTTTCCAAATTATTGGTCAGTTGATATGTAGTAGGAAATGCTCAGTGTTTATGGTATCTATATTGTCAGCAACTGAATTTCTACTCTCTGATTTCTGGTCTACTTATGCAAGATATAGCTACAAATATTCTATTTATTCCACTAGAATCACAGTATTTTTGTAATTGAGTCTTAAAAATATCCATTATTTTCCCCAAAACAATGCATCTTCTCTTTTCCTGGCAAGATGGGACATTTCTTCTTATGCATACTTCTGTTCATCCCAACCCATCACAACAGTTTCCTCTCCCCACTCCTTGGAGTGGAATTCCCTGCTCTTCATAGGTACTCGTGGTGTAACTGTAGTATACTGGACCCCAGGTCAGCTGAGCAACTGTTTAGTTTTGTCTGTGTTTGTCGTTCTGGATAAGTTTGTGTCTGTAATTGCAGCACCTTTCTCTTACTGTGGCAAAATTTAGCAGAAGGAATGAAGTATGCTGAAGCAAAGGCACACCAGCAGTAGGGTAACTTTTTCCATCACATGCTAAAAGCACAAATGAGAAAGTCAGCTTCCCTAAACGGCCAAAATCATTTCAAGTTTGAAGAATCTAAATGTGTTAAGAAATTACTTTGAATATTTTGAAGGCTTAATATTTGAGAACTGATCAAATTGGAGCTGGCAGGGCTCATTGAGAGGACTTTAAACTAGGTAAGAAGGGGGACGGGAATGAAATGAGGCTCTTTAGAGATGAGCCTGAGGGAACAATGTCAGGGCTGGGGGAGAGGGCAATGGCCCAGCTGAAGTGCATCTACACTAATGCATGCAGCATGGGCAACAAACAGGAGGAGCTGGAAGCCATTGTGGCAGGCAAGCTATTGCCATCACTGAAATGTGGTGGGACCACTCCCATGACTGGAGTGCTGCGATGGATGGCTATAGGCTCTTCAGAAGGGACAGGCAGCACAGAAGGGGTGGTGGTGTGGCTCTCTATATTAGAGTGTTTTGATGTTGCAGAACTCGAGGCTGGGAATGCTAAGGTTGAGTCCCTATGGGCTAGGATCAGCGGGAAGGCCAACAAGGCAAGCATCATGGTGGAGGTCTGTTATAGACTGCCAAACCAGGATGAGGAGACAGATGAGGCGTTTTACAAGCGCCTGGCAGAAGTCGCGCAATCGCCAGCACTTGTTCTCGTGGGGGACTTCAACTTCCCAGACATATCCAGGAAATACAATACAGCTCAGAGGGAAGCAGTCTAGGAGGTTCCTGGAGAGTGTGGAGGACAGCTTCCTGACACAGCTGGTTAGTGAGCCTACCAGGGGAGATGCCCCGCTAGACCTGTTGTTCACAAACAGAGAAGGACTGGTGGGAAATGTGGTGGTCGGGAGCTGTCTTAGGCAGTGACCACGAAATGGTTCAGTTCGCTATTCTTGGCGAAGTCAGGAAGGTGACGAGTAAAACCGCTGTCTTGAACTTCCGGAGAGCAGACTTTGAGCTGTTCAGGACACTGGTTGGCAGAGTCCCTTGGGAGGCAGTCCTGAAGGGCAGAGGAGTCCAGGAAGGCTGGGCACTCTTCAAGGAGGAAATCTTAAAGGCTCAGGAGCAGACTGTCCCCAGGTGCCCAAAGACGAGCTGGCGCAGAAGACGACTGGCCTGGCTGAACAGAGAGTTGTGGCTAGAGCTCAGGAAGAAAAAGAGGGTTTATGACCTTTGGAAAAGAGGGCGGGCCACTCAGGATGACAATAAGGATGTTGTGAGGCTTTGCAGGGACAAAATTAGAAAGGCCAAAGCTCATCTGGAGCTCAATCTGGCTACTGCCGTTAAAGTTAACAAAAAATGTTTTTATAAATACATAAACACGAAAAGGAGGACTAAGGAGAATCTCCATCCTTTACTGGATGGGGGGGGGGGGTACTTAGCGACAAGAGATGAGGAAAAGGCTGAGGTGCTTAATGCCTTCTTTGCCTCAGTCTTTAGCGGCAAGACCAGTTGTTCTCTGGGTACCCAGCCCCCTGAGCTGGTGGAAGGGGATGGGGAGCAGAACGTGGCCCTCATAATCCACGAGGAAATGGTTGGCGACCTGCTACAGCACTTAGATGTACGCAAGTTGATGGGGCCAGATAGGATCCACCCGAGAGAACTGAGAGAACTGACAAAAGAGCTGGCCAAGCTGCTTTCCATCATTTATCAGCAGTCCTGGCTATCAGGGGAGGTCCCAGTCGACTGGTGGCTAGCAAACATGACACCCATCTACAAGAAGGGCCGGAGGGTGGACCCCGCAAACTATAGGCCTATGTCAGTCTGACTTCAGTGCCGGGGAGGCTCATGGAGCAGATTATCTTGAGTGTCATCACGCGGCACTTGCAGGGCAACCAGACGATCAGGCCCAGTCAGCATGGGTTTATGAAAGGCAGGTCCTGCTTGATGAACCTGATCTCCTTCTGTGACAAAGTGACACGCTTAGTGGGTGAGGGAAAGGCTGTGGATGTGGTCTACCTTGACTTCAGTAAGGCTTTTGAAACCATTTCCCACAGCATTCTCTTGAAGAAACTGGCTGCTCGTGGCTTGGACTGGCGTACGCTTCATTGGGTTAAAAGTTGGCTGGGTAGCTGGGCCCAAAGAGTTGTGGTGAATGGAGTTAAATCCCGTTGGAGGCTGGTCACTAGTGGTGTCCCCCAGGGCTCAGTATTAGGGCCAGTTCTCTTTACTACCTTTATCGATGATCTGGATGAGGGGATCGAGTGCACCCTCAGTAAGTTTGCAGACGACACCAAGTTAGGTGCGTGTGTCGATCTGCTCGAGGGTAGGAAGGCTCTGCAGGAGGATCTGGATAGGCTGGATTGATGGGCTGAAGCCAACTGTATGCAGTTCAACAGGGCCAAGTGCCGGGTCCTGCACCTGGGGCGCAACAACCTCAAGCAGCGCTACAGGCTGGGAGATGAGTGGTTGGAAAGCTGCCTGGCAGAGAAGGACCTGGGAGTATTGGTTCATAGTCGGTTGAATATGAGCCAGCGGTGTGCTCAGGTGGCCAAGAAGGCCAACAGCATCCTGGCTCGTATCAGAAACAGTGTGGCCAGCAGACTAGGGAAGTGATTGTCCCCCTGTACTCGGTTCTGGTGAGGCTGCACCTCGAGTACTGTATTCAGCTTTGGGCCCCTCACTACAGGAAGGACATGGAGGTGCTCGAGAGAGTCCAGAGAAGGGCAACGAAGCTGGTGAGGGGTCTGGAGAACAAGTCTTACGAGGAGCGGCTGAGGGAGCTGGGGTTGTTTAGCCTGGAGAAGAGGAGGCTCTGGGGTGACCTTATTGCTTTCTACAAGTACCTTAAAGGAGGCTGCAGCGAGGTGGAGATTGGTCTGTTCTCCCACATGCCTGGTGATAGGACGAGGGGGAATGGGCTAAAGTTGTGCCAGGGGAGGTTTAGGTTGGATATTAGACAGAATTTCTTTACCAAAAGGGTTGTTAGGCGTTGGAATGGGCTGCCAAGGGAAATGGTTGAGTCACCATCCCTGGAGGTATTCAGAAGACGTTTAGATGTAGAGCTTAGTGATAGGATTTAGTGGAGGACTTGTTAGTATTAGGTCATAGGTTGGACTAGGTGACCTTGGAGGTCTCTTCCAACCTAAATGATTCTGTGATTCAGTGATACAGTGATACAGTATCATTCAGAGATAGCTGATACAGCCTGGAAACTTTTGCATTTCAAGGATTACAATAAAAAAAAAAATAACCCAAGAAAAATGGACAACTAATTTGTGACTTCACCACTAAGTGCGGGAAGCTGTGGAGACAAACAGAAACTTTAATCACAGATTCACAGGAGATGAGCTTACCAGTGACTGTTTTATTTTGTGTCCTAAAAAATGCGTGCCGCTCTGACAACCAACTGCATGTGCTTACAGTGCTGGATGATGGAAGATGCAACATTGAGCAGAGTGCCTCTGACCTGAGCAGGACATAAGGCAGGTCATTAGTGATCTACAGGCTGCTTCGTTATGACACGAATGTGATTTCAAGAGATCCATATGGATCCTACCTATCTAGAGACATTTACCAGAAGTTACAAAGGGATGCAAACCACTTCATAGACTCTCTGTGAAAGAGTGGGGATAGCAGGAGGCAAGGAGTTCAGTTTGGTTTCATTACTGTTGCCATAAAAGATTTACAAAGCAAAAGAAGACCAACAAACAGCATCAGACAACATCACCCAAAACTGTGGTTCAAACATGCCAGTGGTCTATGGCAGGATTCTCCAAAGGCATTGTCACAAGGAACCGGTGCACAGCTGCCCTCTGGGCTGTTGGAATCCTCCCTCGTCCCAGCCTCGCAGCAGAGAAGTCACCAGGAGCGCAGGTGGGGCAGCCGTGAGCATCCAGCTGGCGAGGTCCCTGGCTTCAGTTCTCTTAGCTGGGTTCTGCACTAGAGCCTGGCTGTCTCGCCACACGCACACCTTCTGGTAACCTGATAAACTCACCTGGAGGCAGCGACTGTTCCTCCGTAGTTTAATGAGCTGTTGGCTCCACGCTCCTGATCCACAAGGTGTGCCCCAGGCCTGACCACAGTGGCACCAGTTATCTCTGCTGTCATCTGCCTCGTGGAAGCAGCAAGAAAAGGAATGGACGTAATTAAAAACCTATTACAGTCCTTGTATTAAAAAGTAAACCATTGGGTTTTAGGTTGTAATTAATGAGATTGACTTTCAAATTAAGAGGAATCAGAAAATCAAACTTTGAAAAAAAATTGGTTTCTGATTTCTTTTTGCTATTTTTGATACATTCACATCACTGCTCTTAGTTTCTCTTTCTGCTGGTGATTTTTTTTGAGAGAATTTCAGCTGAGATTTTCCAAGAAAAGCGCCAAATATGAAAATGACAAAATCAACAACAATCTTCATAAGCACATCTTTGATGGTATGCATGGAAGCTACTTGGGCCTCACTTTGTTTCATTTTCATGAAGGGAAGCCCAGCTTGCAGAAGTTTGGAAAATACTGCCGTGGTGTGATAAAACTGGTCTGTATGAGTATTACAGTTATGCCAAGCCTGCAAATGGTAAGGATGATTAGCATTTTCCCTGTGAGGAAAGACTGAGAGACCTGGGTCAGTTCAGCCTTGAGAAAAGAAGACTGAGAGGGGATCTTATTAATGTTTACAAATATCTTAAGTGTGGGAGACAGAGGGATTTGGCCAACCTCTTTTCAGTGGTTTGTGGGGACAGGACAAGGGGCATTGGCGACAAAATGGAGCACAGGAAGTTCCGCACCAACACGCAAAAGAACTTCTTCATGGTGAGGGTGACAGAGCACTGGAACAGGCTGCCCAGGGAGGTTGTGGAGTCTCCTTCTCTGGAGATATTCAAGGCCTGTCTGGACACCTACCTGGGCAACCTGCTCTAGGGAACCTGCTTTGGCAGGGAGGTTGGACCCGATGATCTCTTGAGGTCCCGTCCAACCCCTACAATTCTGATTCTGTGATTCTGTGATTCTGTGATTCTGTGATTCTGTGATTTAAGTCTATCAGAGTAGATAAGCTCAGTCTGCAGAGCTGGTCTTCACCCTTCTGCCATTACTTTCTTACCATGGGACTTTAAATTATTTGTAAAACTGTAATTATTTACATTTTTTTCTTAACTTTGTGTTGCTTTTTTGTTTTGGCTGTAAGAGTTGATTCTTATTCTGAAGGCTTCTGCTTCAATCGTTAAGATTTCCTGGCTTTCACATCGTGCAGTCAGTGGCACACCTCATGCCTGCTGCACCTGGCTTACCTGACTGGACCGTTGCCAGAGGTCGGCACTGGGTCCTTGCTGCCTTTGACAGGTCACATCGCACAAGTGCGGCCACTTCAGAATTAACTTCCCTTAAGACAACAGAGTTGTTCTCTGAAAGTGCTGTGTAGGTGCAAATGAACTGCAGATCAAAGCTCTCGGACTGAAAACCATTTCCATGCATACTCCATTTTTGCTTGCTAGCAGTAGCCAACTTTACCCATTTTTTGTTGTGCTGTATCTCTTCAAAAGCGAAATATTCCCTGTCTTTTGTACAGGATGCCACTAAATATTTTCCTCCTTCTTCCCTTTCATCTAATATAGGCTATACATCACAAATGAGGCAGAACAGACTTTAAATATTGTTTGTCAATGAAAGGCGAGAACAGCTCCCTAGCAACAAAAAGGATGTCGCTTACTGTCTTCAAAAGGAGACCATTTCATCCCATCTTGTTACAAATGCCTTCCTGTGATAGCTTCTGTAGATATAAAAGTCTGCCAGCAGGGGATCCCCGTTAGGAAGTGACCAAGTTTGAAAACCCGTTATGCTTCTGGCAAACATTGTCATCTTGTACATATTTAGCCTGATCGCTCTGGCAGGTTATGAAAGACTAAATGGTGCAAACATACGTGGCAGATGCCGTTCTCATGATAGTTGAGGAGCCTTTGAGCCTCCGTTGGTAGCATGCCAGCTTCATCTTGTATACTGAAGAGCATTATACTTTCAAGCCTTCTACAGCTTGCCCTGAGGGACTGCTGCTAAAGTGGTAATAAAATTCAGAATGAGCCTCAGAAAGTTGACTTGTTGGTTTGGCTTCATTTTTTCTTTTTCATTATTAAAATTTGCTTTAACAGCTATATGTAGATCTGCTTTCTCAAAAACACCATGTGTCCCTTTAGAAAGGTGATTCAAATGGAAAAAAAAAAAAACACAAACAACACAAAAAACAGATAAAAATGCAGAGCCAGCACAGCAACTGAAGTGTTTCTGTGAAGTACATCTATAAACTGCCTTTGATGCTTACGTTTCTTCAGGTGAAGGGAAGTAACGGCAGTCAGGGAGTAAACGTTGTTTACTGGTACCTCCTCTTGGCAGTCTATCTAGAAAATGCAAACAAAGCATTTTCCAAAAAGGGCATTTTATTCACATCAAATATTGTAAATTGGTGGCAAATTTCATTTTTTAAGCTCCAAATCTGGGAACATTGACATGAACCGGCAAAAAAATGCACTTACTGGCTGAACTGGTGATGGTAGCAGCAACATATAGCATCCCTGAAATATTTTATAAACATTATTTAGTACGACATCTTGGTGAGGTGGGCGAATGATGTAACAAATGTAAGGCAGTTAGATGTGCCTCAATCAAGAGATGAAATCACCATTAGGGTTAGAATTAGAACCCAAATATCAACTTGTAAACATAAAATGTTTGGCCGGTGGAACATGGGTTTTAGAAGGGCATATCAGTAAAACTGGAGAGCCTTTAATTATCTTAATGTATTCTTATATAACACGCACACACACACACCACCCTTCTCCCTGCTTCGCTATCTAATTTTGACATTAAGTTAAAGGTTTGGGTTGGGTGGGGCTTTTCTTCTGAAATTGAATTTGCTTCAATATTTGGGGAATATCCTGTTCTTCTCTCTGCACCTTACAGGTACATAATTACTTAAATGAAGATACTTGAAGCTGAGCTCTTTAGCACATTTCATATCCAAACGAACAAGTAGCATCAGTCTTGGTCACATGGTCCCAGAGACTCTGAGGCTGGGCAGGATTTACTGTAGCAAGAACATAGTATTTGTAATAGTGTCAATAAATATTCATACTGGGAAAACATCTACCCGAGAGCCCCACTGTGCCAGACACCGCAGATCACATGGAGAGGCAGCCCCAGCCCAGACAGCTGACAATACAAAGTGAAATGCAGATGAAGGGGACAGTGAAAAGGGAGAAAAGAGCTTATCATGGGATAAGTGTGTAAAAAAACAACCTAAGTTCTGCCAGGTACACAAAATGTTGTCAATTGTGCAGGGCATTAATGAGAGCTGAAGTTTCGGTCAAGGAGTGAGAGGCAGAAAATACGGCAAATCGACATTACAAAAACCTTTCTTCTGCCAATAGGAAACAGCACATTAGTTTTCTGTAGAGACAGATAAGTCAGAATTATTAAGCTTGCATGTCACCTTTTAAGTTGCTTTATGCAGATGTTCACTTATTGACCATGCAACTGCATCAAGCAGTAGTGCAGGTGCACTCCTGACAGCAGTGCCAGCGATGCCACTGACTTTCCAAACAGAGCAACACTGGTTGTGGCCACGCGAGCGCACCCCTCGTAAAGCCTCCCGGGTGACCCCGCTGACATCTGTTCAGTCGTTATTTGGGTGAGCCTCTGGTTAGCATTAGCAGGACTTACACATGCACAGCATTTTGTGAAACTGTAAAAATTATTTTTCATTGTAGAGGCAACAGAAATAATTCACAGCTCTGCAATTGAGCTGCCTCCCATTATTTTTGCAGCATTGAAGTTCTATGTCAAGTCATGTCCTCACCATCCTTTTACTCCTTTTTCACAGAAGAATGCTGTCATGAATGCTGTCAGTGGAAGAAAAAGTTACAAGAGCTTCCTCCTAGAATAGCCTGAATTTAGCTTCAGCACACTACTGCAAAGAACATATTGCAACACTGTGGTGGCCTGTTTTTCTGGCCTTTATTAATCCAGAAACCTTAATGATGAACAACATTTGTGTCATTGTCTACACAAATTTAATTTGTTTATGCAGCAGTTCAGTTAATCCTGCAATCTGCTTTTCTCAAATGAGGACAGATAATGGAGACACCGTTCTTTACAGGTCTTCGGGCTTTTAAATTCTGATAAAATCAGGATTCTTCACTGGGTCTTGCCACAGCTCTGAATTAAGCCACTTTAAATGTAATTACTGAAGCTGGCTGTACATCAGGAACATCCATTAAAAGAATTGATTGACCATGCTGTTACGGGAGGCATTTCATGAACAAACGATCATGATGGGTCCAGAACTGTAATTTATAAAGGCAAAAAAGCAGGTAAATACTTTATTAGTGGTTAATGAGAGGTTCACAAGATAACTAAATTTCTTCTTTTTTAACCAGCTACTTCAGGGAACCTTGGTCCATGGCCATCTATCATGATCGGTTTATTGATCTCAAGAAGGAACTGCGCCAAATACTGCTGTCGGAACAGGTAAGAAAAATGACCAGCAAGTGCATTTTATTATTTGGGCAATTTGTTAGTGTTGTTCACTTTGGTTTCTTTCCCCATCCTTCTCCTAAAGCGTTGTGTTTCTGTTTAGCTATTTCCTTTGGGAAACCTGAACAGATCCTATACCTAGCCGGGGGTTTTCACCAAGTACAGCATATTGTTTGGTTTCATTTTTTTGGCATATTTTTAGATTTGTCAGTAGAACCTTTCACTAAATTGCTTTGTTTTCCTGCACAGCATTTTTGCATTACACATGCAGTTTAGTAGAAATATCCAGGAGGATCTGGAGGCTTCTTTTATCCAGTTATCACTTAAAAAAAAAAATCCTAATAGGAACACACTAAATCCCATCCTAAACCTGTCTCAGCTGAGGCTATGAAAAGTAGATTTTTCAACATCCACACATAGGGAACGGCCTTTGTAAATAAAAGAGTCAAAAATTTTTTTTCAGTGATAGGTGGATTTCCTGAATAAGGATTAAAATGTTTGCTAGTGCTGTTTACAGCTTTAGCCTTCATAGTGTAGACAAGAGGCATAAAGCCTCAGTAGTCTGTAACTTTGCCTGCTCAAAACCCAAGCCCACTGCGCACCGTGAAACAACCGCTGTCTGCAGCAGATTTCCAACCACCCAAGGACCGCCCTACCCCAGCGTATTTCTGGTTGCTCTCAATCCTAATAGCAGCCCAAATCCTGATCCTTCCAACCTGCTGTTAGGGACCACTTGGACCTCCCTTTCCTCACACTGTGTTTGCTTTTGTTTTATGCAGCGAGATTCTGTGCGAATGCAGTGTTTTTAAGCATTCGCTGACAAAGTTTTTAACTGCAGAAAGCAAACAGAATCAACTGTGAACGGACAGAGGCTGACAAAAGGAAGGGATGCTGGGTGGACAGCAGCCCACCCGCTCACAGGGCCCAAACTGGTGCGCTGTCTTGTGTCACAGCTGTAATACACAATTGCTCAGCCCCTGCCTCCTCCCAAAGGACGAGATGCAATTTTCCTCCTTTTGTCATGATACCGACAATGCCTCGGTGCAGTTTTATTTTAGATTCTCTTGAAAGATATCTATAAAAGAACACAAAATGAAATTCTGTGCAGAATAGGAGGCCTGATGAGAAGTGTTTCTCCTGCCATCACTCAACCACATTTCACATGCTGTAAATGTGAACAACTTTAGAGAAAGGGGAATTGGTGTCCTACAAATGTCACAATTAAAGACTTGCTTGCCTTACCCTTTTCTAGTGGCAGCAGACCTGACACACAAAAATAGTCTCACTGAATGCACCAAAAGCACCTCTATGAGCCAGAAGCACAGATGACAGTAACTGCATCTGGATGCAAATTTGGCTTTGCCTTTTGTATTTTTGCTTGGATTTTCTTCACGGTGATTTTAACAATACTTATTGACTGCCACTTCTGTACACTTTCCTGGGGTGCTCCTCCCTGGCATGCTGCCAGAGGCATGGTAGGTACTTACGGAATATCTCACACGTGCCTTGGGACTGGCTTGGTATTGCTGTGTGGGGCAGGAGACCTGCCGTCTGTGCTTCCTGTTGCTCATAGCTCAGCTCACTTCGGCATGCAAAAAAGCTAGTAATGAAATGTAAAAGCGAGGAAAAAGCATGTCTTCCAGAGAGCCGGGTAAGAACCGAGGGTAAACACACACAGGTCAGCCGTTTCCAGTTACGGTTTCCACAGATACTGGTGATGAGTCTCACGTGTTTAGGGGCAATGTTTAAGGAAATATTTAAGGAACACCGAAGCAACACATGCCTAGAGGGGCTAGCTGCGGCTGGCACGGGAAGTGTTTTCAAGCCCCGTACAGAAACCTTCACCCAGCACTGCAACCGGCGTGCGCACGGCTCGGGCGTGGTGCCCGTGCCCAGCGCCCGGCCCTTTCCCTTCGGCTGGGTCCCCGCCGGGGCCGCCAGCACGGAGCCTGAGGGCCCTCGCGGGGCGCCACGCGAGGGGCACACGGCGGAGCGGCTCCGCTCCGCGGCTGAGCGCTGCCGACTCGCAGGTGCCCGGGCCGCCACCCGCGGCCGAGCCGCCCCCGGAGCGCCCCGCGGACGAGCGGCCGCTGCCCCCAGAGCCCATCCTGCGCTACCTGCACCGCCACCGCCCGCACCTGCCCATGTACGCCCGGGCCGCAGGTGAGCGGGGCGCCGGGGGAAGAGTGGGCCGGGCCGGGCTTTGAGCGGGAGGAGTGGGGGGAAGCGGGGGCGGGGGCGGCGTCTCCGTGGCAGCCCCCGGCGGGGGGGCGCGGCGCGTGCCCGGCGGGCCGGCAGCTGTATGCTAATGGCAGCGGGCCGGGCCGCCCCGCGGGGGGGGGGGGGGGCTGCGGGCGGGGGCGGTACGGCACGGCACGGCAGACGGGCGGGCAGCGCAGCCCGCGGGCCGAGCTCGACCCGTGTCGGCCCGGCCCGACCCTACCCTACCCGTCCCGCCGGCGGCCCCCCCGGTGCCGCTGCCGAGAGCGGCCCCTCCTCAACGGCCCTTTGTGCGGCCCGCGGGCGGCCGGGCACAGCTTTATGCTAATGCCGCGCACAAAGGCGGCCGGGCCGGGCCGGGCGGGGGGCGCCGCGCGTGCCGACCGCGTGCCCCCACCCCCCAGCACCCCGGGTCGGGCCGGCTGCTTCCCCCTCCCCGGCCGCCACCTGCGGGGCGCTGGGCACCGCCCGGCCCCGGGCTGTGCGGCGCGGACAAAGGGCTTAGGGGCAGCGGGGCCGCGGCCCGGTGCTCGCCCCACCACCTGCCGCCGCCCTGTACGGCCGCGTGTCCGCGCGGCCCGGGGAGCGGCGCGTAACAGGTAGCGGCCGCCCCGGGGCTCGTCCCCTCGCAGAGCAGGGGCAGGACCCGGCCCCCCATGACACCCCTCGCCCGGTTACAGGGTCCCCGTCCAACACCTGACGCCGAGCGGCGCCCCGGTCCCGCCGGGCCCCCGGGCGCCCCCGCGCCGCAGCGCACCCGGAGCCCCCGGCTCGGCACCCCGGGGGGGGGACACGGCCCCGGCGGCCCCTGGCGGGGGGAGCGGGCCTGGCCCCGCCGCGGGCGGCACACAAAGGCCCACGCGTGCCGGGGGCGGGTCGGGCGTGTGCCGCGCCGCGGGGGGGCGGCCGGGGGCTCGGGCTCAGGTGCAGCCGCTCCGCCCGCCGCCGCCGCCCGCCGCGGCGCCGCTGATTGGCCGTGCCCGCCGCTGCCGGGCCGAACAATGGCCCCGGCCCGCTTAAAGGCAGCGGCGGCGGCGCGACGGCCGAGAGGGGAGCGAGCGCCGCTGCCGCCGGGCGCGGAGGCGGCCTCCCGCGGCGGCGCGAAGATGCCCCGCGGCTTCCTGGTGAAGCGCAGCCGGCGGCCCACGCCCGTCTCGTACCGGGTGCGCGCCTGCCGCGAGGCCGCCCCACTCCCCGCCGGCGGTGGCGCCCCGCCGCCCACCTGCCCCGCTGCGCCGCCGCTGCCCGCTCCGGCTCCGCGGGAATCGCCGCCGCCGGTGCCCTTCGGGACGCCCGATGCCGCCGTGCAGGCGCTGTACAGCCCGACGCGGCCCGTCAGCAGGGACAAGTACCTGGAGCGCAGCTTCAGCCTGGGCTCGCCCGTCTCGGCGGAGTCCTTCCCCGCGCCGGCCGTGCCCAGCACCATGGACCCGCTGCTCTTCGCCCCCGCCGAGCTCAAGCTCTGGGCCGCCGCCGGCCACGCCGAGCCACCCGCCGCTAACAACGGCCCCGGCCCCGGCGCAGCCCCCGCCGCCCCCGGCCCCGCGCCGCCCGCCCCGGCCGGGGCCCCCCCTGCTGCCGCCGCCTCCGGCCGCCCCCAGCCCGGCAAGCGGCCGCCGGGCGCGGCGGAGCCCGGCAGGCAGAAGGCGCCGTCGGGCAAGAAGGCGAAGGCGATCCGCAAGCTGACCTTCGAGGACGAGGTGACCACGTCGCCCGTGCTGGGGCTGCGCATCAAGGAGGGTCCGGTGGAGGCGCCGGCCAAGGCGCGGGGCGGCTGCGCCCGGCCGCTGGGCGAGTTCATCTGCCAGCTCTGCAAGGAGGAGTACGGGGACCCCTTCGCGCTGGCGCAGCACCGCTGCTCGCGCATCGTCCGCGTGGAGTACCGCTGCCCCGAGTGCGACAAGGTCTTCTCCTGCCCTGCAAACCTCGCCTCCCATCGCCGCTGGCACAAGCCGCGCCCGCCCGCCGCCAAGGGCGGCCCCGAGCCGGGCCGGGCACCGGCGGAGGAGCCGCCGAAGGAGGCGGGCGGCAGCGGCAGCGGCAGCGAGCGGGACACGCCGAGCCCCGGTGGCGGCTCGGAGGCGGGCTCCGAGGAGGGGCTCTTCGAGTGCCCGCGCTGCGCCAAGCGGTTCCGCCGGCAGGCCTACCTGCGCAAGCACCTGCTGGGCCACCCGGCACCGGCCCCGGGAGCGGGAACGGCCCCGGTCCCCGGTCCGGCCCTCGAGCCCGCCGCCGAGGTGCCGCCCGCGCCGCCGCCCGCCGAGTGCCGCCTGTGCCCCGTGTGCGGGGAGACCTTCCCCAGCAAGAGCAGCCAGGAGCGACACCTGCGCCTCCTGCACGCCGCCCAGGTCTTCCCCTGCAAGTACTGCCCGGCCACCTTCTACAGCTCGCCCGGCCTCACCCGGCACATCAACAAGTGCCACCCGTCGGAGAACAGGCAGGTCATCCTGCTCCAGGTGCCGCTGCGCCCCGCCTGCTAGAGCCGCCCGTGCCTTCCCGGCCCGCCGAGCGCCTCCCGCGGGCTGCGCACCGGACTCGCCGCACCGTTAGCTTTAATATGGCTTGTGAACTGCTGGAATCTGGCTTTACAGTTACCTTTTCGGGTTCTCTTTCTCTCTCTCTCTTTTTCCTTTTTTTCTTTTTTTTTTTTCGTTTACTTTCTGTTTTTATAAATGTGAACAGATCAAAGCGCTTGAGGAGAAATGAGAATTTCCTTTAGTGTAGCCACAAATGCCTTGACTCTGCTGTTGATGGTCTCCAGAAAATGCTGTAGAAACTGCCTTAACTGTGACATGCCAACTTTCCGTTTTTGTTTGTTTTGCCCTTACTAAGGTAGCTCATGAGTTGACTATTTGTATATGTTGGTTTGCGTAATTATGTTATTTATTTGTTATTTATTTATATTAATTATGAAGATTGATATTATTTGATCGCAGATGTTCTAATGCGCTTTTTTTGTCTCCCCCTCCTGCCATTTCACTGTGCATTTCAGAAGATTTTTTTTCTAAAGGGATCTGCTAAAAGGTTTTAACTTTTATACCTAGAATAACACACGGTCTGAACCATTTTATCCTGTGCAACCAACAGCTCTTACTTTTAGATGCAATCTCTTTTTCTACACACATTATTTTCTTAACTGTTAGCTATTTATAGAGTGCTTCGATAGAACTGTTTCAACTGTATAATTATTTACTATTCAAATAAAATATTTTCAAATTCAGACGTGCCCCCACTGCTTCCTGCTTGGCCTAGCCAGGGGGATTGAGGCCGGACCCTGGCTCCCCTGTCAGGAGGGCACCCCAGTAGGTACCGCGCTGCTCTGCGCCTTCTGATGAGATTAATTAAAAGGCAGTTCCGGGAGGTGGGGAGAAAAGAGGGGTGAGGCGGGCCGGGTCCCGGGGGGGCTGACAGGGATAGGAGCCCGGGGCGTTTGCCCCCAGCCCGGGTCAGGCTCCCGCTGTCGCTGCGCTGCGCTGCGCTCCGTGCTACGGCGGGCACAAGAGCCATGGAAAAGTGGTGCAGGGGAAGCGGAGGGAGGGGATGTGTGTGCGTGCGTGTGTGTCACGTTTGGGGGAAAGGGTGAGCTATTCGAGAGGTTCTGGCGCGTAGGAAGGCGCCCGGGAGGCTTTCCCGTGCGCTCGGAAAGGCAGGCTCCGGGGCTCCCTAGGACGGCTGCACCCGGCGGGAGGCGGCCACACGTGTGCAGGACCCACCGGGGCCCGAGCCCGCTGCCCTGCGGGGGGCTCTGCGGCACCCCCGGTAGCTGCGGGGACCCCTCCAGCTGGGAGGTGCACAGCCCAGCGGCGTGAAAGATCTCGGGGCAACGGCTATGCCAGAGGGAGCAGCAAGCGAGGTGCCCCACTTACCCCGGGGGCTGGGGCAGTCAGCCCTGACGTGTGGTGGCGTGCCCTCTTTGCTCAGAAAGTAGGTTCTTCAGTTTTTTAGCGAAAAACATTAAAATACTAGCATGACTGGGGAGGATGCACATTGGGCCAGTGAAAGCCCTCTGGCAGGCTTTGTGGTGCCGCCATGTCATCTCTCCCTCCGGCAGCAGGGGAAGCCTCGGAGCCACCCTTATGGCATTATGGCATGCAGCTCTGTGTGAGAACGCTGAGTCCAAACCCCTCATCACTTGCTGGTGTGCTCAGGGCCCGGCGTGGGCTGAGGGCATGGCTCAGGCGTTTGCTTGCTCTGGGCTGGGGACAGGAGGGCATGTGGCCACCTTGGGCATGGTGCTGCCTTCGAGGCATTCACTCACCAACCTGTTCCTGCTGGGCTCGCTCACCTGGAGGCTATTGCCTGAAATGGAGCTGCTCTGCCTTGGGAAAGGCAGGTAGCCGTCTGGAGATCCCCAGCTCCTCAGGAATGCTCCAAGTATTTATTTTATTTTTTTGATATAGCTTTTATAGGAAGAAAAAAATAGTTGCTGAGATTTTTTTGTTTGTTTTGGGGTGCTCCTTTTTTTTTTTTTTTGCCTTGTTCAGTCGGGCCAAAAAGCACTGAAGCCACCAGGCACCTGCTGTCTCCACTCCTAGGAAACCAACCTTGTTGCACCAGGACTGGCTTCAGGTCTAGGCAAAGCTGTGGTTTTAGCAGAAAATTGATACACTGAAAATGAGTGTGGCCTTGATAGCCTCAGAGATACAGGCAGCAAAACATGTTTGGCGAGAAGTTTTGCTTTGCTTTTCCCTGCTCCTTGGGGCCTGGAAAGCCCCAGGGACGGGTCTGTCACAGCCTGCTGGGGCACAGCTTCCCATGCACTGGCGGTGCTGCTTCACCAGGCACCCAAAGCAGGAGCTCCCTGGGGAAGTTTTCGAACGCACGTTGAAGCTCTCCTGGGCTGCCGAGCACTGTTCCCAGACCGAAGCCCAGCGCATCCATCAGAGAGGCCCAGAGGATGCGTGTCTCTTCAGTGGCATCCCAATGGAAATCTCAAAACTTGCTCCATATCAGTGTCGATTTCCTAATATTCAGGAAAATTCTTTCCTGCCCAAGCAGGAGCCAGATCAAATCTGTTGGAGCCAGCAGAATTTCCCAGGTTAGCAGGGTGATGTCAGGGTAAGCGTCAGTACCCACACTTTCACTGCGTCTGCTGCTGGGAACCTGCACTGCTGAGGGAATCATGGGCAGGGGAGGCTCAGGCTTTGGGGAGGAGGAAGGGGAGAGGAAGCTTGAGTGCTTTGTAGAGTGGGGTCCTTTCACAAATCCCCCGTGAAACCGGGGCCCCGTTTTTGGAGTCACGGGGCTATAGAAGCCTTGGCAGAGGCTGTGCACTGGGGTTTCACCCCTTGAGAGACCCGAGCGGTGTGGCTGAAACCCAAGCTGCAGCTGCCACGCGCAGCAGCTTCTGGGAATGCAGGTGTTGCCTTCCTGGTGCCATCTTCTCGCCATCCGGCAGCAAGGAGTGGCCAGCGCTGTGCAAACAAAGCCTTCTGCTGTCAGCTAACAAATCAATTTGCTGATGGCTCTGAATTCATCCAGCAATAACAGGTTTGGGCACCTCAGAAAATGCTGAGCCTACCCAAAACGTGATTTCCAATTTTTTGAGGCAGGTACAGAGGTTGTCATCTCTCTGTGCAAATGGCCATACATGTTTGCCTGTTTTACAAAGCTCTGGATCTGGCCCCCTCTTTGAGCACACAAAGAGCTGAACACATGGTCTGAAATGGATTGTTTGCAAACTGAAAGGAATCAGGGAGATTAATTACAGGAACCTTCAGGGTCCTAAAAAATGCAGCTCAAACACCATCACTGGAGCGCGGGCATACAGCTGGTGATGAGCTGTAAAGAGTTTTCCCTGCAGCGTTGTCAGCACGAGAGGCAGTGCAGCTAACAGGAGAACAGCTGAAATTCTCTGTAATTAGATGATCTTTAAGGTCCTTTCCAACCCAAACCATTCCATGCTTCTAATGCCACCGCTCACCTGCATGTTGTTAACAGTTTTGGTACCAACAGCGTTGTCAGGTAGCAGCCGTTAATACTGTCCGTGCAGCAAAGGAGCAAAGGGGTCTGGGACAGGGCTTTGGCTTCAGTTTTCAGTTCCCTTCCCCACACAAATCTGTTTAAAAACTGGTGTCAGTTTTTAATGAGCAGGTGAGTGGGGAAGCTGCTGGAGGTCCCCCCAGCACTGGTGTGGTGGTATGGGCTGGGACCGGGTGATGCAGGCGGTGGTGCCATCGCTCTGCTCTGCCACTGTCCCACATTCCTCACCCTGAGTTAAATGGGTGAGGCTAAGCCTTTTCTTTGCATTTTTGTTGTGAAGTGTTACTGAGCACGCTGCTGGGAAGCACCACCGAGTCCCAGCACCATGCTGGCCCTGCCACAGCTGTGCAGGGCGCCCCAGGAACTTTCCAGAAAGCAGCCCCCAGCTGCTGGGACTTTGGCGTGGCTCCTGCCAGGCGGTCTCCCAGGCTGGGTAACTCACCCATTATAGGCAGCAACAACAAAAGACCTGATGGCCTTGAAGCTCAGGGAGCACAAAGCCCTCCCTGTTTGTCACCTGGGCTCCAACTTGCCACGTGCCTTATCAGAGTCCTTTGGGCCACAGTGGCCTTAGACAAACTTAGTTTTCTAAACCACCCCCCCCTGTGCCAGGCACTGGCTCACAGCAAGCCCCACACAGGATGGCAAAGCCTCAGGCAGCTGATGTAGCTGCTGCTGGGATGTGCGGGGAAACACTGCATTTCAGCCTGAGGTGCAAATTTTATTTATTTATCAGGATAAGGACCCAGGTCATCATTTCATTTGCTAATTTTATAGTTTTTCATATATATGAATTAAATTTATTTCAATAACAGCGCAAAAGAAAAAAAAAGAATGGAGGAAAATAAACAGCATCTGCATCCGATGGTTCCTTAGATTCAGACCTGGAAAATTTCATACATATAAATGAAACAAATTATAAAACTAACTAGATGATAGCTATAGAATTTATTCTGTATAATAAATTATAAATATGTAAATTAAATGAATGAAGATTAGATGTTCATATTTATATAAAATTTATCAATATTTGTATACTTTATATTATGCAGTATAGCACGAGATATATACTGTGTATTACAAATTATATGTTGCCTGTTATATAAAACATATTATATGAGGCATATTATAAAGCACTGTATGTAGTATATATGTAGATTTATTTATACTTTATTATTTACATAATGAAATATTTTCTTATTATATAATGTTGTATGTATTAGCTTTCTAAGACTATATTGTTTAGTATATAGAGCGTGCATTATATAATGCACTGTTTTATACATATATGCACATATTGCATACGGGGCATATACATGCAGGCACAATGTATGTACATTTTATATATATATTACACATAATCTATGATCTATAGTCTATATATTATCCATATTATATTGTACATTGCATCAAATATTCTATGATGTATGTTATACTTTCATTATATGACATATATAGTATCAAGTATTATTTTGATAATTAGATATAATTTTTGATGTGTTATTTATACATTACTGAGATTATAGAACCATGTATAATTTTTAGTATGTAAGTATTTATGCTTTAGAGAAATATACTACATATAATATGCAATATTGTAGTTTCTGTAGTATATACAGCTTATAGTCTATACAACAATATGTGTATGTATAGATGTTATATATGCATATCCAGTGTATATATGTGTGTGAGCACATGCATAATATAAATATAGTATAATAACAATAAAATAATATACAATATAAATATTGTATATACTTTCTGCAAACCATAAAATATTTGGCTAAAACTAATAAATATTTGTATAATAAAATTTAACATTTTATTGTTACATATATATTAATAATGTACAAAGAATATAAAATTTATTGTACATAGTACATTTATACTACATTACAGTGCATATTTTATAATATATATAATATATAATGTATGTCATGCTCCTGCATGCTGGCCAGCGGGTGCAGTTAGGGCTACAAATGGGGCAAGTGAGGCCTTTACCAGAGCCGTTTGGATTAATTCTCCATTGTGGAAGAGAGCAATTCAAGAGAGAACTTGGTTGTCCCTTCAGAAAGAGCAGCAGACATTTCAAAGCTGCTTTCCACTGCCAAATAATCCTGTATCATTCCTGCTGGCCTAAGTGGCCTAAGCCTGAGAACCCCCGACATAATTATGACTGAGCGCACAACCCCCCTTCGTTTTTGTAAGTGATGTCTCTGCAGAGTAGAAAATCGCCATTAGAAACATATTGTTTTTAATGTCCATGCAAATTCCCAGCAATGGGGCATTACACAGCTTAGGAAGGGAAGCCTTGTCATCATGCATTTCTTGCAATGAATGGTATATAAATAATGTCTTCTGGGGTTTAGTAATGCTCTGTAAGTATTATTAGCAAGATGCTGCAAAGCCCCTTTGGAGGAGGCTGGTGA
Organism: Anser brachyrhynchus; assembly: GCF_964034855.1. Lineage (NCBI taxonomy): Eukaryota > Metazoa > Chordata > Aves > Anseriformes > Anatidae > Anser > Anser brachyrhynchus. Next base: position 11,279,871 of record NC_137696.1, on the reverse strand, counting down.
TGATGAGGATGTGTGCAGGTTCAGAGTGCTGGGAGTGTGCTCAGCCACTGAAATACTGCTGAAGCGCACATGCTCTTGCTGGCCAAGCACCGTCATGAGTGCTCCAAAGCATGAGGTGGGGAAACACCACCGACGGCAGTGCTGCCTATGCTTAACAGCAAAGTCCTTTACTGGGGAAAGACCAGCCAGGTTGGCATCAGTTGTTCTGAACCGCAGCATTCACTCTTAAATGTGTTACCAGGTGGCCTTGCAATCCCCTTTTTGGCCAGAGTGCTGCTCTTGGGCATTCAGGGCAGATAAACTCACTTTGTGCCCTTCAGGTGTAAGCGAGCACAGTCAGCGGGGCAGGCTGAGTGCAGTCCCTCTGCCCAGCTCAGCTTGCCCTTGTTTTCTGGGCGCCTCAGGCCCCACGTGCCCTCCCTTGCCCCAGGATGCTCTTTGCAGAAATTGCAGCAGTTTGCTATGGAAAGGATGCTGTAGCCTGGAAGAGCTCTTGGTATGGCCAGAAGGAAGAAATACTCGTTGCCAAGCTACCTCTGCTTGTGGGCACTTCTCTACACCACACCCTGTGACAAACCTGGTAAGAAATACAGGTGATCCTGAAAACTCTTTTACTGCCTGTTTTAGGTGGCATGCCCTAATAAGTGCTGACAGAAATAAAGACACTTTAATCGCACACTCATGCGATGAATCTTTATTCTTTAGAAGAGGTGAAAATCCTCTTAGTTTGTCCTGGATCTAAGACATAGAAAAGTAATTTTTGTTTTTTGAGGTTCTGAGACCCACCCCCTGAACTGAAAATAGAATTAGCTGCAAGAGGCTAATTCATATGATGCCTTGGCTGTAGCCAGGTGTTACGTTAACACAGACTTGGCCAAACAGAAACTGAGTCAGGGAATTACTCTGCTGGGTTTTTCACTGCATTTCAAAACCCAAGATAAAACAAAAGCCACCTGCTGTCCACCAGAAATGAACTATTTGGTAAAAGTACAAAACCTTTATGAAAAGATGCCAGAGGGTTTTAGCAGGATGTCTTTCAGGTGGGTTGGTCTCTCACAGGGTTGGTTTCGTCCACAGGTGAGCGAAGCACATGCCTGAGCAGCCTGTAACAAGTGCTCACTGCAGCAACCCAGCCACGGGGCCTTGCTGCACACTGCATGCACTGGGCTTTAGCCCCAAATCCTTGACCAGGTTTGAATCAGACCTGAAAAACCATTAGGCATGCAACAGTGGTGACCCATGTGGGCAGCTCGTGCTTCTTGAGCTCAGGTGCTGCCCCCAGCCATGGTGCTGGGACAAGAGCCCCTCGGGAATGGCCACTGCCGGTGGCAGCAGCTCCAGTGTCACACTGCTGTTCACTGCTCTTTGAAGAAGTTGTGAGCTCAGGGCTGTGAAGTTTCTGACAGGTAACAGGACAACTTTGTTATTTACTTTATGGTACACAACTGCAGCTGAATTTTCACAAATTAATATTACTTTTTTTGACATCAGGAAAACACTGTTTTTACTGGTGTTTTAATTCTTCTCTGAACTAGAGATGCGTATTGCTCTAAAGAGAAAAGTCTCACTTTATTCAGAATGCCTTTGAAATGATTTCAGACCATTTATTAGCTAAGAACAAGACAGCATCGTGCATTCCATCATGAAAAAAAATAAATTAAAATACGTTTTATTTTCCAATTTACCCCCACAGAATCAGTCAAAAATCAAAAAATCAAATCAAAACCAAAATGTGAGGCAGAAAATCAAAATGTCAGTCAAATGCTTGGCCAGCGGGCTCCTTCCCAGCAGGATTCCTGTGCTCACCCTGATCCCAGGCATGCCAACTGCGCCCCGCACCCTCTCGCTGTGTGCTTCAGCTCCCGCCCTGGATGGTGAGAGTGCCCAGCCAAAGGCATGCCTTGGGGATGTGCCACCAGCAAGCTGCTTCACAAGGCTAACAGCAAAATGTCCTATGAGCTTGGTGGTACTGTATTTGTAACACAGTGTTCCACATTTACAGGGAAGCACTGCAGAGAGATGACAACGCAAAAACAGACAGACGCTCAAGTTAACATGTAAGTGGAAGTGCAAAAAATGGTGGCCCAATCATGCATTTTGCATCACTTAAAAGTCAGTCCCCTTCAGTTCAGACAAATCACATTAAGTTCAGAGATGTGCATTTAAATGCTGAGTAGCATAATAACCAAAAATTGAACAAAAAGCAACAAGAACAAGACCTGAGGAGGAACAGGAAGGCCAGAGGTATCTGTCATACTGGACAGAGATACCAATGTTCAGTACACCCAAAAACCAAAGGTAACACAGATGAGCTGCTTTACCGCCGCCTGCCCCCCTCATCCCCTATATGAAGAGTGGCTGGGGGCTCTGGGCTGCATGGTGCCTGCCCCACCATGGCCACCAGCAGGTCCCGCGGGGGCACTAGGGCTTTTGCTACTGTGCCATGTTGCGTCTCGCTGGTGGAGCATCAGCCCATTCTTGCCTTTGGTCTGGATGTCTTCCTCATGCTGCCTGTTTGCGTACATGCAGTGCATCTCCTGGGCTGCCATTGTTTTTATAATACATGTTTTCTTAAGGTATAAAAAGTTTTCACCCCTGGAAACATATGATACATGTAGTATGAAATACATTTCCTATTCAAAATAAAAGATTTGCTTACTACACAAAGTGCCAACAGGACACTACATGTCCTTGAAAGCCTTCAGATTTATTTTATTCTAAGTAGAGATGTTTCAATTTGCAGATTATTGCCCTGATGTGGAAAGGTGAAGTGGTTACCTCAGAAGTATACTGTCTCACAATTATTCAAGCCCTGGTGAGTAGTCATAGCAGATGTGCAGCATTTGCTCTTCAAAAAGAAATGTGGCTATTTTTATTTTCCACGCATAGTGAGCAGTTCACATTATGCAGCCATCACAAACATTATTGGAAAGGACTAAACAATCCTGAAGCTAAAGCCAGCGCTGAGAAAGAGGTCTTTTGGCTAAAACACGTGCAAAGATGTGAAATGTTTGCACCAAGCTGTCGCCGTAGCTGTTGACTGGTGGCTGATGCCTGGCACAGGGTGATGCCACCCCCAGCCCTCCCTTTGCCACAGGCCGGCACATGCTGAGCACATGGTAGAGGAGCTGAGAAGCCTGGCTTGCTGCAGTGCTGAGTGCACCGAGCACAGGCGAATGCAGGCTGGAGCATCCTCAGCTTCAGGATTTTGCACAATAGGTAGTGATGGATGACCTTGAATAAGATAGCATGATTAAGCAGAGCGATTTCAGTGCAGGTGCTGCCATTTGATGAAATTGGCAGCACCCTCCTGAATTTCAGATCAATGGCTTCTCTGATTATTACTAATTCTTAGCTACATGCACAAAAACTGCATTGGATGACTACTGACAACAGAATGGGAGCAGAGGTTGAATAGATACTGAAAAGCACCTCAATCACTCACCCACACTTCAGAGGAGGAGGACATTTGTAACATGTCTAGTCATTAGAAAACTCTTTTCTACTTTGACAAAATTCCCTAATACACAATTACATGTTGGACGGAATGACTACAATCAATGCTCTGAAATTACATTAGGTAACTGGTTTCAGCACTGGTTTGTGACCTCTTGCTGCAACAGCTGCCTTGCACACAGGTGCCAAGGGAGGAGAGGCACATGCTGCCGGGAGGGCTCCCCAGCACCGCCATGCTCCTTGTGACAGCAACAGTCAAGAGAGCGCATGGTGATAGCCCAGGTGATGTTTGGTCATTGAGGATGGCTGTGTGAATACATACAATGATAATTTTACAGAGCAAACCCCTCGCCCATCCCCTTCAGCATGCACTCATCCCAAATTTCAAGTTCTGTTGGCAAAGTACTTGGCTCGATACATGTTGAGGTCTTTAGGGTTCCTTGAAGGGAGTGCACTCCCACAGCCCTTCAGTTGGGAGACTTGCTGAGAGTGCTGGTGGAGCGGCGAAGCTTCCCAGAGACTTTGTTCCTGGCAGCACGCGGCAGCGTCGGCGAGGTAGGCTCTGCTAGCTCTATTCCAATGGTGACAGTAAGGTCGGCGCTTGCGCTTGTGGTGAGGCAGCCTGGAAAACAGAACGGGCATAGAGAAGGTGCCTAAGAAATGAGAAAACCTGCCTGCAACCTGTGTTTGCAGCTGAACACCCGCTTTGCAAAGGGCAACCCCTCTCTACCGCCTCTTCCACGTTACTCAGGAGTACGACAGCTGATCTGAACATTTATGTCAGAGACTCTGCCCAGGCAGCTGAGGAGCTGCACCCTGTGCTTTTCAGGAGAAATGAGTGGTTTCTCTGCTAGCTTCCAGACAGAGCTGGTGTGGGACTGTGAGTGGCCCCTGCACTGGTCTGCACAGCACCTGCAGCGGCCTGACACAGCGCTCTAGCCACAACCACAAAGGCAAAATGGAACTCAGAAAATGTTTCTTTCACATGTGTACAACTACAACGATATTTCTTGCTGCATTTCACCAAGAGGCTTTTCTGTATGTGGTCTATGACAGAGGTCTGAGAGCAAGCTTCCAGAACGTGCTCACTTTCATGAGGCTGTCTGGAACGTGTCTTGGTAGCTGATAAAAAATAAAGAATCCCAAGTTTTTCTCCTTAGCTCCATGACTCAAACGGGACACCAAATGCCCATCGGTGTCATTGTTCTCATGACCAGCACTCAGGAATGGTGTTTGTGAGCTGGGAAATACTGGACGCCAGCAGTGCATGCTACGCGCATTTACGCTTTGTTGTTCAACAACATGAAGTTACCCCTTGATTACTCCCTAGAGGTGATTATGATTACAGGTCAGGGCTAGATGGGTTGTCTGAATAAGAGCAGCTGGGGATATGAATGTTGAACTAAAAAATAAATGAATAAAACCAAGTGTGCGTGTGCACAACTCTTGCCTGTCCCCTGCGCAGCCCCCGCCGTGCGCTGGGGAATACCTGCATGCATGCTGCAACACCGCGCTGCTCTTGCTGCTGGGGCTTTGACTCATCCCAAGGCATTTCTCGGTGTGAATGTCATTTCATCAGCTCCCTTGGGCTGCAGTATTTTTAAACCACGTTACAACTCTCTCTCTGTCTCTGTGTGTTTTTTTTCTGGCGGCAGAGGAATGGCCCCGTGCCCAGGTGTTTGTAGCCCCTGTTCGTGTTACAGAGCGGGGCTGAGCCCAAACCAGAGGCCAGGGCCGGTCCCTGCAGCCAGATGAGCACCTCTGAACTCGGACCGATGTCTGGATTTTGCAGCACAAACCTATTTCCAGTTTGACAGGGGTCTGTATCTTCTGGCTGTGCCTGTATTTGCCTTTAATCTACGTGATGGATGACTGCAGGGATATGTCTAACACACCTTCAGCTCACTAACCCGAGTGACTCAAGCATGCAAGAAGCACTCTGCAACTCAGCCCGCGCCTGGGTTACGTGCTGAAGGCATCAAAATGCTCGAATCAAATGTTCTGGTTAACTGGTTCAGAGACCCGCAGCATTAGGGAGAGCACACTTTATCAGCAAGCCCTGCAAACAAAGGAGCTGCTCGCGCTCCTGGCGGGGCTTTCTGGTAGCATTGGCAGTGCCACCCAGTACGTCCACACAGCGCGCAAACCTCGTGACTGCCCAGTGCCTGGGAACTCTGCAGTGCTTGTCGGGCACAGGCAGCCCCTCGTTTTGTTTCGTTACTTGAAGGATTAAGACCTGAGCCCTGTGCTGTAGCTAACTCTGGATATGTTGGTGAATCAACATGATAAACACTATAAAGCTGAGGTCTGGCTGCAGCTAAATCTAAAGCCTGTCCCGCTGCTCTGAAGTCCTGTAGCCAGTTTACAACCTGGTGCTCACATTTCAGATGCAATCTTTACTTACCAGATTTATACTTCAAGGCAACTGACTGAAGGGAAAATAGCGCATTAAAAAAAGGTGAAAATCATGACAATGTGCAAAGGCATTTTCTGTGAAAAATGTGGAGCTGTCAGTTTGGGATTAAAAAGAAAACCTGTGGTGTTGTTCGCAGGGAGGAATCGTGGGGGAGGGAGGGAGTGTGAGGGAGGTGCCGTACTTTACATTCCTGCAGTTAAGCGGCATGGCAGATGGTCAAAATAATACAGTTTTCACCAAATGGACAAGCTCAAGCAATATTCATGCAGGCTTCCAACAATGACTCGCCTGCGCATATGAAAGGCCGGGCAGCAGCGGGCAGGGGCGTGGGATGAGGCGCAGCCCGGTCCCCCCACCCCAGAACCCTCCGGCCCCCAGCCTTCACATTCCTTCAGTCACAACTTTCTCCCGGCGAGTCCTGAGCTCTGCAGTCAACCTTGGAGCAGCCTCTGAACCACCATGATTGATAGGGAGACAGCAGCTGCAGAGTGAGCAAGTAATAACCACAAAAGATAAAGGCTTTCATACAAATATTATAATTCCACTTGCAAGCTGTCTGACACGAACTCCACTTGGCCTCCTTGTGGGGGAAGCCTGCAACTTTGTTCGCTCACTTGGCTGGGGAGAGGGCATGGGGCTGTGCAGGGGCTGCTGAGGGGCTCGTTTTGTCACTGCTGCTGTGGTACTGCGTTTGTTTCAGAGGGTGCACAGACAGCGTGCAACTGGAAGTTGTAAAAATCAAGTGGCAGCTCCGGAATGGTGTGTTGAATAAAAAGTATTCATTTTCAACTCACAAGTGGGCCCCTGGAGTGCTCGGGCCCTTCAAAATTCAACCAAACAGGTGGAATTTGCCACAGGGGGAATTTGCCCATGGGGAGCACATCAGCTCTTCCCTGTGGGCAGCAGGAGGGCAGGGGTGGTGGGACAGCATTAGAGAGAGGCAGAGACAGCCTAAGCCCGAGCCACCAGCGCAGGAGGAGGAGGAAGAGGAGGAGGAGGAGGAAGAGAAGAAGGAGCATGGTTAGTGATGGAGCACGACGCCAGCAGCGTGGCCTGTGGGAAGCATCGCTCTTACCTGCGGCAATTACCGTAACGAGACCATTGCATATTCTAATCTAAAGGGAGAGAACACAAAATGGTGTAAATACAGGAACAGCACACACACTGTGCTCGCGCGAAGGCCAGGCCGGCTGCCCACGGGCACTCAGCAGCACGCCGAGCATGGTGGGCAGCGGGCTGAGTGAAAGGGCCACCTCTGCACCAGGCACCTGGGGAGAAAGTAGCGACTACTGGAGTTCTTCTGGCTCCTGCTGGTGCATTGATTGGAAAAGCAGAGGGAGGAAACGTTGGCAAAAATTAAAATGAATAATCATCGTCTTCAATTTCTGCCAAACTTGCAGACACGGTGCCATGGGCATCCAGCATTCTCTTACTCCAGCTACATTTCCAACATTGTTAGTGGTCATACAGTTTCAATCTGGGTAAAATTTGAGACTTCTTGGAGACCTAGACTGCTATTACACTGTAGCAAGGTTAAAAAATCAGAGTGAACAACATACACGTCACTGTGCCACATAAACTTCACACAGGTGGAAAGTAATGTTTGTGCATAAAAACACAGCACGTGCAGAGTATGCCTGCACACCAATAGGATCAGACACCTCTGCAGCTCTTGCAGGTATGAGTACTTTATGATGATGCAACCTTACGATCTTAGAATAAGTTCCTTGCAGAAGGGGATTAAAAATTCAGTTAGTAATACAGACAAAAGCATACTTTAAATGAACAGTTATCTTTCGGAGAGCTGCAGAGATCTGATTTGCTTTGATCTACTGAATAGAACAAACCAGACTTCTCACACAACACCAGGGTATGTTCCCCAGGAAAAAACAACAAAAAAAATCTTTTAAGCAATTTCCCCCTGTCACAGGTGGCTGCATTACACTTGGAGCTACATATACATCGGGAGCTCCAGCCCATGACGGTGGGCAAAGCAGGCCTGGCACGCTTCATACCTGGTCAGCGTGGCTGGTGCACAGGAGGACCAGGGCGGCCAGGTTACCAGCCACTTGGGGTGAACCCATGTGCATAAGAATGGACCCTAACGGCGTGTGTGATCACTGAGGATCTCAAAGCTTTGCACTTGAGGTAGATCCATGAGGTTTTCACACAGGCCATGACTTACCGCCACAGTGAGCCTATTGGCCATGACACCACTGTGGAAACCTTTGTTTCTCCCCCAGTAAGTGTGGAGGCAAGAAAATTCCAGAGAGAATCACACAGGAAATCCGTGTAGCGTTTTGACCTGCTCTGCTTTCCACTGACAAGGACACGGCTGAAAATACCATGTGAGTGTGTTCTGAAGCCATTATCAATAGGTAAAGGAGCTGTGGCTGCGTTCATTCAAAACCAAACACGTTTAAATGCCAATGACCCGAAATGCAGGTACAGCAGCAAACTATGCATTAAGGATGTAAGAGATCGAATCTTTGGCTCTGCATCTATACCGTGTGTTCCTTTGCTCAGGTGTCTTGTGTAGCACCATCTGATGAACTATGCCATGTTCTGCCACCGGTGGCAGCTGCTTGACACCTGCATTTGTCCCCTCCATGAAAGAAAAGTTGGGTGTTCTGGATGGGGCCACCCTGACCTCCCCCTGCTAGTTTCATCTGGAGTTTTTGAGGGGCTGGACTCACACCACCCGCTGCACTGTAGGCCGTGGCAGCGGTCCCATGCCTCCCCTGCCACCCTTCATGGTTCGTACGCCCCCAAACCAGCCCGGTCGGCACCATGCACATTTGCCTCAGCGTACTCGGGTCAGAGGAGCTACAGAGCTGATGCCACCTTAGGATTTGCTTCATGGTACTTACCATGACTGTCCTGTTGGGTAACAGAGCATTTCTGACCCTCATGGGGAAGCCAGGAATTTCACTAACTAGACAAGAGTATTTCTCTTTCATGAAAATATGTAAAATACTGTGCTGCCAACACACACAAACTCCAGCTCTTTACAAACGCGAGGGGTCTGACCAGCCCTGGAGAGTGGTGCGGCATGCCAAGGGCATGGGAGCTTCCTTTCCGTTCCTCCCATCCAGCTGCTAGTGGGGTGCTTGAGCCCCTCAGACTGCTCCAGGCCGGAGCAGATTAATTAAGGGGGATGCCACAGCCTGCAAAAGATTTTCACTGACTGACCGAGTCCCACAGAGGAAAATCAGCGTTTCTGATTTCTAGTGTTGTCTTTGAGACTGTAGCAAGTGCTCCTGTGTGGGAAGGGCTGTACTTCCACTTGCTCATTGCCTCATCATTCAGCAAAATTCTGACTGTTCATAGCACCCATCTGTCATCACAGAAAGCATCAGGGTTTCTCATCTTTGCCATTAGAAGAGGCAGAAGGTGGACAGAGTTGCTGTGTCACATTGTTTGGATACCTCACGTGGGTGTCACTAAGTGAGAGGGAAGGAGGGAGTGGAAAACATGAGATTTATTTCGTGCATCTTGCTGAAAGGCGTCTCTGGGGAGAAAGGGTAAATTTGGGTTTTCTGCAGAGCCTCCTGACTTTCCTCCTTCAATAAGTCAGGTAATTATGCTTGATTCAATTGAAAATTTCATTTGGCACCTTTTCATTCTCTGCTACCAAGCAGTGACCATGGCCAAGAGAAAATTTTACCAAGCAGGGAGGAAGACACTTTGGTGTCTGAGGGCTGGTGAGGTTCATGACATGGTTCGTTAGTGTGTGTACAGATACACTTGCAAGCGGCCAAGCAGGGAACAGTGCACTTACGATCGCAAAACAAAAACTCTGGGACTGGAAATGATGGGAGGTAAAATTTCAGCATCCCACTGGGTTCTGCCTGTTCGCAATGCAGAGGAAAGGGCAGGGCCTCCAAGAACTGCTGGATGAGCAGAGAGCTAGCATGGGAAGAACACCATGATGGGATACCTTCCCCTTCTGCACCAAGAGCTCTGCCACCAGCAGTGATGGGATGGGACAAGTCCTGGAGTCACGCACACACGGCACCGCAGGTGCTGAGAGCTGCTCCAAACCAGCATGCGGCTTGGCTTGGCTGTGCTGTGCACAGACCAGTGGGGTCAGTGACCAGGCGGCTGGGCTCGAGCTGCAGCCCCGAGACCCACACGAGAGGTGGTGGGGCCACAGCTCAGCCAGCGTGAGAGATGCTCCAGTCGCCCGAGTGTGAGCCACCCAGGGAAATGGGGAGGAGAAGCACCGCAGTGCCTTGCGCCTCCTCCTGAATGATCTTCAGAGGGAAAGAGAAAAATATTTAATACCTGCAGTCCCTTCCCATTTGGTATAACTTCCCACCCCTTGCTCCACCTCCCCCAGCCTTCTCCCCTTTGTTTACTGCCTGGACTTCTACCACTGCAACAATTCAATTCGCTTCTACGACTGCAAATTTCCCTCTGGCGGCCTCCCATGCAGAGAGAGTGCGGCTGGCTTCCCACAGCCCTCATAGCGAGCTCCACACTAGTGGCACAGCACAGCACGGTGTGCGTCCTTCCACGCAGGATGGGCAGCGCTGCACTGGGACACGAGGGGTCTGCCGCTCCCACTGCAGCACGTCCACGGACCTGTCCGCAACTGCTGCTGGATGGTTTCAGCATCACCTCTTTTCTCTGGAAAACTGGCTTGGGGGGGGGCTCCGCTCTGCCAGGGCATTAGGGAATGCTGCACCTCTCACTTACTAGGAACTCATTTTTCAATTTCAGGCAACACACTTGTGTCGTTCAAACTCAACACTTGGCATGTGCTGCACTTGCTATAAGTAGTACTGTGGCACAGCCGTTCATTTTCAGATGGGCATTTTCTAATATTCAGCTCCATCCAGCTTCCCAAAAATATTAATATTACACAAAACCCAGAGAGACTTTTATTCTGCCTAGTACACAAAACTGCCCAAACATCCTACAGATTTTCAAGTAGACAAGGATTTTCACAGACAAGGAATGAAAAAAGAATAGCAAAACCAAACCAAACCAAAAAGCGTCACTGCTGAATTATATTTAAAAATAATGCAAGTATGTTCAAGACAACAGTAACTCCAGGTTTTGTTTTGCTTCTGCCAAAAATATATTTTAAAACTACACAGCCATTGGAAATGTTCTTTTTGCTTTAAAGTGAAAAACATAAAGCTTAGCACTTAGTAAAAAGCATTTTAAAATAAACCAAATCTTGTTTGTTGTACACTTACATGTTTTCTACAAGAAATTTATGCATATAAAAGTCCAGAGACAAAAGAGAAGCATGTGTCACCTTTTCAACAAAAAGGCTGCAAAATCTCAGTTTTATGTAAATAAGCACACAGGGCTCCCAAGGCTTTAAAACCAGGGAATACTGAAAACGTCTATAGTTCCTCAACTCAAGTGTTGCTCCTGGGCAATGCTATAATATTCATTAAAGAATCCATTTATCAACAGATACCACATGTCAGAGTTTTCCAGCACAGTTTTCCTGACACTCCACTGAAAATGATGCTTTAAAAAATGAAAATGGAGAGCAATAATCCGAGATTCTTCTGCCTGCTGTTTCATTCCGCAGTAGCGATTAGCAACTAAAAAAGTAAAGATTTACACTATATCCTTTCTGATAACGTCAAGCATTATGCTTTTATTTCCAAATCATTAGCATGCACAAGAATGACCTCATGGTGAACAGATGCACTTGGATATGGCAGTGATTAGATCAGTCCTCTCAGCAGTCAAGTGTGCCCATTTCAATTAACCCTTTGAAGCACTAACCACAAGCCTGCAGCGCTGAAAAGCAGGTTTGTAGGTTCACTTGAAAGTTGAAAGCTACCCCTGCAAATAAAAGCATAGAATCTAAGTACTTCTCTGGCCAAACAGCCATTTCTTTTACCTTCTAGAATATCCAACTACTTCTATTTTCAAAGAGTCAACACAGTTCTGGCTGCTGAGCTTGAATGAAAAAATAATGCTTTTTAGGCACCAGAGGCAATTAAAGTTGGAATGCTTCTGTATCTGTTTGCACCTGTTTAGTTTTTATGTTTTTTGTTGTTGTTGTTGTTTGTTTTTTAAGCATATACAAATATTTTGTTGGATAACTGTTTTCTTTTTTTGGCGGAGGGAGCAAGAACAGAATAAGATAGCAGCTTAAAAACCCATCCTTTAGAAGGAGAGAAATCTGCAGAGGGAATGGATAAGAATAATTCAATAGCGTTGGATTACTGAGGATTTCCTGGGCTGACTCTCATACCCAGCCTAATTAAAATACAGCATGTAATGCACCAGTTTAACAACAAAGGACTGTATTCTCATCTTTTGTTCCTAATCTGCACATCCCCTAAATGAGTTCAGGGACGTCCGTTCTGCCCACCAGCCTGCATTTTCAGCGTTTGAGATATACAGGGGTATCTATGATACGTATAGGGAGTTTAAGGCTCTACTTCTGAAAACAGCAAGTGAGGTCAATTGGACTCTGTCTGTACATAAAACGAACACCTGCAGAACTATTTATGATACGGGAAACTAAGCCAGGGCAGATTTTAAGAAGCCCGTTTGAATCTAGGGGAAGCATCGCCAGAGGCAGTATCAGAAAACATAAAAACAGCTAATTCAAATAAATAGATCATGGTTAGTAACACACCAACAACGTGTGTCATTAACGGCTACATATTGAACTCATTTAATGCTTCTGATTTGCCTCTTGTACTGTATTAACTGCTTAAAACAGTCTTAATTTTAATAAATATGTACTTACTTTTATTGTGCACGCGTATATGCAACGATGACAGGATTAAAATTAGGTGGCACTAAGAATAAGATCAGAGTAGAAATAACCTGAAATTGACCTGAAAACTTTAGAAGCCAGGCAGGGTGGGTGGTTTCAGTTGGCTTCCTGCTTGAGAAGGGAGAAAACACAGCCTGGTGTCAGCCCCACACATTTATATTTCCGTGGCTCATTTTTCCCCTTTCCAAATAGCAGTTCCCCTCTCGCATGAAGACCTTGCTGTGATTCTCCAGGGCAGCTGCCCAGCCTGCCCAGCCCACACCCTCCTGGCTGCCCCACCTGTGCTGCGCCAGTGGCCCCAAGCACTCTGTGCCCTGTCTAATCCCTAACAGGGGCAGAGAGATGGCTGCAAATCTATTCAGACTTCACCTGGGCTGGGTCTCAATTTCAAAGGACAGATACTACAGTTTGAGGAAAGATCAAAGTATGCCTTATCCTCCGCTAGACGGAAGTGTCAGCCTTGTGTGTTGCATTCCCAATGGAGAACAAACCGCAAGGACTTGGTGACTGGGGCACTGCTGGGGCAGCACTTGCAGGCACTCCCTGGGCTGTGAGTGCCAGGGCTAGGCTGAAGGCTGTCGTCAGCAGGCTGCCCTGTTTCTGGATGCTGCCAGTACATTTGTCAGCACCCACTGACGTAAAACACCATCGGCGTGTCAATGCCATCAGCGCTGTCGAGCAATACTCGACTGAAAATACAAGTCAGTGAGTAGGTAACGTGGGGAGACTCCTTCAAACAAAGAGCAGTCCCCGAGGCATGGATTCACATCTCTAACAGCAGCACCTCGTCCCATCCAGAAAACCTTATTTTCACATGCTGATGAAGCTATTCTTGCCTCATTCCTGCCCCACGACAACTTCCAAAGCCCACGGGAGTGAGATGCTGGGGGTGCCATGTGAAGCCTCCAATGGCACATTGCCTCCAGAGAGCACCTGGGCTGGGCCCCTCCACCGGCAGCACTGCTGTGCCACCCTTGTGCCCCTGGTGCTGGCAGGAGAGGGCAGGAGGGACGTGGCTGCCGCTGCCACAGCCCATATCAGCCCTCTATCTCTGCCCATTGCTGGTCAGAAAGGAATTGTGACTGACAGACTGGGGGCAAGGTGGTGACTCTGACCCCAGAAGTCACAGCCAGACCCTGGCTTCTCCAAGAGCACAAAGTAAAATTGTGATGTTTGGAAGCCTGAAAATCAGGACCTGACAGTGGCAGGACTTTAGAAAAAAAAATTGTGAAATCATAACGTCACATTCAAATACTAATTATTTAACAGCGTTCTGAAAAATGCAAGCAGATAGTACTGAACATTTTAAATAATTTCTGTATAGAAAATAGATCACAGAATTCAGAAAGCATGACTACTGCGTTATTGAATGAATGTGTCCTTGTTTGTTGAACTAAATTTGATTAGAGTAGGGTCCCAACGTGCTGCAAGAGAAACATGAAAAACAAACAAATGGAATTATACATAGAGCAAAACATTTAAAATATATCAATATCTACATCCTTTTTTGCTGATGCATCGACAGATAAATGATCCAAAGTGCTAACAACACTGGGCACAAAATCTACATTTCTATTGAAATTGATAATTTTTTTTGTCTCAGACTTTTGGCAGAGTGTATAAAAGAATTTAATTCACAGCTGTTCTACTTTTTAATGTAAAAAACATTAATCAAAGCTTTAAGTTATAAGCTTTTCTGATGTTGTTTAGTATTCCAGTTCAACAAAGATCAATAGAGGCCATCCCTGTGTTTCTTGACGCCTCTCCAGGAAGCAGAGGCGCGATTATGTAAATAGCACTGGCTCCCCTTTACTTCTGCCAGCTTGCTTATCTCCAAAGCCTTCTGCCTGCTGCTACTGGCGACCAATGCAAGTACATGCATATACCTCTTATCTCCTAACAAAGCTCTGAAAGCACAAGGATTGGAGCCAGTAATGTTAAACAATGATGCACGGCTGATTTTATTTGTAAGTGATTTATTTTAGTAAATTTAATTTCTTCCTTCAATTTTTCAGTTTAGATGGAAGATATTTGCTAACAAGTCAGGCTAAAGAAAAATAGAGCAGATGTCCTGCAACATTTATACAGGTTTGAAAAAATCTGTTAAACTATCCGAAAGTGTAGCAGGAAATAATTAGAAAGCGCCAGTGAGTGTAAAAAGGGGATTAGGGAATCTTTGTTAAAGAATCCAGCATGTAGTGACCATATACTTTTTGAGGACGGAAAAACTGGAAATCTGCATTTCAGAGCCAGTGCTCCCTTTGAGGAGGCACGTATTTAAACTTAATTTAAACAGCAAAGTAGCAGTTCATATCTTACTCATGCATGCTAACTTAAAACCTCAATAGGACACACAAGGAATAAATTCACCGAGTTCTGCATTAAATTTTTGTCTTTCGATAGAGATGATGAATTATCACCAGCATAAAAGTGTGTATACACATACACACACACATTTATCCATACATACACTAAAAAGAAAAAAAAAAACAGATTCCAGGCCAGGTGTTGGAAGAAAGCCTGCAATTTGCTCATATATATGTAAGGGAAATGCTAGCGTACTGCACGCGGCTATGATTTTCCAGCAGAACACCATTCTTACATTTCTTTTGCATTAATCCCTGACCCTGGTATCTCAGCAGCATAATCCCCATTTAGCATTAGTAGCAACGGCTTCTACTGTGAGGAACTATTTTTCGATAAGTAAGCACCGATTCAGGCAAAGCTTTTGAACAGCATATTCCCAGCTCAGCAAGAAACCCACACTCCTGAATGAACCGGAGCACATTACTGAGAGAAAGTTCATTAACCTTGCTAGATTCAGGGGTTAACAGGATAGCTGAAGAAAGGAACAGAGTGAATAGCTCTGATGCAAAACAAATTAAAATGAATGTCATCACTCCTTTTGATATTCATTAGTTGATTCAGGGGAAGAATGGTTTTCTTAAATTCGCAAGCATTTATCTACAAAAAACAGGTGTACATCTGCTGCTCAAGTGCTTCTTAGTGCTAAAGAGAAGAATAACGTGCGGAGACTCACCAGTTCCACCGAGGGAGTAGCTGGGAGAGGGAGAAAAGACCTGAGCAGCAAAATCCTCAAACGTCGTTACTTCTTTATGGTTCTGGATTATTGCTTCAAGGTACAGAGCTCTTTCCTCGTAGCTGCAACAGCCAGGTTAAGGAAATGTGTGCACAGAGTTAAATGCTCTTACAAGACATGCAAGAACACCGGCAGTTCAAGCCCACAGAAACGCTAACAAAGCTGTACACCGGTGTGGAAAAGAGAGGACCCAAACTACACAATACTGCTTAACATTTCTGAACAGGGGCAGCCAGGAGTGAGCACACAGTTGCTTGAAATGATGGACGACACCTTTTAGCTTCATTCATGAAAAGTTGTGACTCGGTAGGTCCAACAGATTGCTAAAGTTACGGGGGGTAAACCCAAAACCTCCAGAGTGCAGGCTTTTTGAAACCACAACCCAGTTTTAACAGAAATTAGCATTATGGAAAGCTCCTGGCACACCGTCTGCCTGTTAAAATAACCCTGTCAGACTAGAAAAATGATTAGACTGGGGGAAAAAGCTGCAGAATAGAGGAGAAAAAAACAAACAAACAAGCACACATTTATTTGATCATTATACACTTCTTAAAAGAAATTAACAGTAATAAAAGCAAATCCTGAAAGTGTGAAGTTTACATTGAAGGCAGATGCTGGAAGGTATATCATTATGTATCCTAAATGAATGATGCACGTGGAAAAAAAAAAACTTGCATGCATTATTGTCTGCATAATGCAGACAACAAAGCAATATAAAATCAAGACTATTGCCTTTTAATTAAAACTCGGCAACCTGGAACACGCAGCATT
The DNA here is from genome assembly GCF_964034855.1 of Anser brachyrhynchus. Classification (NCBI taxonomy): domain Eukaryota; kingdom Metazoa; phylum Chordata; class Aves; order Anseriformes; family Anatidae; genus Anser; species Anser brachyrhynchus. The sequence continues at coordinate 11,263,365 of NC_137696.1, read as the reverse complement.
CAAATGTGTAATCAAAAACCAGTCACCAATAAAACTTACAAGCGTAACAAGCTGAAGCAACTTTCCAGCTGTCTTAATAGGACCCCTGCTTGCGGCAGCTTTTCAGAGTGGAGAAAGCAAATCTTTTTCTTTTGTGTGCAGCTTCTGTTTTCTCAGAAGGTGAATCATACACTTCCAATAACAGGATAACGCCTGAAACAAATCTACAATGGGCTGAAGAACCTCACGTATGACTTTCTGAATTAACGCTCGCAGGAGCCAGTATGACATCTCATTCTCCATTTCCTTGTTTTAAACAAAAGTTTTCAGATCCTCATTGTGCTTCTGTTGTGCGGAAATGTATTCTAACTCTACGAGGCTGTTATGGGGGAGAAAAGGCCAATTTAAATTTAGAAATTAGGAGCAGACAGAGGAACACCAGTGACAACATAATGCAGGTGAGGGTATTTAAAATTGAAAAGCATTACTAATTAATATTGAAGTGCCATTTGTGACTTTCATCACATTAACAAAAACGCTTTGCAACAGCATTAAAAAAATCAGAGCACTTAAAAATAGGACATGGTGGCTCTAGTGTTTTCTCTCAATGGGAAAAAGCAAAGTGCGTCTTAGCTGTATGCAAGTTCCTAGAGTTGCTGTGGATAAGACAAAAAAACAAAAAACGGTAGTTTGGGCTTTAAAGCTAGCAGAGGACGGCAGATATGTGATAAATCTTCTTACAAACTTCCCGTGGAAGCCTGAAGAAAGAAAATCAATAGATGCCGTTTCAGAGCGTGCACCTGCTGACAGCGTTATTTGCTTAGCGGTGCTCCCTTTTCTCCCCTAAGCCCAGGAGAACGCATTCTTGATAGCGCAAGCATTAGCCTGCCTGCGTTTGGGGCTGCCTCCCTATTATGGGTTGAACTCCTGATGACTCTTGTTAATGAAAAGGCTGCCAAACTTCCTCGGAGAGGAGGCACACGCCTGGGCCCTATTCTAAAGGGACTGACGGATGCCATTCACTTCTCATTACGAAGATGCTTATTCCGTGGCGCGCTCGGCTGTTGCCAGGGCTGTGCGGCGCGCGCTTGGGCTGTCAGCGGGGTGCGCGGGCGGCACAGCCGTCTGGCCAGCAGCCCCTCCGCCGCAGAGCTGGCACGTGCGGGCGCAGCAGGGAGGGAGCGAGGCGTGACAAATCGCTGAAAGGGCTCGGCCAAACTGGCGGCTGCCGGCCACCTGAGCCTGTCGCCCCACCATCCGTGCGCCCCGCACTGCGCGCCCCGCAGTCTGCTGGCGGGCCCATGCGAGGCGAGGCAGGGAGGCCAGAAAGGCTCTTCTCGCCACGCCTAATTGCATCCTGCTGCTTAATTAAAGGCCCGGCACATCCAACACTGCAGTGAACAACGTGCACAACAACTGCCAGCAGAGCAGAAGTTTGTACCCATTTCGTTGAAGGCTGCTCGGAGAAACAGAGTGACGAGGTTTCGAGGAGGCTGGCTGCACACATCTTACAGCCCGTCCTTACGAGACGGAAGATAGCCGAAAGTACACAAAAAACTGGCCAAAATCCACTCAGCCAACCAGCTGGGCAGCCAAGGGAGAAGCACCTGAACACCAGGCGCGAGGGTTAGGCCAGCACCCAGAGCTATGCGGACTCACCAAAGGCTGCCAAAATCTGTTGCGGGCATCGTTAGTCAACAGTCAGATACCCTGGAGTCCCAATAATGTATTTTGGAGTGTCCGAGAGAACACAAAACACCCAAAGAACAGCAATACGAGATGGGGTGTGCAGAAGGCTTGGGGATCAGCATTTCAAAGCCACTTGTACCATAGCAATCTGCAACAGTCTCTGAACTGCAGCCCCAAAAGCTCCCTGCCCATCACCACCCAACAGTGCTCCCACCCCGGTAATCGCAGTGCAACACTCAGGCTTGTCAGGGCTGCAGTTGTTGTGCATTTGCTGTGCCCTCACCCTGAAGGACCAGGGATCGGATTTTACTCATTTAAACTTATTAGAACATTAAGTTAAGTCAAATCTTTTTAACATGAAATTTGTGTCACATCTCTGGAACGAGCATGTGACATGAACCTGCCCCCCGAGTGCGAAGCCTAGGTGAAGCGAATATTTGCCCAGGGCCATATAAACTATGCCTTGCATGCATCAGCAGCCCAGCCTCCGCAGCTCATTGCTATGCTGCAGGTTAAGCAGGGCCAGGAGAAAGCCCGAAGTGCCCGGCTGGCATTGCTGCAGAAGCCTCAAGGCTAGATTGCTGAAGTGAAGCATGCAAATCGTTTCTGGGGATGGCCTGGCTGCAGAGGATGGGTTATGATCTTGAACCCTACCCTGCCGAAGGAGCTGGACAGCTGGCTTCCCTGATTAACTAAGCCCCCATTTATCTGAAGGTTTTGGGCGTCCCCTGAGATCTCCAGATAAACGGAGTTATACCAGACATTCAAAGGAGCTGATCAAAAGCAGCCTCTTTTAATATGTATGGCAATTTGACCCACCTCTTACGCAACTGCATTATTTTACATTTTGCTTCTACCATGACAACACTCTAGTGCAAAATGCTTTCAACAGGAACAAACATTTTTATCTGATTCACATGCTGAATGATGCAGAGAGCCATGAGAAGGCATGAATTTATCGACCATGAATATATATATATATAAGAATGCATGACAGCAGGAATTTAGCTCCAAATAGAATACAGCAAATATCAGTACTTCAATGCTATGAGGTTTTATAACTCTTTTATCACTTTTTAAATTATTTTAACAGCTCAACCATGCACTGCAAGCCAAGCAACAAACATCACGATGCTCAGATAAGCTACTTGAAACACACCACGTTGCCTTACTGCAGGCAGCGGGATGCGCCGTGAAGTCATGTGAGTCCCACTCCGGACCTCCTGCCGGATGGGGAGCCCCACAGCAGACAGAAGGCAGCGCTTCTGACAGCTGCCCCAGGAGCGGGGAGCAGCCGGCGCAGCTCTGAGCCAGCTCCCCCGGCACCCAGCACCATGCCAGCACAGGGGGCTCCCTGGGAGAGCCAGGGCTCTGTGGGGCTGGGGACTTGCCAGGGGGTCGGGAGGCATGCCGTCCTGCTGCTGCCCCTCCGCTCTGACTGCAAGCTCGCTGCCACACAGCCGCGAGCTTTCAAGGGGGTTCTGTGCACGTTTTGCCTGTAAAAGATGTGAAGTGACCACGACCCGCAAGCATCAGTCCCACATTTGACCTCTATGAGATGGTGCCAGCTTCAGACGTGCAGTGTAAAACATGGAGACTTTGGACATCCCTCCAAGCCCTGACCTCAAGCAAAAATACCAGGTACCCATCACTGCCAGCAATTCCTTCTTCACCCTATTTTTAGAAAACAAAAACATTTTGGCAACATTTTCATATTCTCACCAATATATGGAAACAACCATGCATTTTGTTGACATAGCACTCTTTTCATGCAAACAAAAGCCAAAATTATTTGTGGGTTTTTGAGCAGGCAAAGCGAGAACTGCCTGGCTACCCTCCACTGCTTGTTGTTTGTGGTGTGCCAGTGCCAGGGGGCTCCTGTCCCGGACTGGGACCCAACTGCCGGAGTCCATGAGGAGCACACACTGACACGACTGTTCCTCTGGCTCCGGAGGGTACACCAAGGAAGTTAATGCTGACTGTTGGCATGAACCAATTGCAATTCCCATCTGTGATGTGAATCCCACCCCGCGAAGATCTTTCAGGGCATCTGGCCAGTGGAGAAGCTGAAAGTATAGAGGCAGACAGCTCTTTCCAACCCATCAGACACCAAGGCTGTCTACATGATCACAAGCCAACTCCTGCTTCCACCCAAACAGGGAGACTCGAAGGAAAGAGAAATTCTTTGAACTTATGGTTAAATGCACGAAGCACGTTTCACAACTCTACCCCAGGGGCTTCCAGCCCCACCTCCAGCTCATGCAGGTGATTCTCAGGTGTTGTGTAGGCAAGACACGGAAAAACTATTTTGCAAGTAGCTGTTTGCTTGGGCTGGCCTGACAGACCCTGCAGCAGAGGAAATGCAGTGCTGTTTTACTGGCTGTCCTTTCAAGATGTCAGTACCGAAGAAGTATAAATAAGTCTTTTCTGACCGTTATATTTATTTCAATATCCTCTTAATTTGTACCATGAGAACCAAAGCTGGGTACTCAAAAAGACTTTGCCCCTGACACAACAACAGTGGTTTTGAAAACAAACACGAGTATAAATGTTTGGGACTTACCACAGTAGAATAAAGCAGGGGCCATAAAATTGAGGCCAACAAATGTGGTAGATGACCTTTATATGCCTGACTGTCCTCCTCATGGCTCTGAGCACTGAAGAGCTACCGTGCTTTTAAAATGCTGTGACAGGTAATTTCAGTGTGAAAGTCAATATGCTTCAGTCACTTATGGTCTAGTAACTGTCATCACTGTGTAAATTTAACTGAAAACTTTTTGGGGAATTTCAGTAACACATATCCTTCACTGAACAGGTGCAATTAAACTACACCTGTCAGCAACTGCAGATTTATTTATTTATTTTATTTTAAACCAAAGCATCTGAGATTATTTAGAGAGTGATGCATTTTTAAAGACTGTTACTGTGCCATGGCACACCACCAGAGGAGGCTGCCTCTGTGTAACTGTCTGACTCGAAGCAACGGCTGCATGAGCGGGAGAGAGTTGGCTCTGCACCCTGTGCCAGCCCCACGGATGCTGTCTGTCCATCTGTCCGCAGAGCAGCCAGGGCAGAGGCTGCTGCTTGCAGGCAGGTGCCAGGGCTGGTGCTCCTCCTCATCTGGGCAGAGGCGGGCAGAGGAGTCTCTTCTGCCAAAATGAGGAGAGCATCCTCTCTGCAGCATGACTTCCCTTTGCTCCGCCACCCTTCCTGCAATTTGCTTCTCCGGCTGCTGCATACCACATGGGGATCTGCAGGCACAGGCAACGGCTCAACCAGAGCCCCTGGGTTTTTCAGAGCCTCTGCTCTCACCCAAACCAGCAGGTATGGAGACATTTCCCAGCAGATTTGTGCTCTGCAGAAGGCGTGCCTGGAGCCTCAGCACCACATGCCAGGAGCTTTGCCATCGCCCTCTCCAGTGTGGGGCTGGCATCCTGCTAGGGGGCCACAAAGGATGCTAAGTAGTGACCGATACAGACAGGGCTTCAGGTACAGCCACAACATACAGCAACAAATAACCCGTAACTGCTTAAAGTAACACAGCAGACTTCCTCGGCACTTCCAAAATGTGCTGACACGTTTGTTTGCCCATGGATGATCACCATTAATTACTTTAAAGAGGAAAGTGAAGCAAAACAACAACAAAAACACGCTTCACACTGTTTGAAACCAGCTCCCTGGAAATCAAGCCATGTTGCAGCAAAATCCTACCCAAGGGCCCTGCAGCAGAGAGCATATGCTCCTGCTCTTCGAGCTGAGCCCGCTCTGGTGCTGGCCCATGGCTCTCACCAGGCAGCGCACGGCCCAAGGTGCGCAGCGAGCCACCAGCCTGGCAGCTGCGCTCACACCGCCCTGGGATGTCAAGAAGCTGTGGCACATTAGTCATGGCGAGTGCTGCAGGGGAGACTTTTGCATTTATTATGAATAAGGCAGAAACCAAGCTTTCGTCTTAATTTAGTCCTCTTCCTCCTTGCGGGAAGCCCCTAGGAGAAGATAGCATTATAGAGCAATCACATAATGGTAGGAGGGAAGGAACAACGGGTTGCTTTCCCAATACGACACAGGTCTGTACTCTAACGACGCTCATGTTTACCCACATCTTGAGCTTTTTTTTACTCTAATGTAGAGTACTTGTAATGATCCCCTGTCAGGTATCCCTGTTGGTACAGATACCAGCAACGTTGACAATAATGTTAGAAATGCACCTCGTTTCCTTTATCAGCTTTGTTTAACTGAGACTGTTCTTAATACAGCAGAAAACCAACACTGCAGCAGTGCACAAAACCGTGGCAAAACTACCAAACATACATGTAGATAGAAAAAGGGCACCCTGAGTTCTGCGTTGTACAGACGGCCCTCTGCACATCCCAGGTCCAGTTACAGCTGTGCTTCATGCTCCACCATACTGATAAGACTTTGATTACAATATTTCCATTGATTAAAAGGACACCATAATTGCCTATTGCCAGTTACTGCACCAGAAGCCCTAGCTAGTAAATCATTCTGCAGAGCACACAAAGATTTAACCACTAAGAAGCTCTCTCTGAAAAATGGTCTGTCATCCTGCAAGAACTAATGACTTCAGTTATGCAAGTTTATGGCCAGCGCATCGTTGCCTATCCCACTCTGAGAGATACCCTACAGGAACAGACGCTGCCCAGGTCTGATTGAAAGCCACCTTCCCAGGGTCCTGAAATGCAGTGGCTGTTTCTCCTGAGGGCAGTGGGGTCAGTTACCTTCTGGCCATCTCTGCGCACTACTTACTCCTGGAAAGAAGCTGCACTGTGCAACAAAAAGGATGAGTGAGAGAGGCACAGAAAGAGGGGGGCTGGGGTGATCCACAGGTCTCCCCACAGCAGGAGACCCCTGGGGAGACGGACCTGCACAGGAAGTTCACGGAGAGCAGAGCCCGGCCATGACCTGCCTTTGCCTACGCAGCGAGTGGGAGCTGCTGTCGTGCAGACTCTTGGCTATCCGGGTCCAGAAGGAAAGCTGTCCGGTGGTTGCAGAAGACAAATCCCTAGGTCGTATTTTCACAGAGATCATTATAACACCATGGTTGTCCCACTTTATCAGTGTACGTACAGCTGCTGATGCTCATGTTCTGCAATTATCTGGCTTGTTCCACAAACTGGGTGATCATCAAGGGCTAAATAACTGCAGGAAAGGTCACATGTTACCGAGCAATGCTTCCCCCGTGCTTTGTTGCAGTCTTAATTTTATTCAAACACTAACAAAATGCACCTATTTCAGTAACTCCACTAATGGGCTGTTACTTTTGGACATCTTAGAAAAAGGGCAAAGGTACAAAGGTTCAATTATTTGTCATTTACTTATGCCATCCAGTTCCTTCAAATTGGCTGCTTGAACACACAGAAATAATATATTATCTTTGGTCTACTATTGTTAAGCACATAGCAGCAATACTATGCCCTTTTGTTGTTATTAGCATCTTTGTTAGAGCAGACACCTGTTACAGGGACGAGGAGGCTTCCTTTCAAAGCATGGGTATTTTTCCACTAGAACAGTGTTCTGGTAATTTGTTGTTCGTGAAGAACAGCCGTAGGGTTTTCAGCCCTGCTCAGACTTGCCCACACTGCCCTGTGGGAGGGATGGCAAAACTCCTGACAGCTTTTATCAGGCAAATCAGGAGAACTTTTGAAAACCTCAACCCCGTAATAACAGCAATAAAGGCCGACAAACATAACACCAGATGCAAGACTGTGAACCGATGTCCTTCCAAACACGTAATCATTTCAGAGGTATCATTCAAGTGGTTGCAGAAATGATTGCTTGTGAAGCCTGACATTGTGTTGCACTAAAAGCCTTCACAAAACTTCGTGGAGAAAGAACCAGCTCTGTTTGCATTGACTGGTCGGCTTTTGCAATTCCCATTCTTCGAAGAAAAAAAGACTGACTGAGAGACTGGACACTTCAGGGACTGTTTGGGAGACTGCAGTGTTGTTTTGGAGCTACAAAACCAAAAGCCACAAAACATTGCTAGCGGGATCGTGCCTCTGCCTTCCGCTTCGTGTGGGTGCTTTCTCAGAGCTTGCACTGCGTGCGTCAGGTTAAGCATAAAATTGCTAACTCACTCATTTTTGCAGCATGTGTGGACCAAATATTTAACTAAAGTCAAACCTGGTGTGTGCTATCACACTATATAGCCTATCTGAACGTGCGACATAAAGACACTGTCCACCAGTGCCTGTGATTAATTCACCACTTACAGATGGCCGAGCCATGTGGGCATTATTCAGCCTGTTCCAAGAGCGAGACCCTCGCTGCTTGGCTGGGTGACCTACTGGAAACGAAGGGGCCAGTACGTGCTAAGTGAGAAACAAATATACTGTGTCCACACAAATAAATTAAATATGCCCAGGGATGCTCTGGTTCTTCACCTATCTTGCACGGAGCACCTTGCATCTGTGCTACTTAAATTCCTTGGTTTCCAAAGCAGGATGGCTACATTCAGATATTTTACTCATAAGAAGAGGGAAAACCTTGCAGAGAGGGTGCATTATTACCATCATTTTACAGATGACAGAGGTACAGAGAGACTGGAAATGTATTTCAAAGTGATACAGGATGATTTTTGTGGTTAAGGAACTAGAGAACAGCCGATGTCCTGCCTCTCTCTCAGTAAAAAGTGCTTGGAAAATTTAAAAAAATGCAACTGATATACTTTTAAAACACTTCCACTAACTAATGTATTTTTGAAACATAAAAGTGACTTAAATCAGGATTTTTCATGAATAGGAATTTTGTGATTTTAAAATCTTAGTCAAGTAGCTCTCTTGCTCCCTTTTTGCAAAGCTAGAATTTCTCTCTTTCTCTTCAGATAAAGCATTTGCTTTTGGCAGCAGTAGCACACTGTGAAACACCCAAATCCAAGCCGTTGGCTAATCTTGGACTTCAGTATCTTTAGCTTCAGGCCATGTATGTGTATTAAGTAGGGAATCAAGTTCAGCAGGAGAAGCAGAAACAGTTTTTCTGGTAGCTTATTGTTTGTATTTGACAGCTGTTGGAAACTGCTTACATGCTGGAAATATTAATAGTCTTGATGGAGATAAGTGAGTCAGGCAAGCAGGAATTACAAGTGCTGTTTATCACATGGCTCTACTATATGGCTGCAACTTCCTCTGGACAAGGCAGATAATGAGATTTGGTCACAAAACACACGCAGCAGACACTGGAATGTTTACTTGGAGCCATAACCAGAAAATAAACAGGGTGGCAGGGCTAAGTGAAAGCCTTGCGCCTTCTCGTAAATGCGATGCTGCTCCCACAGGTCCACACAGTGGCAGCAATTGCTGCTCGAGCCTACGCAAGAGAGGAGAGCATCTTTCTCTCTCCTATGGACCTTGTTCCAGTGCCTCACAACTCAGCTGCTGTAACATCCCATACAGTGCCTACCCTCAGGGCACTCAGAAATAACACTGGTGCAGAACGCAGCTGTCTGCTTAGCAAGAGAGGCCTTGGCCTGGATCCGCGCTGGCTCCCCATGATGGTCCCAGGTGGAGCCTCTGACCGCCAGGACAGGGGGCTCCTCTCAGGGATGTGCCTTGAAGGGATGTGCCTCACGGGGATGCACCTTGCAAGGACGTGCCTCGCAGGGACGTGCTTTGCAGGGATGTGCCTCACAGGGACGTGCCTCACAGGGATGCTCTGTGGCCAGTGCCAGTCCACCCTGGCTGGGAGTCCCTCACCACAAACACAAGGCAGATGCCAGTGGGGGACACTCAGCCACAGACCCAATCTTCCAGCTTTTACTCATGCTTTTAGGAAAGGAGCAGACTGGACTGTACGGCCTGTGAGTTTTGTTTATTATCAGCTGATGACAAAATCCTGTTGGAAGTCACTTGTATCTTTAAAATTTAATACAAAAAAAAAAAAGACATGATAGCCTGTAAGAGCACAAGAAAGAGACTTATAAAGTCTTCAAAACTGTGTTGCTGTATTTTGTCATTGCATATTTGAAAATACAAACGAACACAAATACATGCACATACATCCACAAGCACACTTCTCCTTATTTCAACATGTAATTGTATACACCCTTCTCGGTGTATGCTAGCATTGCTACACTTATTTTCATCGCGTTCTCCAAATGCACACATACTCACCTGAAGTCAGACATGTCACCACACTGGTACGCTGCCTCTTAAAAACTTCACATGCCACACCAGGTTTGCTCCTCACCCTGCTCTGCTGCACAGTGCAGCTCGAGAAGGGCACAGGTCACAGCATTGCCTCAGAGTCAGTATTTTCTAGCTCCATCACAGCAGTACCAAAGCGAGTGCGCATTTAACAGCCTCCCAGGATAATGGTGTACTCAACGCCATAGAAAAACTGAACTACCCAGTGATATTCTAAGTCATTCTCAGCCTTTAAAATGAAACAACTAGAGACGGGAAGTGGGAGATGATGACGGATTTATTATTCAAAACCCCTGCCTGGAGAACTGTTCATCAGGCTTATGAGACAATTCAGTAACTTGCAAGATAATTTTGCTCCTGTAAATCAGAAGTCAACTTTTGTCTCACCATTACACCTCAATCATAAGAGAAAGCAAGCAGAAATTTCCAAAATACTTTCTCATACACTCACTTCAGAAATCTGGACGCTTTGAAAGTTGAAAAAGTGATAATTATTGACAGGTTACACATGACGAGAAGTGCAAAGGCAGGAGGACAATTCCAAAATAGTTTAAATAACTGAGGAGAGGAATCTGGTGTATGCAGCTGTGCACCACAGCACACAGCCCGTGTCCTGTGGGTGGGCACGAGGACAGCTCCTGCTCCTCGCTGAGCCTCTCCCTGCAAGTTCCCCACGGGGCTGGCCATGGAAAACCAGAGGATGTCTGCAAGCAACCCCTTGATCGGAGCACCTTTGAAAAGCACAGAACCTCTCTCTATGAACTGGCTCACCTTGCCTTTAAGGGGCATCATGGTGACCTTACCTGAGAAACTGCCTGCTACTACCAGCTGCCACACTCCTAACAGCAAAACCAGCACATGCCGGGGCAGATTAATGTGTAACACTCCTGCCACAATGCTCTGTGGTGCTTACTGATTTACCTGGTAGGTAAACACACAGCCCTGCAGAACAGCAAGAACAGAGGATGATAAAATTGCCTAGAAAACCTGTGCTGAATGGGGAAGGCCAATGCTTAACTGTGCACTTGCACACGCAAACTGTGGGGTACTTTTTGCCCACTGCATACTCACAAACCAACTGAGATTACATTCATCTATAAATTTGGTAAGTCTGCTTTTCGTGTTTCTGTGTAAGATGCTACAGTGGTTATTTAAATGGGGTGTATATGCCGGGAATTCAGGATACCGCAGTTATCTGTAGGCTTCATGGCAGATCATGTGCATATTGGAAGACAGCTTTTGACTGTCTTTTTTTTTGTTAAGTACAAAAAAAGTCTTCTCTGTGTTAAACAAAGACACCTGAATAGATGCCTTTCTGCATCACAGATGCTCTTGCAGAGGCAACGTCAAGCCCAATCCCGAGGTCACAGCCAGAGTATGATGGACTGTGACAGAACAGGGCCACACTCCACACCTGCATGGGCATGAGACCGGCTGCACCAAGCTGCTGCCGAGCAGCACGCAGAGGTACTTGAATGTACAGGTGCAGGACTTCCCCTCCCACAGCACAGGCACAAAGGTCACCTTCGTGCCTCAGACACTGCCGATGAACCAACAATCTCTCCACCAGATTCTCACTCTTTGGTTGAGGAAAAACCTTTTCAGATTAATTTATAATCATGTTTTTCACCTACTAAAGGTTAATAAACCATCACTGTCAGATTGACAAGAGTATAAGGATCAGGCTTCTGCAACCAGAACAAAATATAATTACAAAAAATAATTTTGCCCCTTCTACTTTATTACAGATCTTTTCATTATGTCTGGGACCAACACTGAATAGCTCAGTTTCAGGTCTATTATACTTGATAATTTACATTCATTACAATCAGGAATAGGTAACTGTGGGGCTTATTATCACATCCATTACCAGTGACACCATTTGCAAGATGCTCAGCACTAAATGCACTTGTTGCTGCAGCAATACAGGCTGGGAAATTGCTCTACATGAGAGGGTAGGAAGGAACTGTGCATCAGGAAAAGACAGCCAAGAAATCAGGGGGGATGTCCTGGCTTTAAATTAAAAAAAACAAAAACGAGGGACCCCCAGGCACAGGGGATCTGGGTCCAGTCCAGTGCACACCTGGCATCCCCGCGCTGCTGGGTGCTGTGGCCACTGGTGCCCAGTGCCCGGTGTGGGTTTGTGCCGCCGGCAGTGCCCGGTGCCCGACGCGGGCTCATGCCAGTGCCCAGTGCCTGGTGCCCATGGGGCAGGCGCAGTGCAGCACCTGGTGTGCCGGTGCAGGGCCCTCCCCAGCAGCTGACTGCGAAATCTCCCTGCCAGGTGGCTGCGCTTCAATTGCATCAGCTAGGCATTGTAGGGTTAACAAGTATCCGGAGGAAATCTTTTATTCATATAACACAGTACGCCTTTTGTTGATCTTTGAATAATGTTGCTTAAAATCCATTAAATTAGAATACTCTTTCAAACATGCAGACTGCAACAGGTACAGCAGTATGCATCCACCGCTTTCTGCTCGCCCAGCTTTGTCATTGGCACGAATGAAAATCTGATCCCCAAAAGCAGATGATTAAGCCAGCATTTAAAACAACATTTTTTTTCCCTGGAAGTGACCTCTCAGTAGGGAGAACGGATTCCCCTTTCACTGCATAGCTCAGCCGGTGTACATGCTGTGATGTCTCTCAGTTTCCCCAAAGGAGTAAATTAAAATTCTGGTGCATGTTTATGAAATCTGCTTTTTTACTTATACAGTGGGCAGTGTGGGGGGGAGGAAGCAAAACTGAAAATGTAAGGGAGTCCTTCACAAACAGGCAAGCTAATACAACAGCTTCACTGCTGCTAAGTTCTTCTAAATGTTCTGTTCTTTCTAGAACATTTAAAATATATATCTTCTCCCCCACAGGCTTTAAGCAATTCCAGTTGGTCATAGAGGCTTACCATCCTATTTAATTAAAGGGCAAAAAATGAGCTAATGACTGAACTGTGTGATGTAGCATTGAAACAACCACATTCTAAATTCAGGCATGGGATGTGGACAAGGCACATCACCAGGAGAGAGGTGGGACAATCACCCCCAGAGCAAAGACCCCAGGTACTCAGGAGACTGGGGTTGCACAGATATACAGGGGAAAGCATCCACGAGCAATTCCGCCGTGAAAGCAGCAAGGTGCTGGCACAGGCTTCGTGCTCCTGCCCATCACCAAGGTGCCTGGGTTATGGAGTGTGCGTTTCCATCACGATGAGATTATAGGCTGATTCCCAGAATGACAGCACTTTGTTAAAATGGAAAATTAATCTGATTTGAAAAGGCAAACGAGAGAGCTAGTGCTGCTGTAGAGGAGGCTACCATACGGAGTAGAAATCCTGCGTGAGTCAGAAGTGGCTCCTGCTCTCACCTCCGTGAGCAATCACCGGCGAGAAGCATGCTGCCTCGGTGCCTTTCCCTGTGACCACCCAAAAACGCACAGGAGCCCCAGTGAAGGAGCTGAGCTGCTCCGCCCTGCGCAGCCCCGTCCACCTGCTTCCCGATGGGGCTTTTTGATGCATCTCACTGTAGGCAGCACAGAAACCGTGCTCCCTGGTGTGCTGTGCTACTGCGACCACCATCACCCATGCAACTGACCCGTCCCCATTGAGAGCCTCAGAGCAGCGCCACAGCCCGCACCGACTGCCAGCTTTGTGGACTGGGAGAAGGACCCCTGCAGAAGCAGGGGGCTGGGGAGCAAAGCGCCTGGTGCACAGGATTGCTGGATGCTCAGCAGAATTGCTTTGCTCTTTTATTACTTTTTTATTTTTTTAATCACGGTACCAGAAGGAAAAGCTTTGGTGGCATTCAGGCTCAACAGCCCTTGTCACAGACACAGGCTGAGCAAAGAGGGGAAGTCTTCTTTTTTTTCTTGGCTTTCATTAAAACACATCATTTTTTCTTATTATTAACACTGTTCCGCGAAGACAGTGCCCTTTAAATTGAATTTCTGAAGTTCTCTGAAGCCCTTCACTGCTGAGTCATTTCAGACATAAAAGGAGGTAATGGGGATCCCAATGAGAAAGGGGGAGAGAAGAAGATGAATTTTTAATGAAGCATCAAAGCTGGGGGAAGTAAACAGGGAAGGAGACTTGGGCCAGTGATGCAGGGAAGAAGGCACGGGGCAGGAATGCTGTGTGCTGCTGCCACTGCACCTTAAGAGAAAATATTTCAAGTGCAGACATATGCAAGATTTTTCTTTATGCAGGCTTTTTTTCCATTTTTTTTAAGTCTTAATTTTATCAATTAAATACTTGAGAAGCCATTAGCTTTCTCAACTCCCACCTTTTAATTAAATTTCCTTTTTTTTAATTACCTAAAAGAAACTGCATGAGAAACACTTTTGAACATTTCCTAGTTTATAGTTTAATATGCAACTTACTATTTTTATGATTACAACTTTTTCAAAGCTGTAGTTTTCTACTACTTGAGAAACACAATAGGCAGTTTTTCTGATTCCTGAGCAGCAGACTGTTGAGCATGTATGTGAGCTTACACTTTCCTAAAGCATCCATCCTACAGCTAGTTTATAGATATTGAGCTTACTAACTCTAAACTCAAGCACCAAATTTCACCCAGTTTTAATAAGGAAGATTTTTATCACTCATTTGCCCACTACTTTGTCTTCTATAGAGCACAATCAATGCTAAAATAGCTCCTGCACAATTGTACACTAACACTTTCCATATATATCTTCACAGGGGATTCAGTGAACTATTTCTTAGCAGTCAAGAACAAAAGGAAGATCAACATTTTGGCAAAGGTAAGAGTAGATATAAACAGCCTTTCTCCATGCAAATCTGTTACGGCGACTGTGCTGTGACCTGCATCAATCCCCTGCTACGTGAGCTGTGAGTAGCCTGCAAAATTTCATCCATTTTCTGGAAAATATCCACTGCAACACAAGATGAGCCCATCCAAATAATTTCACTTGCTAATTAACTTTGGAAATACATTACAGCCTTGTCTTCAAGAGTTATTTTTACAGACTACAGCACCCACCACACCACCAAGCTTGCTTTCTATTTTAAAACTGAATTGTATGACTTGGTATAACAGCAGTAATACTGCCACCTAAGTGGATTATTTAAAATAAAATATTTGGCTTTTGGAAACACCTATTTTCAATAAAGGTCTTGGCTTTGCCTTGTTATTCATCTGTGCAGGCACACTGTTATCTGATCCCAGAATAATGCCATTAATATTATTGCATATTTATATTATGCTACCTTGAGCAAGGTTTGGCTACCAGGGTATTAGAATCTGCCTTCATGAGGCAGATACTGTTCTGCAGCGTAAAACAATGACCAGCACTTCTGAATGAAAAGGGAGAAAGCGAACATTAGCACATCAAAGGCCCCTTTCTGAAAGAAGAAAAATTGCATGATGCACACTTTAATCTTTCTGACAATCTATGCACAGATTGAACTGAATTCTATTTTTCACATAAATGTGAATGCTCAATATGAGGACATCTTTACCAACAGCAAAAAGAACACAGGACATGGTAGTGCAGTCTTTGAACTTGTAAAGTATGGATTAACATGCAATAATATTTAACCACTGAGAGAGAACTGCATCCTTCTTTTATGAGCTTTCCTCATAAACCCAAATAATGTAAACATACATTTCACAGGCAACATACTGAGAAAATGTTATAAATATTTTTATCCTAAAATAAAAAACAATTTGAGAAATGTTCTCCCAAATGGAATACAGGAAATATTAAAGTCTTCAACCAAATGTCTATTATTTAAAATCAGCTACCCATCACAGAACAGCCTTAAGTGTAATTCACTTAATTAGCACTTCTATTTAGCTGAGGGCAGAACAGGACTTGTGTTTACAGGTTTAAGGGACAATATTGCTATAACATGTATGCAATGTATATTACACTAATGACACCCATTCTGCTGCCGTAAGCTCAGAGATTTCTGCACGCCGCTGCCACCGGCCTGCGGAAGATGTCTGCCGGTCGAAGCCTGGCCAGGGCTCCCAGCTCCTGACACCAGGCGCAGGGGGAGACGCTTCCAGGCAAGGTGAGGGCATACCAACTGGCTGGCATGGCTCTCCCTCGACCCCCTCAAGCAAGTCCTTCTTGCAGCATAACACTGAGAACTTTGATTGCCTCTTTTCCGCTGAGGCAGAACGCAGGTTCATTCTGTTTCCTCAGGAGCAAGCCAAGAGCAGAGCACTGGTGATGCGAGGCTCGGGTGCCTTCCAGCAGCTAGCTGCACGCCTGAAGTGGAGCACGGAGCTGTGGGGACTGCAGCATGGCCTTTAGGCACAGCCAGCTGGACCCACATGGCCTGCAGAGGAACCAGAGGGAAAGGGCAAACAAGCGAGGGGCAAGATCTTCTCCTCCTGTTCCTTCATCAGGATGCTCTGTTTGCTGCTAAAATTTCACCGAGGTGGCCTGTGCATTTTTTCCTGCTGACAACAGGCTAAAGTGTTGAGAACAAATGCTTGCAGTGAGCGGGGAAGGCACTTCACAGGAACCACATCCTAGAGTTTTCTTCTTGTAAGCAAAACTGCATCCTCCGAACTAGTAGCTTGTAAAGGAATGTCGTGGCTTTAGAAGCAAGCCTTACTAAATGCACATGATGAGGGGATTTGTCTCTAAATAAAAAAATAAGCCTAATTCATTTGGTCGTAGCCCAATCGCAGCCGGTGGAATGATGTTCCAGGACAAGCCAGACGAGATCCCAGTGCTCAGCTTGCAGAATGCCACTAGTGGGGAAAGCCGAGGCTCCGAAGCTGAGCCAAAGAGCCCACACCTGGCTCTTGGCACAAATCAACACAATCCCGAACGTAACATGCACGTTCTCAAAAGGTCTGTGGGACAAGCACTTCTCTCGCAGCCGTGCCAGTGCCTGGCAGTAGCATGGCTGCAGCCACACGGAGGGGCAGCACGCTGCATTTCCACTGCCCTGCACCGGTACAGGTGGGGGTCAGTGCAGAGGGGAGGAACACATGGATGGAAATACTGGAAGAGGAACTTAAAGATAACTCTTTGGAAATGTTCCCTTTTAGGGCACTGGAAACACTTGACATTCAGGTTGGAACTGGTCCAAAAGAGGACAGTGACTTGAGGAAAACCCCCAGTAAAAGATCAACATGGCCGGGAACCCCAGCAAAACAGAAAAGGTTGCCTGTGCCTTGCCTTAGGCAACTACGATGCCATAGAGTAGCGTACTGAAGACAAAACAAAAAACAGGTGCTCTTCATACTGTTTTCACAAACAACTTGTGAAATGTAGAAGGCACGCAACACAGCTCGCTTTTCTGAACAGAGCGGCTGCAGCCCTGTGCCTAAGGCTCTTATTTCACTTCAGATTTTGCTTCTCCAGGCCATGCTCTTACTCAAAGCACCAGCTAAAATGCATGCTGCGGGAGTAAAGAGTGGCTGGCCCAGACAGATGGCCTGCTTTAGAGGCAGAATAGGATTTTGAGAGAGTTGAGTGGTATGACTTAATTCTTGTCCTGAATATTTAAGGTGAACACAAGCCAATCCAAAGTGGGTGAAGCACAACTACAGAACTACAACACTGCGCCATACTGAAAAGCCAGCAAGAGACCAAGAACGTGAGAACACCCTCGGGAAAGGTGTCCTTTTCCTCCTTTGCTAACCACCCCAGCTCCAGAGCTGCCTGTGATTGTAATTTGACATTTAAATTCAGTACAGCTATTTGCCTATGCATTCCTAATGTACAGAAAACTTCCAGGGCTGTTTTTCTGAAAAATTCTAATGCTCTTGAAATATGGCCTCTTCTGTCTGATCAGGTAGCAGAAATGTACTTTCGTTTTTAAAAATGCAGCCATCTGTTCATTCTGCACAAACCACTGACTTGCCATGCTGCTGCACAGCCAGAACGCCCACAGATGCCACAGGAGCAATGCTCGAAGTATTTAGGAACTCCTGTCCTACTGCTTTCTCATTCTTTTCTGTTCTGGCCCATTATTACCACAGTCCCTATGATACCTCCCAGCAGCACTAGCCGATCCACTGAGCCCTAAAATCTCATTATACTGAGTATTACAAACAAGTAAAGCTGTCTCGGTGCTGATGTTCTACATGCCACAAAAAATGATATACAAGGGGTGGAAGATGTGTCTGCACACACTCTATTTCAATTTTTCTTCCAGTAAGTGCTACGTATGAGCAAAATGAAACATTTTGCTTACTGGTCTGTGTATATCTTCTTCAGCAATACCAGGGAAGATTAAAACACTGCTGTTCTAGGCTTTAACAAGAACAAGAAAGTCCACGTGAGCTTTTTATTTGCAGCACCAGTTTTACAGAGATTGTAACTGACATGAAAAAAATATACTAAAAGTAAAATTTCTCTAATTTGCCTTAGAGATCCAAGTACTTTGTGTGTTGACTTTTGGGGTTCCAAAATGCACGTTGCTGTGGTATTAAAAAAAAAAAAAAAAAAAAAAAACAGAAATGCTGGCATGCAAATCCTATTCAACAACTTGAGAATACTAAGAGCTTTTACAAGGCAAAGAACATGTTAAAAGTTCATTAATTAAACAGTGCTTGTGAACAGATGGAATGGCTATCTGGGCTCTAATTACTGTAAGTTGGTACAGAGGTTTGCAGACCTTAATGAGGTTCAATAAAATGAATGATTACACATCAATCACAATTAGAGAAACCTGTAAGATGAGCTGAATTATCGTGGCAACAAGTCATAAAACACGGGAGCACAACCCAGCAGGCTCTGCAAAACCTAATAAAGAAAACGTTTCTGGCTTAAAACAGTTCTTCTGGATTTGAACAATTCTTACCCATTGACACCCCCACAAACATGCTCAGTGCTTTAACTAAGAGGGTTATACTGTCTTTCTCTCACATCTGCATAATTGATGAGCCATAGAAAAGTGCAGGGGAGGACAGCACTGAATGGGTTAGCAGAAAAAAGGCGAACAGGGCAATGCTCTGAAAAATAACTGGCTACGGAAATGAAGGGAGCAGGAATCTTTTGTTGCACATTAAATACATTATTGAAAATAAAGACACCAATGTGTCTTTTTATCTTAATGGCAAAATGAAGATGTGAAACGTCAGGTACACAGGCTGCTTAAAACCAGTACAATTAGAAAACAATCTGCAGCTAGCTGGAAAAACGTAGTCGAGGTTATTCAAAACTTTTAGGTGTGGGTGCAGCTGCTATTTCTGCAGTGCCAAGCCTTTAAAGTAACAGAGAGTTTTATTTAACAGTTATGGACAGAAAGCAGATCACAGCCCCTTCTGTGTCTTACCACTGGGCATGCACATGGGAAATGGCGCTGTCAGAGCCTCGAGTGTCCCAGCTGGGACAGACGGTGGCAGCGGGGACAGGAAGGTGCTAGGACGGGGACAGAAATTAATAGTGAGGGGAGGAGTTCACTTGTGATATGCCAAGTCTCCAAACATCAGCTTCCATGAAGGAACACACACAGCTTTCTACTTCTGTCACAGCTCTCTACTTCTGTCATTTTTCCAGTACTCATACACCTCCACCACCTTAACAGTGTTGGTCTGGCAAGCACAGCGCTGAAATGCCCCAGAAGTCAACTTCCAATAGCAGGGAGCTCGCTAGGTATGGCACAAAGTCAGGTAAGAGCTTTCAGACTGAGAGAAAAGAAAAATGCATGTGAGCTTGGGGTTATTTTCTTTATGTTAACCAGGTCCCTTTCAGGTTGATGCATTTTTGGTGTCAAGGCTTTGCAGTAATGAATGAGCGAACGCTAAGCCTGTTTCAATGATAGCGCTAACATTTCTCAGTGAAAGCACTGCTGCTGAAACAGCACTACTTTGTCCAGCTGAAAGGTGGGCAGGGGAATGCCTATAAATTCCTGTTTAGGAAGCCAACAAATTGTAGACCAGCAAGGTTTTATAAGATCACCCACGTTGTTACTCAGGCTAAAATGAACGAGATGGATAATCCTAAACCAATACCCATAAATCTAGCTGTTCAGCAGAAGTTACTGGATCTAAAAAAAAACTGGTCAAGGCCAATTTAGAGACAGTATTAAAAAGCAGAAAATGAACTGTGGTGTGGTTTTTTTTTCAGAAAATGCCGTGTTTACTAGTTACTTCCTTAGTACTACATTTAAGAAATTATTATAAAGCCATCTGCTCCTATACACACACAAGAACACAATTAATCTTACTCTGAAATATACACAAAAAGATGATACTGAGGAAAGAAAATATCCAAGCTGAGTAAGCCAGCCAATGAGCCAAGCATGAAAAAGTATCTTTCTGCCATTCCTCTCCCTTGCTGTCTCCAAGCTTTTGTCCCCAACCTAATAAAGATGTCTCCAGTAACAAGATATTCCAAAACTTCTTCAAGTGCATGTAGAAGGAAAAAATCTTTCTTCTTTAAGGTATGAAGTAGGATTACAGTGATACCCATTAAAATAGCTTTTGTGTAATAGCCATTGACATTACATATGTCCTCATCTTAATATTAGATTCACGGAAGCCCCGGACCAGCCAGGCTGCACGCAGGCCAGGAGGGGATCTAGCCTCACCTCCTCCTCAGAGTGTGGCCAACACTGAATTTGGAAGCTCACTTTTACTTAGAGAAAAACAAAGCAATTAAAAAAAATCAAAGCTACACTTAAAACGTCTCTCCCATTGAGAAAACTATGACTCAACTTTTGAAGGAAGTGATTGCAGCATGTATAGCTGATGAAGAACATATACTGAAGTCAGGTTTTCTCTAAAAATGAAAAAGAGGAAAAGTTTGAAAAAAAATGAGAAATATCTTGGAGATTGCACCTTTGCACTAATGGAAGTGCCTGTGTGGTCAGGCACGTGCCCGAGAAGAGGCCCACGTGTGTTTCAAGCACCCCCACGCCCTCCCACGACCCGTGGAGGTGCACATGTGTGGCTCAGGGCCCTGAGAGCTGCCCTGCAGGATGGAAACCGCAGCTCCTGGGGCTGGCACCCAGGCTTTGGGAGCAGTGAGCAATTGTGCATCTCACTGGGGCTGTGATGAGCCCCCTGGCAGGCCTGCATATGGTCACCTGCCCCTCCGCAGCTCCTGGCTGTCCCTCAGCTAAGAACCACTTCTTCTTACAGGCATCACCCGGCACAAGTGCCAGCCCTGCTGAGCCAGCCCCAGGGGCTCGCTGCAGCACGATGCCCGCTCCCGAGGAGCCCGAGCAGCCAAGATCCTGCCACCTCCATATTTCATCTCACATCCCTTTGTTCTTTTGTTGTGATCGAGGAGCACGGGGCTTCCTGCCACGCCGCCCCGCTCGGCCCCACATGAACTTCCGTCGTGCTTTGTGCCTTGCAACAAAAGTGGAGGAACCCGAGCTTTTCACTCTCCTCTAACGAGTCTTCTCATGACCTACATAATTTCACTTTCACGCAGAGCACCCGTGTACCATGCGACCAGTATGTGCTTTAGTTTTCTCTGATTTTTGCAGTTTAATTTGATGAGACACATCCTTTTAATCTAAATTACTCAGGATAATTCCACGTAATTTTATTAAAATGTAGAAATGATCGCTGTACGTTCTGCACAAAGGAATTAGTCTGGAAGGCTAAGAACAAGCATCAGTGATAACAGTAGCTCCCTCTAGTTGGAAAGAATGTTATTTTTCTCCCCGAAGAACTGGTATACAGGAAAAATAGCCAGATATTAAAAGCTTTTTACCATAAGTAGCTAGTTAACTTGCACTGTAGAATATGATCGCTGCAGACCCACTGACACCATTGCTTTGATTCTTTCTAAAATGAAAATGACTTCTTATCCTCTGTGCTGATTTCAGACTACTTTTCTAATATGTAACTGCCAATGAACAAAAAAAAAAAAAAAAAAACACGTTTCACTGAAAATCTACTTTGGAACAAAAAGAAACAAAACCACCCATATGTTAGAAAAGTGCTTTGAAAACAGCATTTTACAGAAATTCAAAATAACCGTTAGAACTTGCATATGCTTTAAATAAATATAGGGTTTCATTTATTGATCCAGAAGCTACCTCCTTACATTTCCAAGGCTTTGAAACTAAAAGAGGAGGCTTTTTAGCCCGAGGGGTTAAAAGTGTGGGTGTGGAAGTGGGCTTTTGTTAGAAAAATTAGCAATGCTATGAGTCATTGTGCATTAGCGGCAGAATAGTTTTGCATCTTGTATGAATCCAGACACCATATGCCATGCGAGGGCCTGCTACTTTATGCGGTGCCGCTGCTGACGGGCGGCCACGTGGGCATCCCCAGCGGAAAGGCTGTCTGCGTGCGGCGGCGGGCGCAGGAACCTGGTGATCCGGACACGCTGGACATTGTCGTGAGCAGCAGGAACAGCTGGTAAGCTAGCGGAGCTCGCTGAGCGAGCAAAGCCAGCGCGCCGCAGAGCCGGCGCCCAGCCAGCATGCTAATGAGCGTGCACAAAGCCCCTGTGGCACAGCCCGCACAGCCCGGTCGCTGGCTGGACTTGCTGCCCCAGAGCTCGGGGCCGTTGGGACACACCTCGGGGTGTCCACAGCACTCTGGCCAGAGCCATGGCTGCATGGCAGCTCAGGCCAGGCGAGACTGGCGGCACAGCTGGCACACACTTCGTCCGTGCGAGCATTGCACAGCCCAAGCTGAATGCAAAATCTGTTCAGATAATATTGCCTTTTTTTTTATTTTTCCTCCTCCACCTGCAACAAAAGCCAAAGAAAAATAACCCAAGGAATACAAAGCACAAATGAGCGCGTGGGAGCAAGTTTCTAAAAGATGCAGCAGAGGTCTCAGCTACAGAAATCCCAATAAAGTTAACAGGGACAGAAGAGCAAAGCCATCACAAGCTGTTCTGAAAACACCAAGAACACGAAACTGTTAATCTGTCTGGTGTATGCCTGAAAAAAAAAAAAAAAAAACAACTTTGAATAAAGTAGTTAGTGTTAGCCTAAACACATCCATTCTGGCTGCCATCACCACTGTGAAGAGACACACCATAAACACGGGTTAGGTGCTGCCTAATGCGATGGAAAGCAGTGTGCGGCAGGCACTTGCACCCCTGTGGATCTCTCTCGAGCTCACACCTGGCTGCCAGAGGCACGGTTACCAGCTCAGTTGTACACAACACTACACCACACCAATCTGTACCTGCTATTGCAACTTAAATCACAGCCAGATTCCACTGCAGGTAGGGCACTCACAAAACTGCACCTTGAACAGAATTGCTTTATTTTTTATGGGGAACAACAGGAACAAAACTGGTCTTTACTTGGGAACATCCGAGAGCTGTGCGGTGGTTCCACACCTGGATGTGGAGAAACTTGACTTCCAGCCACCTTAAGGGCAGCAGCAGGACACAAACCCTTCTTCACAACTCGTTCGATCCAGTGCCTAGGACACAGGAGTTTAAAGGAACGATTAGAACAAAACCCCAGCTTCTTGCAAAATTATCCATGTACAAACAAAATGACTTTTTTATTCAATTTCTTCATCAGTAATGAGAGTATCATCCAAAGCAGCAGCTTCTCCATGATGGCAGAGGAGAGTCAGGATTCAAATTCCCAACTCCAAATCCTGACCTGCTGCTTCTATTCTATACACTGTACAGTTTCCAGCATGATCATGACTTTCCAGTCTCTAGCAGGGGCTGAAATAGCATAGCTGTGTATTTTAATAAGCTTGTTTTCAATTAGTGCATGTGTACATCATTCAACGAACCCAGAATTGCCTTTTTTTTCCTGTTTCTGACAGATCACACACTGAATTCACTTTTCATTTAAAAAAATATTACATTTACGATATACTTAAACACAGGCTCTTTTTTAGGACTATTCATTAAGTCACTTAGCAAATAAAAGCCTTTAAAACTGCTGGGGTTTATTTACTTCTACTGAAGAGAGACCAGCTCCAGCATGAGCAGCAGTTAGTGCCGCTTCAAACCCTGTTACAGAATTAGCCTCCGACTTTCTTAGCAGCCCTCAGTGATCTGTACAGCTTCCAGCTGTGGAGAAGAATAATGATGTTACAGCATAAAAATGAATTGTATTGTTAACAGGAAATTACAGACATCCAAAAAAGGTGGGAAGACTCAGGGTCACTGGCCTGATAATATTTTTGGAGGGGCAAGAGGTATTTTATCACACAAAATAACTCGAAACCCTGAGAATAATTTCTGCAGCCATCTGTGGGGAATGGACTAGCTCAGAGTAATGAAAGGTGAGAATCCGTCTGGAAGGTCGGGTGAGGAGTTGCCACAGTAGTTAGGATTACAGGCCAGGCAATCTCCGAAGCAGGAATGAGGGACACCACCAGGGGAGCCAGGATGGCACAGCTTCCTGTTGCCACACGTGTTCCACAAATAAATAATGGATTGCGTTTTCTTACCCTGCCTAGAGCTCCACTCACTTTTTATCAACCATTTATACATGGTGCAAGCTTCACTGCTGCCTGCCTTCCTCCTGTAAAACGGTGAAGATAACAGGCCGATAACAGAGGTGCATATGCAAGATATGCATGTTCCAAGGGAACGCAAGCAGGGACAGGTGCACACAGATTTGTGCACAAAAATACAGAAACTTAAAACCACTGTGTCCGCACACCATCAGGGAGCACGCAAAGTTCGGATCTGCAGAAGCATTACGCGCTCTTTAGATATTCACAAGTGGGATGCAGTAGATTTCTCTGCAAGTCTATGAAGAGCACTATGAATAAGAGCTGAAGGGCTGCCTTCACAATCCCATGTAATGCCACCTAAAAGCTTTGCCACGCATGACTTATTACAGGCTGCAGCAGATTAGAGGCATCGATCGCTGCCTGGCGAAGGTTCTGGCTGCGAGGAACGAAAGCAGCCGCAGAGGCAGGGGCCCGGCCATTGATCGGCTGCCGTGGGAGCTGTGCCACACACCAGAGGCCAGCGCTGCCCTACACCAACCATGCAGCCTCCGAGACACTCACCAGCATCCCCTGGGTGGCATCGCGCGCTGCTGCTTGGCGTTTACCCCGCCATGCCAGGGCTGGTTTCGGCAACACAACTGCTGGAGAGGCAGCAGACAGGCAGCTCTCCTCAGACAAAGCAGCAGAGGAGCCTGTGAGCCACAACCCATCGTTTCGGCAGAAAACTGTCAGATGCTATGTCATATAAATTGTCACAGTTCATGTGACACAAGCTTTAGAATTTCATAGTCATTTCTAACAGCGTCCATATAGCCCAAGGGCACAACTTCTTTGGATGAAAGAAGGGGAACAAATTACAAACTCTTCTACAAAAACAGTAACAGGCTTTCCATTTTGCTTGCAGTGCAATCGAGCAACCCTTTATAATCATAATACAGTTCTGAATGCAAGCTCGAGAAAATACATTTTGAAAAGTACCCGAAAACACATTTTCAGGCATCTTGCTTTACGTGCACCTACAAAATATGACAGTCACTCAGACAACTGGCTCAATCACAGCAAATATTTCTTTTATAGTCTCCAGGTAAACACGCAAGCAGATCAGTTGCCCTATGTTAAGCTAACCATAAATCAGTTTAAAGCAACAAAAACAATTTGTTTTGAATTCAACGTTGGTAATCTTTGCTTAATCTTGATTCCAGACATGACATATTAACATATAGTAGATATGTTCATATCTTTATACAACGTAATGAATTAAAGTTATGGGTAACTTTTTTTTTTTTTTTTTATCCTAGTGAGCTACTTGCTTCATATAGGTAAGCTGGCATGCCATATTCACCACAGAGCGTAAACCTTTATGACTTACGCACGTACCGGATTACCTCTCCAAAGTAAGGGCTGATTTCTCCTGGCCCACATGCTTGCAAATCTTAAGCAGGGAAATGGTGACATCCAGTGCTCAGATACTATGTAAAGCATATGCATCCTCATAGTACTTTTTGTTTGTTCTAATGCAGACACATTCAGCATCTACTGCACATACGCACTAACACAGAGATGTATTATGTTGCAGCAAAGCACTGTGAATGTCCAAGACAAACTCAGGAAGAACTGAAAACTCAGTATCAGATTTTCCTCTTGGACTGAACAGCAACAAAAACTACAATCAACTTTGGAAACAATTCTTCAGCCTGCAACTGTGGTAGTATTTTTTCTTCTTGCCAGACTAAGCATATTTGGATCAGCCCTTATAAAATTCTATTTATATTAATGAAAGAAAGGCAGAAGCAGCACAGCTTATATGAGAGATTACTGCGAGGATTACATCTCCAAGCACACTTGGACAGCTACCTGAAACATTGTTTCGACAGTGAAAAGAACAGCAGAGTGATTGATGAGTTGGTGTGTCCCCCCTGCCATGAGATATTTCTTCTTCCCCTAAAGAGCATTGCAGCACTGTACTCTGATCAAGATGCTATAAAAGACTACAAAAAATACACAATAATCAAAAGGCAGAATAAGAAAAATAAAATTCCGTAAGACCAAACCGATTTATTCTAAGAGTGAGGATGCTTAAAAAGATAGTTTTACAGTAAGCATGTTAATTCTTAAACCCCAAGAGACACTAAATCACCATCTACCCATTCACAGGAAAATAAATGTAGCTTAAATTGCTAAGAAAATATTTCAAAGACTACAAGAAATCAACGAAGAGTATGGTTAAAATCAAATGGTGCATGCACACAGGGACATTTCATACTTTCCATCAGGTTCCTCACAAAGAGCAGGTCGAACCTGGGGCAACATCTCAGACATGTCAGAATCTCTTCTGGTTTTCTTCAAACTCAGTTAGTGAGAGCAAGCAGGACTGCAAGTACGATAGTTATTGGGGGGGGGGGGGGCAGCAATAAAACACCACAAATAACGTTAAAATATTTTTTCAATTAAAAATAAGCTTTTTTTTTTTGCCTTTTTTTTTTTTTTTTTTTTTTTTTTTTTTTAGTGAAGAGCACAAACAGAAATGTAGAAATGTGGCCATTCACATTCAGGTACAGGGGTCTGCTTCACAAACTTTACCCAGCAACTCATCAACGTTTCCTCTGCATCACTGTACCCATTTTTCAAGCTCTGAGAAGCTTTTCTCCCAAGTTAAGAAGCACTTACAACTTTTTTCTAAACAAACCATGGTATAATCTTTTAGCCACTGTGATTTGAAGAATAGCTGTCTTCCTGTGAAGATAAGCTTGCACTACTATTTTTCTCATTTTTAAAAGGATAAAAGGGAAGAATCTGGGATGTTCACTCCTGTTGTTATTATGAAATGTGTGAGATAAGAAAGAATAAGCAACCTGATTATAAAAGTTCGTAAGTAAAACCTGAGAGTGACTAAAAAAGCTCTAAAAAAGAACAGTGTAATTCAATGAGCAAGGAAATTACTCCATTTTGCAAGACAATCTGGATTCAGGATAATCAAAATTGTTTTTCCCTGTGTGTTCTAAGGGGATCTTTTTGTGCAGACATCACTATACCCAGATTCCAAAATCTTTGTGGAGCAGTAACTTATGGACCAGCCACCAAAGTGCCTGACACCTGCAGGTTTAGTTACATTTCCACATTCAGTGATTTGCTTGCACCTGAGCTTTGAGACTATCAGCTTGAACAGCAGCTGTAAATCAGACCCAGAATAAAGTCTTGGGGACAAACCATGTTTTTTTCCCCCCAGTATTTATCTTTACTGATAAGACCAGCTCTCAAAGATGTGTACTACTATATACACTGCAGCTTAGGGCAACTGGGACTCCAGAATGGACCAACGTTGAAAAATCCTTTTCCAACAAACAACTAATGTTATATTAACTGGAAGAAAGCATAAAGATACAATTTTAAAAGTATATCATCACCCCTAGCGTTTTTGGAAACGTTCGTACTACTGGAACCAGAGCAGACACTTGCTCAGGGGTCCTGCTCGACAGGCCCCTCGCTGAGTGCAAACAGCCGGTTACTGCTCTCCAGCTGTGGCAGCCCAAGCAGTTGGTCTTCCACCTCCGCCATGCCCTCTCTTACAAAATACAGATCACACCCAGCTTCCCCCAGCAGCCTGAGGGACTGATGTGGTGTTTTCCAGTGGCGCCAGCCCCGCTCCCCCAAGCAAGCTGTGCTTCCCTCCCCTCCTCTGGCTAAAACAGCCGCCTTCATCTTCCCCTGACACCTCACCTGTCCCCTGCAAGCTCTCTACCTGCTAGGAGCTCTGAAATCCTGTCAGGCCTTGTAATTGTGAAACGGAAGGAACAAAACAGAAACCCAGAAATTCGTGGGTGCAATCTGCTAGGCCAGCACACGTGAAACACTTTGGCTCGGCCAGTCCTACTCCTCTGTCAGGGGCTCGGCATGTGACAGAAGTGGTTTGCAGGAAAGAAACAGGAAGAACTGGAGAAATTATTGTTGCCCACAAATATAAGGGGAAAGCCATGTTAGTAGTGATTAAAGTAGCTAGGAAGGGTGACTTAACATTGCAACTCCTCCACTGAGTGCTGCAGGTGGAGGTGGAACAAGGCTGGTGCTGAGGTGCCCCACAAGCAGCAGGCCAGCAGCACCTCCAGTTGCAGCTGGCAGGTCTCAAATTACAGCGGGGTACCTGTGCCCTTGCTCTGCTCTGACACCAGTAACACACACAAAGCAAGACAGGATCTGGATATTTTGCGGCAGACTGCATACAAAGAAATGGGCTTTTTTTTTCCCAGCTCGATGCATATTTTCAAAGACATTAGTCACTAAAATATCCCAATTTACACTTGTTCAAGAGCTACGTTTAGGGAGTTCTGAACAAAAGCTGTTGCACAGCTGTGAAGAAAAACACCTGCTTATTGGAGGAGACACACAACAATTTGTTATTTTATTCACATGCGGATATATTTTACACTGCATCACATATTTTACACACAGTCCATGGATCCATGATTTCCTCCTTTGTGTCCAGTTCCAGTTGTCAAAGTCTTAAAAATGGACTGGTTTTCATCCCTGCTCTTATCGCCTAAAGCCTTCTGCTTATAGACTGGCCTTACTCTTACAGACTGAGATTAGCAGCCTCTGCTTTAACTGGGCTCTGTAAGAGGAACTTCAGTTTCTGCACAGGCAATTGTTTGTCTGGGAGATTTGTAGTTTCCTCCTTTCCCCATCAAACAATAAGGTGCCTTTAACAAGCTCAAAAACTTGCATTAATATATACATTATCATACAACAATTTTAGAAAGTTTAAGACTTACTCTTTCACGTTCTCATGTAATTTTAAGCCCCCTCATCGTTTGTGATTTCCATAAAACACACAGGCATATTTAAAATGACAATTACTGCCTGAAAAAGCAGACTGGTGAGGCTGCTGAAACACATTACCTCGCACTTAACAGTTACTTAAGGACGGTGAGAGCACCAATTAGTACGGTCTGCGGCCGCTCAGTCTCAATGCTTCAGTGCACCAAAAAATGATTATTTTGGACATACACTAACATACAATCATCCATTAACATGTAAACATTACAGCAGTTGCAGAGAAAACTGAGCTTTAACCACTGCAAAGACAACTCAGCTATGTGTAAGTGCCCTGCTTTTGCTTCAGTGCAATGCCACAACATGCCATTTGATGTACACAAAGAACTTGTGGCCAGAACAGCTTTAAACTAAGATTTAAATATGGTTAATTATTTTGTAATGAATATTTCTCTTGGCCTAATGAGTGCCTTAAAACAGAAGCAGTTACTTGAACACAAAAAATGGATTAAAAAACCTTGTGTGTTCTGCCATAGTTACGTTTCTCATTTTCAGAGGTATTCCTAACAGAAAAATGTATTTGGGTAGGACAGTGGAATTTGTGTCATCATGACCAAAGGATTACAGTGCAAAGTGAGATTCTCCCGTGGCTCTGTAGTCCTGGTCCCCATGGAAACCGGACTCAGATATTGTCCTCTGCTCGCTGGAGCACCCAGCTCGGCACCTTTTGTGCCTGATGAGATTTCTTCCACAGCCTTCCAGCAACAGACCCTACTGCTTCCTCCTGACTCTTTCCTAATTGAGATGCAAATTAATCTCTGTGGCTGATTACACTTCCCTCAAAGCCCCTGACAAGTGCAGCTGTAACTGGAGTTTGCAGACTTTCCAACAAGTGACTTCAGCTGTCACCACTTGCACACCGCTGCCAGCGCCCAGCAGCATGCGACCCCGCGCAGTGCTCCCGCGGGTCACAACGCTTCTCCCACCCGGGAACTACGGCAGTGGAGCACGAGCGCTTTACTTTACGGTGAAGCTTCCACAGGTGCCAGATAAACCAGTCCGTCTGCCCCCCGCTTCTTTTTATTACTGCCCCATTATTTCCCTTGGATTTGTCAGTGTTTTATTACTGTTGAGCCATTTACACCAGACGAAGTGTTCATTCAATTCCTAACCATGCTGGAATTGAGAAAAAATTTACCTACTAACTCTTGTTACGAATGCTGCCCTGTATGACAAACAGCAGTAGAAGACTCCCTGGCTCTGCCTTACCACAAGCATTTCTGTGCTCATCCAAACTGCAAAGTTATGTCTCATGTGCTGCCAAACAGCATCCTTCCCTTTTCCAGGATTATTGCTTTTTATTTCTCCCTTCCATACAAATATTTTGAGTTATTTCACCTTTGAGTTATTTTCACTCCCAGTATAACAAAGTTACTAAAGTCCTTTATTTACCTTTTAAATTGTTGGGGCTGCTCTTCTCTTGTTCTCCAAATAACAGCTAGCAAAGCCAACACCAGGGAGAAAAGTCACACTGAGCTTGCAAGCTTTGCGGGCTACAGAGCAGTGTTACTGCAATGGACAGGTTCAAATACCTCCTTTATACATCCATAAATTTACATGCCAATTTCTGGCTCATTAAGAATTTTAGTATATTTTTGTGCTTATAGGTAGCAATTATTGTTGACCTTTTCTATTCAAAAAAGTTTAATTTTCTACAATAAAAGTTATGGATGTCTTTCTCTCGTACTCCAGTGTCATCCAAATGGGACCTTCCCACCCCATTATCTTTGTCCAGTTTCAGAAGTTTCTCAGTTCTCTTTCATCTATCAAGTGGAGATGTAGCAGTTGATCCACAAGAGATACCATTGGTGCAAAAGCAGACACAAAAAAAGGAAAACAGGAGTCAGAGGAGAAATACAGTTTTAGCTTGACCCCAAACATATGCTGAAAAGTGGTATGTGCTGCCACATTTGTGCTGCTCATGTTTCAACAGGGACAACGAAGGACCCAGAAAGGGACCCTGTAGGAAAGTGGCAGCACAGCAGGTGGGTGCAAGCCGCCTGCTCACAGAACGCTTAAAGCCAAAAGATGAGCAGGATGCAGAAATCTGAGGACTCCTTTGGGGAGTGGTGGGATTACAGGAAGAGGCAATAGTGATACTTCATTCTTGTCAGTGCTGGTTTTTACATTAACTTTACTACACTATTTCATTATTACACATTGACTTTACCAGCAGATGGACTAAGCTAAATTCCACATAGAAGAATTTTAGTAATTAGCTAGATTGCTCTCATTAAACAAAAGTGGAAAACCTGGCAAGTTTTGAATTATCTGTTAGGTACTGCCATGATTTTGCAATTGATGTACTGCACTCAACTGCTTAAGCAACAACCACCAACTAGCTTTGTTTTGTGTATAAAATGAGTAAACAATGAAGTTAATCAAACATGAATTTATTTAACTACAATGTTACTTTTAAATTCCAAGGACGCTTGAAAAGTATACTGGATAAAATTCAGTCTTATTTAAAAGAAGAGCATTTTGAAAATACTGTATTTTAAAAAAGTGTCTCAAATTAATTAATCAATATTCTTTCAAAGATCAAAACATTTACGAACTCTTCCTAAAACTCATACTATTAGAAAAATCCTCAAATCAAAAGCTCCCCAAAGAAAACACAGTACAGTAAGTGTTGTTCCGGAGATAAGTGATAAGATTAACAAAACAAGCAATAAAACATTTCTTGCATAATCATGGCATTATGAGAAAATCCTAGAAAAAGTAATACCCAGTAATAATGCTATTAGTCTGCACATCATGTAGGAATAAAAGTTTATCCTACAATTTCTGTAGGAGAAAAGCATACCGTCTAGTTATCTCCCATCAACTATTAGAAAATGTGTTCTGAAAATTCCCTATTACAGAAGTGGCTTGCATAAGACTGGAATTAGGGAACTGAAACATCCATATGAGAGGCCAAATCCCATCTGTCTTGTTAACGTAATGAGTCCAAGTAAAGTCAACTGGACTACTTTCTTGAATAAGGTAAGAATACAACTGAGTTCTGTGTATTAGCCTAATATACACTGTAGATAACTTTTATTGGCATTAAAGAAAATTGATTATTGCTACTTACGGTTCAAAGCATCAATGTTAAGTCCAAGTCCACCATCAGCAAGACTGTCTGCAACCTCTGGTGAGAACATTCTTGTAATGTTACATTTTTTTTTTTAAAAACAGTGGATGGCAACTGGGCGTGAATGACTCTTAAAAACATTGAGCTTGACACGAAGAAAGCTTTGACCTTTTCTAGGAAGTATGTTCATTAAAGCTTACCTCTTAGTAGCAGGATCTTCAGAAGTAAGAACACTACCAAGGGGAACTTTGCATCATCAGCAGGAAAGGATACAAGCTCTGGTAGAGCGGGATGAGCGACTTGACAGCTCTGCTGGCGTTGATGCACGTGGCACATATAAGGCTTGGCAGAAGCTTTGCAGTCACAATGGCTCCATCAAAGAGAGGACCAAAAAATGGCACCTGTAGACCCCAAAATAAAAACAACATATAAAGTTCAGCCAAAGGAGGCTGCGGAGCACGGGAGCAAATTCCACAGTGAGAAACAGAAACAACACACCCGATGCCCACAGGTTTTTCACAGCAAGGCACATGCTGCTTGAGAAAGGTAAGAGGCAAGGGGAGGAAGATTTCACCCTTCCCAGCTCTAGGCAAAAAACTAGTAAACTATTTTGCCAGGAAGCAGCATGACCACATTGTTTTACATACTGACACTTCTAGTATGACATTAATCCCAATTTTTTTAAGCATTTAACCTTCATAAGCATTTAACCTCCATAACTATCACCAGTATGTTTGATGTGCATATGTACATGGCATATTTAATGAGGTAAGCATGAGCTCATTATATACATTAACAACATTTGCCAGTGAATTTGAAGTTGATGCTCTATTTGCAGCAGATACTGAGAGAGGTTTTCTGTCTTATATCTCAATGTGAGACCCTGACTCACTGGCTGAGTCCCCCCCTGGCAGGAGCTTTTGCAAAGAAGTATTTGTTTCAGATAATCCTCTATAAACTCCTTCCATGGAATTATGGACTTCTCTAAAGGAAAAAAGAAAAAAAAGAAAAAAAAAAAAAAAAGAAAGAGCTGATCCAAGACAACGAGGTTCATGGAAAGCAGGGGAGATGGCACCTGTAAGCAGAGCTGGCACACAAGCAAACAGGTCCGTCCAGCATACGGCACCAAGATGTTAGAATTGTGTTACTGCAGGGTTACCTCCAGAGGAACCCTCCACATAACGTCATTTGGTGGCATATGGCTCTTCAGACAAAGGCTACGTTAGGTAAAAGAGACCCACACACTTTGTAAAAGTGAAAAACATCTGCAGTGAGGAACACATAACAGGCTTTGCCATGTCAAAAGCAGAGACAATCTTAACAATTAACTGTACAGTAAATTTCAGCATTGACAAATAGTCAAACTCACTTCCCTATCACAAACTCAAAATGAAAAAAAAAAAAAAACAACACAGAAGCTAGCAGCAATTAACAATATATAAGCTGTGGATTTTTCCATCTGTACAGGGGCTTATCACATAAATAAATACCCTCTATTATTCTTCTGCAACTGCTTGTGGGTGACTGTGACAGTCATTCAATAAATGGACAAAGAGAATAATATAAATCCCCTGCATCTAGGGAATTCCTCTAATTAGAAGTGGCAATGAATTACAGGAGAAATTTGGATTTAATATAACATCTGCAAATGACAGCTGTCTTTTCACAGTTATTTTGTCATTCCTTTACTTAAAATAATGAACTCCCCCTCAAAAAAAAAGGACTAATGTAAAATGTTTCCATAGTATTTTTCTTTTCTTTTCTTTTTTTTTTTTTAATGCTAGCATTACTAACTAGCCAGCTGGAAAGGAAGGTGACAAGAAGAAAATCCATGCCACAAAAGTGATAATGTTCTAGAGCATCAAGTTTCTCCAGTTTAAGCAATAACATTTCTAAATGAAATTTTTAACACACACTCTTACCTTTCAAGTGTTGACAAAAAGAGAAAGAAATGTAAAACTACATTTTTATATAAGTACAAATAAGCCTGTGAAGTACATATTAGTATTAAAATTATATCACACACAAATGCTAGATATTCTATGTCACAATAGCACTTACATATGCTACCGTACAAAGAAATTCATTCTCAGTCTTTTCGGCCAGCAAGCTTTGCTTACAGGACGTTGTTACACTATTTCATAAACACCTGGAGTCTAGGGAGTGTGGCAGATTAACCCAGGATTACTGAATTTATATACTGAAAGTATACACAAGGTGTGTTTATTTTGTACACCGTTTATTTGCATACATTTTTTAAACTTCTTTCAATGGGCACTCTGCTGCAAATTTTTCAAAAAATATCTACAATCTGACAGACATCTTTAAACAAAAAGTTCAGTTATGTTTTCTCTTGTACTCCAAGAAACTACACTTTACTACAAAAAAACTTTTCAAACTAAAAGTAGGCTCATTTGAGCTGAATTCCAAAACTTGGGCATGCTCCTTTGCTGCTCGTGGGTGCGTGTGCCTGCTCCCAGGGAGGGCCTGGGGAGCCCTGCGCAAGCTGGCTTGCCCCCAGCCATAACACTGCCAGCCCAGGTAACGAAAAGGCAACAAAAAGAGGGGTGTAGAACAGTTGAGAAGTCTACTACTTACCCTGCACATGATTATTTTGTAAAGTACGGAACTTTCAGGAAATGTGGAAACATGCTTTTTCTGAAGAAGAAAACTAAATTATTTAAATTACTGTGTCCTGGGCACATACTTTGTCAAAAAATAAGTATTTTTCACGAGCCAAAGTTGGCATACACTGTCTGATAGGAAAAGAAAGCAATGAAGCAGAAGATAGAGGTGACTTTGTCTGAGTGCGAATGATTTTACGTTGGCAAAGCGAGACAAGCGTAGCCCACGTGAAACCAGAACCAAGAGCAGATCCATCCAGGTCATTAAAGTCAATGGGACGCTGCGTACCGTCAGTCTCCATCCGTACAGCGCCTGCCTTAACAAGGGAGGACGAAGGGACAGAGAAACTGAATGCATAGGAACACGCTCCCCTGTCAGTACTTTTCTGTAAGCAAGTATTTAAACAGCCATTTGAGGAAAACAGGGTTTCAAACGGTTACAAAAAAAATCAGTAGGCTTAGACAGGAATGAATTTGAAAAAGAAAAAAGAAGTCAAGGGAAATTACCCCCCCCCCAGCTACTCCAAATGTCAGTGCAAGTTATCCACGAACCAGAAATTAATATTCACCACACTGCAAACACCTGCTTCATTACAATTTCCAAGAAAAAAAAAATAATTATTTTTGTTGCACACAGTAAAAGTAGGGAAGGTTAAATAAACCTTTTGAGCACAAAGACTTCACTTCTATAGCAAGCAGCACTAGTTAAAAGACTGGGGAATGGGTAAATTATTGTACCAAATGGCTGAGAATTAATCTCTGATGACTAGCTGCAATCTAACGAGGCATCTGTGTCCCAGGGAACCCACAGTATGTCCCTGGCGGTATGTGCAGTGTGTAGAGTCTGCCTGGCATTCTTTGTCCTCTTTTGCAGGCAGCTTTTCGTCTCATTGTTCAGAATATCCTCATGCATCTGTGACGCGTGGAATGCATTCACACTAACAGACTTACTATTGTCTTCCCTCAGAAGCTTTGTCGAGCAAAGACTGCATCACGGTTCCTGATAATTATATTGCTTAATTAATCAAGACAAAAAAAATTTGCAAATCATTGCCCGGTTGCCAAGCAGGGAGATAAAAAATGAAAACAATACAGGCTGAAGCAATATAACAAAAGTAACAGCTATCTGATCAGAAATTCTTATATAATGAAGCTATTAATGCTAAATCGGTTAATGTTAACATTGCTCCAGGTGTCTCTACTTAGATGCAAACAAAAAGGCTAACATTATGTATATAAAAGGCCAAATGTTGCCATGGATTCTGTAACCTGATAGAGAGGACAGCCTTTTCATTTGATTAGGGAATGCAATTTAAATACCAGGGACAGAAGCCAAACAACAGACATTTCTCTCTGCAAGCCTCTTTCATTCACCCTGGGGTCAGTAGCTGGTGAACAAAAGGTCAGCCACACTTGCCCTGGAAATGTCTGGATTAATTTTATTACATTGTAATGGTTTGTACTTTAAATGTAGGGATAACACTAAATTTCCAGTTAGCTATTATTCTTTCTGCCGGTTGGGTATTTTTGACTAATATACAAGATGACATAGCTGTTCTCGGGTTGATTCACAGAATTTTCAAGCATGTTCATAGAGCTAAACTCTGATTTTCCTTATGGAAGAATAAAAGCTAAAATGCCCAAGAAGTAAACCGCAGAGTTCACCATCAAGTGCAAATGAAAAAAAAAACACTCTTTCAAAACATTAAAAAAAAATAAAGTTTGAAATGTCTAGTCTGATTAATATATAATAGCTCCCATCGTTCACAACTCCAAAAATATCATATACAGCTGGTAAATGTCACCTAGTGAATGCATTTTTCCACAGCTGGTTATTTTCTTGGACAAATACTGTCCCTCATAAAAGGGAAATAGTACTTATCGCATGGATTACTCTCATAAAGTACATACTATATATATGCCAGACAAATATATATATACCAAAAAAACAAAATCCATTATTTGAAAAAAAAAATATATCTCAAAAGTTGGTTGTATGACAATTAATTAAATGGCAAACAATAAAACTCAAATACTTTGTCTGATATAAGGATATCCAAATGCCTATACCATCCCATTGAGTCACATTAGGATGAGGGTCTTGAAAACATGCGAGGTTATGCCCAGTGACATATGTACAACAGTTGATAATTCTTATGGGGTGAATCAGTAGCAAATGAGAAGCTTAAATATTTATGATTTTGCTTCTGTTGGCTCACGTTGGAAATTCATCATGATTTTAAGCTGTTTGTACAATAACTTCTATTGGTTTAGAAATCTGAAATATTTCTTTAGGCACTAAGCATAATATAACATGAATTAGTAGCCATTTCAATTGCTATTCACATTTCTATATTTAAAACAAAAACTCATTGCTCAGTATGCTTTTAAACTGAGGACAACCTATATATAGTATTTGCTGGGAGAAAAAAAACAAAACCCTATAACACTGAGCTTTATTTAAGCAACAAAACTGCTGGTCACATGTGCAGCACATATAATAGATCCAATACGGCAGTCAAAACATACCTCTGGTTTCTTCATTATCTCTATGAAAAACATGTGATTCTTCATTGGATAAATAACAATTAAAACATCTCCAAAATCTGTTGGTATAATGCCCCTGCGGTAGTTCCTGGTGTGTTCAGACCAGACGATGTGAACCTCATCATTTCCCAAGTGACGAAGCTGCAACAGCAAATTGGCTCTTTATTAATCAGAGTGATAACAACAGTTTATGAGGGGTCATGGCTTACAGATTGAATTATAATGCTCAATACTAGAAATATTTCATTACAGAAAAAAGTTAAAATATTCTTTTTCTCCAGTTGCTCATGAAAAGATCAGCTAAATAATTTGCTTCATTCAGAACACATTGTTATCTGATGGCTTAATTAAGTAATTATCAAATTAGCCATTAACATGGTATGTAAATGTACATTACCTACAATAATTTAAGGCAGAAATCTGAGTTACTAGAACAAAATGTTAGGCAGCAAATATCATATGCCAGTTACAATAATACAGCTGTCACAGAAATGTGAAATGCCTTGACTCTGGATGTCAAGAAACTTTCCATTGTGGACCGCTCTTTCTTTATTTACTATATTACAAATGTTTTCTTGAGGTCTCCATATCTGGTGAGGAAGACTCCTCTTTTGTTTGAAAATAGAAGCAAAATATTTTGGACAGTGTGA
Organism: Anser brachyrhynchus; assembly: GCF_964034855.1. NCBI lineage: Eukaryota > Metazoa > Chordata > Aves > Anseriformes > Anatidae > Anser > Anser brachyrhynchus. The sequence goes on along the minus strand of NC_137696.1, from coordinate 11,225,490 downwards.
ATTAGAGAAGAATGGGAAATACCGGGGAAGTTACTTTATTTGGAGCAGAGTCGCATAAAATATGGATCAATTATAAGTAGGACATACCCAAAATCCATCTAAAGATCTGTGTGTTTGCTTTGTTATATGGGAGGAACTGGAGGTGATCTAACAGATGGTAAAAAGTATTTGACAGTCATGTACAAGCTGTGCACAATAGTTTCAACTGTAAGCTTTAAAGTTAAAATTTAATCCACATGCAGAATGCCAGTCTAATGCATAAAGAGAGTTTAATTCCCACTTAAACCTTAAAAGACCACCACCCCTAGTTTGGTGCTAGCCCCTGAACAATGTGGACAATAGACCTAACAAAGAAGCTAAAATGTAGCTCTGCTTCCTGCATTGTCTCTGGAAAAAAAAAAAATCATTTGTAAATAATCTCTAGGGACCTCATGTTAGCTGGTGTTATACCAAAGAATATTCCCTCTTCAGAACCAGGTAGCATCTTTAAAAGTAAAGAATTTAAATCCTACAAGGTTGGTTGAGTGGCAAACTGTACCCTAGTTGTAAGAGAAACATGCAAAACTGTGAACCGTGACACAAATCAAAAAGTTAAAAATATGCTTTTTGCCTATACTTTGTACTCTAGCAGAGTAAAATGAAGCTACACTCGAAGTAGGATTGAGATTCTCAGTTTGTTTTAAATGAAATAAAAATACAGAGTTGTATTTTGTTTAAAGCTATTCATAAAAGCCATTTTTGAAGAAAATGCAGTCTGTGCTTACAAGAAATTCGGAAACATTAACAATACTAATACTAGAGCCTCTTACATGTAGAAAATCAGTATAAAAAACTGTTCTCATGGTCATCCTGACTTCTATTTTATTACTCAGTAAAAACAAAGTCACACCGAAGAAAACACTTATGCTGACAACATCACAGTGCAGACCAATACATACAAAGCTAGGTAGTAATTTAATCGAACAACAAAATCCTGACTTTGTTTTCACACTCGTATCTGAATAAGCAGACGCAGCTAGGTCGCCTCAGAAATGATTAGGGCAAGAGGTGAAGTTTGGTCTGACCATCTCTGCCTAAGTGCTGGGGCTTTGCATAGACCACGAGGATTTGGCATGGCCACTCCATGCCTGGCTGAAGTCGAGCTGCAATTCCTGCGGAAGCTGGGAAGCCAGGACCTGGCTCGCGGCAGCAGTGCTCAGAGCAGGCCAGGCACTGGGCTCGCAAGCCATGCCCCACATTTGCTCGGCGGAGCGGAGGCACCCAGCTCACCTTACAATGGAGTGAGTACAGGCACTCGCTCTGCGGCATGGAGAAAACCCTCAACAGCTTTACCAACCTCTTCTTAAAAAAAAAAAAAAAAAAAGGTAAATAAATATGAAAACAGACTTTTGCAAGGCTATGCAGTTGCCCTGTTGCATAGGGAAATGCAAACTGAAGACAGCTCACTTGTTTTACTACAAAAAGAAAACCAGGACGAAAAGGGTTGGTACTGCCTTTCCTCATGGTGCCTTGGGAATGGTACATGGCATAAACAGCTACAGAAACAGGATTCAAAATAGGTCCCAATGCTGCTAAGAGACCCTTTTTAATTCACAACAAATTTTTCTGCTAATAATCGAACACTTTTCGTACTGAAAAAATCCTCAAACGCTTTATACCTGTATCACACCTCAGAGAACAAAACTCAATAAACATGAAGTCAGCGCAACCTACACTTGTTTGAGACTGGAAGTGATGGCTCCAAGCCCAAAACCCTGCAAACATCAGTGTGATGATGAATTACTCTTTGCTATGAGTACCACCTCATCACATGCAGAGAACTGCTTTTAAAGAACAAGTTACTATCTTCTTTGGTTTTAAACCATACATTCCTAACCACTGCATTTATACAATGCAGTGCCACAAATGTACAATTGGCATCAACCAGAAGTATTTGTCCTTGCAAGATCATCCCAGCAATAAAAACCATCGCGATAATCTTATCAGTGGCAGCACACCAGCAGCGGCTTCCCGGGTCACTCACTCGCAGTGCTGGCTGTGGTGGCCTGGGCGCCCCAATGGACATCACTGAGGTTTGCTCCATGGGCCAGAGCCTGGGTGCACACTGGGCTCCCCATGCAGGTGGAAACACAGAAACAACTGCATCCAAAAGCCCGAAGCAGCCAAAGAGTATGAAGCAAATGCTAAAATCCTGGGGAACGAGGAGCAGCCTGAGCGCTCGAGTTTATTGCATCTGCGTGGCCCCTGCCCAAAGCTGGGCGTTGCGCCGTTGCTGGTGCCTTGGGTGCGCTGTCAGCCCGGGTGGCTGCAGCGCGTGGCGGCAAGGCAGTGCTCACAGCGCACACCTCGCGGCCTGACCCCTCTCCCTGCTAATTGCGTTACAGAGCCAGCTGGCTTCACAGAGGAGTCGTCTGTTTGACTGAAGAATTCCTGCTTGTGGGGAGGCATGGCTGCTACTTTCGCTAAGTAACAGTCGGGCCTGACATCCCCATTGTCTGGCTGACAGTGTGCCCATCCTAAAATCTAAGTTTTATTTGTAAATTAACCGAGAAACTTCCTGCCAGAACAGTGCTGCCTGGAGACTGATAATGTGTGCCTTTCATTCCCTTTCACTCTTACTGTATCACTGCCAATTTGTTTTTCTGCTGCTCGCCAGCCCTAGGCTATAAAAGCCTTGTAAGACATAAGTGCAATTATAGTCCTGGAGTCAAATGAATTGGACAAATCCAATAGCACAGCTCTGTCCCCACTTTGCAAACCCCTACAGCAGTTAGATTAGCTGCTAAAAATCTAATCTAGCTCTAGCTAACAAATTTCTGCAGCGAAGGAGCAAGAGTTCAGTATGGGGTTGCAAACAGATTTCTGAATTGAAAAAGTTCTACTATGACAATGGGGGGAGATGGAATAAATCACTTGAAAATTTTGCAGCCCATTTTTAAACTGTTAGATGCAATTTAGTTAGAACAAGAAAGGGGACTGCAGGATGCTGTTACTATGATTGATTTTCGTTCTTGCCACAAGACATCCAGACAAAAAAAAAAAATTAGAACCAATGATGCTGAACCCTACAGCAGCATGAGATATCAGTTGAATTTTGATTATTTCACAAGAAAGCATTTCTTTCAGGGCTATGTCTTATTTTGGAGTGGTTTGTTGCGTTTTATTGTGTTTGCGGAGGGGTTGTGTTTTGTTTATTTTGTGGTTTTTTTTTGAATGAACGATATAATATGTCAGCATATACTTCGTATAAAGGAATACAAAGTGCAGATTACTACTGTATGGCACAAAAATAAGGGGCCAAGCTCATGCTCAGTGGAAGTGCACTTATTCTTGTGAATTTATACCAGGAATGAATTTATCGTCTTGTGTTCAGTAAAAATAAAGAAACATCATAACATATTTAAATAAAATTATTGCATCTGCTAAATTCCCCAGCCCGCAGAATTTATGGCCTGCTGTACTACTTCCCTGGCCAGCAGGTGGTAAGACCTTCTGTTCAGCTCCAGAGTTTGCGAGCCAAACAAACTGGTATTGAATGCTTTCTGCCTGTCCAGAGGCAAAATAAGCAGGGAAGAAAACACAGAAATGACAAAGATTTAGGAGATAAGGGGGAGCTTAGAACCCAAATAGTATCCATGCAACCCTATCTGATGGAAGCATGAGGAAGGCAATAAAAAAAAGCTGTGACCCCCATCACACCCTGAAGGCAGCACAATGACATTTTCTCCTCCCAGCAATGTTGGTCTCTAACACCATATATTCCTTTTGCAGCAAAAATGGAAGTGAAGCAGGTACTAACTGACAAGATCGAAACCTTCCTTCCTCTCACAGCTGCTATGAAAAAGAAGAATTAACCAAAGAGGTAGTAGATAAATAATGATGTTTTTAACCATAAAACACCTGGATGTACAACCTCATTACTCTGAGGTGAGGACTTCAGCCCACCACGCGCTAACTGTTCAGTGAGTAAGTGGAATTATTAAAATACTCACAACGATGTTGAGGGCTGCCATGAACAAAGAAGAGGCTTTCACTGCTGGATGAATGACACACGACATTTTGTTTGAGCGTGGCTCTCTTAGCCAGGCATTGCATCGCTCGTAAGTGCAGTATCACCAGGTGGGGAAACAAATACATTTTCTTCTGCTTTAACAGTATGTCGCAGACAGGCACATGTTTCTTTTCAAGCATGTGCCAATTGTGGCCTGCACACAGAGGAGCTGCCAAAATCAACACGGGTCTGTGGCGGACTGAGGGATTTTTCTGCTAAAGCATCAATGCATTTGCCTTCATGTACCTCAGTGTAAGGCCTCCTTGCAGTTAAGATTCACAAGTGAAAAATCAAGAAATGGACACTTCAGAGTTTACATTTAGGGTGATAAGAGCTCTTAAACAAATATTGTCTTTAGAAATGGTTTGGATATACACTCAAATCACTGGTTTCAAATGAGGGCTCTTTCATCCATCAGCATTGCCAAAGAATTAGAGAATTATCTATCTTCCAGAATTTTATGGTGCTTCTGACATGTATCTTGCCCTCCACTGTTAGGTGTATTTACATGAAGTTTGTTAAGAAGTCTGTGCTAATTTGTACAGAAATACATGCTAAACCAACACATTACCAAACAGCTACGGCAAATCAAACAAAGCTTTTTTGTGCAGAAACACAGCATCACGGAAGACTGTGCAACCCCCTGTTTACAGCAGGACCAGCTCTCAAGCTCCATTAGGTTGCTCAGAACTTTGTCTTGCCTTACAGGAATACACAGTTTGATCCCTGCAGGGTTCCCATTCCTATAGTAGATTTAAGATTTTTTTTAAGTCTTAAAGCAATTACTATGAGGTATTTTCTGTGGATAATATGTACTGGAGCTGGCCTTATTTCCTAACACTTCCTGACCCAGAGACTGGCAACTACTAAATGCTTTTGCTTTTTGTTTCTCATGAAGAAGAAATTCTCCCAGAGTAAATTTAAGGAAGACAATTAAATAGAATAACCAGACTCTCTCCATGGCTGTGTTAATTACTAATACGTGTGGAAATTAGGGGAATTAGTAAAATAGACTGTTTGCATGTAAAGCCCATTTTTCCCTGCATGGTGGGCTCTGTCAAGACTGTGCTCTCTCCTTTCCCAGCTAATTTATTACTTATCGGCTAGACGAGATATATCACTGCCTTTGCTATGATTCCATAACATCCAGGAGCTATAACTTACAAGGGAAGATTAGACTAAATGACTACAATTTGTCCAGGAAAAGTAAGACCGTGAAAAGCATGGTAGCAGTTCTCAAACATGAATAGATCTGCTGCAAAATGATCTGTTCGTAGCCACCTGAGATAGGGTAAGAATAAATGGGCCTAAACTGAAATATTTCGGTGCTGGGTCGGGTCTTGTTCAACATCTTCATCGACGACCTTGATAAGGGAATAGTGTCTGCCCTCAGCAAGTACGCCAATGACACAAATCTGGGAGGAGTGGCTGACATGCCAGAAGGCTGTGCTGCCATTCAGCGAGACCTGGACCGGCTGGAGAGATGGGCAGGAAGAAACCAAATGAGGTTTAATAAGAGCAAGTGTAGAGTCCTGCACCTGGGAAGGAACAACTGGACGTATCAGTACAGGCTGGGGGACGACCCCTTGGAGAGGAGCTCTGAGGAGAAGGACCTGGGGGTCCTGGCGGACGACAGGTTGACCATGAGCTAGCAGTGTGCCCTGGTGGCCAAGAGGGCCAATGGCATCCTGGCGGGCATTAAAAAGAGCGTGGCCGGCATGTCAAGGGAGGTGATCCTCCCCCTCTACTCTGCCCTGGTCAGGTCTCACCTGGAGTACTGTGTCCAGTTCTGGGCTCCCTGGTACAAAAAGGACAGGGATCTCCTGGGAAGAGTCCAGCGGAGGGCCACAAAGATGATACGGGGCCCGGAGCATCTTCCCTGTGAAGAAAGGCTGAGAGACCTGGGTCTGTTCAGCCTGGAGAAAAGAAGACTTAGAGGGGATCTCATCAATGTGTATAAATACCTGAGGTGTGGGAGACAGAGGGATTTGGCCAACCTCTTTTCAGTGGTTTGTGGAGATAGGACAAGGGGTAATGGCCACAAGATAGAGCACAGGAAGTTCCGCACCAACACGCAAAAGAACTTCTTCACAGTGAGGGTGACGGAGCACTGGAACAGGCTGCCCAGGGAGGTTGTGGAGTCTCCTTCTCTGGAGATATTCAAGGACCGTCTGGACGCCTACCCGGGCAGCCTGCTCTAAGGAACCTGCTTTGGCAGGGGGATTGGACCCGATGATCTTTCGAGGTCCCTTCCAACCCCTTCAATTCTGTGATTCTGTGATTTTCTCATGGCACAAAGAGTAAGGCATTGGAGTATGTTGCTGAGGGAATCTATAAAGCATTCATCACGGGAGGTTTTTAACTAGCAGCTGGATAAACACTAGCGAGGAACAGTAAAACACAGATAGACCTACCTTGGTTCAGTGACAGAGACTATACAGCTTCTCAATACATATCACAGCACTACCACTCTACCCTAAAGTACTCCAATGACTCTTTTTTTCCCCGTAACTATGTAAATCCCCTAATAAGAAGATAATGAGTTGCATATTTGAAGACAAACATGTAATTTTGTTGATTTTTTTTTAAATGAGAGGCATTAGAAAAAAAAAAAAAGAGAGGATCCAGCTTTACTATTAAATGCTGGGCAAGTGTTTAGAAGTGGTAATCAGAAATTCCACCTTTTGCTTTTTCTAGAAAAAGCACATGCTATTTTGAAACTAACTGGAGAACAACTAAAATCATCTAGTGACATTTATAGACAGTTTTCAGAGCACAATAGTATCATATGGTAGACTGGATGGCTGTGGTAGCATTATCAATACACATTAACAACCTTGTAGGACAAGTTGCCAATCCTTATTAAAAAGGCAAATATTTGGTATGTACCTAAAATCTTCTTTGACTAAGCAGCAGTTAGCAAGCACCATAATCTCAAATCACTTCTTGTTAGTAAAGACAAATGATTAAGTATTGATACCAACAAAATTTTGGGCTGGGTTCTGGCCATCTTTGAAGCAGAGTCTGCTTGTCACAATTGTGAATGACTGGATAATGGTTTTAAATATCAGCTGGCTGCTTTTGGTACTATGCTTGTCACTTCTCTTTCACTTCTTTTCTTTTCTGTTACACACTGGACGATTCATCTGTAAGGTTTTATTATGCTGCATTTGGTTGTTTTGTTTTACCATACTACAGCAGTTTTGGCAGGCAGACAAATGAAATTATTGCTAATATTATTACTAATGGTGGTATTTGAGGCTACCATGGAAATGTTAATTGTGTTGCAGAATCCAGAATTTAGATGCCATTTAATTCAGATAATCTGGCTGCAGAGCACCATGTGGCACAGAAAAGATGGCCTGCTAGGACCAGTTAGCATGGTCTGTTTTCAGTGTAAACTTTAATTTAAGCACAAGACTACATCAAATGTTTTGAAATACACAGGAAATTATTTACCTTTTTGGTCAGTGAATCATCTGAATCTGACGGCATTCTTGTAGACACATGAAAAATGATTTCTACGGTAGAGGTAGCATAATAGGGTGCTGTTTGCCCAGTGCTGCCATTGCGCTGCAGGCCGCCCATAAATCCACCATGTGTTGAGAGATCAACCTAAGTGATTGAAAGTCATAATTAGAAGAACCAGTCTTTCTTAAAGACTGACAAATAACCCTACTTATTGATAAATCAAGACCTGGCAAGTTTGTTACCATCCCAGAGAAAGAGAAATCTTTCCATACAGGTTCGTGATCTTAGCGCTAGATCTGTTGGTTTCCCATTCCTGTATTTGACATTTACTGAAAGTAAACAACTCTTAACTAGGTACTGTATGATTATCTGCAAGGCTATTCTACCTTTCTATCAGCAACCTGCAGCAAGGAAACAAAAGCACTGTCATGCACAGCTGCTCTAAGGGTTACACATGGCTTAGCAAGCCCACGCAAAGCATACACAGTGAGAAATAAAGTGCTAAGAAAATATAACCAGTAAGGAAAACTTCAGAAGAAACTTAATTTTTTTTTACAAAAAGAAATATTTTAGAAGAAATTATTCAAAAAGATTGTTCAGGAAAAATGCCCCTCTGAAGACAAGCCTGTGTCCGAAAACTCCTGTGTTTTCCCAACTGCATCATTCTAACTAAGGATGCTACCTCTCCCTGTAGACCCTGTTTCACTTACATCCGTAGATGTGAAACACAGCTACTGTGTATTTTCAGAAAACCATAAATGTTCATGCCACTTAGGTTACTGACACACCATTTCACCAACGCAAACTAACACCAAATGTTTTTGCCTTCTGTACAGCAGTCCTTTGTTTGGGTAAGTGGTCTGACCATGTGAAGAGCTCAAAAGAGCTAAAATTAAGGTAAAAATTAAGCTACAGCTTTTAACGATGCAGAAAGCAGTAATGTCCATTGCAGCACCACTTATCCATCAGAAACAGGAAGGATGTGCAACAATAGTGATAATAAACTATAAAATTATATTAGAAGGGACTGTACTTTGTGCATGCCAAGCTAGTGACAGCAAACAAGTGAGTTAGAAGAACAAAGTGCTGTACGGTCTTCCTTGGATACGTGTGTACAGATCATCTAAGGCAGACCTGAAAATAGCATTTGCTCCAGGCCTAAGAGGTGACAGATATTTAAAAAAAAAAATTTAAGTACTTCATCCCATGCATGACTGCACAATGAATGAATGAGTGGTCTGATGGCTTTCCAGGCTGGACATTTTTAAGACTTGTCTCAGTTTCTTTCTTAGAGATACCCAACAGCTTTCACTGGTGGAAAGCACAGAAAGAATTCTTTCTTTAGCCACTCTGGCAAAAGATCTCAGGACCTTTGCCAGGGGACAGTCTGACCAATACTGCAGCCTGATGACGCTCAATGAAAACCACCCTAAGCATTCTTGTTCTCTTGGCTGAGCTAGGAATGGGTAGAAAAAAACTGACCAAAAGGCATAGAAAATACAGAGAGGGATATGAAGTAAGTAAAGGTTTTGAGAGTATAAAGACATGGGAACTTAAGGAATATGGGAAGCTTGACTTGTTTAAAATGATACAGTCCAGGGACACAACTGGCCTGAGGTTTCACATCCACTTTCATAGCAGTGTCTGCTATAGCAGGGAAAACGGAGACACACTTTATCCCAGCTTTGCATGGCTGTGTCACATATTAGCCTCAAAAGCATCATCTTTGTGTTCTGTAATACAACATTCTTGTTGTATTACATTCCTGCTTTCCTGTTTCTGCTAGCTAACACAAATCTAAAATAACCTACAATATATCCTAGCTTGTAGGAACAACACGAACACTTTGTTTTGTAACCTGCTAATTCAAATACACAGTTTCCACAGAAACTACTTTAATAATGATTAATAATATTTTAATATTAACAATATTTTAGATGTTTTTAGATTAAAGCTTTTTTCATGTTAGAAGGAAAGAGTACTTACATTACCCATCATATAACTCTGAAATTCTAAACAGTGCACTCTGACGATGCATATGTTAATGAACCTAGTTTATAAAGAAGGTAAAAACCTTCTAAAACATCTTATACAACATTCCACTGTTCCTGTTCAACCAGAAGTAGCATGTGGATTTATAGAATTCTGTTAAATTAAGTGATCTTCTAAGTACTGCTAAGCATTGCCATACATTAAAATTTATCTTTCTTTTTTGAGAATTTAAAAATATGCAGTTACATAAGCAGTTTATTTTCCATTTACCTATTTTAACTGGCTTACACTGATTTTTGTAGGTTTTCAAATCAAATATGTTAGTTTGCCTAAATTTGTGATTATTACCTCCCAACCCAGTCCAGCAACAAAATCTTCATATGCCTGGCTTCCCCTTGCATTGGACAGTATTGAGCATTTGTCCTCCTGTCCTTCTGCAATGTAAAACACTGCAATCTTGTGAGTTTCACGGCTGTAATTAGATATAACAAGAAACGAAAATTAAAAGAGGTTTTAGCTCAAATGATTCTTTAGATCACCTGCCCGCTGAAAACTATGGACAGATGACCTCCTTTTACTCTACATGTCTGTTCCTTTTATGCACACAAAGACATCACTTAAATTAGAAATATATGTGTTCACCATTTTTTTTTCCCCACATGGCAGAGATAGCGCAGTCTGGAGTGCAGAGCAGGGTATATTCTTTCTGTTCATCAGCAAAAGAACTGATGACCAAGTTCCACTTACAGGCTTTATCACACACATCTGTGCAACCTTGCTGAAGACGGTAAGATTGCACAGGTGTTAATGAGAACATAATTTGATCAACAGAATTTTAATTATGGGGTGATGATATATGAGAAAGAAAAAAGCATATATAGACTTTCAGCTCCCGGGCTGAATTTTACATGACTGATAGTTACAGTTGGCTCTTTAGAAAATGAGTGGATTGGGTATGAAAATTGTTGGGATGAAAGAAAATCAGAACTCTACAATACTGCAAACACTTTTCAAATAGCTATGTGCCAAGGAATGAAAATAAAACATAAAAACATAATATTCAGAAATCTATCCTGACACTACCTGCCTGTAAAAAAAAAAAAAAAAAGAATGGAGATTACCCCTTAAGTACCACTCTTGACAGAGGGATCATTCTGAAGAAAAGTCTTTTGAGTGAATCAGTGCAAGGTTACCAACAAATTTTGGAACTTCTTCCCTCCCCTCTCAAGTACAGAAATCGGGAAATGGGCTGTTGTGTCTTATTGTTTGCTATTTTGAATTCTATGTATATAGTGCCATTGAAAATAGCTTCTCCATTCAGTCTATGGAACTCTTCAGAAACAAACAACCCATTTCTCATACAAATATTTGTATTGCTAGCACATGCTTTTTTTTTTTTTGATGAGGCATTTATTCTTTAGAAACTGAGTTTATCCAGTGTGTTTAGTAAACATTACCTACCATTGGCGAGAATCCAGATTTTTCAGTTCTCTCAGTAATTTTGAATTTTTCTTAAGAAGATGAAAGCTTTTCCTACAAATATATTAAAAATAAAAAAAAGAAGAAGGAAAATGCAACACAAATAGACACAGCATTTTTTCATTCAAAATCCTAAGAGAAGTAATCCAACTAGCATGATTCAAACGACTACAATCAGACCCATAAGCAACTCAGATAATTTCAGACTAATGAGACTTGTTCGGACGACTGTAAGTCAAAAGAGCAGTGCTAGAGCAGGGAAGGGACAGTGGGTGGATCTTGATTCCTTTTCAAGGTCAGAAGCAACAAGAGTACTGTAAACATGTTCTGAACCCTCTGTTCCTACCTTCTATCCCAGGAGTTCATTCCCAAATCATTTAGCAACAGCCGACAGAAATAAAAGGACGCTTGAGGTTCAGCAGGACGTGGTTCTTCTTGACGGGCCACCTTCATACTGAAGCCTGAGCTGCATTTAAAAATATAGTCTTTTTCCTGGGCACTCTGCCTCATCAGGGCTTCGGTGATTGCATTCTCTTGTTCATAGCTCATACCAAAGGGTGGTGGCGATGGCTCATTCAGCTTCCGCTGGGGATGTAAAAGGCATTCAGGACTAGTGTTACCAATCTTCTCCAGCAACTCGTCAAGAGCATCTTCTCCTTCTTCCACCTGAGAAATGTCTTTCTGGGAACTGAACTGGTGCTCGGCGTTGCCTGAAATCACAAATGAGCTCGGAGTACTCTGCCGTGGAAGGCAGCCCTCCAAAGGTCCATATAATATTCTGCCATCCCAAGAGTACTTCCCAGAGATATCTCTGACAATTACCCTCACATCTGAGGGGGCTACTGCTGGCTCAGTGTCCTTCTTCTTTTCTGCAGGGATCTGGAGGTATGATATAAGAGTACTGTCATTAAACACAAAGAGCTGCAAGTTGGGGCTCCGGAAAACTTCTGATGACAGCTCAGAGGACTCCACATAGGAGTTGTCGTGATTCTCACTAAGGAGACTGTGGAGGATGGCAGGACCTCCGCTGAGTGGGTAGTGGCTCAAGTGGTTCACCAGATGAGTCATAACCATCCGTGCTGTTAAAGGTATTAATTCTAAGTTCCTTCTTCTTTTTTCTAAAACAATGAGTAAAGAGATTACAAATCAGTAAGAGCAGGAAGAGGTGATTATAAAGAGCATCTGCAATTTTTGGAAACACTTTGAAGCTTGCCTTATTTGTCCTCCAAATCATTCATTTTCAGTAAATCATTTACAAGCACTGCACAAGAAATTCTATGCACCACATGTTCTATGCAATTTCTTTGCATGTTCTTTGCAATTCTACGCGAAGTCAAACCAGAGATGCAACTGAAAAACAGTGCTTCTCCATCTTTAGCAGTCATTTGAGAACAGCATCATGGAAAAGTTCATTGCATCAGATGAGAGGAGATTTTCTGGATCCACAAGCCCCTCCCACATCGCAGGCAAATACATCACAGTTATCCCATGAACCAGTGGTGCTCTAGAGTTATGCTGTGCCTCCAGTTTTCCTACTGGAATGTTGTTCCAGAATTATCTCTCTCTTATAGCCAGAACTTTCTCATTGCCAGTCTAATTTTGTTCATATTCAGCTTAAACCAATTTTTATTTAGCTTATAGTTTTCCTCCTTCCTTGGCATTAATACTTTCAAATACACTTTCAGATAGCATGTATATCCCTTTTCAGCCTTCATTTTGTTAGACCTCAAAAGCCAAAATTCTTCAGCCTCCCCTCTTAAAAAGTCTCCTTATTCTTTACCTGAATTCCCTAGTAGTAAATCTTTGTGCCTGCTCCAGTTTGAATTAATCTTTTTTTTCAGAAACAATTAAACCAAAGCATTTGTAGAGCACTAACACACCCGAGATGACAAACACCTTGTTCTACCTAAAATGGCAAATGTACCTGACCACATAACTTTATCTTTCTGCTGTTCACAATATGTCCCTAATCAGCAAGAAATCTGTGTAAAATAGGTTTTTAGTTCTTTTTTTTTTAAACTGAAAACACATATACAAAAAAACAGGAAAACAAGCTGTAGTACAGTAGTACAGTACAAAAATAGTACAGTAACAAAACCTGAAAATACTATTTTAAAGCATCACTGCAAACCCAACAATAGCTCACACTACTTAATATTGCATCTTTACTTTGACTCTTCCGCAAAAATATATTAATGCATATTAATATATTATTTATAATATATGTAATCCATTGTTTTGAAAGTTTTTAACAAGTGTTTGAAATAAAAGTGGTCTCTAAGATAGAACACTCAAATTTAAATTACTTCATATGCTTGGATGCATACTTAAGGTGATTTTATGAAGTCTGTAACATGATGCAGCTAGATCCAAATAATCTTTTCACTTTTGACACAGGTAGGATTGTGAATCAGCAGGAACAGCATATTTATGCAGATTCATAATTTGGTTCAAATCACACATGTCCTTCCAAAATCACTCATAATAGGCAAATCATCTGTGACAATGGAGTCATTTCTACTGAAATATTCAAAAAGGCAGCTGCATGCTTCTGAAAGAAGCTTGATCTTAGTTGTTGAAATTCTCAATACCAAATTTTAAGTCATACCAAAGGCAAAAACAGATTCTCAGTCTATCCGATACCTGCAGAACTTTTACACTGTATGGCACCACAATGTCATTTTTCTTCTCCTGTGACAGTGCTAAAGAGCATTGTCAGCAAAAAATTGTCTTACAGAGGCAACAGCAATTCATAAAATAAATAAATAAATTAAAAACTTCAAGGAGTAATTGCTGCGTGCAGTGAGGATAAGCACATTTGCAAGGGAGAGATGTAACCTGGAAACTTTTGTTTCCTAGCTGCTGCATGTAGACATGCTGGTCCCCATCACTGTAAATTCTCTTACCCTCAGCAACAGTGAGCAGGTTGCCTAAATCTGTGACAGAGTGGCACTGTGCTGGCTCAGAGCTTGTGACACTTCCCAGTGGCAAGAAAGGGTCATAGTCACTAGACGAGAGATCTGCAAGACTCAGCACGTAATGGCTTTGCTGAGTATACGTACTGGAGCCATTCACACAGCAATGCAAAACCTGCAAGTTGACAAGCACAACACTGAAGGAGCAATGAAGTATACGGCAAAGTACCCACTTAAACAGCAAGGAGTGACCCACCATGATTTTACATTATGAAAACCAGCCCCTGCTACAAAAAAATCTGTCTAAATTCAGTTTTTAAAATAACTCTCTTTTTCATGACTTATTCTGTACTTTAACAGCTCACTTAAGGACTTACTTTGTATTTTAACACACCACTCCAAATAATTCAAATATTTCTGCCGAGATTTTCCCTGGCTTGTTGTTTCTCTTTTAACCCCCCTCTATGTTGCACATCTACCTCAAACTGCTTTTCTTCCTTTTCAAGATCCTTCACACTGATCTTATCCTCTCAATATTTTAAATTCTTCACGTCTCCTCTGTATGACTCTGCTCACACTTCACGTTCCTCTACAGCTTGATAAAAAATGTTTCTGTGACTACCAGAATCGGTAAAAGGCATCTTTAAACATCTAGATATAATAAATCATGTGCATTCCTCATACTCACTCTATAAATATAGTCCAGTAAAGGAGCTTTGGATGCATGTTGATCTTCCAGGACACCAGCAGACACTGGCTCCAGAAGCATTTTCATGGGTAATGCCATGCACCAATCCAACAAGCAAAGTAGCAGTGAAACTATAAACTAAACAGAAACATGTAACGCAGTATTTAGGTATTATCTATCAAATTCACACAAACTTAGAGGTACATTTTTAGAAGTTTAAAATAAGACTTTGGTTCAAAGCCACTTCATTTAATGACTAGTTCAAACAGCACAAAGAAAGACACTGCTCACTTCAGCAACAAACCTTTTTATCTGCTTCCACAGAGGAGTACTCAGCGCTTGGCAGAAGAAACGCAATAGTGGCCACAAGGATCTATGTTAAAAGAAACAGAATTCCAGAAAGACATTTAACTTCTTTCATTACAAAGACAGAGAACTAACTTCACTTGAACAGGGCATGAAAAAGGTTAAATTCTCTTAAGAGCATCTAACTGCTTTTGTAAATAAATGTCCAAGTGAAACAAAGTTTCACTGAGCACTTTAAAAATACATGACTACAAATGAGAAATACACACTGCTCCTAGGATTACAGCAAACCAGTCTCCTAACAATACTTGCAGAATAAAGAAAACATTAACAGAAAGCTATGGTTCCAGAGGTTAAGTAAGGAATTAGGGGAACTTTGCACACAATTTCCATAAAAATGTTTTAGAGAAACTGACATACTTCAGTAATTTTTCTGGACAGAGAGGATTCGTACTTCTGCAGCTTTTGCCAGTAAGAAACTAGCAGTTGAAGAACATCACAGGCTACCTGAGCTACCAATTTATTAGAAAACTGTAAAAGAAAAAAGGTAATTAAAAACCAAATAAAATATTTAGCTATCATACAATACAATTAGTTTTTCTACTTCTTAAATAATTTTACATCTATAAAAACAGTAAAAAATGTTAATGCCACAAAATCACACAGTCAGCATTAGGAAACAGCAGACAACATTATTGACATAATCCTAGTTTGGTCCACTGTGGTAGGGGTCTTTAGGTGCATAATCACATCTTATTTTTGCAAATATTTTGCACTTTTATATAGGATGTCACCTTGGCCCCACTGAAGAATTATGCATATACTCCTTGGCAACTTCATAGGAGCCATAAGAATCTGAACCACGCTCATTGGAGATAATGAGCTACTAATTACATGTAAAGGTTCAGAACCAGAAGGTATCTTTTAGAAGATGACCAATGTCATATCACTAATACTATGGAAAGACTCCCAAGCAACTTCTTGTCAGTGCTTTAAGCAATGAAAAGAAAAACCAGCACACTGCACTCCATATAACCAGCAACTGTTTCAAAAAATAAAATGTCTATCAATTACAGAGACCACCGCAGTACTACCTTTAGTGTCACACCTATGACATTGATTGCTTCCTTCACTTGGGGGTGATTTGTAGACTGTGTTAGTTCTTCACATATCCAAACTCCAAGGCCACAAATGGCTATGCATCTTTTTTAAAAGAAAAAAAAAAAGTCAGAAGTTTTAAAAGTATCTTGTCTTGTCTACACTTCATTCTTTCCAAATTTGCACTTTGGAAGGTAACCACTCCTCCACCAGACAGCAGCTATCACTGTACGGTAACACTAGACAGCTATTAATAAAGAGTCTCAAAGGAACTTGTCAATGACTTTTCATCAGTCAAACAAAAAAGTTAGAAATAAACCATCTAGTCCAGAACTGCAAAGATGTGATTTCTTCCAAATTTACTTTTAAGTAAATTCAAACAGAGCAGAATTTTTTAAGTTCTAGGCATTTAACCACAGCATATACCATCTTTGGAAACCAGGAATATTCCTTGAAATCAAAGAAAATAAAAGCAGACCCATGTAAAAACAAAAAGCAAACAGGGAGGAAAAAAAGCTATAAATGAAGATGTGCTCTCTTCTCCCTCACACAGTAGGTCTACATCTTCACAGCACAGAGTAGACCTCATCTCAACGCCAAAGTAAGGAACTCAACTCAACAGGGTCAAAAAATAAGGCAGGAGTAACAAATCAGCTGTACAAACACAGAAAAATATGTAGGGAGAAAGATTTTCCAATTTTCCCATTTTTAACTTTACTCAATATTTTACCTTGCAGCTTCACTTGGCTCCTCTGTAGCATTCTTCAATAAAATATTTATGAGGTAACACTAAAATGATAAAATAAATCAGAGTAAGTGTCCTTTTCATACATACACTTTATTTAAAGTTGTTTAATTTTGACATAGCTGTAAATGAAATGAGCTTTAAATCTCAGTCTATTCTTAAAGGACTTTAACTACTTTTTTTTTTTTTTTTACTATTCTTACTACAATTTTATTTCATCAAAAGAGGATTACTTACTGATTACATTTCAAGTATACAGACCCTTGCAGATAAAACTAACCAACTCAAAATCATGTACAGGCAGCAAGGTGGAAATCAATTCATTTTCAGAGTTGGCAGGTGTTTACTATGAGCGTTCAGCACTTGATAATACAAACTATGGCGTACAAACTTTAAGCAAGTTAGATTTTGATCAAAAAAATTCAACACCTTTTTTGATACAGAAAAAAAGACTTCTAAAATCTAGCCTGCTTTAACACTCCTCTGATGAGACTCTGGGGTGTGATAAAGAAATCGAGAATGAAAGCACAGCGCGTTAAAGGTTTTGCATTCTGTCCATTTTTACATTCTAAAGCCACACAAGGAATTCAGAGATTCCTCCCCAGTTTTACCTAATTTTCCACATTGGATCAGCATGGTGTCTCAAGTTCATTGAGGAGCAATAGAGGTTTGTACAAGGGCAACCATCTGAGCAGGTTTCGCCAGCTAGTGATGCTCTAGGTCACGCTTGTTGGGGTCTTTGTGGGAGGGTGTGCATGTGTGATTTTTCTTTTCAGTATTATTTTTTAAGGTCATTAAATTATAAAGTTTTCCACTGGGCAAAACAATTAATGTTGCAGGGTATTTCACTGAAGTTAACTCCTGGGGAAAGACCATTCATGTTAAGCTAATGGTTCTGTGTAAGAGTGGAATCTACTTGGCATGTTACTGTAATACCAGTAAGGCAGAAACTGTCTCCCCTCATGCACACCCCACATCTTTTAGAGGACAACCTAATATACATAGATGCAATGAATGGGCACTTTAAATAATACCACCTCCACTATTTAATGAATTGACGTGACAGGCATCTGGCTGGAAAACATAGCATTTGATCATAGCCAGTCCACTCTCCTTGAAAATAAAATGTAATTTGTACTATCTAAGCTTTGCTAATTTTATGGTGCACGTTAGGCAAAGCAGTGCTTATCAGGTAAGTACATATAATGTGTGCAGTTGTGGGATTTTGATGAGAAGGAGGGATTTATTATTTAAACAAAAAGTATACAGTAAAAATTAAGTGATTAAATAATAAAGATATGTTAGACTTACTAATTAAATGTGGCTTTACCTTTACATCTGCACTTCCCGCGATGATCTCACCAGCTTCTGAAATGGGCCGCAAGAGTGGGATTTCTTGGTAGATATTTGGAAAGCAAACAAGAGAACCAAGGATGGTATGAGCTTCTGAACGGGGAGCCTAATGAAACAAAAAGTAAACAAAAATATTTTCTTCATCAAGTTATGAAAATAACATAAGCTGTGAGGCTAGTGTATATTATTGCAAATACTAAAAGTGCTGTATTCACAATACAATGCAGAAAGTGTCCTGAGGAACATGTCCCGAGTAGCTTTTCCTTTAGAACTACTGCAAAATCAGCATTAAAGCAGTGACTAGCAAATGTTTGTTTGTCTGTGCTTTTTGCTGCTGTGTTTTTCTTTCTTCTGGTGCAGAACTCCTCCATCAGTGTGGATCTGGCACTGCTCATGCTTTTTCTGTAACACTGAAAATACACTGCACACTGTTTTATGCTTATAGGAGAAAAGAAAGGTGTTTTGCGGTTTTTTTTTAGAACTCTTTCCATGAAAAGTCAAGCTTTCACTTCTTATTAGCATTTTAAGATTTATCAGAGATCAGGCTGATCAGCTTTTTCAGAGATGCCACAAAATTGATGTCTGTATGCGCTGAGGGACAATGCAACCAGACTCGCTGTTTTGCTTCTGCTGAAAGCTGAGAGATCTGTGTCCCCGTGCACCACCGTCTGCTCAGAAGCACAGACGTCATGAGCAGCAATAAAAACATGTGGCCAGAATGGACCAAAAGGTCTCCCCTAAACTGCAGTTCCAACGCTTTCCTGTTTTTTTTCCAGGACTGTCATATTGTTACCCTTATTTTGGCATCCACCATTAATTTGCTGTTTCATTTTCCTTCATTAATTTAATGGTTTAGAATCCCATTTCTGTTAGTGTTGATACTTAGTAAAACGTTCTGCATTACCAAACAAGTTCCATACTTTCAATCAGTGAAATCAGCTCAGTGAAAAATGCTAACAAGATTCTGAAACCCAAGTCCTGCTTGTAGCGCACAAACACATGGCAGCATTGGTGAGGATATGATTTCTCACACTTTGGCCTTTTGATGAAACACCTCTGCAATACTAGTAGTCACCTTATCCCCCAGTATCACACATCAGCTGCCATGGTATCTGCCCCAAGAGCCCCGTTTCGCCTTGCACTAATGAGCCCACACCTGTTAGAGCGGAGACATCCCAAGCTTGTTAGCGAGCGGGCTCCCGTGGGCCGGGCACAGGGCATTGCCATACTCACCTCCAGCATGTCTGCACTCAGCACTCGGGCTGCCGCTGTAATGAAGTCTCCTATCAGCATCGTAAAGCCAGGTAGGCCCAGGAAGAAAAACCAAGGTGGGCAATGCTTTATGACAGTATTCAAGATATCCTGAAAAATGAAGATAAGTTACCTGTTTGAGTAAAAGGATGAGGAAAAAAAAAACCACCAAAACAACAACATGAGAGTTTGAGAGGATTTAACTTCGTAATTCACCAGTTCCCCACTCATCGAAGTGATGTTTCCCAGAGCCACAAGTGGTGTTGTCGCATAACAACTGCTGCTTTCTTCTGCAGGTACATTCAGTAAGAAAAGGGCATTTTGTATTTCAGTGACATTTGTACTCTAAAATTCCTATTAAAAAAACAAACACCCATGTCTCTTCATGTCTAAGTGTAAAATAACTGTTTGCTTGTGAAACAAGACTTTGGATAAAGAAAGACATCCAAATTGTTAATCAACTTAAGATGAAGTTTTACACCATCCCAAATGAGGTATCTCCTAAAACAGTATTACTCAGAATTCTGTAGCCGTAACAATAATGAAATGACACAAATTACTGTCGCCTTTCACCCAAAGGAGCTTGAAGCAGTACCTGACAGCAGGTAGCTTACACCTGTTAGGCTGCTCTAGCATATACAGGATTTTTCAACTACACTGGGCTGGTTGAGAAACAGTGATGTCAAATGCAAGAAGTGGTTGCACTCAGCACAGTAACAAAGATAAACCTATAGTAACTAGATTGTTACCATTCACTATTCTAAATAATTAAATAGCACGTCCAGATAAGCCTTGGGGGGAAAAAAAGATTAAAGACTTTTTGCTGAACTTTTAAAGAAAGTTTTCTTACTATTTTTTAAGAGGTTGCACTGTACTTGTAAGACTAGACCACCAGCCACAGCTTTGCTCTCATAATTACCCCATGACACAGACCATATTTGAGACAAGCATTTCAAATTTAATCCTTCCTCATGTTTCAATTCTTCACAGTCTCTTCAAATCAGAGAAAAGTTCCTGTATTGAAGTTAAGATTTTCCTTCTAGGACATTTCAGGAGGCTTATAATTAGGTTCAAAAGCTAAATTATCCTTACCTAGAGCATTACGTTTGCAGAAGAACATGCTAAAGTTATTTCTGTATTGAGTAGAAAATTATTTTTCTTCTCAATAAAATTTCAAAGAAAAATTGTTAAGGAAAACAATTGTCAGTGTCCACCTTTACTGCTTTTATGATGTGTGAAAGATGGTTTGAATGTAAATTTTAGACCGCAAATATGTCTTTATGCTCAATTTCTACATCAGAAGCTAGAGAAGTTAAACTGATTTTTTCTCTGTTTGAAGATATGCTTTAGCCACACTGGTATTTTCTCAATGCACTGCTCAACACCTGGGCAAAACCTATTTACTGTTCTACTGAAGTATTTACAGCAGTAACATCCTACAAAATAACAGTGTTATATATTTAAAATATTACCAGATAAATATTCGTTTTTAACGTAGTACCAGATAATGCTTCCACTTTCCTGAATAAGCTAGAATGCCACTCGAGTTAATGTTTAAACTAGTTTTAATCACTTCCTTTGATACATTTCAAAGTCAATATCAGTCAATGCAAACATTCAAAAAGAAAGAACAGATGGATGCAGCAGCTCATAAAGTGGGTGGTAAACTCACGCTCCAAGCAGAACAAAAGACCCACCTTTTCATAATTAAGGGGCTGATTAACGCACCTCACTCCTCGCAGCACAACGCACCTGTAATTACGAATGGAGCCAGGTACTGAGATGTGTTTGGTCTCTGAATAATTGGGCATCAAACTATAGAGCAGCAGATGGGAGTACACTTCTGTTGACATATGCCACGATAAAAGAGTCTGTGCTAACCTGGCTTAAAAGGTAACAGAACATAGGAAGTACAAAGACCTGCTACAAACAACTGTGTTAACTCCTGTCCTCGCTCCATCAATCCCATCTGTTAAATACCACTGTAACGATCGCCCTGCATCATCAGCTTTTAGCCACGGTCATTGAACAGAACTCTTAGAAAATTAGGATAAAAAAATGTAATTGTAGAACTGTTGTTTTAACACCTTAATACCTGTGAACTTACAGCACAGCATAAATAATGCAATTTTCACATATGCTGTGACAACACATTCACTACAAAAAGCTGTTAGAGTTCCGCTGCATGGATCTATTTGCTGTTTATGAGATGTACAACCACTAAAAAATATATTTTTCCTAGTTAGAAGGCAAAAACCTTTGGAAAGTTTCTTTTTGGAAAGATAACGAAACAATCCTCAGCTTTTCTTTTTTGTTACGTAGCTGTGAAATACAGACCGTCTGGCACAGATCATATGCAGCGATGATACAACAGACTCAGAACCATCGAAAGTTAGCACTGTGCACAAACAGCCTGCTTGTGTTCACCCTAGCTTTCCATTAGTTTCCAGTGCCATTTTTCACCTCAGGCACTTCATTCAGTATTAGTTTGTGACAGTTTTAGTGACTTAATTTAAATTAGTACAGGGCAGAATACATCCTGAACATCATCTTGCTCTACTAGAGCTTATTGCAAACAGAACAGATTGGAAAGAAACCACACCCCAGGAAGGCATTTGCAGGTAAAATTTGACAATTTTTCTACTGTTTCCCAGACAGCACACTTTCATGCACAACACAGCTAACAATAAAAGCACGACTTCACGTAGTAATTCAGTAGCATTGCAAACTTATCAAAAGATTCAGGTTTATGAGAAAGTGGCCCAGTGAGAACATACGTCCTATCAGTGATATTGCAAAAATCAGGAAATTCAAACAGAGGCAAGTTGTTTCCTTCCCTTCAAAGCACTGTTCTATAAATGTAAACTGTGTTCAGCAGCTTACAGCCTAGTAAATGAATCACTTTAATTGAATGCTATGTACACAGTAACTGGAAAAACACAAGCAATAAGAAAAACATATGGTGATGGCAATAGAAATTGGTTTACTCGTTCTGTACAGTGTTGTTTCTTTACTTCTTTCATAATTGACCTTTAGAATGATAAATGTGTAAAATAATTTTGGTTTATTATGGCTCCAAACCTTTCAGCAATTACACAGAATGAAAATTTAAAAGGAAGTATTCATTCTGGAAGCATTTCAATTGTTTACATAATTGCACAGCTATAATTTAGTGTTCATGTTGTTAAAGAAAAGTGAAAAAAAAGGACCATTATGGACTATTTCAATTCAAAATGATGCTCTGTAGTGTTAAAAATGGGGAGGAGGGCAGAGAAGGGGGCAATCACACACACATCTGTCTCAAATGGATTAACCCTATAAAAGGCGTAATATTTCAGTATAGGGTAATCTAGTAATCCAAATAATATGGTCATAAACATCCAGTGAGTAAGTGAAAAAAAAAAGTTATCCAAGTTCACTGAAAGGTCAATTACAAAAATATTCTTCACCTAATTTTTGTTCAAGGTTTTGCAGATTACAGGTGTAACAAAATAGCCTGCCATCTGCCTTCCTCACGATTCCATTTGTCCCTCAACAGGAACAACATGGATTTTTTACTTAAAGTTCACTCTGTTCTTCCCTGAGACATACCTCATTTGGGGCTGAAATTTACAGCACAGAGAAGATTATTAACTTAAACAGGACGTAAGTGGTAAATCCTTCATTTTCCTTTTTTTATTTTAAAGGAACAAGTGATTCCATTTACTTATTCCAAGCTCTCCTAGCTGGCATTACATTTTAGGTAAGAGTTAACTTGTCAAAAATTAAGTTCCGATAAAAACTTGTGAAGAATTTTGACACACTCGGAAAGCACAGGACTGCTTGTCAGAAAATCTATTTCAATCTGTCATTTAAACCTAACCTCCAAAAAAGTTATCTTTGCTGAAGTATCTTGTGATTAGATGCAATAGAGAGAGAGATTAAAAACCAGAATAACATGTTGGGTTTGGAAAACAGATGACAGACAGATTACTGCATAAATTACCTGCTGGTAATTGTTCCTTCCCCCGGAACTACATTAGAAAGCTCTTTTAAAGGTGCGTTTGTAACATAAAAACAACCTTTGTGCTCATACAGAGAGATGCCCAGATGCCTTATTAACAGAGATCAGACAAACATCCTAAGTGAACAGAATTTTTGAAGTTTCTCCCATTTTAAAGTATGTTTGATATTTCTATTGCCTACTGCCTGAAATGCTGAGACAGCTTTGTGTTGGCAGACAGACTTCTCCTGAACACCTGTGGCAGGACCACCGGGGAGTCTGGCAGCAAGATGCCAGCACATGGCGCCGACCCAGCCGCAGTGCTGGGGTGACCCCCTCACAGGGAAGGTAGGTTAGGGACGGGATGGTGAGCAGACATTTGTTAGAAGGACACACAGATCCTACAGTTGGCATTACCTGGTTTTGCCTTTCTTCCAGTCAATCCTAGCAGCTATTTTTCCCCAGCACTGCCAGTGTGTCCTCATGGTGTGGGTGAGCAGAGGGGCATGCAGCACCTTCTGAGAGAACTGCTCACCCAGTACGGATTAGGTAAATTTTCTGCAGAAAGGGAGGTGTTGGGGAGACTACAGAGGGAGAAAATTGAGGTAGCTACTGGAAGAAGGTCACAGCAAACTAGAATATGTGACTCTAAGCCTTATTATCTAAAGACTACATTATGATTTTATTTTTTTTAATGGCAGTCTGGAGAGAAATGTAAATATGTGCTATGGTTTCTGAAATGTTGTATAACCAAGGGTCCTCATGTGAAACACTATCAGGCAGAAATCTAGGCAAGAGGTACTTATCCCACCGCATACACGAGGGAAGCTCCCATCTACAGTGCCTTTGAAAGACAATGCCCCACGCAGCTACCACACATCCCAGTGCACAGCACCAGTGACCTCGCAGCCACGAGTTGAACAGTGCTCCTTGTTGCAGAGTAAAAACTTAACAGTAAGATATAAAAGCTTACAAGCAACTCTATTACAAAATGTTCCATATTATAGATCCAGCAATCATACACAAAGCCACCATCTTGCGATACTCTGCAATTCTACATAAGCTTACTTTGTAACTGACAAAGTTTTCTTTCTGCAGTAAGCAACAGTATATTTTAAACAAATTAAGAAGCTTATAGACAAGCATAACATATATTAATATATCATTATCATTACTGGTAAAGTATTAAATCTAGCTTCTTCCTTATACTACTAAAAGGACCGGGCTAAAAACGTGGCTGTTAACTTTTCTGTCTTCAGCTGCACTGCATGCTGTGGGCTTATGCTGTTCTGCATAGCAAAATAAGCCCAGTCTCTGTGTGCTGAAATTCAATCACCAGGGACATCTGTCAACTCATTTGGATCTGGGCTTTTTTCCCCCCATATTTAAAGTTAGTACTGCATTTAATATCATTAAACAACAAAAAAGCCCGAAGTGCAGTCTTTAGCTGTCCTTTTCAGAGAATCTCTGAAGTATGTAGTTTTTATTATGTTTCTTAGTATTTCTTTATGAAGTAGCCTGTTCCAAAAATATGCTGGCAAGCCAGTATAATTGCAGATTTACTGAACCTAATTGTTGAAACTCCCTTCAAAAGCCAGGAATATAACTATCCTGTCAGCTCACTTTTCAGATAACAATCTCTAACACTACTGGCCAAAAATGCAGTGGCATATGTTGTCAATAGCTTACGGCAAGTGTGTTAACTGATGCCAAAGCCCTGGTAGCAGGGTGAGACTCTCCCCAAAAATGACACAAAAGAGCTGGCAGTTCCAAAACTTGCAAAATTTTGAAAAACTGCCTCTTCTTCTACAGAGGTAAGCACTGAACTTTCACAGCATCTCTTCTCAAAATAAGAGTGCAAATTTAGACAGAAAGAAGAGTGTCATAAAAATCTACATAAGTTTTGGGGAAAAATATTGTAAATACCAGAAGTTGTAGGAATTAGAATTATCTCAATAGTTGTTTTTCTGAAAAGGGGGCTGAGTAGCATTAGTAGAATTTTGGAATAGAGTTTTAGGGTGTTTTTTTTTGCCAGAAAAAATAGGGAAGCTATAAAACAAGGAGAAGCTTACATAATTTTTCAAGTTCATGATGCAAAAATTACTGCTACAGTAAGCAGCCAGTAGAAATAATAAAATACATTTCTTTTCTACACTTAGACATTTGTGCATTGCGATATTAGAATTCAGTTAAAATTTAAAAGCTGTACGCATCATCCAAATCAAAAGATATGAATTCTTACAATCGCTGCAAGTGGGGGCTTTTCAACCCTTAAACTCACACAGTTATACCCACCCAAGCTGCAACAGGCTCTCCTGTGGAATCCTCTAAAAATCTCTTCCCAAGAATATGCCATGATTCTCCATAGTCTAAACTAGGAGCTAGAGCAAATGCAGATTGACACCACAGGATGGCTTTCCTGAAGCTGCAGATGACACCACAGGATGGCTTTCCTGAAGCTGCAGACTGAATGATACAGTAAAGAAATGGATGTTGCTGGGAAACACCTAGGCATTCCTGTAACCATTGTTGCCTGGCTGAGGAGATACCGGAAGAAATACTGTATAGAAAAAGTCAGTCCTGCACAGGTGTGATGGACTAGAAAGACCCTGAAGGCATTTGAAGGCTGATAGACCTCAGTGATTTAAAGGGCAAAAGGACTGAAGTTAATGTAAGCAGTACCTCCTGCATCCCATCTGAGCGATTCCTGATGCATTGTCTTCTTAGGATTTTCAGTCAAGCTTTGAATGCAAGTGGAAACACTGCCTTCGCTACCAGGTGAAGATAGTGTATAAAAAACAAAACCATGCTCTAATTCACTTTCCTCTGTACTAGTGAGGGAGGGGAGGTGGAGAATCTGAATGAACTTTGTTCATAAAAAGCAATGGGAAAATCTGAACTCACTAGAGCATCAGAGAAATGCCCACTGACTCGAGTGGTACAGGAGCAGAATTGTTATTGCACAGTCGCCTGTGCCCTGGGTTCAGGGCACTTGGCATGCTGGAAGTAGCTGCGGTGCCAGGCTGTGACTTACTTCTCCCACCTGAAAAGGTGATGCAATTGTTGCGGAGAATTGTACACTTCTTCAAGCGGAGATGTTTGTTGTTTGACACTTAGACATGGATAAATTAGACGTGGCTTAGCTACAACACTAACTCCTTTCTCACCTGCTGAACTAATAGCTAAATCTTGAACTCAGAGTACCATGGGAGCTTTTTATAAAATATATCTTTACATTGCTCTTTTATATGCTCCAGGAGACAAGTCTTCAAAACTAGGTTGCACTTTGCATGAATAACAGTCTGACCATAATCAAAGATGTATTATTTTGGTTTTTTACCATTACCAAAACCTAGACAATACAGCAGTAATTTTGTATATGCATATCCTCAAGAGAGGAGTGAAACACAATTGAGTAATTTAGAGTAACAGGTAATGGAAACAGTGCATACATTAGAGCAGGAGGTCTGCATTCTCCTAAGTCTAGGAGAAACCTTTTTCACCTATCCAGATAGCTACATGTAACTGGACATGTATCTACTGAAATAAATACAACTACTATCTGCTCAGAAAGTCCAATTAGTGTCTTTGGTAAGGTATTTATCTTTATATTGAAGTCCAGCTTTCATTAAAATTAATTGTATAACTGCACTTTGCTCATGTAATACAAGATTTGTGGATTTTTTTTTTTCTAAGAGAAATACATTTCAAAAAGAAACATTTCTGATGCTAAAATACTGATAATCATACTCATGTTATACGGTTTCTGACCATAACTTTACTAAATTATGTAGCCACATAAAAGGCTCATCTAAAACAACCAATGAGATTTCCTGGAGCTGGTCTACCTTTGTGTTGCTCCTCTCCATTAATTTTTAAAATTGTACTAGTTACATACATAGAATGAAAATTCCCCCATGAGAAAAATCCCCTTCTCCTTTTTTCTGTTAATGTTCCATAAAAGTGAGAAAGATATGCTTATGCTTAGGAAAGAAAAAAAAATCTCACAAAGCAGATTGCTCTTTCTTTCTACTACAAGATCTCCAGTTTCCAGCCCCTTCACACAAACCAGATCAGATTTCCCCCACACCTGGGTAGTTTAATCTTTTGGTGGCAAGGTAAAAGGCTGGTGAAATACCTTGCCTGCGCCATCAATCTACCTGTGGAAGAAAAACTCTGTGTTCAATCATTTGGGTACCAGATGGCACCTAGCATAAGTAACTCCCTGGCCCCACCAAAATAATTGAAAAGTACATCCATGACCCATATTAACAGATACCAGTTATTCTGCCTCAAACAATACATTCCTGCAATTGTATTTATTGCAGGTGTTACCTTCAGCATGCAAAATACTGAGCTAGTCTAAACACCCATTGAGTAATGTGACGCTAATCAAACTGCAAAT
Source organism: Anser brachyrhynchus (assembly GCF_964034855.1). Taxonomy (NCBI): domain Eukaryota; kingdom Metazoa; phylum Chordata; class Aves; order Anseriformes; family Anatidae; genus Anser; species Anser brachyrhynchus. Next base: position 11,197,754 of record NC_137696.1, on the reverse strand, counting down.
ACAGAAATAGGTTTAAGGAACCGGCTTTGCATCAACATGTTGCATGAGAATTGAAGCTCCAAAACACCGTGAGTGAACATCTCACATCATCTAGTATCATAGCTAAGGAAAGCAAAACTGGAAGTACAGTAACACAAGAGAAAACTTGCGGTCAAGTGTGTCACCAAGAGGCAACAAAAGCAGAACCAAGAGAGCCAAGGAAGAAAAAAAAAGCAGCATCAGTGTGCAAAATATCTGGGAAACCCTGGAATGACCTGTACTGCCTTCACCAGCCAGTCTTCACTTCTTGATCTTAGTGTCTGCATTGCAAATTTGCACACAGACTGAAATATGAAGTGCAACAAAGCAACAGGCTTAAAATCAGTGGAGCTGTTATTAACACCAAAACACATTGAACTGTGAGAAACACAGCTCATCAAGAACCAATACCAGGTTTTTAAAATCACCAAGTTTCTATGTAAGAAACTCTTTTCCAGGATTTTTCTCCAGTATCGTAAGTAGCACACCAAGACAATTAACAGAAAAGCTTTGCCCCAAACCAGCTGTAGGAGTCATATGACCTAATCAGTTCTCTTCCTAAAAAGAGAGCATGCTGTGAGTCTGTGTAAAGAAAAAAACAAGTTATCCTAAATGTATGCCTTAACTTTTGAAGGTGAGAACACAGGAAGACGTTTTTGCATGGATCATAATATTAGTGTTTTGCTTTTAGGAAGTATAGATCAAAGAATATTCTGCTATTAATAGTTTTTCTTCTTCCATACCTACAGAAGCACTTGAGAGCAGGTGGAAAGCTTGCAGAGAATGCACGGCAGATGGTTTTCTTTCCTTTATTTTTGCAAAACAGGGACACATGAAGTTTCCAAGTGCAGGGTTATGCAGGCCAGCACAGAGAGAAGGACTGAGTTGCTGACCACAGCAAGGCACCCATGTCCAAGGTGCGAGCAGCATGTTGCATGCTGGTAAAGCTAAACGCAGCTTCACAACGTTTAAAACAATGCACCACTAACCCAGCACTAGTTAAGCAAAAGGACAGGCCTTCTTCGGGATTACAGGAGTAGCAAAGATTGGTAACAACTAGCATAACCAAATCCATGCAAGTCTGTTCCCTCTGGCTTGATAAAGGCACTAGAAGTAACTCCCTGAAGCAGCAAATACCAATACAGATTTTACAGAGAGGTCCATGTGCCCTCTGCTGGCATCTGCGGGGCAGCTCTCACCATTGTATACATCAGAGTATTTTTTTTAAGGATGAAAACACACTGTTACAGCTATAAAAACACAGGCATGTTTTTAGAATGTCTCTATTTTGCTGAGAGTATTTCTTATAGATCTTATGCATATTTAGCTGCTTCTGTGGTCCAATAGTCCTTTTACATCTTGATAGATGAAGTTTTTTCCTCATCTCCCACCAACTACGTTCTTGGTTAGGCCAAACCATGGCATATAAACCCATAAATGGCATCTATTCACAGACACAGAATGTTTTGACAGCAGTTCTTGGCTAGAGTGATAAGATAACCTGAAGAGTACGGAGAAAGTTCAGACTATGTAATCTAAAGGGAGGAACAGACTAGGCTATACATGGATAATTTCATACAATTGTATTTCTTTCTGCTTTTTCAAAAATGAAACTGAAAACATTTCCATCAGCATATGGAAAAAAATGCAATTTTTTTTTTTAAAGAAGGCATTTACCTGGTCTTCACTTGTTAAGCCAAGGTGCATCACAAAATAAAAATGAACTAGGAAATCAGAATTTGGCAGAACATCTTGACGTCTAGTCATCATAGCACAGATCAGCCTGTACGCCTGAAGTTTGCCTTCCTTATATTCATTTGGCAGCGTGGTTGCCTAAAAAGAGCAAAAGCCTTGTTTTACTACATTTTTCCTAGTAGTCAGCTAATACAAAATTGTTATTTTCAGCAGATTCTCCATAAAGCTTTCGTATTTATTAAAATAGACTTGAGTCCAAATGTCCTATGTCCTCTGGAAGATATCTGTTGTCTTAGAAAGCAGTGATTGTGACAATTATGAATAGTGCAACTGAACATACACAAATTTAATACTGATACAGAAAAAAAACACTAACGTGAAAATTTTAGAAATAACTTACCTTGAATAACCATGATGCAAATATTCTGAGAGGAGGAATTAGGACAGGAGGAGAGGGAGTCGACTGATTATCCATACTTATAGCAAGGTTGTCTCTTATCTGGTGTGTTTAAAGGATGAGAGTTAATAAGCACAATAGCTTACTTTATTAATGTTATTTATTTCATACTATTATTTTTCTATTTTATTTTATTTTACCTCAAGGCGCTATACCCTGTGCTACCCAGACGGTTCCTCCTTAAGCTAAGACCTCCAGAAAAACATGTTCTATAGTGCCATATAGCCTAACCAAATATTATCATTTTAGGTTGTACCATCTCCCTTTACACTTAACACAACATTTGCAATATTCTATTCTATACCTCTGTTTTCTTTGCTACCGTTTCATGATGCCATGTAAATTAACTAATCTAAATTCTCATGATTAAACAGGAATATTTTTTACTCAGGATAGCTACTAGAAATCAAACAAAATCTGACAAAACTTATGACAGAATCCTCCAAATATCATGCTTGTGTTCCAGATGATAATCCTAAACTAAACTTAAGCATCATTTTTACAGAAAAAAAAAATCATTATATGAAAGCTTGATATACTATACCTTTGCAAGTTTATACCACAGCTCATAGAGATACCCAAAAACTTTTGCATGAATTTTAGGTGACTCTATATTGTTCACATCTCCAAGAATTCCCAAGATCCTCCTCCATAGCACAGCAGCAGAATCAGGATGCCAACCGATGAGGCTTCCACCGGCAATTATACTGCAGTCATCAGCAAGATATTCACTGCTGTCTGTAAATTTTAAAATGCTCAACTTCACTGAATTAGAAATGCAGTGTACAATATAAATTGAGTCAAAAAAAGTGGGAATATCAATACAGAATAGGAATAGTAATTCTGAACATTTCTGATGGGATCTCACCGAATATAAACACTAAGCAAATACAATGACTTGGAAATTACAAGCAAACATCAGAAAAACATAAAGCATTAGGCTGGATAATAATTTAAAAACATCAATCACTTTTGCAAGAGTATCATAGTAGTTCTACAACTGGTACGAAAATTATGTCTATACCTAAAATCCCTACATAATAGTTTCCTTGTTTTCCCCCCTTTTTTTTTTAATAAATCAAACCATTCTCTTCTAGAAATCATGAAAGCCTACAATTCCACAGTGTTTGTATCCTGGGGTTTTACATAGATAACAAGAATATTATTCGAGAATGAAGCTTAATATTATATAAAGCAATTCAGTGACGCATATCTGAAAGCCAATTATATAAAACATATGCGAAATCAACAAGTGAGATTAATTTTTCCTATGTGATGACCTTGGGTTGTGAAGAGAGTTTCTCTTTCACAACAAAGTAGTCTCTAAGCAAAACTCTTATGGGTTAGGGAATTGCATTTCCCTACGACACAAGGAAAAGACACATCAACTTTTAGCCAGAAAAGATAAAGAGCAAAGATTTATATCTTAATATAAACTGGAACTTTAGAATAGAGATACCTGAAAGCTTTGGTCTCAAGAAACAGAACATACATAATTGTCATAAATAATTTGTCACTGAGTCGCATCATTTTATTTCTAAAGAGTATGCCTAAAAACGTTTTATGACAGAAGTACCAAAAACTTAAAATGTTCACTGTGAAGTCTGGAAAGTTTACTACCATGCAAAAAGATCAGAGTAGTGGATTTATTTATAAAAGGACACTTTGGCCTTCCTGGGTAAGCACACTCACAAATTAGAGGGGAAAAAAACAACACAGAAAAATAGCGAAGGCATATTGCCACTCCTGCAGGCCGTAGGCACAAGTAGACTTTCTTGATGATGATGTACCTACACGAGATGCTGCCTCCACGCATCGCACATTGCAGAAGAACATAATGATCACCTTCTTAGACTAAACGCAGAAGCTGTTAAGACCTATTACTCCTTATAATTTTTTTTCATCTCAGAAGTGGTCTCTCCCACTAAGTCATCTCCCTCTTCTACATTACTCAAGGGAGCACATGGTTCAAAGCAAAAACTGGCAAGAAAACACAAGTTAAAGGGCCTTCCGTATAGAGACAACCCAACTATAGATCAGTTTTGTATCAGACAGACTGCCCTCACTCAAGGCTTTTTTAGCAGGAAGGCAAATGCAGTTAAATGTACTCTGTACATGTCTGAAACTCATGTACTCTGAAGATTTATTCAATCAATAACTGGCTTTTACAGGTAGCATTTCCATTGCTAAGTGTCTTTTCTCTTTTAAGATCACACAGTATAAAATTATCTGGAAATACAACTGAACAAAGGGACTAAAACCAATGCACTACAAGTGATGAAGTGTATGCTCAGGCACACAGAAGCAGTTCCTGAGAAAGGTTCCTGAGAAAGCAGCATACAAACCAAGAAGGAAGACAGGGATTTGTGCAGATGGGCAGGATAATGGAATTAATAATGCCTAAACAGTAGATGAAGAAATCCATACTGGAGTGCAAATTTTAATGACAAAAGCTGATACACTGTCTTCTATTAGACCAAGGAAAGCTATGTAGCAGCCTGTCTACGGGCAGAATCAGTCCAGAATGGTACCCTCCAGTGCTCAGCATCCAGTGTTTTGAGGAAAGGTACAGGAAACCTCTACGTCGGCAGACAGAGATAACTTGCACCCTTCCAGGTTCCAAAAATAAAAGCCATTTTAGAAGTCATATTTATCCTTGCTTTATTTCTTTTAAAGCTTTGGGGATTTTTTTCCTTTTTTGCTTTTTTGTTTTGTTTGTTGCAGCATTATGAATTTCCAAAGTGTTAAAATGGACGTTATTTTTTAAGTGTGTTAGAATGCTCTTCAACAGAGAAGATCATCTCTCATCAGAGAATTTCATGCATCCGTGCTGTTCAGGTGATAGCATTACACTATTTTTTGCCTTACACTGTGGAGTTTTCGACAGCAAAACAAAGTTTTTTATTTTAGAAAGCCTCCAAATCTGAAGACCAAATATGTATTTTGTTGGAAAAGAAAATTAAACACCCAAATGAATCCAAGTAACCATATGACATATCAAAATCCTGAAGGCTCAGCTTGTGACATAATTTTACTACAACAGTAGACATTGTTCACAAATGAAAGATGAGCAAGGGGCTCCGATCCTTCCTGCATTCTCCATGTAACAACCATGCAGCAAACAGTAGCAGCTCTGACTCAGATAAGCTGTTGAAAGGAACAATGTGAAGCTGTTCTCTGACTGTGTGGATGTACAGTGAGAAAGAAGAGGGCTGTGTTCACCATACGGATAACTTACAACTTTCTAATATGCCAGTCAGAAATAAGCTGAACACTGCGTTGTATGCAGCCACCCAGTGTGAGCGGACACACAGACAATCAACTTGGACAAGAACCAGAAAAGCAGTAAGAGCATGCCAGATCTATTGGGTAATTAAACATTTGTTATCACACTACTCTTTTAGTCCACATTACCTTTCAGATTATTTTATATAGCTCATTCTGTTTGTAAACACAAAAGAGCAATTTCTTGTATTACAGACAAAGCAATGAATTTATCATACATAACAATCCTTGCCAGGTACTGTATTACTACCTTTTATACAATGGTAATCTGAACTATGGAATAGGTGCACTGGTTCATTAAACTAGCAGTATTTTAAAGAAAAAGTGATCATGAAAAAAATACCCTTGAAACTATACAGCTCATGAGTAAAAACAGCTGATAAGATAGTTTCACATGTTACAGTATTAAGTTATTAAAGTAAAAACCCTGACTCACATGTTGCATATTAGATGGGAAGGTACCTGGCTGAGAATCAAAATATTTCAGTAGATATAAGTATTGGATATGTCATAGATACTATAATTAAAATTAAAAGGCAAAAGAGCTTTACTTCTATATTAACTTTTCTGAGAATGCTACTTATCACATTCTACTGGAATATAGGCAATGCACACTCTGAAGTATAAATAAGGAGAGTAACAGGATTAAGATGAGAAAAGTTGTTATGAATTAATCAGTTATTTCCTATCAGTCAATATATACAGTAAGGAACTCCCTGCACTTTCTTAGGCAGTTCTGCTATGAAATAAAATCTATTAACTTAATAGAAATTTAATTAATTCATTTTACTTGAACACTAGTGCAGGCTAAGAGAGCACAAATGATCAACTATCACATCTCTGCTGATTAGCAGTAATTTGACATAGCAAGCAATGCAATCATTTTGAATTGTGTTTTCATTTTCTGGATTAGAATGTATTGGCACCTATGTCACGTTCATTCTGATTATACAAATTCCTTAAACTCTGGCCATTTAAATCTCTTTTTTGACATAACAAAAGCTTGGTGACATGCCTAAAGGAACATACTTTTTAATATGCAAACTGAACTGTATGAACTACCTTTTGAGATAAAAAGGTAAAATAGTAAATATATTTTCTGGACTAGAGTACCTGTTAAATTTGCATTATCTGCAGGACTAAGCTGAAGCCAGTGAGGTGCATCAGTATCCACACAAACATCTGTTGATGCATTAACTTCATGGTCTTCTTCAGAAGCTTGCCAGGGGATGAGTGCAATCTCTACTTCATTATTATACCCAATGGATGTGTCACTGCTAACACTTTCACCTAAAGCAATCAGAGGATTAAGAAAGATCTCAGATTCTATTTTTAAAAATTGCATTAGCAAAACCTGGTGAGGAAAGTGCCTAATATATCTGTAACAAGACAAAATTATCACACTGATTTAAATTGCTAAGCTTAAGAAAAATACTGCATTTCTTGGAACTCACTTTTTTCTCTCTCCCTATGGTTTCCGTGTGTTTGTTGCAAGTCTGCTTTCAAATCTAATTCAGCTGTACTACTGCTCCTTTGTACTAGTACCTTCAGAGAAAAAAAATAGTATTAATCTGAGTTTCTTAATTACATTTTTGAGAACTACATATTCTTGCAAATTCAATACACAACGACACATATACATAAAGTTACTAAAAGTTAATCATAACTGAGTCAAGATATTTTAATCTATACCTGGACTACCAAATATCTTTAGATGTCTTAAGGACACCATCATGTTTTCAGTTTCTATTTCTCCTCCTTTTCTTAAACTCAGTCTACCTACTAAGAGGCATGACTTTCTACTGATGTTTTTCCACAAAGCTGAAACCATTCAAAACTTTCAAAAGTATCAAAAAACCTTTCAGGAAGAAATTGGTAGTCATCTCTTATGTTGATGCATTACTTTGTTGCAAAACAACCCATTCGAAAGCACCTAATCTTTTGTTTACCTTATTTTTTTATTTTCCTTTTAAATGGATTTATAGCCTACTTGCTGAAAAACCTTCAGGTAATTTTCTGCTTCTAGATGATACTCCTCTGTCCCTAAGCATAATTGCTTTGCTTTACATCTGGTAGATCACCTTCAAATTCACATTTCTTGCATTCCCGTGTCATCTATAATAGCAAAACTTAGTTTCTGCCAGAAAATAGAATACCACGTTGTTTGTTACTATATAAGTATGCAACAAAACACCCATGTTCTGCACCTCACCCCTAGGAGCATACTAGATCTAACTGCTAAAGGAATCTCTGCTCTGAAACTCCTCAATTCACTAAAAATTCTGAAATTCCCTTTTAATTTTGTATTTGTAATTAGTAGTATTATTTTTAAATAAATTTATTTCTTCTGATTTGCTGTCCAGACCATTAATCCATTTTCTTTCTCCATATATCTGAGAAAGTAAATTATTGCCACCAAAGACATAACTAACTCACAGAAATGATTATTATTGTATTAATGAAGGCTGTAGGTTTGGTTTGTTTTGCTTTGAGCTGGGCATCATTCAATCATTCCCAAGAAAGAAATGCTTCCTCGTGCTGCCTGATAGACTGCAGAATCATTTCTCCTCCCTGGCAAATCTAGCTTTTGGTGATTAGTGATGACAATATGCAAATGTGTTGTGGTATTAAGTCAAATTGGTCCACACAGAACATTAGAAACTTATGTTGTATATACATGGTCAAACCTCAGCTTCCACTTGCAAAAGATGGTGAAACTGCAATGTGTTTGACAGCCCCAGCAGCATGTGCTTGTAAATATTTTATAATACATGCCACAAGAATAGAATGGGGAGACAGATTAATTTTTAATTCTCCACAATTACTGAACCTATTCCTCTCCCTCTCCCCTCACCTCCAGCACATGCAGTCCACTAGATTTTCCTTCCCATTTTAAGGTACTTTGTTATTCCTGACGTGATTAATGAAAGCACTTCCAGAAAAAGCCTTGTCTCACCAGAGCAAAGTACTAACAGTACTTTAAGTCCAGATATATGGGAGAGACACGGACCAGAGATGAGATTTATCTTGAAGACCTCCACGTTGCATTGCATTATACTTCCATAAAGATGAAGTCATTTATTATTTCTACTGCTTGTTCCAAAGTTGCATTAAAAATTTACAAAGCTTGCCTGTCCTAATGTTAACTTTTACAAATAATCTGCAATAAATAGCTAGTGCTACAAATTTTGCTGAAGGAAATTATTTTTCTCAATACTTCAAACCATCAAACATTTATTCCACTGTAGTGTAGCTCTATAAAAGCCATGAATTATTTACCAAAAAAAGTGGTAAACTTGTTTATAATTAATAAAGGAAAGCAAAGAAGTCTTTATAAGAATAGCATATAGCCAATTACATAGAATTGTGTTGGCAACTTACAGTATCAGAAGTCACAGAACAAGCATACCAAATAGCATAATGAACAGCTACAGTTTAATCCCAGATCCTATATTGGAAATGTGACTAATGAATTTTCATACTTTCCCGTTGCTAGTTTCAAAATACTAAGAAAAATCTGATTAGAAATAAAACATTTTGTTTATCAATAAAACATTTGTTTTATTTAAAACATGGTATCGTCAATAATCACTCTCTATTTTGCCTTACATGCTCAGCTTCATGTTCTTTCTTCATATATTCCTTATTTTCCTGAACTGATTTGGAGTCTGAAGAAGATAAATTATGAGAACTTCCAGCCTTCTTACCTAGAAATTTTAGAAGGTAAAAAAGAAGTATAGAAATTTGTGGGATGAAAGTGCATAGCAAATTGCAGGAAAAATTCAGTTACATTTACTTACATACTTTTTATATTTGCAGGTGAGTGAAGTAATATAGCATATACTACATAATTTCCATGGCTTAATCGATAAGATGGAACATGTGACGTTTTAAAAATCCTTCATAAGTATAACCCACTTACACAATCAGAACAGAAGTAGAACTGTTAACTCAAATACACAAAATGTAAATGTGAATCAGATAAACAAACATAAAGAGTTACACTGACAATGCATGCTTTTAATAAAGCCCTGCTTTATTAAAGGTTGTGCTCTGCATTTGTAGTCCACAGCTTCTTAAAAACAGTTTTTTCAATAAGATACCAACAATAGATTTACTAAGAAAATGGGATTAAAAACATTTTAGAACCATGGCTGGAAAACAAAGAAGATAACAGCAGCATCTGTGAAGCTCAACAAGTCTCGGCACTTTTTCAAAGTGTAGCATTGCTGCATTTCATCAATATTACCTTGAAAAAAATCGGATGGAAACTGATCTGCAATATCTGAAGTGCTGCTACTTCGAGTAAGTTGCTGCTCTTGGTCTACAAATAGGCCTGTAGCTTCTGTTCCTGCTGAAGTTTCCGACTGCTGGGATTCTTCAACTTCTGTTGATTTAGATAAAAAACAAAATATTTGCATGACCTCAGAATTGTATACAAACACTAACTCCTTAGCTACAAAACCTATGTGAAAAAGTGACCCACTCAAATATTTCAAACTCCAAGTTACAAAAGCTAGAATGTGACCACTAGTTAAAGAAGTTAAATTATTCTTAGAAAAAATGTAAAGTTCAGAGAGAGATGTATGAGCAGTTTCAATGGCAAAAGATCTAGAAAAAAGGGAAAAATTACTTCAGGGATTCAGTGTGCACAATGAAGGGTTGGAGGATGTCATGAGAATAAAGCTATCTTTTCCATTGCTAGAGACCTCAACTAGACTCTGTTTGTTCTGGAAAAAGAAAGAAGAGAGGCAGCAAAACTAGTATAGAGTACAGAGAAGGTTACTGTGCTTACTGACTTTTCCTCCATAAAGATGGAATGGGGACATCAAAAAAGGAAAGAATTCAAATAGAGTACAAAAAAAAAAAAAAAGAAAGAAAAAAAAAGCACAGATTCTGGATTAATTTGTGAAGACAAACTGAAGCATGCAGCTTTTTTATTGTAAGTGAAAATCCAAAATAAAAAGAGAGGAAAGAGAGGCATGAAAATTCAAGTGAGAAAGTAAATTGATACACTGGGGAAGGAGCAACAGGAAAATTTTAAGATGTGCTAGCAACACGCTTACAGAAACATACTTCTCTTGGCATTAAGTGAAAAAAAGACAGTAACACTTGGGAACAAGTGTGCTCCCATTCAGTAATGATGGTTTTAGTTATAGCACCAGTTATTGCCACCCAACCTAACTGCTAACTCTTCTCCTAGAAATCAAAGAGCTGGCCCACACATCCCTTCAAAGCTGACCCAACAGAACTGTCAGACTGTCCAAGAAGATTTATAACTGAGTGTGACACACATTGAATGAGAATTTTTTTGAAATCAAGTAGCTCAACCTGACAAATTTCTTCACTTGCATATTTTGCTTGCACTATCTCATACATTCAAGCATGTAACTAGTTTCTACTCAGTTCCTTGAAAATACCTTGCTGTCCTCATTTTCCCTTAAAAGGTTACTTATTTTGATAATGAACACAGTTCCAGTGACAGAATAACAAAAAACATTTATCTAACCACTCTTTTTCACCCTTCATAACTTTGAAAAAGGACAAGATATGCTTCCATTGAACTTGCTCATCTCCAACTGGCTACCAGTATTACTTAACACTGTGTTTTGAACAGATCCAGACAAGAGAAACAGAACCAGGGAAAAACATCTCATTCCACAATCCTAAAGAACAATTAACTGGACAGAAAGAAAGCAGACAGACAGCAGCTTAAAAATACAAAGAACATTTATATAAAAGATGACTTTAAAGTACAGTACCTGACAGTCTGTGAGAGCAAGAAGTATAAGAGATACCAGGTAAGAGAGAGCTCACAGTGTGAAGCAGAAGAGGTACACTTTTAGTAGCTGGCAAAGCCTCATAAAGATGAACACAGTTGCTGATAGACTGGCTTCGCTTAGCTTCCAGGAAAAAATAAAGCAAGAATTATGTCAGAAAAAATAGCAAAATATTTGGGTTTTGGAATGTCATGATACAACAAAACACATAGCTTTTGAAAAAATTTTAAAATGTTAAGCTCTGAAACATTTCCTAAACGCTATAAGTTAATAATGTGCAATGCATCTCACACACTGTAACTATAATAATCAGTGATTTCTGAATCACGATTCCACAATGTGGAATCTTTCATTTTGTCAGCTTGTGATTACCATTCATGGGCTAATTTGACTTACCCTTTTTCCTTCTCAGTGAAGTACCTGTAGCAGTATATACAGCTCAAAACTAAAGAACAGAAAACTTCTTCAGCTTACCCTCTGTTAGCAATGCTCCACCCTGACCCCCTCCCCCCCAAACTAACTATCTCTTCCTCTCTGCTGAAAATAATCCATTTTCATCCAAGAAGTGGGTTAGTGTGCCTCTCAGAAGTTAATCTGAAGATACAGCTACCTCTGCTTTTGCTTTTAAAATTAGGGATCCTAGCTCCAGCCTGGATAAAGCCCTGAGTACTCTGGTCCGAGCAGACAGCTGACCCTGTTTTGAGCAGGAGCTTAGACCTGATGACCTGACGTTCCTTACATGCTGAATTATCCTGCAGACTCTGTTTTGGGGGTACTGAGTCTTGCTTTCTACATTTATGAAGAGGATGATGAAACGGATACAAATTATGTGAAGGGTTTGGACTCTTAAGACATGATGGGAAGGTAGAAGCACCCAAAATGTTGTTGGACCTGTGAAATTTTTCAAAATGAGAAAAACATCTCTAAAATAGCAAAATGTTACATTTTACATCCAGTATTCTGTTGGCAATTTCTCTCATAATTTGTAATACAGATGAGCAGCTCTCTCTCCAATGGGATCTGAAAGTGGACCTTTTATAACTTGTGTATTAAATACTCTGTATCAGGCTACAATAAAACACCTTCCAAGGTAGCTAACGCTTTAGAGGCTTTTTTCCGAAATAGTGGTAGTGTTCCAGACATCGGTATGGAACATCTGTGTTTAGGCATTTAGTTAAGTTGCACTATTTTTGCAAGCTGTCACAACTCAAAGGTAGATTTAAAACTCAAGTGTTATTGAATGTTTGGGAACATAAACATTTAGTTATGGTCTATACCTGTTGCTCTCTGACGAACAATATTTCTCGCTTTCTCAACTCCTGGGGCTCCAGAGGTGGTAGCACTTCTGAATCTCATTGGCTCCACAACTTCTGGATGACTTTTCCAGCTTAATGAAAAAGATCTTCCCACTAGAGCTGTCTTTTGAGGCTCTAAAATGCCACCTTAGAGATAAAGAAAACAAATTTTTCTAGCATCGTATGCTTTGGCATGTATTCTTCTACAGTATGAATGGACTTACAAGCACTCCAACGTGAAAAAAATATTCACCTTCAAATCGGCATAGTGGAAGGAGTAATTCTTTTTTAATGATAGTAAAAATTCAGCTATGTGCATCGATTGCAAGGTGGCATATAAATGCAGCCAAAATACTGTAATTAAAAAATATTAATTAAAAATACTGTAATTAAAAAAGTTTAATGGAATTACATGGAAAGGAATTTTGACATTGATGACTATGCCAGACTACAGCACAAGAAACCACGTTTCATTCCTGCTCTGCAGAAAAGACTGATTTTGAGCGCATACTAAATCTGCTAAATAGCTACTATCTATCGACCCCAATTACCTTTCCTACCACAATGAATGATGAGAACATATAAATCCAAAGCACTTCATACTTGATTAATCAGGTTCTTACACTAGGATTAAGAGGTATTTAATGTTAGATTAAATTAAATTTTAAACTTAAATATCTAACTTGTTTGATACAAAAATCACTGAAGCATGGAGACTAACCCTTTCCTCTCTGCTTTTTTTCTTTTTGTTCACTGAGCTTATCCAAGGGTAAGTTTGTCATTTCTACCCCATACACAGTTCTTGCCAGCACTGCTGTTAGAGAGTCCATGATATTGGCCCACTCGTTTATGAGCTCCTCCCAGTCGGTCAGGGCAGACAGAACACTGAGCAGTTCATCCCACAGCTCCCGAGAAATGTAAACGCTCAGGTTTGCTCTGATCCAAGCCACAATGAGGGTCTGAGAGGAAAGAAACAAGTGATAGGTCATGCATTTTTACTGAAGTTAATTGAACACGCCAATTCACATGCTGATAAATTCAACACCAATCTGCATATTAGCACTGATTATCAGTGACACACAGATACTATGCACAGATATTTTTCACCAAAAAATACTCCCAGAAATTGGCAGGTACATATATGTGCAAGTTACTAAGGAAATTTTAAAATTCCAAAACATATGCTTCAGGTGATCTTATGTTTCCAGGTAAGCTGAAACAACACTTTGTTTATATAATAATGATAGAAAAAAGAACTGCCTGCTACACCTTCCAAAAAATTAGTGATTGAACTATGCCTGTGAGATTCAGGCTTCAACACTGTAGCTGACCGCATAATGTACCAATGATGTCTAGATATTTTCATCTCATTAAGTGTGACCCAGTTTTGACATGCCAGATGAACTTCCTCCTAGAAAAAGTTACATATAGCTCCCATTTTAGAGGAACTCATTGAAAATATCCCACACTGAGACAAGTGTTTGCTACCATGGTTTGTAACAGAGCCCTGAAGAACTGATCAAATCAACTGCTTCTGGCACCTGGAATTAATTGTATTACTGCAAAGGAGACTTATTTCACGTTTTAAAAATAGGTTGTATAGTACTGCGTAATACTACTTAAGCAAAACTATGGGCAATCAGCATTGAAAACAGGTGTCACACGTACACAAAAAATACTCACTCGAAAAAGTAACCCTGACATGCTCTGAGCAAACGTATCCTTTATACGGTTTTCTTTTGGCTTCTGCATCACGGCTTCTGTTATTCTGAGGAGTATCTGCAACATCTGTTCCCTGGTTCCAAAATAAAATTGTACTTTTTGTTCACATGTGTTATTATACATGCTTGTTAATTTTCATCTACCAGAAAAAACTTTTAATTCTCAATAAGTCTTACACGTTGAGAATGTGATCTTACACTCTCACTAAGATTTCACAGAACTTTCACAAAATAACATTAGTTGGTTGTGGACTGTAAAATTTAATTTTTGAGAAGGTGAAGTCAGGAATGGAAGTGATGACCAGAATCTTTAAATCAAACAGCATGATGAAGACATGGCAGAACCTACAATCTCCCAAATCAATTCATATGCAAGTCATAATTGTGATGTGTAACAAGATCTACACCTGAGTAAGTCCACTCTCCCTCCCTCCTGACAATTTTCCCATAAATTTTAAATATTGATATATTTCTCTTAAATGGAGAATATATTAAACTTACCATGTCTTTTTATTCATTGATATTTCCATTATCATGCGCCTAAAAATGCTCAGAACTGCCTTGCAAGCATCAACTTGCTCCTTCAGAAGCACAGGGACTTCAATGCATGGTTCCAATAAGAAAACATTTGCAGAGTTTGTCAAGAACACCTTCAAGACAGGCATTTACAGTCAGTTTAAATAGTGTCAAAAAAAAAAAAAAGGTCAAAGACTTACAACCAAATACTCGTCATCCTCTAGCCAAGCCTTTCACTTTTCTTAGAGCAAACTTCATGTTTTACACAATGCTTTATTTTTCTAAATAATTCTGGTAAAAAGTCAGGTGCCATTACATGCCCAACAAAGGCATGTGTTACATAGTCTATGTCTTGTAGGTATCCGTTCTATTCCCTCAGGCAAGAGTACCACTCCTCCAGCTACTCATTTCCCAGCGTTATATGCTTAAGCAGTCACCAATATTTTCAATAAGTGAGGTACAGTGAAGCAAATGTACAGTTCTAATTCCTAGCACCAACAGTAGAAAAAAAAAATGCAGCTTTACCTTAAAATAGGTATCTGGCACTAGAACATGGGTGCACGGTTTAATACGCTTTTTTAAAAAGATGTAAGTGAAGTCCAAATTGTATCTTATGAAAACCATCAACTCTTCATAGTTTCTTTCCTTAATTTCAGAGTACAGAAAGACCTGTACACAAGCTCTTCAACCAAAATGTGGAATTATAATTTATATAAGCAAGCAGAATATTATTTTCAATAATACAGAAAAAGATAATTGAACTACACATTGTAGCTATATCTCCCTTTTTCCATTCCCAATATAGGGTGTCTATAATTGACAAGAAAGAGAGTGTAATGTGCTGAGCTCAGCACATCTGTATGCAGAACACTGTGTGGGTGCTAACCTAGAACCCTCGCAAATTGCTCTAATCATAAAATTTTATATGACCATATGACTATATAATAATATGTAGTAAAAGTTCCATGACTCTTAGAGCCTTCTAATCTCTATACAGCACACCTGTAACGCAGCTTGAACACCAGCTTTAACATTTTTGTCCTCGTCTTCTAATACACATCCTCTGTTAACAGCACTGGTAAAGGAGTACGTTCTTCCCCAGCTGGATGAGCGCTTATGTCCTGAGTGGTCAGAGGAAAGCTTTCAAAAACATCATTCAGTTAGTGACCAAGGAGAAAGGAACATGTCCACGTTTGTTCAGTATCATTTTATATGTCAAAAGCAGGAAGAGGTAACTGTCCCGTTGCCCTATGTCCATTTCAACAAGGAATTAATGTCTAATATTTACAGATTCTAAGCAAACAGTATATGGAATTTAAAGGTTCATAAGACTTCTAAGAGCTATGTTGTTTCAAAATATTCTATATTCAAAATATCTTATGTTACATTTTGTTGTCACTGACTGTAGTAGTATTTGAATTTAAGCCTGGAAAAAATATAAATTCTCTTTGAAAATAATCTGTCAAAACATCGTAATTTTTACTACTATTTTAAGAACTCAACCATCTTTCCTTGTACAAAAAAAAAATCCCGTTAAGTAGTTTTGCATGGCAGTGTCAAAGTCAACATTTACTGATGACTCATTATAGGACATGAAAAAAATGATGCCACAGAATTTTTATCTATAATTTAATTTCCTAGATTTAAGGATCCAAAGTTTTGATAGAATATATATAAATTAGTAGATATTTTCAAACTCTTAAGTAATTACCACCGAAATTAAATAGACCTACATGCACTAGGCCAACAGACAGTGTAAATTTTAACACTGCAGCATATATTATTATTTCTCCATTACGTTCTCACTACAGTATTTGTATAGACAAGGAATAATGAAGAAATTTTATTTTTCAAAGAGCTGCAATCTTTCTTTGCACTCAATAAGGCCTACTGAACACTCAGTAGTATTTTAGATTTGTGGACCTTAGATAAAGCACTTTTTAATCCTGATTTTCCATACATCTTAAATTTTTACTTAAATTTTACAGAGAAAATTTAAAAGATAAATAATACTTTGCAGGAAAACAAAATAATGTAAATAACTGATACCATACATGTTTACCATCCGTTTGCACTGATGAATCTTCTAAGCTAACAACAGCATCCTCACTGTTTTCCTTTTTGTCTGGCTCCTCCATGAACACAGGCTTCTCTTGCAATATCCACTTTCTATAGACCTTAACCACTTTTCGCGTTGCAGATATATCAGAAGAAGGCAACAAAAAAGCCTAAATTTAAAGTTAAATACTTTTACTATATATATTTGGGGCACAGAAATTCATGCATATATAAACACACACATGCAGCATCATCACCCATAAATAACACAACTCAGAAAAAGAAAGGAAATGTGTTTTTTACATTTATGTCTGTACTAGTAGCTATGGTTAATCAACAACATATGCATATACCTACAGCAGTGTGGGATTTCACAATTCTGTAACCATTAACTTCAAATGACTTCCATGTTGTATTTGTTCAAACAATAAAAAAGAGGTGGTTTTGTTCACTGCAAGTTCTCTAACTTTGGGTGGATTCGTCGCACAAGTTGTTACTAAGCCAGAGAGGCCTGGCAGGCTAAACTTGGATACCACGCTGCACTTTCTGGAGAAGCTGACTTCAAATTCCATCACCAGTATATCATGTGAAATGCCATTTCAGCAAGTGTAGGTAAAGACAAGACAGTAAATTATGATGAGGACAGAAGCGGCAGGCATTTGATCGTTTCTGATAAAAGTCAAAAATCAAAATAATGAATTTACTTTCAACTTGCTACCCAATGTCAGTATTTGGAACCATTCTGTAAAGATGTCCACTTCAAAAGCTTTCAAAGACCAGGCCACCTGCTTTCCCATATTTCTGTCAGTCTTAGGCATGTAAAAAACCACATGTCTATAGTAATGTGTGTTAGCCTCTTCCAATTTTTTAAGTCCTAAGAAATTACACACTCACTAGACTGTGAGAGATGTCTAGATATTTTTATTGGCTGAGTATTATCCCTTGTTTTGGTATAAACTTCATTTGATCACAGAAAAATTCATAGACTTTTAAAAAACAAATCTCACTACATACTAGCATCAGCCATTGGAAAACCTTTGGACTACAGTGAACTGGCACAGAAATGAATATATAAAAATTTAATCTGGTAGAAAACAAATTGTATTTGGTCAAGACAAAATGCTTCTATTTTGGCATCACTATGTACTATATTATAAAGACACTGAAAAAGACTGAAATACGTTTTTCAAATTAAAAAAAAATCTCTTCCAACTGTGAAGAGATTACCTGCTCTCCATAGTTAACAGGGACAAAAACTATAGCATTGCATTTCAGAATACACACTGATAGCATGTCTTCCCATACCCATTTTAGCTGCAAAACATTACAAGGGGATCTTGCTCAGGTTGGTGGAAATCTTTGCATCATATAGTACATTTCCCTTTCTCTAGTCAGCACGAAGTGCAACATCCAACAGCTTAATAGGTAATAGTCTACAGAAGTAATAGTCTACAGAAATTAAAGGGTTATCAAAAGCAAGCTTATATATGTCATGCAACAATTATAAGTGAAATTTCTGAAAATGTCTTCATAGACACTGTCAAGTTATTAAAGATGCAGAAACTGAAAAAGCCAAAAGGAAATTGCTAGACTATTAGAAAAACAACAGCTCATCAGTGGGATGAATGGCCACTACAAAAAATGCTTTCTGTAAGGCTGAGAAGTAAGGTAGAAAGAATATATATATATATATATATATATATATATATAAAGCATTGCGGAATTCATAGGGACTAGTGAGATTCCTGTAAGGGAGAGATAAACACAGAAAGGATCCAAGTACTATTATCTGCTTCAGTTACTGAACACTGACCATATTTAATAAAGATAAAAGTGCTGCATCGTACCAGCCTTTGTTCCCTGGAAGCTGGTCTAACTTTAAAGACACTCTGAACAAACACCAGGAGAGGGCAGCATACCACAGAGGTTCTCAACATAGACAAAACACTCCCTCTCAAAATTACATCCATCCCACAAAAAGCACTTGTACAAGTTCTTACACTGTACCACACAAAACACTTTCAGTAAAGCATGTGTGCTCACTCATCTTCTGCAGGGTGTCTCCTCTACATTTATGTGACCTAAAACTGATGTTTCAACCAACTGCTGCCTTGATAACATATCAAAAGAAGAAGGTGAATTTCCAGTAGGTCATGTATTTTTATCCCAAACAATAGAAAAGATGTCAAAATAACAAAAAGTACGAGCAGAAACAATCAATAATGTCCAAATAGACATTAAATACTGACTGTGACCACAGGAACTAGAATCTTACTATTTCAAATAGCAAGCTAATAAAATGTCAAATTCAAGTATGACAAATTGCTGTTTAGCATCAGCAACAACTTTCCATTCCCATCGAATTTTTTTACTTCATCATTAAAACTAGACCTAGGAAGGACTCCAAAATAAGTGGGTGCTCATGTGATTAACATCAAGTTTGACCAGTTATCTGACCAGCAGCCTTCAGTGTTCCTTCTAATGACCATAACATTTCCTTTTTAAAAAATCACGTAACGGCAACTACACATCCACACGTACCTGTCGAAACACCTCATTAACAAAGTTAACATATCCTCGTGTGGACAAGAGGATTCTCTGCACCATCTCATAAACAGTTCGATGCTGCTCTTCGATGCTGCAGAGGCTGGAATTACTGAGCCGTCGGTCAGACAAGGTGCTGCTGTTCGAATGGCTTCTCTCCTGCTCGCCTGCATAAGACATGCCAGTTTCCAGCTCTGGGTTTTTATCTTGGGATACAACACCAACAGTCTACGCAGAAGAAAACACATGCCTAATTAAATTACTGGATTACTGCATGTCAAAAATCTGGGGTACTTAATGGGCAACACTCATTCACACTGCATGCAGGGATTCCAGCCACCATGAAGTGCAATTTTCAATCTACTTCTTGATACAAAAAGGAATTTGGTCTTGTACTCTACATGATATATACTTTCTATGAGTCCCCCCAGCCCAGAGCAGCTGACTGACCTGTCAACCACTCCCCAAGACAAAAAAGAAGAAGACATGCAGTGGTGGGAGTGGAGGGAGACACAATGGAGAAACATCTCGAAGTCCCTTTGATTTTTGAGAAAAGATGGATCACAGCTCTATACACGGCTCATACTCCTAGGCATTCCTAACCGCTCTTTGTCAGGCACTGTTCTGCCATAGTGTTGCATGTCTTTTCCATCATTTCATCTTGAACCGTGTCTGGCTAAAATGATCCAGTCCAGGGAAGAAAGAGGACTTAGCCTTTGGAAGAAAGTCAGTAAAACTGCAATTGAGTTACCAGAAAAAGAATCCCACTACCACGAACCGAAAGCATTACCCAAATGCAGTTCTGCTTTTGTTTACTTAAATAAGGCTGCTGTCTGTTCGTCAAAGCGAGCGGTAACAGAGCAGCAATAACATTTCTACTGCTTTTGATAATAAATGTTTTTGTACAGTTCCCCCACACCAGTGAAGCACAGGCTACAGGCAGTGAAATTTAAAACCACTAAAAAGTCAGCATGTGCCAAAAGCAGACACAGCTGCAGCTAAGTGATAACTTCTGACCAGTTTCCATTTTGAGGGCAGCAGTATCTTTACGTATCGTAAATATCTAATTGGTATCAGTGTCCTATAAAATTCAGTGGAGAGAAGAAAATTCATTTTCCAGGGTATGTCAGTTGCAATGGTATAGCATCTATACAGAAGGTGCAAATTCCAATGAGAAAAAAAAAGATTAATAAAAAGTGCTTGCAGTAAGTAAGCTACATCTAGCTGTTCCAGGGTTTCAAAATTCTACACTTTAAAACAAACTACAAACTTCAAAAGCAATTAACCTGAAAATACAGTTTGACTTTCAGAGTTAATAAATGCTTTGCCACTCAATCCAGATGTGACACTGACCTACGATTCAAGAGAAGAATATAAAATTGACATTGATTCTAGATTTGTAATGGGAAGCTGGAGAATCTCTTAAAACAATTTATTTCTACAAGATTAATTTTAAGTCCCTAATCCTACAGAAATCTCAACCAGCAATTTGAAAGTAAAATATTTTTCTATTATCTCATTGTAAAGAGCTGCTATAATCAAGAGTAAAACAAAATGGCCTTTGACGTTACTGGGAAACGGTCTATGCCACAAATAAGTTTGACAGTTTACAGATTAAATTCCAAAAGTCTAAAGATAATACTGATGAAGCTATTAAGTTAAATACCTGTGAGAATAAAAAATACTAATAAATTACTAAAGGGATTCCCTTGACGACTCCCTCCTTCATCAAAGAAAAAAAATAATTTACGAGTACATAATTTATTCACTGGGGAACTGCATTTCTTTCTTCTTTCAGTTGTCAGTGTATTGTGATCATTTGCAAGGTTTCTAGCACACATGCAAGAAAAAAAAAGGTAAACTTTAAAGCACACCTGAATAATTTTAGGGAGCATTTCTCCTCCATTTTTTGTATTCTGAACAGCAGTTAAATATTTCTTTTCAAGAAAGAAGGTAACAAGCCACTTAATAAAAACAACTCGAGCTGCCATATATGGAATTTTTGTGCTATAGACATTTTCGTTGTTTCGTGTTGCAGTAATGTATACTGGTCTTGGTCTTATATCAGGAATATCTGGTGAGATAAAAAGAGAAGATGTAAAGAAAATCTAATCTTAAAAAATTGTAATTGCTTCCGGACTTCAGTTAAATGCATTGAACGTGTCACCAACAACATTTTGTCCATATGAAATAACAGATGCAATGACTGACTGTTTTTATTATATTAACACTTATATTCATAATTTTATTACTTCTAAAGAAAAGCAAGAGAATAAAAGCACAAATCTCTCTTGAAGTTCATAATTTGTATCAGGCAAAACAAAGAAAAGCAAAAGAGAAGGGCTGCAAATAGAAAGGTAAAATCTGAAATGAAGAACTACTCCTTCTGCAACGTAAGTTAATTTTATAACTTTCAGAGTTTTATTGGTAAGGTAGAGCAAGAAAGAGAAGGTGTCACAAGAACACTCAATAGTAAAAAGATTAAGAAGAAAAAGGGCACTTAGCACATGGAAAAGAGATGTTAGCCAGGTGCAAAGAGCACGGCACAAGCTGAAATAAAAGAAAGAAAACACACAGGAAGAAGTGGAAGATTGCCAAAGGGAGACAGGATGGGTCATAATTAACTCACATGCATAGATTCAAGGGAAAAAATCACTTGTATACAGCTGAAAAACAGGGAAGGACTGTGCTCTAGCTGTGAGCAACTCAGCTGAAGTGGCACAGAGGTGACTTTAGACACTAAATTGCAAAGGACAGGAGCTAAAAGTCAGAGAAAGGAGGGGAAGAATGATGAAAAAGAGGCTGCAGTACATCAGGTGAGTATTAACAACACTGCTCCTATTGACTCTAATATATAATTCAGTAGAACATTAGGAAAAGGTCAAAGAAAAATGTAAGCATTCCTAAAATAACATGCTTTTAATCCTACAGCTGCGCTTCCTAGAGATGCTTCTAGCAACACAAACTAGCTCATTGTTTCTTTCATAGCTACATCTCTGTTTCCCTTCCATTTGGCCCTTCATTTTTTCTCTTCAAGGAAACAAGAAGTAAAATAAGAAAAACTTCAGTTAGCTGCTTCCTCACACTTGGGCAAATTTCTTTTAAAAACCCTGTCAGAGAGCATGTTCTATCTTGATTGCACATCACAGTTACATCAAGTCCTTGTTCACTTGATATAAATGCTATGCATGTGTATTTTAAGGAAACATTTAAGGATTCTTCTTAGGAAAGAAGAACCTGGCCAGCCCATATGCAGCGATGAACAGCAGCAACTTCCTGGACTATCACAAAAAATGAAAAGTTGTACTAGGAAAAAAATCAAATCAAGAGACAAAAGAGGAAAAATCCTCATTCACCAGAACTGTAGTAGTATGCCACCAGATAACAGAGATGCTACTGAAAACAGCCACCATTAATTATTTTTCTATTTAAAAGACAAAATTCACTGCTTACCTAGAACAGGTTTGTAGAGGTTAGTTAGCTTTGTAAAAGATGGAAACAAGTGCGGAAGGTAGTATTTTCTAAACAAGGTAAAGAGAAACTTAAACCCAGTGTCTTGGTTCTCCTTATTCTTCCACTCCAAACTTGCAGCCTTTGCCATAGAGTTAAAAAGAAAGAAACACAAAAAAAGTTTCAAATTAATAATTATACTGAGAAGCACTCCACATTGATGACAAAATGCTGTTCTACAGAATATGAAAGATGAATAATTGTGCTTTAATAAGAAAGATGAAAAATGATCACTGTCCCATTTTTTTTACAATAAGAACAGTAAGAATATAGGATATTACCATGAGGACTCTATCACATCAAAGAAAGCAATCTCATTAGAAGCCAGCGTATTTGTGCTGTTTTAAGGCAGTGAAACACAGAAAACGCAGTATTAATGTTTTTAACAAACTTGCTTCTTACCTGTAAATTTAGACAAAGTTATGAATCTCTCTGGGCTACACTTTCATCACAAATAAGTTTGTAATCAGAAACATACCCAATGCCTAGGTTTAAAATGGCTGCACACATATGCAATACTCCTTCGAGATACTTGACTCAAGGCACAAGCAATTTCCACTGACAAGGAAGAGGCTGACATCTATGTTTTTAAAGGCACTCTTTTGTTCCTGAACAGATCAACAGCAAGGAATCATACATGTAATTTCAAGAGAAATCTTTATGGATGCAAAGTAAAACTTTGTGCAAGTTTGGGTAACATTAATAAATTTTGTTCACATTTCTGAGAAAATTTAGTATTTTTACCAAAAACGGCCCACAAAAAATATCTTGGGGATGATTTTCCCTTTAAAAGAAAAAATAAGAAAATGCAGACAACAGCTTCTTCCTGGAAAAGGGCAACAGCAGCTCTGTACAGAAACAGTGCAAATGACGTTCTAACACTATACAGTCCTTCAAACATGAATAGCTAAAAACATTATATCCTACGCACCTGAATTACCATATATTTTAACAGTAGCTGAAGAAAATAGCAGGTTTGGTCATCTGCAATTTTCTCTCCAGAAACAGCTGGCAAAAGTGGGGTAATTTCTTCTGGAAAAATCTTAGCTGAAATAAAAGGAGAATGCTTTAAACATGGAAAACCCGAAAATAATGAAACAATAAAATCAATTTGATAATGATTACTGATGTGCTTATAAATTGCACAAAGCCAAAACTGCTTGGGCTTCCCATATTTTCGCCAAGTCCCACCACATGTGACTGAGGACAGCACCAACCTTTGATTTATTGCAGTTTGGAAGGGATAACACAGTCTCTGCAGATTAACCAGTAAATTGTAAATCTACATACCAACATATTTTGCAGTAACATGTTCATGTAACTGCATCTCAATACAAAAAAAAAAGACAACAAAAAAAACCACAACTGTTCTGAACTCAGAATGACAAGACCTGAAGGTGCTACAGCTGCAACAAAGCCAAAATCTTTCCCCATCTCTGAATTACAAAGACAAAATTGCATCATCCTTGTGACATCTTTCCCACAAGCAGCTCTACAGCTCCACTATGACTTCAGGGGAAGGGGGAAAGTGAAACACCTAGCACAGGAGTTCTGTTAGTTTACTCACCATCTGATGAATTAGGAGGACTAATGAGGTTATCTAGTGTACAGGGACCCTGTGAGGACATAATTGGTGGAAAACCAGGCACAAGGCATGCAAATATTAATATCTGCTCTTCTGCACAGTTAGTCTGAAGTGCTTGAAGCCAGAGAAGAAACAGTCGGATTCCTTCACATCTTATCTACAAGGGGATGATTTTGTAGAAAAAAATATTAAAACAAATTTGAAAGTACAGTAATACAGTTAAGTAGTTAAGAAAGCGCAGGACATGTACATTCATTCAAATTCTGTGCTAGCAAGTCTTTCGGTCATACCATCAGTAATCACATCACTAATTTAACAAAAGCAGAGAAGGGCGGGAGCAAACTGTAACCAAGGTGGTGGCACTCTGAGGAGACAGTATTACTGCTCCAACTTCAGCTAGAGGCCAAAATCCCATGGCTGTGGTCCCCCGACTGACTGGCCAAAGGCAGCTCAGCCCGGTGGTGTCGGAAGAACAGCAGCAAGTGGAACGCGCGGCCGGGGAGCTGCCTCTGCTCCAGCCCTGCCGAGCCTAAAATCCTGGCCCTGCACAGCCCACGCAAGCCACTGTCTTCAGCATCAGCAGGACCAGAAGACCCTCGTGAAAACTACGATGCAACAAACCACCCAAGGTGAAGTACTCCATAAATTTACTTTCTTCTTTTTCATTATGCAAGATGCAATTTTAGTTTTAGCAGTTTATTTAAAGAAGTGGATTTAAAACTATTTGGCAAACAAGCAACCAATGTATTTAATACAGTGCACTTAATGCTAGAGAGATCTGAAAAGATGAAGAATTAAGCAAAACACATTGCTACCTTCTTCAGGTAAGTTTGGAAAGGTTACAGAATAGCAGAACAACTGAATAATATGAATATTAAAATAATCTAGTTACAACATTAAAATTTGTGATTAAAAGGTGAATAATTAAAATTACAAAGCCTAACAATCTGAAAAACTGATACTGAAAATCTGTAAAGTAATATGCTTCACACAATTTAAAGTAAAAAGAAATAAGGATGCATCATTGAAGAGAGATACCTTGAGGGAGTTTCCAGTGTGCAAAAGTTTCTTCAAAATCGACCCTGGATTAGAAAAATGAAATAGACATATATCAGATACTAAGATGGTCACTTTCTACCAGAATGCTTTCTAAAAAAACACTACAGAAAAAAGCTACTTTCATGCTATTTACTACGTAGCTACTTCACTGGTGTTTTAGAAAAAGAAAACTTATGAGCGAGAAAAAACAAAACGAATGAATTTACAACCATCATCATCATCATCATCAGGTAAATAGTTCTTTAACATCAAATATAATGTCTCTTTACAGCAAGGTACTTTGTTTTTAGTCAGATGATAATCTTCTGAAATTATTTTCATTGAAAAATAAAGTAACTAGGGAAAATTTTGACATGCTAGTTTGGGGAAAATGCTTTAAACAAGTTTATTTAAAATTTTAGGCAAATGTATTAGTTTCTGCAAAGTAACAAGTGGACCACAGTAAGTCCAACTTGTAGGAATAATGCATTCAAATAGACTAATATTTACTATTATGATAAGAAAAAATGCTAGAAATCTGTATGATATTGTATATGTCTATTAAAAACATGTATACATTAAAATTGCAAAACATTTTTATTCTGGTTTTAAAAATACCCGGTCAACTATCCCTAACTTCGGAAGTCTGATCTAAAATCAAAGAGATCTTATACATCAAGTGCTTTAGTTACAAAACATTTTCAATCCAATTCTTAGAAAAATAACATAAAGTAGCACTCAGCTGTTATTTCACCTGGATTTGAAAATTATGTGCCTTACTTAAATGTGACCCCTCAAGATTCACCATTTCACAATTTTAAATTATTAACATATATAGCAAATACATATTAACACACATGAACATTAAGCAAAAAGCAAATCACAAGGCACACTTGTAAATAATTGCAACACCAAATCGTTTAGCTCATTTATTGAACACAGCTATAAATCTATCCAAATACGACTATTCAAGAGGAGCATAAATATAAAGAATATAGTAGCTATGAAACAACTGACTGAAATCAATTTGTTCTAGACTAAGTCAGATGAAATGGAAGTAAAGTAGTCAAGCAGATGTCTCCTTTTATTTTTGTCAGTGCTAACTGGAAATGTGAGAATAGCCCTTGCCCTGACCTTTAACTTCAACTCATTATTTCTTCTGCAACAGCAAATACATTGTTCTGAGAAAACACATTGCAGCTGATGAAATGGTGCTGGAAACCAAACCAACTAACCAACAAAAGTACTCCACAGAAGAAATATATCCCCCCTCCCCTCCCAAAGCAGCATAATTTGTCCAATTTCCTTTAACAAACAGCAAGACAAAATATTGTGACCAGTTTGGTAGCACTCAGAAGCAGAATTTTCACAGTAGTAATGAATCAAAGATTTTTAGTTCAGAGGAAATCATCAAGTTAAACTAGTTCAATGGATTACAAGTTGTTTTGACTATCAAAATAAATGTATTTTACCTTTCAGTATTTCTGCACCCACTTGATTTATTCAATCTGGTCAAATGAGGAGAGGAATAAATTTTTCCTTCTGTCTCCTGTACATGATCTCAGGGCCAAAATATTCATTACATGAGCACCTCAGGCCACAGGGAACATTTAAATAATTAGAAAATTAACTATCTTGAAAATAAAGACAGTTTAACTTTTTCCCCTCAGCATTTTTAGAATATAATTTTAAGATCTACTCAAAATCCCTATACTACCTACATGAAAACCTAAAAAAAAAAAGTTCAGAAAAATTAATCCTGCTTTTCTTATGTATATTTCCAAAATTCCAAAATTCACAAGTGACCAAACAAAGCCTGCGTTAGGTACCTCTTATCTTAATGCTTAAGGGAAGAATATGAAGTCCTAAGCCAAGCACTCTGAGTGCCTTAACTAAGGTGACAACTTCATTCTGTTCTTTCTATGCATGAGTTGCAATGCATCCTTCAGTTCTACGTTTATGGAGTTTTCTTCTGCAAAATACTTGCCTATGAAGCATGCAGAATGGACAGGAGAGTAAGAGAAAGAAGCAGAGCTTTACCCGCTCCAAGACTTCTCTCTGTTGGACTCCTCCCATTCCCTCCCTTGCTCCAGCACCCAGAATATGTACTGAAATACCACGGAGCGCAGACAAAGAACAGATAGCCTCTTGGTTTGACCACGTGTATGCCATCCACAGGTATCTATCTCATGCCTGCCATGGCCAGCGTCAATATTGCAACATGGCACTTGGCAACTCCTCCATTAAATGAAGGATCACTGGGACAGCTGGGGCCAGACTTGCAGACATACTGTGTGTTCAGAATTCCACTTAAAAAGGCCAACAAACTGTGGGACACTTAGAAAAGATGTTAAAAAAAAGAGCTCCTAAGAAGTTTATACTTTTGTCCTTAATCTCTTTGCTTTACCATTCTAGCACTAAACCACAAATTTCTCCTTTAATTCCCACAGTGTGATAACTGAGTGCGTCACAAATATTAATGAACTAAACTGCACAGAGAATAATACCACAGGAATATCACAGAAGAAATTAAGCGCTTATCCACTGCAGCAGTCCAATGGTTCACATTTAATTTAGCACAGCCTGAATGTGCACAACTACTGAACAGCCACCAATTCAGAGCAGAAATGTTACAGAATATATTTCCAAAAGGAGACAAGGTTCAAGTTCAACACAGCATGTATTTTTACACAAAGAACAATCTTTACTACTATGAATTTGTATGGGCAATTTCACACATGATTACTCGTGAAAGACTGTCACAATGCAAATTTGAAAGAGAGTCAAATACAGATTCCACAACCCTCCTCAGTCTTGATTTTTGGTGTTAGTCTGTGAATGCAAATGGAGACCTAATTAGGAAAAGGTGTGCTGATTTAAATCCCTCATCATCTAGTAGCTAGAAAGAGATGAAAGGGAAGAGAACCCATGTACATCCAAAGGTAAAAAAAAAATCCAAGAGCTTTCATGCAAAAATAAAAGTGAAGCAAGCAACCAAAACCACACAAAACAGAGAACACACAGAGCTAGCTATCTTAGCAGGTAAACAGATTTTCCAGATGTTTCAAGAATTTTCAGCTGCAAATCTCATACAGAAGTACTATTTGTATATCGGGCAAAACGAAGCGAGTCTGTGGATTACAGGACTTGCGGAACCAGGTAAGTGACTACAGAAAACATTGACCTTATTTTTACTAGAATATTTTTAAACCATTCCTTCTTACCTATACTGCGAAAATGCCATCGATAAAAAATCCTCTCAGGTAGTAGCTGCAATATTTTCTGCAGGAAACAAAACTAAATAGTCAAATTTTCCATAATAAACTGGCTCATTCAGAGGATACAGACAAACTAATACACAAAACATAAATGAAATGGTAATATATATAGAGAGAGAACACAATAGAAAGCAGATACCTATTGTAATTAGAACTGCTGCCCATTACTTTACTCTCTTGTTACGGAGGAAGGTACTTGGAACAGTCCTGAATCAATACCATGGCACTGGCATGAGCTGCTTTTACCTTCCCCCTGTCTTGGAATGCCCCAGCATTTCAGAATATAAACTGATTTATAACGAAGAAGTTACAGGTAAAATTTCCTTCTAAGAGGCTCACTTTGGATTACATTTTTCTGAAGTGTCTGGTAATGACTGCTGTTAGATTGATACATTCCAGATTTTGAGCTTCAGTGGCTTAGGTCTGCCTTTTCATCAGCTAATGTGGTCTGATCTCCCAGCTAAGGCAGAGATGGACAGCGGTGCAGTTATTTTTGCTGTGAGATGATGTACCTGTGTTTTCAGCTGCTGAGTGAAACCGAGCCAAATTACACAAAGCTAGACTAATTTAATTCATAGCGCATGCAGTTAATAAAGCACTTATGTGGAATAATATGCGGTGATCTTCCTCTGTAGTTTTGGGCTGATGCTAACAGAGGCAGATCAAACAAAGAAAGAGGTTTGGTCAAGCCCATTTCCCCTTAGTTTTGTTACTCTGCAGGGCACCAACAAAGCAAAGCAATTTAAGCATATGCCTAAGCGCTTTCCTGAATGGAGTCCTATAATCTCAGTTGCAAAGAATGTTTGGGGCTTCCAAATGTTGTCAGTTTAGTGGACAGTAACGTTTATTAGGTAATCTGAATAAACCCAAACTATTTAGGGGTCTTACTTTGGTAAGACCTTTGGTAAGACTTTGGTATGGCTTTTAAAGGGAGTTTAAGTCAGCAGGCTCCAAGGCACTTATTTTTTTTTTAAAAAAAAGGATTGGCATTATAGACTAGGACTTGGCAAGTAGGTGTCTTTTTAGTACAGGACAGCTAAATTACTGATGATCAGCTTCTCAAAAAAGCAAGAGAACACACATGGTTTTGCATAGATTTCACATAAAAATGCATCTGGATCTTACAACTTTTCAGCCATTTGGATATGAAATTAAGAAGTTCTATATGAAATTAAGAAGTTCTATGTGAAACTAGCTTCAACATCTACTTTTAGAAATAAATTAAACAAAGCTATATATGACCAGCAGTCAGAGTTCCTTGTAATCATCAAACAAAATTACCAGAAGCAATTTCTGCATAACAAAGAGTCATTAAGTTTTCAGAAAAACTACATGCAGGATGCAAAATGAATGACAAGTCATCAAAGCAATGGTGACCCATTTGTTGGTCTTTTGCACATAAAAGGTCACGAGGAAATAAAGCATCACAGCCAAGAAAGCAAGAATTTGGGTTTTAGACAGTCCTTTGGAGACAGCCAACACATGAATCATTATTGCGTTTAAAAACAGTATGCTTGAGAGATGGATTATGACAGACTTCTTATAATTTTTGACAACAAAGTGCTTCAGCAATTGTATACAACACTCAAAGTCACAGTCTTTTTGAAAATGGAACATTCCTTTCTCCATGGCAGAGGATGGACGTCATGACAAGTTCAGAGACTTAGGGAACTAGACCTCGGGTCACGCAGATAGACCGGTCTTCCTTTATCCGTACCACAGCACATGTTCCCTAAACAGGATTTGGCATTTCTAGAAGTTTACCCAGAATAAAAAAATAAATCAGGCACATCCCTTCCGTGTCCTCGTACTTTGTTTCAGTACTACACACACCACCCCATCCCCGGGCCATCGCGGCAGCAGGGATGGAAGGACCGGGCGGCAGGTGCCGGAGGTCTAGCTGCCTGTCCGCGGGCAGGACGATGCGCTCGGGATGGAGGATCTGACTGGCTAAAAATGAGGCCATGACTCACATTTGGGCTTTACCTGTCAGTTAAGGACCACGTTTCTGCCAATCAGATTGCAGGATCCACAGACAAAGAATTATAATTATCCACATAAATATTAAAATACTAGCAGCCCACCACTTTGCAAGACTATTTCTGACATTAATATCATTTATTTGCTTGGCATGGGGCAAAAAGGAGCTCCTGACCTACATCAGGAACACCTCAGGTCACCAGTTCCAGTGCTGCGGTAGCCGGCAGGCGCAGTGCTGGGTCCGTGTTCAGGCAGCCCTTAGCTCTGACACACCACATGCCCGCAGCGCGGGACAACAGGTATGTTAAGCAAACCCCTCATACAGGCGGGCAACAAAATGCTGTCTGAATTCGAGTACCAGAAAGCACCACAGGGAGAAACCTTCAAACATCTTCACATTTATTACAGGAGAAACAAACCAAAATACGTGCATTTTATTTCCATTTTTAGGTCATTATAGGAAGTACGGTAGATCATTACAGCAAAACCAATTTCCTTTCACAGGCCACCCCGTGACAAGCATTGCAACAAGATACCTTCAGCTTCTCTTTGGATGGAATTTCTATCTCATTTGTTCCGAAACACTAACTACTGAGAACCAACTTTGTTAAACTTCTAAAGAATCAAGCACATCTGTATAATAAGGTTTCATTAGAAATCTGTCAAAATCTGGTAATAACACTAGTGAAAATGCTTATCTTCTTATATTTAAGATGTTACAGTAAAATTCTTTATTTTAGAACACAAAAAAAATAGAAAATATATGCCTTTTTCACTAAAGAAGTCTGAGTCTTAAAACACTAGGCATGGCATAATCATGTATTATTAATGACAGTTTGTGAAAATAATCTGGTGATGCACAACTATATTTTCCTTAGTTGCAAAAAGAAACAATACCCATTTCCCAAGAGCTTCAGCAATGTTCTTAGAGTAACTTTTCAGGTTTAAGCATCTCAGCTACTCAGGATGGAAACAAATAGCCACCCCTTGTTTGCTGTTTCTGAACACAACAGCACATTTGGGGAAGCTAGATTTTACCATGCCCTCTCTGCAAGATGCAGAGCATGTTAACAGTTGTTTGGGAAAGGCCACAGATGTGACAGCATGCAATACAGGCAGTATCTTATACTTTACAAAATTTCACCTCAACTTAGACACAAAATTCACTTCCAGAAAGTGAACTATGATAAGGTGTAAACTGCATAAACTGATAAGGCATCAAAGCTACATAATGAAGACTACTCTGAAAAAGAACTTAAGAATAACTCTCACACCCGCATGTTACTGAATATGTCCACATCAAATCTGGAACACAAATGCTGTTCCAGAGTCTGACAACCACCAGGAAAAAGCAAGACTTCAAACCACATGAAGCTTGGAAGTTAGGAGAAGGAAAAAACACGCTTACAATTTTGTGTGCTTTTTCTTAAAAAACAACAACAAAAAACACAGAATCAAAACACCCTTACCAGGTGGCTGCATCAAAACAATTTAAGGGTTGAAAGAAGTAGTAAGAGGACAGAAGTTCCTGTCTGGGGAAAGCTTCCATATCCCCAAATCTCTCTATATAGCAAAAATTGGGACACTTCAGTTGTTTCTCAAGCCTTTCACCTTTTCAGCATCTCAAAACCAGGAAAAAATACCAGTGCAGTTTGAAAAAATGCAGAGATGTGATTAATCACATGCCCAAGGCTACCAAATAGTAAACTGAAGTAATTTTAAAAATCAAATTAAATTACTAACATCACAGTTACTACTGAAAATATCAAAGCTTTGCAGAAGATGAGAATGAGTAGAAATCATCTAAATTCTCCTGCAGTGCAAATATGCATTGTCATGGTTAAAAGTTTATATATTAAACGAAAACTTCTGAATGTTACAAGTAAATTCAAGGTTAAGGCTACAACGCCCTCTTAATAGGTTAATTTTCACATATGTGCATTAGAGTCACAAGACTAGGATGGTACGTAACGGTGTACAGTACTACTACACCACTAAGATGGTGACATAATATTATATGTCATGAACAAGCACCGGTTGTTGTGCTTTCAACTTAGTATTTCCAAGAACATATTCCTCACTCTCCCAACCCCTGGTGTTCCAAAAAAGCTCCTATCGCCATTCCTATAAAACAAATGATAGTTTCTTCCACTACAGCCTAGACTTTTACCAACACTGCTGTGAATCCAAACTGGCTATTGACATCTTGCTTGTAGCTTCATAGTACACTAATAAGAAATATTTTAAGAAACCCCACAGTGTGAAATAATATTGCTTTTTCAGAAAACACATAGATCTATTTAATGCTTAGTGCTTTGCTGCATCTATATGGTAATCCATTATAGCACACTTGAAATAGAAATTAGGTATTACTACTGATCAACACATCAGGGTATCTGTCAGTTCTTTTAACTGATTATCCATAGTTCTTTTTCTTCCAGACTTCCTGCATGACTAGGAATAATGTTAAGTTTAAATCTTAGTTTACACAGGACACTGCCTTCTGCAAGATCTCTCTCTATTTTAACGAAGTAAAATAAAAAAAAAAAAATACCAAGGTTTGAATTTCAACAGATTCCATCTGGCTTAACTAATACTGCAATTTCTTTTAAAAAATGATATTGTTTTTGGCAACTTTGCTGAATCTTATCATGCTTGGTAGCTTCACATCCATTACAGCATGCTACACTGCCCTGATGTAGAATGTAGAGAAAGCCAAGGCTGCTGGCAGATCTTCCACTGATGATCCCTAGCCTGTGGATGTTTTCCAGCTTAACTTGCACAAATGTGAGTTGATAAGCTTTGCTGCTCTGTAACACACTATGCAGAGTGTCTTATTAACCAATAAAATCGAATGTGTTCTTGCTGATCGATTGTGCTCTCAGAGGCGATGTCAATGACAATTTCAGAATAATCATTCCAGGGGAATGGATGCTGAGGAAAAAAATAGCTTTTTTGATACAACCTGTACATAATAAGCAGCTCCTATTAGTCAGCTGGCAAGTGTATCTACTTTAAGGAAAGTCAAACGTAAAACAGCTCTACTACGCCTGTATGTGTAAGTACTAACTATTTGGCAGTATCTGTACAAGAGTTTCAGAAGGTTCAACTATTAAAAGCTGCAAAAATTTAGAAATTTTCTTGCTATCATTCACTGATTTAGCTGAGGCCATGAGCTCAATGAAGTCAGTATGCCTGAGGCAGCTATATCTACATAAAAAGATACCCTAGTTGATGCATCAATAAATTATTTATAGTAATTTGTTGAGGGAAAATGTCTGCCCAAAGCATGCAAGACACTTATTCTTCCCCAGGCATAACATTAAACAGAAAGACCTCTGAAGTCAAATACACACAATGTACATTTAGAATTTTGAACACAAAGCTCTACAAATAACATCAATGTTATTTTATAACAGTAGTAGATGAATCAATCATAATTACAGCAGCACAAACTGTGAATGACTCAGACAGCCATTCTTCAATGTGCTGGAAAGAACGGCTATAAGCAATTTTATTGTCATAAACAAATATGCCCTTTTTAGTCTATTGAGCTTGAGAATCAGCCAACCAAGTCTGTGTGACAGACAATGCTAAACAGGGGAATTTAAAGCTGAAACTTTTAATCGTAATTTGATTTCAAGTGTAAGATAACCTACAGAGGGGGAAATTAAGCCACCTACCTGTACAGACATGAGGAAAATCCAAACAGTAAAAAGAAAGTTAAATAAAAGGAATAACCTCAAGAAATTAGAAACCAGTACCTGTGGCAATAAGAACTCGAGAATAAAAACTTGACATGATTATTCCTTGCAAACAATTTTACAAGTACTTTTTACATTGTCTGGCTTCACTGCACGATTTTGTTCTGCAGAATTCAATTTTACTCATACTTTTGTTCAAATCAAAATGCAAGTAATTAGGAGCAACATCCTCAGATTAGCAAACCACCCTAAGGAAATGGCAAAGATACTAGAATAGCATCCTTTTGCACATTAAGAACGGCAAAACAGCTCTAAAGCCTTCCAAAATAGTTATGAATGAAAAACTACTGCAAGTTTCACTGATGCAGGTTTTTATGAAATTGAGAATAAACTTTTAAAATCACAGTTGGTTTGAGATTGGTTTTAAGCTGCTTAACCAATATTGCTAACTGATGCAGTAGTCCATATAAAGTAGACGTACAGTGCAATCAAGGAGCGCAATATTTAAAATACCCTCTGCAATCTTAGTATATAATGAACCAAAGTTATATATTGTTAATAGATATCAGTGTGTATTACTAGGTGGCTCTAAAAAAGAAGGGTACATTCCTAAACTGCATCTGTGCACAGACCTATCTATCTGATCACCCACCATCACAGCAGGTGTTCCTCTGACAGATGTAGTGTATTTACTGCATATTGTCTGTAATCTACTTTTAAAAAGGGTCACTAACAGACTATAGTCAATCATAAACCTGTGCTGAATTATCATTAGCATTTGCAGAACCAGTAACTTGTGCACATCTGCAGTAATAAATTTAGGCTATACAGCTGCTTCTGCAATCGTTGCATTCAAATTCTGACAGCAGACCAATTCACATTTCAATGGATATATACTGCATGTTAATCTTCTGAGTATGTGGCTATTTGTAGTTTATATTTAGATGCACTTCTAACAACAACAAAGCTGTACTAAAAACAGTACCTCCTGCTGTAAGATAAACAGCCCAAAGTATGGTTGTGCAAGTTCAAATAGTTTATTGATTATCATCTCTGGAAAAATGCTTAGTGTTACACAAAAGCCAAAGCAGACCATGAATATGAGTGTACAGTATGAATACTGCAAAAGCCATTAGCACATTTATTTTCTTCTATTTTACATCCACTTAACATTTAAATCCACCTGCTGTGTGCATATTCAGGATACGCCAAATCATACCTAGGAATGACACATAAAAATTTTACTGCTGAACTTCTAAGGAAGGTCAAAACAGACAGCTTTGTCTGTTCCTGATTGATAACCAAGGCTAGCCTCTTCCCTTTTCAGCAGGAGAAGGGGTATACAGGGGAAGGCTACGCTTGACAAATAAAAGGGTCTAGAAGTGTAATCACAGAGGATCAATATGAGTTACATTAGACAGCTTTTCAGAGCTGTAATTACTATGTAGATTTTCCTCCCCAAAAAATAGTTGTGCTTACTCTGTGTCTGGATCCAGGGACAAATGCTGCTCATATTCTCACCACATTCAAGAAAGAAGAAATTCCATACAAAATGTGGATTTACAGGAATTAAGAGATTACAGCATAAACTTCCTTGTACAAACTATATGAAAAACACAGTATGCTTTTATAAAGAAACCATGAAACATGAGAGAGCTTTAAATTACATTAATGTGTATTGGTAAAAAAATAAACAAGCAAAAAAATCCGGACTGATAATCTTTTAGTACATGCATGGTCTGTGGGAGGCAGGAATACCTAACCCATCTTCTTAGCTGTCTACAAAACTGCAGTCATACCTAGCTACACTGATAGCACCTGAAAAACTTAACAACAGTGGCTACATTGATCAAGTGACTTGGAGAAACTTTACTACATGAGAAGGAGTATTTATGAAATTCTAAGAACAAAATATTTCATACAGTGAATATTCAGTGAATACACTGAATCAAAATACTGAATTTTATGACTTCACCAGCATGAGGTGTGGTTGTTCTTAACTAATAAAGCACCATTATAGAGAATGGAAAGAAATGTCTATATCAAAAGCAACAGTGTGTTTTTATTTTGCTACAGATGCAGAAGGACTGTGGTGTCAGAGGAATCAGAATCTGACAGTGCAAGAAAAAAAAAAACTTATAAAAAATTCCAAGCTTTCACAATCAAGTGATGGTATAATGCTTTTATGGGATGTAGCAAACTTACAAAAACATAGTGCACCTTTTACAAGCTCTGTGATGTATATGGTGCTCCACTGACAGCCCTAACAAGCAATGCCTCCAAGTCACAGAAAATAGTAACACAAGAAACAGTATGAACATGTTCTGAAAACACAATATAACTCTAAAGATAATTACGCCCTACCAAAGGAAAAACAAATTTGTTTTGCACATCATTTTGGTCTTTTAGTGGAAACAAGGAAAAAATAAAAAGATAATTACAGATGTTGTATCATTTCTTGTCTTTCTATTTGGAAAGGGACAAGGTCAAAAGACTTTAGAAAATATAAAATTAGATCTAAGAATTCTGTAATATTAATGGTAAAAACATTTTTAAATGCACTATTAAAATTTCATATTACTCTCTTTTATTATTTTCTCTTTGATTAATATGTTGTTTGATGTTCTGTTGAATGACCAAACTACATAGCTGATGTGTAATTTATTAAAATCTTAATTGTACAACTGAGTAAACTTAGTTTTCAGAGCATTTGTGGAGAAGGATGTTACTTTTGCTTAATATACACACTAGGTGTCACTCAAGAACAGCAGCAAAATGCCCACCAAACTACACCAGAAAAGACTTAAGTCAATTCCTTTCATAAATATTTGTATTGATTTTCAAACAGCTAACCCTCAGCACCTGGGTTCAGGATTTGTTAATCCTAAGTAATTACCTAGTTAGCTAATTAGAAGAAAACCCTAGCTCATGCTGACAACAGATTAAATATGGCAAGCTTAACAATCAATTAGTTTTGTTTCCTATGGCTGACAATATGAATGTTTAATTACCTGACATTTATATTTTTTTCATGTCCTGTATTCTGATTGACATATTCTTGGTCTGTGCATTAAAAGCTGTTCTCTGAAAAGCTGTTCTCCTACAATGCATTACGTTATCGAGTGTCAGAGACATAAATGGATTGCAAACTTACTTCTAGTAGATAAACACCATGAAGCAGATCACTCCAAATTTCACACAAATTATTCCTCCTTCCTCTCAGCTACTGATGACTGGGCTGTAATATAATTCTCCTCACTTGGGACCAAATCAGCACTTTGTTCATATAAAACTATGTGCTTCTTTCTTTCTTCATGTTTTCCATGTAGTATCTTTTCCTGATGTTTTTAAAGCTATACTAAATGGTTATTAGCCACTTGTTTTCAAGACACAGGAATACATATTTATTCACTTTAACTGGGTGAGTAAGCATTAGCTATTTTCCATTCAATGACATAGCCACAGAAATTTAATTACTTATTCAAGACCACAGAGCAAGCTTATTAATGAGCTGCAATTAAAATGCACAGCCTTGCTCAGTAAACG
Organism: Anser brachyrhynchus; assembly: GCF_964034855.1. NCBI lineage: Eukaryota > Metazoa > Chordata > Aves > Anseriformes > Anatidae > Anser > Anser brachyrhynchus. The sequence goes on along the minus strand of NC_137696.1, from coordinate 11,159,744 downwards.
AGGTGATACCTACTCCACTTGGGGGCAGGAAGGGCTAAGCAAAAGCATTTTTCCTACCACCCAAACAGGCCTAGCAGATATATGACCTCATGTAATTTGATGCTGCCTTATACAAAATCCTAAAGCAGACTCTTCTACTAATATTTAAAAAATAAAAAATAAAATTTAATAAATAACAAACACCCTGAATTGGAAGATTGTGTCTGTGGTAAAAATAAACTCCCCGCCAACCCCGAGCTTCTGCAGGATTCGCTGCTCCAGCTGGATGCACTTAAGTCTGTGGGGCCTGATGGGATTCATCCCAGGGTGCTTAAAGAGCTGGCTGATGTCATCACAAGATCTCTCTTAATTATTTTTTCTATGGTCTTCGGAATCTGGAAATGTCCCAGGTGACTGGAAGCTGCCAAGTGTTGTCCCAGTTTTCAAGAAGTGTAGGAAAGAAGACCCTGGCAATTACAGACCTGTCAGTCTCACTTCAGGGCCTGGTAAAATTATGTAAAAGTTTACTGTGGGGAGTTACTGAAAAGCACTTGAAGAACAATGCAGTTGGTCACAGCCAACATGGGTTCATGAGGGTAAAGTCCTGTTCAACAAATTTAATTTCTTTTTATGACAAGGTTATCCACCTAGTTGACCAAAGGATGCCAGAAAATGTAATTTTATTGGATTTCAGAAAAACTTTCAGTGTTGTTTCTCACAGTACCCTTCTGGACAAAATGTCCAGCATACCATTAGAAAAGTACATAATGTGATGGGTGAACAATTGGTTGACAGGCCAGGCTCAAAGGGTTATGGTAAATTGGGTTACATCAAGCTGGAAGACAGTCACTAGTGGGGTTCCCCAGGGCTCCATTTTAGGGCCAGTTTAATGTTTAAATATTTTAATGTTTTTATAAATGACCTTTAATGTTTTTATAAATGAACTGGACACAGGACTCAAATGCATACTAAGTAAGTTTGCAGCCAATACTTAAATTAGAAAGAGCTGTTGACTCCCTCAGGATGGAGAGGCCTTGCAGAGAAATGTTGACAAATTAGAGGGCTGGGCAATCACCAGCAATATGAAGTTTAACAAGAGCACGTGCTGGTTTCTGGACCTGGGAAGGGGCAACCCTGGCTGTATATACAGACCGGGTGATGAGAGGCCACAGAGCAACCCTGCAGAAATGGGTCTGGGGGTTCTGGGTGATGGCAAGCTGGTCACGAGCCAGCAGTGTGCCCTGGCAGCCCAGAGGGCCGGCTGGCATCAAGCACAGCACTGTTGGACAGCCAAGAGAAGGGATCGCCCCACTCCACTCCACGGTGGTGTGGCCTCACCTCAAGCACTGTGTGCAGTCTGGAGCACCACAATTTAAGAAGGATATCAGACTAATAAGGGGGTGCCCGAAGGAGGGCTACAAGGATAAGGAAGGGTCCAGAGGGCAAGACATACCAGGAGCAGCTGAGGTCCCTTGGCTTGTTCAGCCCAGAGCAGAGCAGGCCGAGGGGAGGCCTCATGGCAGACTGCAGCTCCCTCACAAGGGGAGCAGAGGGGCAGGCACAGAGCTCTGCTCTCTGGGAACAGCATGGAGCTGGGACAGGGGAGGGTCAAGCTGGGTGTTAGGGAAAGGTTCTGCACCCAGAGGGTGGTCAGGCAGTGGGCCAGGCTCCTTAGGGAAGTGGTAAGGGCCCTGAGCCTGCCAGAATTCAAGAAGTGTTTGGACAGTGCTCTCGGACATAGGGTTTGGTCATTGGGCAGTTCTGCGTGAAGTGAGGATTTAGAATGGATGATCAGTGTAGGTCCCAACTCAGGATATCCTACGATTCTCTAACTATCAGAAAACACAACCCCATTTTCAGATGCATTCTTGTAGCTCAAGGAGGGAGAATAGGAAAACAGAAATGAAGTCCCTGGCCTCAAATTCAGAAGATGAGACCACAAAATTCCAGGATTTCATGTAATAATTTTCAGAGATATTTTTCATATTACAGGCATGTTAGACTAAAGAGCACCCCTCTTAGTCTAGTTAATCTAATTTTTTTATCGACAAGCTACACATTAATGCAAGAAAAATGAAGCCACATCTTTGAGGCTACTTTTTTTTGGTGGTAGTTTGTTTTAGAGGAAGGGGAGAGGAGATAAGAATATTTAATCCTTTTATTAATTCCAAATCCTAGGGTGCCAGTGAAAAATGGTTTCTTTTTCCAAAAATATAACCTGCAATATAAACAAAGTTAACACTTTTATCATGCGATACTCAAGTGAAAACTAAAAATCCAATAGTAACTAACTAGATGTTGATTGCAGCATCACTGCTCTCTGAATTCAGTGACAGGTAAAGCATATGTTAAGACTTCCAGTGTACATTATGAACAAAAGTGTACGTGTCAGGCTTTCTTCTGCTCCAGTGAAATTTGCTCACATCCAAATATGTTACACATTCAAAATAGATATAACTACACTGACATACTGTCACACTGACAAAGTGTAAGAAATAAGTAGTATTGCCTTGAACTAGTCTACCCATGCGATACGGAACTGAAATATATTTAGTTTTTAAAAAAAGAGAAAAAGACTATTTAACAGCTTTAGCCCAACAGAGGCTATACAGTTATTGATCACTTGCTCACAAATTCTACTGGGAAAAAAACTGGACACTTTCAGAGAGTTGATCTTCAGTTCCTTTGGACATATATAGTACTGTATAATCTTCAATTCATTTTGAGAAGATATATCTCAGATATTACTTTATCTCGAATGATGAAAGTGAACTTGAAGCCTGAATTTCTTCTTCTCCCATTCTTGCTGCTCTTCTTCTCTTGACTCTTCCAAGATTCTTACATTTTGACACTACTATCATGATGTAATCTCAAAGAATGGTGTCTTTCAGGTTTGAGGTATTTAAAGAACAGTATCATGTAGGAAAAAAGAAATCCTATTTTGAAAAGTAACATGAGGTTTAAAGAAAAACTCCATTCACACCACTACTTCCTCACTCAATAACTAGTTTTATCCCACAAATGAAAATCCCTTTTTTCTATGTTATGTGAATGACAAGATTCCTTTGCCTAATTGTTTACATTTGTTAACATTAAATCTTCATTCTTCAAAAGAAAAGGAAACCTGATGACAGAGATCTTGTCATTTGAAGGAGTTTTTACTGCAAATTGAGTATAATCAAATACATTTTCTGAAAGAGACTGTTCAATTTTATTATTTTTTTTTTCCGATACCTTCCTGCTCACTTACTCCTGCATTCAGTCTAGCCAGTTGCTGCGTCATCCTTTTTTAATGGAAGAATCATGACTTCATGAAACTGCAGCAACATACTTTTCAACAGTGAGAAAGCATGCTCCAGTCTGGTAAGACTACATTGTGCAGTCAAAGCAATTTCAAATATCCTATGGCATCCAGAAGCACACGTTTTTATATTCTTGAAAACAAGCTATTGACATACATGGTTACCAAATTCACGTGGAAAGCCCCGTAACGAAACAACAACTCTTCACGCATTTTCTACATTTACCTTCTTGGAAATCCTGAATTTGGATCAAACCCCACTGATGTTAGAATTTATTGTTCAATAATGGACAATATTAACTTGCAAAATTAACCCAACTTTATAAGAACTGAAGTCAAAAGTAGTGTACTCTAAGAGTGTCAATGAAACACAGGTTGCAAGGGTAATAAAGAAAAAGGCTAAATCACAAAGCAAGGTATTAAACACTTCCTTCTAACATATTTCAAAAGCTAATTTTAGCAACTAGCAACTTTTATTTGCAACTTGCATTTCATCATCACAGACATTATTTTCAGACTTGGCAACTACAGAGAGAAATATACTTAAGGAAAAATTTGAGTTATAGGAGGTAGCATAAGGATTTCATTAACTGTTATTCTGCTCAAACTAACAGCCATACCTTCTTATCAACAAGCATCCCACCTTCTTTTGTTTTCTGAGGTAGTCTTATTCACTCTTCAAATTGTGAAATTTTGACTGGCTATGTTAATTAAAACTCTCCTTCATACATCATGAATTACCACAATATAAAGTGTGCTCAGTAATTTGAAAAAATTAAAAAGTAAGAGCAAAACTGAATGATCTACAATTTACTTAGAACTGATGCATCGCTCATATCCTGAATGTATTCTCATTCAAGCACTGCAAGGGGAACTACAATAAGGCATACTGCTGGTGCAGAACAAATTCACCACATGAGATTTCTCAGGACTAAGCAGCTACATTTTTATATCTGTAAAGCATTTACGTTATAAAAGGAGATTTTTAGTTAATCTTTCCATTAAAATTTACTGGAAAGCCTCAAAATTTGAAGAAGCTTCCCCCAGCCCCTCCCTCCCCCCTTTTGGTTCAACCAACCTGTCTTCCACCTGAGGAGAACCAATTAATAAAACAACTGTACTTAACTACATATGACACTGTTCAGAGGCAGATTTCAGACTATTTTTCAAGCTAAATTAGTTTGCTTGTCTTTAATAAAATCTCTTAACTCTGGATATTCCTTCAAGCCAGACATTTCTGTGGCATAAGATTGTTATTTTTTTTATTATTGTATCTGAAAACTTAATGCACGCCCCAGTTCTTTTCTGCCTTTCGCCTCATATAATCATGGACACCTACTGTCATTTTGACTGATACCTGGTTTTAACCCTCAGTGTACAGGTATAAGCAAGCACATGACAAGATTTCAAATAAGTTAGTTCCATGGTATGGAAAACTTACTTCAAAAAGAAAGAGAATGGAGTCCAGCTCCTCCCTTTGTGATTTATTCCCTGCCAGAGAGAAAACAATATTGTTTGCTATAAGTAAATGGTATGGTGAGACAGATGTAGAAACTACACTTCTGTTATTCAACTGAGGTCAACAATGCTATATTTGGTTTATTTTTCTTCATCTAAGAGCAAGATTTTTCTAAATTTCAGTCTCTCTCTCTCCTGATTTCCCTCATTCATAGTCAAGAATCCCAAATCTGCAAAGCAATGTGATCGGACTCACCTTGAAGCAACCAGCTATTCTTAACAAGGTATCCTATCTATCCTCAACATTCAGATTTGTTCTGAGAATTTCTGATGTTTTCAGGTGGACAGACATATACTTAACATGGGAGTGTGGGAGACAATAAAAAAGGATGTGTTTTTTTTTTTAGATATGTGAACAGAAAAAGGAGGACCAAAGAAAACATAGGTCCGCTACTTGATGGGGAAGGTCACCTCACAGACAAGGACATAGGCAAAGCAGAGACATTTAATGCCTTCTTTGCCTCTGTCTTCAACACCGATGATGAGCTTTGGGACCCAGGGTGCCCTGAGCTGGAGGACCATGACGGTGGGAATGATAAACTCCCAACCAACCCTGAATGTGTGCGGGATTTGCTGCTCCACCTGGATCCATACAAGCCCATGGGTCTGGATGGGATTCATCCCAGGGTGCTTAAAGAGCTGGCTGATGCCATCGCGGGACCTCTCTCAATTATTTTTCAACAGTCTTGGGAATCTGGAGAGGTCCCAGTAGACTGGAAGCTGGCAAATGTTGTTCCAGTTTTCAAGAAGGGCAAGAAAGAAGACCCTAGCAATTACAGGCCTGTCAGTCTCACATCAGTGCCTGGTAAAATTATGGAGAAGATAATCCTTGAAGTTACTATAGTGCACCTGGGGGACAATGCAGTCATTGGTCCCAGCCAACATGAGTTCACGAGGGGTAGGTCCTGCCTAACAAATTTGATTTCCTTTTATGATAAGATCACCCATCTAGTCAATTAAGGGAAACCAGCTGATGTGATCTTTTTGGACTTCAGCAAAGCTTTTGATGTAGTTTCCCATAGGATCCTACTGGGGTCCCTCAAGGCTCCATTTTAGGGCCAGTCCTCTTCAATGTTTTTATAAATGATTTGGATGTAGAGGTGTTTTGAGCAAATTTGCCAACGACACCAAACTTGGAGGAGTTGCGGACTCGGATGAGGGTGGAAAGGCCTTGCAGAGAGATCTGGACAGACTGGAGAGCTGGGCGGTCACCAACTGCATGAAGTTTAACAAGAGCAAGTGCCGGGTCCTGCACCTGGGTCAGGGCAACCCTGCCTATACGTACAGACTGGGCGATGAGACGCTGGACAGCAGCCCCACAGAGAGGGATCTGGGGGTTGTGGTTGACAGCAAGTTAAATGTGAGCCAGCAGTGTGCCTGGCAGCCAGGAGGGCCAACCGTATCCTGGGGTGCATCGAGCACGGCATCGCTAGTCGGTCGAGGGAAGGGATTGTCCCGCTCTACTCTGCGCTGGCGCAGCCTCACCTCGAGTACTGTGTGCATTTCTGGGCACCACAGTACAAAAAGGATGTAAAACTGCTGGAGAGTGTCCAGAGGAGGGCAACAAAGATGGTTGAAGGGACTAGAGGGGAAGACATATGAGGAGCGGCTGAGGTCACTGGGCCTGTTCATCCTGGAAAAGAGGGGGCTGAGAGGAGACCTCATTGCGGTCTACAGTTTCCTCGCGAGGGGGGAGTGGAGGGGAAGGCGCAGATCTATTCTCCTTAATCACCAGTGATAGGACCCGCGGGAATGGTGTCAAGCTGAAGCAGGGGAGGTTTAGGCTAGACATCAGGAAGAGGTTCTTCACCGAGAGGGTGGTCGCACACTGGAACAGGCTCCCCAGGGATGTAGTCACTGCACCAAGCCTGTTGGAGTTTAAGAAGTGTTTGGACTGTGCACTTAGTCACATGGCCTAAAATTTTGGGTAGACCTGTGTGGTGCCAGGAGTTGGACTCGATGATCCTTATGGGTCCCTTCCAACTCGGGATATTCTACGATTCATTACAGGGTAAGGGCCTTCAGTATTTCAAAACAAGATGAGAGGATACGTATGTAAGTGCACAAGACCTGATTTTTGTGCTGAAATGACACAAAGCAATAAACATATTTAGAACTCTTTTCAGTTACCTACAACATTTCAGGCAGCACTTCTCCATGCTCATCTTTACTGACACCAAAAATTAAGGTGCTGACAAAACTCTAAAACTTACCTTTTTGTTTCAAGCTATTTTCCAGTGTTATGAAGTTTTCATAGAAGATTAAAAAAAATTGAGAATAATTGTTCTCAAATAACTGCTTCAGGTCACTTCCATCCACAATATCTGCAGAGGAGAACAAATGGAGTTTTAACACATCATCAGAAACCTTAAAACTGTTTTCTTCATGCAAATTGGAGGATGAGATAAATACAATACAAAACAATTATGGGAATATCATTATATATTCTATACTAAATTGTGATTCCAGTGTTAGAAGTAAAATATGGAAATTTACATTTTTACTTAATTTTTTAAAGGTCTACAGTGTGGTTTAGGTTCATTTGTTTTCTGTTAACAAAATAAAAAGGGGGATGTGTCAATATATCACTTCCATAAAAATTCTTAATCCATGAGAGACATTTTTTGCTATCAAATATTAAAGCTGCCTGATATCAAAAGGATTCACCATTTCTCCAAACAGGGGATTACATGAAATATTATACTGAATTCAACCCTTTTTGATAATCCGAAGTATACATTACTGAAAATTTTTCTCTGTGATATAAGTACAGAGTAGAAGGGCTGAGCCCGAATACAAAGGAACTATGTGGTTTAGCCACCATCACCTAGGACTACTTTTTTGGCCCATTTGTTAGCCGATGACATTAGTAATTCATTTATGAACCAGTTTTAAATTACTTTGCAAACTGCACTACTCAGTAACTGCCCTACAAAGATCTAAGACTCCTTAGCAAATTCAAAAGAACTCATTTAAAAATAAATAAGATATATCAAGTCTTCACTCAAGGGTAAAATCAACCTTGTACATTGAGTAGAGGAAGCTTGCAAGACAGCTCTACAAAGGAAGTTGAGAGAAAAGGGGTGAGAACAAGTGAAGGGTAAAACACAGTCCAAAAAGACCAAAGAGACCAAAGAAGTATTCACGGTGATTGCCTGAACACCATGATCTGTATCAGCCAATAACATTACATTAAAAACAAAGGTAAAATTCACACATTTCGTTAGTAACAAAACTTAAAATTGCAGAGTTTTCAATTAGTCAGGCGCACAATTTTTAAGTTTAATTACAGAAAACTGAGTTACGGTTGTTTGTAAAAGTTTATCCTGTGGTACGGCCCGACAAAAGAAAGCTTATTTTTGCCTTCATTATCAAATTTAATTCAGTAATCTGATTCTCTGAAGAGTTAAACTTGTGTCAGACAGCAAATTGTTTCAGTAAACTAAAAATCTGAGTGCCAAGAAGTCCAAATGAATAGATTTAAATTAATGTTGCCAGTAAGATCAAATGAAAGCTGATTAGAGGAAAAAAATATGCTGTTAATTCAAAAAAAAAGATGCAGTATTTAAGGGCCAGAACAATATCTTGTCTCATTTTTCAAGATATAGAAACTATACAGTCACAGATACACCAACTGAAACTGATGCAGAGAAGCGCTACTGTGGCATCAGTGAATGTCGGTATCTGAAGACCTTCATCACCACTGCAATATTTGAAATCAGATTTAATATGAATTTTAATATCCATTTGGATGTAATTCTACTAGAAGAGCACACGACTCCAGAAACCTCCAGAACTAAGTTGAAATAATTTCCTAAATTAAATCAAAACTAAAATGATTCTTTAAGATTTTGAGAATTAAAAAGATACCGTGGGAGAAGATTTGTTTTCAATTCAGCATGAGACCAGAGGAGATCTCAAACTAACAAACCACTTAGGCAGGGCATATCTGAACTAATCCTGTCCCGCCGTGTTCAACATCAGTAAGTGCCAGCAACACCAAGCAACACAGCAAACAGAAGAAGGGCACCATGCACGACTCGTAGCTCAGATAAGACATCAATGAGTAGTGGTAGCACCCTGAGCATGCACCCTGGACCTCTGCCGCCACTCTGCTTGCTCAGAACTGCCCTCTGCCAGCACCCAGGGACCAAGGTCTAGAGCCACGGAGATGTGGTGGTACAGCCAGCCACCACACCGTTCGACCCAGGCAGCATGTGAAATGGCATACAAGCTGAGTCCAGCTATCCTCTAATTAAAAAGCAGGTCATTAGTTATTAAATACATGAACCTACATTAGACAAGCCAAATCAGACAAGAAAATTGGTGTAGGAAAGTATTTTGAATGTATAGTTAATGTTTGAAGCAGAGGTCACAGATCACTGGGCTAACAGACTAACTGATCCTATTGCATTCCTTCACCTCTTCTGGAAATCCCACCAGCCATGAATACTTCTGAAAACCTGATCTGCATCTTTTAGATTGTCACAGTTAACACCTTTTCATTACCTCTCCATCTTTAAAACCTCAGACCAGAATATTCCTCCATGTTTTTCATTCTTCTGTTTCCAAACCACTTCCAGGAAAGTATTTTACAAGGTACCTTTTGATGTCAGCAGAGCTATTTGACCAAGTAGTTTCTGCATCGTCAAGCAGGTACTTTTGGAAAAAACATAAATGCCAACAATGATTTCCATATGCAAAATGCAAATGCAGATATTAAATTTATCTGACAAGTGGATCAAATGAAAAAAAACAGCATACTTCCAATTCGTTTGAAAAAATAATGAAAACCCACCCATGCAACACTTCCTCAGGCCTTAACCTAGGGCTAAAATTTCAAATAAACTTATTTTTAAGAAAAAAAAAGTGATCTAACACTTCCTAAACTTGGTATTTGCTAAACATACTTTGATTTTGTTGGTTTCCACTTTATTGTAATTGATTTGGTCAAGGAAAAATGATGATGATTCCACCCATAAATAAGAGGATAAAGGGGAAGAATCATTAACAGCATTTTTTCTCTTTGAAGTTTCACCTCTCAAGAAAGCCATTCATTAACCAAGACAACAAAGGTGACTACAGCAAGAGCCACCAATAATATCGCATATCTACAACGGAATGACATTAGCCTTGGACAGCGTTGGCGTTTTGTGTTTCCTCCTCCCCCCCCCTAAAAAAATGAATTAAGTAATACCTTTCCAGTAGTAAGGCTTTGTTTGGTGCTTGCACTATGGAAACAATTAGCACATGGAAACTCTTTTCCATGATATCTTTTTCCTACAAGCTGCCGGTCTTGAATTCACAAGCTAAGTGCAATTATTCCCCTCTATGAATGCGTTCTGTTAAATACAACTCTAGGAGAAAACAAGGCTTTCATTTACAAGAATTTCATATGAAAGGATGAGGTCATTAAAATGTAAACAAAAAGGAAATTTTTCCTTGAAACTGTGAAAGGAGGAGAAAGGAACTGCCTACTCAAAAAAATGTAAGTTCTCTATTCTATAAATGTGGCATTTTGGAGATGACTCATCTGCTATTCTGACATAAGCATGCATCCTTATATCCGCATCCTTTTCCTACTGAACTATCTCATTCTTTTTCTATGTATCTCATAAAGGGATATAGAACTATAACCTTAAATTTCAAAACTTAAGGTTATGAAGTTTGAACCATAGATGTCAAAAGGCCAACAATACCCCCACTTACTACTCTAGAACGAGATACTCACTCCAAAAGCAACACTTCCTTGCAATCCTACGGGTAAGTTGCAATTCCAATACCACAGCCCACCTAACTTAAAAAAAAAAATCAATGCCTCTCCTCCCCAGGTCTCTCCAGGGTGGAAGGAAAGCATCTCTGTACAGGCAGCACCATGCACAGTGCACCTGGGACGCACAAGCTTCTTTACTCTCCTGCTTTGGCTCTGCACGCAAACCAGCCACTCCTGCTCATTTCACCAAAAATGATCCTCACAGACAAACAGAAAATATGTCAAGAAAAGACTCCTCAAGAAGATTTAATACAAGTTGTCAGAAAGCCTAAGACAGTAACTTGGATCACTACTACAGGTCTGTTTGATTTGTAGCAGATAAGGCTCATTCTTCAGATTTTCAAAGGGAAAACATTAGAGAAAGTTTCCTTATTTATCATTAAGGATACTAAGGTAAAATACCTACTTTTGGCAAATCAAATTGACTGAAGTACTTGTAAGCATTTGAGGAAAATTAAACAGCAAGGCTAGGATTGAATTGAAGGTGTTAGGTTCTATTTTTCTATTTATATGGACTGGTAAGTAACTCTCACATAACTTCTGCTGAAAAGCAACCACCTTGTGAATTCAAACTCTGAGCACTAAAATCTAAGGCAAACTGGCAAACATCCCCAGCCACCAGAGCGCTGGTGCCTTTCCAAAAGCACATATCACCTACCTCCATTCCCCAAACAAGGGCAGTTGTCATTAGCCAGTACTTTTGATCAACACATCACAGCTCTTGCAGCAAAGCAAAGGGAACAACAAGATATTCATGAGGGCATACATGAAACTTCTATACAGAATATGACAAAGTTGGCTCACGGGGTGATGGCAAGTCACCCTTACTTGCCTTACTACTTAAGCTTAAAATCTATGGACTCAAATTACTGTAGTGCCATTTAATAAGAACTTGTGTTTATTACAAGTTCTCATTACTTTCTGTGGTATAAAAAAATAAGAGGGGGCAATAATCATGTCATTAGCACAACAGTTTTCCTTTTATCTTTCTATTAACTACAAAATGTTATTGTATTCATTTAAGCAGTTGAAATCCTCCCTTAATTCCATGAACTTCCAGAGTCAGCTGGTTTCATGTTATTTATGCATAGTTCATACAAACTTGAGGGATTTCCTTTGTCTTAAGTACTTTAAAAAAAAGATAAAGCGGATGAAAAGATGACTTTGCAGTCATGCTCTGGTTAATGGTAAACTTTTATGACTAGCCTCACCCCTGAAACTACATACATTTTTCACTTCCCATCTCAAAAATCACACAATTCTTTCAACTTAGAACTTTAAATGCTAAGTAAAAGCCCATAAGATAATTTTCCTTTCCCCCCCCCCCCCCAAAGAAATATACATTTGGCAGGGAAACTCAAAATTACTAAAAAGGAATTATTTTAGAAATCTTCTAATTTGAATTAACACCTCAAATTTCACATGTAATCCAAAGAACAATGGCTTTTCTAAACACAGGAAGAAGTTTACAACCGTTCACTTTTGAATGTGCCCAAAATAACATCTCTAGCAAGTGTACATAATTTGAGCTGTACAGAACTGTGTAGAACAAAATCTGAGAACTAAAAGAAAGAAAATTCTATTCTTTATCGACTCATTTTTGGTGAAGAGATATAACGAAAAACATGATTTCTTCTCGATTTGCATTTTTTGAAGTAATATATTAAGGACTGTGCTTGGCAACCTAGCAAACTCCGTATTACTCTACTCCAGGAGCTTTCAGTAGGAAGCACCATGCATTTGTCTACTGCTCCACAGGGAGAAGGAGGACGAGCCCAGCACGACCAGCAACCCACCCCTGCTACCTGGAGCAATGTGGCAGTGCACCAGAGAGCAGGACGTGGCTGCGGCCCTGTCCAGTCTCAAGCACCCTGCCGGCTGATGAGCCTGCCAAGAGCCGCAGCTCTGAGCGCAGCCGGCCAGTCCATGCGCACCCAGGAGCCAGGTGCTGCAGCACAGGCCCCAAGGCGCACACTGTTAGTTCAACCACCAGCCTGCATTCAGCCTTCTGGCACACAATTTACTCAGGCAGCATGCTCAAAACCAAACAGGAATAAGCGTAAAGTCTAACAATCCACCCCAGCAAACATCCAAGTTTGGGACTCACAGATCTGCAAAGCTGTTTGAAAAAAAGCCGAATAATCTCCCAGGCAATTGCGATCGCAATTGCTTCAAGCAGTCCCACCACCGCTGGGACGAGCTGAGGTGAAATGAGGGAGCCCACACCAGACCTGACAGGGTAGGTCTCCACCATCTCCAGCCAGACACGCAGTAGCATGGGAAGCACAGTAGGCAGCCAGTGCTCCATGCAGGAGCCAGACTTAGTTACCCAAGGCACACTCACGGCTCGCCTCCACCACACCTTCCAGCCCAAGGTTGTCATCCTTAGCACCATTCAGAACAAGAAAATGAAAGCCCAGCCACTTAATTCAGTTGTATTGTCACCACCTTTCCGGCAGCTCGCAGCACGTCCAATGGCAGCAATGATAAGTTTCCATTTTCACCTATTTCTAAGCGTAATGTGAAGATGGCAGCCAACCAAAATCACCACAGATCATTCACGAAACCTACCCACAGGCTGACTTTACAATTTCCAGCCTTAAGCAATGAAGAAGTTTTAAGACCCAAGCATGCACTGAAGTCCCAGGCAAATCGCACTCTAGAACGAATAAAATCACCACCACAAAGGAAAGGAACATCACCTGAAATAAAATCTTATCATGTGGTACCTCATCCATTGTTATGCATAAGCAAATAATGACATTGCCTAGATTAATGGGGAGCACCACAGCAAACAGCAGTCGCTTCTCCACAGCACCATTATTCACAAGAGGCGATGTGTCACGGCAGATCCATTCTTGAAAGCACAAGAAACATTTAAGGGAAAGACACTAAACCATACAAAGCTGTTAAACTAAACATTGCAATTCCACCCAAGGCAAAAACATGGAAAGCATTTCAATTTAAAAAAAAAAAAAATGTTTTTCCCCGAGAACAGCCATGGAAACAAAGCCTTGAAGAGCAAAAGATACATTTACATTTAAAAAGCCCCACACAAAACGCTCCAGGAAACAGTGCAGTGGGCTTAATTTACCTGTGGGAAGTGTCAAGCCTGCACATCACTACCATCAGTTATAAAAACGTGATTTTTTCAATCCTATCCTCAGAAAAGGCCATGCTATCAATGCTTCCACACACTGGGTTTGGAAAAGAAGTTACTGCTGACATCACGTAAGTTCTGGAAGTTACAACATCTTTATAGAAATTAACAAATGGAGGAAATTTTGGTCCTTTACCTTACAGAAGTGAACATCCACTTTAAAATAGTAAGGTCATAATTCTAGTCAGTATTCTGTATCATCATGAAGGTAGACAACTGTCCCAGTTAGTAACAACCCATAAAACAGAGGAAAACACCTCAAAGATGAAGGAACTTGGCTCCTGAAGGGCTCCAGAGACTTGAGAGATGTTATAAGCAATGCAGACTTAAAGGGAATCTTTTTCTTTTCCAGTCTGGGCATTAGACAGACTTACACAGATGACAGCTACGAGACCTGAAGCAATCGGGTAGGCAATTATCCAACTATTTCTGAGTCTTTATATCAAAAGCTTTGTTTCCTTAATTCCTAAATCCTTAGGAGAGGTTCTTACCATGCTTTGCTTCGTTTTCTGTGTTTGACTAATACCATAAAACCCATACTTGCAATCGTTCCTATGAAGAAATTATCTTAAAAAAAAAAAACACTCCCATACAACCCAGCATGTTCACTGAAGTTCTCAAAAGATGACATCTCGGTAACATAACCGGAGACTGCTTTGACCCTGTTCCTGCAATAAAACATACCTGCTAGAAGACAGCCAGCTGTCATACCATGGCCCTTCAGCAAACACACCACCAGTATGCTACCCAGCCCTCTGACACTGATAGCCATTATCACTTAAAACCAATGTTTAATAAGTTTAACCAACAAATCGGGTTGCTGTATCCAAATGTAACAGACACTTGGAGAAAAGGTGTTTCTTCAGAAGTGACATTTTCCTTCCCTAGCCAGCCGGGTAATCAGTATCATTACAGAAAACCGCCAGACAACACTACCTCATGCACCACCTGCTTTGGGACATTAATTAATTTCGTCACGCTAATAGGCGTATTTCCCCATTTGTTCCACCGTGAGATCCATCATAGGAGCCTGGCAACCTCCTCTGCACCTCCCTGGTTCACAAAAACGAGCACCCTCATAAACAGGTGTACCCAGGAGCCACAGCAATTCTAACACTGCACCTTAAAGCATTCCTCTCCAATAATCGTGTCCTGGTTCTGGTCATGCCCTTCCACAGGGCTGAAAGGGGAACACGAATATAAAGTTGCCATGTTTCTGATTTCTTTAGATCTGCTTATTTTAGTGAGGGTGGAAGAGAAGGGAGAAACATACGGCCTGCAAGCCCTGACTACAGTCTCTCAGAACATCTTTCTGAAGGATGGCTTCACAAAATGTTCTAAAACCTCATCTTGGAAACAAAAAAAAAAAAAAAACAGATTATTTAAAATGAATCTTGAAATTTTAATATTGATTGTGTGCTTTACAAACAATAAGATAAATATCTAGTTGAAACACACGGGGTAACACAGGTAAAGTGCAATCTTCTTCTGTCTTTTCAAACTCCTCTCCTTAGGCAGGTAGATATATAGTATGATTAAAAAAACACAAGCAAGCAGAACATTTTATACACCTCCAGTACAAGAATGGTACAAGCTTGGTCCCCAGCAGGGATAAACAGAAAAACGACCACCAGACCTCTTACTGTGAAGATTTTCTACACGCACTGAAGAACAGGAAGAATTTATAACAAGAACAAACACATCCTCTTCACTTGTGGCTAGCTCCAGAGCAAAGGCTGAGCACTATCCACGAGAAACATGACCACCCCCAGCACAGAGGGACTGCAGTACCAGCCACCTGTCTCCTGGTGCCCTGCACAGTGACCGAACTTCTCTATCTGAGAGCCCAAATGATGGAGCTTAAACAACTACGGACCAGGCATGGAAAACCTGAACACCTTGTTGCTCAAAAGACCTGCAAAACAGGGCCACTTTTAGAGCCTGATGAGAACCCTTACTGATTCCAGCACTTTCTCCACTAATTAATCACCCAGAAAAATCTCTTGAGACAAGCTACTTAAAGGCTGTAGATAAGCTCGATATCTTGACATAAGCTAGTTAAAGGCTGTAGATCGCAGGGAAATATGTTTAAATCAGAGAGAAGTTTAATCAAATCTACAAGAAACAACAACAGTAAAAATCACTTAAATGCCTGTAATCAGCTAAACTATCAAGACTTTTTTACTCATTTGTTTCTGCACTCTCATGAGCATGACTTTCTCAAAGCTACTGTCCTGAGGGAGACTCATTGCTACTCTTCTCACCACAAAAGCTCCTCACTCCACTGCAGCTCACTGAGAACGCCCTTTATGTATTCTCTCCTGTCAGGGAAACACCACAGAAAGAGGCTTTTAACCTCAACACCACTGACATCCCAGGCTCCAGACCACAGCCATGTTTTCCCGTACAGCCTGGCACAGGACCAGGCGGAGGAGCACTGGAGGAGCAGCACCTCCATTCTGCAAAGCCTCGACCTCTTCTTGGGCAGTACTGCTGGTCCTCACATCCTCCAAAGCACTGGGAACAAGCACATGGAGGGGCTGAGAATGAGATGGATGCTGACCAAACGGAGAGAGGCTGCTCCAGGGAAGACATGGTGACCAACTCCTACTTTCCTGAGGAGCTGCTAACCTTGGGCCCTCTCTTCAGTCAGTGACTTGTGTCTCACAGAAAACAGCACCTCTTTGAGGCTCCCACACAGCTGTCAATCTCGACTGAAATGGGCCAGCACACCTACAAAACAGGTAGAGTACACAAGAAGTACAAGCCTCATGCATCACTTTTTCCTCCCTGTTTCTTAAGAAAATAATCCAAAATAACAAGTATTAACACTGTCACCGATTGTCCTGAACCGGAACAGTGCCCAAGAACTCTTAAAACAGCCTCTTCCTGTTGCAGTTTGCTGACTAGCAGAACATGAGGCCACCCAAAACCCCACAAACCATAGAACACAGCTAAAATTCACTGAGAGGTTTAAATGTTCAGAATAAAAAGACCAGGGTTAAGATTTCAACTCTACAAGGACACTAGAGAGAGAGGTTCAACACTGTCACAGACACTGAAAGCATATCTCAAAACACAATTACATGAGCCCTTTAAAGTTAGAATAAAAGGACAAAGCAGCGTTGCTAAAAAGAGCAGCCTGTACATATGGGTCTTCTGAAAGAACCAGGAGGGCTGTTTGCTGTTGTGTGCCCAAACAACATTGCATTACAAGTATTTTGACGCTGAGTGACAGTACCCAGTTTGCAAAACCAGGGGCAGTAAATCACACTGCTGACCTCCTAATAGCTTCTGTAACTCTGAAAGGACAGGCACTGCTGCCTCGCAGGAGCCGTGGCCGACAGAGCTCCCCAAAACCACTAGGGAGCTCGAAGGAGAGCTGAGGCACGGCTTCGAAAAGGGCTCCAGTCCCTGCCTCGAGGGCAGCTCTTCTCTATCCTTTCAGAAAATACAAGATTTAACACCTACAGGTAAAAAAGGAAACCACTGGCTGGCACAACACAACTGCTGGATTTGCTGAGATATTCTGCAAGGCGTAGCTCCTTCCACCGCGTCCTGTCAGTGTGGTGCTAGGGAGTGCTTTCTTTTCCTTTTCTCTTTCTAAGGAGAAGGGCTGCCTTCTCCTCGGGGGGCCGGAAAGCACCAACACCCCTCACACCGCCACCGCACACGCCTCAAACACCGCCACCACCACGCGCCAACACCCCACATACCGCCATCACCACACAGAGCCACCCCCCCCCACCGCCCCGAGCTCTTTGCCGTGCCGGGGCGGTGCCGCGGCTCTCACCCAGCAGCGCCCGGAGGTGCTTGAGGCGGGTCAGCACGTCCCGCTTGGGGTCCAGCGCCTTCTGCGTGCACTTCCTGGCGTCGGCATGGCCCTTCCTGGAGAACATGGCGGGGGGCCGGAGCCGACAGCTCTCAGAGCCGAGGGCAGGCAGGCACCGCGCAGGAGGCAAGCGAGGGCCGCTCGGCTCGGCTCCGCACCACCGCCGCGGCTGGCTGTGCCGTTCCGTGCCGCGCCGCGCCGCGCCGTGCCGTGCCGTGCTGTGCTGTGCGGGGGGGGAGGGGGGCGGGGCGGGGGGAGGGGCGGGGCTGGGCGACACCACCCGCCCCCCGCCCCGCTGCGCAGCCGTCGACGCTCCTTGGGGGCACTACAACTCCCGGCGTGCCGCGCGGCGGGCGGCTGGGCGCGGGGCATGACGGGAGCTGGACAGTGCCGCGGCGTTACGTCATCGTGACGTCATGTTCGCGGGGCGGGGGGGGCGGCGTGGGTAGCGGGTCAGTAGGCCGTGCTTGTGCACCGTGAGAGGGAGCCCGAGTGCTCCTGCTCGTCTGGGTTCTACCGCCCCGAACGGATGTGCACCAAAACTGCTTTGTTTTTTCTCAGAATCAGACCCGGAGGGGCTCAGGTGAAACCCCCTCAGTAAAATCCTGGGTAGAAAAGTCAGCTTTAGTAAATTCAAGGGAAGGGTCACGTCCTAACAAAGAGTGCAGTGACTCAGACACAGAAATCTTACCTGTCATGTTTAGCAAAAAATAAACTCACTCGTCCCAACTGTTCACAAATTATTTCCCACACGTGAATCACTGTAAACGAACAGAATGTCACAGGAGCATCACAGCAGCTGCATGCCAGCTGGACAGCCTAGATCTGGCAGTGGCACAGCCGTGTTGCCTGTGGCACGGCCTGATTGTGGTGGTGGCTCAGCTGTCCCCACACTGTCCCCGTTGCGGCATGGCTTGGTGCTGGCTCCCCACCGCTGGCAGCAGGGCTGGCTGCATCCCGTGCTGCCACCCTGCAGCCAGCGGGCCCAGCGGCATCCTGCCGCTCTTGAAGAATTCACTGCCTTGGGCATTGGGAAGGGGGACGGTGCTGGCTGGCGCTCAGCATTTTTCTAACAAAACTTTTAACAAAACAAAATCATTTTTGTGACAGAGAAAAAGTTTGAAAGCATGATCTTGCCATCAGAAAAAGAGAATGTGTTATTGTCTGGGAGTATATTGTTTTGGAGCCAACTTAAAGTTTACAGTAATTCATGGTGCATGTTCTTCCCATACACAGTTTGTTACACAATGTCTCATTCTAGAAAAGTTATAAATCTCCAAAAATTTTCTAGAATTATTTGTCATGTGTTGGAAGTTGAGTATCTGCAGCTTCCTGAGAAGAGTGAGGTCATTCCAGCGTTTCCCTTTCACTGCCGCAAATCAATACATGCAGTTGGCTAAAGAAGCATAGAGCTAAAATATTGGCTTGCTTTTTTCTCTCTCTCTTTTTTTTTTCCTTCCTTTTTACTTTAATTGACTTAGAACAACAAGAGCTTTCAGTTTGTCTCTTCTGGCATTTTCTGATCTTTCCATGTTTTTTGTCTTTTTCCGCTTTGTTAAAACAACAAAAAAAAAAAAAACTGCTTTTGGAGATAAAGCTACTGCGATTATTTGGCTGCTCTAACGTCTTACAACATTTGTGATAACTAAGTGAGTGTTTTGGTGCCTGACACCTAACTGCAGAGCTTCATGCATTCACTGATTTAAAGTTTGCCAGGAATTCCTCTGCTGAGAAGCTCCAGAGAATATAGATTTCATGACTTGAATCACAGTGCTCCAGGACAACGCTCTTTCTCTCCCTCTTAGACGCTGGAAAATGTGGTCATGTGAAGAACTCAGTGATTCAGCACAGTTTAACATTTGCATAATTAGAGTGGGGTTTTTTTGGTTTGTTTTTGTTTTTAATTGCATGCTTTAATCACAGAATTAACGTTATTTGAACCCAGTCCTTGTTCATCAGTGAATTGAAGCGATGAAAATGTGCTTCTAATGCTGTGTGTAGATGGTAGGAGGTAAATTCACTGTGGGCATGAAATTTGTATTTGGAGGTTGGAGGCTGGTTCTGGTGAGTAGACACATTGAGATATCCAGCCAACAGCAACCAGTGGAGGTTTGGAGTCCACCTTTTGGTGTCCAGCAGTGTTGAAAAGCCTTGTGCAATACATGTGTACCAAATTCAAACTGGCTCCTGTTACAGCTAAAATGTTAACATGCTTATTGTTTGAATGAGGCAGATCTGATCTCTCTATCACTAGGGGTTCTTCTAAAATAAAAAAAAAGCCAATTGGTAAAGGGGCAAACATTGACACTATTCACTGTATTTTCATGAAAAAACTTTATAAAGCTCGCAGAAATTAAGACACTTCCATACGACGTGTGATAAGAGGCTTTGCTCCTCAGAAGTTTCTTCTCCTAGTTTTTGGAGTGAATATTATTTGGAAATAGACAAGCTAATAACATGTTTTACAATTGGAAGTTAATATTTTTTTCCCATTTATTTTTGATCCATCTTTGCATTTGCTAAGTCATCACAATACAAAACTGAATGATAAACCTTGGATGGTCTAACTCACATTTCCTTCCGCACGTCATGTCCGATTCAAAATATAATGAGTGCAATGTTTTTGCTGCAGGTAATTGCATTGCCACATGTTGGCTAATCTTCATGAGCTAAAATTCCTTTGTCTTTTATTAAGAACAAGCAGTCGGTATAATGTGGAGGTGAAAGTACATTAAACAATTTCTCCTCTGAGTTTTAGGTAAGCAAATACATCTAAATGAATACATACTTTTAGGAACTCAAGTTTATATACAACTGACTTTTTACCTATCATGAAATACAACTTCTCAAATGATTTGTTTATGACTTAGTGTAGCGTAATGGAAAACAGAAATCACAATAAACTTGCAGCAATGATTTCAGCTTGTGTAGGGGAACCACTGTGAAATCCTATGACTTGTGTTTTCTAACAATGCGACAACAGTAATTTCCCAGAAAGTCCGATTATGCGTTTCTGAAAGCTGATGCTTAAGGTAGATTAATTTCCTGAAAAAGATTTGATCGTTCAGCTTTCAGGATCTGAAGTAAAATCTATATAAAGCAGTCATGTAAGGAAGGAAGCAAACAAAGAGACAAAGCAGTAAACACTTATCACAGAATTACATTTAAATGGTCACAGCACAATGTGATGTGCTTAGTGAGCTGAACTTCAGACATAAGCACAGAGGCGGTGGGAGTGGGTTCACCACTCACTGAGGTAAATCTCTCTTGTTTAACTCCCCAAGCCTTTTCAGCTGCGTGCACATGCAGGTAACATGCATGCTGGCTGCGGTGAATTATATCCCTATGGAAGGTTGTAGCAAAATCAAGACAAAAGAGAAAAGGATGACCTGGCAAGTAACGTCACTGCTGTGTGTACCCTGAGCTGTGCAGCTCTGGCCCCCCTTCTGTCTGGTGCTGTGGGTGGAGGTGGCAGCATGGCTTCCAGGATCCCTGTACTTCTGATCCCAGGGCTCTAACCCTTGCTTTTAGCTTCGCCAGGCTCCCGCACAAGGGCTCAGGATTTCCAAGGGAGCTGCCTCCCTCAGGATGCCCTTCCACTGTTAGCATTCAGATGCTCCTGTGGGTGGGGAAGGCAGAAAATGGCTTGTTTGGCCTCGGACGAGGCTCAGGAATGTGCAGTGCCAGCTGGCCTGGGAGCAGGAAGGTGGCAGGGCAGGGGAAGCACGCTCTGCCTGGACAGATATGGCTTCTGCCAAATGGACGCTATCTGCTGAGCACGGCTGGCGGCTAGTCTTACAAACACCAGATAACCCATGTTCACCAGGGGCTTTGATTTTAACGGATAAAAGCACTGAGGACTAAAGATGAGCTATGGGCCTGCAAACCACAATCTCGAGAGCATGCATATTTTCTAAATTTCATGTCAGAAGGATCACACAAATCACATTCTGATGTTCAAAGAGCAGGGACTTACCCTAACATACAACGACAGGTATGGAACAGAACTGTGGTCAAAATAATGAAAAGCCATGATGCGGCTCATTTGCTTTAGTCTTTAGACTGCAGTGGAACAGGAGGAGCAGGAGGCAGCGGCATTTCTGCACTGCCAACAGGCGAAGCCGTATTGGTCACGGTTCGCTGGAAGCTGTTTGCTGTTCCCTGCCTGCAGTAGGTCGGGGAGCTGATGGTAGCAAGCTGTGCTGCTTTCTGCCGCCTGCACTGAAACACAAAGCGCAGCCGCCTGGGCTTCACCAGACTTGACGAACTGGCACGGCTACTTTTCCTGTTCAGTCTGAAATTTTAGTGACAGAGATTAAATTACGGAACTTCTCCACTTACTTGTATCAATGCAACACTTCATAATGATCCCAGAAAAAAGGGTAGGGGAAAAGTAAATAAGAAAAACTTGCCTCCTAAATAACGTATGGGTGAGATAATGATTTCCGTACCACAAGATGCCATTATTAATTACCTGTCCTTTGGACCAAATGCTTCAAATGGTGTTTATAAAGTGCCTCCCTTCTACCTGGGCAGGACTGGGCTCGCTGAAAACAAGGGTCTGCAAAAAACAGAGTTACTGTGGGTTAGCTAGGAGGATGCACTACAGAAATAAGCCCAAAAGCGGTGTGCTGCCTTCAGGGGCTGGCATAGCAGCATGAGGCCAGGGGACCGCCTGGAAAGAGCACAGGATCCAGCCCTGGCCCTTGTTGGAGCCCAGCTTCCCGCAGACGCTGGAAGCAGCTGTGTGAAGCATGCACAGAGCCGGGTGTTCAGCCCTGCGAATCCATCAGCAAAAGCAAAAGCAGCCCCTGGGTGCAGAGCAGTCTGGGGAAACAGGCGCAGAAGTGGAGCTGGGCACAAATCGCCCCCTGCTCCTGCTCAGGAAGGGCTGGCTTTTATGGAAGGAGAGAAAAGTAAGGGGAAAAAAACTAAGAAGAGAGATGGAACCGAAGCGGAGGATTAACAAGGGTTTTTCTATTCAAAAGTCCTGAATTTAATCAATTCTAACAAGAATTATTTTGGAAAGCTCCTAACGACTGCAGCACAAGGCATCAAAATGGTTTTCATACTGTAAA
This sequence comes from Anser brachyrhynchus, assembly GCF_964034855.1. NCBI lineage: Eukaryota > Metazoa > Chordata > Aves > Anseriformes > Anatidae > Anser > Anser brachyrhynchus. Next base: position 11,137,103 of record NC_137696.1, on the reverse strand, counting down.
AGCAAGGGGCAGGATGAAACAGCTGTCAGAAAAAGCCATTGGATTCCCTTCTGCACTGTGTACAGAGGGATAAACAAGAATTTATGGGTGGAAAAAAATCCAAAATAGAAGGAACATGAATTGCATGTCCCTTGATACCTTCCAAAAGGAAATGGCCCAGAGAATGAGAAAACTGTGTAAAAATATCTCCCCACTAAGGAGAACTCAGGCTGTGCTTGCAAACAACTGAACTGTGTAAAGGAGTTTGGGGCAGGCTGTGGAAGCCCAGAGCTTTTGTGCTGAGGTGTTGCTGCTTAGCTTGAAACCAGAATAAGAAAGCAGAGGTGCTTTACGCAATAAAAGCAGGAAAAGAGCTGCCTTGCTTCCCTTCTCCAAGTGCCACAGTGCAGGGCTGAAGCAACACTTCCCCACCTCCCAGAATATGTTGGCAACATGGTTTTAAGTATCAGAGAGGCACGGACAGTGAGGCTTGGAGAAACAATTCTGGTCCCAAGGAATAATGCACACAAGGCAAGAAATAGGGCTCATTTTGACAGTGCAAGTTGCAGATGAAGTATTCTACCAGCTGAAATGAGATTCTTCTTTTTTCTATCATTCTCTGCTCAGCTTGCTTTGTTTTGGGTTCTGTCTTACTGTGTATACCCTAATCTCCCTTTCTTTGACTCAACAGTGTGTTCATATTGTTGTTTTCTCTCACCTTGCCACTCCAAGAAACAATAAATGAGGAAGGAAACAGTTGCCTAGGATGACCCTAAGCTGAGCTTTATTAACATTGAGTGACCACACAGATTGCCTCAAACCTGAGCACAGTTTATAGCACTGAAACAGACTTTAAATAATGGCTATATGTTAAATTTTCCTTCTGAAAGTGAGGCCTTGAGTTCTTTAGTACAAAAGAAAGAGAGCAAAACTAAGAAATGAAATCGAGATAAAACAGAAATACACAAAGCAACCGCTGGCCACTGGTGTTACAGAGATTGTTCCTTCTTCTATTTTTTGCAAATAAATCACTGCAGAGAGCAGTACAGTAATTATAGCCTTCAGAAATGGCTCAGGTTTTTCCCAATAGACAAGCATGACAAAAAATAATAAAAATTATTTTTTACTATCACAGCTGGTGTTCAGATGAAATTATGTGGTTAGCTTTGAAACAGTATTAAAAGAGAAATTTTAATTAACCTATACCATGGAGTTAGAAGATAATATCTGACGCATATAACAGGCATACAGACAAAATATGATAAAATAATTATTTGCAATTAGATATATGCATTACAGACAATGTTGTAATTAAAATGTACTTAATGTCACAGGAGGTCCTTTATTATCAAAATTGTAGAAGGACTGTGGAAACAATGTGTGATGACTATACTTCCCTCTGGAAAAAAAAAAAATCCTCAAAATCTACCAAGAGCACAAAGCATTTCCTACAGCACTTCCGCTTTGGGTGCTGGTGCAGTTGAATGGCTGCACCCCTCCAGCACAGTGGTGCCACAGGTGCCACCAGGCCATTGCTGCTCCCAGAGCACTGTGGTAGGTGGGGTGGGTGCTGCCTGTGTGGCCCCCAGTCCTTCTGCGATACCCAGCAGCATCCAGGGGCCCAGAGCAGTTCTAGGTGCCAGATGCTCCCACCAGGCCCGGCATGTTCGTGCTAATGAAGGGCTTGGCAAGCCTCTCTGATTAATGTTGCCTCATGGAGAGCCACCACACTGCCATTTGGGGGCTGCTTCCTCCTTCTTGGGCTGACTGTGAGCTTTTCTCGTGGCTGCTGTTTGGATTTGTGCCCTTGCGAAATTCCTCTTGAAGCAATGGAGTCTTTGCCCAAGCGAGAAAGGAACCTGGGCTCCTTCCAAGGTGTGCGGTACTCAAGTGGCACATCGCTCTGGGACAGACAGATAGTGGCATTCAACCATGATGAAGTTAATGTTTCTTTATGGAAATACTTACTTTGTCACGTAATAAATATTAAGCAAAATTGCTGCAAAAGGTATTAAAATGAAGGAATAGCTTGAGGGGAACACCCCCCACACACCCCAGTTTATAATCTGCTGCTTCTTTATCTCTCCTAAGCTTCTCCACTTCTCAGTTTTCAAAAGAACAAAGAGAATGTGCCAAAGCTGCTTTGGTATTTCAAGGAAAAATAATGAGAATTCATTGCTAATTAGGGCTCCAATTTAAAAAAAAAAAAGATCTTTGCAGGGACACTGTTAATGAACTTGTAAATTACAGCTGCAGACTTGTATCTCTATCAAGATCACTGCTGTTTGATTCATTTTGGATCTATGAAAGCAGCAAGTGGAGGATGCATACGTATGGGCTGCAGCCACCACTTGGCCCCCACAGCAGAGTTGAACAGCCCCTGCTGCTGCGGGCTGCCTTGTCTGCATTTTGGGCTCATTGGGGGTATGCACAGCATACCAATGATCGTGGTGTACATTGCAAAACTGCCTACAAAAGCTTGGCACTGCTGGAGGAGTCTCCCTGCTCTGCAGCAGTGCATGGTGGCTTCCAATGGCTGCAGACAAAGTGGGATATGCTCCAGCTCCCAGACCAGGCATTCCTGCAGGGGGATAGACAGAAAAGTAATAATTTCGGGGAAAAATCACTTTCTTTTTGTGCAGTTGCAGGCTCAGGTAGGAACCAACCACAGCCAAGCTGAGCTCTGAGGCAAGGCCTTTACCCAGCATAGCAGCTGCTTGTGTGATCCTTCCTCCTTTATTCTCCTTCATTCCCCTTTGCCAGGGGCACGTCGCAGGGTGCCTTGTCCCAGCCCCTACTCTCTCCTTTCCATCACAGGAGAGCTTTTTCTCCTGGAGAACAGCACTGAACGTTGGAGGGCAATTAGCAGTGGGTCTGAAACACGCCTGAAACCTGATCAGAGGCTTTCTGGCCACACGTGGCAAAACACAGATAAGTTCCATGTTAGTTTAGAGGGAAATGTGTTCAATTAACACTGAATAGAAGCACACAGAGATTGGCACTGGCAGGCAGCTCTGGAGATGCCCCCTCCAAGCCCTGCTGCAGCCCACACATGGAGCAGGTTGCCCAGGACCATGCCTGGCTGCATTTTGGGTGTCTCTGAGGCTGAAGGTTCCACGGCCTCTCTGCACAACCAACACCAGCATTCAGCCACTGTCAAGAAGCTTGTTCTTGAGGTTAACTGGAAATTCCCGTACTTGTCTGGGCATTTTCCTCTCTCCCAGGGTTTGAAGAAAAGTCACAATGATGGAAAGAAAGGAAAGAGAAGAATATCCCGGGCTCCTGGGTAAGAGCCTCTCCTAAAATCAAACACAGCTAAACCATCAAGGGATCAAAGCGAGCGAGGACACACTACCAAGCCCTGCCCTCACTGAGGTGGTATGTGCAGAGCAAGGACATGAAGTGCAGCATGACCACAGGGAGCAGAGGAAATGTTTCATCACTGTTCCAAAGCCCAGAATTAACTTTTATTGTGCCACCCAGCTGTGGAGATTTTGTTTCTGGTAATGTAGTGCAGCTGATAACATACATAATGGAGTCATTCAGGGACATCTCTGAACAGAGACTTTTCCCACACATAGAAATACACCTGAAATTTTCAAAGATGGTATGCTCATTGGCCAATTTAAAAAGAAAATAGGGAGAAAAAGGAAGCATAGCTTATGAAGTTCAAAGGCCTTATAGAAAATGGACAGGAAAGTACACATACATATAAAATGATACTGACATTTCTGAAATAAGAGATATGGTGTTTTATCTATACCATACCAAAGCCCTTTAAGATAATGTGATACTGTATAATAGTTGCAGCTTTAGACACTACTTCAGTTTTAAACAATTTTCTAGAGAAAAAGCACAATTCTTACCCATAATAACAGTCTAGTACTTGACAAATTATTAGCACACGCTTCTTAGCTATGCCTAATATAGGAAAAACTGCATGCTAGGGGAGGCCTTATTTCCCTCCTCCACTACACCAGATTCACCTGCTTTTTATGCTAAGCAGGGGAGGAGGCAGAGGCTTTTAAAGCATAGCGTGAGAGGCAATGATGAGCCTCAACTGTGCTGATCAGTGCCAGCTGGGGCCCTCGTGGGCCTCGTGGCTCCATTTAGGCCCAGGGCCAGGCCCCCAGCTCTTGGTTTGGGCTGTGTTGTGGTAGCTCTTCTGGTGTTCTCACTCTTCTTTCTGAATGTAGCTGAGACATGTGCTAAAGGTAGCCTCTTGATCCTTGTCTTATAGCTGTACCTGCTGCTTATACCCTAAACCTCACCTACAGCCTTGGGTAGAGGTGGGCCCTAGCTCTGTTTGGGGACTGGGGGCTGGGCTCAGGGGTGGCTGCTGTGGTTGCTCTCTGCTCCTGCAGACAGCCCTGGCCTGGCAAAGTCACAAACCTTGGTGGGATGTGGGGACTGTGCTTGCACCCTAGGCTTCACGTGAGCAAAACCTCCCTAGCTCTGTTTGGGGACTGGGGGCTGGGCTCAGGGGTGGCTGCTGTGGTTGCTCTCTGCTCCTGCAGACAGCCCTGGCCTGGCAAAGTCACAAACCTTGGTGGGATGTGGGGACTGTGCTTGCACCCTAGGCTTCACGTGAGCAAAACCTCCATTGTGGTGGGTGCTGGCGGGGGAGACTGGGAAGGAGATATGCTTTAAAGGGTCCTGAAGCACCCCAGAACAGTAGAGAAGTCCAGTCTGGCTAGAGGAGGTGGTCAAAGCTTTCTAGGAGCCCTTCTGAGGAAGAGCTGTGTTAGTGCTTAAAAGTGGTTCCTGAATGTATGCATTTGTGTCCCCCCCTGTGAGCTGTTCCTATCTGCAGAGCTCTGGCTGAAGGCTGGCCTGTAGCTTGTGCCAACAGGTCTGAGCTCATGTTATGATGGTGTTTTTCTTCTCTTCTGGCAGCTGGAAAGGTACAAATCCCTTTGGCACCCACTTGGCATGAGCAGTGGTGCTACTGGCATGTCCTTGTCTTGGTCTGGAAGCAATACACCATGAGCTCTTTCTGGGGTATTGATAAAACAATTACCTGTCTTGGAGTTTGCCCCTTTCTTGTGGGGATCCAAATGAAGCAGCCTGAGCTCCCCAGACTCCTTTGCCCTGATGCACTTGTTTCCAGGATTATCTAACCAATCTTCTGGGAAACTTTAGCAGTATGAGAAAGTTATTTCCTAATTCTGGGTGCTGGGGTGCACCTACAGGTATGCTGTCAGCTAGTAATGCTGAAAAAGGATACTAGAAGCCCTGACTTAGGAAGTCTGTATAATTCTTGTTTAAGGAGATGGTTACCTTGGCAGAGGTGGTGAACCTGCTCCCTCTGCAGGGCATTTTGACTTCCTGGGTGTTGATCTGCCTTAAGTGCAAAGGTAAAACAAAGTAAACAAAAAAAAAAAGGTACCAAGCCAAAAATTCTTCTGCTGGGAAGTGTCTTTCAAGATGCCTAGGAACAAAATCTGGCAGGAGAATTTTTTGTGTATGCTGGTAAGTAGTCCTTGCAGAATGTGAACATAATCACAGGGTTGGAGGCAGTGCCCCAGCCCCTCAGCATCTGGTGCTGGTATCTGCTGCATGGGAGGAAGGAATTTCAGTATACCTGGTAATTAATGGGCAGAGGAAGGAGGATCTAGGTTTTCATGACAACCATAAAACAACAAAGTATAAATTAAACTCTGCTAGGAAATGAAATTCAAGAAGCAGAAATAGTTTCCTTGGCAAGCTGAGAATAATGCTGGCAGCACTCAGACTGGTTGCTAAGTGAGAGGGCAGAGCAAGGAAAGGATACTAGTAGCTGTGATTATCGTTGCTACCTTAACAAATGTATACATTCAAGGTAATAAAATTATGCTTCTAAAACTGTGCAGCTCCACAGTGTATTCTTTGTATGTATCCCAAGTAAGGGAATTCAGGGTCAATAAAGTCTTGGTATGCATGTTAGAGGTAATCTGTCCATGGTCAAAATCTGTTTATTCCTCTTGGTCACCAGGAGGGTTTTTCCCCCTGTAAATATGCAGGCATTTTTCTTTGCATGGTTTAAATGGTTGGTTGCATGTCTTTTGGTAATAGCAGCATATGGTTGGAAAGGGAAAACTTGTAAAGAACAGTTAATTGCTGGGTTCTCAGGTGGTATAAGTCAGAACTTCCATTGATCTGTCCCCTTACATTGAGGATGTGGGACCTGGTCCAATTTCCCTGGACACGGAGGCAGAGCTTTGCTCTGGCCTGGGTGGGCACAGGCTCAAGCCTGTGCGAAGTGCCTGCTGGAGGAAACTGAGCAAAGAAATGAGAATGGCTGTATTTTGGTTCCAGTCCTAAATCATTAACCTTTGGCTTGATGACATTTGTCTTCATGAAATGCTTAAGTCTATGGCTGGAAAAGTACTACAGGAGTGAGTAGTTACAGAAAATGCTTTTGCCACAAATAATGCAAACTGCCAGTCACGTTAGGTTTTCTGTGCATCTTCTTGGACTAATGTGAAAGTCGTGTCAGCGTAAGAAGCCAAGACGTAACAGAAATGCTTTTGCAGTTAAAGTTGCTGACTAAATTAAGTGGGCTGCTATTTTGGGGGTAGATAGTTCTTTTGATAGGCATGACAGGGCAGAGATCCCTTAACACCGTATTGCAAAGCATCGCTCTCCTTACAAAAGGATGTTGAAGGTGTAGGTCCCACTGAGCTGGGTGACTCTTGCTTTGCAATCTGGGAGTAAAAATAAGTTTTATCTCATATTTATCTCATATCCTTGTGGAAGCTTGTCTATCCCAAGGTGCAGTGCAATCTCATGAGGATACAGTTCTGCATATACTTCTCAAATGCAGTTCCTGTGTTACCAGACTCCAGCACAAACCCTCTCTTCCTGCTTGCTCCTCATCCCCTTAGTGGATTTCCCTTTTTCCCATTGAAGCTTGCTCTTTCATAAGCTTTCAAGCTATGCTGGAGAAGTTTGCCCGAAAGGATAGATCATTCTTAAACACACCTCTCTACTTAAGAGGATCTTTGCATAAATACAACACAGGAATTGCCATCTGTTCATGACTTTCACTTGCATCATGAACCAGGAATATTATTTCAGCCAAATGGTTACATCTTTGCTGCTTATGTTCTAGGATGAGCTGCAAAGATGGAGTGGCAAACAGATGCAGCAGTCTGCATGTGGAGCCCATCTGATTTTTTGGGGGACTATTACATTTAATCCCAGGACTAAGCTCTCTGAAGGTTGGTGTTACAATGCCAGTAAGTATTGCCATGGCAGAAAGATGATTTAAGGGCCTCTGGATGATAAATTTGTGGCTGAGGAACAGAATGAATGAGTGCCTCTGGGCTGGGCGCATTTCAGAGCACTGGTGGTATTGATGAGGGTATGGGAGCTCACACAGGATGGCTTTCTGTGTGTAAATTAACCTGCTGCTGTGGGTTTACTCAGCTCATGTGGTGCTCTGGCTCTGAGATGCTGTGCCTCCTGGCTTCTGACTAAGCAAAAAGCTCACTGGTAGATTTTAGAGCTGTTGTAGGATCTGATGACCACAAGTCTACTAAGGTATCTTAATTGCCCTGGAGGAATCAGATTCCTGATGACAGACCACAGGACAGATGTAGGCTGTGTTGTAGTTAGAGGTAAACATCCAGCACAGAGTTCTTAGGTTTCTTGTAAAATAAATTAAGCCAAGCAAAAACTGCTACTTAAGTACATGAAAATTCCCACTCTACCTCTAGTTTCAAGCCCTTAAAATGGCTCCATCACATGGTATCGGGAAATTGCACTGATTGCAGCAATTTCTTGAAATCTGGGAACTGGGTGCCAGAAAATCTCTAGGAATGAGTTGGGAGTGTTCAGGCTTCATCCATCAGCAGCAATGGGTTCCATGAAATCTGACCTCACTTCCTGCAGCCTGATGTTGCCCAGGTACAGGACAAATTGAAATGTGCATGTTACATTTATGCATATTTGCAGAGCTTGGCAGGAGCCCTAGTATTCAGGCTGCTCTTCAACACTGAGCCATTTGCTTACTGTGGGTCCTCACTGCAGCATCAAAATATATATATATAAAAATATGGTATGAGGAAGTTTGAAAAAAAAAAGTTCTGTTATGAGTTTGGTCAGGTGCTGTTCTTATATCTGATGTGTACACTGTCCTGAGGTCTCACTTCAGCATGTGTTTAAGTGTTGTCTGTGACAGTTTGACTTCAACATGCAACCAAGTACTTTGTGTTTGTGCCTCACAGCAGCTAGCCTGGTTGTTGGACACCAGTGTACTAACACTTAGATGTGTCTCTTTAAAACAAAATAACCTCTCTGAAAATGGACAAAGACAGACTACTTTGTTTATGTAGTATCAACAGGAGCATCTTGCCAAAAGCAAAAAAAAAAAAAAAATTTGTTCCGTAATTTATTCAAAGTTAAAATATCAAAACAGGTATATTCTGCTAAATTCTGGTATTATAGAGGGGACTTGGAAATTCTGCTACTTTTAAGAGTGAACTAGGTGAAATAAACAGAGTAGGTTTTCGTGTGCTATTGAGACTGCATTTAATGGTGTTCAGTGATTAACTTTATCATGGAGTGAATAAACATATTAACTTCTCAGATACCGAAAAGTATTGGGTTTAACTGAAAAAGTAATTTTTCACTTTTGTTGTTTTTTCAAAAGGAAAGCTTTCAACCACTTAGAGTATTTCATTTTTAAAAACTGAATAAGAGACCTTCAAGATTTAAGAAGCCCCAGCTAAATATTTTCCTTTTTTTTTGGTGAGATTTTCCAGTAAAAAAACAAGAGCATGCACTTTGTTTTAAAATATTTTTAGCTGTATATCAGTGCAAGGGTCTGTCTTGGGAAGCAGAGCTCTGGGGAGGGAATGGAGTAACAGCTGTTATTTTTTTTTTGCCAGTTATAAAAACAATCCTTCAGCTTTTGCTATGGACCTGGGTGACCTTACTTGAGTGCTCCTTGGTCCAGTCCAGCCTTCAGGCTTCTGCCTCCTGTGTCTGCCTCGGCTATTCCATGCTGCAGGGGCAGCTTCTGCCTGCTCCTGTGCTCCCAGCAGGACCTCATCTCCCTAGGGCAGAGAACATGGGAAATGGTTAGCTCATGTGGAGAGCCTGCAAAATCAGATCTCTGCTCAGTCACTTGTGCAGCTAGAAAGGCTTCAAATTTTGTTTGTAGTGTAAAAGACTCTTAATTGCCTGCTTTAGTCCGTACCACTGCAGTACGCTGTAATTTGAATTACTGTTTGGTTTTCTGTGCTACAGTTGCTGGCAGCTCCATACAGAATCCTGGTTTTAATGTTCATTTGAATATTTAATTACTCTATAATAGCACAATAATTACTGTGTAGCTACAGAGGAATTGCATGGCTGTCTGTACTCTGTAAACTAGTATTGACCTCATCTGCAAACAAATAATTATGCAGCGAACATACCTGTTTAACTTAAACAGTTATTAGAAAAGAATCAGGAGAAATGTAGAAAGTGCTGTTGATTCTTTCATAATGCCATGTACAAAATTCTTTAGTTCCTTGATTTCTTTTACTGACAGAATGTTAGATGATACAAACTGGCACCAGGAAAAATTTCTATAGCGTTTAATGCTGATAGAGCTATCTCTGAAGGCACCACATAAATACGCGGTGCTTCCTAGCCCTTTATTTCTGCAGCTGGCGATCAAGCAAATGGAAATATTTCCAAACAACTTCACATGTGCTCTGGCTGTCTCTGCATTTGGGGGCCTGTTCTAGGAACTTGGAGGAAAACCACAAGGTGGCAATGTGCACAAGCAAATAAAGCCACCCAGATCTGCCTGGGAGCCACAGCACTCAAAGATGGAATTACTCAGCCTCCAGATCTAACAGAACTCCTGTGTTACAGGAGCTGGGGTAGGATTTCAAGCATCTTTTCCACTTTAAAAGGATTTTAACTAAGAGTATATGTAATGGCAAATATCTCTGTACTGACTGCTTTGTTTCATGCTAGTGGATATCTGCAGTAAATGTTTTTTCTTTCCTTTAAGTTCAGATGCTCCCCAGTGAGTACTGGGGAACATGTTTTCTTGTCACCAGTCCCCTGCCTGGTGATCTGTCCTGGTGCACCCGACCATGCTCCAAGCGTGGGGATGCTGAGCACCTTCTTGACCCACTGACACCTTTCCCATCCCTCCCTTTCTCTGGGTTATCCTGGGCTGCAGGAGCAGCCTGTGCCTGGCTCTGACTTCTGCACCCATCGAGTGGGATGCTGAGAAGGGATGGGCAAAACAGTGCTTGGGCTTGTTTGAGGAAACCTGGTTTCCCTGTCAGTGTGCCTCTGAGGTGAGGGGTCAGACCTCTGTGTCTTGATGCAGGACTGAGAAAAAGAGCAAAACCTACCCTGCTTTGGCATGTGGAAGATGTATATGAACTGCAGGGAATTCTGAGATCAAAGCTCAGTGATCATCTTCCTCATAGGAATGTTTTTTCTTAAGGAAATATGATGCACAATGTCCCTGTTGCCAGGTCCTTCAAAGCAGGCCTGTTTTGTACTCGGCCCTGTTTTGTACCCATCCCTGAGGGAAGGCACATACTTTTCTTCCTGCTTTCTTTTTGGGAGTCAGCTCATCCCCCTGCAGCAGTGATAGTAAAATCAGCAGGATTTAACTGTTGCATACATGCTTCTTGAGGTGCAAGCTGAGGCACTAAGGTATGTTGGTGGGATGTGATTCGGTCTGGTGCAAGGGGGGGGGTGTTAATCTGGCAGAACAAGTGCAGTGAGTTACTGTTTGCTGAACCGGGGGCTTCGTGCTCGCTGTCTCCCGAGCTCTGCCTGGAGGAGCCCTGTCGGGAAGCTGGCTGTACCTTCTGCTCTCCAACAGCAGGTGGCATCGCGGCTGAGTGCTGGAGGGAGCTCAGCTTTGGGACTTTCTGGGCATGGTTCCACGCATTATCTTTTCCCACCAGTTGTGACAGATCTAAACTTCACATTAGAAGATCAAAAAGGAACAGTTTAAAAAAACAATCCCTTTTCTAGCTTGTTTGCAGACCAGCTATCCCCAAAATACCAGTGTAAGGCTTCCAAACAGCCAGCTGGCTGAGGAGAGCATGGGAGCATGTCATTGCTCTGAACCTGGTGAGGACCTGGTGCTTTACCAAATGGACTTCATGTCAGAGTTGCTGCATGCATCATTAAGTAGCAGGAGACAAGCAGAGTGTGAAGGCAGTAATACACCCTGGCTGCGTGTAGAGCAGGACCAAATGCCTCAGTGCAGCACAGAAGCATGGTTTTTGTAAAGCCTTGATAGCATCTCTTTGGCCATCCAGCACTATCTGCCTTCTGTGGGGGTTCCCAACCTGTGAAGGTCCTGCAGACATCATGCTGGGGACTTGCAGCTGCACCACTGCCACCTCCTTCCAAAAAGGCATGTAAGGCCACCATGAATCCACAAGTAACCACTCACAAAGCATCTCTGGATTCTCAAGTCTTGATTCCCCAGACACCTGCCCTGTGGAGATCTGGCAGCATGAGGCAAGATGTGAGCAGGACCAGGGCATGCTGCTGCAGTGCTGGGCCCATGGCAGCAGAACAGGCAACTGAGACCATCCTGCTGAATCCCAGGCTAGCCCCTGCTCTTATCTTTCCTTTCCCAGTTTTTCTGGCTATATTTTTAAAAATGCCTATTTTCTTTTGCTGTTTGAGCTCTTTTGCATGTGGTTGGAGAGCTTCAAAAAAGCATAGCAGTGTCCCTGCAAAAGAATTTACATTTTTGCTGTGAAAAGTCTGCCTTTTAAATCTGTCTCTTAAGACAGTGTTAGTAAAAGACTCTGCTCAGCACAGCTCCTTGGTAGGAACAGGTCAACAGGAGGCAAAGTTGCATGCTACCCAATGCATTCATGAGATTTACCCACTTGATTTTAGACAACTGGGTTGTTTTTCTGTGGATTTACAAGGGTTCAGTTCAGCACAGAAACAAACAGTGAAGATGATGTTCACTTACATTCATCTGTATCCTGCAGGATAGTAAAACAGGCTTTAACAGCCCAGATGATTTTGAAATGAATTGCGGAGCTGGGTGGGAAAGTCAGTGGCACTTTTCTAAAGAATAGAGCCCTTAGTGTCTGTGCTGCAACAGTATTCCCCCCCCCTTTTTTTCTGTCTTTAGCTCTTTGTTATGTCAACATCTGTACTTTTGAGTAAATAGCAAAAGGGGAGAATGCATATTGTACTCCTGTTAAAGGAGCAGGGCTGGGTGGGGGCCGGATGACCGTATGAACTGTGCTGCCTCTGTGAAGCAAGGAGGTCTGGAGTAAATGCATACATAGGACTCCCAGAGATCCTAATCTTATGATGAATGATATTGCTTAGTACTTCATTGACTGCATCCTTGCCTTGTGCAAACCAGTATAGACCTTGTGTCAGTACTTTGGATGTGTTGGTCCGCTGGAGCCAAGAACCTGATGCTTACCTAGCTTCTCTGAAATGTTCATGTCTTCTTTTGTCAGCTCCGTCCAGAAGCTTTTAGCTATGCTGGTTCTTATACAAATAAAAGATTTTTAAATAATTAATTGTGCAAATATCAGAGCACATTTTATCAAGGACTTTAAAATCCTGCTCTGCTTGCAGCTAATGCTGCCACCTCTCCATCCTCCCCCCAGCCAGTTCCAAGGAAAATGGGCAGAGCTGAAGTCCCAAAGCTAAGGAATTCTGCTATTTTTGTGAAAATACATTTAAGGGAGCGAGGAACATGGCTAGCAATGGCTGAAGGAAAGGCTGCTGTGTGAGTTTAGTTTTTGCAAGACCTCAGATGTGGTGTGAGAGATTGAAATGCTCACTAGCTTGGGCTTACAGAGCAGCTAAATGTCACCTGGTTCCAGGAGGGATTCAGCATGAGCACAGTACCTTCACCATGTGATTTGCTGTGTGTGGGGAGCAGTATGATGGTGCTGAAATCAATCCACTAGCGGTTCCATGCACGGGAGACCAATTAATGGGTAGGTCTCATCTGTTTCAGTGCAACCTCAGAGTATGCTTTTCAAAGGAAACACAAGGTCACAAAAAATATTTGCCAAGTAAATATTATGAACTATTAACTGGGCTGCAAGAGTAAACTTTGGAAGATGAGGTCCACCTTCTCCATTTAGCTGTTATTGCTCCCTTTGACCAGAGCCATGATATTAACAGTTGGGAGTCAGCAGAAATACTGGACTTCTCAGGTAGGCAACTTGCCTTACACACTGAAGGGCCTGTCTATACCAAGTAGTGGATGTGGGCTAATATTCCCTCTCACTGGGTGAGATGGCTGAGGGATCTCTGTGCTGGACTGCCATCTAGCTGCATGCGAAGTGCATACACTTTTTCTTAAGTGGTTCCACATCATGAGAAAATGGATCTGTTCAGATAAGAGATGATGCAAGCCCACTGAAATGGTGTGGAGCAAAATCAGGACCTGGGCAGAAGCAATGTGATGTAGAAATAATCTTTCTACTGATAGGGGCTCTGCTGAATCTTCCAATTTGATGCGTGGTGGTACTGGGTGTGAGTTGGCTCATGCTGTGCAGGCTTGGCACCCTGGCTGGCAGTGGCTTAAGCCCCTTGAATTAGGGGATGAGCTCTGTGCCTTTATCTTTTCTCAGTTGCTTTCCTCTTCCAAGCCCTGGGCTAAACAAGCTGTCTCTTATGGATGCACTTTTGTCCCATTTGAAGCTATCTGGATGTAAGCTTGTGCTTAATGCTTGAAACATTTATGTATTTTGCTGGATAGAAACAGGTCTAAGAACACTTCTATTTACGCATGTGGTGTTGACTTGTAGCCTTAAATCGTGTATAGCAGGAAGAAATCCCAAGAGGGGCAGTTTTCCTTCATTTGGCTTCATTTGGTGCTGAGCAGACCTGACAACACTGCTGCGGTGCTAACAGCTAAGGGAACGGGTGTTGGTGCTTGGGAGATGTATTTGTGTAAGTAAATATGCACGTTTCAGTATTTGCAGAGAACTTAATTATGTTTGATAGCTAATTAGTTTTGTTGTACTTTGACATTTTTACTTTAATATGCTACAAAAGACAGTTCATGAGGGATGGGCTTTCCTTCATTTTGAAAGCAGCGTCTACCTGTCTCTTATTCTTCTGTATTCCGAAATGCTCTTTGAAGGTCTGCTAACCATTCTTTTGGTTGCAACCAATTTTTTTTCTCCTCTGGAAGCTTGTCAGTAAACTTTGTTTCCATTGAGCAAAAGGGGAAGACTTTTAAAAGCACAGAGGACTGTAAGGTACCTAATTTCACTGTAAGGTTGGGTGCCTAATTGCCCTTTGTGCCATTAAAAATGTCTCCATATGTGTTTTGTGGTGTTTGTGGGCTCTTCCCTCCTCACACAGGCAAAAATCAATTGATCAATGTTTGTTACAAAGTTATGAACAAACATCTCTGGTCTCATTGATGTCAGCCCAGTGTGTTCTCCTTACTAACAAAATGAGTTGCAAAGTCAGCAGGAGGCTTGCAAGAACACAGAGCGCGGGTTTTGTTTGCATAGCACAGAGGGCTGGTTGCTGCTTAAATAACAAATCATCCATCTATGCTCCCACAGATCTTCTGACGGTGGCGATTTGTTTTTTTTTTTGTTGTTGTTTTTTTTTTTTTTGCATCAGGAGTTGTTGTTTGAATAAAGGGTCATTTGCTGCCTTACTTAGGGAAAACAGTGATGTAAACATGTGGTGGTGCTGCGTGTCCCAGCCTGCATGCTGTTTTCCAGCAGTCCCACAGAGGCATGGGCTGTCACAGCCTGGGTCTGAGCGTACTGCTGGCTGCCCTGGGTCCTGCACCAGCAGCTGTGGGACCGGGCTTGGGACAAGGTAGTTTGGTCACAGCTCCAACAGGACATGCTGGTGGGCTCTGCACAGAACCACCCCGAAAGCAAACCCTGTGTCTGGGAATGTTGTCCTAATGATTCTTGAACTCCAGCAGCTCAGTGCCGTGCCTGCTGCCCTGGGGAGCCTGTCCCAGTGCCTGACCACCTCTGGATGAAGAACCTTTCCCTAACACCCAGCCTGACCCTCCCCTGTCCCAGCTCTGTGCTGTCCCCAGAGAGCAGAGCTCAGCGCCTGCCCCTCTGCTCCCCTCGTGAGGGAGCTGCAGGCTGCCATGAGGCCTCCCCTCGGCCTGCTCTGCTCTGGGCTGAACAAGCCAAGGGACCTCAGCTGCTCCTGGTATGTCTTGCCCTCTGGACCCTTGGACATCTGTGTAGCCCTCCTTTGGATGCTGCTTGATAGGATCTTATATTGTGGTATCCCAACCTGTACACAGTACTCAACCTGTGTACAGACCAGGTCTCGTCCTGATCAGGTGCTCTGGCTGAGGCCTCGTATCAAAGACTGCTGAAGTTGATTCTGGTCTCTGAAGCATTCTGTTGCTCATCCAGCAGGACTGCTGCTTGGTGCAACACCTCTGTTATCAATGCTGCTTTATTTAAACTTGTAACAATATGTTGTGTTTTTTTAAAGTCCTTTCCTGCTGTTCCAGGTGCTCTCACCTCCCTGCCTGTTTTGAAGCAAAATACGCTTGGAGGATGAGAAGATGGCTTGCTGGCTGTTCTTCATCTTGCATTTGCTTACAGTTCATTCACGATTAGCAACTTATCTACTGTACTCTTACAGCTTCTAGCTTTTTTCCTGCCAAATTTTGATCATTAAGTCTTGTAGTATTGACTGTCTTGGATTTTGCTTCACTTATGTTCAACATTTAAAGGTTATTTTTAATGTATGTAAACAAATATACACTGTATACAAATGACCAGGAACTGTGATTATCACTTCTTCCCACCTTTTCCTCCAACATTTCTCTAGTTTCTGCTCTAACAGCAGGAACCAAAAATGTGCAAAATAAAAAGATATATTTCTAATTTATAGGAGTTCTTAAAAGGCTCCTTTAGGTTCAGATTAAACCCTACTGCAGGTTCAAGGGAAAATTTAAGAAAATCAATTTTCCCAGGCTGAAAGAGCAAAACCACTGCAGTTTATATAGTGTTCTTTGTTACTTGAATCAATACCTCTGTTCCCATGAATGGCTGAATAATCACTTTCTTACATAATGTTGGTACACAGACTTATCTCCTCCAGACTTTGTTGTTGAACCTGCAGTAAAATATTTTTTATCATTAACAGTTTCTTGCTCTTATCCTTGTTTAATTTTTTCCTGTATCAGTGTCTTGCTCAGAGCTTGAAATGTGGCAATTATTCCCTGCTGTGGCACTGGCATGAAATATAAAACTATTTTTCAAATTAATGGCTTTCCAAGAAATCATAAAGGTCATGCATAACAGTAGCTAAATGCAACTTTATTAGTTGCTTTGGCTGTGAATATTTTCAAATTGTCTGTTAATCACTAATGGTGGCAGGAGACATACCTATCCTGTAAATAACTGTTTCAGAAGAAACATCTTGGATAACAATGCACTTGAGGAAGAGCTGGTTTCTCCTGCTGCCCATCCTGCCCCAAGGCAGGGTGGGTTCCTCTTTTCCTTGCTGTGTGGCTGCAGCGCTGTGATGAGCCCCTGTCCCCTCTGCAGGAGTGAGGGGGATGTTGGAGCAGGGGCTACTGCTCTGCCATGGCATAGGTACGTAGCTATCTATGTGTTAGTGATGGCAGGACACCTCTAGTAGGAGGCTTTCTGTTGTCTTTAATGTATCTACTGTTTCCTAATTGTAGCATTGCAAATGTCCTTGCAAGGATATGATCTCTTCAGGAAAGAGGCAGGACATGCCTTGGAAAGGGTGACTAAAAACAAAAGCCTTTTTCTGTTTTGTTTCAGTAACTCATGTTTATTACAGCTTTGTATTTTAAGCATCATCTTTTCCACTTACAAACAGTTGCATTATTAAAAAGATATTTTCGGCTGATAGTAACCTTGGCAGTAGTTGTCAAGGCTAATAGTCTGACATTTCAGATCGCCCACAACTAATCAGCTGAGCATGGCAACACATTTGAGAAAGCCATTACGGATGCATGGCCACAGCGCGGGGTGTTGCAGCAGCGCTGATGGCCGCCCTGCAAAGTGTCTGATTTTCCTCCGCTGCGTGGGCACATGGCAGAAAAGCACTTTTGAGGGGCTCGGGAGCAATCCAGGCATGAGCAGTATGGCATGTGCTTGTGGAAAGCTCACCACAGTGCTGGTGAGCAGAGCTGCCTCTTCCAGCTCCTAGGAAAGGCTTTCTCCATCTCCTCAGTGGCTCTCATAGGGGGATCTGCCGTGGGGGCTCCTGAGCACCATCCTGAGTGACCTGTGGCAGCGGTCTCTGCAGCTGTCAGCCTTTTGGAAGCTCAGGGAAGCCCAAAGAGGCCAGCAGTTGTACCCAACCTCCAATATGTGGGCCTGGGAGCCCAAAAGAAGAAAAAACAGGAAGAAATTGCTTTGCCTTGTTTCTTTGGTGCTGGGAAGGCAGAGGTGCTTAGGATATTGAAGTGCTGGGGCATGCTCAGTGCTGAGGAGATGGCATTTTGCTCAGGTGCAGGCCAGGCTTGCAGTCAGGCTGAGAGGGGATGAGCTCGGTGCCCTTTGGAAGCCACCTGAGCAGCCTCTGGTCCTGGGCTGAGGCCCAGCCTCTGTCAAGGCAGGCAGCTGCCTCAGACACTTCTCCATTCAGTGGCATGTGGCTTGACTCCTGAAGAACAAATGGGGACGAATGTGAAAGCCCACTGTGCATAGTGAGGCAAAAAGCTGTCAGAAATCTAAGATTTAGGCAAGCACTTGGTGTGGAGACTGGGTCTCAGCCCTAGTTCTTGGCTTGTCCCCATCTAGGTCTCTAGCTTTGTCTGGGATGCGGATGATGGCAAGTTCTTGTTCTGCAAAATTTTCTGAGATGTGCAAGAAGCTGATTTAAGTGGAAATGTGAAGTGAGCTATAGTGTGGAGTACATGTTGTGTGTTGGTTCCTCCAGTGCACGCTTAAAGATAATGTGTTTTCATGGACACAGTTCAGTGTATAAAAAGACAAGTTTCCGCCTGGTTACAGCACCTTGGAGTAAATGATGAATGTTAGGACTCTTTTCCTCTTCAGAAACAGTGAAAAGCAGTTTAATGTGCCTGACACTTCTGTAACTGAACATTGATGCCAGGCTGAGACCCTTAAAGAAAAGCTGTTTGCAAGCAAACCTTGTGTCACACTTTGCTCGCATTCTTATTGTTAAGAATGTTTCAGTGGGATCTTTATTTTAGCTTGTGTTTTGTGAAGCTCAGGGTGTAATGCTCCTTATGTCCCTGGGTGCAATGTCCGAATAGCTGAAGCTTGGAAGAAAATGCCGGTTTTCTTGACTCCCATGATGCTTGCTCCTGATGCCAGTTGGGGTGTTTCAGCCTGCTGGGGCTAATTAGACATCGGTGTCTGAGCACAAACCAGGGGTCTCTTCAGACAAGTGCTATAACTCCCAATCCTGTCCATTCTCAGCTGTGCTCTCAGTGCAATCCAGCTCACTTTGCTCACTGGCAATTAAACTCTCTCTGCGTGTAGGTTAGTTTAATACTAGACTTAACCTAGCAGATATAAAAAGTTTTGTTCATATACCTACCATGATTTAAAAAGTAACAAAATCAGCAGGTCTGTTTTGCATCATGTTGGCCATGAGTGGTTAAAAACAGTTGATTGACTTGGATGTGGAGGGCACTGTACAACAATATGCATCCTATTTGCCTGACTGTAGGGTGCAAAGAAACAAATGATCCAAAGCTGTTTTGATTTTGCCCTCTGGAAGACATGCTCACTCCAGAGAAGACTGACACCTGGGTTTTCTCAGAAAGGCTTGTCATCTCAAATATTGGTTGAGATATAGTTCCCAAGACCAGACAGGGGCTTAAAAGAAGAAAATGCCCTGGCTGCCTCCATATCCTTCTGGGCTGTTAGAGGTAAAAAGCCAGCCCTGCTTAGATGTGAAAAGACTTGCTCTGTGGTAAGTGAAGTGATGTTTAAATATTGTGTAATCTGAATTATTGGAGCCAGTTCATAGGGCTTTGTTTCCCTTTGCTCTTCAGCGTATCACTGATTTGCTCACTTTGAGGTTGCATTTCACTGCATTTCTATCCCTCTGTCTGCTTGTATCAGTAACTATCTCTGAGCCTGCAAGAATCTAGACCAGTGTATGCACATAGTTGTGTACTGCTTCTTGTTACTTTTTCCTCAGATATTTATAGAAACAGGGTTCTGTTGTGTCAATATAAAGGTTTCTGCAGGTCAGCCAAAGGACGTATCTGAGGGAATGCAACTAGCAGGTCTGTGTGACACCATTAGCTCCATGATTACCTGTCTTTCTAGGAGAATCCTGTGTTTTGCAAACAGGAATGAAGCATGCTGTATGGAATAGGGTGGGAGGGAGGGGAAGGAAGTAAAAAGGGTAGTATTTGAGAAATGGTGTATTAGGGCATAACCTGAAATGGCATGTACCAGCAGGAAGTGAGAGGAATACTAAGTTACACTTTTCACACACAGATTATGCTTTTCCAACCTGAACTAGCAAAGTTTGCATAAACCCAGAGACACAAACACGTCCCCTGCCCCTCTTGTGTGGTGACTGCTGTTTGGGTCTGCTCTCTGGACACATCCAGTTTGCTTCCAGCCCTGCTGCTGCTCCCTGCTCCCATACCAGCCATCTTTTACTAATGGAAACACATTTCTTTTCTGTCCTTTGACAGCTGCTTGGGTTGGGGAGGAAGAATAAGGAGAAAATATGAACTAAACATCTTTGTGTTTTCTGGGATTTTTCCTCATTGGCTTAATTGCAATAACATTTATATCACATAATATAGTGCACCAAGGTTGTAATTTTCCTATCATCTAAATTGCAGGCTGAAAAGTGTGTTAGGAAAGAACTGTAGAGAATGAATTGCTGCTTTCAAAATGACTACTGTTAACTGACAATGTGACCAGCAAATGATTACCAAAGACAGGATGTTTTTGTGTATGTTAGTGAACTGTAGCATGGTGTTTCTAAATCTGTCTCAGCACACTGAATAATACGTTTTTAACTAAAAGAAATCATCTCCTTCAAACATGTGCCTATGTTTCTTAGAGGTGCTTATAAATAATAACAAAAAAGAAAAGGGGACAGATTAAATATGCCTAATTCTGTATCTGTGTGTTATTGAAGGAGATATAATTAAAGGGATTTTTGAATTTGAATTTAATTTCTACTACTGTTTGTGAATGTTTTGATGTCCCTGTGAGACCCGTCAACTTCACGTGTTTCTAACCAGCTGTGCTTTCCCAGGGCTCATGTTGTGCATTGCTCCTGCAGCATGGAAGCGGTTGGAGCTGTGCAAGATGCAGAAAAGCCCAGTCCTCCCGAGGGATGTATGCAAAGAGGAATGTATATTGTAGTCAGTGTGAGGGGTTCAAGTAAGGGGACAGCAGCTGCCTAGCCTGCTGGGTTTTTCCCTAAAACCTATTTTCCAAATTTAGGTCCTTTGTGAGATCCCAGTGCTTCAGCTCTGAGCTCTGAAATGTTTGCCTCAGCACAAGTAAGAAGTACCAGGAATGCTGCCTTTTTTTCAATTTTCTTCTACTTAGCTTATTTATGTTCAAGTATATATGGAAGTCAAAATGAAAGCCATTTGAATTGCTATAAAACAAATTAAGAAGTCTCAAAATTTACCCATGGTCTATGTTTATAGAAAAATGTTTCTATGGATTTAAGTTTCGGGGTGGGGTTGGGAGGTTTGGGTTTTCACTTGTACCCACTCGTAGAGGCTTTTTGTTTATTCCATTACTAAAACTACAAATGCTGTAAAGTTGGCTTTAATAAATACAATTTCAGAGAGCAGCCCATGGCTATGCTGATTTTCAAGTTTATCTGCTCTGGTCCTGGAGGATTTGTCTGGATCCCATTTGGTTGTTGCTCCTGTCCCTTCCCCTTTGGTTTTGTTTTTGCACCTAGACCCTGCAATGCCTTGGTGTTTTGGTTCAGCCCATCCATATCTAACATTAATAGGAGGGGAGCTTCACTGCTGAGTGAATGGAAGCACTGTATGAACAGGGAGAACAAAAGCAGACGGTTTGGTTCCTGTATGCTCTGATTTGCTTTCAGGCTTTTCTGGTTCAGTCAACTGCAATGCGTTGTTGGACACTTTAACGTGCATTAAAGTGCCTGGCACATCAAACACCCTGAAAGTCCTGAGGAATAAATCTGAGATGTTGCAGCATGCATATTCACAGTGCCTTACGTTCTGGCTTGGCAGAAAGCATCATGGCACATTACTTCTCATGGTAATGCAGGATGCACGAGTTCATAATGAGCAGTAAATGACCAGTTAATTTAATACAATGGATGGCTTTGATATATCAGAAATATTTTAATTTTTAAATTTTTTAAAAAACACCAGTGTGGTCATGTTCAAAATGAATGCAAGCAGCCTGTGAAATCGCTAATTTAATTAGTGGGTACTGCAAGGGTACAAAAACTGCTAAATTACCTTGTCTTCTTATTGAATAGCCCTACTCCGTATGTATATATCCATCTTGCTTCGAAGCCTAGTTTTAGCTGCCAGGGGAAAAAAATCTGGTATTTGAGGGTGGTTGTGGTTGGTTGGTTTGTTTTGCGTAGTGAGGGTGTTTTTTTCTTTTTGCATAGTATTCCACAGCACCAGCAGGGTTTAATTTTTTTCTAAAGATATCAAAAGGTTATTTTAGTAAAATGCATATGGTGGCCCCCTTGCTCATGCTCTGTTTGGTCTCTGGATTACTGTTTAGTAAATGTTTCTTACAGCACATTTTAAGCCCCTTTAACCAGACACAGGTTAAAGGAATTAAATGTGGTGAGAATAAAGCCTTCTGCATATTTATGCTGCCACAAGAAACAGTCCAAAAAGGCTTTTGATTACTTAAGTCTTAATTTTTTTTCTTGTACAACTCCTTGCTGGAAGAAAATATTAGCGCATCGCCATCTCTGAGGCCTCGAAGTACTGAAGCACTAGGTGAAGAAAGCAATTTCATGGTTCATGCCACCATTAATGTCTTGTCGTAATCTTCGGAGAGCAAGTCCCTTCTGTTTAAGTTTGGGATAATGAAGGGTTTAACTTTTCGGTTCTGTCAAATTAGTTGTCAGAGTGAAAATGGGGGCCTGCTTCCCTTTTGGTTGTGTGGAGATTGCCTGTGCGGACACATAAGTGAGCATTACAGGTGATTCTTTCTCCACATGGAGGTAGAGAGGTTCCATTTATTGCCATCAAATGCATTAAGCTGGAAGTCAAAGCCCTTAGCTTTTTGCTTGCTGCTAGTCTGGACCAGAAGACAATCAAACCATAAGGGTCATTTTCTGCATGAGCTAACCTTTTCCTCTCTTACGGTTTGAAGCCTTTGTTGACAATGAGATGCTCAGTGGGAACATTAAATTAACACTTCATATTCGTGGCTGTAAATTTACTGGCAAGCTGAGGAAAAGTCAGGGAAAACAAACACTCCATCATTTCTGCTTCATTTAGCTGCTGAATGGGGACACTCTCACCTGCAGAGAAAAGAGGTCAGGGCAAACAAGGATAATTTTAATCTGACTCTCAGCCTAGTCTTTAGTAGCGGTGGATTGTGTTGCTTTCTGTGCGGAAAGTAAAGGTGAGAGTGAGGTGAGAGCAAGAAAATGGATAAGTACTGTGTGAAATGCTTGAGAGACCTTGTCGTGGGCAGGAAGGGATGGATTGTTGTACTGGTTACTACGGAAACTGGCAGGCTAAATACTATTAATTTTGCAAACTACAGAATCAGTTTGCTCTCAGATAATAGTCGCAGCAAGGTTTCCTTGCGTAAGCCAGAAGATAGCACTGAATTTCACGGCTGAAGGTTTAAAAACTGAGCTGCTTTCTTTCACAATGAGATAACGATGCTCGATGGTGACTTCATCTTCCCAAGTCATGTGTTACATGTCGCCTGTCACTTCCCTGGGTCACAGTCACTACTGACGATGGCTTACAGGTGCTGATGGGCAAATAACGCTTGTTTCTGTTGCAGTGCTGAGTAATATGACAGCACTTGGTTGTCACCAGCTGTCAATGCGTGTGACACCGGTGCCCAGGTTCCCAAAAGACTCGGGGTGCCTTAAAACTAGCTGTGCAAGGCTTTTTGCCTTACTCCATCAGTGTCATTTGTAAGTGGTATAAATTCTATGAAAAGGGGAAACATTAATTTTGGAAAGATGCTTGGAGATCAGAATAAGACAAACACCGAATGCTTGATCTACAGTGCTTGTATTTGCTTGCTTCTTGTCTGCATTTCCATCAAAAATGTTACAGAAAGGCTGTAGATATTTCAATTAATTTTGGCAAGTCTTGTTCTTGCAATGCTTGCTGCGATGCTTGTTTGGATGTTTGGGTTTCAGAGCAGCTTGCTGCTGATTTTGGTGGGAGCTGCTGTGGCAGAGGAAGGATGGTGGGGCAGGGGAACGATGCTCACTGCTGCGAGGGGCATCACCACTTGGGGACGTTTCCATCATAGGCCCAACCTCGTGGGGGCCAAGCCCTGTAACCCCTCATTACCTCACTGCCTTTCACACTTGGAGCTGTAGTGGTGGGTCTGGGGGATTAAGGGGGATTCTGGCCCATGCGGGAGGGGTGGGGGCATGCTTCCAGTCTCCCTCCAAGGTGGTCCCACAGGGCCTGTGGGGCCAGGCTGCCAGTGGCTACGGCAGCACTGGGGCTGCCTTTGATGTGTGGTGGTGGAGGGAGTGGGGATGCGGGCGGGCGGCTGGTGAATGCCTGGCGCGGTGCTGCCCAATTTCCCAGGGGGTCGCAGGGTCAGGTTTGTATTTAGTTAGCGGTAATGATCTCGTTAGGGATCTGAATGGACCACCGTCCTCGCTCTTTCAGGGCTGCGAGCGTGCCTTGCCTTCACCGCTCCTCCTGCCTTGTGTGGGCTGTGACGGGGACATGAGAGGCAAGTGATGGGCGGTCACGCATGGGGATTGCTGACAGCCGCGGGGGACGGGGGCACCAACACTGCACCCCAGCACTGCCGGGCCTCGGCTTCCATGGATGGGAAAGGGGTGGGGGGAATGAGTCTAGTGCTGTGGGAGTAAAGCATGAGGAAGGCGTTGAGCAGCCGCGGGAGATTAAGGAGCTGAGAAAGTGACAAACTGATAATAGAAAGCACTTCCAGTAGTAGTAATCCTTGACATGTAAGGACAAATATGAATGCTTTTGTTCTTGAATTTAGATTATCTTTCCATGCAGGCCTAAAACTTCAAGCAACTTCATGCGCCTGTGGTGCAAAGTGGGAGCTGGGATGCTGCTGGGCTCTGGGAAGCGCTCCCCAGGGAGCGGGGTGAGATGCAGGGCAGAGCACTGCCTTTCTCGTCTCGTCCTCCGGTTCGTATCGGGCAGCCTCACCCTGCTGCTCTGCCACGCAGCATCCCCAGCCTGCCTGTGCACACCCAGTAGTCCTGGAAGTGGTGTTTAATAAATTTCTTAGTGCTCTTACCAAAACATAGGTTTCATGAGGGCGTTGAAAATCAGGCAGTTTGTATGGGCATGTGGCTCTGCAGGAAGGTCTGAGGCAAGGAGAAAGGAGACTTACATGGTGCGGTGACACTTTTATGATAATTAGAGCGTGTTACAGAGAGAAAGAGTGAAGGGAACTGCATAAAATAAGGAAACGAAATAAAACTGATTTTTAGACACACAGCTTTCTGATTCAATTGCAGAGAATTGCAATACCATACAACAGTGCTACAGATACTTTAATTGACTCTTTCTGTGGGCTGCCGGGCTAGAATAGAAGTCTGTCTACCTATGTACTTGGGAATTTGAAGTGTGAGTAAGGGTCTGGAGGAAAAGAGATGCTCCTGATGGCAAGAAGGGATAGATCTTAAGGTCCTTAAAGCAAATTGTTATGGAGAGAATAGTCAATTAAGTTAAAATCTCTCCAAACATAACTGAATGTTGCTGGGAATTCTGTGCATGGCTTCTCCCTGATGCTGTGAAGTAAACAGTAGAAGAAAGGAGCCACACCAGTTGGACTAATGAATTCACTTGGAGTGCCTGACATTAGCGCACACGTACACCCTGCATTCCTGCTGGTGGTCGGGGGTGATGGGCAAGGGTCCTTCAGGGCCGGCGCCAAGGGAGGGGAGAAGCGGATGGGTGGCTCCTCGGCCGTGGTTTTCCCTGTAGCAGGTCTGCACCTTCGCTGCCCAAAGTGCTCCTTCGGTACCTCCATCCCTGCTTGAGGAAGGGGTGTGTGGAGCTGGGGCTGGGCAAGAGGGAGATGGAGAGAGAGCCCAGCCGGGGTCAGGGTTAGGCGGTGGGGCTTGTAGACCTGCTTTGCTGCTGAAAACATTGCCATTCATGTTACTGACCTCTTAAAAGATAAGGTTGAAATGTGCAGCCACACAGCTGAGAAGAGAAAAAGAGGATCAGACACGCAACCCCCATGTACATATGATAATTTCTAGTCTTGGTTTATCTTGTAGGAATTACAAGATACTGAGTAGGAAATAAATCATAATGTCAGGACTAAATGCCATGTTCCTTCTCAGTGTGATTTGCAGCATCCCAGTCAAACAGATTTCGTTCCATCTCACAAGATTCTCCCCCTTAATTGAATTATGCCCCTGACTAGCAAATGGGATTTGTTCTTTGAGATACAGGGAAATTACCATTTGATGAAACAATGCTTTACTCCTTCGTCACCTGCACAAACATCCTTCAGGAAAACTATTATGCAGATATCCTTGATTACAGAGTATTGTTCCTTTTGATCTCTAGCTTCATTTGTTGTAATCAACAACAATGTAATACTGCGTGAATATTATACAGTGAGTGCACAGATACATTTGAGCTGTCCTCGACAATTGTTTGCTGACTGTTTTCTTCAGAACTTCAAAAGAGTTTCTTGGTTCCATTTAATTAAAATGCTCTCTGCTGCAGACGGTTCATTGGCAGGCAGATACTGTCAGCGGGTTGCTGGGTGCATGATGGTACGTACCTACTCACTTCTCGGGGGTGGCGCCCTCAGAGTAATGCTATTGACCACCAGGAACTGGATTTTCTGAGGAAATCAAGTAACCTGAGCTGATATAGATATTTCTACGCTAAAACTGTGGTTGGTCAGCAGGAGACTTGTTAATTCTGTACTGACATTTTTTGGCAGTTAACTCTGAAGTGCAACTTTAGCAAGAATTTATGACAGCCCTGGTCACAAAGGGCTCTGCCTGGCACAGCAGCCTTGTGCCATGGGGACCAGTGGGCACCCAAAAGGAGCTGCTGCTCTGTTGTGGCTGGCAGTCCCCTGTTAGGTACAGTATGTGTCCATCTGCCTGAAAAATGAGCTGGCAAACCTGGCAAGGTGGGCAACAAAATCTGTATCTGCCTATGAGGTGGAGGGGTGGCAGCTAATCTGATTAGCAAGGGCTCTTCTGATTTTCTTGGCACAGCACCTGCTGATATGCACTGTTACTAGTGAGCTTATGCAGCTTGCAAGAGCTGTGAGAACATGCAAAAAGTGTGTGTGTGTGGCATGGGCATGGTACCTGGCTAGAGTGTGGGCCCAGAGCAGTTAAAGCCCCAGGTGCCCAGTGCAGTTTGGCAGGAAATTCAGCAGAGTTGAAAACACCACGAGGAGCTTGGAACATGTAAATTTCTCTGGGACTTTCTCTGGTGATGGGGTGTGAGCCTGGCCATGCAGCATAGCCTCACGCTGTAGTGGAGCAGGCGTGCGACATTTCACTTCAAGCATAAAATTGATGTTTACTCTGGCAGTCTGAAAATGAAAAGGAAGAAAGCATAAAAATAATTATTTACTGACTGAGCGGCTAGTTTCATTTATTAGTTTCACATCTCTTACAGAGCTAATTACAGTGAATCTCATTAACTGCATGGAATGGGCTGAAGAGCAGCTTTCCCAAGGCCGGTGGCTGATGTAGACTTAGTGCCTGCACTGGCAACAATCATCAAGAAATCCTGATTTCCTGGGGCAATAGGCTTGGTGCTAATTTACGTGGTCCTTTTTAGCACATGCTGATGTCTAGTGGTGAAGACTTAGAGGTGTACTTGAACAGTTTAGAAACTCTGATCTAGACTTAAATGCCAGAGACGTTCCATAACATACAAATGTTTAAAGAGGTGG
The DNA here is from genome assembly GCF_964034855.1 of Anser brachyrhynchus. NCBI lineage: Eukaryota > Metazoa > Chordata > Aves > Anseriformes > Anatidae > Anser > Anser brachyrhynchus. The sequence goes on along the minus strand of NC_137696.1, from coordinate 11,110,092 downwards.
CAGAGTATTGTGGTGTCTTGCAGTTACAGATCAGTGCGCAATACCCCACGTTTTTATATTTTAACTTATGAATCAAGTGAATTTAGATTATTTTATGTTTTTGCTACCCAGCCCTAGCTACCTTTTGGCCCAATGAAGTATTTTCAATGTATTTTCACATAACTTGTATTTATAAAATAAAGGTATTCTTGGTTTGTTCATCCTTGTTATGGCCAGGAGCAAGGCTGTGCTTTGGCAGAGCACTTGGGATGTGTGTGGCGTGCAAAGACAGCTGCTGACAGGCTGCAGCCTGTTCCCTGCTGCTGCTGCACTCCCCAGTGCTCTGGACAGAAGGCACCTGCAGGGTGAGGAGACCTTCCCCCCAGTGGCTGGTAGCCATACAGTAGGGAAAGGGCAAATCACAGGTCCACTGTGTAAATAGTTTATTTCAAGAAACAATCTGTTTTGTGTCCCCCAGTGTAAAAGAACCGTATGTGCAGAGAGGCCAGCAGGCCTGTTAAAACATTGGTTCCTCAGCTGGGGATTTTGCTGTTTGGCATTAAAAAAAAAAAAAAAGTCTATAGGATTGGGTCCATCGCTGCTTCTGCCCTGCCTGGCAGCTTTCTGCAGTGCTGGTGCTGCAAATGGCCTTCCTGGGGGTGGGAATGGCATGGGGAGCAGAGGAGTTGTGGTCATTTTGAGTCTTGTTCCTCTTGAGCATTCAAAAAAAATCACATCTTCCCAAAGTTTGAGGGGGGTAGGAAAGCAGGTGCAAGAACTGGAATTTTAACTAAAAATAGCATATAAACCAGACTCCAAAAACTGGAAAGTTCAAGAAAGCAGCAAAACGTTCTTTAATTAGTGACAAAGGGAGGGAGCTGCTGTCGGAGGTGCCTGGCAGAGCGCCCAAAGCTGTGCGCTGCTTCCCCTCCTGCAGAACGGCAACTCTGACAGATCAGGGCTGCTTTAGGAGAATTGGTTGTTCCCATATTTTTATCTAAGATATGAATAAGGAATAAATCGTGGCTTAATGCACGTGTCCAGTACCTAATCCTTCCAGCTACTGAGAGATTAGTAAGGGCTCAGCAGAGCCAGAAATGAGACCCCTTGTCTGGATCCCAGAAGCAAGGTGTGAACTCTGGAAGCACTGAGGTCCCAATTCCTATCACGGGGTGCTAGGTGGAGATGTTTCCAAGGGTTGGGGTCTGCAGTGGCCAGCAGATGATTTAGCAGGTCTGTTTCTGGCTGTACAACAAACCCATTGCTGTTGGAGCCCTGCCAGGATCCAAGCTGCCCAGGAGCTCTCATTCGGTTTCTACAGCCAGGGGTGCGCAAGAAGCGATGCAGCTGGCACAGCAGCCCCTTGTTCATGAAAGATGCGTTTGTGTCAGGATTTGATGGCTGTGGCTTAATCCAGGATATGGAGGAGGGAAGTCTGTGGCTGAAGCTGCTCATTTCATTTGCTTGGATGCAGCCACTGTCACGTTCATTTGTTTTGTGATGATTCCCAAGACTTCGGGTGCTTGAAGTGCCGAATGTTAACAGCAGAAAAAGCAGCAGGTCCAAAAGCAAGGCCTGTTCAGCAAGGAGTGGATTTCGGAAGGAATACAAATTGTTCTGCTGCCAATTTTTTTTTCTTGACCATACAGTAACTTTGTAATTAATGTGTTAGCTGGCTGCCAATTAACAAGCAAAATCGTTTCGGCTGCCGAATGCTTTTTCACTCCCAATCAATTTGCTTTTTCTCTTCTGCCTTTTATCTCCGCAGTCAGTCGGGTACCACCGCTGAAGCCATCTGCCCCTCTGTTCTGGGAGCTGCTGTTGTAGCTCCTGGTCCCCTGCTGCCTCCAATCTAGCCCCCCTTGGGCTTGCCTTGCACACTGCTTTGTGGCTTTCTTCCTTGCTTCATTCGATCACGTTTTTCTTCATTCTTAGAATCACAAAATCACTCAGGTTGGAAAAGACCTCCAAGATCATCTAGTCCACCCTTTAACCTAATACCACAGTCCACCACTGAACCACCTTCTAAACCTACACATTTCTTGAAGACCTCCTGGGATGGTGACTCAACCACTTCCCTGGGCAGCCTATTCCAATGCTGCACAGCCCTTTCCCATACTCCCTGTTCCCCCTTCCCATACTCCCCTATTACAGGCTTTCCATGCACTCTCCCATGTTTCAGTGGTTGAGATGGGTCTCCTGGTTTTTCCATTGCTCCAAAAACATTGCTATATCTTTGGATATGATTTCTCCAGTGTGCCAGGTGGTGGTGGACTCATGTGCAGTCTTGTTAGGAGTTTCCTCCATCTCCTCTTTCCTGTGTTGCTGAGAATGGATGCTGGCTTCACCAGGATGGAGGTGGGACAGGTTAGCTTTCCTGTCTCCAAAAGGCTGCACATGGATGTGGAGATGCAGAAACCTAATCTGCAGCCCAAACTGAATAATGGTTTTATTGAAGCTTGGGCTGGGGCAGTGGGAAAGAAGTGAAGATAGATGTGGCCATGTCCTTCTGTTCTCTGGCAGCTAGCAGAGCGGGGGCTGTGGGTCACAGACACCAGTAAGGATGAGGAGGGTCCTCAGATGACGCCTGCCTTGCCAGGCAGAGCTGCTGTTATGAAATGGCCTCTGACCATGGATAGCTGCAGTGGGCAGAGCTGGGGGCTGCATGAACGCATGGCGTGGGACTCACTTGGCTAGATGGGTGGCTCAGGTGATGGGCTACCTCTGCTGCTCTTTTCTGGGGAAGGATGGAAGGAGATTCTCCCAGGGCACGGGGCGTCTCAGCCAAAAAAACAGAGGACCTAAGCTGATCAGCTGCATGCTGAAACCATTTTTTGCTCAGTGCTGACTGCAGGAGGCTGGTGTGGGTACTGATCTCTGGACCTGCACCATGGTGGAGTTGGTGCCAAAGGTGTCTGATGGTGCGGGAGCTGACATCTCCTTGGGACAAACTCCCCTGGGGACTCAAGGTATGCCCTAAGCCCTCTGGCTCTGCTCTCCTGCTTCATCATAATGTTAACAAAGCCCTTCAGCACATCTAATTTGGTTACCTATTCATCCTCTCCGTATGTGTTGTGTGCGTCTCTGGCATGTATATGTATATAATTCTTATTCTCCAGATTCATAAAATACCCTCTAGGAGTGGGGCTGGGTGCGGGTGACCCAGATGCACAAGAGGAAATGTTTCATATCTCAAGGAGTGCCGTATGTGCACCCCGGCAGCCCCTCCCTCCCGCTTATCAGATGTAGGGCTTAATGGGCTTAAGAATTAGAGCAGCTGCTTGGTGCAGAATTTATTGACCGATTGTGCATAACAAGTGGAATTAAAACTGTAATTGGCTGAGCTGCTCCTTGTCAGTTTGAGAATTTTTACTTTTTTCGAGGCTTGATATTTTCATCAAGGCTCCCAGACTCTTCCCTCCCTCCCACCTTGTTGTACTGCTTTCGGGACTGAGAAGTAACCAAGTGTAAACCTTCCCATCTTCTAGGGTTGGAGCTGGCCCCTTCATGGGTGGCCTGGAGGAAGAGGCTGAGATGGGGAGGAAGCAACAGTGTCCATGGCACCTTCTCTGCAGCAGCTACTGCTGGGAGGCAGTTGGAAACCCCAGCTCAGAGATGGTCACCCGCTGTGTCCCAGCCTGCAGATGCGGGCTGTCACTGCTGCAGTCCCGCATGAATCAGAACTATACTTGCTCCTAGATCGCAGGTGGAGTTTGGCAGCACTTAGGGCTGGCTGCATGGTAGAGGATGAGAGCAAAGGCTAGCAGATGTTGTGGGGCACAGAGCCACTCCACAGGTCACCTCCCTGAGCAAGCATGTCCCTTCACAGTGGTCCTGGCTCCCCTTGTAAATGCCCCTAATGTAACCAGTCTCTTCCAGAATAATCTATCTTCAGTTTCCCACCATTGGCATAGGAGTAATAAGCTCGCTTGGTGTGTTAAGGCAGAAAAGGGGTCTCACCTGGAAGATGAGCTGCCATTGAAGCATTGGTCCTGCTCTGTGCTGCAAGTCACAAGACTCACAAGTGCTGTAATGGTTTTTCCTTTTGATAAAGCAGGTCTCTGAAGGCCTCCCTGGAGAAACCTCACCTGTGCCTTTCTGCTTCCTCTTTCCACCTGTGTATATGGGAGGAGAAGATGAGTGTGAATTTCAGAATTCTAGATCTAGAAACCTTGATGTGGATTCTCTCTGACGAGACATGCAAAGTGTCTGTGCTCTCCTCCCCAGCCCCAGGGCATGTGTCCACTGTGACCTGCAGGGGACAAAGCCACGGGGTCTGTCCTTAATGCCAATAAACGCTTGTAGGTATGCACTAAAAAGGCAGCTTTGTGTGTTGTGCAAAGCACTGCAGCCAGAACTGTGACCAGCCCTTGTACAATATGGTACTGGTGTGTGGTCATGCTCACCACTGCGTGGATGGGGCTTAAACTCCATAAACACTGCCAGAAACCTTCAGCCCTGGTTTCAGCCCAGGTATCCTCTCTGCCCAAATGCTGCAGTCAGCTGCTGCCTTGAGGGATGGTGTGCCATTGTGTTTGAGAGCTGGAAGGAACTGGGTTGTTCCCTGAACGTGCTGCTCTGCTCCTGAGCCATCTCTGGAAGGGCTCTGGGAGAAGCAGCATGGTGCAGCTTGGAGGAGGTGTTTTTAGGTGAACTTCTTAGTGAATTTCACGCAATGAATGAGAGAGCAAGGTCATGAAGGAAGTGTGCTGCTTGGAGGCAGCTGACTCTGGCATGAACATGCTGTGGGAGGCCCTGTGAGCATGCAGGGACACACCTGGGGCAGGTATCAAATATTGCTGGGAATTCAGGTGAGGTTAGTCAAAAGCAAATCCAAATTACTGCTTCCTTTTGTTTTTTTGTTCAGGTCTCTGATTCACTACTGTAGTGTAAGGACCAAATCAGCAACTATCTGGCTTTCCCCAGTTACTTACAACACACCTACTTTTGAATAAGAGTAGTGAGTCAGAAGTAGCTTCCACTCTGAGTCTCAAAGCCTGGGTCCAATGCAAGCTTCTGAACCACCTTGATTTCATTTGAGGTTTGCCACCTCAGTAACTGTGGAGTTTGGGGCTCTTGTCTGTCTGTGCCCAGTAGTCCAGCTGTAATGTGGATGTGACAGGGCTATTCTGGCATCCTGGCCCGTTCAGACCATTTGTACGGTCACACAATGTGTCTGCGCAGCACCGAGCATCAGAAAGCTCTCAGCAACACAGCTGCAAAATCAGAAAGTGTTTGCATTTCTTGCATGGAAATCTTTATCAATATTTCAGACTCTAGTGGAGGCAAGACAGAGGGTTTTTACAGCAGCAGAGCTTGTGGTCATCCTTGTATCCTTAGTCCTCTGTATCTAATGACACTGCAGTAAAAATAAAAGTATTCTACAGTAAATGTATACTGGGTTCCTATCTCCTGACAAATACCTCAGTGCAATGAAAATAAAGTGTTAGTGAGTCTCAGTAGTGTCCCCAAAGAGGGTACTGCCACTTGCATTAATTTCAAGTCCCCTCCAACAGTCCTCAATGTAATGTGTAGGATGCTGGAAAGCAGTAAGAGCACCCACAGCTCTGATTAAGGTTTTTTTCTTGCAGGTTTGGCTGTGGGTATCCTCACTGAGGACAGAATTAGACCTGTCTGACTATTCACATTCCTGTTACAGATAAAAGCAGAGGATGTAACAGGGCTGAGAGGTACTCCTACTTAGCATTAAAAAAATGCTTTTGTTAACATCCTAGTAACCCTTTGGAAATATGAAAGCAGAAGCTGAAATCTGTTTTTGCAGTGGATGAAAGGCTATTGAAACCTGCAGAAACCCAAAGTTTAACGTGGGAAGTCATGGTGAAGGAAGAGTGGAGCATGGGAATTTGCATTCAAGAGGGAGGAAAATGAGGGATTTGGGTAGAAAATAACAGACAGGTGCTGTGAATTCTCATTAAAAGAGGTTATAAAAGATACACTACACGGTTCTGGTGACAGACCAACAAAGCTTTTTTTCCCATCATTGTTTATACTGTCACAGGATCCTCACAATAGGTGATAGTTTAGCCTTGTACTCCATGGTTCATTATCTATTATTCTATTTATTAATGCATTCTTGGGTCTTAGTGATGTGATAAACCATCCACGCTTTTCTTTTATGGCTTAATAGGATTCTTCTAACCCCCCCTCGATGTTTACATAACCTTGCAATTCACAGTTATCTATCATTTATTTCCTACTTTAGGTGCACTCGAGGGGCGCTCGGCCTGTGCAGTCTAGATGGGGTGCGTGGGGGATTAACATTCTTTATAACAAATGTTTCCACAAAATCCCGTTGGTGCGCCTTTGGAGGGGGCTGCCCCTCCGCAAAGGTGGGATGAAGCACGTGGGTTCGGTGGCGATGGCAGATCTTCTCACACGGTGCAAGGGGGTCGAGGCCTGCTCTGGGCAGCCCATGGCCTTGCCAGCCCTCTGCGGAAGACCCACGGGTGTGTGAAGATGGGATTTAATGGTAAATAAAGACAAATTAAAGGCCAATTTAACGCTGTCTCTGAGAAATGTTGAGACTCTTCTTGAGGGGCTTGGCTGAGGTGACTTGCAAGTTGTGGAAGTGGTAAATGGCAAAGCTGGAACCCAAGCCGCCACTCCCGGCCCCTCTGGCATGGAGCAGCATCTTCAGCTTTCCTGCATTAAATCTTGGGAGAACAGGGCCGGCACCAGAGGCAGCAAGCCACTGAAACATGGCGCCGAACCTCTGTTAACAATGCTGGGGAATGGGACGCGAGACCTCATTTATGATTTCGTTTGTAATCCCTTCAAAATGAGTTGGTACCAGTATGTGATAAGTGGATTATGTGCTAGGCCCAAGTAAAGCCAGACACAATTAGTGCTTTAATAAACCAGTTGTATGCATTACTAACAACTAAGTCATGAGGGAATTGGTGTATTTACAAACCCTAATTAGTAGTTTGTTACTGTGATACCAAATTTAAACAAATCTGTAGCATCGCTGACCATCTGGGTTAGAAATCTCTGTTTTGAATTTAATTAGGAAATAGTTGTGACAGAAAATTGGTCCTTATTAGTTAGCTAATGATCAGCATTCCCCTAATTGAAATGAAGAACTGTCTGTCGGGTCTGTGAGATGTTTAGACACGAGCAGAGACAATCAAAAAATATTCTGTCACTTAGGACTTTGTAAACTGCAACAATCCATTAAATAACACATACACTGCTATTTTAACAAATAAAATGCAAATGGTGTGGTTTTGACAAAATGAGAACTGTGTGCTTCTCTTGCTTTGCTTCTGGAAGCTCAGCCAGAGCTGGGCCTGCCTCAGCTCTGGGTCTTGCTGCTGGTGCCTGGTGCTGGTCATGCAGATAGACAGTGCCCAGCACCGTGCCCCTTGGGCTTTGAGAGGCCACGTCCATGCCCAAAACCCAGGAGGGCCAGGAGCCTTCCTCGGTGTGTATGCCCTGCACTGGTGGCCAGTTGTAACGTGGGGGGGTGAGGCCCGCAGTCAGATATGCATCCTTTACTGCAAACATGCTTAAAGTGCAAGAGAGTATCTCAACCTTATGATCAAAATACAGATAGTTCCTTTAAAACACAGGCTGCAGTTCTTAATTAATTTTCACTTCCTCCCTTTATAGTTCTCCCCAGGACTCCAGACATTAGGATTCCTGGTAAGCTTTCCAGATTAAAGAAAACACACGCTGGAAATAATAAACAACCTGATTGCTGCCGTTCTAGCGTTACTTGATACTGAGAAACTCTTTATATATTGTAATGGACAATGAAGTTTCTGTAGGGGCTTTAAATCACTTAATGTTGAAAGGAATTCCCAGATGGCTTTATCAGTCACTGCGTAAAATTGTTAGAGAACTCCACCAGCTAATAAATTTGATTTGGGGTTTGTTTTGCTGGCATTTGCACAAACCCTCTGAGAACTATAGTTACTGTATTCCTATACAGTATTTGAATTCAAAATTGAAATGCCTGTTCTGCTCCCCTCTGGGAGTGGAAATAAACTTTGTAATAGAATATGAATGCTGGTTGTTTTTCTTTTTAAGTCAGTGTGTTATTATTTGAGGAGATATAGTGTTTGACAAAACCATTTATTTTGTTTCAAATATTTTATTGAGTAATAAAACTAGTTTACACTGCTGCCACACATGGGGATTTGTGCCCTTTAATGCGCAAGGAAGAGGAGTAAAGAAAAGGGCACCCTGGCCCCACTGGTTCCACTTCAGAGCCCAGCCTGGTGGCCCTGCAACCACAACAGGTGCCAAGGCTGGCCACAGAGACATCGCCGGGGCTCAGGGTGGTCGATGCCTAGAAATAAAAGCCAGCTTATGTCCCAGGCTGGCTGTTTTATTTTTTCTACCGAGGACTTACAGATAAATCACATGTGATGACTTTTCATGGATGTTTACAGTCTGAAGGGAGAAAACCAGGGTTTACCTAAAGACGACTGCACCTGTTGCAGCCTGTTGGCTGTGCTGCAACCAGCCCCAGCAGCCCTGGGCTCACCAGCAGCGCCAGAGATGCAGCCCCTGCCAGAATGGAAAGTTGCCTTTTTATCTTTTTATCTGCTCACCCCGCCCCCCCCCCCCATTGGAGGGAATTGGGCTCCTGTTCAAGAAGCCTTGCTTCAAGTTCAGTGTTGTTTTCCTTTTTTCCTTGGGCTCCCTCTCCTGCCCTGGCAAGCACTTAATCTCCCCAATTCAGAGTCTCTCATCTGCTAAATGGAGCCAACAGTGGCTCTTTTCTTCCCACAGTGGGCTTGTGGACATGAAGCCCTTGAGGGATGGTCTTGTTCTCTGGCTCTGGCCGTGCCAGCTGTGCTGGATGCAAGAGCTGCTGTCTCCAAGTCTCCCTAAAAGGGCTGCAATGGCAGCGGGCTTAGCGACCTGCTCTGTGAGTGTTTGGGAGAGCAAGAAGCTGAAAGCAACATTTGTCGAGGCTGATGTGGGCAGCATCTCTACAGGGATGTTGGCTGGCAAATGTCACTGCTCTTAGTGCCAGTGGGGTAGCCAGCATGTCTTGTGATGCTGTAGCGGCACAGCTGAGCAAAGCGGTGTGCGCATCAAGGTGATGGGCTCCTTACTCAAAATATAGAGGATGGAGCTTCTGCCAGGCCAAGTGGGCATCGTTCTCCCAATGGTCGTGCTGCAGATTCTGTGGTGGCCATGGGTTTGTTCCCCAGTGTGGGACCAGCAGCTCGTTCCCCTGCAAAGATCAAATCTGTGTTCTCAGCGAGTGCTTCACTGCCTTTGTTCCCATGATAAATTGGGCAGTGCTGGAGCTGTGTTTGAGGCTGTTTCTGGAGCCATGACAAGCACTCCAACCCTGAACACAGGGTCATCAGCCTGATGGTGCAAACCCAGCTGCTCTCCTGCAGCTGGCATAGATGCTGACTTTTTCGAGGGGGTAAAGGGTTTAATGCTCTGGAAAACTCAGTGCCCTCTGGAGCATGCAGGGATGTGTGCTGCACATTGCTGCGCTGCTGCTTCCCTGTTGCCAAATAGCCCAAAGTTGCAGATGGTGTTGGAGATCAACGACCCTGTGGCAGCACAAACGGGGAGTATTTTCTATGGCCAGTGGTGCGCGGTGCTGAAGCTTCTCCTGCCTTGGGTTTCCACCCTTCCAAGGCTCTTGTGACAAGGGGGCACACAGTGGGGTGGCACTTCCTCCTCTTCAGGAACTTCTGTGCAGCAGTGTGCAAGGCTCTCTGTGCCCCGGGAGCTGGGTGCCTGTGTTCCTTCATGTTTCCCAGGCAAGGTGCCACTGCTGGGAATGGCTCCTGAGTTTTTGGGTGTTTTTTTGGATATTTATTTTGTGCTTTAATAGCCCAGGGTGAGCATTTGTCTGCATTACCTGCATTATCTGCAGAAAAATGCCCAGGATGCATGAATATGAACAAACTGGGATAAGCCACCTGGGCAGCCAGTATTCCTTTTTGATTTGTAATGTTTTTATCTTCAAGATTATCCGGCCAAATGCAAGGTTTGCAGCTGTGGCCGTGGCTGGCCCCCTGAGTGCCACGTGCGTCCCCCTGCCCATGGCCGCATCCTGATTGCTGTGGGATCCTTGCTGCAACCTCAGCTGGTGGCAGGCATGGGGACCTGCGGCTTGCCCAGGAGATGGATGCAGGCTCAGCTTTCCCACAGCTCATCATTAGTCCTCACACTGGAAAGGCTGAGCCATCCCTCCCCAGTAAATTATGTGCCATTTCTCAAAAAAGTGGATTAAATAAATGGGGCTAGAGCATGTCTTTTTTGCTCTTAGCTTTAGCGTATTGATTTGAACATATTTTCACGCCAGGAGTAATCAATTCTTCGGCGGATGGACAGAATAAAATAATTTCAGGCGAACTCTTCAGATGGCTTGTCATTAATTTGCCTTTCGGCAGCACTGGCTGAGGCTGGGCGCGATGCGCTCAGCGTCCCGGGCGCTGCCCTGGGGATTTCCTGGGGCTGATGGGCCGGGGGGGCACAGGGGGAATGAATGCACTGTGTTTGCTCATCTTTACAGAGTCACTTATTACCGCTAATTGGGAGGGACAGTTCAAACAAGCACAGAGGAGCAGTTGTAGCGCGAGCGTGACATGGGTTCAAAGAAGTGGCCGTGTCCCAGCGCAGCGCCAGACCCCGCACGCATTCTGCGTGGAGCAGGATGGGGGCACCCTGCGGCCCCCGGCTGTGGGCACGACACTCCCTCGCAGGAGCGGCAGGCAGGCAGGCAGACAGACAGACACGCGGCTGTCTGGGCCGCCGGGGAAGCCAACAGCTGACGGAAGGGGTGGGCTGCTGGCCGAGCCGCGCGGGGCTCTGGGGATGTGACCTGCGTTAATGTGCCGCGGGTAGCTCGCGCGTGGTTTCGCAGCGCTGTGCGGGGTGGGAGCGCTGTCGGGGGACGTTTGGTTCTCCTCAGGCACTGCTTGGCCGAAGGGCTTCTGCGTGGGGCCGACGTCGCTCATTGCTGCCTTTCTGGAAGGAGATTTTCCCTCCTGACACAAACGTGCCTAATGTTTCCTGGTTATTTTTACTTTCAAGGATTCTCTTCCAAGCTCGTATTCTTTTATCCATTGTTGTTTTCTCTAATAAAAACCTTTTGGATTATTCCCAGGAAAGCCAAATGTTTCCTGCAGCTGTGCACAACAAGTAGACACATTTAATTTCTATGGCAGGAGCCACACGTTGCACTTAATTTTAACACATTTTTAAAATTTTACTTGGGGAAAACAGCCAAAGAGATATTTTAGAAACGAGAGCAACATGGGCTTTGTTTCTTGGTGCCGGGCCCTGCTGCTGCTGAGCTTTGGGACAAGGTTCTGGTCTGAAGACATGCTTCCAGCTCCAGTGTAACCTTTTTTTTTTTTTAATATAAAAATGAAGATTTTTCAAAGTGAATGTTAAAGGCTCTGTTTTAATTTAAATGAGTAATTCCTCTCCCTTTTGAAAAAAAAAAAAAAAGCCTCCTGTTTGTAATGCAGGAAGGCAGAGATTATGTGCATCTGCAGCCCAATTTTAAATACACTCTACCAACGCATTGTACACACAATGTCACTGAAGAGGATAAACCTAAGAAAAAGATCTTAATGTAGGAAGTTAGCATCAACTGCTAAAGCCCCATAAAAAAACTCCTCATGTGTGGCTTGCATTTTAAGCATTGCTGAAGAGGCGCGGGAGCCAAAGCTGCCAGTCAAAGAATGCTGCAGTCACGGCACCTAACAACAATTTTTTTTTCTTTTGAATGTGTGGTAAAGATGAATTGAATTTGTTTTGCCGTCTCTTCTGTTTTAGATTTCCTGTGTCATAACAGAATGAGTTTGTTGTTCATTGATACCTTAATGTATAGGTTGTTGGGATTTTTTTCAAGGAGGAGGACAATGTCCCCTTCTTGTTTGTGTGAATGAATTCATTTATTCTGCCTGGCGTCCGGAAGTCATTTATTCTGCCCCGGACAGCTGCAGGCTCTGTTTGTGCAGGGCGGTTGCAGCACCCTTGGCCAGCCCCTGGTCCTCCCCTGCTCCGCGCCCGGCGCTGGCAGCACGAGTGTGGCAGCAGCAGCAGGAGCACAGGCGCCCCAGCGAGCCCTTCTCACGGGCACTCGTGCAAGTGTCATGACAGAGGGCAGCTGTCTGCATGCCCAAAATGAGTTTGCTCTGCTTTGGGTGGAATGGCGCTGGCTGCCAGTCATGGCACAACCTGGACCTCTTCCCCAGGGTGATGCTTCCCACCACTGACTTCAGTTCTTCTCTTAGCACCGTGACCTGCTGATGATTGCTAATCAACAGCAATTTAATTAATACATGTGCTTTTACAGGTGTTATCCTTCATTATGATGTAGCAGTGGCTGACGTCCACATGGAGGATAACAGGGCTAATTTCCCTTTATTAGAGTGAGCTTGCCCACCAGGGAGACCTCAGTGTTTTGGCCCACTGCAGCCTATGGCCATGCAGAGCCATGCAGACCCACTCCAGCAGAGCCATGAGTATAGGTACTTATATGCTCAAGCATGTAAACAAAGTCTCTTCTCTCAGCCCAAGCCCTTCCCAGACTCCAAAAGCAGTTTCATAAAAGAAATTCCTTATTTTTGCAAATTTGTATGGTTGCATTTTCTGCAGGTTTTTCCATCCTCCACGAACCTGTAGAAACCGGCAGATTATGATGCAGGAATGGGAGAGGAAGAAACCTGTGTTACCATTATGTCTGATGTGACAGGGCGTTTTCTGGTTTCCTTAGCCATACTAAAGGCATCTCTGCTGTGACTTCAGTTTGTTAATGTAAGAAACACTAAAATAGCTTTATTAAAGGGTGGAGATGAAGGCAATGACCCTCAGTCGGCCTGGCAGGCTTCAGATTGCGGCTCTGCAGTCTGCAAAGCGCCTAGCGCATGCCCGGTGTGAAACACCCAGCCCTGGGGCTCAGCGTGGTGGACCGCTGCCCCTCAGGTGCTTAACTTCCCCATAACTGCATGGAAGCCAAGTGCCTGCCTGCGCCCCGACTCCCCCTGTGCCGGAGATGGCAGACTGCCTATGGCTGTCCCCATGGGGCCGGCAAGGGTGGGGGAACCCAGTGGGCACCTCGGCAGCCCCAGGAGAAGCCACCATTTAAAATATCCCAGTGATTTGGGGTGGAACGGGCGCATGGAACTCAGCCTCTGCTGTAGCTCTGTGCTTTCCAGGGCTCAGGATGCTTGCGGCTGTCTCGCTGTGTCGGGATGGGATGCAGACGAGCAGTGCCCACCAGCCATGCTCATTAGAAATAATGCGCGGCTTAATAGAACTCCTCCATTAAAAGGTTTTGGGAATAACGTATGAAATGAATGGTGTACGCTGCTGGTTTTAAATGGCTGGGGAGGGGCGCGGGGCCGGCTAACCCTCAGACCTCCTCTGCACCGTGCATAAATGCGCTCCGCGCCTAAAACTGAGGCTGGAAATTGGTTTTGATTTTTATTTAAAATTCAAATGTCTGATGGTCTTAAACTGAACAAATGATATTTAAAAATATATATATCAGGCTCCAACATCTGCAGATTATGATTTGCATTTTGAAATTGGCTGCTTGAATTGAACAAGGATGAATACTGTCACTCTTCTTTTATTCACTCAGTTTATTTAATGAAATGCTAGAGGTCAACCCTTTGTCCTTAAATTAGTTACTATAAAAATCTTTTTGTACTTTTCTGCTTGTTATGATGTCTTCTAAGCAGAAGAAAAGGTTGCCATTAATTATGTCTTTCTTGAATATGGATATCTATTCAGAGTTAGTTAAACAGTTTCAAACAAAATTAGCATTGAGCAACTCTGAGGCCAGCTTTAGGTTGGTTATCAAGAATTTTTTGCTAAGAGAATGCTCTTCTGCAAGTGTGCATTATCTAATATATTCAGCTTTCAGTTGCTAATTTTTTTTCCAGATGAAGATGGGCTTAATTGAGGTTGTGCTTTTAAGTTTGTAGAGCTCTTCAGCATCTCATACAAAAGCATCTAGAGGCTTTTCATTTGTCTTGAGTATGTTTTAGATGTACAAATATTATTTACTTTAAACTCTAAATCAAAAGGCGCACTGTAACTATTTTAAATAAAACATTATTCTCTGATGAAATGTATATAAATTCAAAGCGGGACGTTTCCCCATTGTCACTCGGTAATTTATTTGCAGGAGCCGCTGCCGGCGAATTTTAGGAGGGTCCCGGAGCAGCGGTTTGGTGGCGGCTCTCGGGGTGGGGGGGGTGCGGGGCGGGTGGGAGCGCGGTGGGAGCCCGGTGGGAGTCCGGAGCCCAGCAGCGGGGTGGCCTTCCGCCGCCCCCCGGCCCGCCGAGCCCCCGGCCCCGCGCCCGGCGCCCCGCGCCCGTCACCCGCGTCGGGGCGGCGCCAGGCGGGGGGCAGTGCGGAGCGCAGCAGGGGAGCGGTGCGGAGCGGTGCGGAGCGGTGCGGAGCGGAGGATTAGCGCCCGGCGTTGGAAATGCAAATGAACGGCGCGCTCGCTGCCGGCGCTCTTGTTCCGAGCTAGCGCTGCAGAAAAGGGTTTTTCTCCGCGCTCCCCCTGCCTCCTCCTCCGTGCGACGGCGCCGCTCCTCCGGCAGCATTAAGCGTGCTCGGAGCCGCGCCTGTAACCTTGTAATGCTTTTAGGTAGAACGCACCTATTTCTTTCGTTTTAAATGCTAGCTCGTAATGACATTGTGAAGTAGGGATCCCGAGTCAGCCTTATTATCGTGGCGTCTCCTTGAGCTGAACCTCTGAGAAATGTGAAGGGGAGACCTTTCGGAATGAACAAATCCTTTAGCTGCCTATAATTATTTATTAAAATGGGCTGCGGGGAGAAAGGACGGGGAGGGGGAGGGAGGAGCGGGATTCGTTTCTGTGCAGACGCACCACGGGCACATCCAGCTATAAAGGGAGCGACTGCCAAGCCCTGAATTTGGTAAATATAAAATCATGAGTATGCGGACAGAAAAGATAAAACACCAACAGATCATACTTTTTTTTCCTTTTTTTTTTTTTAATGAAAGAAAGGAAAATGCTGCGTCCTGACCACTTAGACACCGTCCGAACCGTTTAATTTGGCTGCTGGTCATTTTCATGCAAATGCTTAGCACCAGCCCGGGAAGAAAGTGGTTACGTACCTGTACACATGACTCCATATGAAATGAAAAACAAAAAGGACTGGACCAGTCTTATCCCCCCTGTGTGTGTGAGCCCTGAAAGAGAAAACATCCTGCATGACTTTCTGGTGTGGGCTGGGTAGAAAAAAAAAAAAAACAGTCAACATTTTATTTAAGGAATTGCACTGATCCCTGCAGATCTGTCTTACTTCATTAGTGAGCCAAAACAACACGTGTGGGCACTGTGTGGTTGACTATAATAGCAGGAAGGTAACATAACCCTCTCTGCACGTCTTGAGAAATTTTATAAACTTAGCAGGCTATTAAAAAAAATCTTTGGGGTCAACTTTCCACTTGTGCCTTTAGCTCTTGAAAAAGTACTTTTATGGTTTCTTCTAATATATAGGATTTATCTTCAGTTCTGTGAAGAGCTTTTAAATTTAATCCAGTGTTGAAGTAGTAATTTGTTGCTACTGCTTTATAACAGGCTTTTCTTTTAACTTTCTCAGGATGCAGGCTCTTTGTACAGGCTAATCTTTAACACACAATGCGAATCTGTGCTGGATATCTCAGTTTTGGACCTCAGATGTCCTTAAAATATGAGGAATGAAAGTTGGTAAGTACGCTATGATCAGAATGGTAAAATGAGAATTGTCTGCAAGTGACACTCCAGGGACAATGAGCTGCTGCTTGCTGCAGCAGTATTTCAGCAGAGAGTATTCTTCACTCATTGTCAACTTGGAAAACTGCT
The DNA here is from genome assembly GCF_964034855.1 of Anser brachyrhynchus. Classification (NCBI taxonomy): domain Eukaryota; kingdom Metazoa; phylum Chordata; class Aves; order Anseriformes; family Anatidae; genus Anser; species Anser brachyrhynchus. The sequence continues at coordinate 11,094,269 of NC_137696.1, read as the reverse complement.
GCACAGTAATTATTTGTATTTCACAGGCATTAAGTTAATAACTTTTTCAGGATTTGAGCCTTTTTCATGTGCGTGCACTGATCTGCCGGTGCACGCAATTTATAGAAGTCATTGGAGCTTTTCTGGAAAGTCTGTAATTTTTATTTTTTTTTTTAACTCCATTTAGATCAGCATTTTTTACATTCACCTTCTGTTAAAATTCATCTTACTTTGGTATTAACGTATTTATTTTTCCTGGTGCAGGCAGTGGTATAGGCTGTCAATGTTTTTTTCTGAGAGAGAAAAAGTGATGATAACGGAAAAGAATTCTACCCCCTATTTATTTTAATCTATGTACAAACAATAATTTTTTGTTCGTTTGTTTTTAAACAAGAGTTTCACCATTCTGCCTTAGATGCACATCTTTCTCTTTTTTTATTAAAAATAGTATTTTTGATCCCAGATGATTAATGAATATTTTATGCCAGATAGAAGAACATACTGGGGACATGTTTCAACATAGTCCAAGCATTTGAAATAATGCACAACAAATATGAAATAGTCTCTCATAAATAAAGATACTGGAGTTGCAATATTAAAAATGGGAATAGCTCTGCCTGCCTTTCTTTTATCAGGAACATTTCTAAACTAGATTGTTATTGTGTGAGACTTTTTGGCAGCTATGGCTTGGACAAGAAATTTTGATGCATCTACATGAATTATATCTGCAGTTTATATTTTTATGTCTGGGGAAAAAATCGATACCTTTATACACTGTGTAAATTTGTTCTTGAGGCACGACGTGCTTCACTGCATCGCACTTCTTCCACGTTCCTGTTAAAAACCTGTGCCTGGGAGCACCGTGCACCCAAATCTTTTCTTAGCCCGTCTCAAAGCACGCCAGGGACAATTACCCGCACACGTCAGGCAGTCGGTACTTCTGCTGTTTTTTCTGCCAGCTACCACTGTGCAGAAGTTAATTAATTACAGACCAAACCGTATGCTTCAAAAAGAGCAAACCACAGCCCAGAAATATTTTTAAGCCATAAACTGGGGAACTTTCAGGTATGGCAGCGTATACTGAGATTTTATAGGAATGATTTAGTGAATATTAGAGCATATTTTGTACTGCATTGTTTAGACTCAAGAAGGCATAAAATCTGTAACACCTATTTATCATGCAGCTATTTTAATGTAAACATTTGTCCATTTAGATGAAGTGTTTTCATTATTAAGCTAATTTCAACATGTTTCAGATAGACTGATGAGTTCGAAGCAGAACACTTGCTGATGAGAAACGAAATTCTGTCTCAGCTCAGCCTGCTGTCAGATACATCTTCATTAGTTTTTGTCATTCACCGATGGCAAATGCTCCATAAATGAGATGACGATCAGGTCCGCCTTGATAACTTGCCTTATCTCATTAGTTTTCACATCAAAGTTAATCAGCAATGTGAATTGTAATTGCTGGAAGAGACAATGCAATAGATCACTGGGCCTTTTTTTTCTGTATGGCATCTTGAAACATCAGCAGGCTGGTGTGAGTAGATAGGCTCAGAAAGAAAATGATGTGGAAAGCATAATAAGCAAGCTGCTCAGAATTAATGAGCTTACCCAATAAGAAAAGAATAACCAATCAATGTGAGTTGGGCAAATATAATTTAGGAATAATTGCTTGATTGGTTGTCTATAGTAGACTGATTTGACCACACACAAGGATTAAGAATTAAGATGTCAAGGCAAAAAATAATTTGGCAACTGAGGGCATGTAATTTTTTGTTTCCTTTCCTTTATGACTGAAAGAGATTGCTGTTTGATATGTTATTCCCCAAGAATGAAAACATTAGACACAGGCTGTTTTCTTTTTTCTTTTTTCTTTTTTCTTTTTTTTTTCTTTCTTTTCCTTTCTTTTATGCTTCTTTTATAATACAAACTCTTTCAAACCTCAGTGGGGATATTTCAGTACAGGACATTAAAAATGAATAGAGTTTTAAAAAAAATCCAAATGTTTTCATTTGTAAGCGTCGCATTGAAAAAGGATGCAAGTTGAAGGTGCTGTGCATAAAATGTTTGCTTCCTGCAAAATGATGTGCTTGGGTGTTTGCAAAACACAGCAATTATTTGGTCCGAATCTGAAAAGCAATTCTTGCGGTAGGCATGCTTTTAATATAATTTTCCCTACAGCCATTCACCAATTAGCAAAGAACCCTTATATTCTTCTATCTAAACTATTGGGAAGGTTCAGCCAGAAGGTAAATTTGCTTTGATCTACATTACACCTAATTGAGTCACCACCAATGTCTCTATCCCAACATCAAGAAATGTGAAAATGTTAGATTATTTCACTGGGGATTAAACCTAATTTTCGCGTGTTCTGCATTAACCTATTAGGCTGACTCATCTGCATTGCTAATACAGCTCAGGCAGCTGTCACTGCTAAAGAAAAACATGATCACGCAATCCTTGAATGAATGATTCCAGCTCTGATTAGTGTTAGTGAAGTTAGCTGAGCCCTAGTGATAAGGAAGGAAAATTCCCAGGTTGCCAATAGCTTTGAAAATTATCAGACTGTGGGCAAAAGCGCACCCCTGACTGCAGGCCTCCGTCCAAGCGTGCACCAGGTGACATTATTTAGGGCCGTCTTTTTCGGGTAGCTGGCATTGGCGCTGCAGAAATGCGCCTGTTTCTTTCAAGAGGCCAATGCCACGGGTGCATATTAAAATGCTAATGGCAAACCACCTGAAAACAACCCGAAACAGGAGGCGACACGTCTTCCCCCCTCCCCACGCTGGTGCCTCAGCCTTTGTTCCTAAAGGGCATTTCTAGAAGTGAGCGGAGGGGAGCAGCCGCCAGAGGTGCCAGGCGGGCGCAGGTCGTGGCATGTGGGCATGCATCCCATCCCATCCCACCCCACCCCACCCCATCCCCACCACACACTTCTCGTGAGCGCCCGGGTCCTGGTCATGGTGGGGGCCGCAGGAAGGGCACGAGCCCCTGGCTGTCCCTGCAGCGTGGCCGCACCGCACCACATTGCTCTGCACCGCACTGTTCCGCACTGCTGCGCTGCACGCTCCTGCCCATCCCTACTCTTTGTTCGTGTTGTGGCAGGCGCTGCCATCATCTCAGGCCGCTGCTCGCTTCTTTCTGCCTGTCAGATTTAAATAGTTAAAAAAAAAAAAAAAGCAACAATGACACAGCCCCTTGAGATGTGAAAAATTTTGGAATGAGTTAGCCTCCTAGCAATAGAGCGAGGAGCCAATTTAATCCGATTAGTGCCTCCCAACAATAGATGCTCCTCACTCGTTGTGGACAGAGGCTTTCACTTTATTTGTTTCTATTAGCCAAGAATCTGAGATATCAGAAAAGTGGAATTTTGCCCCTGCCAGACCGCTTCAGACAATCAACAAAAAAACAAATTGAGGAAAATAGTCTAATGTGTCAATATTTATCTTCTTGCCCTAATTGTCTGCAGAGAGGACTTGTTGAGTGTGCAAAGTTTGCAGTGCCGGTTTATCTCTGTGCTCTTGATTCTCCCCATTGTATGGATATAGTGGCAGCTACTCACAATGTAGTGATGTTTAAGAAGGGCAGTAACTGCAGAGGCATAATAGAGGCATTTTAATGGAAAAAGGCTTGCATTTGTAGACCAAGCTGCAATGCTTGATAGAAAATGTAAAAAGGCTTTAAACTGATATATATATATATTTATATAAATTTACAATTTATTTGTGAAAGCACTTGCACAATCCCCATTGAATTTGATAGCAAGAAACTCATTTTCAAACACTTCTGAACACCTCCTCCTTTCCTCCGGACTGTGATATTGATGTGATTTACTATTAACAGCATAAACCAGTGCCACTGGTGGCCACCCTCCTATGCACACAGCCGTGGCAAAGCTTTGGCAGCCAGTGCTGCTGATGGACCACGCCGCGCCACAACCGATGGGCTGTGCGGAAAGACACGGCACACAAGGGCATAAAGGAAAATACCACCACGCATCACCGTGACGTTCAGGATGCTCACGAGGTATGGCTGGAGGGGAGCGCTGCAGGGTTGTTAGGGTGTGTTGCCACCTTTTGCTGCAGGGAAGAACAGCAATCCCCTGAGCAGACCCATGCCACCTGGTGAGGTGCAAGGGGGGAGCTTTAATACTGTGGGTCCTGCAAGAGCTGTGGGTGGAGATTTTGTCCTTCTGTCCCCAACCCTTCAGAGAAATCATTGCTTCATTGGCTCCATGGGTGGGCAGTCAGCACACCTGCAAGGGTGGGGGCCATTCCCCACCTGGGGCCCATCTGCTTGGGAGAACAGGTCAGGGTGAGAGGCTCCCCAGCGCTACCCCAAAAAGCTCCACCAGCAGGTTCTCTCATCCCAAAACAGGATTTTCCCCCCACTGCTACAGTGATTGGCTCCAGGTGTGGACCAAGCAAACACAGGAGGCGGCTGCTGGTGACGAGTAAGTGTCCGCATGCAGAATATTCTGGAACAGGTATTTCACTTTAAATTCATGCCCTGTCTTATTCCAGAATATTTCTCCCGTATAGAGGAGCACTTAGCTGGGGTCTCTGCTTGCTGCCATGCCGGTGATAAGATGGATTGGCTGATCTAATAGGTCTTTTCAATCTCTGATTTTGAAAGCTAAGATTGGGAAATTAATTTCAGAAAGGTCAAAACAGAGCAAGGCTATCCTGCTGCTGTGTGATGGATCCTATTTTTTTTAAATCTATCTATTGAAGAAAAGGTTAGTTATTCAGCATCCTGTTAAAAAAAAAAGAAGAAAAAAAAGAAAGAAACCAAGCAGAAGGAATACAAAAAGTCTATAGATCTGCTGACCCATTCGCAATCTTCAGTTAATGAAAATGCCGCGGAATAGGAGTGGTAAGAGCCCGCTGCTCTGGGAGGCGCTGACCCCGCCGGCTGATGGGAGCTGAATGCTGTCAGCCTTCAAACCCTCTCCGATCACAATGATGAACGCTGGCACAGACGGACCAAGCGACTTAGAAGCAGCAGCAGCAGCAGTGACCACCTTGCCAGCTGCCCCAACCCTGCGCTGCCTTGTGCTTTTGGATGCTGCCACCAAAAACTGCTGCGCTGTGCCAGGTCTGCCCCCACTGCGCTGTCCTTGGGTTTTTAAGAGTAATTTCCAGGAATTCTCAGCAAACCTCAACATTAACTTAACGGTAGAGCTTGAGGTGTAGGCCTGCCAGAATCAGACGGCGGCTTCGTTCTGGGTTTGCTCAAAGTCACTGAGGGGTTTTGGAAGTTGTGGTATATGCTGATGGAAAGCTGAATGTATTTTTCTCATTGAAAAATATGCTCCACAAAAGAAAGAGAAGGGAAAAAAACAACAACCAGAGTTCAGGTAGATAATTCTCTTCTCTTTACCTGTTTCCTCCCAACATACAAGCCAAAGAGTAAAATTTAAAAATAAACTGCTTCATTTTTTTAAAAAATAGAAACTCTTGGGGACAGACAATTGCATGCTTATGGTGGGTGGTGGAGTGGATGGGGGGGAATCACTTCTTAGAAAGAAAAGAGATTTGTTGTTTGTTTTTTGGTTGCTTGCTTGATTTTTCCTTTTCTCCTGGTGTATAGGAGGAAGGAAGCTCACGTGCAATAGTTTACTTCTTAATCATAAAAGCTAAGATGTGCTACCTCCCCTTACCCTGGTGCCAACTTCTGCTGTTGAAGAAACCTTCTAATTTACCCTCAGCAGATAAATTAGAAATCCATGTTTTTAATGTTGAGCGCCTCGCTGGAGACATCCAGCCGTATGCAGGGCTGGGCTGCGGGCGCGTTTTGTTGGCGCCTTGCTTCTCTGCTTCCTGAGGCTGGGAACGATTTTAATTTTTTTCTTGATTTACACTGGGGCTTGTAAACTGTTGCCTCCCGCATACTGATTGTTAGTGATGTGAGGTCTGTGTTGCTTCACGTGCCTCTCCCGCCCTGTGTGTGCGGATGGAGGTGCAGAGACCAAGCTGCAGCACACATCGGGAAGGCGCTGGCGGAGTGTCCAGTCTCGGGGAACCAAGTGGCAGTGCTGGCGCTGGCTGGGCTGGCCGTGGGGCTGGCCCTGCACCGCACACTGCGCTGCAGGGGTTGTGGTGTTGGGGAGCAGGCAGAAAGTAATCACCAATGATGGGAGTCAGGGGGCTGACTGAGACCCTCATACAGATGGGCAGCTCCAATTCCTCTCTGCAAGTGGCATGGAGGGGCTGTGGAGGCTGCTGGCCATGCACTGCTTGGTGTGTACCTGCTGGGGATCTGTCGATGGAAAAATGTTTGCAAGCAATGTGGGAGTATTGCCAAAACCTCCCACTTTGTTTCAAAGCAAATTCACTTTGTTGGGGCTTAAGCCAAATTAAGCCATTATAAATGGAAACATCGTTTGTCTTGTGGTTTGTGCTGGTTTTCCAGGCCAGTAAACAGCAGCATGAGTTTATTTCTGGTTGAGATTTAGATGTCCATTTAAAGTGGAAATACATCTTTTTGGTTTTCTGCAACTGCATTGCCAGGACACCAAGTGGTGGAGACAGCGAACTGGCTGCCAGCGTGGCACACTCTTCTGTCCCGTGACACAGGCAAGCAAGGTGCTGCGGGGGAGAACAGAGGGATGCACGTCTGGACACAGCAGGGTGCTTTTACATGATGGGGATCTAAGCATCAGGTGAAACTCTTACGGGAAAGAGGGTCTGGAAGAAAGGTATCTGGGAAGCTGATGCAAAGAGCAAGAGGATGTTGCAGTTTGGATAGTGGTGTCTGATGAGCAGGGGCAGCTAAAGTGAAGGGAGGCACTTCCAGAACGAGGGATGCACCTTCTTCATTTTGCTAAGGACAAAGTATAAGCATCGACCTGGCTCTGCTCTGAGCAAATCAAAGGAATTACATTGATCAAAAAATGCTTCCCAAATCATTAATTCAGCGTGTGCATGTGCAGTCACCTGCCTGCACGTATGCTCCAGTATGTATTCATGTTTCATGCATTACCCTGCCTGATGTTCACCCCTTCTGCATCCCCATGGTGACATGCAGGTACGTTGTAGATCCAGCACACCTTTATGGGGGAGAGATGGGCTCACCACTCAGGTACCAGCTGGAGGGCTGGGCCTGAGCTCTACTAACAGCTCTCAGCCACCCCAGTAAGGTATTTCTACCCACCATAGCTCAAGCTACAGAACATGATTTAAGGGCTCTGTTTGTTGCTTTGCACACTACTCTTGAGGTAGGATCCTGTCTTGAAAACCAAGGCACAGTAATGCTAATTAGTACGCTCATCTTCTCGTATTTCTATAATACAGTCTCAAACCTGGACAGGCCAATCTTGCTTTCAAGTTCACTCTTTACAGACAGATATCGAAAGCATATATATTTGGGTTTGTACCCGTATGGTAGCATCCTTAATATACATTATTAAAGCTCTCCATTTCTTGCTCTTGCAGTTTCCTGTTGCTTTGTGCAATCAGTTATACAAAAACAATTAAGCGATACAGGGGAAAATAAACAAATATCGCCAGTTGAGGATTATGTTAACAAGTTCAGTAATAAATGACAATTATTAGTCAATATATACGAATGACTTAATTCTTCTAACACACTAGGCAACACTGGAGATAAAGTATAACTTGGAAAATTGGTTGCATATTTCATTCTGAACAGGAGATGTGGAGAAAAATGTCAGAACAAGCAAACACATCTGGCTCATTAACGTGGTATCTTTTCCCAGTAAAGAATCTCAAGCAGATTTGAATGGACACCAGAGCATCTCCATAAATCAGATTTAGCTCCCCACAGAAAGTGCTGTGGAAGCTGCCAGGCATCAGCTAACCTGTCCTTTACAGTGCTCCTCTTCACTGCTAATTCCAAACACATTGGAGCAATTCATATGTAAAGATGTTCCTATAACCCCAAACGCCTCCTGCTTCCCACACCCCATACTGGCATTAGGCAAGAACTAATCCTCTGGCATCCAACAAGCAGGAACTCAAGTCTGGAAGGAGAAAAGCTGATGTTTTACCGACTTACACTGTGTATTGGCTTAAGTGGAGGAGTCCTTACTCTGCGGAGAGCTGAGGGCCACACACAGCACAGGAGTGGCACATGTGTGCACTGCCACATATGCAGTACAGCATGGGGGGCATGCTGCTGGCACATGTGGGGTGCTGCTTGGGGGGGAGGCCTTTCCTAACTCATGCTGTAGGGCTGTGAGTGCAGCCCAGGGAGCCACCAGTGGATTTTTCCTGGTTGTTGACAAGCCAGTATCTTGTGTCCTGCAGCACGACCCTGACCAGCACGAGGGCTGCACCCTTCCTGCTGCTCCAGCAGCTGGGGAAGGAGGGTGGCCATGCCTGGCATGAAAGTAGGATGGCAGGCAGCAAGGCAGTTAATCTGAAAAATGATGACTTTTTATATTATTTGTGACCCAAATAAGTACCTTCTTCAGCAGGAGTGTCCAGCCAAATGCTATTGGTTCCCCAGGTCTGTACGCAATGCCAAGGGGATGTTTATTTGGATTGTGAACACTAAAAAAGGAACTTTTCTCCACACCAGGGCCTAGGCCAGCATCCCACTGAGTTAGTCTGGTGCCCAAAAAAGTGCTGGATCAGGAGATGTGGAGCCCTAGGTGCAGCCGCTGGCTCACCGCAGCTGCAAGTGGCCTGGGCTGTCTGGACTCTGTCTGGTGGGTGGTTTCGTGTGTTGATACACACCATGCTTCATCAGCATCATCCCTCCTCAGCTTCCTCAGCTTGATTTGTTGTGGTGTCACGTCAGCACAAGGACCGACAGCAATCCCTTCGGCCATGACTGGGTGATCAGAGAGCGCACACGGAAACACCTTGGCTGAAGTAAGCTCCTGCTTCCCCTGCAGCATGCTCACAAGGTTTTGCAGAGCTTCGGTTAGCTGGAAAATCTCTGCTTTTCCACAGTAAGAGCATGCTTTGCATAAAAAAGGACACGGTTACTTCTTTAGGGACCTGGCTTTAAATTACCTTAGGTGTTTGAAAATGTTCATGCAAGAACATTAACTCAAACCTGACAAAGAGTGAGCGCTGCTAGTTGGAGGCAGGATGCTTTTTCCCCATGTGAATCAGAGATGTTGACCGTCAGCGTGGGAAACTGAACTTTTTCCTCCTTCACTGTGGCGACATGGCCAGGACTGCTGCAGATCAGAAACTTTCCAGGGTTTTTGGTCCCTGCACATTATTTTTAGAAAGACCTGGTGTGGTAAGTGAGCAGAGTTCTCATATGTTGGGGTTTGTGCCTGTAACTTCCAGGGGAGTTTTGTCCATTTCCTGATTTTCTTCCCATATTTCAGTCACTCAACCCTTACTTGAGAGAGGCATTTCATACTTAGGCTCAGACTTGCAGAGGCATTTCAGGTTTTATAGCCTCCTGATTTCTTTTTATTTTTTCCCAGGTGTCTTAGACTTCTGTGCATTCAACCACTGCTTAGAGGTAGCATTTATGTAATGATCTCAGATTAAATATGTGTTTGTAGCAAATATACATGGAAAAGCACAGTCCTCAGTGTGCAACCCCCAGCAAGAGGTGGGGGCTTGCCATCCCAATAAGAAGGAGGATGGTGAAGGCAAGTACCGTGCATTTTGGGAACAGGGAAAAGAACGGGAACACCGTGGGAGGAGTTGTTGAAGCGAAGAGGCCGTGCTCTCCCCGGGCAGAGGATGCAGGTAGCATCCCTGGCTGTGGGGCTGCTGCGCGCAGCGCGGGATATTAACCCTGGGTGGATCCCGGCAGCGCCAGGGGAATAGCTCTAAACCCAATTTAAATAGGGGGGGGGAGGGGGCTGAAGCGGGGGCTGAACATTTATTAACATCTAATCCTGTTAAGATTTTCTACACCATATGTCTGAGCAACAGAACATGTGAAATGTGTACTAATTACTCCTGCTTGTGTCATGTGTGTATATTTTATATGCAGTCCCTGACCTTTTTGTTAATAACTTCACATTATATTCATTGACCTGAAACAAATTGAATTCAGTGGCACTCACTCAAGAATTGAATTACATAGTCTTCTTAATTGGTCTCTTATTTAAATGTGGAAAAGTAACAGTTTACCACCTGTAATTTTTTTTTCCTTAAGAAATTCCTCTGGAGCATGTGCCCGCCCGCCGGGGTTGCGTTGTTGGGGAATTATCAGGGAAAACCTGAGCCCTGCGTGTGGCAGAGGAGGAAAGCTGCAGGAGGAAGCCGCATTGCGTGGCCGACCTGTCGCCTCTCAGTGCCCCTCCGGGGGCTTTGTGCACCCCAGCGCAGCCCCCGTGAGGGCAGCCCAGTCCACACGGGGCAGGCAGTGGCTGCTGGCGCTCTCTGCTCTGTCTGTGCTATTCCGACGCAAAGTTAATTGCCAAAGCTGCGAAGGAGAGGCTTACTCCTTACTTACTATATTTAACTTAAAAATGCAAATGTTATTAGTGTCCTGATCATTGATAAGAGTGCCTTTGTGCCATGCTTTAACCTCCATTAGGGAGGATTATGAGAACATCGCCACATTGGCATTTTATAAGTGTCACTATGACAGCACTTGCTGCACAAATGCCTGGCTGTCACACTGAGGTTTATCACCAGGTTTTTTCCTCCGAATGCAGACTAATAAGCCCAGAAATTACAATTGCCTCCCTGCCGAATCTGTGATAGGCGGAAATAATGATATCAGTGCCCTGCTAATCTCCTTGCCTCCGCGCTTGGCACCATCCTATTGAGTCACCTGTCATACGCCGCTTTGATGAGGCGAATTCAATCTCTCAGCTATAATGACAATGGAGCCATTTTAATGTTTGGAAATGATTATGTGAAGGTTTCTCTTTGCTCTGTCTTGGCAAGCAAACCAGGTCAGTGTTCAGTCTGTGTCTCCTGCTGCTGCTAACGACTTGGAAGGAGCTGGGCTGTATTAAGTGAATATGCCAAGTTATTAGAAATGAGATGCCAAAGGCAGCTTCCGGGAGGGGGGGGGTGGGGAGGGGAGGGCAGGAGGAAGGAGGGGTGCTTCTTTTATTTCCTTTTTCACAGCAAAACCCAAACCGGAGGAGATGCTTCATATGCACGAGCCTCTCACACGCCTGCGTGGCATGGCCACACGCACAAAGCAGCGCGAGCCTCATGGCCAAGCACAGCACCCTTATTGCCTCTGCGCAGACACCCCACGGCCCCTGCTCACCCCCACGGCTCCGTGGTGTCATGGAGCTCCCATGTTCATCCTGTGACAGCTTTAAAATAAAAGGCAATCCTTAAAATAAAACAATGAAAGAAACCTATTCAGAGCTGTGGATAGACCCTCCTGTATGCTCATGGGTTGGGCTGGCGGATGGGAAAGTTTCCTGCTCTGATGACAGGGGAGCAGTGGGGGGCAGGCTGGGCAGGGACAGCCCCGCCAGGTGCCCAGTGCTGCCTGCGTCACCCCAGCTTATCTGAACAAGTTCTTGTGGAGAAAGTGAATTTCTCTCCTCAAATGGGTGGCTCTCTGATTTCAGCAGTTTCTGAACCCAGGCTCGCCCTAGACACACAGTGTGTTTCATTTACATATGAACTGAAAAGTTTTGGTTTTTTTTTCTTCCTTAAAAGGAAAATAACTGCATTTCTTGCAGGGGAAAGGCAGCAGGGTGAGGGGGATGCTCTGGTGCAGCTGCAGTGGCTGAGGACCCTTTCCACCTGTGCTCTGGCCACCAGGTACATGCAGCTTGGCCCCTGCTCTGCCATGCTCCCACCTCTATCCCCTCTCATTGGCGGGGTCTGCGCCTGCCCTCGGACAAGCCCCTGCTCCTGCAGCCCTACTCCCACTGCCTCTCCTTCCTGCCCAGCCCCAGTGGCACTGAGATGCTTTAGAAGCCATTGGGTGCATCGCGCAGTGCTCATGCACATGTTGCTTGTGATCTGTCATCTTGCTTACAGCCAGCGGAGCCAAGAATGTACATTCAGATTTGTAATACTTTGGTAACTTGAATCACTGTCCTTGCAGAGGGCACTGGGGCTGCGGTACACCCTGCAGCTGGGCTCTAAAGCACGCCCTGAGGAGTCTGTGCCCTGCAGCCATCCCAAACACACGCAGCCCACTGGCTCCCCAGGGGCCAGGTCCCTCCCAAGCCTGCAGCTGCCTCCCCCTGCCAGGTCGGGCCTGGCCAGGGCTTCATCGCATGTGGTTGCCAGCACTCGAGACACTGCACCAACTGTGTGCCCGGCATTCCTGGGAGTCCTCCTCACCCCCTCCCAGCTGGCGCCGGCCGCTGGGCTGTTAGTGCTTATTAATACAACATTAATTTTCTGAAATCTTGACCAACTCTTTGATAAGGGAGGAATAAAGAAGCAGAATTTCAGATGTCAAGCTTTTATTAATGAAAGTGTTCAAGGCCATCTCTGGATGGATATTACAGGCTGCTTTCACCGTGCTCTTCAGTTTATGAAAAGCAATTGTTTAGCTGTATAGAGAGTATAGAGCAGAATCAAATTGACCTGCATGATACAGAAAGTAGCACTGAGCCCATTTAACTAAGGGTCCTTTGAAAGAAATCTTTTTTATTATAGATGAGTGCTGAAATTATTTCAAGGAAGTGATTATCTGTCTAATAATTTTAAATGCATGAGCGGCTTCAGCCCATAAAATTAAGGCAGAGCAAGGCAGCATGCTCGGAGAGGCGCTTGGCACATGAGGACACGGGCAGCCCTGCCTGCATTGGGGGACACTGCTGGCAGGGGATGAGGGGATGTGCTGGTCACTGCTGTGGAGACCATGCGTGGGGCCTCGGCACCGCCGCGCGGCCCTGTGTCTCCTCAGTTAAGGCCAGCAGCCTAATTAGGGCTGCGCCCTGCTGCAGCTGCCCCGTGGGGGCACATCAAAGCCTGCATGGGGAGCGCATAGGGGCAGCGCATGTTCAGCGCAATTACCGAAGTTAAGAAAACATCCCTGTAATTAGCCAGGCAACTCTAAGCACAAGGAATGGAAATTAGTCACAGTGCAATAAATTAGTTGGTGCATATATTATGTGCCGCCAGCACCCCAGGGGCCTCCTGTTTGCAAGGCTTTGGTTTGCAACCCCATGCCTCTCAATAAAGCGTTCATCCCTAGGTGATTATGTTCCAGTAAAAGGAGTTTTTAACTGAATTACAAATTTTCTTTTCTAATTCTTTTGTAGGCAGAATTGGGATCCCTCACTTTTTTCTTTTCTCTCTCCCTTTTTTTTTTTCCTGACAGTGCAGGGAGCAAAGTCACTTCCCTCCCCCTTCAGCTAATAATTAATTTTCAGCTTTTCAGGGTGCTTCAAGACCCTGCATTGTTTGCTTTAATTAGGAGCAGTAGTTAAGGAACTATTTTTGAAATCACTCCCCACTTTTGAACTATTTTAGCTGGCGTTTCTTTACTGGGGGAAGGAAAGGGAGGTGCGGGGGGGGGGGGGGGGGGTGGCAAGCAGGAAATTGGACTGTAGCAGCACATAACATTTGCATCAAAATAATACAGCCGGCAACAGAAAATCACAATCACATCACTCAGAAGGAAGGAACAGAATACAAATTAAAGGAATAATGTAAATTTTTTGCCATTAAGCTTCAATGACCATTTGAAATGGTGCAAGGCACAAAGGTTTTGATGAGCATCATCCAGTTTGATTATTCATACTTGTGCTTCTGCTTGAATTAAAGTAGGAGTGCTAGAGCCTGTTAAAGCAAAATATTTGAATTGGTAGTGAACTCTCACCTTTACTTGCATCCATTTACTTTTCAAATGAATACCAGATAAGTTAGTGCATTTTATAATCGGCCTGTTTTCCAGCGAGTGCTGTCATTACATACCAATTTCTTTTAGAAGTGCTTCCTAAGAAACATTAAATACTCACAAACAAGGCTCTGTCCATCACCAGCAGCAATCCATGAGCAGACCCAGGGCTTCGTGCCCTCCCCGCCTGCCGCATGCTCGCCCACCTCGTTAAGCCCAGCTCATTACCGGCCCAGCCACGCGGAGCTGCCCTGTGAGCACCCGAACACTGCTAGTGCAGCTGGACCCTGCCTGCCCCTGCGGTTCATGGGGGCTCGAGTCCTTTCCGTATGAAAAGCCGTTTTTTTTTTTTAAATTATTTTTTTTTAGCCAATATCACCACCATGACCCCAGCCTGCAGAGGGGATGTCTGCAGGAGCCAACCTTTGAGTGTAATCTCCTGCTTTGCAGCATCACCAATGTTACCCTGCTCTGGTGCATGCCATGAAGGGATGGAGGTTGCTTCCAGAGGGGGAAAGTGGTGGGGAAGGACAGCACTTGGCACAGCTCTCAGGTGCTGGGTTGCAAATAATGGTCACTGCATAGAAAAAGCAAGGAGAGACAAGGAAAGACTAAAAGAGGTGGTGAGACCTGTCCCAGGATACCTCAACAAGGGCCTAATGCCGACCGGCCTGAAGATGCTGGCGATTTTGCCGTTTGCAGAAATGAGAGCAAAAATGGCCAGATATTTGCTAAATGTGAAGTAAGAAGACACAACAAGGTTTTAAAACTGAGCCTTTTGTAAAGTAAACATATTTTAAGATAACTCAGTCTTCCTTTAAGAAAAAAAGAAAATCAGAGGTGAGATTTCAGGTTGCTCATATGCAAATACTGGCTTTGGATAACGAAGACGAAAGTGCCCTGGAAGTTCAGTTTTAGGTGTGCGGGTGTGCTCAACAAGGGCTAAAAGATCGCGCCAACTTACCAGCAGTGTAGCTGAGCCCTTGGTGTAAAGTTTGAGAGGCAGCCCCAGACAGGTGACTCATTTAGCTTTCTCAGGGCATTTAGGGAGTATGCACACCTCCAAAAGGACCTTTGGCATCTATTGTTGCTGCTCATTGTTTTCCACGTACACCGTGAATCTAAAGCCTCTGGTGGAGACCAGAGCACAGCCTTTTGGCTTACTTGGGCCCCACATCACCTTCTTGGCTCCCTGCAGCTGTGGGGATGCTTTACCCTGTCTCACTGAGGCATTCTGTAAAATCCCATTTATGAAAACGAGGGGGAAAAATCAATGCAACTACACAGGGAAAACAAACAAACCTCCGTTTGGGCAATTTTAAAGCAATCCATCACAAGCTAAGGAAGGCCAGGTTATTTAAATGATAAAGGATGCTGAATGAATGCATGCCTTTGTCTCTGCTGTTTTTTCCAAGGTGATCTGGATTAAAACTGTGCTGTCAGGGTTAGTTTTGAGCTGCTTCCCTTTTCTTTTTTTTTTTTTCTTTTTTTTTTCTTTTTTTCCATATTGATGGGAGGTTTGAGGGATGCAATGCCTGCAGCAACCCGCAGGTCACTGCAGATGCAAGGCTGCCCATCCCACTGCTGCCCAGCTGCTGCCCTCTCCACCCACACTGCCTGGGTGCTCCACTTCCCTCCAGCAAAGGATGCTCAGTGCACAGTGCTCTGGGCTGCAAGAAAAACAAACCAAAAGGCGGCAGTGAAGGAGTGGACATCTGCATCTCCCAGCCTGGAGACCAGGCCTGGTGACCTCTCGCAGCCCCATCAGTCCTGTTGATGCTCCACTGAGGCTCTGGGCGCCGTGAGATGCTGAGCCTGCCCATGGTACCCAGCAGGTCCCTGGGGATGGGAACGCAGGGCAAGATGGGAAAACCTCCAGGATGGGGCAGCCGTGGGAAGGGGCTCGCTCACCGTCACCACCCATGTGCATGCGGAGCTGGGGAAAGCCACTAGAAGGGATCGCTCCCTTGGGGCGTGCTGCTCCACTTTATTCATCTCTACACACTTAGTTTTGTTCTCCCCTCCCTGTTTCTTCAGCTGCTTCTTCCCTTCCCAGCACATAAAAGCCCTGCTCTCTTTTTAGGGTCATCCTTGTCCTCCAGAAGCGAAGTCCCCCAAGTTGCCCGCTGTGTGCATGTGGGCAATCACAAATTTATGGCGATGCTGAGGCCCTGGAGGGAGAAAGGCCAGCACATTTCTGCCACAAACCACTGCTTTCAGGGATCATTCCACTCGAGTGGCTAAGAAGAAAACTGCGCTCATAGAAACTATTTTATAATAGTTGAGAACTTTATAACAATGCAGTACCAACTGAGCTGATTTATTCTAATATGTCAGCATGGGGAATTGTTATTCACCAAAGCAGAAAATGGAGCTGGCTTTTCAAAGTGTTTAAAATCAAGCAGCTCTGAAGTCACCAGCCGATTATTTAGGTAATCTTTTGGTGGCCAGGCAATCACATTTCATTATGGGCAGTGCTACTCTGCAAATCAAATATTGCATATTATCAAAACAATGCTGCGCCCCTGCTGGCATGGTGTGGATGTTCAGCACTTCACATCCTGTGGCTGCTCCCGAAGGCGCAGCGTCCTCTCTCCTGCATGGAGAGTGACAGCACTGGTGCCACTGGGGCCAGTGTGAAGATGTCATCTGGTGCAGGAGGGTGGGAAGGTGATGCCTCCTCTTCCACCCCACCAGCCACATTAAAGTTTAACCCCACTTATCAGCTGCCTGCCAGGAAGCACCAGCTGATGGCTGTAAAGGTGCTGGTGCTCAGCAGGGAGACTGGGAGTGATGGGAGGGTGCGCAGGGAGAGGTGTAAGCACGGCAGCCTGGCTGGCAATGAGAGGAATGACATATGTTATGGATTTGCTCAGAAATTAGGCACATCTGCCCCGGTTTTCTCTGGGAAGGAGGATGCAAAGGGCTGTTTGACAAGGAGGGCTGGCAGCACTGCCAGGGCGAGGGACAGGATGGCCACGGGTGACAGCGGCCACCGGGCAGGGCTGTCTGCCTTCTGCTCCATGCCGCCAAGGAGCCATGCAGGGAAGGAGCCATAGCCACGCACACAGGGGCTGGAGGTCAGCACTTCGCTCACATATCTGTGCCTGCGTGTTCATGCGGCTACTGCACACACGCACACGTGCCCTCGCCCTTCCAGTGCCATGGGTGTGTGGCAGGTGTGCGTATAGCCCAATGCTGCTGACATGCTAGGGAGAACCACGTGCAACTTGGTGAGCATGTGTGGTTTTTCTCAGACTTTTCACCCCAGCGGAGGTACAAGAGAGGGCAGCGAACACAAAGGCACCAGCAGAAAGGAGATGCTCTGCTAACAGAGAGGGGCAGAGCTGGGGCAGCTTCTGCCTGCAGAGTATTTTTCTGGGAGGCACTTTTGGTGCTCGCCTCTGTTAGGTTCCACATGGGGCATCCCCAGGGATGAGGGGTGCCGAGGGTCCACTGCAGCCCCCTCTCCCCTGAGCCACAGGTGCTGGCCAGCCTGGAGCAGGCTGGGACATGGGGAGCGTGGGCAGAGAAAACCTCTGAAATGCACAGAGGGGCCAGCCGCAGCCAGCACAGGAGGAGGAGGCAGCAGTGACCAGCCGCTGGTCCAGAGCAGCTTTATTTCCCTGAGGCAGACCTGAGGGGGGAGAAGTGATCCGGAGCCTGAATGATTTCTCCATCCCCAGTTATTTTGAAGGAAAGGGAAAGGACAGGATTTACAAGCAAGCCTGAGTATTGTGCTGATGTTGCTACCAAAAAAAGAAAAGCCAACAGCTGAGAAGTGCTGTCAGGGAGAGAAGAGAGGGCTGATGAGTGCACTGCTGTGGGCTTGTGGGCTGAGGGATGTCAGCGGGGAGCCCTGGGAGCACCGCTGGTGGTGTTTCGCCTGGTGGAGGTTTGCCGTGGGGTGTTCTGGTGCCTGGTCCCCCAAAAGTGCTCCCTGCCCAGGCTGGGTGTAATCCTGGGTCCTCACCACAGCTCCTCTGGCAGGTGCCGTCCTGTGGAGCAATGTTTTGCAGTTACTGGACACCAGCTCACCCGCACGCTCAGCAGCCGTCATTGCACAGGCTTTGTCACTCCGCTTTCCCCAGGGTACCTCGCGCGGCTGAAGTTGGTTTATGCGATAAATGGGCTGGGTTCAAAAATATGACTTCTCTGAACTTCCTAACCTTACACGAAAGGGAAGGATTCCAAGAGCAATGGATAAAATTCAATTAACTGAGATGACAGAAAGTAATCTACTAAGCGAATACATCAGGCAATTGGGGGCTTTCATACCTTTCAAAAAGGAAATAACCTATTTCTTTCCTTGTTATCTAATGACACAGGAGTTTATTTCTCTAGAAGCAGTTACAAATCTACCTAATGGGGCCTAAACGCTGTTGCCAGGCAATTAGGGTTTTTATTGTGTGGCTAATTCTTTCATTTCCGTAGCTGGTGATTGTCATTACCAAATGCCGCCCTTGCAAGCTGCCCCCTCGTCAGAGAGCCCATGTTTGCCTGTGCACGCACACGTGTGTCTGTATGCATGTCCACACGCAGGCACACATGCTTGTGTGTTTGCACACATATACATGTCCATGGTGTAGTGGGAGCAGGCTCTGGCTGAAGCATGTTATTCAGCCTTTCAAGGAGAGCTGCTCCAGCTGCAAACTGGCATTTTGCTGCTGAAATGCTCCCCCTGAAGCAGGCAGAGCCCCAGAAAGATAAGGTTTTCAGGGGGGTGCCAGTTAGATGGCAACTCAGTCAGCAAGCGGGTGAAATCATCGCAGGGAACACGGGATGGGTGGCACGGTGCCTGCCAGTGCCTGATCTGCAGCGTGGGATCTGGGCAGCCTCTGCCACCTGGGGAGGCAGTAAGGTGCTCTTAGGAGACCTGGCAGTGCGCAGCTGTGGGGATGGCTGTAGGAAGGGTGGTGAAGGAGGAAAACAGCAGGCTGGGGAGCTCCCACTCAGGTGGGGATTCAGCCCCAGGGGAGCACCAGCAGGTGTTAACTGTGAGATCATTTAACACTCCTTGACAGGCTGCCTGGGTTTGAGCAGCTGGGCCTCACGCAAGGTATGGGAGTGAATGATCGGGGCTTTGCTGGGGGGAGCATGCAGCCCCCAGGAGCTGGTGTTGGGAGTGCTGTGGGTCGTGGGGCTCTGGCTGCACACCAGTGACAGCAGGGAGCTTACTTTCTTGGGAGCCAGCAGGCTTAAAAATAATAATCTCGAAACTCTTGGGCCATATTTTTTGCTTGCTGCCTGGGTAGCTGTACAGGACTGTCACCCAAGCCTGTGTAGTTTTTTTTTTTTTTTTTTTTTAAGAAGAGCTGAGTTTCCCAGGAAGCCCTGTAGTGGCAGCAGGGGATTTGGGGAGAGCCCACATGACCCTAGGATGCATCCCAGACATGTCAGGGAAGAGGGGACAGGGCAGGGTGGGGTTTTTGGAGCTCAGGGCCCGAGCTATTGACAAAGATGATTGGAAATAATCCTCTAAATTGGTATCAGGGTCTCACCTCCTCTGTAAATCTTTATTTAGGAGAAGTCTCCTTTTCCATTCTGTGGGCTGTAGCAGCTCCTTTAGAAAGTAAATGCATAGGACTGTTAAGTTGGCGGATTATATGGCCATCACCCGTGTGTACTGAGTCTGCTTAGCCTAAACCTTCCTGAAGCCTTCATTAAAAAATGAATATCAATGTTCAGTGCATCTGCAACCAGCCAGCCTGGGCTGCCCACAGGCAGGGCCATCAAGCATCCTTCTGTCTGTCTGTCCCTGAGCACCCAGGGGTGATGGTTGTAGGGGGTTCAGGGCCAACCTGTACTTGGCCCCAAAAATGACTGTGGGGTTAAACTGTGCCCTGGGGGCCCCAACTGCCACCAGATGTCCTGCACAGGCAGGGCAGTGAAGATCAGGTGTGTGCAGCATCCTACAGCTTTCACACAGTGCTTGCAGTTGCATTATCAGCTGCAACATTTTAATATGCCCGGGTAAACTAAGAGTGCGCTTAATTTCTTATCAAGCTTTTTTTTAATCGGGGGACTTTCTTTTGTGAGAATTCTTGTTTTGTGTTCTTTTGTTGTGTCAGTTTGCTGATAAAAGTACACAGTGTATTGCATTATGCTGTTAATTTTCCTTTTGGTATGCTTGCTACAATTACTTATTTTGTGTCTGATATATTAGTTATCCAGTTTTTGTAAGCTGATTTTAAATATGTTACTGCGCAAACTCTTTTTACAGCCTGTGTGGCTTTTGATTATGAATGAGTGCAGAGATACACGCAGGAGTATTATTTATATAAAATATATAAGCAGGAAGAATCTTCATAAATCACAAAATGCTATTATCCCAGGGGTTCATGACAGCCATATCTTTTTATACTGAAAACCAGAATACATTAAACAGCACAGGCATTTGAAAGGAACGTTTCAAAAACTGTACAATTGCTCTATTTATTCAATTTGTTTATCACATAGCATTTAATATCTGAAGTCTGTTTTACAAAAATAAATCTTGAAATTAAGATTTAAGTAAAAATTTATTGAGCGAAGCTACTGTATCTGCCTGTGGTGGAGTTGTTTTATGGTCCGAGGAATATGGAAATAAACAAAGCAAGCCTCAGACATGCAGGATTTAGCTGGAGCTATCTGAAATAAGGTGTCGGGGGGAGCCCCATGCCCGTGGGGTGTATCCATGCCTGCTGTAGTGCTGGGATGGGGATCCTGAGCTGAGCATCACCCCACTGTCACCCTGCATCCTTGGGTCTGGGACAGCAAAACCTGGCTTTGGCTGCGCTAATCAATAGCTGGGCCTCCCAGCTTGCTATTCCATTTAATTAAATAAATTTACCTTTGGAAGGCAAATCCATTGCGAGCAATTTAGATTCTGGTGTATTGCAATGTTTTTTGAGGTTACTAGTGCTTTTAACCACTGTCTAAAGTGCATACAGTGTTAATTAGCATATTTAGGATTAAGTAGATTTACCATGCAGTAATCATTCTCTAATTCACTAAGAACTATCTCTGGTGAATAGTGGACATTAATGACAGTTGCAAGAGCTTGGATATTACATAATCACTAATTACATTCTGCACAATTAGCGGAGACTCCTCAATGTGAATCGCTAATGGCTGATTGGTGTCAGGCGCCTGCTCAGCTGCGAAGGGACACAAATGGACTGTGGGGTGGCTCAGTACCCGCAGCCTCGCAGGTCCTGGGCTCTGCAGGTCAGTGCCTGGAGATGACGAGCACCCAGCTGCTGCCAAAATGAGGCCCAATGGGCAGCAGGGTGCTGCTTGGGTCACCCAGCTTCTTCACCGCTACTCGGGGAAATAAAGATGAGTTTTGTGCACTACCATGTTTAGCAGTTCCTTGCTTCTAATCATTTTCTCAGACAAACTAGGAAAGGCTTCATGATAAAATGCAGCATGATAAAACTTACTTATTGAGGGGAAGGATCTCTCTTGTTAGTTAAGCATGACAAAGGCTCAGGCGAGAGCGAGGTGTCTGTTATTCATCACCAGTTTTTAAAAGGGGAAAAAAAATCTTTGGATTGAATTGTAGGGATGTTTGGATCAGACCCATAGTCACTTGAAAGTGGAATTCAGCCTCCCGCATTTGTCTGATTAAAATAAGGCTGTGTGATTAAATAGTTGTTTCCAATTGCTTTGGAAAAATACCCAACTGGAAAGCAGCATTGGGCCTCTCTCCCTTCAGGTGTTAGGTGCTTTAAATTAAGATTGCATGTGGTTTTAAAAGGCATTGTCAGAGCAAAAGCAATTCAACAAAAGGCAATGTATCTGGCAACTACTCTTCTGCCTGCCAAGTGCTCTTCTCTGCGAGTGCATTGTAGGGATGGCAGATTACATCTTCTGAATATTTTTGTCTGTTGCTTGGTTCATTTTCATAATAATAACTTGCATCCTTCTCTATCCTTTCATGTTGAAGGGTTGCAAACTATTACACAAACAGACCCGCTCCTGAAATGCTGCCACCTCTGAGGGAAGACAGCAGCTTTCAGCGGTGGGCAGAGATTCCGGGGGACTGGGAAGCAGCAGAGCTGATGACAGGGATGCAGGGGGCATCCAGTGCCTTGGCCGTGTGCGGTGTCACCTCTGGAGCACAGTCATTAAGATTTAAGGCAGATACCCACTGCCTTCCTGGCATGTCCCTGAACCTTTTTTTTCTCCCACTCACTTGTCAGCACCATGCGCTGCTGGTGGAGAAACCTGCAAAGGGGGTGAGCGGTCAGCAGGCTCTGGGGTGCTGCCTGGGCTTTACAGCAGGAAAATAAATAAAATAAATAAATAAAAAATCCAAAGCATAAGTAGCCCCCATCTTCCATTCTGTGTGTGAGCTGTGCTGGGTCAGTGGGAACGCAGACTGGCATTGCAAGGGTGTCCAAGCTGCACCTCCCCACACCAGCCAGAAATAGGTCTGAAAGACCCTCTGTTCATCATCTTTTTAGAAATATACACGTATTGTTTCTCTGGTCTCAGAATAGCTAGCTGCTTATTTGGGTCAATGCATGTCACTGCTCACATGCCATAGGTAGCTAATTGCTAAATGAGAGCTGTGTTCCTGCTGGGGTGCTGCGGAGCCCCCCGAGCACGCTGGGCTCTGCGCTGCCACCCCAGCCCAACGCAGCAAGGTGGGTTTGTGAGGCTCTGGAGCACCTCACAGCACTCCTTGCCTGATTTCCCAGCCACTTGTCCTTGTCCTGAGTCTGAAAATAGTGGCCCTGAAGCATCTTGCCTAAAAGCTCTGGTGTTTGCCTGCTGGGGGCCGGGATGCTCAGCAGGCAGGTGCTAATCCCTCCCCAGCCAGCAGCTGCGGAGGCCCAGCTGCTGGGAAATGACTTTGGGAGTGCTGGGTTTAGTACTGGGCCCTTCGAAAGCCTGCTTTCTGCGTGGCTGGCGCGTTTTCCCCTCTTTCCACTGCTTTCCTCCCCGTGTGGTGTGCGGATCTGGGCGCAGGGCAGCATTTACATAAGTGAGGCTGGTGAAAGCAGGTGTTATTCCTTACATTAGCAGCAGAACATTTAAATCTTAATGACTGGCATTGTTGTCTAAAAGACAGTGTTTTTCCTGCTGAGAAACTGCATTAGATTGAAGAAACAGAGCTCATTTCCATTCACTCAGCAGTCTCTCTAGAAATGACATGCAGTGCTTGAAACTGTTTATTTCCAAATTCAGGCCTCCTCCGCATCAGTCATCAGCTTCAATTACCAGTTTTCCGGAGCCGAGCCATCAGGCAGTCTGACACGAGGGTCCAACCTAATTCCCACCTTCTCCAAAGTCAAGAGCATAATGTGCAGATGAAAAGGTGGAAAATAGCCTGGACTTCATTAGCATGCAGCGCCCGGCTGTTCATTTGCTTGCTGCGAATGGAAGTTCTGACACTCGGCGCCTTCTGCAATATGAGAAAAGTCCTCTTCAGAGTATGTGATGTCCTTACCCACGAGGAAAGGTCATCAAAAAGGCAGGCTCTGACCTCGCTCCCTGCTCTTCATGACTAGTTTATTGATTCCAGGAACACCTCATTACATGCTGGATCAACATATTATTGCCATGTTCAGCGACCGAATTGTTTACAAGTGTCTTTATAACCAGCAAAAGCCTTCCGGATGATGCATGACTACACTCATTTGGATGTGACCTGCCAATTATGTGTTATCCGATATGTTGCTGTGTGTCTTGATCCCTGACCAGGCCTGCTGCCCTGCATCAGCACAGTCCCATTTACTACTTCTTTCTAACGGCTCTTTGGGAAAGTGTCCATTAGCCTGTCAGTGTGTAAATTTTTTTTTTTTTACCTCTGCTACAGGAAATCTGAGCATTATTGCTCTGTCATTTGCTATGCATGAGGTTCATAATCAGTTGGGGGAAGAATTTTTTTATGGCATTGTCTGATAACCTACACGATTTGCAGTCAGCGTGCGTGGTGGGGAGTATGGCTGGCTCTGAGCCGCATGCAGCCCTGCCGGAGAGACCTGTCATATTTTATTCAGGCACGAGCACCGCCAGGCCAGTGATTTATTCGCAGGAGGGAAGGCAGAAGCAAACGCCCCCTCCTTCGCAGCCTCTCTCTTCCCTGGCTCTAAAGGTTCAATAACTTACCACCCAGCGCATGTATTTTCCTCTTCTACATATTTTTCTGTGGTTTGCACTATCATTTGCCAAATATATTTTGATACGTTATTTATCCATGGTCTGCAGCTGGGTGACTTTGTGTAGCTCACACACACACTGACACAAGAATTTCAAAAATAAATCACAGGGCATGACTACTATTTTAATCTCTCGTTACAGACACTTCTATGGCTCAATAAAAAAAAAAAGTGGAAAAGCAACTCGATATGAAAGTCCGTAAAGAGAGATTGCTCCAAAAAGAGCCACTGAGAAAGCTGCTTAAATGACTCCATTTGCTGTTCCCCACCTTTAGTGATGATTTAGTTCTTCTGGTGGTGCCTGGAGGGTCCAGAGCCAGTCAGAGACATAGGCGAAGGAGGTGGGGGTCCTGAACTGTGCTGTCCCTTAGGGTCACCTCTGCTTTGGGGATCCAAGGGAGAAATATGTCTCCCCTACATGTGCCTGGGCAGTGCTGGAGGAAAGGCCAGGGCACCACGCATCAGCCATTTCTGACCACTGGAGGTGTTTTTTCTTGGTGCTGGATTTCCATGTGCAGCCACGAGTGAACACAGTGGGACTGGGGGGGGGGGGGGGGGGTAGGGCAGCCAGTAGCACGGTTCCAGGGGTTGCAGGGAGGGATGTGAGTAGAGCATCGTGAGATCTGGGGGTGTCTTACTGTGGGAGAGGTGGAGGGGAGCACCGTGAGCCCTGACATCCGCAATAAGATGTGATGCCCTGCACTTGGTAAGCACCAGGTGTTATTTGTCATCAGTGTAATTACGTGGGAGGGGAAAGCCCAGCACTCTCCCATAAACTGTCAGTGTCACTGGGATGGACTTGGCTGGTGGAGGGTCTCCTGCCCTCTGGTGGGCTGGGCACTCTGCTGGTCCTGCTGCAGAAGGGGTTGCAGAGTCACTGTGAGCCTTTGCCAAGGAAGCAGAGTGGGCACTACAGCTCTTAGCAAGTGCTTTAACAACAGTGAGGGGGAACATTTAAATCTGTCTCTGTGTGGAGGAGATGCTTGAGAGGGAGCTCAATGCTCTGCAAAGAAGCCGTTGTGTGTTTGTCTGCCTGGGGATGCTCTCCTGAACCAGACCCGCAGTGACCTTAAATTGGTTGTTTTTTAATCCCATGCAGAATGGATGAGGGAGAGGCAATGTGTGCCTGAGGCATCCTGTCCCACCTCTGCAGTAATGATGGATACTGGTTTAAAACAAAAACAACAAACAAAAATCCACAGCAGCACCTGAAGCTGTTTGCTGGCTTGTTTATTTTGTATCTGTGGTTTGCAGCTGGCTTTCTGTAAAGCTGTTTCCTATTTGAATCAGCTGTGGGCAGCAGCTGTGATGAGGCATGGCTGAGCAGCAGGGAGAGGCTGGTTTGTGCTCAGCCACCTCAACCCGGGGAGAGCCTGGGGTGCCTGCAGCAAGGGGGGACCCGTGCAGGGCAGGTGGTGCCTCCACAGGGCTTTGTGGCCTGGTTGGAACGCAACACAATGTGTGCACGCATAGTGCTGCCTGCTCAGAGCTCTGCAAACATTAATTAAGTTGCCTAACACCCGCTGGCAAGTGTTGGTGCTGAAATCCTCTCGCTGTGGTTAAGTTCAGAGACCAAAGGGGCTTAAGAGCTTCAAGGGTGAGCTGATGGGAGCAAGGAGGCAGGGTCTCTAGTGCCCTGCCTCGCTGTATCTTCCTGTTTTTAAAAAGCACCATGCCAGGCCCAGGCTCCCTTGGAGCTGCCCCTGCTGCCAGAGGTGTGGGGCAAGCAGGGGTGTCCCATGGCAGGCTCTGTTCGAGGCTGGGTCCTGGCAGGGACCTGGGCTGCTGCTGCCCAGAGGCACTGGGAGTGACCAGCAGCTGTTATCACTGCCTGCAGTAGCAAACCGAGGGGTTTGTGCTTTCGGAGGTGCTGGGGCTGCCCATGCAAAGCATGGAGGGATGGAAAGCGGGGCACGGCTGGAGCTGGGGATGCGCCTGCATGCACCACATCCCCCTTGACCCTGTAAGAGCAGGGGCCTGGTGGGTTTGGGCAGGTAGCGTGTGGGTGAAGCCACATGGTCACTGTGTGGAGGTGATGGGGGAGGTGGGAGCAACAGAGCTGGGTGGGGGGGTGTGAGGCCCTGGCTGCAGGCAGGGGCCAGGAATGCTCTTCTTCCTCACCACAGCCCAAAGTGTCAGAGTTTGGGGGTTTAACCAGGCCCACCTTAACAAGGGGGATTTGAATTTCTTAAAGCAGCACATTTAGTTTCCCAAATAATAAAATGGGGGTTGTATTCGGGTGCAAAACTCGGGTGTTTTTAATAGAAATGGAGCAAAATATAATCTCAGGTCAGAGCAGCACCAGGCTCTGGAGAGAGCACAGTGGATCGATCTGAATGTGAA